>NC_081168.1:19494809-20961059 GCF_012432095.1 Onychostoma macrolepis | reverse complement strand
TTTGTTATTCTTTCTTTCTTTTTTTTTTTTTTCTTTTTTTTGAATCTTGGAAAAATTTTGCAAGAGAAAAATATAAACAATTGTTATATAAATGTTTATTATTGTCACATGATCACTGACAAAGGTGCTTTGAGAAATGCATAGACAGATAGATAGATAGATAGATAGACAGACAGATAGATATACAGATATACAGATAGATTAGAATTAGAAACTTAGACTTATAGTTTTGCTAATCTGAAATCTTCCCGTATGACACACTTTCTTTTCTTTCATGACTTTTTTTTTTAGTAGTCCCCTCCTGTGTTCCATGAGGAATGTTCCACGGGGGACAAGCTCTTTTTCCTCCATAAGATGACTTACTTCCAGGGAGTGAATAGTTTCTGTTTCGTCCAAAACCAGAGGGGTAATGAAGGTTTGGTTGGATCTGTTTCTCTGGGATGTTTTGAAAAATTATCTTTTTGTCCTCTCTGACAGCGCCGTTTATCTGCCATTTCCAATTGGACTCTATTTATGGGATCCATCTGGGATATACGCAGCCCTAGTCTTCCCGATGCCTTGTGCATAATCAGGTCTGGACTGGTTGTGTGCTATTTTGTTATTTAGCCTTCAATGGTCTAAGAGACTAAAGACCATTTTAATGGCTCAAAAACATTAGGTTTTAAGTGTCGGACTTTTCCTAATTGGATGAGAAATGACCCCCAAACAATGTTGTAATATTGGATAACAGTCACATTTCTGTTTGTTAAAGCTTTAATATGATTTGCCTACCGGGTTTTGACTAATGCAGACAACCATTTCATTTAAAGGTAAAATAAGAAGTTAATTTCAAACGAGGGTTTCTGTTACATATGCACTGAGGTCTCTGGGAACCCATACAGTCATTTTCAACAGAGCATGAGAGTTAAATGAACACTAACTTATTCATTTGGATGCATTAATAATAGGTGTGCATTACTTTTAAAGCACAACTGGCAATGCATGCTGACGAAGAATAATGTACCCACTGTCCTTTGACAACTATTCCTCCATATGAGTGTGTGTGTAGGTGTCATTTAAGTGTGTGAGCCTTGGGAAAGTTCAGCTCTATATACTGGATATGTACTTATCCTAAATATTGTTTGACCTTCCCAGCGTGAGGCCATTACTCTCCACGGATTCGAGCACAGATGGATTTTTCATTGCATTAATCCTCCAGATCAGGTGGGTTTTGTCAAAGTGTTAAACTTTAATACTTTGGGTCATTTATCTTTACAGAAAAACCGGGGCTCTGTCAGCGACCAGACGAGCTATTTCCTCATTGCACTTTCGGAGAGGAGTGGAGCTGCAGAGGGCAGGAGCTGATCACAGCTTAATCAAACCCTTATGCGCTTCGGCTACGAGAAACTACACCTCTCCGGAGAGGTGCTTCACCACACACGTTATAAACAGTATTTATTTGTGAACGCACAGACACTCTTCTTGTAAAATGTAACACGGATGCACATTCATCACACTCCCATCTCCACACACACTTTAGAAAACACTAATCTTCACTGTATGTTTCTGCTCTGCAGTGTATTACATGCATGGCCCATTATGACATGTATTATTTTAGGTAAAATTTAACATTATATTGTCCATGTTATATATAATTGTGTATGCGGTAATGACAAATAAGGATGATAAAAAAGAAATAATCTTTTAAAAAACCTTTAAAACAATTGGCAAGTTCTTCGAGATGAAATTTTCTGTAGTCATAGTGGTTTCATACATTTACAAATATACTTTTTTTCAGTTTATTAATACTTTATTTATTAATAGTTAATTAACCCTTTAGTTTGGGGACCAATTCTCACTATTAACTATGGCCTCGATAAACTCCTAATGTGTTTCTTAGGCTGTTAATAGTTAGTAAGGTAATTATTACGTTGTTAGGATTAATAATAATAATAATATGCATGCTAATAAGCATCTAGTTAATAATCTAGTTAATACTTTCCTTATACGTTGAATATACTTGAGTGTATACATATTATACATGTATATATTACACACACATTTATTCATTTATTCATTCATTATTTTTAATGACATTTTTTACGGTTTTCTTGCTAAATAGATTTATTTCAAATATTATTGATATTTTAAAGAAGTATAGCTTTGTTGCTTATTTATTTAATAAATAATGATAAAAATGTAAAATAATAATACTAATTATTAAAGATCATTTAAGAGCATAAATATTTAATGTGGCTCCACACCACATTTTTCTGGACTTTTTCTCTAGATATAAATCAAAATTACTTTTATTGAAATTGAAAACATGCTCATCATCATCATCATCATCATCAGAGGTGTATTAAGGTCATTTTTGTTTGAACTGCATTTTAATGAATATTTGAATAATTCAGTACATCCAGACAAAAAAAATGATGCCATTGACTCTTTATATAGTGTGAATCACCTTTTAATTCACTTAACTGGTTGTCTGCCAGTTGATAACTTGGAAAACAATATTTATTTACTTATTTATTTACTACCACTTCCTTTACAGAATATGGAACTTATGTATGTTTTTGTGTAATATAGCAAGCTTCCATGTTGACACAATTCATTGTCAACAAGCTGAGCTGTATGCTGTGCATGTTGTGCATTTGACAAATCCAACTTTAAACCTTGCCCTTTGGTCCTCCTGGGATTTCTGATGAGATGATTCACTCCACCTCCCTCCATCTTCTCCATTAGGCGCCCAAGTGGTTGCGGCCAGAACTGCGGTGATTGATTCTGCTGTAGTTCCCACGGAACAGTGTGCTCTAGTGATAGCATTTATCTTCATAAGCGCTGATATGCACCCGGAGTGCACTCCAAATTAAATCCCTCTTTAAAAAGCGCATGGTGCTTCTCAGGGAACTACATAAATCGTGGCTGATGTTGCTCCTCCGGTTACACGCGCCATAATCAGCTGATGATCAGTTATTTCCATTCCAGAGAGCATTCAGCACGACATAGTGTCATACAATAGATCTCTTCATCTCAAATGCAAATTCGTAAATATGTTATCTATTAAGTTACTTAAAATACGTTTAAAATGCATTTCATACAGAAAATGACACCTCTTTTAACATTTTAAAAGAGTCATTTAACATTTATTTTAAGGTGTCCTTGTTACAGTGTAATATTTAAGTACTGGGTAATATTAATTGACTACAGGTACTTACTGTATGGTTAGGGTTAGGATTAGGGTGTGGCTTAGGGTTACTTATTTGCATGTAATTATGCATAATTTATTGTTATTACAATAGTAAGTACGTGTAATAAGGACACCTTAAAATAAAGTGTTACCCATGTTTTCAGTTTCTGATTTTTATGTGATTTTTATATTTTTTGGCAAAAATGTCTAGTTGGTGAATTATTAAATGTATTAAAATACTAAACTAAAATAATAAAAAATTCAATATTAATTTAAGATTATTAATTTTCTTTCTCCTTTTTGTTCACCAAATCAGCGTCAATATGGTAAACCGTATACGTGCATGAAACAATTTCGTTGCCATGTGACAAGAAAAAAAAAAACTTAAAATGATTATATTTTTAAAACTATATTTTTTTAACAATTTTATTAAAAGGCATGTTTTGTTAAACGTTTCTTTGTAAAATATGATTTATTATTTTTTATCAACTAATGATTAAGATGGAGCAAGGAAATTAGAATAATAATTTTATTAATGGATTTATTCAATCTTTTTTTCCCCAGAAAATAGTACCCTTTACTTTTTTTTTATTATGAAACCAACTTTAATACAAATATTACATTTCTTAAAACTTATACCAAACGTGTTCTATACTAGATTTCTTTTTAAAGATTTCTCCTTTTTGTCGTTTCGAAAATACTAATTTGTCAATGACCCACATTTATTTACATATTATTTTGCATAATGCGTCCACCATTTAAAATAAATGATTAAATAATTAAAAAAATATATATACTATTAAGTGTTATTAAGAATATGCTACCTCAGTATAAATAATGATTTGTTTCTCTGTTCAGAGGCCTAATCAAAAAGGCCAAAGCATCTTTATCCATTAATGTGTGTGTGCGTGCGTGCGTGCGTGCGTGAGTGTGTGCGTGCGTGTGTTTGTGTGTGTGTGTGTGTGTGTGTGGTGCCAGTGTTGGATCATCAGCTTGCATCCCTTTGATCATTGTTCCGTGGTTTTGCATCACCTCACGTGATGCCGCGCTCAAAGGCCAAAATCCATTACACATCCACAACAGACAGGTACGTGTGTATGAGAGAGAGAGAGAGAGAGAGAGAGAGAGAGAGAGCGATTACGTTTGCTTGCTTCAGATTAAATGAGAAAAAAACAGACGCGTGATATAATCGATTGTCGTCGAAAATTTCATATTTTTAACAATATTTTTGTCTTAAAAAAACTATACAGTTTACTGTTTCTTTTTTCAGTTTACTACACATTTGTGATCACTATTATCCATATGAGTAATAATAATAATAATAATAATTAATGTCTATTTGTTTATGAAGTATAAGTTTGAATAAATTAATTCACGTCGTTCCTTCTTATTTTGTTCATTTGCAAATAAACAAATTATTTGTCAATTTTACTCATTTAAAACAGTAGATGCATAGGTTTACTACATACTATATATACATACCTACATAGCCTACTCAAATACGCGTACTTTCTCTGTACAACATGATTAATAATAATGAACGTGTGTTTAATATGTAATCATGTTGTAGAACCGCTTGCAGTTACACACTGTTAGTGTTATTGTGATTAATTATATCGACGTGCAAAAGTGTTTTCAAATGTTTTATCCATTCCATGCATTCAGTGTTTCTGAAAACGAAATTTTACGAGCTCAAATGACTCTTCACACATGGATGGCTCTGGCAGCGTGGCACAGTGGCAGTGCCATGGACTGGAACACATATCAGCTCTGTTTTGGCTTCCGCTCATTGGACGCTCAGAAGCAGATGTGCGTAATTGCGCGTGTCCATCAGTGAAGTGTGTTGGGGTGTCAACCGTTCATTCAGGTGAGGAGAGAGAGGGTTGGAGGGGTTCAGTGGAGAGGGAATGAGAATGTCTCTATGTTAAAATTGATGTGACATGCAAAAATAACTCTTGTAATTGGACAAACCAAAGAGCATGAGGTAACAGTAGAAGCGGTTTTATTGTCTGGATGTATATTCGTTATTATTTTGTTATGTAGGCTACACTGCAGCATCTATACTTTGTGTATGTGTGCTTACAAAAACGTAAGTTAGTGAAATGATTTATTGCACCTCTGTTTGGTGAAGAGCAGTGACCTCCATCGAATTCCCACGCCTTGCCGATCTATCCAAATAACTGCGTTTATCAGCGAGGACGAATCCATTTCCTCCTGTTCACACCTTCGCTGCTCTTTTTCGGAACTCACGGCGAAAAGCTCCATAATCCCCTCCAGGAGTCGTGCCCCTCACGGCCCTTTTTATGATCTGGGCCCGACCCCAGTGGCGCGCTGGCGGGGTGCAACACTGCTTTGGTGGGGTCCGAGCCTTTGATCCGCGCGTCCGTTTGTCCGGGGTTTGTGGCTGTTGGGGAGGGTGCGTGCGCTTTGGGGAGCCGGGGCATTTGTCATCCACAGAAAGAGAAAACATCAACAGGTACTAAATACCGCTGAACATGACACCATCAAAAGCAACATAGGATGTAAAACAGCAGGCGACTCTGACGCTTTGATTATATTGTTTTTAGAGAGAGGTGCCTCGGTAATAATGAGAGCTGTTTGGACACCTTCACTGCGCCGCCAGCCATCAACCTGCGCGCGCAATTAACCTGTGACCATCAAATGTGCACGCGCCTCACCATAATAGATTTCCGATTTTACTGCTCCTTAATTGACTTGAGCTTGTCAAATTGGACGAAACACTCATCGATATGACATTATTAAACACAATTAACACTCATGACTACATCGATTAGCTCATTACATCCACCAAAAGCCCTGCGCTTCTGCAACTAATTTTAACCTTAGTTTAAATTAAATAATCCGAAATGGATAATATATTAAATAATCCAAAATAAATCATAAATTAAATAATCAAAAAACTGGGGCACATCACAAAAGTTACCGATTTCCAGTGTAACGCGATATATTTGTCGTTTTGAATTAGAATTTATTATATATATATTTATATATATATTGTACACTCAGGAAAAAAAAGTACAAATCAGTCACTTTGGGCGTAAATAAGGAACAAAAGTGCACTTTTGAAAAGGTACTGCCCCAGTCACAGCTTTAGTACTTTTTCCGAGTATTAAACGGCAATAACAGCTGCACATAGTCTATTATTTTATTTGAGAGTGCGTGTTGTTAATATTATGCACATAATAGGCTATATGCTATATACGTACTGTTATGCTTTGATCATAAGGATCATATTGGAGGCCTAATAGCTGATGTGCGCTTGTACTGGCCGTTTTTGTGGTGTTGTTTTGTTGAGAGCAACCAAACGTCGACATGATTGGTTTACAGCTCAATAGCTATAAAGAAAGAACGTGTCAATCACACTGCTTGAATTTACAGCTTCATAGACACGAGACCATTGACCTCATTCTTACTTCTTAATTTAAACCGACCAGAACATATATCAGGATTTATTTGACATTATAATTCTGAATTTTAGAGTAAATTCCTTTATATATTTTAATAAAAATAGTATCTTTTCATATTTATATAGATTTCAATGCACGTGGGATCAAACTATGCCAAGAGGGTATTTGGGAAATAAACGGCACAGAGCCAGAGTAACACCTCGCTACACAACACACCCGATAGGTTCATCACAGTCAAATGTCACCGCTTGGCTCCACGTTAATGCGTATGTCCCCGTATCATGTTTATATAGTAGTTAGTACAGCTGTTTGGGTGAGAGAGAAGCGAGCAATGTTAGCAGAAACGAGCCTATCTTAAAGTGCAGTGCAGCGGAGACATTTGAGGTGTTACTGTGATATTTTATGAGAAGTGCCCATTTAATATCTCAGTCAACAGCTGAGCTTTCATTTTTTTGATGGCTATTAAAATGAAATCTAATCGTTTAAATTGAAGACTAAATCTGTTAAGGAATCAGACAATTCAGTGTTTCTGTAATTCTTAAAAAAATAAAATAAAATGTTTATTTTATTTTATAAAAAATAAAAAAATAAGGAGAAAAACTTAACTTAAAAGAAGCTAATCTTCTCCCAAGATCAAATTTATTTAGCATATTTTAATATTACACGTGTGATGTATTTAATAGTGTATACAATAATCAATCCTTTGCATATTCTGTTTTAAAATGATATTTGTTATTTACATTTAATATTGCATTTCATACTTTTATTTGCACACAAAAAAAAAGGTAAAAAATAAAAATAATAAACCTGAAGAAAAAAAACAACGTTTTATTCTATAGGCTACTATTGAAATTTCTTCTTGTTGCATTTTATTATGGAATCATGTTTTATTCTATAATATAATTCTGTCAATTTTATTCTATCGTTGCACGTTTCCAATATATATAAAATATATATTTAATGTAATCTCGTGCACAGTAGCATTATCCTGAGTAAATGTTTCCAGATCGCTGCCACCTCCATAGGCGTCTCTGCTGAGGGAAGTGACGCAGGGACTGGTTGGGCGAAAATAAAACCCCGCTCCGCTTAAAGCTGTGATGATTGATGATGTCAGGTGTTCTGTTTCTAATTAACGTTTAAATTAGGCCAAAGAAAACCTTTCGAATTAGCGCTGCTCCGCTTGAGACCGTCCGGATCCTCTCAGAGCGGTTTTGGAGAAGAGAGATGACGGGATTATCTTTAGAACTAATAATGCTCGCGCATTTGAGAGAAATGTAACACCATGTTCAGCTTCGGTTTCTCTACCCGCCCTCCGTGGGGTAATGCGAATGTGCTATTGTTGGCGCTGAAGGGCATCATTCTCCCGATCAGAAATCCTATCCTTCCACATTACATTAATACCCATGTATCATTTAATAGGTTTAGCAGCTTTCCTCTGACCTGACATTCTGAGGTGAACCAATTTGTTAAGGACATTTGAAACCCGACTGGACTAATAATAATAGTTTATTGTTGTTGTTATTATTATTATTATTATTGCGCATTTAACTTTTTTTTTTTTTTTTTACAATAAGCTCATTCAACTTCCTTGAAGACTTACATTATATATCTCTCTCTCTCTCTCTCTCTCTATATATATATATATATATATTCTCTTCCATTGAATTTAATTCATAAAAATATCTAGAAACCGAAAATGTCACTTAAATGAAATTTACAATTGCTTTGGTGTATTTTGTGTGCATGGAAATATTGTAAAGCGCTTTGGGTGTACAGCAATACACAATAAAGCGCTATATAAATGCATAATTCATTCATTCACTCACTCATTCATTCATTCATATATATATATATATATATATATATATATATATATATATATATATATATATATACATATATATATATATATATATATATATAAACTGCAAGGGTGTGACATTACTGTAGACTCATTAGCATGTTGTGTGTAGTCTGGTTAGATACATTTGTTCAGTGCATTGTTGCTCATTTGCCGTAAAATATTCTATTATAGTTTGGCTCCGTGTCGCCCACGTCGAGCGTTCTGGACCCGCTCTAATAGAATGTCGTGCTGTTTTACTGCTCGTGAGCTGTTTGGCTCGTTTCAGTCCCTGTACGGATGTCACCATATGGTGCTCTTGGCACAGACAATGCGATATTCCTGCGAACTGGCCATACATCGCCAATGACTCGTGTAAGAGAGACATCTATCACCCTAATCGATTATTGAAACCCTGTTAAATATTATCAGATGTCAGCATCGCCACTTGTTTATTGCCCAATGTTTTACATTTATGGGGAGACCACCTAAATATTCACTAGTCTAAAGGCCTCAGCGAGGTTTAAGAGAAAATTACCTTTGTTTGGTACTGTTGTATTGTTTAGCGAAATAAGCCTATCTGTGACGAAATACCAAATGATTTTTGTGCAGATTTTTTTTTTTTTTTTTTTTTTAGAAATAAACCAAACAGCAAAAATATCAAAAGCGAATAGGCTACATCTGAATGTTGTTTAAAATATTCGTGAGTAGATCATAAAAATGAAAATCTTAATAGCCTAATAGCCGTTATATACAACTATATATAGGCTATATATATATATGAAGAGTTCAGATGCAAAAGCCTCTAAGTGCCGTCTGAAAGTTTCTTCTAAAATTGGCATTTTTGTGTAGGTTCAGTAATTTCACTTTAATGGGAATTAATATGTTCTTTTCATTGTCATTAAAGTGAAATAACTGAACATAAACATAAGAGCCTGATAAAAATGCCAATTTTAGAAGAAAATTTCAGACGGCACTTAGAGGCTTTTGCATCTGAACTCTTCACATATATATATATATATTCTACTTTTGTTAAAAAGCAAGCTGGAAAAAAAATCTCGCATAAGTAGTTCACTGTTGCACAAAGAAATCACGAAATGCGGTGCAAGAATGTCTGGAAAATGTTTTTATTTTGTTGATCTTTTTTTTAGGTCAAGTATCATTACACCAGTCATTGTTCTCTTCTATTTCGTGTTTTCCTAAAGCAAGAACACGATTTCTTCTTACCTGCATCTTCATAGCAGGCTCACTGCGCGTGTCCCACGAGCATCATCTGAAATAAAGTCCGACGCGGAGCGGGTGAGAACAGCACTGCTGTAAGTCTGCTGCTCTCTGTTCTTTACCCACGTGCATTTTCACAAATTCATAGAATGGCACTGTGCTGCACTGACTGAGATGTCACGGACATATTTCATGCTGGTTCTCTAGTTGTCCTCAGCTTAAATTTAAACCTTCTCATAAATTCTAATACTATTTAGAATATTAAAATGTGGAACTCCTATTTAAAAAATCACCCTTTAAAACAAATCACACTAGTCAATTCTGCTTTAGGCTATTAGGATATTATGCCTTTGCTAAATTTCTGCTACATTAAGAATTAATAAAAAATGTCCCACCAGCAAAATGTATACATTCTAAAAGCTTAAAACAACTGCTTGTAAAAAAAAAAAAAAAAAAACAAGTCGATGCTATTGGCAAAACCAACACTGAAAGCTATATAAAAATACTGTATATTTATTTTTAACAATACATAATTGTTATCCACATCTGAGCCGCTTTGCCTATGCAGTTTTGCAATCAAGCCAAAAATATAGCCTATATATTTTTTATAGGACTGAAACAATGACATGTCTTGCATTCTGATCTCGTATGACAGCAGATAGCCTACACGAGATGAAAATCATGCTGTCATAACAGCCTCCAAAACTGCAATAATCTTGATATTACAGTAGTCTTTCCCATGTTGTTCCGCTATGGACAGCCCTTGTATTCTAAATGTTCATTAATGCCTTGTCGAATGTTTATTTTATTGTTTTATTTGTACTTTACAGTATACTTTGTTGTTTTTATTATTCTGAAACTGAAGATAGATCCGCAGACACGTTGACATATAGAGAAGTCTAGTACTGGTGTTAATGAGAGCACTCTCCCTTTTCAGGGAGGTATGGTGGAGCACGTGGTTTGCCCTAAGTGGGAGTGGGATGCATCAACAGATGCATAAACATCCCGAGCCATCTCCCCTCTCTTTAAACTTCAGGGGGAAACTCCTCCTATTCTCGGTCCAATTCATTATTATGGTCTGGCCCTTTAAGACGGAGCAGCGGGTCAGCAAGTAGTGTAGTGTTTCTCTAATTGAACTTCACAAAAGCAATCAACAAGAACTCGTTAGCGGTTGCTTGCTGTTTTGAGCCTCCTTGAGACACGGCTACACATGCTGAAGATCTTCATGGAGCAGCTCAGAGAAGACTGGAGCCGCATATGAGGACTAAAGTTCGGGTGGCTGTGACGCCTGAAGCATGGTGCTTTTGGAGAGCCACTTCAGACTGAGGAAGAACAACGATTCTGTTTAAAGAAAAAGGAATAGACCAGGCGTTTGTATGCATAAACAAGATTGAGCGAACTAGGTGACTTCTATTCGAAATAGTTGCTTGGGACTGAGATGACCTCCAGCTCTAAAGACATGAAGGCAGGCTCCGTTTTGCAGTCCAGCGGCGAGGAGAGGCGGCGGGGTCCCTTGGACCAACTCCCACCTCCGGCCAACTCCAACAAGCCTCTCACCCCGTTCAGCATTGAGGACATCTTAAATAAACCCTCCGTCAAGAAGTCCGTCGGTAGTCAGTGCCCTCCGCGCGTGCTGGAAAAAGTGACCGGCTCGAGCGCGTCTCGGAACGGGATCAGCGCTCCGTCCTCGCCGTTATGCGCTCTGGAGGAGCTGGCGAGCAAAACATTTAAGGGGCTGGAAGTCAGCGTTATACAAGCTGCAGAAGGTAAAATGTTTAGTCTTTTTTTTCAGGGGTTTGTTGTTTTACATTCGGATTGTGTTTACGAATTAATCTTCGAGTATTAAACGCGCAAATTGAAGTTAGTGGCACTTTTGGAAGTGTGTTAGCGGTAGCGAATAGCGATTATAGGCTATATGTGGATTTTACAACTGATGTCGAATGCATAGGCTATTTTATATGCATATTATATTTTATATGCAAATAATATAAAGTAGCCTATATATAAATACACATAGGCCTATTTATCATATTAATATATTTCTTAATACATTTTTTAATGTTAAATTTTACCATCTTGTTTCATCCCCGCCTATTTTTGTTATACACATTTTCAGATATTAAATTGCTCCGTTTTTTTTAGTTTATTTAATATATATATATAAATGTCAGTGATTCCTCGAGTGTGACTGTCAGTATTTCAGGAATGTCACCTACCCCTCAAAAAATGAAAGATTCTTCGATTGTCAAGCAAAATAAACTCCCTCTTGTTATCAATAATAATTTTCATTATAGGCCTATTGGGCTTTTGAGTTGCTAAATTGTTCTTTGGGGGTTAACATATCAGTAAGCTGGTTCACGATACTTTAAAATGCCAGTAAATAATGGTTTGAACCAAGTTCTTTGTAGATCTCAAAAATGTTCCAAACCTTTGTTTTCAGAAATACAGCTTAGCATGATAGAACGCACCGTGCCTTTACAAGAATGTTAAAGAGAAAGATATCATTCATGTTCACTGGACACATTTACTGAAAACAGTCCTCGATCGTGACGTTCGTGTTGACATTGCAGAACTGTCTTAGTGGGTCACGCTAACGGTTAAGGTCGCTTGTAATAAGATTGAGGCCAGTTCTGTGGCGTGATAGGCTGCTTGATTAACACATCAAATATTTCGAATTTACTTGGCAATCAATAGTTCAGATGTTTTGGAAAGTTTCTCCCCCTCTTTTCAAGAACAGCTGTTATGCAGCTGGAATGAACAACTGCGGCCTATCACATAACACAACAGTGTGTACACTCTTAAAAATAAAGGTTCTAATTTGAACCAAACAGGATTTTGCAGCCCGATTCCAAAGGAGAACCTTTTTAAGTTCTGCAAAACATTTACTGTCTGCTATGGTTCTTGAAAGATCCTAGAATCCAAAACACTGATCTAAAGAACCTATAATGTAACATTAAAGACTTTTTAGTCTCCAGAGAACCAAATATCCACTCAAGAACCATGTACAGCCAAAAATAGGACCATCGAAGAGCTTCCAAATAACCTTCAAGAAGAATGCTTCACAAATCAATAGTTAATGTGCATTTAAATAAAGGGAAATTAAACTGCATTTTGCTGTAGGTTCATATTTCAGTTTACTGAATGAGCATTAGCTTTACAGTGTCTGGGAATGACTTACTGATGAAAGTTATTCTGAATTGTGACCCACACACGCCACCTGCGTTATTCCTGTCATGTGTTCCTGGAAGTCAACTCTCCTTTCTTTCCATTTAAAGGTCGCGAACATCTCAACGCCTTCGGCCAAAGACAGGCCTCCAAAAAACGACGGAAGTCCCGCACGGCCTTCACCAACCACCAGATCTACGAGCTGGAAAAGCGCTTTTTGTACCAGAAATACCTGTCACCGGCCGACAGAGACCAGATCGCACAGCAGCTGGGTCTGACCAACGCGCAGGTCATCACCTGGTTCCAGAACCGACGAGCCAAGCTCAAGAGAGACCTGGAGGAGATGAAGGCAGATGTGGAGTCTCTCAAGAAAATCCCGCCACAGGCATTGCAGAAACTGGTGTCCATGGAGGACGTGGAAGACCCTCACGGTGGCTCGGGGCCCATTTCTCCCAGCCTTTCCCCAAGAGCCTTTCCACAGTCCCCGTCCTCGTCCAGAGGCCAAACCACAGACGAGTTCTCAGAGGAGGACGAGGAAATCGAGGTGGACGATTAAAAGCAGGCCCTTGTTTTCAGAGAAGGGCATTTTTCACAACTTTTGCACGGACTCTGCGGAAGAACTTGAAATGCAAGGAAAGTTTTGTGTCTCCCTTATTTTTAATTTATTGAAAGGACCTCTACGTTCTGATGTCCAGATCGAAGACATGGTTTAAGGAATACGTTTTCATAAGATCTGAGAAATGCTTAGAGATAAATGGTACAGTATCAAGACTGCAACATGTGTATGTACATTTTAAGCTTTATTTCTCGATTTTCGAAGGAAACGTGTGCAATTGTTTACACCGTTCAACACATTTATGACCGCTGTAGAAACTCTATGCCAAAAGTGATTTTCAATTAAATTCTCAGCTGAATAGAATTATATATTTATAAATGATTTCAGAAGTCATCAGAAAGTGAATTTATTCAATTTTGTTTCTACATTGCAATTGTCAAGACTCATTTCCCAAAGTTTTACATTATATATCCCAGTTCCTTGCACATTTCCTACTGGCATTATTAACAAATTATTACAAAAAACTAAATGTATGTCCAAAACAATGCAAGGGCAAGGTTGTGTATATATATAACAAGTTATGATGCATCTAACTCGTTAAATTTATTGTAACATTCTATTTAATCCTCATTTATGTAAATAAAGGGTATATGTAATTTCACAATGTTTCCTTACCTTGAGTCAGAGTTTAATTATGCACATGCTGAGCTGAATCATAAAATAATAATCTCCCTATAAACCCTGTGGATATAGGAAATCTAATTGTCTTTGCAAGATATCGACAAATGTTATTTTTGTTATTTTATATTTATTTTTACCGACACGTTATTTTATTTTATTTTTTTATAGGCCTATACATAATTATGCCAAAAAAAAAAAACATTTTTTCCACCACAAATCATTCTCTCTTTTTTTATCCATTATTTATTTATTTTATTTTTCATCGGTAATTTAATTGCAAAGTGGTTGAAAACGGTTTCGGAAACGTTTAGGACCACCTAAAATTTTAAGGCAGCGATTAAATTTAAGTTTAGGCCTACTATTTTAGTAGCATGATTTTTACAGTGTAATAAGGATAAGCTGCCATGCATAAAATGTTTTATTTTATGCAAATGATTTTATGGCACGCTCTCGTGGAGTTAAACAGCTGACAGAGGCAGAGCACTTTTACACATCGTTCCATTGTGTGTGTTAAGAAGAGTGTTTGTGTGTGTTAAGTTCTTGATGCTTAATTAGGACAATTGAACAAGGTTCCCCCTCTCACATTGTCACGAGGACAGCATAAAGCTTGCTTTCCTCCTCGCGCCATATGGTTTATGAATCTTCTCTAACACAAACTAGTCAACATGATTGATTAGGTTAACCCGCCTTTGAGTGCGCAATAACAGTTTCAGTCGGTCGAGCCCAAATAATACCCCACATCTGTGCCCGTGTGTTAAAAACGCCCATGAATAGCAGATGATTTGCATGCGGTTCCTAATGAATAAATCTCAATAGGAAGCCGGTGGAAATGGGGAGGATTGTTGCATCCTGGTCTGCCGAATTTCTTTCGGCCCATTTGTGTCAGTTGTGAGCAGATCAAGGCAGCAGTTTTGGGGCAGCGAGAAGATGGAAGTACAATTGGCCTAATCGCTTGGAATAGTTGGGGTTGAAAAGTCAAGTAGATTTTTATGAGCGCTTTGTGGAAAGACTGACCAGAGAGCCGGAGTTCTCAGAGCTGTCGAGGCAGCGGCACATTCTCGTGCTGTTTTGTGTTTTCTGCTGCGATTGAAGTCCGCACAATAGCTCAAATGCTTCGGGTTCTTAGCGAGAGTCGAGGTGACTGGAATTTGATGGTATATGAATATGAATGCGGTTGGACTATGACGACTGAAAGCCGTGATTTCACAGTGTGAAAATATTCGAGCTAACATATCCAAGCACGTTAAGAGCTCTGAAAGGTCCCTTGGACGATAGATCAGTGTTTCACTTTAGACAGACAGATTCGCCGTGCTAAATAGAATTTCTTCAAAAAATGTAGCCTACAGAGTTAAACTTTTCATTAACGTAAAAGGCGGTAAAACATAGTTTTTAGTGGATTTGCACACGGACAGGCGTATGGAAACGCAGTGTGTGCTTTGTAACATATGTTACTAACAAGTCCATATTAAAATAATTAGCCTGTACTGTTTTCATTTAAAGTCTTAATAATGGAAAAACTCAATATGAAAAACGAATGCCAGAAATAGTAATAACAGCCTAATAATAATAATAAATCAATTAATGCTTACAGAAACGTAGCCCACTTCATTATTATTGAATGTTATTTAACATCATCATCATCTTTAGGCTACATTCGTTAAACATTTGTTTAAGATTATTATCCTAGTTACTATAAAGGAAAAAAACGAATAAAATCAAACATTTAGCCATGCGCTTGAATCTGTTTTTTATCAGTTTTCGACGTTTAGGCTATTGTAGCTTTTTTTTATGCAATCGCGGGGGGAAAAAAAGAAAAGAAAAAAAAGTCTAAATTATATTAGAGGCCTGTACAAATGACGTGTTACATTTTATTTCGTTTCCTTCAATGGTTATATTTATATGCGTATGTAAAATATAGGCCTATGTAGCCTATGTTTCATTTAAAATAAAGTAGGCATATATGCCTAATTACGAAAATGTACATAACAGGCTACTGCATTTACTTAAAAAATATTCAATGAAAGCAGAGCGGAGCAGAGTCGTGTGTTTTAATGCATAACATGATTGTATTCTAGATGATTTAATGCAATACAAGAGGAAAAAAATAGCCTACTATTCTTATTGCGATAATTCTACAATTTGTTAACAAAATGGCACAAAGTAACATTATTGTAGGCCTACATGTTTGACCAGCAAAATAATTAGCCAAAGTCATCTGTAAATCTGAACGAATTTATTGTGGTAAAATAAATTTGGTCTTAGCTATTTGGTCTAAAGAACAAATACGCGGAGAAAAAAGTTGTAAAATATGTTTGTTTGTTTGTTTGTTTGTTTTTAGAAAGAAAAAAAAAACACGACATTGTAGCCTACAAAGATTACCTGTTGAAGATAAAAAATGTAAAATGTATCTGGCAAATAATAAAATGAGAAGAAATTTACGTGGCTTAAACATAGCCTACCCGAGCATTTCCCCAAAATTATATTGATCAACAGAACATCTATTGATTTTTATGTCTGACAGTAGGCTATATTTTCTTTTCTCGAGACATTTAAAGCGTTTTTCAATCACAACAGTTACAGCAGAATTACTTTCCCGTCATTATGATGGTATGATGAGTTTTATAAAAGCAAGTTTTTACTAGTAGGCTACTGCGATTCTACTAGACATTCTGCCTGGTTTGCATTGTATCTTCAGACCTCAACATATAATGTATTCCGAGATGAAAAATGCCTTGAGATGATCCTAATAAAGTCATCGTGAGGTGACTGAAGGAGATCGGTGTTAGTAAGGTTCTCTTGAAGAGCAACACTGCACCCTAGTGGTTCATTTCTTAAAACACTGGCGATCTAAATAAAAATTACCGTCTTCATTTCGATTTTAACAAGGCTATTCAAAATTTGTGTTCAAATAATGATCATATAATTTTTAATACGTTGCACTGAAGCAATTTAAGTTAACAACAACAACAAAAAAAGGACACACAAACATATAATACAAAATGCACCCAATATTTTTACCACTTAAAATTTATTTTCAAAAATACAAAACCAAAAAATAAGTATATATGCACAGAAAGCTATTAAAATAGAATATGTGAAATACAAAATATTTACACCAATTGATATTTTCACATAATCCTATCTTGTCCGTTTGTCTTTTATAGCATAATGGAGTACCAGTGGTTGTGCCTAAAAGAGAGACAAAGAGGAAAACATTAGAAGATGAATGAAAGGTTTAACAAAGTATCATCCTGTTGACTGACACTAAACAGAGACTGCGGGCAGAACCTCATCTGTCGCACTTAAAAACATATGAAGCATGGAATTGCTTGTACTAAATTCTCAAAACGCTTTGACGCCCCACAAACCATGAAACAATATGGAGAATAGCACTTCCATTCCATATTTTAGACCACAAGGCGACATCAGGCATATGGCTTCTCCTAGTACTAATAAATCTCTGCCTGTGATTCCCCTCAGAAGATTGTTTCAGTGAGTAAAACAGAGCACAATAAATCGCTACAGAAATGAAGATCCCACCTACAGGGAAAGGCAAACGGGCTGATAGTGTGAAAGAATGCGGTATGAAATTAGCTGGAGACGCTTGAGACTACGATACCTTTCCAAACCAGTGAGACAGCCAGAGACGCTTCATGGTCATGTGATCTGGGAGAGACTCGTTATTGAATAACATCTGGACCTGCAGCACAACAAAGAGCACACAATGAAGAGAGAAGACAACAGGGCAGGAGGATGGAAAAGAAAACAATGTGAGGTTTAGTTTAAAATCTCTCTCTCTAACTACATTTCACAATTAAAAATTGTCTTTTTAGCTGGTCGTCCTATTTGAATTTTGATTCTTTCTATTATAGAATAGAACAACAAATCATACATGCATTTGCATAATCAAAAGTTGTCTTTTTGTCTAATGCAGTGTCAGCTGTAAGCTCAGTGAAAGAAAATAGGTGAATTATTTAGTTTCCTACTTCATTTTCAACAGAAAAGCACATTCACACGTACTATTTTGTATACTGAATGAAGTTTATACCAGGTTGAAATTGCATATAGTTAGAAATAAATAATTATTTAAATTAGTAGACCAGAGGCCACAAAAACATCATGAGATGCCATTCATCTAAAATGTCATTTCTATTAATACGTCATTAATAGCATTTTAATTCTATTTCAGCGTATTTAATACTATTTATTAACAGTCTATTAGTGTTTATAGTAGTTGTAGTGTAAATTCAAAAATGTGTGTGTGTGTATATATATATATATATATATATATATATATATATATATTAGTGCTGTCAAAAGATTAATCGCAAACAAAATAAGTTTGTTTACATAATATGTGTGTACTGTGTATATTTATTATGTATATATAAAGACACACACATAAAGAATATATTTACATGTATATATTCATATAAATTATATAATATATAAATATATTTAATATATAAACGTAACATATTTTTCTTAAATATATACATGCATGTGTGTATATTTATATATACATAATAAATATACACAGTACACAAACATATTACGTAAACAAAAACCTTTATTTTGGATGTGATTAATCGTTTGACAGCACTATACATAAATACAGACAGACAGACAGATAGACAGATAGATAGATAGATAAAATAGGAATGACTGAACTGAATGTGATGTAAAACTTTCTGGTATGTAAAAGTAAAAGCAATGGCTCTATAAAACAAGACAAAAAAAAAATAAAAATCACACCTGATGTTTTTCCACGTTAAGGCGATGACATAACACTTTCCTCAGATGTCGTACCTCAGCTCTGACAGAACAACGCACAAATTTCTGCTGCAGTAACATAACAATATAAAATAAACAAATGTATCATTGCTTAACCAATGTTAAGGTTTTCTTGAGAATTAATAAATGTACATTCATATTCCTTCTTCGGCTGTTGTCTTACCTGTAGTGTTAATTTATTTTTGTCCTTCCCAGAAAATGATGAGCTGTAAAAACAAGATTAAATTATAATAGGATTCTTTTGAAAAGAAGTCTCTTATGCTCACCAAGGCTGCATTAATTTGTTAAGTAATACAGTAATATTGTGAAATATTATTACAATTTAAATGAACTGTTTTCTATTTAAATATATTTTAAAATGCAATTTATTCCTGTGATGCAAAGCAGAATTTTCAGCATAATTACTCCAGTCTTCAGTGTCACATGATCCTTCAGAAATCATTCTAATTTGCTGCTCAAAAAAAATGTCTTATTATTATCAAATGCTGAAAACAGTTGTGCTGCTTAATATTTTTGTGGAAACCGTGATTCTTTTTTTTAAAGGATTCTTTGATAAATAGGAAGTAAAAAAGATCAGTATTTATTTGATTTCGAACAGAAATCTTTTGTAACATTACAATTGTCTTTACTGTCAGTTTTTATCAAGTTAATGCATTCTTGATGAATAACAGTATTAATTTTTTAATCTTATGGATCTCAAAGTATAAAAAGAAAACTAATGGGGGAAACACCATAAGGTTTAATGCTGTCTTCCTACCTTTGCCTCTCCAAACATAGAGAGACCTGTTCGTCGTATCTGTAGAAATGAGCTTTGGAGTGGTCAAAGCTTGTGTAGGGTAATCCCGTATTATCTGGAACCGAATCTACGAGAAAACACAAACATACTCAATAACAATCTTAATAAAATCAAATCAACAGCAGCATCTATCGACATGGTGTCACTTACCTTCTCCAGACGGCTGTATGATGCGTTCGAGACCTCGTGACTGATAAAATTCTTTAATTCGTTTGTCTTCACCTGAGAAAACCAGATGGATATTTAACCATGACTGACCAGAAGACAAACAGACACTCGGGTTTAAATGATCCCGTTCTTTGTACTTACTCTCTTGTAGACCTGGGACTAGCTTGTAGACTATGTCTTGCATAACTCTGTCCAGCTTTAGATTCAGCAATGGCTGTGTTTCATGGATTTTGATGTTACACATCGGACAATACTTGCTGGTCTGGAGATACTTCACAATGCAACTCTTACAGACTGCAGAGAGACGGGGAATGAAAATGAGTAAGTGCAAAACTGCTCATGAATTTCTTCTGCATATGTTAAACATGATAACTGAGAAGTAGGCTGCTATAAATCTGTGTTCATTTGAGAGTATGTTATTGGGAGAGAAATCAAGTACACAACACTTACATGTATGGAGGCATTCTGTGATGGTGGTTGCGTCGATAAAGTATCCTGCACAGAGGTAGCACACAATGTGTTCATTTAGGTCCTTTATCTTTATTTTAACTTCTTCCTGTAAAACAAACAGGTAGTTTGAGATCACTGTGACATTCTGCATTACTGTTTCTGGAGTGGTCCATGAATGCATATCTATAGTGCAAATTGTTAGCCCATGTAATAAGTTTATCTTTGGCGTCCTCATCTGTCACCTTGTGACAGCCCAGTCAGTTTGGTAAAACTATCATTCATAGCTGAAAAAAAATTAGGTTTGACATTCCAAAAGACTTATTTTGGTGAGAAGAACTCTTGAAAACATGTAAAATGTGACAAACAGAGAAAAATACATCCATTCTATAATTTCTATTTAGCCTACACATACAAATAGTTCAATCAAATCTAAAGCCGCTTCAGCAGTGTCCTGTTGTAACGCACTAAAATTGAACTAAAACTATGTTTTTATGACCACGTAATTATTTGAAAGACTATGTGGATTTTCGTATTTTTCATTTGATAAACAGCAGGACTATTATGCCAAAAAGTAACAATTTAAAACTAAGGAATCAATAGGATAATGTTTCATGTTCAAGGATAATGTTCAATGCAGATATTTTGCAAATTTCCTACAGTAAATATATCAAAACTTAATGTTTGATTAGTAATATGCATTGCTAAGAGCTTCAATTTCCCAATATTTAGATTTTTTTTTTTTTTTTTTTGCACCCTCAGATTCCAGATTTTTAAATAGTTGTATCTTGGCCAAATATTGTCCGATCCTAACAAGCCATAGGAGACATCAATGGTCCAGGGTCACACACGTGCATGTGTGTGTATGAATGTGTGTGTGTGTGTGTATTTCTTTTAATTAAGTACCTCCTCTGATATGGAAAATAATGGATTACAAAAGTAATTTTTTTGTACTATTTTCAACTATTTCCATGCACGCGCTTCTTATTGTGGTGCTGCATAAGCGCGCTTCACTTTTCAGGGAGTCAGGTGTCATTTGTAAACAAGCCTGCCATTGGCTAAATATACCAGAGTAAATAAATACACGAGTGCTGGTTTAATATCAATCACTGCCAGGACTGCAAACCACTGCATTAAACAAGGACTCGAGGTCGAAGAAAACGACGGGACAAGCATTTGATCATAGGAGTTACATTACGTCCCATGACTGAATTCTTAAGTACAAGATGCATTTTCTGCCACGCACGTTCAACACGGACACGCGCTGCCGATAATGCACGCGGCAGATCATACGGATGCACTTGTTCACTCATCAGGGCCAACCAGCATTAATAAACATGTGGGATATCACAGCGCAGCACGCGACGTGAACGAGCACCGTTATATTCCTGCAAAAGCGCACAAAACTACCCATTTTATTAGTGTGCTGAATGTTGGAGTTGGGAAAAACTACAACGCAAGAGATTCGACTGGGACAGAAATGACAAGAAAAACCTCGCCACGGAGAACAAAAACACAACCGCTAGACACAGTGGATTGATTCTTCGCAACACTCACGCCTGCGCAGACACGCAGCAAGGTCTTGCGCTCCATCTCTCGGCTTTCGCGCCACACAGATCGCCCCTCTCGCGCGCGTTTATAGTAAGCGCGGGAAGCGCGCGGCGAAAGACGGGGCCGCTGAAGCGATTTTGGTCCCTTTCACTCACCTCGTTCCGTAAAGGGTCCAGCTTGTAGACGTTCTGCAGCTGATTTCTTAGCCGCATAGCTATCGCCATCGGACCTTGATCCGCCATCTTTGGGAATTCTGCATACTTCCGGGTAACGGGAGAGTGGGTGAGTTCGGTCGCTGAGAGGCGGGGATCATCTGCTGGTGTTTCCATCCCCACGCTCTCTCATTTCCATCCCACACTGATATTATCGTTGGGTGTGTGCAAACATCTTTCTAAATGACTCCGTCAGAGTTTCTAGGCTAACATTAGGCTTTTTTATATTACATCTTATGCGGATGAGTTTAACTTTTAGTATCAGCAACTTCTGTATGAGAGTGACAGGATCATAATACCAGTCTCAAATTGAGTCGAATACAATATAACCAAATGTTCAAGACTTGAAGGGACAAAATGTATAAATTTAATAATCTGTCAGTGACAACCCCATATTGATCAACCACTTTTTGACATGTCGATATAATAAAACAGAAAATCAAGACTGATGTTACTGTCTTGATTCTGAGACCTTCATGTGTGACAGATATTTGGCTTTTTGTTTTCTCTCACTAAGACTAAAATGCAAACCTACTACTCTAATAATCCCAAAAACATGGTAAGCCTATTGCAACATAAATGTTTTAGTATTTTTTTTTTTAACTTATTAAATGAATAATCATTTCATTAGAATGCCACAATCAATTAGAAGTTCAATTACAGTGGAATACTACCTCAATGCCATAATTAAGTTTCGAAAATGAAAACAGCAGTAAGGGATAAATTTACAGACAGCTCAATTATGGATTGTTGATCATTCGGCTGATACAACATTAGAATGTTATCTTTCCAAAACAATATTTGGTGACAAGAACATTGAAAAACAGTGTTGTGATACTGTGGGACCTCTTGAATGGATCATATCCCTCAAATCGTCTTTTTCATGTTAACAATAGGTATGTTTGCCGTATCCTACTTGAGTTGTTTACATGTAGCCTAGTTGTCTACTTGTTCTAAAATCTGTAAAACAGATTGAAATTATTTTCTGATTTAATCAACAGAATATCAGAGATGTTGTATACAGAGCTTGAGTTGTATTTAACCAAGAACGTTCCTTCAACACTTTTAACTGTTTATGCAGTCAAAAGTGCAATGTTGCTGTGTAACCACTAGATGTCCCAATTTACTTTAATGTAGTTATCAGGGATTGCTGAAACAAGTGAACAGCCCACACTTGTTCTTCAGCCCAAAGTCTGGTTTCTGCTCTTTTTCATGACTTCTGGAATTTAACAAATGCAAATTCATCATTACTGCTTCCAATTCAAGTTTATTTCAAAACACAGTTTTATGTGTTGCAGCATCACACTTCAGTAGTACCACACTGATATTACTTTGTAGTTTAAATTGGAGATGCAAGTACAAGAAACAAATTTTGTAGATAGTTAGACTGCACACAGACATATTCATTTACCAACTTATTTCCTCATTTTTCTTCTTATAAAATAGTATAGAACAAAGTGTCTGCATGTGCAATCTCATTTGAACTAATACTGTCTCATAGGTGGTCTGTTTTGTCTTACCTGTCAAAACCTATTAGAATTAATCCTGTTTTCACCTGTTTGGACTATATGTGTACTTTAACACAAAAGAAACAACGTCTCGTCTTGACTGTGATTGTGATCCTGAATCAAGAAGTGTTTTTAACTGAGTAGAAATATGAATTTATGACACTGCAAGTCTAAACCGTGAAGTTGTGTTCTGTTTTAACACAGACATCTGATGGGGTCATCGCACATCTGAGTGACAGCACCTGCCTCCACATACAAATCACGCCTTTGGGGCGGACAGAGCACAACCACAAGCTCTGACGATAGCTGAACACATCAAAGAGAAAAGACAGAGGTGCCGAACCCTTTGGCGCACCGTGGCATTTATTTCTTCACCGTATCTCAGACAGTTTATGGACACTAAGTCCTTCTCTTGTTGCCTTTTGTCTACACACCTATCAAATCCTTTCAGCTTTTCTCCCTATATCTAAAATAAAATAACGATCTGATTGTTTCACTTGCCAGCCAAAGGCTATCAAAGTGAAGAAGATAAGGTAAACTAATGTCCAATAGCTGGAGTCGTTTCCATTGGATCGAGTTCAGTTCAGAGGGAGATATGAGAGGGATGTTACAGAAGTTTTAATGAAAACATGTCACTGAAATCACAAGGCGATACAATATGTTTCTTGTTGAGATTCATTCATGTGAGGGAGAAGAACCAGAACATGTTTTACTAAAGCAATTGCAATTGCCGACCGCCTTCACCCTGAATTGAAGCCAGATCTTGATAAGTGGAAACAATCCGTCTCATTGATTCATTATAAAGCTGCTTTATTTTCCTCACCAAGATGTGTAAAAGCTTACACAGGATGACTGAAGATATGTATCCAGTAGAGTGGGTTCTATATTTAAATTATTTGACGAGAACTGCAGAAAACTTGGAACAAATGGTCTTAGAACAAAACTAGAAATGTATCGTCTGGTATTCCAAAGGGATTCCACAACACTTATCTGAGATGCTATTTCCTCCTGAATTAAGGGATTTAGTATGTCTCCTGTTGGCAAAAAAGTGAGTAAAACGAGAAAAGAAAAAGAAAAGACTGTCATGCTGATTTCAGTGCCCCTGGCCTAGACCTGTTCACCCAAAGCTCCAAAAACAACCAAACAAACATCCATACCGGATAGGAGGCTCGCCTGCCAAGTCATGCCAGAGTGAGGCCCTCTGTTTGGGGCACACAGACTTTTGCCTCCCCCTGTCCCAGAGCAATCAGAGCATGTAGGGACGGACACCGAGCTTTTTGTTTTCGCCTGCTCCAGCAATTAGCTGCCAAGTGGCAAGCTAATGAAGATAACCCCCTCCAAGCCCTGATCAGCAGCCAGGGTGCTGACGACAGCTCAAAACACAAAGACTCTTACGGGAAGAAGAGGGGGTAGTTTAGGACCATTTTATTGTTATAATTCTGATTTATAAAACAGATTGTTAAAACTTTAAATTCTGATCCGTCAAGCCTTATTTAAAGAGTTGTAACCTTATACAACGTGTGTGTAACTGTGACTGCACATCATTTGAATTCATGTTGCATAACAGGTTAACGTTGCTGGCTGATATATTAAGCCCTTAAAATTACAATAGCTCTTTATTATATGTTTTCTTGTATGTAGCAGATAAAAAAAAAAAATAATTATCTAGAGTAACAAAAAATGTTGACGTCGTTTCAATATTTGACATCATTTGACTAAACCGAGTGTATTAACAGGCTCTTTGAATCTGTAGTCGGAGCCACTGAACTCCATCAGCTCCTATACCCTGATGAGTTAATTGACATACTGGCTGTTGAATAGTGAATGAGCAACTGAGTTGTATTTCTGTGACCTGGATAACTGAACTGACATAGAGTGCACTGCACAATGATTAACAGTCCTGACAACACCCATTTCACCATTCTTCCTATTATGTTATACATCTCATTTTTCAATTGTTTATTTAAATATTTACATACTCTCATGTGGTTAACAAGACAGTCCATAAAGATTTGGATTTTGATCGTTTTAAAAATAATTAGCAGACAGCTTTTCCCACCAGGGGGCGCTAGAGCCGAGAATTGAGGCCTCATGGGCAGCTGATTATTCTCAATTATTCTGTAACTGCAGTTCACCTAGACAAACTGCCCCTGTCTGTATGTCTATTCTCTAATGACTGGCAATATTCCTGTAATTTGGGTGTGTCAGCGTATCCTGTCTGGTACAGTCTGAAGCCATTCAACCTAGTGTGATCAGAGAGTGTGGGCCAACTAGCTCTAAAAGGTAGGCCATATTAACATTCAAAATGCATGTTTTAAGCAGACACTTTTTTTTTTTTTTTTTACCAGTGCAGTTTACAAAAATATATGTTTTGTTTATTATTATAGGTACATTTTTGGAACACATGATATCAATGCAGTACTGCACAGAACCAACTCAGGCGGAGTACTAGATAAAAACAATGAAAACCAAACTAAGAAGACAGGTAAGCTCTTGACACACTTTGCATTTTGTATACATTTATGTATATTTAATAGAACTGGTGTATTTAATGGTAAATGTCCAGAAAAAAAAAAAACCACCAGAGCTATCATTAAAATGTCACAAAATATGAACTTTTTTGTAGTGTATGAGATATCGATGTGGATCTCAAATTGAGAAATTCCACTATATGTAATAGGATTATATGTGTAGGATTAACCAGAATTTGCAAATATTTATATAATGTATGTGTATATAATAACATACAATACAAATGTAATTTACATATTTATATATTTTTAGAATATATAGTAATAGGTGCATTAAAGAAAAGGATTTAATTGTACTTTGTCAAAGACTGTCACATACGAAAAGATTAATTAAATTGAGTTTTCAGTGCCCCGTGTAGCCCCATAGGACTTCACTAGTGGCTATGTATGCATTCTGTTTTCATGGTAACGTCTCAAAGCAGAGTGGATTGGGATAGGGTACAAACGATGGCCCTGTCTGATTTCAGCCTCTGGGGAACGTACTCAGGTGGTCCTAGGTGTGAAACTGACTGCTGTAAAGACAGGGTACCTGTCAAGACAGGCTGGAACCATGCCCAGAGTGAGGGGGTTGAAGGCTTTTTAGGTTTTCTTTTAAAATGTCACAATACTGTCATTCACTGGTTGATTGCAATCAGACCAAATTCAACTGGTTTAGTTGAACAGGCATGAAAGTTGAACTGATATAGACTGACTGAATGTTTTCTGATGCTTATTCTTAACTTTCCTCAGGTAGACAGAAGAGTTCACCTCAAAGAACCATTTTTGACCCATCTCTGACTGGTTCAGTCTTTGAATGACACCTTCAGTAGTAGAACCCAAACTGACCTCTGCATGCAGAGATACCGGAAAGATGATGTTTTCATCCATTTAATTAAAACTAAACTCAGTAAAAACTCTTGTTCCCAATAAGTCATTCAGTTAAATCAATGACAGGTCTGGGGCCTTTGTCGGCGAAAGACTGAGCTTTTTGGTCTCAGATGAACTGGCATGGCATTCACGCCCGAAACTCCTGTTTGTTCAGAGGAGCAGCAGCCGTGCTAGCCTGGCACGGCTTCACATTCCTTCAGAACTGGCTCATTCTGGACTTGGCCCAATATAAAGTAAATTTGAACAGAGAAGTACCTTTCACAGGTGTTAAGACTGATGCAGCAGCCAGTTCAGAAGGGTTCTCCTGAAAGGAATCAACCAAATGTAAACACCTCAGAGATGCCGTGCTGTAACATCCTCATGGGTCAGTGGGTTTGACTGGCATTGTTTTGCAAAGTACAGACAACAAAACAGCATTGTGGAAGACTCTAAAAGATGTTGTTAGTCTTTTATTGGATCAATCCAAACTTCTGTCGATTTCTAAAAAACAATGTTGACTCATGCTTTTGTTTGTAAAATGCACATGCACTTACAATGGAAACCTACTCAGAGTGTTTTAGAAGCAGATGGAAAGCTTGGATAATTGTAAAAGCACTCAGTGAAAATGTTTGTTATTTTAGTTGTAAAGTTGTCTAAACCGTGATTTTGATGTGGGTCTGCATTTATCTGGTTATATATTACCAGCGTAAATTCATATGGGTGGAGTTTGCTTCATACGAACAGTTCTTTGTAAAGAGTTACGTCATGTCCCTTCCATGTCTTAGCTGGTATCCTTGTGTAGATATCAAGTGAAAATGAGAAACTGCATGTTTTGAAGCCTTTGATAAATCAGGTTAAGGTTTTCCTAAAGATCGTAACATGACACGCTAGTTTCCGCTGTAATTACTGAATGGCTGGATGTTCCCCCATTGTTATCTGCCATGGCAGTTTGAGATCATGCGGGTGCAACTCAAAGCCGTAAGATGGCAAGCGGCAGAGTCCGTGTGCAAATCTATCCCCACTAGTCCATGCCTAAGCAGTCAGAAGGGCTCACCAAACAGCCCACGATGACGCGAGAGACGCCAGCACCCGATAAACGCTAATCAGGAAGCTTGACCGCCCGTGAGACGCCCACAAAACATGTAGCAAGCTGGCAGAGGCAGATAGTGGCCGTCTTTGAAGATTCAGTTATATTCATTCAGAGTTTTGGCTCTTGAGGAAAGCTTTGATAGAGTTACAAAAAAGGCTGGCAAACCCTTATACCCGCTCTACATTAAGGAGAGGATTGTTTTGGAGACTGTATTCTTCTGTCTGGTCTTCTTTCAACCAACATGCAGGCATTCTTTCATCTTTGGGTTACATCTTTTTGTTGGTAGCATGCAATGTTACTGTGCTGTTGTCGACTATGCTGGAAAGAGTAAGAGGGAGACAGACAGACATTGAAAATTCATTCATTTTTGGATTGCATTTCTGAGTATTTCACTTCCAAACAGGATGCTGGCCCTCATCATTTAGATCAAAGAAGATTTGAAGACCTTTTTGGTTTGCTTGTCTGTATAGCTGGGGCATAACAATCTAAAAAGTGTGTGTTTGAGACAGGGCTGTGCACCGTTCAAAATTTAGTTGAATTTCAATTAGTAGATGCTGAATTGCAATTCGAATTTGAATTTAAGGAAGTAGAAATAAGGTGAATTGAAATGTAAAGAAATATATATTAAATTTTTACTAGTCAAGGAAGGTTTAAAGGCGAACTTTGTATGTTGGCTTGATAGAGAGCCTTATTTGAAAGGGGTTTCCTCTTCCTGTCATTCCAATTGAGCTTACTGTGGGGTGTGGCCAATTAAATTCCAATTCCAATTCATAAATTGAAGAGGAGTCAATTGTTCAATTCTGAATTTTCCTGAGTTCTGAATGCAAATACAACCAGACTTTTGTTTTCTCTTAAAGCTGTTATTTTCCATGGCTTGCTACAGTTTTCTTTACCACTAAGCAAAATGCTAAAGAGTTCAAAGAGACACAAAAATAATTATTATTGCCCAAAATAAGTAGGGACAAAGTTATAATTTTAAAAGTAAGGGAGATTATTCCCCCCAGTTGTAATGGTTGATATGCCCTGCTTAATACTTGTAATAAAGTACAGCATTGATCTAATGCAAAAGAACATGTGCAGAGCAGGCATTTTTAACCAGAGGATAATAGCATAGCTGTGCATGAATCCATTCTGTAATTAAGCATAACTTATGTGCTCTCTTTTTCTCCTCAAGTGCAGCACAGGAAAGGTGCAGGTGAGAATACTTGAGACAGGGAGGACGCAGATCAACCTGAGGAATTATGTCTGCTCCGTGAAATTGAATTTAAAAATGAAGGCATAAATAATATAGTCATGTCCACAGATATCTTCATCTCAGTAGGATATGTGGCAGACAAAGCACTCAAAAATCACACGCTGAGGCGCGCACACACAAACACAGATAAGGTTGTCTCAGTGCCTGAAAATTAAGAAATCATTAGAGCCATTCATCATTGTGTTGGTGGGGAAAAAACCTTACTGCTTTAAATAATTACTCTGAATCAAAGGCTAAGTGCAGAGAGATCAAAGTCAGGCATTCTTGAGTAATCCTCAAGTGTTGCAAATCTTCGGTAATCTACCTTGCCAGGTCCCCACTGTTTGACATGTCTTTACTGTAGAAAAGGGAAGGGTGCCATTAATTACTGCTTTGCTGTGCAGTTGTTTACTTTCGTTAAACCTGAGTGCTGCTTGATTTGTGGATCACCCTGTTTATAGATCACCCCCGTTTTCTTTGTGTTTGCATGGACATTCACACGATCAGTCTGCTTAGCATGATGTCTGTGTTTGCATTAGCGTGTTTGTCTGCTTGTTGCAGGAGTTAGTAGTGTGTTTGCGTGTGTGTGTTTCTACACCGGGGGAGTGAGGATGAGATTAGCTGTGGACTCGGACAGTTTACTTTTGTGTCGAAACGTATTCTTAAAAAAGTGGATGAAATTGTGCAACGGTGTGTCCCTCCCTCACCCTAACCACTGCCAATCCCCCCACTAAACGCCCACCATCATCACCACCTCCAAATCCCAGCGTTGTTTGAATTCACGGCAGAGTCAAGGAAGTTAAGTCGTTCTTTGTCGATGATGAACCAAACAGAGGCTTGTGCACAGGTAGTTTAGGCCTTTATCTGGTAATTCTGAGACACTCGGTGCTGTAGTGACTGAAGAGTCACTCCTTCACAACGTGCACTGGTGTGCTGGCAAACTCATGAGCCAACTGAAGATTTGTGAGTGGGTGGAAGGTCTTTAATTTTCCTGCAGGTCCTGATCAGGGGGTGGATCAAAGTTACAGAGAGATTAAAGGACATTGGCGAGGCGAACGGCACACGGAACTCTTTCCTCGCATCGCTCTAATCCAGGCAGCAATCAGCAGAGCGCTGGACCACATGGGAAATGGGGGAGCCCCATCGAGATGGGAACAAGAGTTTAAAGGTCACATTAGAAATCCAGTAGATTTCTTAGTCATGTGATGAACGACACAGCTAGATATACACAGACGGCCGCTGAATGATCTATGAGCCCCTTGAGCTATCGATGAATGTAACTTGGCCAGTCAGTTGAACAGGATAGAACTGATGAAGCACTTTGAACAGTCTATCCTGGTCATTGACCCCTATTTTAATCTCAGTGTCTACCTCCCATATAGCCACATGTGCAGGATTTGGCCAGAGAAGAACCCTCATCCCCGCCTGAGGAGGCGGGAAAGGGGATTCTGACCGCAGCGGTGAGGTCATCTTTAGCGGAACCTCATTTTCCTTTAAATTACCCTGGCTGATGACCTCGTCTTTTCTTGCAACAATTAACTCTGATTTGCTCATCAACCGAGCAGAAAAATTACCGCAGGGCAAAAAAACAAAGACCACATAGTTAGCCAGGGCTGCTATCTCCCATCAGGGCTGGGACACTTCTTTGAACGTCACCGTTTGCTTTGATTGCAAAGTAGATGCGCTGCTGGCTTCCCTCTGTCAGACGGAGGACGACTTTGAATCGGGCGTGAGGTAGTGGCTGCTAAACTTGACACATCCTACAAAAACACACTTTTATCTCACTTGTCTGCATGTCTCCTGACTTTATTTTAATATCTATATTTTTTCAAGTGTTTACGCAACATTGACGTGTGTTGACAGGTTCTTTTTTTCCATGAATAGGGCGTTGGAAATAAGTCATCCAACAATTTCGGACGTCATCTCAAGATGGAAAAAGAAAAAATAAGAAAAGGTTGCTGTTGTAATGAATGACTCAAAGATTTATCACTAAGATTCGTAGTATTGTTTTTCCCAAACTAAGGCCAGCTCATTTGCATGCTGTAAAAGCTGAAGTTGGTATAAAAAACAACACCCAACTCTATATAAATAAATGGATAGTATTTATCGGATAAGAACTGCCTCATGGTCAGTGATTAAGTGTGCTTTATGGCGTCCGTGAGTGAGACGGGATTTCTGAGCTGTGTTTGAAAGGACATTGATTTCCCATTTGGCTGGTGTGTTTGGTTCAATCAGTTACAGATATGTGTGAAGAGCTCAGCCAGGTCAAGATATACCCAGCAGTTCAAACGCTTGCTGAGGAACACAAGATTGCAGGGTGGAGTTTATCGAGGTAAACCCATTAAGTTAAAAGATGATGAAGTAAACGGAGTGCAAAAGAAATGTGGGATCGATAACGTTCCAAGCTTAGTTAGACCTCTGACCCCTGGACTCTGTATTCATAAAGGCGCTGAAACTTTCTTGAATTGTTTTAAAAGAGAGGGGAGTTCAGAACAGCACGGTTGCTTCCATTTTAGCTTCTTGTCTGCTTTGGGTTGCGATATTGTCTTTAGAGAGAAGCTGGGGGAAGACCCTCCTGGACACATCATTGTCTGAGCAGCAATTAAATTTTGAATTACTCCGGTGGGGGCAGCCAAACCGTCTGGAATAGAACTGCTATGCTTGCCAATAGAGTTGGACGTTCTTCAGCTTTGATAACACCTGATCTATGTGTCAATATTTTACCTCTACTGTAAGTGTTAATCGCCTCTTAGATGTGAAATGATCTCATAGTGGGTTCCTCGAAATCGTTCAGCCCACCAGGATGATACTAAACGTCTGTGATCTAATAGCCTAGGCTATTGTTTTATAATCCCATTTTATTTATCCATTTTTTTCCATTATAATGTATTGTCTCTGTGTTACACAACTCAAATTAACCTTGAATTTTTCAAAAAATAATATAAGTAAATTTAAGTTGATTTTAATCAAGAGTTTCTAGGTGTAGTTAGTACAAATAGAAAATCAAAAAAGGAAGAATATGATTAATTGAGTGTTCTTAAGACCTCAAGGTACACTCTTAAAAATAAAGGTGCTTCACGATGCCACAGAAGAACCTTTTTGTCTAAATGGCTCCATAAAGAACCTTTAACATCTGAAGAACCTTTCTGTTTCACGAAAGGTTCTGTGTGGCGAAAGAAGGTCATTCAGATTATAAAAATGTAAGAAAGAGATGGTTCTTTAAAGACCCTTTGACTGAATGGTTCTTTGTGGAATCAAAAATGGTTCTTCTATGGCATCGCTGTTAAGAACCTTTTGAAGCACCTTTATTTTTAAGAGTGTAAGGATGTCAGGCTGTGAATAGAAAGGGAAATGTTACCATTTTTTCTTGACCAGAAGGGGGCAGTGCAGAGCAGATGCCATCCAGCTTATTGGTTCTCTGTTCATCCATTGTAAGGTGCTCAAAGAACAGCGTGACTTGAGAGTGAAAACACTCAATAGATTTTCATCTAAGACCATTACTTTGATTGGCTGAGTGTGGCACTGTTGAATGCAGTGAAAGGTTAGAATTTGAGAGTGTTAAAGTCTTGTGTGCATTGCGTCTTTTCCTAAACACTCTTAAAATAAAGGTTCTTTATTGGCATTGATGGTTCTATGAAGAACATTTTGCATTCATGGAAAAATTCCATGAAAAAGAGTTTCTTTAGAATTTAGAATTGTATTTTTTTTCACACCAAGAAAAAAAAGCTGAATGAATGGTTCTTTGGGGAACCAAAAATGGAACAGTGGAACCTTTATTTTTATAAATCAGAGTCAAAGGAAAATAGTAAGACACAATGAAGACCGCAGGCTTGCAGCTGTGTTTGTATTTGTGTATTGGTGTACTTGACTTTATTTGGGAACAAAAGCGAATCTATCATCCTCAAAGGTAATTATATTTCATAAAGTAGGCTAAATGTAATTTTTATTCCAAAAAATGCAAGCAGTTTCTTTGAGTGGGAGCTTATGTTTTGGATTAGTTTGTAGTAATTATAATTTAAAACCTAGATTATGTCATAGTATGCCATTTCGATACCTAAATCAAAGTGTGTGTGTGTGTGTGTGTGTGTGTGTGTGTACAGTGTGGCAGTGGGAGCAGGTAGTGTATTATTCAAGCTTAATTTACCTGCTCACTAAAGGTCAGTAACTTGGAACATCACACATTTATTGCCCATATCAAACAATGATGTTATCACTGGAAATTGGATACTTTCCAGAGACAGAGGAAGCAGCAGAGTATGCTACATTTCTTTCTTTTACTTACATGCTTGCACGCCCCCAAGGGTTTTTTTTTTTTTTGAACGTGCGTGTGTTCTCTTAAACTAAATGACCAAAGTTGCCCATCAGGATGTTGTAGGTATCAGAGTACATCAGTTCAGATAATGCACCCTCTACATGGCTGATGACATAGCTGAGGACTGATTTTGGAGATATGCCCATAAATCTGTTAGATTACCCCCATGCACACACACACAGATGGATACACAGATGCAGATATTCCTTGCGTGCACATCTCTGTCAGACCTCACGAATCGACACAGATTTATGAAAAAATGGACACATGCAGCAATTGTAAATTCCACATTTTCCTATTTACTCTTTTCTCACACTCTCACGGTTTTTCAGGTTAATGCGCAGTGCAATACTTACCCCCAGACCCTTACACACGAGTGAAATTCTGACCTTCTTTTGTTAGAGGTGAGTGTATGTCTTTTTTTATGATTCATACTGAGTGTATGTCTTTTTTTAGGAAAGGGCTTGAGAGAATGCATTGGGAATAGAAGAATTTCACAGTTCAAACTCCATGCTACAGGTGCACTAGCACTTGGGGGTGGGTTTAGTTCATGTGAGCTTAAATCGAGTCTGACACAAGTTTTGGCATTTTTGCAGCACAGATGTGCAGCACAGCCTGCTCTGGCCTGGCCTGAGCATCCCAAAGAGATGGGGACATATAGTCACACAGATCTCCCCAAGTGGGTTTATTTAGCAAGAGGCTAAAGACTCACTATAGCTTCAGCGAACAGCAGTCTTCTGTTGCCGTTTTTGAAACGCACACACTGACCTGCCACTGCCACCCAAAAAAGACTTGCAAAGAAAAAAAAAAACATTACCCGGAATAATAGTGCTCATATTTCACATCTGTTACTATTAGCAACAGGTTTTTCTTTGTCTGAAAAGGTAATATGCGGGTGACCTCACTCTAGTTGAAACTCTAAAACTAAAGAAAACTGTAAAACATGAAAATAACAAGTGGAGACAGATGTAAATTGACCGGTGCTGTAATCCTGGCTTTCTTCTGAAGTCTCTGACATGTTTACAAAACTCAGTTCATTCATAATGAGTTGTGAATGTTTAAAATAAAAGGGGTTAAACAGAGTGACCACAGGTTATTTGCTGAATCTGATATTAACTCACCTTTCCGAGACCTTGGGTGAAACCGTGCAGCTTTCAAATCCCACAAGACTTTGCTCTCTGGTCAGCACTTGAAAGAAGCTCGTAAATTCCACAGATTAGTTTAACATGACACCATGCACACTTCTGATTTTATGATCATCTTTTTCCTCCTTCAAGGGTCTTGTTAAAATAGCTTTCCTCAGTGGTGGAGTTCAGTCTCAATCTGTGAGAAACCACTGATAAAGGTAATAGATAAGGGATGTGGTGTTGTTAGTATACCTAATTGCCCTCCTTTTAGGATAAATTCCTGCTTAAGGAATTGTCAGTCAACTTGTTTTGACTCTCCTTCATTTCTCTTTCTTTCTTTCCTTCTTTGTTTCTTTTCTGTATGACATACATTATCTGTCATATTAAAAAAAAAGAGCAGAAATATTTAATCCAAAAGATAACACATTTGACTGATGTGTGAAAAGACTCAAAATGCATTTTAAATCTATGGGCCTTATTCATGAAACATGAGCCAAATGAATTTCTGTGTAAATTGCTCATAAATCAATTATTGCATAATTCAATTGTTTTACGTACGGTTTACACAGAAATTCGTTCTTATCACGTTTCATGAAAAAGGCCCAGTGTGTCTATCAGTCAGTCCGCTTCTCTCTCTCCTGTGTATTTGAGAACATAGGCTTGCCAGAATGGTTAAAAACTTATAAAAAAACGGCTTTGAAATAGTTTCTGATCACTTCTTGGATCACTTCTTATCTCATGAAAGAATCTTTATCTTGATGGACACTTAAGTCATTATTAACAGTTGTACTTTCTTCCAGCAGTATAAAAGTTTTTCCTCATTTTGAAAAATAGCATTATTATTTTTAGCACACCAAAACCTATTTTATGTAAATATGTCTCATTATAGATTGTGGCTTATTGACAATCTCTCTCTCTCACTCTCTCTATCTGGTCTAGTCTAAAATATCTATATATCCGGTTGTGAAACAGCCAATTCGGTTGTCTGGACTGCCGTTTTGGAGTGACGCTGTACAATCTCAAGTCAGTTTACGTAAGTCTGCCGCAATCACAAGAAGTGGAATTGCATCGTGCATATTTCCTTCAGCAGTAAATTTTTGGGGCGCATTCATGCCTTTACCTGATTTGCATAAATCAAGGTGCTAAAACATAGCAGACGGTGAGTGCAAATAAACAATGCTATCATTGGACACAATTCATTATTGAATTCCCCAACAGTATGTTTATTTAGAAAAGAATGTTCATTGCAAGATGTCGTAGAATCCTCATTCCAGAGACGTTTGTAATGACAACCACCAAACACTCAGATGAGTGAACTAACCTGTACCGGGTGGTTTGTTCCTAAAATATTTCAAAATGTTATGAAAACATTTTGTAGGCTCATTGGCTAAGAAAAACTCATTCTTTGGACTTGGACATGATTTACTCCCACAGAGTTCTTATACACTACCCATTAAACTGAACGACACATAACACGTAATTCAGAACCGGGCTCGAATACCAAAAAGAATCAGTTATTCATTAGACGGCAAAGCGCCGCTTTAAACATGTGTTGATTCTAGCCACATGCCGTAAACATGTCTGTGCAGTTTTGTGTGAGCGGTGCAGATGTTTCTGCTGTTGATAATGCCATTATCTCTGGGACTATAATTACCAACAACGAGTCTCGTATGGTCATATGAGCCTCTGCATTCTTCAGCATATTTCTCGCAATGCTTCTTTTTCTGTTCTTTCTTTTTTACAGGAGCAAACAGCTGCTTTATCCCAGAGGCAGTGTCCTCCTCCCAGACTAACATTAAACATAGTCTTTACCTTCCTGAAACCAGAGAGCATCTGTGCCTCTTCCTGCCAGAGAAGTCTGGTTACAGCTGTCTGCCGAGAGGTGGGGCGTCGTCAGGGAAACCGCTTCATTAGGGCTGTAATTAACATCCATGCTAGACAATGGATGCTATGGTGATAGACTCACTTTCAGTGAACTAAGGGATGACGTTATGCAGGTAATCCGCATTATTTTTTACATCACAGTGATGTGTGTAATACCAAATTAGATAGACAATGTCATATTGAAAACAAGGTGGTGAGGAATGTAATTGCAGTCTGTTCAATATGTTTTTATGTATAAACAAACCATTGATCTTTTCAATTTGAAAATGTACATGTTGAACAGACTGTACTTCTGTCCCACACATCCTTGTTTCCATTTCCTGAAAATTAAAAGGATAGTTAGCCAAAAATAAAAATTATATAATCATTTATAAGCATGGCACCAGCACCCCCAAGGTCATGGTTTCAAAACCTAGAGAATGTGATAAAATTGATAAAAATTTTAAAAAATGTATACCTTAAAGGGATAGTTCACCCAAAAAATAAAAAATACATTACTTACTCCTCATTTAGTTCCAAACCCGTAAGGACATCTTCAGACATATTTTTGAAGGAATCTGAGATCCTTCTGACCCTGCAAAGACAGCAACGCAACTGACATGTTCAAGGCCCAGAAAGTTAATAAAGACATCATTAAAATAGTCCATGTGACGTCAGTGGTTCAACTATAATGTTATGAGGCTGCGAGAATATTTTGAGAAGAAATTGTTGAATAAAGCTGTTTCCTTTGCGCACAAAAAGTATTCTTGTAACATTACAGTTGAACCACTGCTGTCACATGGACTAAAATTCAGTATTTCTTTTAAATATGAAGTCTACTCTGACTAAAGTCTGTCTGATGCCTTAGTTACTTTTGTATTGCGTAATACATTTCAACAAATAGTTGTATTTGTCAAATTGAAAAACAGTCTGTCCGTATTGACATTAATTAATGTAAGTGAACTCAAAGATGTTTTTCAGCCATGTTTGGGTTTTGACTCATGTTGGCATTCTTGGCAAAGACATATGAGGGATGGTGTAGTGTCATGGCTAATCCCAGGGCTGGTAACCAGGAGGTTGCTGGTTCAAGCCCTTTGCAAAAGGACCAGGTCATTAATCTAAATTATTACTTAAATACACTGTAAAAAAATGACTTTTCAAAGTTCTAAACAAAAAAAATATAAGAAAATACTATTTCAGTACTATTACTTGCCATTTCTTTGGAATTATTTGTGAAATTTACTAGATATTTCTTAGTGTTTCAAAGTAGATCCTACAGCAAATTTTTACCTTATTTAATTTACCTTATCAGCTGTTAATTTTGCATAATACCAATGTTGAAATGTAGTTTCAGAATGCATGTTTCATCAAATCATCCTTTTGTTTTTGTATTCTTGTTTTACAGTGTTTTACACAAACCCAGTCTGCATTCACTCAGTTTTCATTGCTTTCAGACACCGCAAGGCTGGCACAGATTCAAAGACGCACAAAGAATCGGGTACATTAGTCTTTGACAGGTATGAATGGCCTAAATAAACAGAAGAGTTCCGAGCAGGTCCTCTTATAGGTCTCATTCGTTTGGTCTGGGAGCCCAATGACAGCTTGATTTGGCTTTAGATTGCCACGAACCATTTGTCAGGCCTTTTCGTGTGGGCTGTCAGACCAATTGACTGGCACGCTGATCGATTGTGCTCCACGTGTCAGTGCCTGCGTCTGACACACATGCGCGGCGAACTGGCAGACGTGAGCTCGGAGATGCCTGCTGGAAATTTAGACGTATGAAGAATAGACCCGGGGCAGATATTTGTGTGAGCACTAATAGAATGTGAAGGGAGAGCCAGATATTTGCAGTGATATGAGGTGAGCGGGAGCAGCTGTGTTCGCTATGTGTACATACATGGAATGCAACACTGCGTCCCAAAGCATACGTTCGTTTTAAAATAAATCGTCTATAGAAACAGATGAGATGTGCAAATACACACCCACCTGCCCACTTACACGCACACAAACACGGGTAGGCTGCACTCCTGGGTGGGCCGTGTATTGTACGAGACAGGTCCCAGTGCATGAAAAGTGAGACTCTGTCAAGGAGAAGCATTGTGTGTGTGTGTGTGTGTGTGTGTGGTGATCGTTCAGCCCAGCCATTCCTAAGGATATATGGTGAAATAGATTTCTCCAGGGGAGAGGTGTGTGTATGTGTGTTCGCCCGAACACATGGCGAAATGGAGGCCCAGCAGTGAGTGGATCAGTATGAGGGTGGACTCTCTACGCCTCTCGCCCAGCCAAAGATACAGCACACGTTCCACTCAATCCCGTCATGACCTCAGCCAGCGCTGGGAGACAAACAACCGTGCTCTGCGCTATTCCTGAAGGAAAACTCACCACTCCGGGCATGCAACGAATGACTCAGCACTCCGCCTCGTACGTGATGGTCAACCTGGAGCGCTCCGATCGTGATGACATCACTGCGAAGGTCAGTTCCCACCCCGCCATGGGCTGCGGCGTTAATCAGAGTCAGATTGAGCAGGGAGGGGAGAGGACAAACACTCTACGATTTCAGCTGTACATGCTATGACAGAACCATTTCCATGGAGAAATATCCCCAAACTCAAGCCCAGGTCAACAATTCCCAGACAATTAATGGGTACTAGTGCAATTAATATTCTGGGAATTTTTGCACCGTTGTTATTTCGTTTCATTGTGAACAGACTGACTTCAGTGTACAGCCTGAAATAACATTGTTACATGCAAAAGCATTTTTACTGTACATAAACAATCGTTCAAAATTTGTGGGGTCGCTAAGATTATTTAGTGTTTATGAAAGAAGTCTCTCACCAAGGCTGTATTTTTTTTTTGATGAGAAATACAGTAAAAACAGAAACATTGTGAAATATTATTCAAATTTAAAATAGCTGTTTTCTAATAGAATTTAAAATGTAATTTATCTGTGTGATCCAAAGCTGAATCTTCAGTATCATTACTCCAGTCCTTCAGAAATCATGCTAATATGCTGATTTGCTGCTCAAGAAACATTTCTTATTTATTATCAATGTTGAAAACAGTTGTGCTGCTTAATATTTTTGCGAAAAATAATTTTGTGATTTTTAAATCTTATTTTTATTTTATTTTTTGATGAAAAGAAAGTTCTAAAGAACAGGATTATTTGAAATTGAAATCTTTTTTAACATAAATAAATTTATTGTCACTTTTGATTAATTTAATGTATCCTTGCCAAATAAAAGAATGTCTTTAAAAAACAATTGTATATATAAACAGCTGCAAACAGCAAACATAAATCAATTGCAATCCATGATTGCGCTGTGAGCTTTTAAATAAAGTCATTGTCGTCAAGCACAAACATGCCTCCTTCCTACACTGCACCTTATTTATAGTTCAAATGGTGATCAAATGCATTATAACCAACATATATCCAGTGTTGACTAGTGCATTTTTAAAGGTGCAAAATCAATGCAGGCAGTGCATGCATTTTGTTTCTTCGTGAATTCTCCTATAGAGAATTAGCACTTGCTACTTTGATGTAGGCCAGTGGTGTGAGGACCACAGAAGCAGTCAAGATCACTTGAGTAACACCAAACCCATCGTCGTCATTAAAGTTTTTCCCAACGGAGCTGCTCTCAAACTGATTCATCGCATTTACTCGCCATTAGGAATAAACTCAGCACTCATAACTAATAACAAATGCCAAAACATCTCACCTCGTTGACAGTAATGGTCTATGTGAGATTTAGGTGAGCCCCAAAATGAATCACTGAATTCTAGCTGATGAATCACTGTTCTGGAAGTTTGATGGGGGCTTTTAAGAGACACTGAAGATACCGTACGGGTGTCCGTACAAACAAAGCTCAGTTACAACTGAATTCCATTCCTGTCGTGGGATAGCAACACAAACTTGGCTACAGTAAAATGCGATTGGTTCCCAGTTCACAGCTTCAGATTCGATTACTGTTAATGCTATTGTAAGAAATTCTCTTTCCATTTAAATAGCATTCACCTGCATTTCAGACTGTTAATATATGAAGGAACAGGGCTTATTTAGTTGCAGAGTAAACAGTATACATCATCCATAATGATCCCAGGCTGTGATGCGTCCCCACAGGTGACGACAGTGCGGTCACCACTTAACCTTCCTGCTCTAATGTTGCCCATTGGCCCGTGAAGTTTCATCAAGTTTATGAGAGGGAAAGACCTTAAAAGCTTATTTATGAATAGTGAGTGTTTACCCTGTTCTTTTAAATGGGTCTCTGAGGGCAAGAGAGAGAGAGAGACAGAGAGAGAGAGAGGTGAGCTGGGTTAGATGGATAGACAAGAGTAAAAAAGCAATAAGAAGTGACACTAGTGCTTCATTTGTGAAAGCCAGATCCAACACCTCTGGAACTGGATGTAGGACCTATTTTAGCGAATCCCCCACCTTTGAAACCAATGCATGCTAAGAGTTTTATATATGTTTGAAAAAAACATGCTTATGCGGTACAAAAAATTAATTGGATTAACACAGAGAAGATTAGCATGGCATCTGTGAAAAGGATGACATGCAAATCCGTGAAAATGTGGGTCTTAATATACAGTGATTTATAATATATATATATATATATATATATATATATATATATATATATATATATATATATATATATATTATTAAAAACATTAATTCATTTAATCATAAAGGGATATGAATAAATAAGTTTTGATCAAAATGTTTTAATAATCTCTAAGTAAATTCTTCAAAACGTGATTTTCAGAGCAAATATGAAATTATTTGCAATTGACATCAATTATTAATGTCTGTGTGTCTGTTTTCAGTTCAATTCTATTGTTATATTTTTTAATGTATTTTCTGTATTTTAATTTCACTGTTTTAAATACAATAACAGTGATGTTAGTTCTATAATTGTATCATATATTTTGCAGTATCCTTGCAATATATATATAGATTATACTATCATATCATATATATATATATATATAATAGAATGTGTACTAGTGCAATTAATATTCTGGGAATTTTTAACTGTAGTTTTATTAGAAATATTATTACAATTAAAAATAACTGTTTTCTATTTGAATATATTGATTCAAAGCTAAAATGTCAGCAGCTATTACTCCAGTCTTCAGTGTCTTCAGAAACATGTCTTATTATTATTATTATTATTATTATTATTATTTTCTTCTTCTTTTTCATATGTGTAGCTGCATATGTACAAGCTTTATTTTGGGTTGATATTAAGAATTTAATTGAATGGCCTTTCCAGCAAAATAATGTTGTGTATGCATTCAGTTTGTAAATGATCATATTTAAATCAATGCTAATCAAAAAAGCTAGAAATTTTAGAAATGAGCTAGAAAAGCTAGAAAATTAGAAATGAGATGGATGTAGTTTTGTTGCATCATGCTTCGGATATTACCGTCCCTTCTCCTCCCCAACCTGCCGGATCCATGACTAATGCGCCCTGTGGCTGGATTTCATAATTTACACAGAATGAAGAGTGAAGCAGAATAAAAAGATGAAGAAAGACACTACTTAATTTGTGAAGGTGTTTAGAAAGAGTTCTCAATCGATAGTGCGTCTGCCTTCCCTCCCTGTACTTCTAAACATGAAATAATGTAAATTCCAGGCGTTTTCCCGCTCCGGCTCTGACGCTCCGTCTCACCGGCGCGCTGGAATCTCGTAGGGGTGTGTGAATCTTGCAGTAATGGCATTCCTGCCTGGCTACATTACCGCTATTTCCCAGCCATCAATCAGAAGGCAGTAGTGAAGTGCTATGAGCTGCGAGCAGGGCTGGACTAGTGGACAGGGAGGGCCGGACTGCAGATAGCTACTGATATTAGCACCAGGCCTGCGGTAGCAGTATGACAACTCCTTAGCCTTTTCGACTTAAGCAATCGAAAGGCCCTGAAGTGTCAAGATTAGAGAGCTGGAGATTGTACTGCTGAAAGTAACACTTTCACACAGAAATGGGATGAGATCCTGTGAGGACATGAGTATTGCATTAACATGAATTTTGACAATGCAGTTTGATTAAATTGTAACGGGTTTCTTTCCTTGCCAGACATTTAGTCGATCATTTGGTTTCTATCTCTGCTGTGTCGTATTCAGATGCCCCTCCCACAGTAAAATCTGTTCAGTATCATATTTTAATGAAACAGAATCACGGGGTATTTTATTACTTCCATAATATGATGTTTCCAAGACGAGCATGATATTTAACAACAGCGAGAGAGGAAAAAAAGTAGGCCCAGAACTTAGATATTGGGAATTTTAAAAAAATTTTTAATATAATATAACATAATTACATAATAATTAAAAAAAAAAAAAAAATTAAGTGAACTTGTTTTTTTTTAATAATCATTTACTTAAAAATTTTAAGGCAACGGGTTTCCTCAATTTTTTTAAGTTAAGTCAACTTATCCCTTTTTACAGTGTGCTGGGCAACGATTAATCGCTTTTCTGTTTTTGTTTATATGATATATGTGTGTGTGTACTGTGTATATTTATTATATGTATGTATATATAAAGACACACATACAGTATATATTTAGAAAATATTTACATGTTTGTATTTATATTCATATAATTTCTATTATATACAAATATATTTAATATATAAACATAACATTTTTCTTAAATGTATACATGCATGTGTGTATTTATATATACATTTCAATCATGACAACTCTGAAGATTTTAGCATGGTAATGGTTTTGACTATATTAATTTGGTCTTGGCGGAATAGATCTGCTACGCTGCTGCTGAATTGCTGCTGCTGTTAGTTATTGTTGTAGTTGTAGATTATTGCTGTTGCTGCTGCAAGAACTTGCTACTGCCTGTGCCAATGCATACGGTGATACAGTGCTGTGAGTATTTAAGACATACTGCTGCTGCACAAATAGCTTATAAAATAACCCGTTGCAGATCTATACAGGTGGAGCTGGGGAAGGTGGTGGGTTTCAGAGGAACTCTAAAAGCATAAAACCAGGAAATAATTGAGGCGTTTGTCAGAGAAGGCACAGAGCGGTGTGGAATAAAGGTAAATTATATGAAAAATAATGCGATTTTTAAAAAACGTAAACCACCCCTTTAACTTATAATGTAATTATGTATTTGTTCTTGTTTTAAGCCTAAATTATTCATTTATATATAAATATATATAAATGTTATTCCGACTCAGTCAAAACATGGCAATTATGTCTTAATATGACTAATTTGTATTCTGTTACATAACAGGAGTATATTAATAGCATGCAAATATTGTGAATATGTTTTCTGCATGAAATCCCTGGAGTAGTGACAGAACGATCACATCACTGGACACTCAGTTAGTCATTAGGAACCCCTCCTAACTGCTATCTGTGTGTGAGATATGACATCATTACACTATGATGGCTGCTTTATCTTATTGTGACATCATAATTCTATCAGCTGGTCGACTCCCAGCGATGAGACTGCAGGAGCGATGGGTTTGAGGTGTTTCAGAGGGGTTCCTCCACTGACAGTGACATTGTACACACTCACAGATGCAGTACAAACGCACACACACACACAGATAGAGATTGTACTAAAGGGAGTTGCAGAGTGGCGTAAAGCAAAACAAATGGGTGTGTTCCTTGTGTATATCTATTCCCCAGAATTCACTATAAATCAGTGAAAAAAATTCTGAAACACTGAACAATAACAGCTTTCACACTATATGTTATGTTGTGTTTTAAAAACTGATGTTTCGGAACCGATTATTGGAGTATGTTTTACAAGAAATTACTTTTGTAAAACAAGAAACTTGTAAGAACTTTGCGGTCTCTTGTAAGAAACTTGGTGTAGAAACAACTTTCACTCAGAAATTGCTAGTCGAAAAAGATTTCTCTAAGTTGTAAATCAATCAAAGATTGTGGGAGTATGTTTTATAAGAAAAGTATTTCTTGTTTAATTCAATGTTACTTGCCGTTTCTTTCTACCGGTAATTATTTGTGAAATGTACTAGCAATTTCTGAGTGAAAATTTATTCTACATTTCTACACTCTACACTTTAAAAAAAATAAAGGTTCTTTATTGGCATTGATGGTTCCATGAAGAAACTTTAACATCCACGGAACCTTTCCATTGCACAAAAGGTTCTTGTAAATAGGTTCTTTAGTATTTCTAAATTAATTAGCCAAAAGGGTTTTCTTATGGCATCACTATGAAAACTCCCAATTTGGTACATTGCTTGTTATGTTTTGTTTTTGTCTGTAGTGAGCTGGTCTTTTCAGCAGGAACGGCTCTCTAAAATAAACTACAGCTTAAAAGCAAACTCTGCCCATGGCCAGCAAATCCATGACCAATTAGATCAAGTATCCACCTAGTATTGGAGGGACACTCCAGGAATGGTTATGTAAACCCGATCACTTCAGAGCATTGCTCATCCCGTTATACAGTACGCTCCAAAGGGCAGCTACCTAACTACTTAGTCACCACTAATGTCTGAGAAATGCCTTTCCTCCTTTATAGGCAGGAGTGTTTAGTGCAGATCAAAGGGACACAATCAAATTTATGCTAGTGGATTCTTTCTACATCTTTCTTTCTGGCTTTTTCTCCTTCCTTAAACTCTTGTGCTGCTTTGTGCTTTTTAAGAATTAAACTAATAGCTGCAGCCATCCTCAGACTGCTGTTATGTTGCTATTTGGGGTGTCAGAAAGGATCTAGGTTTTAAAGTTTGAAGGTGGTTCATATATAATGGCAATTAAAAAGCATAAAAATCAGGGCTGTCAATCAATTAAGATTAATTACAGCAAAACCATTCTTTTTATTCAGTGCTTTTTAGTTTCACTAATTATATTCCACATTTGTCAAATTGCATCAAAATGCTAACTGAAATAATTGACAAATAATTATCAGCATTAAAAAGTTGAAGATATTTAATATTAATGTATATTTGACAGCATTAATGTTAAATGACTACTGACTTACAAAACAGTTGTTTAAATGGCAACTTAAGGATGAATTGTGTGCATCCTGGGAGCCTTTGATATGGGCTGAAACTATTTTTTACTGGAAATTTTATGTTGCTTTTAGAGAGACATTATTCTCTTGTAATCTTAGATTAGAATCAGACAGTGTTTACACTAGACACCGAAACTTGCTGCGCACTTTGAAGGGTGAAGATCATCTCATCACTCAGAAGGTAAAGCTCTCAAAAATACCCTGGTTCAAGAGGTTTGTTCTCAGGATGAGTTTACCATCTAAGCTCACCACTAAACAAAAACTTGTTGAACTAACTCTGACACATTATTACTCTGTTCCAAAAATTACTGATTTGGTACAATAAATGATGCCTTAAAGGAATAGTTCACCCAAAAATAAAAATGTACTAACCCTCAGGCCATGTGTTTGTTCATCAGAACAGATTTGGTGGAATTTAGCATTACATCACTTGTTCACCAGTTGATCCTCTGCAGTGAATGGGTGCCGTCAGAATGAGAGTCCAAACAACTAATAGAGACATGACAATAATCCACAGGACTCTAGTCCATCATAATGTCTAGTAAATGTTGTCTCGTCTGAATTGGGGGAGAAATATGCACGTATCAAGCACTATTCTAAACCACAGTTCTGAACAAATATGTTAATGGATTTTTATGTGAGGGAACAACAGTGGATGGACTTTTCCACTGGAGGAAGTGTTATTATAGATTATGGACTTGTAGTTTGGCTGGAAGTGCCTTAATGATAAATCTGTTTCTTACAAAAACTTTTCACTTCAGAAGATGTTAATTGATGGGCTGTAGTCTTGTGGATTACTGTGGTGTTTTTACCTTTTATCAGCTGTTTTGACTCTCATTCTGACGGCACCCATTCACTGCAGAGGACCCATTGTTGAGCAAGTAATGTAATGCTAAATTTCTCTAAGTCTGTTCTGATGAAGAAACAAACTCATCTACATCTTGGATAGTACATTTTTATTTTTTGCATGAACTATTATTTTAAAAGGCTGCTTCTGTTTTTCAAATAGACCATGTCTTCTTCCATTATTTTGTTCTTATCATGACTTATTATATGCTCTTATGGAACCAGTGAAGTGGATTCAAGTGAGTAGCTTACTGAATTCTTCAAAGTTCAGACGTTATGTATGCAACAGCAATGTGATCTGTTTGGATCGGAGTCTTTCGTAAGGTCAGTTTTGGGCGATGGTGTAAGGCCGGGAGTTAGTCATACATCAAGGAAATCTACTGCTGGAATAAATTTCACACAGACTAATGAAATTAAAGTCATTCATTGGCCTGACATGTGCTTCAAATGTTTACATGACTTACATCTACATGTTAATTGAGGACTCCCACATGAAAAAAAAATACTATAGTAATTTATAGTAAATACTATACTATAGTATGGTTCTAAAACACTACTTGAATTCATTTGTTGTGGTAATTCTATAGTTGCTGTGGTAATATAACAACTATAGTAATATAAACAAATCACTTTACCCAATACTGTACTAAGTTTTCTATAACTAAAGGGTATACTACAATACACTACAGTTTACTGTAGTAAAAACTAAAGTATACTACAGTATACTGTTTATGAGTTCACTATAGTAGTATAGTTAATACTACATTATGCTGTAGCATGCATTAACAAAGTGTTGTAAAAACTATAATATATACAGTATAATACACTTTACTGTAGTATTTTTTCATGTGAGCTGTTTAATGAGTGTAAGACTTTTTCATTCGGCAAAAGTAAATGTATCTTGTTTTAAAAATGTTTAAATATTTTTATTTGAAAACAAGACAAAATAACACGTTTTGGTTTAAGAAACATGGTGGAAGGTGAAACGAGATTATATGTTCAGTTCAGTTGATATTTCACTCTTCAGTAGCATGTAATGATTGGCTTTCTTACTCATACCAATTAGAAAGCATAAATATTAGGGTTGTCAATCAATTACGTTTATAATTTAGATTAATCTCAGCACAAAGTTATGTTTTTTATTTGCTTCACTTGCACAATAAACGCTTTGGAACTCATTTGAAATCTGGAATAACTGACAAATACTCAGTAGCATGTAATCGCTGACTTTCTGACAGGTTTTTTTTTTGTTTGTTTGTTTTTTTTCCAGCTTGTGCAAGAACAAGCGAGGGTGAAATCTATAGTGAAGCAACCGAAATGGGCCGACAGGTATGGCTCAAACACAGAGCAATACAAGCTGAGTAAGTACTTAAACATCCTGTAAATAATGCACCTAAGACTGGAGCAATCGTCTGATGTTGCTGCGATTTACTTGGGTTTGAATATAATTACAGGAAGATAGTGTGAACACCCAAACTTTCAGCAGCCTGTCATCGGAATAGCTTCGTATTATAAACATGTATGTAAACATACTGAATGACGCAGCGATGTTCGATGAAATCCCTTCAATCTCACCCAGATGAGTAAGTTAGCGGTGCCAGAAGGAGATCAGGTGTAAGCTCATGTTGTATAGGAGGAGATTAGTCCTGTTGAATGTGTGGCTTTGTTTACGGCTCCCCGAGACACTTATGGACACTCTCATTTTCGGCTGCACTCAACATGCTGTGGCCAAAACCGTTTGTTGGGCTGTTAAAAGCCAGCAGTACATTACCAGCTCTAAGCCTTATCTTTTTACACATGCTCACATAATGCCTGAGATCAAGACGGGTCCTCTACAATGTGCCATTAATTTCATCTTTCAGGCCTCCTTATCAAAATATTTTGTTCCAGCTTCCATCAAAATACTTCAGTAACCTTGGAATCTGTCAAAACATTTGGGTATTTTGGAGTTTACCTGACGGCAAATGATTCCTTCTGAAATCACTGCCTGAAATATTCTCCCCATCACAGATTAAAGGGCTGCATGCTTTAAACAAAGGTGTACTTGAGTGAGTAGAGCTGGGCTGAACTCTGTCTTGAACCGTGACATTACTGAAAGCACGAGCCTTTGACTTGCCGTAGTCAAGCCAAAATGGGCCGGGAGGAAATGTGACTAAGCAATGTTTAACCTCTGACCTGTCTATCTGTCTGCCTCTTTCCCTCCCTGTCTGTCTCTTTCTCTAGGAAACCTTGTCAGCAAATACGTATCAGCACGTCACAGATATGTAAACAAACAACTACAGTGTTGCCGTCACGATTGCTATTATTAGTCATTTAGTCTAAGCACTGTCTTTTATATCTGTTGCAGGATTAATTTTAAAGTGACGTTAAAATTGACAGCATGCAATTAAAATTTACCTTATTTTGGCAGTAGAGGATTTTATTTTGGTATGTATTTGGCCTGTGCATTTTACAGTTCGTAATTTTATTTCCTGATATAATGTTAATAAATAAACCTAGCTGAAAAACCCAAATCTGCTTTGTGCTTTAAAATATACTAATAGCCACTATGTAATTTTTATTCTTGATTATATCACAAATATCAAAATTACAGTAAAATTACATGCATTATCCAAACACAATGTTTTTTCATCATGCGCACTATTTTATTTTACTAGATTTAGTTTTTCAGTTACAAAGTCTTTGCAATGTTCTTAAAGATGCACTATATAAATTAAGATGCACTTTTTACTACTTTTTGACTTTAAAAAACATGCATTATCCTGATAAAATAAATATATTTTTTCATCGTGCACACTTTTTTATACTCCATTTTGTTTTTAGTTACAATTACAAACACTTGTTCAATGTTCTTAAGGATGCACTGAATATTTTTTTTCTCATTTAAATAAGTTTTATGCATGTATATCTGGATCCCCCCCGCCCCCCCAAAAAAAATATTCAACTCTCTCTCTCTCTCAACTTGCTCTGCCTTTTCTTTTTTAGACAATGTGACCACTCTAATTTTTCAGGACCACTTTTCATGGTCCAGTTGAGTCCCAGTGGATAAAGCTAAATCCCACCATTTAACTTCATCCATCAGGACTCGACTGGACCATGATTGTTCATTTATTACTCTGTTTGACTGAAATATTGCCCAAGTAAAAAAGGTTGTGAATGCCATTTCATGTAGTTCTAGTTTTATATGTTTTCAAATGCTGCTGACCAAAGTGTAAAATGTGTGAAAAGAATAAACATAAACTAATTTGAACACTATATCTCACCACATACTGTTTCTCATTTATTATCCCTTTTTTTTTCTTAAATATGTATTATTGTAGAAGTAAAACGGGTGTATTCATGTAGTTCTACTTACATATGTCTTCAAATGCTACTGACCAAAGTGTGCAACTAATGAGAAGAATGAACTAATTTGATGAAACAGGCATCATTGTATTTAACGCGCATTCAATATTTCACTCCGCACAGGTTCTGCGCGTGTATCTGGGATGTTTGAGCAGCTGGTCTCTCTTAACGGAGAGAGATTTTCTCACAGGGTCTCTCTCCTGAGGAAACACCTCTGCCGCATGTAAGATGACCACACATCTAGCACAAACCAAATGCTTTCGTCCCACCACCCATCTGTTTGCTGAAATTTCCCCATTCTTGAACGGACGCCAGTGCAGCCATAGTTTGGCTTTGTGCGAACCTGTTTGTTTGGGCCGTATACCCAGCAAAGCTTCTTCTGTCACAGAGCCGTCACTGTCTGTCCCTCTGCTCAACCTGGGGAGATTCCTCAGGGATGGAATAATCACAGGTGAGGCTGCAGCCTGACAGTGAAGTGAAATAACCCTATATTGTATAAACATTACATCACTGCTTCTATAAGTTGGGTCTGGCAGTGGTCCACATTTTATAAGCTTTTGTGTGCTTGAGAAAAAGGGAAGTGGATTTTACTTCAATGTCCATTTCCTCCCACAAACCACAAATGCTAGATAGACAAGCAATAGAGTGCTGCAGGGATGAAATCTTTTTGTTGGCCAAAATCCAGAAATGAGCATTTTAGCACTTCTGGTTCCATTGCCCCGAAATCAATTATTTTATTTTTTTTAATGGGTTTTTGGTTAAATTCCTGAAATAAGTTCTGTGGTGAACACAAGCTCAACATATTTTACATTATATTCCACAACATAAATACAGTAACACACCCTTGTGGTTTTTTTTTTTTAAGCTTTTGTCTCGAGTCTGAAAGGCGGTTGCTAACAAGTGTTGCTAATAAGTGTCTAAATGGGACTACAGAGGTTTTTTGAGGACAACAGGTAAACACATTCACAACCCCACTGTGTTTATAATCAAGCTCTTGCAAACTATTGTGACTTAGACTTTAAAGAAAAATGTTTTTAAATGAAGACTAAAGGAGTTAGAAGCTTCACAGTGGTGACCTTGAAGTCATGCAACCGAGGTGTAGTTTGTTTATAGTCGACATTTAGCTTTTTTACTTCTGGTAAGAAACCACCCTAAACACCCTAGAAACCTCATGCAGTGCCACAAAAACCACTCAAAACAATGTAGTAACTGAATAGCAAAACACGAGTATCATACCAGTGACACATGCAAATTCTTTAATGTTGGTAATATTGTGCATTAGTATTAAACTAAGCCGTGCTAGCCGTGCATCATCCTGCTTATACCATGGTCATTTGCCAGCATTTACAAGTTAAAGCTGTGTTATGTTATATTTGACCGACAGGGTAAAACTGACAGTTATTTTCATCAGTTATGGCTCGTTAGCTCTAGTATTCTGTCACTTCAAATCAGACACAGATAGTGTGGTAAGATCACATTTATTTAAATTAAAGAATTATAGCATTTATTCGAATTAATTATTGATCGAGAGAGTGAGAAAGAGATGACAGCTGTGTGTGTGAATTACCTGCATCTGTGCATTTCTCTTTCTACAGAATGATGTTGTGAATTTAGTTACTTAAATTCCTTTTTCTTTAGTTACTTACTTACGATTTTACCTCCTTGTTACTGAGGATTATAATGTAACGATCCAGTATCTAAGCTATTTTATTAATAAAAATCACAGGGCAGTGTTGAAAACAAGTTTCTGTGCTCCTGAAAGTTTCTGTGTGCGCGCAGAGTGAACTCTGATCTCTCTCTCTCTCTCTCTCTCTCTCTCTGTGTGTGTGAGAGTGATGTGTATATGTGTGTGTGTGTGAGCGTCAATTAAAGCAGCGCATTAAACGCATTAATGGGCCAATTTCAGTGTTGGCATACAACGATGATGGTTTTTTTGTGGGTGGAGACATCTGGTGACAGAAAAGTACAGTTATAAAGTAGCAATCTATGGAAGCCATGGAATTAAAGAATAAAAAAATGCTTTAAGTTTATATTTCAAAATTCTGACTTTTTTCTTGCAATTCTGAGATTATGTCTCAAAATTCTGAAAAGAAAAATCAGCTTGTCATTCTCTCTTTTCCCCTCTGATCAGAATCATGAGTTTATAACCCACACTTCTGGCTTTTTTCTTTAGAATTGACAAACTCACAATTGTTGAGTCAAATTGAGCTGTAAAGTCCAAACTAGGATATATAAACTTGCATTTGAACAACAACAAAAAGTCAGAATTGTGAGATAAAATAGGTAAATGTTATATAAAATAGTTCATGCTGTAACTATAGGGCTAATACAATATGTCCCCTGTGAACTGCATATGTGAATATTATGTAGACCTATTTTTTAAATCAAATTTATGAGTTAAAATTAGGGTAATTAGCAGGTTTCATCCATAGTCTGTCTGTTTAAACATCTGTGTTTAGTTTCAAATGGTGTCCGAAGTCCCAACAATATTTTTTTTCTTTTATTCCATGGATTTTACCTGTTTCCCTTCACTTGTTACCAGTGTTTTTCTGCCAACACAATGTGCGCACAGCTGCAAGTGACATAACTGCGACATCTGCTCCAAATTGGTCTATATCCACCTTTTTCCTCAGAAACCGATGACCGCCACAATGATGGATTCTCACTTCCGTTTGGGTGCGCTCATTTTTCTGGTCTCCATAGAAATCAATGTTAAAACAGGGTAAAAAAAAAAAAGATCAACAAAATGAATTAAACTGAAACTTTTTCAATATAACTAAATGTAAAAATGTGCACATGGTTAAGCTGTGCTGTTGTTGGCTGCCACAGTAACAGCAATAAACTTAAGGAATTCCTGTAATATAATTTTGTGTACCAGCAAATCTATCCGTGTCCGGCAGTGAAGAAAATAAGCAAGGCTTGCTGCGCTTGTGTTAAAATACTGTGTGTAAATTAATAAAATTATGTGTTAAAATAATGTGTGCTCATATCATTTTGTGGACTAAATCCTGCAAACTTCACCCCGATCCGGAGCGAATTGCCAATTGCGACACTTTAAAGTGATGAAACTATGGTGCCATGTGGTTTTTGAAACCATTATCATAGGTTTAACGCTATATTATCGACTTGGAAAATGTTTGAGTAGAAACACCAGAGACCAGAAATGTAAAGCATCGTTCCAGTAGGGTGAGACTTCCACATTCTGGTAAAAGGTGGATGATTCACTGACTTCACCAAGTCAGTGATTAAACTGACTTGGAACTACCTGTGCATTAAATGGTTTTAATGCATACTTGCCAGCCAATCAGAATCACCAAGGTCTGTCGGAATACTCGATTCTGATTGGCTGGAAGTAACTGCACTCTAAAAAAAGATGGTTCTTTAAAGGTCCATTACATGTTATATTTAGAACCATAGCATCCTGAAGAACCCTTTTATGCTGAAATGGTTCTTTGTGTTAGAGTTTAGTGTTCTTTATTCCCGCCCTTTTGTTTTTCAAATCTGTAACTGTCAAAGCACCTCATGACTGATTTTCTGGAGTTCAGTGATACAACTACACAGACTGTCAACACACTCTCAATGGGTAAATGAGTTCATTCTAAAATTTAAATACAAATTTAAGTTTCAAATTTTATCTGGTTTCCAAACAAACATGTTCTTTTCTCTTTTTAGTTTTTTGGTCACATGTAAGTGTGAGCAGCTCTTTTAAGCTGAGGATACTTCTCTCCTCTTCTCCACTAAGTAGGTAACAGAGATATTGAATTTATAATCCATACTGTTGGAATTATTTTAATTATTACTTGGTTTTATGAAGCTATCCCATGACTTTATATCACTTTTTTTTTCTTTTAAGATTGTGAAGGGCTCACACGCTGTCCATTTTTTGCTACTTTTGGCCTTCGTGAACATAATTGTTTTTACATAAACAAATGGACACACTGTAATTCTAAACTCAGTTGTGTATTTCAGATGCATCACATCCCACATCCTCATCATCTGCAGAGAAACTGTCACTCAGTCACACCATAATGATGGACTTAAAGGCATATGAAGATATTTCACTGGAACTTGGTCTTCATCACATCTATTTTTTGTTTTTATTTTGTTTTACTTCTTTGTGTATTTATTCATGTTCATTGTCAATTGTCATTTTTTGACATTCATTTTTTGTACATTTTTTATGTATTCAGCTAATAACTGTTGTTAAGAGCACATTTTTGCTACAATATTACGTCAATAAAAAAAGTACCCAATCCACACAACATAGTTTTAATGTAAAACCCTAACAGGCTACACGTTTATATACACAGACTGTCAACACATTCAACAGGTGAATCATTTCTTTCTTAAAATGTCTATAATTTAATAATTGGAACTGGTTTCCTACCAATGTCTTTTTGTCTCTTTTTAGTTTAACAGAATATGAAAGTGTGAAAGTTAAAGATACTTATCTCCTCTTCACCACCAAGTACGTAACAAAGATAGAATTTATGTGAGATGATGATGATTATTATTATGCATAAACATACCCAGGCACAGCTATCCCGTGACTTTATATCACTTTTTCCTTGTAACATATTACTTTTCAGCATGGTTCATTATGGAACCCTATAAAAAGGGTTCTGCTATTGTTACAAGCTGAAGAACCCTTTTCTGGTACTGTTTAGAACCATTTTTCTTAAGACTGTGGGTCAAAAGTAATCCGTTTGAAGCTCACAGAAAGGTGATTCACTCTTTCTTTATCACGTAACATTTCCTTATTTTGACTCGCTATGATATCCAAACCCAGCAAAATTTCACTTATTTTGTCTCCTTAACAATAAAAGCGGATGAAAGCGGTCTTTTTTCCCCGAAGGACAGGGTAAAGTCTGAGACAGAGAGACAGATTGTTCAGAACGATACGGCCCTCAGACCGCAGCTGAGAAATGGTGAGTTTTTGTTTATGGAGTGTGCGTGAATATATTCCAGACTTTATTAAATTGTGAACTCAGTGGGAAGGAGAGAGGGCCGAATAGCACTTTGGAACAAAAGGCCTCAAGTTTCATGTTATGTCTTGGTTACAAATGACACAGCTTAACCCAGGATAGGAGACAAAGGCATAAATTGAATCTGGCCCCAAACCACATACTCCTTAAGTGAAGGAAGGACATATCTGCAACACTTCTCTGACACCGTGAAGTGATACTCTTTTATATTGTTATGGTTAGACTGACGCCCCAAGCCAAGGAATGGCAGAAAATGGATTTCCACCCTTCAACTTTTCCAGCTTTATCCAACAGATTTCTCAACAATGAGGAGATCATTCCTGAGTCATCCGAGCTTCAGTGAGTCTGCAACAGGCGCGTGAATGTTTTGGAATGTGCATCATAATGAAAAGGCATCAATATCCCGAGTTCGTTGGTGCGATTTAACGTTGTTTTCCGTGCCAAGAAAAGAGCCATCAAACACAGACGACTCCTGCTTCTTTTGTTATTCAACTCATTAATAATTCTGTTATACCTCTGATCTCCTATTGATATTAAATATATTCCCAGATGTTTTTCTTGTCAGTTCTACCACTCCTGTCTTGAACATCTTTGCTATTGTTTAACTTATGAGCAGGAAAACCTGCAGCCTTTAATAGGCTAAAGAAAACACAGGTTTGTCATCAATCACTGCAGTGCGGCTACACGACAAAGCAACACCTACAAATTGGCTTTGAATTGCTAAATAGTGAAATCAGTGTTTCAGGGCAGGACGGCATTTTTATTTTTTTCGTGCTGGAATGAATCACTAAAATGTGACATTCATCTTTTTGATGAGTTTTGCTTTGATTAATGAGTGTCTGAGAGTGGAAAGTCCCTATCAAGCATCGGGAAGAGGGCAGGCGTTTAGTACACAGCGCTCGTCAGAAATCAAAAGTCTTCCCGAGAACAGCTTGCATGATTTATTTATTTTTATTATTATTATTTTTTCTACTTGTGCTGATGTTGTCAGCATGCCACCCAAATGCTCTTTCTCGTTCTTAGCTTACAAGATGTCACATTTTGGTTGTCTACTTTTTTTTTTCTTTTTTTTTTTTTAAATACCAACACCTGTGTAGGGAAAGTGTAAACCTTTGTTTCAGTTCTGTTATATGACAAATGTATTTTTAAAATGCAAATATTCCTCTCAGCTAATGAGGTTATAAAAGATGCATGTAAAATTGATTTTAAAAATTATCAAAATTATTAAAAAAATTATTGACATTTTTTTATGTTCACATTTATATTAACGTATATAGTAATAATAATAATAATTATTATTATTACATTTAAGAAATGTGTAGTAAACGTTAGGATAAAAAATTCAAAACATAAATTGTTAATATATGTGACCCTGGACCACAAAACCAGTCATAAGTAGCGCAGGTATATTTGTAGCAATAGCCAACAATACATTGTGTGGTTCAAAATTATCCATTTTTCTTTCATGCCAAAACTCATTTGGATATTAAGTAAAGATCATGTTCCATGAAGATATTTTGTAAATTTCCTACCGTAAATATATCAAAACTTAATTTTTTATTATTTTTTTATATGCGTTGCTAAGGACTTCATTTGGACAACTTTAAAGGTGATTTTCTCAATATTCATTTGTATTTATTTGTTTTATTTTTTGGCACCCTCAGATTACAGATTTTCAAATAGTTGTATCTCGGACAAATATTGTCCTATCCTGAAAATTGACCCTTATGACTGGTTTTGTGGTCCAGGGTCACATATATCGTTTTTTATCCTGATTTTTGTAATCCTGTCAATTAAAGAGAACATCTATTTGTGCTTTCTTAAAACTATTTCTGAATTATATGCATGTAGGATTTTTAATGTTTACATCGGATGTGCAGATACTAATTATTTTTATTTTATTTTATTATTTATTTATTTTAATTTTTTTTGCAAGACAGAAAAGCCATTTCCAGCTTGTTTGAGGAAGCATGAATTAGAACTGTATTCAGTCCTCCTGATGAGGGACTTCCTAAATACCATCACAGATTTCACTTCACGACTAAGATACCTCGATAATCCTGACAGGCGTTGTGAAACGCTGCAGTATGAATGATAAAGATCGGAATTTCATTGTTTGTTATTGTTTTAGCTGATTCATCCTGAAATTGACTGTTCCCGGTCCAGGGCCAAGCGCTGTCATGCAAACCTCTGCTCTAATAATTTCAGAACATGTGGTAGGATGATATTTGCACAGCAACACCTGTAGGTACTTCCCCAGACTATAAAACACAAGAATGCTACTCTACCTTCACGTCGAGCGTTTGAGTGATGGCACACGATGTGAGTTTTTTACAGGACAGAGATTAGTGTATATCTGCTCAAGGCTGCTTTATCGGCGCTCAAGTGAAGCTTCTTTTTGATTGAAGTTCCTTGATGGACAGATAAAGCCCTCAGCAGCACAAAGTGCCTGAATGCTATCTGTCTCCACGAGACCTGCTGAAGTCCAGCTCAATTTGACATTCAATTTAATCCTTTTGTGTTGAGGCTATGATCATTTTCGTTGCTCATGCTTTTGCAAATGATGCATTTAACTGTAAATCTGTATAAAGTTCACATTGATGAAATATAACACAGATAACATTAAATAAATATTTTTCGTCAGGTTACATATTATTTACAACTTAAAGCCCAGGACGTCTCTACTTAACTGTCTGTCTCATATGGTTGTGGCTAGAATAGATACATCTATGGCTGGAAGTAATGCAAAATCTCAGCCTACATTGTTACAAAGTCCTTTGAACCAAAATCTCTTAAAATCCCGCCGGATCTACAGGAAAAAATGAAACGTACAGTGAAGAAGACAACTGGTGAACTAGATTTTGCAAGACTTTCATCACTTCCGGTCGTAGTTTTATTCCTTCTAGCCACAACTGTCTCATGCACTTCCGCCATATTTGTAATTCTTTTAATAGCTTGTCCTTCTTTTAACACATTGGGGTTCAGTTTAGAACAACAAACACTAATTTATGTAAACACAGAGGATGGTAAACACTAGCTATTTACTGCATAACTAAATTAAAGGGATAGCTCACCCAAAAATGAAAATTCTGTCATTAATTACTCGCCCTCATGTTGTTCCAAACCCATAAGACCTTCATTCATCATCGGAACACAAATTAAGATATTTTAATTAGATAGAACGACATGAGGGCAAGTAATTAATGACAGAATTTCCATTTGGGTGAACTATCCCTTTAAAAGAAAATCCAACTAGTGAGGCACAAAGAAACACAAGAGCAATTCAACAGGTTCACATTAACCTGACTTTTATTTTGGAATATTAGACATTTTGTCCTGTCTGTTTACCATCCTCTGTGTTTACATCAATTTTGCATCATAGCATTTTAAAATATTTTGGCAAAGCTGCATACCTATAGCATGTATCTCAAAAGATGTGTTTTAAAAATGACTTTTATATATGCTACTTACTTCTTTTATCAACTTTTTCCCTCACCTCTAAATAGCTGTGCTTTTGCTGTGTCCCAGTCTTTTTTCTTTTTTTTTTTTTTTTGCTTGCTCATTGTCATGCACTGCATGCAATGATGTTTTTTCATATTTAGTATGCTGACATAGACATACACTTAAAATTAAATTTAAGTTAATTTTGTTCAAAAAAATGAATTGTTTCAATAGACTTGCTTAAATTCATTGTTTGGAGTAGTTCATTGATTTTTCAAAATTAAATGTTAAAAGTTAAAACAAAGATTAATAAAGTATGTTGTACAAGAAAATACTATTTCAGTCTTCTACATCAAAATTTCACGTTTAATTCATTGTGTTACTTGCTGTTTCTTTGTAATTATTTGTGAAATTTACTAGCAATTTCTGAGTGAAAATAGTTTCAAATTAAATCCTTCACTATTTTTATTTTTTATTTTTTTCAGTGTAGACCACAACCACTGTAAGGGTGGTCTGCCATGTTTCTGTCTGTCTGCTTGAGTTCCTCCTACAGTTAAGAGTCTGTTTTCACTCTCAAACTCTCTCTCTCTCTCTCTCTCTTTCTCTCTCTCTCTCAACCTCTCCGCTCACACACTCAGTCAACTCTATAACCTGTTCAGTCTTCTCTGTAACCCAATCCAGCATTTAAAACAAAAAGGTAGACACTCTTCAACAAGGAAAGGTCCTTTATCGCCTTCCCAAGAGGTTTTGAATATCAGCCTGTGCAGATAGCATCTCTCCCTGGCTATTCGAGTGTGTCATGGCCTCTTTCATTTGATCTTTATTTACATCTGCCATTGTGTGGCCTAAGCCATTAAACGAGAAGCCGTTCTGAATGGATGAGAAGTTCGGGATAATGCCTCCGCACTCCATTCAGTTTCCTTCATTAGCAAGCTGTCCGTCCGTAGTGACGGATGATAGAAAAGGCAAAAAGACGAAGGGGGGTAGAAAGACAAATGGAGACCCAAAAGAGATTCACTGTAATGCAAGCGAATGCTTCACCTCATAGGATTCCATTCAAATCAAGACTTGAAAGCAAAGTCAAGCTCGGTTTCCTACAGACACAAAGAGAGAAAGAGAGATAGCAAGTCTCCATATGGTGATGCATGATGGGGCCAGTTCACTAAATGCTTACTAACCACCTTAGTCATTCACTAACCACCTTAATCCAGCTGTAGATCCTACACTGAAATCAATTCGGTGCAGGATTTCATTTGAAACAGATTTCACTCCGAAATGACATGATAAATAATTACAAAGAAACTGCAAGAAACACATTGAAATAAACGTTTACATTTTGAAGTAGAAAGACTGAAATAGTATTGCAATAGCAATATGTGCATTCTTATTATATTCTTATAACTTATATTCAGAATCATTATTTATTTCAGCACAAACATGCTTCCTTGCTACTTAAATTAGGTTTATTCACAAAAGTCATCATTAATTGCCTCATGCGATAAAGTAAGCAATCTTGCCTCCTGTGCAAAGCAGGCAGTTCAAATTTGAATTCATATAGAGCTTTGTGTGCATTTTCTGTTTATTATGAGTAATTCATTATGTGACGATTCATGAGACATTGTGAAATAACAATGTCAAATGTATTTTTACACTACCATTAAAAATGACTACCAGTCAAAGTTTGGAATAAGAATTTTGTTGTTGTTTTATTTTATTTTATTTTTTTTATGTTTTTGTCTCATTTATGCGATCAAAAATATAAAGAAACTCGAGAAACATTTACTGTTGTTATTATTATTATCAATGTTGAAAATTATCAATGTTTTAGCTTTTTAATATTTTTGTGGAAACTGATACTTTTTCCTGAATTCTTCGATGAATAGACACTTCAACAGTTATCTGAAATACAAATGCAATATTACAATGTCACCATATTAGAATGATTTCTGAAGGATCATGTGACACGACTAATGTAATGATGCTGAAAATTCAGCTTTGCATCACAGAAAAAAAAGTACAGAGTTGTTTTTATTTTATATATATTTAAATAAAAAAATTCACAATATTATTGTTTTTACAGTATTTTTTAATAAAATAAATGCAGCCTTAAAAAATTATTTCAGAAACAATTTTAAAAATCTTAATTATTCCAATCTTTTAACCAGTGTGAGGTGTTTTCCCTACAGTGTAAGTTGACCGAAGTACAATAACACAAAACCTAAAATAATCAAAAGGAGTAGGCTATGCACTATTATGTTTGCATCATTGCCTCATTTGCATAATTCCTTTACTGAATTGAGTTCTAAAACAATGCAAATTCTGCATGCAAATAAATACTATCAACAGGCACAATTCATTCTCAGTGAATTCCCCTGTGTGTTAGTTTGTCTGTTTTAATGCGTTTGTGTGTGCGTGTGTGTGTGTGTGTGTGTGTGTGTGTGTGAGCACACGCTCATGCTGGCCTTTCTACAAATTGCGCAGGGTGTGGGAATTTCCCTCCTGTAGTGATCTGTCAATCAGAGTGTGTGTTTGTGTGCATGTGCACTTTTGTGTGACTCTATTTATTTGTGTGTGTTTTCTCTCTGTACAGTTCCTCTGTCAGCCTCCTGATGTTGGTTGTTGTGTTAGTGATCATTCATGGCTAATCCTGCTTCTTTCCCTCCCAGGTTGATGTGTGATGTTGGTTAAAGGTAAAGCAAGCTAGTGGGGAGACGTATGAGAGATTTCAGGCCTCCAGGGCAAAGACAAACAAGAGTTCACAAGTTTAGATGTTCATATAATCTAAAGGATGAGGGGTAGACAGGACTGTCTGCAAAGGAAGAACTCAATCCTGAGACTCAATTCAAGCTCTAAATTGCTCACCTTAATGTCATTTTGGAAACAAAATGAAAACTTGAAGTGAAGGAAGAACTATTGAAAGAAGAGAGATATACAACTATTTGTATATTATGGTTTGCATGCTTTTGTGAGGTCAGTTCATACCGAGTTTGATCTGGTTACTTGTTAGGACTGTAAAACTGTGTCAAATGGGTTTAGTAGAGTGTTGATAGTAGATGTGTTTCACTGTTTGTTGAGCTTAAATGTCCAAAATGTATTGCATAAGAATTATTGCATTATCTTCATGCATGATTTGTTGATCTTAAATGTTTTATTATATTTGTTGATCTTTGTACTACAGTGGTTTTGTGATGCAACATCAACAAAACTATTGTAAATAAAATAGCTTTAGCTTTTTATTTAATTAGTATTCTTTGTTAATATTAACAAAAATACAATTGTTGTTTGTTAATTCACAAGTGCATTCATGTTAACAAATACAAATTTTGATTGTATTGTAAATATTGTATTTGTAAATGTTGAAATTAAGATGAATAAATGGTTTTACTAAGATTAATAAATGGTTTAGAAGTAAAAGTTCATGTTCACCAATGTTAATAAATGAAAGTATTGATCTAGTTCATATTTCCCAGCTGAGCACCAACTTAACTAAAACAAACAAACAAACAAACAAATAAATAAATAAAATGTGAAATAATTATGAGTTTGAAATTATGCAGTGGGAGCATAGTTACAAACCTCTTAAATTTCCAACAAAATATAACATTAAATTAAATTAACATTAAAACGAATCTTTCTGTAGTGTCATTGTTTTCATATTTGCATAATGTTTGAAAGGTCCTTGTCTTAAAAACAGAAAGAAACAGCACCTTCCGAACTCACGTAGTCACATCACGTATCCAATGCAACTTAAAAATGCGCAAACCAAAGTTTGATACACTGCTATAAAAACACTAGTAGCTATATTTACATGCACCCAAAGAATCTGTAAGTAGTCAAATTGATCATTCAGTCAAATTGAAAAGCCTTCATGTAAACACCTCAGTCAGACCAACTGAGGTTGATCCAAATTAAATTTTCATTGGCCTGAACATGGGGCACTTTAACAGGATATGTTTGAAAAACATAAACGCACAAGTAAATAAAAATATGAATCAGATCTGATTCATTTGGCGTAATGAAAATTAGTGCATGTAAACATAGCTGTTGTATAAATCAATACTGTGTAGATTCAGTGCACTGGAACTTGTTCTAGGTTCATTCAGGTGAGCTTCTGCATTGCTGAAGGAACTGGTGGTGTTTTGTGTGTGGAGTTAGCTGTGAGCGAGGGGTGGGGACGTCGAGCCCCCCGGTTTCACTGCAGACGGCACATTCCAGGCTCAGCTTTGATAAGACACAGGGCAGTAGAAGACAAGGAGTCAGTCAGCGGTGGGGTCCACAGCAGGCCAATGATTAATCCGGCCCCAATCATTAGTGGACTCCAAACTCTCACAGACGCAGAAGAGAGACGAGGACCAGCCCCGACTCACAGACACATGCGTTACAGAATCTAGGAGAATGTGGGAAAGCATTTTCACATGGTCAAAGCATCAAAACCATCATGCTTACACATGCAAATCTTCAAAACTGCCAATTTATGATCAATTTATGTGCAACAACTCAAACTGGACATGATTTTTAACCCTATAAAGCCTTATTTCTAAAGCCTCTAAATTGCCAACATAATCAAAATTTTCCTGAAACAACCTGTAGTACACAGTCTACTGCATGCCCTCTGTTGCCAGATTGGTACTTTATATTATTTACCAAGTAAAAATCTTTTGAGTATAATAGTAAAAATAGCCCTCCTTCAGGTTGTGGCACGTGTCTTTTTGCAGTGAAATCTTACTGATTTGAATAAATGTAAAGTTTTGTATTGCTAGTAATATTTCAAGATGAACACTTACTGGATTCAACTAAATTGCATATTTTTTGCTCAGTTTGGGCCTCTGAATAAAACTGAGATCAAGTATGAGCTCCATATTCTCCTATATCATACTATATGAGCCTGATTAATCAAATATGATACTCAACACATGCAAATTTAAAATAAAAATAATAATTGTCTTAAGATTAAAAAAAGAAAGAAAAAAAAGAAAACTTCCATTTCACAAAATTATTTTTCAGACTTTTATTTCATATGTCACGCTTTAGAGGGTTAAATATAGTAATTGAACCCTTCGACCCTTTTGTTAAGATAATGCATCTTACTGTCCTCGATTTGGACCCAGGTTTGGAGATAGAAGGCAGCTGCAAGATCACAATACATCTCAAGCTATGTTTCTCCGGTCCCTTCGGTCCCCTTGATCCCGCCGGCTCCCGCCTGCCCCAGTTCCTCCACTGCTGAGTTTTGATTAGTTGTTCATCAGTTTCATTAAAAGGAAACCTAACCTGCGCATACGTTCTTACAGTGATGGATTCCCTAAAGCAAGTCTGCGAAGCCCTGAGACTCCACATGAGTTCCTGGTACCATTTAGCATTAGCAAACACAGGAAGGAGTGTTGCAGGGGTCACTGTGTGTGTGTTATTCTGTACGAACCTGCACTACAATCCATTTTTATACATCTTTCTGTTTTTTTCTTTTGAGTAGAGTTGTTTAGGGTCACTGGTTGGTTTGAACTTCTGAGGGGTTTTTGTTTGGTTTGGGCTCTTTCTCACCTTGACCTCTTCACCCTGTTCAAACACTCTCCACCACCAACACAACACCATCCAAGCCGTCAAGTGTTGAAAGAAAGGCTGGTAAGCAAGCAGGCAATCAAAGTCCAGTAGTCTGCTGTCCATGACCTGCCCAAAACTTCCCAGCATGCTTGACTGTGTCAACACATTAGTAATGCACATGCTAATGCAAGCTTTGTGATGTCCCTGTTGTTCAAGCATTTCTACGAAAAGAAAAGTCCTGCAACACAGTCATGACTTCTGCTGTGGATTTTTGAGAATATTTAACTGTTTTAGTTGAAAGAACTGCATTATCAGGGATCTGGAGTTTGATTGGTGTGGTTGTTCTAGATTATTAATCAGTTGTTTCAAGCAATGCAGATGTTATAATACAATGATCCACATGACTTTATTAACATAGTAATCAGGGCTTAAACTGATCTGTAAGCAGTTATGTAATAGCAATATGGCTATTTTCAATGCTATCTCACGACCAATTCATACATATTTTATGAGGTGGCTAATTCGTACGAATTGGCACGACCTCACTCGTACGATTTTGTACACTGTAAAAAATGACTGTGAATTTATCGGTAAAAGACTGTAAAAAGGCTACAGTAAAAACCTGTTAAATGGTTAACGGTAAGTTCCCCTACTATATACGGTGAAAAACTGTATTGGACATTACATGTAATTTTACGGTAGTATACCGTTTTTGGAAGTGAAAAAGAACATGTAATTTACAGTGAATAACCGTAAATTGACATTCCCAGAATTCCCTGCATTACATTTCAAATTTGATGGGTTTTTTTTGTTTGTTTTTTTCTGAAATAACTGTTTCTTCTTAGTTTTTTCTTATCAGTTTTGCACATTAGGGTTGTATGTTACACCTAATGTTGTTAAATTAATGTTTATTGCATTATTTAAGTTTCATGTGTGTTTCCATAATGGTGTTTAGTGTTTGTATGAATGACACTGTGCACCCTCTATATATGTACCGTAAAACCTAAAACATTGCTACCGTATTTTTTACAGTAAAATTCTAGCAACCACAGCTGCTGTTTTTTTACAAGGTTTTTTTTTTTACAGTGTACAATTTGTCTAAGCCCCAGTCACGTGTAGGTTTAGGGGCGGGGTTAGGTGTAGGTCATTCATACAAATTCATACAAATTGTGCAACTTGTAAAATATGTACGATTTGGCAAAAATCGTATGAATTTGTACAAGTGAGGTTGTACGAATTCGTACAAATTAGCCACCTCATGAAATGTGTATGAATTGCCGTGAGATTGGGCTGGTTATTTTAGAAAAGCAATGCCCCTCCCCTTCATAGTGGTGGCCAAAATTATTACAACGCTAGTATTTTCACCAGCTAAAAAATGGTTTTATGTCAGTTATTTCTATCTTTTGCTGTAGTGTGTCAGTGGGAAATATCAGTTCACATTTCCAAACATACATTTTGCTATTAATTGCAATAATCCAGTGAGATTTTTGTTTGCACAAAGAGTCTGAAAACAGCCAGTGCTCCACACAGAGATCTGATCTCATCATCATCCAGTCTGTCTGGAATGACATGAAGAAACAGAATAAACTGAGACCGACTAAATCCAGAAGAACTGTGGCAACGTCTCCAAGATGCTTCAAGAGACCTACCTGCAAAGCTTCCTGAAAAACTATGCGCAAGTGCATCTATAGAGCAAAAGCTGTTTTAAATGCAAAGGATGGTCACACCAAATGTTGATTTAATGTAGTTAATAGAAGTTAATTGATAAAGAAAATGTATTTATGACATTATTTTTGACAGCATCCTCGTTTTACAGCATTTTGCACAAGTGCCTAAAATTTTTCACAGTACTGTAGTTTTGCAGGTAGGTTTCTTGAAGCATCTTGGAGACGTTACCACAGTTCTGGATTGAGTCTGTCTCAGTTTGTTCTTTTCAATTTTTGATTGTGTGACAAAACTAATATGATTTCTGTTAACAACTGTGAGTTATACATTGAAAAATTGGTTTTGGATTTACTTTAGAAAAAAATGTTAATCAACTTGCAAGTAAAATTCACAAATATTTACAAATAAACGGCAAGTAACATATTAAATGAAACGTGAAATTTTGAAGAAGAAAGACTGAAATAGCATTTTCCCATGAAATGCATTCCAATAATTAACTTCTAATAAATAAATAAATAATCATATAGGCTACAAAAATATACATTTTATAGTGTACATTTCATAAAATACATTGAGAGATTTAGAAGGGTATGGAAATGTGCTGAATAGTAAACTACACAAGCAATTGCAAAGAAACAGCAAGTAACTTTGAATGAATGTGAACATTTTAAGTAGAAAAACTGAAATAGTGTTTTGTTGCAAAACATACTCCAATAATCTTTATTTACAATTTTGAAAAATCTTTTTTTACAGTGTAGTAGGAATGACCTATTAGTAAAAAGATCATGACGGTTGTATTAGTCAAGCACTGTACTGTTTACATGCATTTTAAACATATGTTTTCAGTCAGACTAAAACAATAGTTTAAAAAAACAACAGACCAAGATAACATGATTGTAGCACGGCTTCATCCAGCACGAGTTGCTCAGACTTAAAGCGATGGATGCACAAGGTATATTTAAACCTTCAAATATTCAGTTTTCACCGTGTCATCCTCAGACAGACAGATGAAGAGCGTAGCCGAATTGTGTTCGGTGTGACGAGGGCTGTGTCGCTGTGGGCCACGGTGGGACTCCCTGCTGTTGGGTGCAGCATGTAGAACAGTGGGGGGCTGTGCTGTGTTTGTTTAAAACTCACAGGAGCCCCATTAAGCCCTGATTCCACTCATTTAGGGCTTCCACAGGAACAGGGAGCCGAGCCCCTGGGAAGCGGCACGTTGCAAGGGACACCAATTATGCGGCGGAGGACACAGGCCCGCCTGTTCCTGCTCAGGCCAGCTGTCACGTCGCAGGATGACCCTCTCTGTCAAACCCATTCAGCGGAGCGCATGGAAAGCCAGCCTAATTGGTGTTGGGCAAACAGATTTTGTCACAAAGTTGCAAAGGAAGCTAAGTAGCTGAACGTTCACATTGTCCAACCCCTGACCTGCATATCGGGGCCGTTCCATTATGTCCCTTTCTGTTGATTAATCATCTATGACCCCTGACTCGTCCTTGCGAGCTCGGGAAATCCAGGGCAGCAATTAAAATCAATATTCTAGCAATAAGCGGCAGCGTAAATAAGAAGTGAGCTCTTTTCTCCCTGTGGAGTGATATGATATGTACAGAGAGCCGGTAGGGGTCTTTGGGGGCTCGTTCGATTTGTCTCCTGGTTTGTTTCAGGGGGGGTCTGTCATTCTCCATGTTAAAATGAGGATTTTGTGAGAGATTCACTTGACATCATTAGCTCTGGAGAAGAGCCACAAAGGCTGATTGCTTGTCTTGGCTTATGAAAACACATGTTGGATCAACGCTCAGGTGAAAAGTCCGGCTGGTTTCGCGTTAGTTTAGTTTAACTTCCTATTTCCACCTTTGGGCTTTGGGATCTAATCGTCCAAAGTATCCTTAATCATCATTCTATTGCAATAACTGTAGTGTGAATATTTATTTAATTATTTTATTTTTTGAAGTTTTCAGAAGTTTGATCTGGTCTTTGTTCGCCATTTATGCATGAGAAATTTCCACAAAATCAGGCCATCCATAGAGATTTGACTTCAACAAAAGGGCACTTTAATCGTTTAATAAAACAAACAACACACTGTGTGTTTAAAAAGCAGGATTAGGATGATGAATGAAGAAAGAGCGCAGTGATTGGGAACCCTGTAATAAAAGCTCATTGTGAAAAGCGAAAAACCTCATGTTGAGGTGGTTTTGTCATTCAAGATGATATTGCTACCTGATACGAGCGGCTCGTTTTTCTGATTAATTACACGTTAGCTGGGAGGTGACGTCAATAATTTGCAGTGGGGTAAAAAAAATAATCCAGGCCCGGCCACCCGCAGAACTAAAGCAGAAATAACGCTGGCTGCAAATGTCTAAATATCTGCAAATTAATGACCTTCATTTCGTCTTTTCAGGTCATTGATTATAGATGAACACACTCAATGTTAATTAAGTCTGAAAGAAAGAATAAGAGAAAGATAGAGAAATAGAAAGATATAGAAATTCCTTTGGATAGACAAAATGTTTATTTGACGACTTTACTGTATTATGTGTGTGCATGTGTATATATGCTTATTAGTTATTTGCTCATGTGGTACATGCATACTGTATATATCAGAAGCATTAGTTGACCAAACAAATTTGCATGATTATATACTGTTAAAAATGTTTAATCTACTAAAAATTGTATTGTTATTATTATTATTATTATTATTACACTATATTATAATAGACCAAGATTTCATTTTAAATTTTGCATTAACAAATTATGTTTTCATATTTATATAAATATTTTTGTATACACACACACACACACACACACACACACACACACTATTTCTATATATATATATATATATATATTTAGAAATAGATGTTGTAACATATAAGCTGTTTTAAATAACTGAAAAAGATATTTAAAAAAATAAGTTTAAGGTTTTAAAATAAATTATAAAATAAGGAAAACTTTCATTTAATTTAAAATATAATTAAATGTGAATGTATACATTATTATTAACAATAATTAAAAGACAAGTAATATATACATATACTAAAAGATGAGTAATATAAACATAAACTATAAATGATTTATTATTACCTACATAAAAAAAAAGAAAACGAAAAACGAGAATTAATGCATTCCAAGCAATGCACACATAAATAGATAAATGTGTGATGTGATATCATATAGCTCGGTCCTCCACCATCAACAGAGTCCAGACTCAAATTCTGCGATGACCCCAGAATATGTTTTTGTCAAAACAAACAAAGGAATTCTCCCCCAAAGCATCTCTGCGCTGGAGAGAGGGGCTGTTTGGAGAGGCGGAGGGGGGTCAAGAGGCTTTTGCCATCAGTGGGAAAGTACTGATTAATTTTGAAGAATTTCTGTGAGAAAAAACGCCCCGCGCACAGTTCACTAATTACAGCCCTGCACAACGCACAACAAAGAGCCGTCTCATATCGCAAGACAATGAGGAGCCCCGAGAGAGCGAGGGAGAGTGAGAAAGAAAGAAACTAATGAGATGAATCACCTGTCAGTAGAAGAGGATTCGGGCCCCTGGTGGCCCCCGGGAGGAAGGACATGCATGAGGGCCCAAACACTGCTGCTCACCAGACGATCTCCATCCCCCTCTCATGACAGACAGAAAAACGCCCGGCCCTGTCATGTTGTGGTCAAAATATCCCGCTGACGACAGCCTCACTGGGATTTATTTTATGTGCTCATTGAGTACACAAGGTCGGCGAGTAGTTTGACCTGATTGTGTTAGAGTGAAGAGAAACAAACTGTGTGAATATTGCAAACGAATCATATCCACCGTATTTTGCAATGCAGAAGTAAGCTATTTTCATTGAATGTGTGAGACTTCCGAATCATTAGCCGCTAAGAATAACAAGTGCATTAAACAGTAAAACTGTTTGTGCTACAAACCAGTGTGTTTAAGACTGTGATAATAAATTAAAATAATATGATAACAACTAGCAGTTTGTAATATCATGTATCATAAGAGACTGTTTTTTCAGGTGAAATAACTGGAAGGGAATGACACCAGAAGATTCACACATATAAGTTACAAATTACTGCATCACTTTTACCTTGCAAATAAGGTGTATGTCAATATGACATCAAAACGGACCTTATTTACTTTCGTATTACATGTTCCCGGTCTTATCAAAGACTTTAGATATACAAAGACCATGCACTCATATTGTTAATGAATGGGAGAAGGTTCCATGCCAAAAATGGTGGAAAAATCCCTCAAAAAAAAAATAAATAAATAAAAATAAAAAAATAAATAAAATAAAATAAAATAAAATAAAATAAAATAAAATAAAATAAAATAAAATAAAAGTCCTTATAATTTTTTAATATGTAGCCTATTTTTTTCCGCTGATCGACCTATCATGTGCATACAGATTTGAATCATGCTAATGGAGTAAAATAATGCAAATAAATAGCCAAAATGGAAAAGGCATTTTTTAAATAAAATCTTGCCGATAGTAAATGAAGCAATTTAGGTTAATGTAATAATAGATGTGAAAAAGAAGCATTACCATTGTGATTCATAGAAATCAAACCACGTCCCATTCAATACTTCCACTACAAACTCAAAAGTTATAAAGTTCTGACTCCTTTATAATATTTCTAATAAAAAAAACTCTTCATGTTCCAGCTGATTGCTGATGGATAAACTCAACCTGTATCTTTCCTGTCAAATATGTCACATGCAGTGAAATGGGTTGTGAATGCAAAATCAAACTCACAATGACTTCACACAAGTGAAGGAAAAACATAAACTACCACTAAAAAGTTTGTGGAGAATGGGATTTTTATTTATGTATTTTTCTTTTCTTTTTTCTTAAAAATGCATTCACTTAAAAGTGACAGTAAAGATTTCAAATAAACGCTGTTCTTTTGAACATTCTAATTATCAACAATCCTGAAACAAATGTTCCACAGTTTCACAAAAATATTAATCAGCACAGTTTTCAACATTGATATTAATAAACGCTTCTCAGCAAATCAGCAAATCAGCATTTTAGAATGATTTCTGAAGGATCATGTGACACTGAAGACTGGCGTAACGATGCTGAAAATGCAGTTTCGACTCACAGGAATAAATAACATCATAAAATATTATAATAATAATATTTCACACAATATTACTGTTTTTACTGTATTTTTGATCAAACAAATGCAGCCTTGGTGGTCAAGAGACACTTACCAACCCCAAACCTTTGAACAGTAGTGTATATATGGAATTCTGGTCGTCTTTCTAGTTGTTTCTTTTTCCATTAATGGTTCTCCACAGATCTTGAATACTTGACTTTCATGAAGCACATCTCAGATGTTTCTCAGAATAGTTTTCTACAGGCACATATGTAATCCTATAAAAACAGTTCTCCACTACACGTATGTGAACGGTCGTAAAGACAGTGAGGGAATCACAAAACGCTCTCTGTGTGTTTGACAGTTTGAGCAGGGAGGCCAATTGTGGTCAGATTCACTGAGAAGGGAGACGAAAGTTTGCGGTGTCTGCGTGGTTTCGTGAAAAAAAAGGAGAATGACACTCAAAGAGCCGTGACAGTTGGGATTATATTAGAGGTCAACCTTTATTTTGGTTTCGCGTGTTTGTTCCTCCGCAAAACCCTGAGGCGAAATGAAATAATATTTAAGGAGACAAAGGTTGTTCTGTGTCGAGAATAGAGGGCCACCAAATTTCTGTTGACATGGCCCTTTATTAAGTGTGTGGTTGCTGAGGAGAGCAATCCGAGGAACGTTTGGCCTCTCGCACAATCTAACCCGACCATTGAGAAACGTTCTGCGCAACAGTGACCGCCATGCTGCGGCACGCACCTTATTTTCTGCTTGTCACTCGTGAAAGAAAACAAGTGCTGACTGGCAGCCACCAGGCGTGGAAAACATGACCCTTAGTTACGGCTTTTACCGAAAGCTGACCCAAGAGTGCAATATTTTTAAAAGGCAAGAGACTGGTCAACTAAAAGAGAGCAGAAGTGGCGTCCTAGACAGTCATGCGCTGCTGGAGTCTCCTGTGATGGAGTCAGCGCTTCTGTTGCCTAAGAATAGCTGTTGGCTGCTGCGGTGAGTTCACAGAGCCTGAAAGAAGCGGCTACAGAGAGATTGTATGATTCATTTCAACATGTTGGGTCAGTTCCAGGATCATCCTACACTGATCAAAGGTTACGGCAAAGGAGGAAAGCAGGCAGGAGTCTGGAGTTAAACACTTGTTGATCTTTAATGTTCAAATGTCAGATTATTATTTAAATGTTTGTCAACGGTAAGATTTTTTAAATGTTTTTGGGGGAAAAAACAACAGAAAAACGTCTCTTATGCTCACCAAGGCTGCATTTATTTGACCAAATGTACAGTAAAAACAGTAATATTATGGAATATTTTTACAATTTAAAATAACTGTTTTCTATTTAAATATATTTTAAAATGTAATTTATTCCTGTGATGCAAAGCTGAATTTTCAGCATCACTACTCCAGTCTTCAGTGTCACATGATCCTTCAGAAATCATTCTAATATGCTGATTTGCTGCTCAAGAAACATTTCTTATTATTATAAGTGTTGAAAACAGTTGTGCTGCTTAATATTTTTGTGAAAAAATATTATTTTTGAACAATATTACTATTTTTGAATAATATTAAAATGATGATGATTCATTCTACATTTATGAATTTGTATCCTGTTTATGCATTACCTGACCAGTTAAATTAGAATTTGTCTTTGCATGCATTTGTCTCTCAATGTTCTGTTGTTCTGTCATAGGTTATTACATTTTATTTTCATTTATTTTATTATTGAAATGATCTTCTTCTTTTTTTTTCTTTGTTGTCGTTCTGTTGTTCTGTGAAAAGCAAAACACTAAAATAAACGTTGATGAAAAATTATATTATATATATATTTTTAAAAAATATGAAGATTAATATTATTATGGTAGCAATTTATTTTACAGTCCTGTTACTCATGTAAATACTATGTACTTATTACAGTAATTACAATAACTAGGTAAAAACTAACCCTGAACCTACCCCTAAACCTAACCCTAACCCTACCCTATATAGTTACCTTATATTACAAGTACTTTCTTAGGTAGGTACACTGTAAGTACATGTAAGTGCACGTACTGTAAAATAAAGTGCAACCATTATTATTATATAAAATATATATCCTACTTTTCCTTTTTTTTCTGGGAGAAAAATGTTAACGAAAATTAGACTTGTTAGCAAGTATTTTCCAGAGCTGTTTTTCTTTCACTGTAAAAGGTGATAAGTTGACTTAACTTAATAATTTTAAGGCAACGGGTTTCCTCAATTTTTTTAAGTAAATAATTTTTTCTAAACGTTAAGTGAACTTGACAATTCACTTAACTTATTTTTTTAATGATCATTTACTTAAAAATTTTAAGGCAACGGGTTTCCTCAATTTTTTTAAGTTAAGTCAACTTATCACTTTTTACAGTGTTCATTTAGAGAGTGAGAAATAGAAAAACACATAGATTGCGTGTGGTGCCGTGAGGTCATTTTAATGTGTACATATTTTTCAGCAACTTTAAAACATTTTGAAGCCTTATCACCTCTTGCATCAGCCTTCCTACTCACCCCATCACCAAAAATGTGTGCAGAAAAAAAAACTTTTGCACAAAAGTAAAACCCAAAACAGCAGCGCTGCATTAAACATCATCAGACTCGGACAGACTCCTGTGTGTGAATGCTCCGTCTGGCCCGAGTAATTCAAGCTTGGAGAGGACACCCATCTAAAAAAATATGGCCTGCTATTATTCAGCCTTAAGGAAGGAATAATAAAAAGGGGAAAAGAAAGACAATCCGTCAGCCATCTAAATCAGCTGACATCCCCAGGTCTCCCCGCGCTGTAGGTGGCTGCGCTGCAGCGAGCGTCTGATAACATCAGTGAGAAGTTAAACAAAAGGCATTTTTCCCTCAAACCGGCCATCTTTCAGCTTGACTACTGCTGTAAACATCATTCCAGAACACAACATTATGAGACATCTTACCCTACATTCCTGATCCTCCTTTTTAAAGGGAGAGCGAAGTCTCAGAGCTTTGCCAAAAGAAGACTCCTAAGAGCTTGGAGACACACGGAGGGGGAGAGTTACAGCGCTTAAAAAATGTACCACCATCCCGACAGCAAGTTTTGCTCGAGAGCTCTCGGTTTCACCTTCGAGTCTGTTATTGACACATCGAGAATTAGAATAAATTCTCTCTAGTGGCTCATGCAGACTGTCTAATGAGCTCGCTGTCATCCACAGAAGTAATTTCTCCCAGAACAAGGTTTCATACCAGAAGTTTTGGAAATCCATTTGGAAAAGGAATAGTTCCATTGACCTTAATACCTTTCCGAACATTCTCTTTGAGCATTCCTTCACTCCCTTCGGTTCTAATTGATTTCATAAAAGCGGTAATATGTAAAAGCGAGGAGGGGCTCTGTTGATATAACCTTGAATCTAAATGATCCTTGAATCCCCATGTTGTCTGAGAAACTCTTCACTGTCTTTAAACGCCTCATAACTTCCCCATGACACATTTTCTGGACCGTGTCTTCAACTTCCACAGTGCAATTCGCCTCTTTGTCTCGTGTCCTATGGCAAATTATCAACCGTAACCTCTGCGTCAAAAGCCAACTCCCTTGCGCTGCGTTTAGCACGCTTCGGACACCTAGTAGTTACGGCCGTCTAAGAACATACTCACACACGTGTGGGCCTGTTTAATGTGTTTCAAGACCCATCTTCTTCTCTAAAAGCTCTTTTCTTTATTATGCAGTCAGTCACAGTCAAAGTGAAGATTGACTTGCAACAAGTTGAACGAGGCTCCAAATTTGGGTCTTCAAATCTTCAATGCTTACTAATAAACTATGCATATGTCTGCGTTTCGGTAAATTAAATAATGAGATATTATGATTTGCATAGAATTAAAGCCTAATACACAGTCTTATACCTAAGTCTTATGTCTGCTTGGGATGCAATAATGATTCATTTTATTGCATTATACTGCTGATTAATTGTGGCATCTGGTTGAAAATTAAACAAAAAGTAAATGTTGACATGACAACATATCTGACATTTTCCTTTTAAAAATATGGGAATAAATCACAGCTGGGCACACTATTTATCATGGCACTGAATGTGAGTGTTCAGCATCCCAGTTGCTACATTCTCTCTCTCTCTCTCTCTGTCTGTCTCAGTGTCTATAGATTTCAGTGTTATGTATTTGGAGATTATGCTAATGAAGAGTTTGTGCTTGCTAAGATAAAGGATATGCAACAGTTATCTGGAAATATACAGGAGCAAAGATCGCAACAAGCAAAAGAGAGTTCCAGACTTTTAAGTAATATTTTTTTTTAAGATCTACGGATTTATGGGATCATCAAACCTAAATTTTCAAATTTGAATCAAAATATTTAAATTACAGTGTTGTTTTTGATGTATCTGTGAAATTGCTCCATAGTTTTCCATTGCTTTCAAAACAAAACACACTGCAACGAATGAATGAATGAATCTCTAACTCAGTGTTTTGCATTTGTTTTCCAGTACAAACACCTCAACATTCTTAAATCAAGATATAGTAACTTAAGAAGCACAATGACTTAAGATATAAAAAAATGCATCAAAAAGAAGTGAGTTTATGCTTAAATCCAGAAAATACACTTGTCAAAACTAAGGAAGAAAGCTTGACAGTTAAGAAAGTGAATTAGTTGTTTTCAATGACACATTAGACTCAAAGGAGTCTTTTGACCCACACATTTGATTATGAAATCACGCTGCATCTGTCTACAGGAGCAGGTAGGTTTTATGTAATACAACGTTGAGTTTCCAGCACTGTAATATTGTTCATCATACATCCACATATCCGAACACCACAAAAACAGTCATAACATATATTCATTTTCCATATATAGTCCTCTTTTTTATTATTATTAACAGAGGTCAAATAAATTCAAGTCATATTTACAGAGAAAGGCAATAAATATTTTATAATAGTAATAAAATTATTATTTTTTGCATACATTTATTTAATCGTACGAGTGGCATGATTGTTAGTAACGTCTGACAGACGATGAGTATATAGACGAGTGTATACTACAGCTATACCCATATGGAGAGTCGACCTCACCAACAGTGGCTGGAGTCCAGCGTCTGCAGAAGGGATTTCCTCTGTCTCAAACCTTCTAGAACTGAGAGAAAGCGTTCTAGAGCACAAAGAACATGACTGATTGTCAGGCGGACCGATTTCATTGGCTGAATGACCTGGAAGTAGTCAAAGACCGACACTTGTTGAGTGTCCGGGACATAAAGAGCAATACATCATACCTGGTTTTGCATTACGTATTTTGGTAGCTTACATTTAGGGTGACGGCATAATCAGCACGTACGCATGATCCAAATGTAGAGCATTAGAGCGATTCCCCAAACCTGCTTCCAGTCCCTTCATATCCAGGCTCGCGTCTGTTAGTTCTCACACACACTATCGCCACAGCTAAAGCTGATATCTGGCTAGTCAAAACATGTCGATCTAAGCTGTATCAAAGAATATCGAAGCGTTCTGTGCATTCGGCCCGAGAGAAGGCCTGCTGTCCGTTCAGACGAGAAAGGCATCCCACAGAGAGGCTCTTCAAAATATTGCACTCAAAGCTTCACGTTTACCTATGGAGGCCTGCAAAGGTCACATGACTCTGTTATGTGTTTCCATGGCAGCCCGTTCCAGTGGAAAATATTGGATCCTTGTTGTTGGGGGCAACACAAATGAAAATAAAAGGTTTCCCAGGTGGTGCAGTTTGCTCTCATCTCTATTCCAGAGTTTAAACGTGTCAAAGCAGGAGATTCTAGTTCCTTATAGGTCATCCTTAGTTAATCCAGTATAAATAAAATAACAGATACCAGTTACGTTTAAAAAAGACCCACATTCAACAGCTGGGAGAAACTTGACGCTTCTAAAATATAAAAATAAAACATCTTTGAACTTAAGTTTCTTGTCTCTTTTCCGTAGCCATTGTTTATTTGTGTCCTCTTCCTTCTCCTGTTTCGGATTAGATTAAGGTGTTTGTCAGGTAAGGAGCACGGGGAGCGTCTCAGTTCGTTTTGGGGTTGGGTTTTAAACGCCGCGCCCTTCGTGTCCGTTTCGTTACCGTCGTGAAACGGAACTCCTCCAGAGGGTCCACTTTTCCTTTGGGGTGGCGCTTCATGAAATGCACTTCCTGTTGTGTTTGCGTAGTCTTGGAGCCTTTTTTGGGTCGACCCTTTCGGTTGAAACCCAAATACCAGCCTTTGTACTTGGCCGAAACCAGCGCTGTGTAGTTGTTCTCCAAATATTCCTCCACGAAAACGCACTCTTGGTTATTCCCATTGGGCTGAGGAGAAAAGACAAGATGACATGTCAGAAAAATGGCCCATTTGTTGAACAACCCCTCAGATGAAGGTCTGATTGGTCATTGGGAGTTCATGTACAGCCTGTCAGTCATTACTGCATAATATAAACCCTAACATAAAACATAGTTTTCTCAAAGTTCATGACTGCTCACAGATTTAAAAATAAAAATACTATATATTATATCAAATATACTGCAGAATCTATTAGCAACATAGCCAAGTTGTAGTTTTCCTAAAATAAAATAAAATAAAATAAAATAAAATAAAATAAAATAAAATAAAATAAAATAAAATAAAATAAAATAAAATAAAATAAAATAAAATAAAATAAAATAAAATAAAATAAAATAAAATAAAATAAAATAAAATTCCATATTATCTCACTTGTTAGCCAGCTACTCATAAAACAAAATAAAATAAAATAAAAAATAATAATTTAGAAAATAAAATAAAATATGGGTAAAAATATATGACGGCAGAATGACTGGCCAATCAGAATCAACTATTTTAGAGAGTGATTAATAACCATAAATAACTGTCTCGATAATCTTTTGAGTGAAGAAAATTTAGAAAACGCCCTCTTTTTAAAACCCTATTTATTATCATTTCACAATATGTGCATCTCAAAATAGTTTCAAAGTTTGATTAAAAGCTGATATGCAGTTTACACATCTACTATAAAATTATTGAATGACAAGACGCCTACTCGTCTTGCAAAGCATAACGTTTTTAAAAGAATGACCAGCTTTTGCCAACAAGACACAATAATTGGGCCCTTCAACTTAGGGTCAGTTCAAAACAAGCCAGTGAAGCACGTAATGTCCTATTCATGGCAAATGTAGGGGGTGTTGGTCTTTCCACTAAGATTTGTTTGTGGTATGGCAAGTTACAAGGACTTGGAAAAAAGGACAATTTTAACTTCAAACAGCCAGCCTCAATATTTCATGTTTGTTTGAATAGATGGTATGAAAATATGCGTTGACTGGCTCCATTATATAACCATCATGAGTCGGTTACAGTAGCAGTGGTTTTGGTCCCAACTACAAACTCATACATCAAATTGACATACACTAAACATGCAATACACAAGTATTCATATTCATAACTGCAATTATAAATAAGCTCATGTGTAAATCAAAAGCATACACACAGGAACCAAAAACTATTTCGTTACATTCATATCATAGTTTATGTGGCCCAAACCTGTTTTTTAAACCTGTTTGCAAGACAGTGAAAACATCAAATACTATTTGAATCTGATATTTTTAGTTCCAATGTGTGATAGTAAACATACCTTTCCAATAATTTTGCCATTCTTGTTCATGCAGATGTAGTATCCACTCTCTTTCCCTTTTATTCGAATGTGACTCCCGAATGTCTCCGTCTCCACAACAAGTAAAGCTGCGGGTAAAAATAAAACACAATTTACTAAAAGTTCAGGAAGACAATATGATGCTCATAGAATTAAATACATTTTGTTACAACTCTATCTATACTATATCTGCGTTAATTTGATAAGAACACACCTGGGTCATAGTTAAAATAAAATAAAATAAAATAATAAAAACAGGCTTCATTGTCTTATGTAAAATATATATTTTATTTTAAGACCATTTATGCAATATACACACACACACACACACACACACACACATATTTACATTATTTCTGACAATTTCCCACAAATTCTCTTTACTTTTTAATGTCAAAAACATATATATTATATTATTCATATTTATACTTTTTTTTTTTAAACATTATTTCTTTTATTTTATTAATAATTGCCATGCAAATATTAGTCACTTTTTTACTAGTTACTATTTCTTATTTTATGTAGCTGTATGAGAAAAAATAAATAAAAAAACTACTTTCATGTATTCATGTACATGACATACTATACTTTTTTATTCAAAACTACATTTGGTATGTGAACTATTTAAAAAAACAAAACAAAACAAAAAACAGAGAGAAACGTAATGATTCATCATACACTACAGCTCCCTCACAACCCCTAAAAACACCCAACTCTCTCTCTCTTTCTCTCTGTAACCACCTTTGTTAAGGGTCCCTCTCTTGGGGGGAAGCAATCTGCCAAACTCCTTGGAGCAGTTCAGATCCCCAGGGATTGGGTTTCCACTTGCCTTTAGTTCGTGCTCACTCAATCAAAAAGTTAGGATGATCCATTTGTTTAACACACTGGGCTATTCAAAGGTGCTCAAAGCAGAGAGGCTTAGAGAGCAACACCAAAACTGTCCCCTTCCAAAACAGCCCGGGGCAACATGAGAGGAACGACTAATCCCGGCAGGGCACTTGAGATCAAATGAGGGTGGGAAAGATCCCACTCCTCAGCGGCGCAGACCCCTTTAACAAGTGCATGACGTTTTGAAAGATACGCCTGAAAAATACAGCAAATATTCCTGTATTTAAATGAACTCTGTACCTTTAAAACCAAATGCTTAAAACAGTCAGCCCACCATCTGTGCATCTCTCACGCCAGCTGATTTCTTACTGGTGCAGCTTATTAATATTAAAGCACAGATGTCAACCGGACACACTGACCTTCACTAATGTGAATGTTTTATTATCCCAAACAGGGGTGAAACCGAAGACATTTTTGAGATGTTTCTGGGAAGGCGAGTATTTGCTGATAAATGAGTTATACGAGTGCAAGGCCTGATCCAGCAATGTGTTCAAATACAAGACGCAGGTTTTTATGTTGCTTTTGCTTTATTCCAAGAAACTAGCTGTGTTAAAGTCAATGTGAAAGACTGTTCGCCACCCATTTTATTTCTGTAACATGACGCATTACAAAGTGAAACTGGATATTTAGTTTTATTCCTGATGGATAAAATCAAGTCTGGCTAACATTTTATCTCACTGAATATCACTCTCCACAGATCAGGTTGCAAACAGCAATTCACATTGACTTTAAATATACTTTGAACATACACTACTGATCAAAAGTTTGGTGTCATTACGATTTTTTTTTCTTGACTTTATTTGATTAAAAATATAGTAACGATAGTAATATTATAAAATATTATTACAATTTAAAATAACTTCTCTATTTAAAAGTTTTACTATGTATAGAGAAAGAGAGAGAGAGATTACATACAGACAGACAGACCGACATAGTAAACTGCTATATATATATATATATATATATATATATATATATATAGTCTTCATGATCACATGATCCTTCAGAAATCATTCTAATATGCTAATTTGATGATCTAGAAATAATTCATATTATTATCAATGTTGAAAATAACTTAATATTTTGTGGAAACAGTGATGCATTTTTTCAGGATTCTTTGATGAATAGAAAGTTCAATAGAAAAGCATTGATTTGAAACAGAAATCTTTTGTAACATCATAAATGTCTTTGCTGTCACTTTTGATTGATTTAATGTGTCTTTTCTGAATAAAAGTCATCATTTCTAAAAAGAAAAAACAATCTTGCTGACTTCAAACGTTTTCAATGGAAATGGAAATGTGCATAAATGCACATTTGACATAAATCTGATGTGTTAACTCAATCTGACTTTTAAAAAAGCAGCTCAGAATTGAGTCACGATTAAAACATGCTCCGCTCTCCTTATGTTTTTTGAATGTTCGAACTTATTAATGTTGACAGGACAGCTGAAACACAAGGGTAAAGCTGAGACAGAGGAGCACAGTGTGTGCGCGCACGCGTGTGTGTGTGTGTGTGTGTGTGTGTGTCTGTGTCATGGAGTTCACAGGTGCCAGGTGTGAGGGTTTACCTGGATCTGCCTCCTCTCATGCTAACACAGGTATAGAGGATCAGCTCAGCCAATGCTGCACTGCTTAACAGACACCAACACACTCGAGCAGTAAACAACAGCAACACTGCTGTAAACACTCGCTGAATTAAAAACAATAGCTCACACTGCTATAAACGACAACTGAATAAAGAACACTGCCAGCACTGCCAAAAATACTACATCCTACCAGAACTAGAATACACTTTAACTAATCCTGCTGTATAATTACCAACATTTCCATAAACAATACTGAATGCTGAACATTAAAGATCAAAGCACAACTATATGAATGCAAACAAACAAGCTCAATTCCACATGCCGTCGTGTTTTGTGTTCAAATGCAATTATTGAGTGCAAAGAAGAGATTCACAAACTTTTTTTTTTTCAGGCGAACCGCTTTGATCTAAAATATTTACCTAAAGTACCACTTGAGATTTTAAATTCATATTTGAATAATTTAACAACACATTGGCATGTTCACGGCACTCAGATATTGTTAAATGGTCAGAAGACATGCAGGCAAACAAAATATTTAAATAATATATTTTTATTTTTATTGTTTTTATTTTAAAATTGAGCCCCCGTGATCCTGCAGAGGATAAGCGGTATGGAAAATAGATTGATGCATGTTTTAATTAATTATCCTTTCGTCAACTCACAAAATTCAGTTTGGGAAACCCTGGCATGACGCAAGCACATTTTGCATTCTCAACATTGCCACAAGGGCAATCACAAGCAAACACAAGTATAAAATGTCTGCTTCTATGGTAACGATTCTCCTTTAGATCAGCTTCTGACATCATGCAGTTTAATGGCACAGATATTTAAAGATTATAAGATTTATGACAATTCTGAACACAACCCTGATCATCAAAACGCCATCTAACATACACAAAACATGAATATTAGCACAAACTAGCGACCAAATTAACAGGGAATCAAAGCGATAGTTGACCCAAAAATGAAATCTATAAACTATGATCATTTACTCACCCAAATGTTGCTCAAAACCTCTGATTCATTCACAAATCAGATATGAACGTGCAAGGTCGATATCAGGATTTTCAGTGGATAATATACATATAGTCATGCAAGTTTGGACCAACATGTAGGTTAGTAAATAATGACAGAATTATCATTTTAGGTGAACTACCTTTAAAATGTAATATTTTTAAACATGCTTCCCCGTGTTCATCTAATGTGACACAAAATGAACAAAAACTTCAACTCACATTAAATTATTTCTCCTCACTCGCGTTACAGTTAAGCACAGACATAAAAATAAAACTCCATACAAGAAGAAAAAAACTGAAACGGAGCTCTCGAAACCCAAAGGATTATAAGACTACATAAGAAACAGGATTATGCAGGAATCCAGGACTAGAGCTTTATGGAGTCGTGTCTGTTGTGGAATCTTTATGCTGAACAGCTCTGACTGACACAAACGAGCACAAGACTGAAATATAAACATGCTTGTATCAGTCGGCAAAGTTAAGTGCAGCATTCAGTGTGTTTATCTTCACTCCGAGTCTCTGTTCTCACACTCGTACCGCTGGGGCACGCTGCCCATCAGTTCTGTGGTTTTTGTTTTGTTTATACTTTGATACATTTTGATTAATAACAGCTCAGGTTGGATGTTAAAGAGAAGAAGTTCATCTTAGATATGATATTAGCAGGCCTAGATGGAATTCTCTGGAGAAATAAGGTGTTTAAACACGGTAAAATGAGTTAAATGGAGCTAATGGAGAGTACTAAACACTTTATGTTAGTGGAATGCATTAATTAAATGAGCCTAATTATTTAGTCAATTAAAATGTAAGAGGTAGCTTTAATGATTCTATATATCAGAAAACGGATTAAAGCACGCTCACAATCAGAGATTGCAACAAACAAAGCCATTTAGGAAGACTTGTTAAAGGGATAGTTCTTCCAAAAATAAATAGTCTTTAATCATTTATCCACCCTCATGTCGTTCCGAACCTGTGTGACTTTTTTTCATAATGTTGATTTCTGATGAACATCCTGCAACTATTTTTAATATGATAAAAGTGAATGAGTTCTGTCAAACTCTGAAATGACAAAAAAGAACCATACAAGTATTATAAAAGTTTTATAAAAGTGGTCCAATTTACTTGACAGTGTGAGAAAGACCCTGAAATTTATGTGTTTACTGAAGATCTGTGTTCTTGAGAGTTCATTGAGTGAAGTAGAAGTGTCTGAATTTGTTTTGTTTAGTTTTTTTAAAAGTTAGATCTCTCTAACTTATGAATAGATTTGTTCAATGCATCAAACTGATTTGGTTCTCAAATTCAACCCACTGACTACACTTACATGCACAATAATATTCCAATATGAATCATTCAATATTCTGATTATAACTGAGTCATGCCACAATCGGATTGCCCGATTAAGTTTAGTAATATTCTGATTCCCACCCATATATATATCATATTCAAAAAATGGCTGTAACCTGAATATAGACCTTAAACAGAATTTGGAACGACATGAGCGTGAGTAAATGATAACAGAAATTTCATTTTTGGTTGAACTCTCTCTTTAAATCATTCTGCCTGGATGTGTTCAAAAGCAGACTGTAAACTGAGTCAAATGTTACAGGTTCTCCTGCGTGGTTTATTCAGAGCACAGGAACACTCCCGTACCGTACTTGCCCCCATCGTCTCCATTGGCGTTGATCTTCTTGCCCAGGATCTGGACGTGTTTCCCAGTGGTTCGGCTGTAGAGCTGATATATCCGCACCTGCTTCCGACTCACGTCGTCTCTGGTGTGGTTCTCGATGTAAAACCGGAAGTCGGCAGAACTCTGGTGAGATTCCTGGAACCAGCAAGAACAAAATGTGTTGATGTATTTCTTGATTCAGCATGCATTTTAACACTTCTGCTGTGCAGAATCCTTTACCTAATTTGGTGCTCCTGGTCAAAAATGACCGGCCTTTTTAAAACTGCTTTTACATCTGCTAGTAAATCCAAGATTTGGTGATAATATAGCATAAAGAGTATGCTATATTATCAGCAGATCTTGGATTTTATCTTTTGGTTAACTCGTTTTCTTTCAATTAGCACAGATTTTGTATTTCTTTTTGGAACTGATTGGTCGTAGGCCTCATTGATCAGGGCTGCGTTTCCTAAAAGCATCGTAAGCCTGAGTTGATCGTAGAACTACTGTCACCAAAGGAAACTACACTCAACTTAGGTTAGGATGCTTTTGGGAAAAGCAGCCCTGGTCTTAACCACTTCAGTTTTTGAATGAAAAAAAAAGGCATTAGCATTCAGTGCAAAAGCATGCATGGGCTCAGCTCAATCAGTTACAAAAAGAAATGCAAAACCTGTGCTAATTGAAAGAAAACATGTCAATAAAAAGTTTAAATCCAGTTGCATAATACATTTATAAACCATTTTTTGTAGACCAGTCGTTTTTGACTGGGAACACCACAAAGATGCGGAAACCCCCCCAAAAAAGTACTAAAATTATCTATTTTTTTGGGAAGTTGTAATACGCTTTGTGAGCAAAGTCAGTAAGTCTTAGTCCAATGCAACAACATTAACTAGAATTTTTGGGGAAAAGAAAATCCTCTGTGCGTCAAACGGCATTAATAACTGATTTTACTTTCATCACGTAAAACAAGAGGATGGGATTTCATAAATTGGGAATTGACTGGAAAGTGTCCATTACATGCCAGAACAGTGGTAGTCGTTTCAAAGGAAAAGCTATTTTACATGTTGATGAAAGATTATGATAACACACTTTTTTTTAGGAAAAACATGCCGCCATGAAACAGTCACAATAAGACCAAGATTGTGTATTGTGTACGAAGTAAATAGGGTCATATTTTAATATCATGTTGAATCAACACTAAACTGACTTTACAGCAGAAATTGAATTTGACTTATATTTTGAAAAGGTTTGCATAATCGATTCTGTTATTAACTCCTGCAAAACTGCTTTGAAACAAACTGTATTGTACAAAGCCCCATATAAACAAAGGCGACTTGACTTGACTTGGTTTCAAGCAATAAAAAAATTCAATGAAAGTTCAGATCACAGTAATTCCTGCATGTTTTGGTGCCCGTCTCTCTCTCTCTCTCACTAAATAAAACATCTGAATACACTGAGCCTGGAGCTACACCGAGAAGTCAAGTTTTCAATTTCCACAAGCAAGTCTCCAGCAATTATCCACCTGAAAGATCCAACTCTGTCATCAAACAAATATCTGCCTAAGGTAAGAATCACACTCATAAATCACACATACACACCTGTAAGTATGGGAAGTACATGTACACAACTGAAGACTGCTGCACTGGTACAAACACACAAAGCACTAACATAATAAAATACAATATAGCTTGCCACGGCATCTCCTGTCGCTTACATTCACAATCACTCAAGGCTTTATATGAATATCACCAATCCACTTCTCATCCAATATCCTCCTATCTTTCCTCCTCCTCTTCTGTCATGCTTCCCTATGTGAGGAAAACATATACCTCTAAAAACCCTGGAATCTCCGTCCCAGCCAAGACTACTCTCACGGGCTGAAACGAGGGGTAATTATCCTGTAATGAGCTTTTATGTGGCTTCTCTCAGGTGGTTAATTACGCTCACATTACATGCTTCCACTCCATGTTATTTTAACCTCGGCTAATTAATGACATTTAGGGAGCACGAGGGGAAAAGCGCAGCTTACGGTACAAAAAAAAAAAAAATAATAATAATCTTTTCAACAGAGTTGAGAAAGAAACTTCCATAGAGATTCATGCTGAATGCAAGACTGCTAAGAAATACATCAGCACAACACAACTGGCTAAATTAACCCATTAATGCAGGAATTATTAAATCACAAATGAAAATCATTTCAAAACAATGTAATTATTCCATTTTCCCATAAGAAAGTAAAAAAGCAGTTTCTTTATGAAAAAAAAAGTTTTTAAAATTTCTTTAAAAACGTTTCTTATGCTCACCAAGGCTGCATTTATTTGATGAAAAATACAGTATTATACTATTTTAAATTAATACATTTTCAAATGTGATTTATTCCTGTACTGAAAAGTAGAATTTACAGCAGAAATGTTTTATTGTTGTCAATGTGGTTGTGAGTTGTGCTGCTAAATGTTTTGGAAAACAATTTTTTTTTTTTCAGGATCCTTTGATTAATAGAAAGTTCAAAAGAACAGCATTTATTTGAAATACAAATATTTATAACATTATAAATGTCTTAACTGCTACTTTTGATCATTTTAATGCATCCTTGCTGAATAAAAGTATTAATTTATTTAACAAAATAAATAAATAAATAAATAAATAAAATAAACACATAAAAAAATCTTAGTGACCCCAAACTTTCAAATGGTAGCATATATTTATAAAATTAATAAATAAAATAAATTAATAAAAATAAAAATCTTACTGACCCCAGACTTTCGAATGGTAGCATTTATTGATAAATATACTGGAGAAGAACTTTTGAATGTATGCTATAATAAACAAAAAACACAATGGCATTTAGGACAGTCATATAGAATTATGCAAAAAGGTAAAAGGTGATCATTCATAGTGGTTTGGATGTAAAACTACATCCTGAATCCTGAAAGTTAAAAATAACTTTTAAAGATCTGCAGTGTTCAACAAACCAAAGGACATGTCACAACATAGTTGTGAAAAAACTACACACATATGAGTTCAAATTAGATACCCTAACATCTTCTAGAAAATAAACTGTATTAATTTCAGTCGTTGTTATACATTTTATTTTCCTAGATGAATACATAGATTACATCCAAACAGGAGTCATCATACGTTGGTCCCTTTTACATCAAAAACAACTCAGTTTATTACAGAATCAAGGTTAATTCTAAGCTCTTGGCCGATTTCAGCTCACAAACACACACACACACACACGTCTGGTTTGCTATCCTTGTGGGGACTCTCCATAGGCGTAATGCTTTTTCTACTATATTGCCCTACACCAACCCTACACCTAAACCTACCCCTTACAGGAAACTTTCTGCATTTTTAGATTTTCAAAAAACTTCATTCTGTGTGATTTATTAGCTTGTTTACCCTAAATTGAGGTCCCCACCGTAACACGAATCACCATGAGTCTGTGTGTATTCAGGTTTAAGTCCCCACCTGAATAGAAAAACAGGTACACACACACACACACACACACACATAGACGCAACTCCGCGCACACACAGCCTCTCCTCGGAAGGATTTACTCTGAAATCTGGCCATCAAGTCAGACACAGAGGTGTGTTTTGTAGACAGTTGCGTACGGACAAGAGCGGGAAGGCAGAGGGCATGCCTATGCAGGGAGCGAGCCACGGCCAAACATTTTTATCACGCCGCCCGACTCCCTTCAAAGCCAACCTAGGCAAACGAATCTCATGGCGACTTCAAAAGCCCGGCCCCGTCCCGAGCACTCTTGCATGTCAGATAGGCCCTATCTGCAGACACCACTCTCTGCGCAGGATGCATCTCAGGAAACAACGCTTCAGTGCACCGCCACTTAAACTGTGCTTATCACGCCGTCTTTCACTGCATCTCCTTAATAACAACTTTGTTTGTTTTCTCAAGGAGAACCTACAACAACAGCGAAGGCTACGGTTAGCAGTAGAAGCAAGCGATACTTGTACTCTGTCTATCAATGACCTAAAGAAGAACTACTGTCATCACTGCCACACTAAAGCCTTGTTTGTGCCAACTGCTTTGGAACAAAACTGAACGCACAGAATTATATAACCAACAAGGGTCTCGTTTTCTTCGAAGCGGTGGCTTTTGTTCCTGGTTTGAGCGGTGATCGCCCCCTTCTATTACAACATTCTGATGCAAGTTTTATAATCACAATGCCTTGACCCATTTGCCAGGAGAAAAAAAGTCTCTCATTAAGCCGTTCCCGCCTTGTGAGGAATGTACATCTGTCAGTAAAGACGGATTTAAGGAACTGCAGATATCTAATTACTTATGTGTTAGGTATATTTTGTCGGTTGAATTCAAAGGATTAGTCACCTTACTCAAAGTCTTGGGAGAGTCTGAGATTGCAGCTAGTCTTACTTTAACAGCTTTTAAAAGGAAAAAAAAAAGGCCACTTCTTAGTCTCTTTAGATTTATTACTTTGGATGCATATAGTTTATGCAAACTATTTATGTATATACTTCTCGTATACACTTACTTGAATGTAGCAAATATGTGTTTTATTCATTTTTGTGGGTTTTGTTCAAACTAATCTTAACCGTATTTAATATGCAATTCATTTAATTTCAATTTAATTTTATGGTCAATGTTCATCCAACCTAGAAGGTCACCGAGTTCATAAAACGTAAATGTCTCACAAATCGCTTATTTTAGTATTCAGCGTGAAATCAGTCAAAACATGACTTTACAAACTATTCTGAACTGAAATAATTATGACTATTTATGAATTACTAGATTCATGGTCAAACACAAAAAAGCACAAAAGGAAAACCCAGACTTTTAGAGAAAAATAAATTCAATTCCTCTTGCAAGACCACCAACAAACCCAAAGACTCTTTTTTTAATTTTATAGCCTCTGGGGTGTAGATTTCCCATACCCCTGTTTTCAAAAACCTTAAGACAACAAATTAAACAAGCTTTGTGTTTGCGCACCGGCGGCACATCCTCATAATCCCTGCCTTAATCCAGATTCATGACGACAGTGAAACAGCCAGACTTACCTGCAACTGGAAGTAGAGGACCAGAAAATGTAAACACCTGGAAAGAGAGAGAGAGAGAGAATGAGAGGGAGAGACAGAAGGGAAGTAAGGAGTGGTGAATCACAAGCAATTACACCAGATAAAAATGTAGCAGTTCATCTTAAACCTGGCTTTGAGCGACTTCTATTGGCAAGAATGTACGAACTCAACGTGAATCAAACTGATTATTAAAAATATTCCTTACACGTAGATGAACCTTGACGGCAGACCAGACATCTTGGTCAAATACACCTGTTTCCAGCGTTTGCCGCTCCAGTAAGTGCCGCGCGGAGCCCCGCCACTGTCTCACACACAAAATCCCGGAGGAGAGGTGCAATCCCAAGGAAAAGAGAGATGAAGGAAGTGTAAATGTGCCGCTGGAAGCAGCATGAGGCTGTTTCTTGTTTGAAAAAGAGCTGAATAAACGCAAATAAGTGTCTTCCCCGTGGTGTCCCCGCTTCTCCGCGGTCCGCGCGCGCTGCGCTCTCTCGCCAAAGCGCGCAAAGATTGAATTGGTAAGAAAGGCTGAAGCGGGGTGTCTCCTCCTCGGTGAACAATCCGCGACCTTTAGTGCTTACTCTTGATCCAGTATGCGAGACGAAAAGATAAATTCCGTTCGTACCTGCCGAAGTCACCTGAAAGCACACACCTTACGTGGATCATTCCAAGCTTCCCGTGTCCATTGTTTGGAGAGGGAAAACTTTCCCAACAAGTCAGGATAGATGAGTTGCGGTTAGAAGTCTGTTCTTTAGTTGTTGCTTCACTGTTATCCGAGTCGTTTGTACATAAAAGGCGCACAGACCCGTGGCAAATCCTGGAAGAGCGCTGGGTGATGGTACGGGACTGTCTGTATGTGTGCCGAGGAGGGCTGGAGCGCACTGAGGGGTTTTGGGTTGGTGGTGGGTGGAAACCTGTCAGTGGTTTTGCACCTGATAGGGTGATCTGAGAGAGTCCATCGGTGCGCGGAATGCGTCTTTCTTCTGTCTGAGCAGTTTCCTTTGCGCTTCTCGTAGTTTCTTAAACTCTTTCGTCGATTCGATGGGAATCTGTGAGAATTCCTTGCGGATTTCACATACGAACTCGTAAACAGGTGCATTTCAGTTGAGCAAAACCAGACACGCGGTGTTGAGATAACCAAATTCTCATCGGATGGGGTAAAGAGAAAGAGGCGTTACGCTCACTTTTTAAAAAACGTTTAAATGCATACTACTACTACTACTACTACTGACAATATAATACGAGCCAAGGTCATTCAGTTTCAATAAATGATTAAATAAAAATATTCTTATAATTATTTTAATAATATCGATTAAAAACATAATAATCATTAAAATAATTCATCATAAAGTAATACTTGGATGAAAGACAAATAAGGATGGCAGAGATAATAAAAGGGATCAGGTATTAGACACATGCGAAGTTATTAAAAAATGTTATCTTTATCGCCATGATGGTGGGCGAAGAAAATTACAATTATTTTAATTTAGTGAATCTAAAAGTTGTGTAAACTTATATATAAACTATATTATAAAATATAATTATATATAAATATATTTTATATTTATTCATTTTTAATTACCTTGGCTCACTGTCTTTGTTTAATGATTTTCATATCACGTGACAACAAATGGCTTTCTTATTAAAAAAAAGTAATAAATAAATCTGTATTTATTTATTTATTTTTATTTTTTTGAGGTAGAGGGGTAAAATATATCTCTAAGATGTAGTAGTTTATGATGCAACAAAATTTAAGTATTTAAAAAAAAAAAAGAAAAAAAAAGAAAAAGAAGTCCATTCACTGATTACCCTCATTCAACTCGTTTGTCAACTTCCCAAACCTGAAAGTGTTTTATTGGTGGAGTTTGTTGATTCCTCCCAGACGGTATTGAAATGCAAGTGCTCGTCGAACTCAATATTGTGCTATAAGTCAACGGGCATTGAAATGCATCAGAGGTGTGAATGTGTTTACAAGGTCTTCTGAACATGCCCCCTGCCAGCTGCAAGTTTATTCCCTCAACAGCCCTTTTCTCAGCTGCAATCAGAGAAAAAAGAAACATTTACTCATTTACATTACTGCTTTTACTTTTTACCGCAATCTATCATTTACAAAGCACAGCTTAGATTTATTTTAGTCATTAAAAACTGACAAAGCATGTGGTGTAAAACAACATGGTCCAGTTGACATGTTTGCTTGTTCAGACTATTACAAACAACCTCAGACTGTGTTGATGTCCAATATATCTATTAAGAATCTGATGAATTACTTTAAAGTCTGGCCTAGGACAGCACATGCCATAAGAAGGTAGTCGGAAAAAAGGAGAAAAAAAGAGCACACTTCATTAACACCAAATTTAATTCTATTGTTCTTTTTTCTTCCATTTAGCATGTGCTCTTTCTTGTTTTGCATGCTTATTTTTTTTATGCATGCAAGCTCCTATATAATATAAAATAATAATGTACAAAAATAAAACACTAACCTATAAATCAGGAAGGCTGATGTCGAGTGAAGTGAATTTCCTTTGAAGTGGATCACCTGGACCATGCTGTAAGCTCACAATTATCCATTTGGGAACAACCAAAACAAAAGCGGTTTCAATGAAGAAGCGAACACAAAGATTAGTCCGTCATCATCCAAAAAAGATCAAGGGAGGCTTTGGCAATATGACAACCTACAGAACATTTCCTGCAACAAGGCCGAGATTGGGACACGCAGATCTAACGAATAGGAAGTTACACTCTGGCATTCTCTTGAATTCGGAAGTGGCTAGATCTTTCTGAATATTCAAAGCTTTGGATACCGCATCTGTCTTACAGAGTATTAATTATTCACGTGGCGAATTCCAAGTGCAACTTATGCTACAGTGAGGGCCAAATTCATTTGTCTAGTGTGAAGCATAGACATAGTTGTGTTTAAATGGTCTTTGTTATTTATTAGAATTGCACTACTTGGAAGAATAAAGACAAAACGAATGAGCGATAGATTCCAGCAGTTATTCCTGGGAGAGCTGGAGAGGTCTACATCACACTTTTAACTTGTGAAAAACTGCTAAACCTTAAAGTGGGTCACACTTTGTATGTGCAGCGGTTAAGTGGACTGAGGAGTGATTTAACTAAACAACAAAGGATCATTAGTCAAAGCGGCTTAATGACAGGATAGAATGCATTAAAAAAAGATAAATTTGTCAGATCAAGGCATTCTGCACAAAACTGAGGCCTAAAAAAAAATAATAAAAACAGTGTGTCCTCGGTGCATCGGTGTAATGAAAGTTAGCAACACTGTGCAACTTCTGTGTCTCTGAAGCTTAATAAAGCAGGCAAAAAAGGTCACGCACAGTTGTTCAAAGGCTTTACAAGACCTTTTAAAGCTTGACAGAGTAACTTCACAGTTCTGGAAGTAAAGCCCAGTGTACCACATTAGTGTCAGAACACCTCCGACACACCCAGCTTCCTCCCTGCTTCCGCTTTCATCTCTGACACAAACGTATAGATGGAGGGAGTCACAGCATCTGTGTCCTATTGAATTTGAAGGTGATGGAGAGACCTAATTGGCTGATTGATATCTGATGGGCTTTTTGAGTCCAGTGTGCGAAGAGAAAGAACTCTTATCAGTGTCTCGCACAATGGATTAAAAGTTTATCTGTAAACAAAAGTAAAGCAAAAATAATTTACCTGTTTTTACTATGCATAACACAAATGTAAATAATTTTGTAACATTTTTGTACTTTTGGCATTTTTTCCCCCTTACTTCATTCACATAATAATCATTTTCACCAAAATTTTAAACCATTTTTAAAATAGTTTCTATTATTTGTAATACTCTTATAATTTGGGTACTTTTTATAAAAAAATTACAAATGTAAGCTTTTAAGATCCAGAGATTTTAAAATGCATCTTTAGAAATTTAGCGGCATAATAAATGTGATATCAATATATAATGTAGTATTTTTGAGTAATTTTTCATAACACAGCTATGTCTTAATTATTCAATCTCTATTCAACATTGCTGTTTTTAAATCACTTATTAGCAAGGTAGAAAAAAAATGGAAACTGCTACAAATACATAGAATTACCACAAGCACGTGCGAAAGTAGAGTAGCAGAAATGGCCAAGACAAAAGTTGTTTTATTACACTCTTGAAAATAAGGAAAAATTAGGGGAAAAAAAAAAAATTACTAAAACTTTTGCTATTGAAATGTATTTTACCACAGAAAACTGTCCGAGTTGTGCACAAAAAGCATAATTTCATCAAGGTCAATAAGACGTTGAACAGCACTCTTGACCAAGAACATCATAAAGGCCGACCTAACTGAATTTGCATATACCGGAGTACGTTTTAATGAGTAGTGAGACCAAACTGAAATTTCTGAACCCATGGATCAGCGGTATGTCTGGTGCAAAAAAAGCAAGGTTTATGACCAGAAGAACCACTTTAACACCACGGTCAAACAGGAAATACTGACTCTTTGAAAGACATCATGAATTCTTAGAAGTATCGGATCATTTTGGCAGAGAATGTCATACCTTCAGTGTACAGACTGAAGCTTGATAATCAGCATGTCAATGATCCCAAGTATGCATCCAAATCTACCAAAACCTAGTTTAGAGATTGGTCCTAGAATGATCTTAAGTGGCCTCTCCTGCGCAGTCTCCAGATTTAAATCTCACTGAAAATCTTTTGTGGGATTTGAAGAAAGCAGTGGCAACACGGAAACCAAAGATTATCAGTGATCTAGAAGCTTTTTTAATGTGAGGAATGGGCTCAGATTCCAGTAAAGAGGTAACAGAAGCTTCTAAGAACCTAGAGGCAATGTTTGGAGATTATAAAGTGTAAAGGATTCTCCACAAAACATGACTTTTGTGGGTTAAATATTTGTGTACACTCTCCAACCGTCACTGGAGAAATACCTTTTCAAAAGTTACTAATATGAACCATTTAGGTACTAATATGTACACTGTAGGTAGAAATATGTACCTTTAAGGTACTAAAATGCACCCTTTATAGGTAAAGGTACAAAGGTGTGGTACTAGTAACAGCTTTTGTACATATGGAGCCAGTTTGAGTTTTTATTTTTACTTTTGAACTGAGTAACTCAACTTTACGTTCTCAGAATCACTCAAATAGATATTAATACACGTTTTTATTATAGTTTACTGATAATAGCTGAAGTGTTTTCATTCAGTTTTGTTTAGAACAGCCTTCCATCCATTGATCCATGCAATCCAATGAAAAACTGTTCTTTTAGATAAACATAAATTACGCAAAATAATGAAATACAGATAAATGTCTATAGATAAATTCCTATCTCTCTCTCTCTCTATCTATCTATCTATCTATCTATCTATCTATCTATCTATCTATCTATCTATCTATCTATCTATCTATCTATCAGCACAGCAATGGTCAATCCCAGGTTTCAAACCCCTGGTAGGTCGCTGTAGGGTCATGTCGTGTCGGACTCTGAAGGTGACAGAGAGGGTGTGTGGGGGAATCAAAGCCTTGATGTTGCTTTGAGGGTGTGTACGCATTCGTAATTTGTCCCCCGTCACACGTCGACTGCATGGAACCGTTTAGAAGTCCACTGAAGTGCAGGACGCGGCGTGTGTGATGTTGGATAGGTGTGTGGGTGGGAACAGGAGCGTGTGGGGGGTGAGGAGCGTTTGAAGGTCGGGGGGGGATGTCGTGGTCGATGGGTCTGAGAAGGTGATGCTGCCTTGGCAACCGAAGTTGATAATTGCTCTGTCAGTGCAGTGCAAATCCTGGCCGGCGCATAGAAAGCATTAGCACGGCCCGCGACCAGGCTGCGCAGCATGGCGCTAATGATGATATTTCCCCTCTTGCTCTACGTTCCCCGTCCAACGTCATAAACTCTCGGTACGGCTCCCTTGCCACTAGCTGCTAACATATGTTTTTATTTTCATGACTGCATCAATTTCCATGGCTCGGTGAACTCGGCTCTCCTTAATTATTCCACAGTCGTTTTTGCGGAGTGGAGTTTAATAGATTTTAAAGAGCCGGGCTGTCAGAGCTTGTCACAATAGAGTAGATGTTTCAAACCGGAGAGAGTAATTGGTTTGGGAACAGCAGGTTTCTTTGGCACTTCGGCGGAGGCCGGACGGTGGTGGCGAATCACATCTTGGGTTGCGATTTAAAGACATTGGGTTAAATGCGAAATGTACTAAATTGGATGCCGTAAGTGAGTTGATTGCTGTAATTACACCGTGACGCCTTCAATCTTCGCAATGAGGCAAGAAAGAGTCGAAACGTCTGAAGTGTTGATGGACGAAATTTGCGTTGTCAGTCAAGAGAATTACTCGGCTCTGGATGTGGGCCAGATAACCTTGTTTACATCATCTATTTAATAAAATACAATGAAGTAGTGTCACCCACCGGTCCCGAACAGAAGCCTTGTCCTCACAATGCTCAATTATATAAAAACAGTATCTCCGATTACAGTAAACACTACCTTTGCTTCCAGCTTGGGTCATCTAAGGGCACTTTACTGTTTTAAAACAGAGAAGCTTTGTTCGGGGAAAGCAGACAACACTGGAACGAGCCATATTCTTTGGTTTGAATTCACGCAATCTCAGGTGTATTCTCTTACACCATCTCACCCCTGTGTATAATCACACACACACACACACACACACACACACACACACACACACACTTTTCTGAGAAGTGTGCTGGAGGTGTACTGTGTGTGTCCCTCCAGCTAGCTGAAACCAGCTTGAACTCAATGGACTAGTCTAGTCCCCCCTCCCGGGCACTTTATGGGCTGGTCTGATCCATTCCCCTGTCTAACACCTCCTTAGAGCCTGCGTTTCCTTTGTTCTGTCAATACACAAACAACCATTCACATATGGCCACTCTGTAATCAGTGAAATACTAGCCTCTGGGCTTTCAGCAACAGAGAGAGAGAGAGAGAGAGAGTTAGATAGAGAGAGAAAACCATCCATGACCAATCAACTCTTAAAATACCTGTCTGGCTTTCGGTTGCAGATGTTTTCTGAGGAGGACACAGATGAAAAGACCACTTTCCTGAGAGATTCACAATTTTAAGGGAATAGCTAGTTAGTGTCATCATTTACTTGCTCAAAACCTGCACGACTTTGTTTCTTTTGTGGAACAGAAAAGGAAAAGTTAGTAGTCCACATACATGAATTTCCACTATTCATTTCCATACACTGTAAAAATTGTTGTAATTTTAATGGTAAAATACTGTAAAAATGCTATGGTAAAAACATGTTGATTGGTTAATGGTAAGTTCTAACATTACATTCAGAACAGTTCACAATCTAATGGTACATACTATAAAGTACTGTTAAATTTACAGTTTTTAGAAGTGAAAAACAACAAATCATCTTATAATTTATGGTGAAAAACCATGAATTGACATTCCCAAATGTCTTTGTGTGACCTTTCATGCTGCTACTGTATATTTTATGGTAAAGTTCTTGCAACTACAGCTGTCTTTTTTTTTTTTTTTTTACGTTATATTTCACAGTTTTTTTTTTTTTTTACGGTTTATATATATTCACAAAATTTTATGTTAATCCAAAACCAGTGGTTGGTTGCATGTCATGTCAATGTTTAAGTGGGCGGTTTTTGACCAGAATAGAGTGCTTTATGTCCACTTTTTCAGTGATCTTGGTAAGTATGTTTCCATATTATATATCTTTTCCATAGGAATTAAAAAATAGCTACGAATTGAATCACAACATTACAAACTTTGACTTGAAGACAAAAAATTAAAAAGGAAAATCAGACAAAAAATGACTTAAAGAACTGACATTACAATTATGTATATAGAAACAATATATTGTAAGTTTATTACAAAATGTGCATATATATATATATATATATATATACACACATACAGTACAGAGAGAGAGAGAGAGAGAGAGAGAGCGTAGGGAGACTTAATCGATTACATGATTCACAATGCTTCATGAAAGTTGATGGGCACTAAATATTTATTTTGGTGGGATTTGCTTGTCACAATTAACAATTATCTGATTTGTTTATATTTCTTTGAAGAATCAGCGGTGGGATCACATTAGTGGAATTTCAGTGAAATATTGACCATTGGTCCATTATCTATTGTCAGTAGCATAAAGTCAGATGCATGAAGTCACGTTCAAACCAAACAGCTTTCTGTCGGTCAGCGTGACAAATTCGCATGAGCAGTTTGAACATGAAGGAAATCTGAGTGGGGAACGTTTTTGCATTCATGGAAAACTCCCAATTGTACATATTACTATTGAAAATTTCACAGAGCAAAGGTAAATGTGACCACACTTGAATGTTTAACAATTATTCAAAACTAAATTTAAATAATGTGGGCTGATGGCAGTAGCACGGAGTAGGTCTGCTTTTAACGGTTTTAAAGTTACTGTTAAAAATCTATTCCACTATGAAGAAAATTAATGAGATCTTTACTTCTGGAACCCGACTTTTGGGCTCTATAACCTGTGAAATGGACCAGACTTTATGTTAAGCCAAAAGTCCAGCTGCGTGAGACTAGATGAAGCATTGGATGCTACAGAAATGTTGCTGTGATTAGATTTAGGTGTCTACTTCAACTGAAGTTTTTTTAAATAGTCTATATAATGGTTTATCGGTTGAAAAGTGTGCTAAAGGGGAAGGCCTTGACGGTAAGTACACTATTACAAACAACCACCCTTCTCTCTCCACAGCAGCGAGACTTAATGTGGTAATTAGGGATCACAGTCTGCCTCCTCTGGATTCATTTCACAGCAACATTATTTCAGTAATACATTCACAGATTTGACTTTATCACACTTTTGTTTTGCTTACTAGTAAAGAGTACTGCATTTACTTATTTGCTTTTTTATTAAGAGGTACCGTGGAAATTTAATAAGAGAAGACAGGGTGAACAGGGTCATGAAAAGACATGTCAGAACGTGTGCTAATCGCTAAGCTCAAACAAGAGTTTTGCATTTAGTAAATACTGTAGTAAATTAATCTCAAATTCTCTTCCTCAACAAAAGGTGATCCATACCAGGTGTTTACGTATGACCTCATTCCCGCTTCAAGCCTACAATGATTATTTTGTCTGATTCACATTTCTGCGCTCTTCTCATTTCACTGCTCGTATGGTAAGTCTCAGGTTGTCGGGATCAACCTGGCCAAGTTGTAACGATAGATAGAGGCCTTCGCTTCGTAACAAAAAGCCTGCAAATCACATGGCGTGTCACGCACCATTTAGCAGCAAATGGGTTCAATTCATCTCGATAAGAGTCTCCAGAACTCAGTCAAGAAGGAAAAAAACCCAAACCTCATCCCATCATTCTCTAAGAGCTACAGGTGCCCCATGCGACCCGGGGCTGAGCGTGTTTGAAGTGCAGAACCGCAAAAACCACTGGGACCACAATCTGCACAAATATCGCTCACTTTATTTCACTCAGGAGATGCTTAGGAGTGACAAATGGCCCTTTTTAGCTGCACCGTTTCAAAAGCTAGCTAATGTATCTGGAAAACGCTAAAACAAAATTGTTCGCAGTAATGCAGGGGGAATTTCAAAAGCTAAAGGGGTCTTTGTAGGTAAATATATGGCTTTTTTGTCCTGCTCATTTTGGAAGTGAATGAATCTAACCAACTCTCTAAAACACTGATAGTCAATTAGCATAACAATAGTTCAGTACTTCCACACAGAAACAGCCACCACAACTTCTGGATAACAGGACTAAGAAAGTGATCTGGTTTAACATGTAGGTTTAGTTCCTTTGCATGAACCTATATTGTTAACAATATGTTTTGTTTGTTAGAAAAAACTGAGTATTGAATATACATGTTTTATTGAATGAATTAGCAAAAAAAAAAAAAAAAAACACAAACACAAACATATATACACACACGCATATATATATATATATAGAGAGAGAGAGAGAGAGAGAGAGAGAGAGCTTGGCAACCGACGTCACTGCGCAGTGCATTCTGGGACGTAAACAAGAGGGCGCCGCCATATTGTGAGGCCACATTGGGCGAGACTTAAAACAACCACATGAAAAACAATGTTGAAAAGTCGATTAAAAGAAAAAATGTACTATACAGAGACAAACTTCTAACGGACGCAAGAAAACGGTACCTGGAAAAGATGGCCAAACACCCGCACCTATATTTTGGCCTGATTTTGATTTAGATAACCGCACCCGATCGTCACATTCAGGGTTCATATACGGTCATGAAAAACCTGGAAAAGTCATGTAATTTTAAAACAGCAATTTCCAGGCCTGTAAACTTTTGGAAAAATAAATAAAGCCAGAAAGTTTTGGAAAAGTCATGTTTCACAATTCTATGTACAGAATTATGCTTAATCAGGTCCTGAATTTCGGTGTGGGATATTGCGCATATATTCCCGCAGCTTTCGAGTTTAAAATGAGGGAAATTCCTGCAAAACATTTATTCAATATAGCGTGTAGGTTAGATGAGTAAATAAATTCACACAACCAGTCATTTGAAAACAGCGCGAGTGATTCAGCTGCACCGCGTCCTCTCTCTTTGACCTTCTCTTCACATCTGCTGCACGCTGCGATACAAGACTTTAGCTCGCGTTTCGGTACAGCTGACAGAATTGTCAATTGCCTAATGGGTCATTGTTGCATCGTCACATAAATGTATTATTTGCACGACTTTTTAAGTCTTTCGGTACTCGTGCGCTCGAGAGGCGCTTTTCTGTGCGCTGCAGTCGCATCCAAAGCGCGCGCTGCGAACAAACAAACACAGCTTGTTGCGCTTAAGTGGCCAAATACACACAAAATAATGTCAAAATGGTCGTCCTGGCGAGTATCCTCATAAGCATTGTCAGTTTTGTCTTAAGTTGCGAAAGAAAACGCATATGTATAAGTATTGGATCCGTGAAACAGGTCTTGTGACAGCAGCCTAATAAAGCTGTGCCGTCTGTCATTAATGTTAATCAAACAACAAAAAACAGAAGAAATCCCTCACTGCTCTTGACTAAATAATGTTTTGTTGAATAACTTTAATATGTTGATTTACACTTTATTCAATTTCTGTATCCTATTTAAAACAGGTTCAATATACAACTTCCTCGGCGCGTCGCAACAAGTGGCCTCACAAAATGGCGATTTTTCCCATCAGCCACCGCGGCGCTAGAGCAGTGACGTCACGCCCCCATCCCCTATACACACGCACACACAATTATATTTAATAATATTATAAATAAATAAACAAAAAATATTATTATTACTATTATTATACTAAACAATTAGATAAATAAATTCACTATGCTTGCTATAATAGCCAATAGCTAATTTTTAATTGTTTTTAAACGTCTTATGTAACTTATGAATTTATAAACTTTCACTGAAAAAAAAAAACATTACTGATTTGTTTGATGCTTCCACACTGGAAAAAAAAAAAAGGATTTGTATGATTTACTTTACAAAGAAGCAGCAACACATTGAATTAAACATGAAATTTTGAAGTATATATACCATTATATATATATATATATATATATATATATGATATACCATTTTATTAAAAACTACTAAAAAATAAATAAAAATCCAACTTGGAAAACATTTTTTTACAGTGCAAGACTGTCACAAATCATTCAAAGACTCAGTCTTGCACTGTAAACGTTTATGCATTGCAAAGCATAAAAAAAACTTCAGATGTTGTTAAAAATCAGTACAGAACAAATGTTCTTTATGGTTCCATTATTATCTGGTTATTTCATACTATGTAACTGAAACTGTGTAACTGAAAGCTTATTTAAGGAACCCAAAATGGTTCTTCTCTGGCATCACTGCAAAAACCCCTTCTTTTGTAGAGTGTAGGGTGATGCTGGTTCTATCAAAGGGCCTGAAAGACTTTCACACCCACCCTGGGCCATCAAGCCACCCTTATTGTTGAGATCTGCGCTTGGATTGGCCATCAGTAGATCAAGATTGAGGAACAGCCCTTTGGCTGTTAACAAAAACCCATGATTCATAAAGTTTTACAGGAGTAACCACAAACTAACCACACAGCAGCTTCTAAAAAACCACTGACGAGTTATTAAAACCTGAAATGAAATCCCTTCCAAACTGGCCCTTGCCTCTAATGCCTCTCAGTGCTCAGAGCCGAGGGTTTTTGTGGGCAGAGGAATGCAACTCACATCTCTGCCATAGCCAGCCGAGAAGGTAATGCACTCACATGTTGGCACATGTTAAGGGAAGCGCACCTTGTCTCTTATTAATAAAGCTTGGCCTCCTCTCTCAAAACTGGCAGCTCGGTCTTTACCACTTCACAAATTGTCCTACACAGACACCTTTAAGACGTGATGATATAAAAGAGGAACTTAAAAAAAATTCTCTAAAAGCAAGCATATATTACGCAAACGTTCACAATAAACACACCATTGAGAAAATGCACTGCTTTGAGAGAGATAGAAACAGTGGTTTAGGTGTCATTCTAACAGATTAGAACAGGATAGAATGTCAAAGCTCAGCGCAGTATAAAAAAACAGAAATCTGACAATGACAATGATGGCTTCCTCTCTGTCTAATCTAAACATACCAGCACGATCACTTATTTTCCCCTCGGGCTATCGTATTGTTCCACTTCCATTCTGAAAGCTCTCCACAAATAGTTGAAATGCTTCTTTGCTTTTTTTGGGCTGTATCTAGACAGTGTGTTAACATGTCGTTTTTGATGTACCTGACCTCTTACAGCGAAATACACACAGAGCAGCTCTGAAAGAAAAGAGAAACAGCATGTAAACGAACACTTAGACATGTTGGCAATAATACTCACACAAACATGCAAATACACTAAAATGAGAGAAAACTTAAGGCTGGGGTGAGCATAGGAGACTTCTTTCAGAAACATCAAAAAAATGCAATTATATACAATACAATACAAATATTCCTAAAGCGAGCGTTTACCCCCTGAATCCAACCTTGTTCAGTTGCTGGGAAATCGAGGCCACGTTCGCACACGACGCGCAGACCCTGCTTCAGTGCAGATTCCAGTGTGATATTGCAGAATAATTAGTCCCTCCATCTCATACTTCAGGCATTCTTTTTTTCCATCGATGAGGAAAGGATTATGCAATGTGTTCCTCCAGAGGCCCATGCTACCTGAGAGAAAGTTCACGCCAGCACAGGCATAGCTGGAGACTGTGGGAAAGTGAACAGTTCCACAAGCTCGCAATGTTAATGAAACAGTTAAGAGCTTAGTTTGCTACTAATGAACCAATGGAACAGATGGAACACATGTTGCGGAGATGATAAATTAGGTTAGACTTTTCTGGTCAGCAAAAAAGAATGAACTCTGAAATGTATGGTATTGTTGTACAGCGTTTGTCCCCAAAAACCTTGTAAAAATGAAAAGCTGCCAGTAATCTAGAAGTCTAAAGAGTCTCACAAGAGAGCAAGAGAGAGAAAAACCAGTTCAAAAAGTTTCAGTTCACTCGCTCCTTCTCACATGAAGTGATGTGATTTTCAACTGGTGCGTTGCAAAACCAAAAAACGTACGTCTATTCTGGTTTGATTGTGCAAAAACAATGGTTAAATCCTTATTAGTTCTTCTTAATATGCAAAAGAAACCTTTGTTCGTTACATCAAAGGTCCAGTTCAACTGAATTCTATGGTTTTATTGCAAATTCACCTGCATCTTGGTTGAATCTTGTCAACTGACAGATGTCAGTATGGACCGGTTGTATGACATTATTCCCTCATCCTCAAAAACCAGAACATTTTTATCAGTTCATGCATTTCTTGAGAACAAAACCCATGACTTTGGGTTCGATTTGGCACTTTCAGGAATGGTGCAGGAATAGCTTATTTCCACTGCCACATTTTTAAACTTGCACCAACACAATAAGTAACAGGTAACAATGGCGTTCGGCATCGTTGATGTCAAATTTGGCATGACCTTTAAGCAGAAGAGTAGCCTACCAGTGAATACCTACTTGATTTTTGGTCTGTACTTCAAACAATGTGAGTGCAGATAAATTGGCATATAGGCTAATGCTTGACCCATGTTCTGATGAATACTGGTGTCCGGGTCCGACTCAATCACTCATTATCACAGCTCTGAGGACCCAAATGAGACTGCCAAGCTCATGACAGCTGAAACTGAAGTTACGTCAAACATTTAATCAGCCTTGATCCAACCAGTTTTTGCCCAGAGGGTTCCCGATAAACATGCCAAGTTGCCATTCCTTCACTCTCCCACAGTCAATGTTTACAAATCTGTCTCCTCTGCACTTCAGCAGTCTGTTTTATCACCGTGAGCATGAATTCTTTGTTTTACCTGGCCCAGGTATATCAGACAGGTTCAGCGCTGCATCTTTCCATATAGAGCACTAACTGGAGCAACTTACTGTGAGACTTAGGCTCTGTTCCAGAACTGTCTACTGACTACATGGACAGCTACCTTTTAAGGGAGCATGATAACTGAACTGGAACTCACTGCACAGGCAACAACTTGCATTATAAATATAGCCCACCAGATGCAAAATTTATTATCTTTATAGAGGTTTGTTTTGAATTTTACTAAACTAAAAACAGTGTCCTAATAAGCGTAAAATGACACACACACACACACACACACACATATATACATACATACATACATATATATATATTTTGGTATATAATTCCCAAATACTAGTCAATATAGTCACATTTAGAATTGACATTACAATTAATTTGGCTGCTATCCTGAGCTTGGCACAATGCATTATCCATTTACATGTAATTTTCTCAAAAGAAAGTATTTTAGAAGGTAGGATATTTGTACTGCATGACCTTTGCACCTAAAGCATGCCAGAATTTAAATAAAAAATAGATTTATGTATTTGTATTGCACATAAAACATCCATCTATTTGGATTACAGAGTTTTAACATAAAAAAAAAAACGTATTGCGATGCATATTCGCCAGTCATACATAAATGAAACAGGACATATTTGCTCAATATAAGCATGGTTTATTTGCACTGAAAAAAAAAATCATGGTTTATTATTAACTATATACATATATTTAAGTTTATTTTAAATAATCATATTTTCAAAATGCATACAGTTGTTCAAATCATTAAATTTATTCAGGTAAAATGTAAGAAAATGCAAATATACACCAGCAATCTTCAATTAGTTAAATTGTATGAGATTGAAACAAATTTGATTTATAGGTGATAAATATATAAACCTGGTTATTGTGTATTTAAAATTTTAAACACATTTTTAGTTTATTATTACTGTTGCTGCAATCTTATCTGTTATTCAGTCATACACAAATCTTATTTGTGACTAAAAATGCATCGTATTAGGTATTATTAATCCAAATGGATGGAAAATTTATATGCAATCCAATTACACAAATCTTTAATTTAGGCCCTTTGTATGTATGTGTGATGTGCATGATGCCTACAAAAGCAGCTTGCTAGGTTTTGGAAGAGATGGAAGCCCATTGAGGAAGGGACTAAACTGGTTCCACTGCACCTGTAACCATAAAATAAACTAGTATGCGAAAGTATGCTTTATGCAACCATAAACATTTCAAACAGCAGCACACTACATTAATTTCACATGACTCATTATGTTGCATGCTTAATTCAGTTACCATCTCAGAAGTTAATACTGATATTTTGCGATTTTTAATCCAAGTTTGTGCAAAAATGTCCTCATTTTTGGCAGCCTGATCAAATAATGAGTCAAGAAGGAGACGTTAAAGATGTCGGATGACGTCGCTTCCAGTTCATTCATCACAATGGATGGAAGGTCAAGTTTCAGCGCATATCATTGTGACACAGTCTTCCCATGCAACTCTGGCTGTATATTGCACATCAGAGTATTACATACATACAAAAAATCTGCATGATGTTCAGAGTTCTCATACCGCTTTCTTTCAAGGAAATCTCAAGAAAATCTCAATTCTACACCTGTTTTTCTTACCTGTATGCAGGAGCATCATGCCCTAATTTTACTACAAGGCGGCACCAGTGGCAGTCAATGCATAAATAAGAAAACAAAAACACTTCATAACTCCTTTTACGAGAATTATATATATAATTTAGTGTACAAAGGAACAAGAGTTGAAATCCCAACCTAATGCACAACTATCACACATATGCTATCATGGTATGACTTTTTTTTTTTTTTTTAAATAAGAAATCAAAGGAGTTTCAAATGACAAGAGGAGTTGGGGTGATTTCTGAAAACCCACTCATAAACATGCACCTGAAAGCTCAAAGATACAAATATTTTTAAGGAAATTTGCATTCAAAGATAATCTGAGGGGCCTTTGAAATCTTGGATAGGCCTATATTGAAAAAGTGGAGTAGGATTTACTACAAATTATAGAAATTATTCTAGCAAGTGTCACTAATATTTACAAAGAAATGGCCGTTTCTTACAGTATATATGTCCTAAAATGCGCAAAACCATAATAGTCTAAGATCATGCAAGGAAAAGGGTCTGATAAATCCTTCTGATACATGTTCTAGTGAACACAGAGATGGTAAAGAGCTGACGTTTGCACAGTTAAACACTAACGGGCAACAAGCAGGACAGCTGCATCTGTCCCATTATTAAATGGGATCAAAATGATTTCTGTTCCCAACATGATCTTGCTGACACTGTTGTTTGTGTAGTCATGACTGGACATTTCAGTCATACAGCTGAATCAGAAAAAAAATCTTTCTTAATTCCTACCAACCGCCGATTGGAATAGCTTCAGGTGGAATTTCTGTACGTTCTCCTTCATCCATGATTCTGCCTGGAGTGTGCGCAGATCTGGAATTCCTCACACTTGGGAAACAGGGGGAATTCCACACAGTAATACTTCAACTCTTGCCCCCTCCACCCTCCACCCTCCACTCCCCTCACACACACCCTGTCTGCTGAGCTCACTTCCTGCTGTAGACTCTGACAACAGGAAGTATAAGTGTCAGCAGGCATAATGAAGGGGCGTCATCCAGGTGAGAGGCTGATTAATTGTCCCTTACAGTACAGAGGGAACGAACTTTCCATAAATCAAAATACACTGTCATCATAAGCCATTATCGCCACCATGTGGTGAATGCATGAACAGTAATTTCCAAACTGAACTAGAAAAGCAACTTCAGGACAAAATTTACAAGGAAGGATCAAACAAAACCATATACAAAGACATTAAGAATAAAAAAAAAATTTAAAAATCAAGTAAAAGTACCTTACTTTTGGAGAGTTTGTGACGGATCTCTTCATTTGAGACAATCTGCTGATGAATGTAACTTTCTTCTCTTCTAAACTTTACTCTCCTCAGAAAGCACCTGAAAAATTAGAGCTGTAAAATAATCACATTGTATGTATAATTCAGAAACTTATATTTTGTGGTAACATATAGCCTATGTTTGTTTAGCCATAATGGCCATGAACTGGACCAGGTTCCAGAGTTTACGAAACATGTTGATCAATGGTACATTTTCCCACAAATCGTTTCAGACATTGAGAAAAAAAGCGCAGAAAGAAAATGCAACAGTATGTTTCAGCTGACACTTTTATTCTTTCTGTTACAGACAATGATAGAACAGAAAACTCTGTTTCTTGAAACAAGTCAATCAGGTGAACACCTCACGTTGGAGACTTTCAGGAGCAGGAGAAATGATTGCTGAGATTGAAAAAAAAAAAAAAACTGTAAATTTGTGCTCTGTATGGTCTTTGTTGGCGAGTGTTACAAGAATTTAGAGCATCATCTAAAATTTAGTTCATCAGAGCTGCTTCTGATTCAAGGTTCAGAGGTTATGTAGGTGTAATAATCAATTAAATCAATCAATTAACACCTGTTATTTGTAAATTAAATTATTATAGCAGGACACAAAAATAAAGATGCATGGCGCAACTGTGCGATGCAACATACATATGAATGAGGCATTGCACTGAGCATTTTCAGATTAGAAAGGTATACAATATAGTTTTTTGTGTTAGTCTAGCCAGATGTCTTGTTCTGAAAACTTTATGCGGTAAGAACATGATCTCGCCTCCGGGCTTTGATGTTAGCAGTCACAACAACACCTTAGCGGTGCACTTGGTTACGTTCATCCAAAGGTGGAGTATAGGCAACTTCACAATGTTATAATTCACAGACAAAAAGTTGTTATACAGTATTTATTTCACAGATTAACTAAAGCTGGATTACTTCCATTTCCATCCAAGAAAGGAAACCAATCTAACACTGCAAGCGAGCAGAATGATGCAACAAAATTAAATTGCTCTCAATGAAATCGACATCAACAAAGCAGCAGCACTGCGCGACTGCATTATAAACAGTTTTTTGTTGATCATAATGGAACAATATAGTGTTGTTGAAATGCACTGCTTGTTTGCAGCATATACATTGTGGGGAAAAAAAAAAAAATCACGCTTGTACCAATTTCACAGAACAAAACTAATTAAAACAGCTCAAGGACTGATTCTTCTGCTTTCAAAAAAACACCTACATATATTTAACGGTTTTATCTATTAGCGCAAACAAATTAAAATGGCTTAGTGCAAAAATAAAACAACTGATATGACAAAAACATAAAATAGCGAAAGCATGATTTTAAAGTTTGAAATCAACTAAACATCTTTTTTTAATGACCTAAACCATGGACTAACATTCATCTTTTTAACAAGGTATAATAGTCTGGCAGTGCTTCTCAAGAGGATTTTTATGGGAGAGTCTATAGCACTTAAGATAATTGTAAATACTAGTTTAAACGTTGAAGGCCATTGGAATTGCTGCAAGACAGAATCCTGAGGGCTGCACGGAACACTGTGAACTAGACGGTATCTTCAATCAGACGGAACACTCAGAATCCGACTGAATCTTTAACATTATTACACTTCAGCTGCCATCTTCATATGAAGAAATTAAGGGGACGATTTACAGTGATTATGGTTTCAAATATGCACAAGAAGCAAACTGGTCTTGGGCTGTGAAAAAACTATTTCGCTTAAGATAATGTTCAAGTGTTGTTGTTTCTTTTCTTTTTTTAAATGGCCTCACAAAAAAATTAAATAAAATTGTAATAAACCAGCACCACTGGTTTTATATTTAAGAGCGATGCTCACAAAAACACCCAGGATCAAATTTTACCCAAAAAGCAAAAGAAAATAAAGGAAATTATATTTTGCATTCAAAAAAACAAAGCCTATTTTAATGACCATTAACATTATTGCATTAATATCACTTTTTCCCACATTATTTTTAATGATGATTTCTATTACTATAAAATAATACAATTAAACTTATTTTATACTGTATTTTTTTTTTAATTACCATGATTACTATATGTTTTAATCACCATAAATTATCATCTCTAACACAAATCAATCCATGACGTATAAATACTTTACCATTTGTTTTTCTTCCACATTACTTTTTTTTGTGCATTATGATAATTGGGGGAAATGTGTTCAAGTCTTTTGAAAAATCATAACGAAAAACATTTGTTTAGTCCAAAACAGGCTTCATTTACTTCATGCAAAATATAATTTCTTTAGAATTTTGAGATGAAATATGACCTGCACAAGTTGATAAGATTTAGTGAGATTCACCCTTAGTTCGCTTTTAAAATTATAACTGCCTTAGCACAACATCCCATTAAATGTTCTTCTAAGAAACCACTGTGGACTTGACAAAAAAATCCATAATTAAAAAAAGAAAAACATATATAAAACATGAAGCATGTTATCTCTGCCATTGCTGAGGTTCCTTCTGCTCTATCCATCTTTAAAGTGAGAGAAGAGCAGGCGGATCGCGTTAAGACGGGAAGAGGCCAGATCGCACAGCTGAAGTGCCGTTACTGGCTCAGCCCAGACTTCTGCTGCACCGGGACGCAGAGCAGCCATTACTTTTTTAGTGATTGTAAAAAGTTCCAAAGGTCTTTGATCACCTGCAAGAAAAAAAATGGGGGGAGAGAGAGAGAGAGAGAGAGAGAGAGGAGGGGGAAAAGGATGAGTTGGTGAAGCTGGAACAGAGTTTCTCTGATGTAGCGACTCATTTGGATGCTTAATAATTAGAGCCGTGTGAGTCAGTTTGGACGAAAAGCTCCACATTAGTGGTGCGTCTGGGGTATAACTACAGCGCCGAGACCAGAGGAAGGGGGTGCAGTCGTTGTACATACCAGAGGGTATGACTAGTGCCTCTCTCTGACAAAGATATGTCTCACACCTCTTTGCCTGCTGTGCTCCCAAAGCCGTTTTTGCTTGAAAGCACACTCGCACACACACACACACACACATACATGCTCCACCCGTTGTACATCTGAAAGGACACCTGCGCTGCAAGGGCACGCTCCAGCCTTGTTTCTAGAACAGACTCACAGGGCGCAATGCATCAAATAGCTCATAACTCATTACAGACCAGAACACAAAAACATCTAAACTCTGTTCCAAATCCTAGTGAGCTGCCATGCTGCATACTTTCCAAGGCAGCATCCCAACTGAAATGGGACCTCAGAAGTGATCTGGAACCGTCTTCATAGGCAGCAACACATATAAATAGTGCTCCTCGAGTGAAGTGCACAGGAGACTTGACTATGATGAGTATAAAAAATAAAAACACAAAAAGTTGAAATAGTTGAAAATACTATAGTATAATAGGATCACAGAATCAAGAAGTTGCTAAGTAAAGCATAAATCTGTCTATTGTACAGATTTATTTTTATTTCATTTTCAAACAGTTTCCTAATTAAAATAAATATAGAAACTGAATTTAACCATATCGGTCGACAAATATCTACAATACTTTTTAAAATGCTGTCTAGATATGCAGCTCACTAGGTTTTGGAACAGCAAATACTGGGACCATTAAGCAGGAGAAATGTAAATGCAAAAGAAAACCAATTTTCACAGCTGCAATGCCATAAAACAAATAATGGCATGATGTAGTACTTGTATAACATACAAACTGATTTTTAGGGCTAATGAAAAAAAGGGTCATGTGTTTTAATGTGCGTTCCTGCAGCTCAAAAAGCAGACACCAAAGTCGCGGGTTTGATTCCCAGGAAACGGAGCCATTTTTAAACCTTGAATGTAAGTCACTTTGGATAAAAGTGTCTGCCAAATAAATGAATTTGAATTTAAAATATGCTTAAATGGATAAAAATAAGATCACAAAGAAAAAATATTAGGGTACAATGTGTTTTTGTAAGATCCACCCCGTTAGTACCACTAATACACACAGACATTTGGACTCTCTCGTGTGTAATTCATCCTGACAAAAGAGGAGCTACAGCAGACATGATCGTGCGCTTTAGTTAAAAGAGAGATTTTTCTCTTTTGACCCAAACGTGGCCATTTGTGAGGGCTGCTTTAGACTATTGCAATATTTCAGGTCAACACCCAGCCTGACACATACGAATGCAAAAAAAGCTCTAGACTAAGAGACAGCGAGAAAGGAATGAGTGAAGGAGGGATTTAAATCACAGCTAAAGATGTCAGGCATGACAGCTCTCTCCTGTTCTTTTGAACGCCAAGAGGTCAATCAGTACATATTTCATTTGCTGATAAAAAAAAAAAAGAGAGCGGCAGGAAGATCTCAGTATGCCACCCCCAAACGACCCACTAAGACAGAAGATGCTAAGGCCTAAAATATACTCAAATTGAATGTAGATGTGATTATTTCACTATTTAAAGGTAACTCTATCACCCTCTTAAGGTAGGGTTATTGTAAGTAACTGATGGTATATTTATATAACAATGATGCACATTTTTGAAAGGTTTCACGTACAACACCCGTTCACACAGATCCGACTAAAATACTGCATTATACATGAAGAGTTTGCATTTTCAGGCCCACAAAACGCCATTGTTGTGCAAATGAGCAGTCAAAACCCTGAAAAAAACTAAACCTAAACCAGAAAAACTACATTTTCATTACTTGAAATAATAAAGCCAACTAAAATAAAAAAAAAACAACAACAAAAAAAAAACCTAAAACTTATTCTTAATATTTTATTTAGTTTAATTTGATGTTTTTTGTTTAATTCTGATGTACTAAAATGAATAAAACTGAAATAAAAATTAATAAAATATATTGACAATTTAAATGAATAAAAATGATAAAGACACAACTAAATTACAAAAACTTTAACTAAAATTAAAATGAAAAAAAAAACATAAAATATTAACTAACTCCTGAAATAAAATAAAATATAAAAAAGCAAAAAGTTATTTCATTTTAGCTAGTTGCCAAGTTAACATTTCCTATTTACATGTAGTTTAACTTGATGTACTCAAATAACTAACACTGAAAAAAATAAAAAAATAAATTTAATAAACAACAATAAAATCAATAAAACCTACTAAAAATTAAAAACATAAAAATAAAAACTTATTCAAAATATTAATAAAAACTATATTAGTATATCAATGACACTACAATAACACTGCCTTGAGTTTTGTTACTTCCCAGTAATGCAAGAACGCATATGGGTAGTTGACGTATCAATGTGTCCTATGGTATGACGGAAATTCTTTTAAAAAAAAACTCTAACATTGAAGATAAACCTCTCTCAAGCTATTTGTTACTCTAAGAATGAAGATACATTTTTTCTCATGTTAGCTGTATGTTAAGTTTTTTTTTTTCTACATTTTGCTATGTCACACTATAGGACACAGAACCAATTTTTATTTGTCAACTACCCATATAACTATGTTGAACTGGACATAGTTAAGTTTCCCTTCGCATAATAGAGTATATATCAAGCCTGATGCTTTGGTATCTCTTCGCCGGCTGAGGAATGTCTCATCTTCTGAGCTGAAGCGTCTTAATCTTTTAAGTGGACATTTCTTACATAAAAGACCTCTTAGAAGTGTTGATAAATTTTGTCAGGGCCATACATGCTTTTTACGCAACGTGCGAACACTAGAAATACTCCAGCCAGAGGGTGACAGTGCTTAATGAAAGCAGCGATACTCACTTGTTTATCGGAGATCTTGTAAGCGCTTCTAGCGTAGTTCTCAAACTTCTGTTCCGTCTTTGGAAGTGGCTTCCCCTGTTTCAGAGAAACATATTTTTGTAGAAATGAAATGGCCCTTTTTCATCACTTGTGTCTCTCTGCTAAGTGTTGAGATCATCCTGATTCGAAGCCAGAGCACTGCTGCCGTGATGAACAGCGTGAGTCGTTGGGTGTTGGACACACTTCAGTGAACTCACATTTTTTGTGGCCTTTACAGTAATTCCAGTTCCCCTTATCTACAGCAGACCGAATGAAATCACACGGACACAAATCATCATATCTGCTCAACACAATCCATCCGTTGTATCCTTCCAGTTTTAAACTAGATATTACAGCACAACATACTATTCATCTCGCTCTTCTGTTTCTAGCATTCTAGAAGTGTACAACTAGCGTAGAGATGTCTATAAGGAATCTTAAGGGTTTTTTCAACCTGCTGTTGATTGTCACAGACAATAGTTGACTAGTCTCCTCAGTATGTGCACTACCATTCAAAAGTTGGAGATCAGTAAGAATTTTTTTAATACTTTCTAAAGAAATTAATACTTTCATTCAGCAAAGATGCATTAAATTGGCCAAAAGTGACAGTAAAGACATTTATAATGTTGCCAAGATATCTACAATGACATTCAAAATTTTGGGATCAGATTCTAATGTTTTTCATTGGAGTCTCTTATGCTCATCAAGGCTGTGTTTATTTGATCAAAAATGCAGAAAAAAAAACTGTAAGATGTTTTGAGACATTTATTGCAATTTCTAATATTGGTTTCCTCTTTTAATATACTTTTTAATATTGCATTTTCAGCATCATTACTCCAGTCTTCAGTGTCACATGATCCTTCAGAAATCATTCTAATATGCTGATTTATTATCAGTGTTGAAACTGTTGTGGTGCTTAATATTTTTTGGAATTTATTTTTTGGAACCTGTGATCATTTTTTCTTTGATTCTTTTTGAATAAAAAGTTCAAAAGAATCCATTTAACACATCCTTGCATAAAAGTATTAATTAAAAAAAAAAAAACAATTACTGACCACAAACTTTTGAATAGTAGCGTATATTGTAACATAAAATTTCGATTTTGAATAAACACTGTTCTTTTTTAACTTTTTATTTATCAAAAAATCCTGAAAAGTATCACAGGTCCCAAAAAATATAAAACAGCACAACTGTTTCCAACACTGATAATAAATCAGCATATTAGAATGATTTCTGAAGGATCATGTGACACTGAAGACTGGAGTAATGATGCTGAAAATTCAGCTTTGCTTCACAGGAATAGATTATAATTTAAAGTATATTAAAATAGAAAACTGTTATTTTAAATTGCAATAATATTTCACAAAATTATTATTTTTTCCTATATTTTTGATCAAATAAATACAACCTTGATGAGCATAAAAAAAAAAAACATTAAAAATCTTACTGATCCCAAACTTTTAAACGCCAGTGTATTTTAAATAAATGCTCTTCTTTTGATCATTCTATTCATCAAAACATTCTGAAAAATGTCCTTTTCATAATCAATAATCATAGTTTCCACAAAAAGATTAAGCTGCAACACTGTTTTCAACATTGATAATAATAAAAAATGTTTCTGAGCAGAAATCAGCATATTAGAATGATTTCTGAAGGATCATGTGACACTGAAGACTGGAGTAATGATGCTGAAAATTCAGCTTTGCATCACAGGAATAAATTGCATTTTAAAATATATCCAAATAGAAATTAGTTTTTCACATTGTAATCATTTCACAGTATTACTTTTTACTGTATTTCTGATCAAATAAATACAGCCTTGGTGACCATAAGACTTCTTTAAACATAAGATTTCTTTCAAAAAACATAAAACATTTGTACCAACCCCAAACTATTGAACAATTATATAGGTGGTGCTGACGTGCATATATTTATTATAGACTCATGGTTTATACCTTGTGTAGTTCGTTTTGACAAACTGAACAAAGAATGACACATGGCATATCGCATGTGCGGTAAATTCACATTATGAAAAAAATCGTACAGCATCTCACTGCATGGTGTGTTTGCATGCAGTCATATAACATTTAAAGGATCAGTACTGGGTTCAAAAACATAGCAATGTAATGAGAGACTCACAAAGATCAGGAGGCTCTTATGGATCTGAGGATGTGAGGATGTGAGGATGAAGAGGGTTAGTGGTCAGGGGTGCATTTGGGAACTGATTGAGGAAGTGAGCAGGTGGACTCAGAAAGACTGGATAATCCTGATACGATGAGGTCATCCCCCCTCCGGCCTTTAACTCAGACACCTCATTAACGTTTGACCACCTCATCATCTACTAAGTCGGCGTACTTATTGCTGTTAACACACAGCATGTGTGTGTGTGTGTGTTTGTTTGTATGCATGCATGTATATATGTCAGGGCTAAAGCATGTGTGTGATTACAGAAAAAAATGCATTCACATGCAGCAGAGAGACAAATATCAAAGTGAAAGAGAATATGTACCTCTTTAGCTGCTGATGAAAGTTTGCTTTTGACCTCGCTCAGGCTGGGAGTGCTGGGAGACTTCCCAGAAGGCCCTGCTGCAGACTTGTCTTTTACTTTCTGTGGTGTCTGAAACAAGAAAAATGCTAATTCTTTTAATCTAGAAAAGTTCAAGTTAACTTTTATTTATATAGTAGTGCTTTCTACAATGCAAGTAATTTAACAGCAGCTCCACATTCACAAAGAGGAAAATGACAATTATGCAAACTTCATCAAATATGAGACAAACCCAAATTCTGCTATTCGATGATGATTCAGTGAAGTTCAATAACATTGCTGATGTTGCAAAAATGGTCAATTATGTATAATGTATCAATTCAGTATAAAGCACCTCAACAGCAGACAACACTGTCTTCATTCAGCTCAAATTCTGTTTTCATCTAATAGCATTGGATTTCAAACATCATGCTAGATATTGACAACAGAAGGCCATGTACAATCAAAAATGTTTATTCTTATTCGTAACATACACCATCAGGCTCCTTGACCCATTTAGCCTTAATAACCAGCGGCCTAGTCTGGCCCACAGACCTCTGCACTAATGACAGCACCCTTTGACAAATTTGGAAGAGGTTCAAATGATCCTTTTATTGCTTCCATGCAGGAGAAGACAAGCCCGAAGCTCTTAGATGTGGCGGGGGGACGGGACGCTCTGCCAAGAGGAGGAATAAATGACTTGTTTTTCAGTGACAAGACTATCATTTCCAAACACCCTCATGTTATACAGAGATCAATAACTTAATGTATCAGCACCATTAACATGATTACACACTGTGGCCACAAAAACACTTTTAAACTAGATTAATGTCCATTAATATAATAACCAAGGACCCTGCAGGTTTTCAGACATAATTTCACTTTTCAGAGTCATTTTTGCAATTTACTGACTTTTTTGTTAGAAGAAAAAAATTGTGAGTACAAATGCAAGGGAGCTTTAGAGATAACTAAGTGAATATTAACTGGCTACAGTGCTTTTTTCTCAGTAAAAATAAGAAAAAGAAAGGAAATGTGGCCAATGCCATTTTTATCATTTCCATCACAGAAACCAAAAATATTGGATGCACCTTACATCGCACTCAAAAATGTTGAAGAAAATATGTATGAGTAGCATTTAAAATTTTCATCCATTTCGATTACAGTTTTAACAAACTTTGTGATGCTTATTTATAATCATACATAAATTAAACTGTTAAGAATCAGGTAAGATTTCTGTAATAGTAACAGACTACATTTTTTTTTAAATACACAATAACCTGGTTTATACATTTATCCTCAATAAATCAATTATTTTTAATCTCATACATTTGAACTAAATCTTGATTTTTCCATAAATATATTTTAGCCATATTTTAAGGATGCTAATTGTAAATGAAATTGTTTTCACAATTAAAGGGATAGTTCACCCCAAAATGAAAATTCTGTCATTAATTACTCACCCTCATGTCGTTCCAAACCCGTAAGACCTTCGTTCATCTTCGGAACACAAATTAAGATATTTTTGATGGAATCTGAGAGCTCTCTGACCCTCCGTATACAGCAACGCAACTGTAATGTTCCCAGGTCCAGAAACATACAAACACGTTCAATTTGCGAAGCTACAAGAATACTTTTTGTGCGCAAAGAAAACAAAAATGCCTTTATTCAACAACTCTTCTCCCCTGAGTTACTGTCTTCACAACGCATCCGCACGCTTTAAACATTACAGTTGCGTTGCTGTCTACGGAGGGTCAGAGAGCTTTCAGATTCCATCAAAAATATCTTAATTTGTGTTCCGAAGATGAAACGATGGGTTTGGAACGACATGAGGGTGAGTAATTAATGACAGAATTTTCATTTTGGGGTGAACTAACCCTTTAACAGATTTATGCTGATTCTGCGCTTAAATATGCTTATTTAAATAAAATCAAATATATGCAAATTATTAATATAAACTATGCCATGATTTTTGCCTGTTTCTTACCCATTTCATTTATGACTGAATGGCAAATATGCATCACATTAAGGTTATTCATTTGTTCATGTTAATGCATTCCAAATGGATGGAAATTTTATATGCAATTCAAATACATAAATCTAAATTTAGGCTGTTTATGAGTGTCCCTGTGAATGATTTTTCAGGTTTTGGACACAGTTCGTGTTTGAAGTCAGTTTACCTCAAGTACACACAGGTGCTGTAGCAGATGCTAGAAGCGTCTCCTGTGACCTCTTGTGATCGTGTTTAGGAGGGCGGATCTCTGATTTCGTGACTACATCGGATGGTAATTTTCTTTCAAAGCCAGGAAAGTTTACAGGTGTAAACGGTGTCTGTGTTGGTGCTTTGAAAGTAAAATGTTTATGTGCTCTCTGATACTCTGTCATAGTACAGAAGGTCTGAGAGATTGTGAGGGTAAATGTCTGTATTATTACAGCTTCACTAAAGAATCTGGTGTCCACCCTCTAAAAGAGAGGGTCTGTGTCTGTGTGTGCTCATTGCGCACAGGTGTGTGTCCAGCTTTCAGCAGAGAGATACTATCCCTCTGCAGACTGATATAAGCTCTCTCTCTCTCTCTCACACACACACACACACACACAGGCAAACACACACTGGCCTGTCCATGCATGCAGCCCAGCCAGGAATCCACACTGATTGTAGGGTTACACTGATGGACAGAGCCTTGTTTTACACAGTAAGTGAAAAAAATGGAACAAGAAAGAAATGGAGACGTAAAGCATGAAGATTTCTGGCATATGTGAATATATGAATGCTGCAAATGACCTCAGTGCCCTTTAAAGTGAACCCAACTGAGACCATCTTGAGAGGTGGTGTGATTATTACATCTCTAATATCTATTCTTTAAAAAAGAAGTTACTAAAAGATACATTTTGATTTATACATATTTTACTACTTTTTATGGCCTCAGGACATGAACAAATGGAAGCTGCATTAGCTGAATTCATTGTTATCGTTAAGAATAAATAAATACATAAATTGAATCTTCATTCATTGAAATTAATTTAAATAAAGTTGAAGTAAACCTAAAATATAAATATTATATAAACAAACTTGAAAATTAGAGTAAAATTAGTTTATTGCCTTGGAAACTAAAATTAATAAAAACTGAAATAAACGAGCTAAATTCATACATACATATACATTATTGCATTATATAATTACTAAAACTTCAACTAAAATTAAAATGAAAAGTAATTCAAAATATCAACAAATATATGAACGAATACTACAACACTATACACACAAACACATTTTAAACAGTTTGCATTAAAGAAATTAATGCAAATTAAATTTTCCCAGTAAAAATGTAAAGTTTGTGAAAAGAAACTAAAATTGACCAAAATAAGACCTGAGACCAGTTTTAGGGCCAAGCACAGTGTGAAAACAAAAAGAACAGAGTTTCTTCTTTTTTTGACTAAATTTGGTGAAAACACCACAAAACCAAAGCATCTCTAGATGCATCATTGTGCACCAGTTCAGCTTCAAGGCGAACAGGTAAACATCCCACAAGAATCCTCCAGAACTTTTGGTCCTGCTAGATGAAAGAAGAAAGTGAAGGAGGAACAAAGTAATGGACAATGTCTTCCAGTCTTTCTTTGTAAGAACAAAATAAATAATCCCCTTTTCCTCTGTAGCGATTGACGAGCATGCGATAGATCAAAAGGTATCAGATTAAAGGACAAATGCACTCACAACACACACACACACACACACACACAGGACTGGCAGAAGGCCAGAGAGGCCCGGTGTGGTGCAGTCATTATATAGCAGGGCGTTTTTGTGTGTTGGGAAAGGACAGCTGTAGAGTCAAGACAGCTGACAGACAGAGAGCGCAGCGAGCTTTTTAATCTACGCCAGACACTGATTACAGATGCCAGGGGACGGCACTTAATCATTAGCACGCTAGCATTTGATGTAATCAGCTGTCCTCAATACACACAAACACAAACGCGACTCCACTGAGCATAATCGAGCGTGTGACTTCAAAACTTTACTGACCTTTAACAACCAGGGACATTACCAATGATCTTGCAAATTGTTCGCAGCTCTATTACACTAATGCAGTTTTTATGTATGTTAGGACAGGTAACTGTCTCAGCTGCCTAATAGGAATCGATTTTACAAGTGTCCATAGAGCCGTCTTCTCAGGCTCTTCTTGGCATCCACTCTCAAATAATTGCATGCTCTGGCAGATTTCTGACTAAGTGCATAACAACTCAGTTAACAGCCACTTCATTTTCTCATTCTGATTCAAATATAATGATTATATTTTATGGCATAGGGAATGAATGAACTGATAAAATGCATACCTTGAATGTAATATGGATAAAAGCACCTGCCAAATGCATAAATGTATTTCCGGTGGTCAAAAGTTTGGAGTCATTCTTTTTCAAAGAAGTGTCTTTTTCTCACCAAGACCGCATTTATTTGATCAAAAATGCAGTAAAATGGTAATATTGTAAAATATTATTACAATTTTAAATAACTGCTTTCTATTTGAATATATTTTAAAAAGTAATTTATATTTATTTTCTTATTGTTATCAATATTAAATATAGTTTCAAATTTTTTTATGGAAACCATGATACCTTTTTTAAAAGATTTTTGGATTGATTAAAAATTCTTAAGGATAATTTATGTGAAACAGAAATCTTTTGTAGCATTATAAATGTGTTCACTGTCACTTTTAATCAATTTAATGCATCCTTTCTGAATAAAAGGAAAAAAGAAAAGTAGAACTTTAACATATAGATTAATTTTAAATGTTACAAATTTAAATCAACATCTGTCCAATTCACTTTTTAACACAATGGGCAGGTGAATCTGAAATTTGACAAAGCAGATAATACAAATGTGCATAAAACTGGCAGAAATTAGCCAATCAGAATAGAGACTGCCATTTGGAGGAATCCTTTGCCATAAGATGCTCAATGAGCAGTCTGTTTGCATTGTGGCTGAGGCTGACTAACATAAAACTAACTGGACTTTAGGCATGAATATTCTTGTATAGTTTATGACAGCGCACATGCCATTCACAGATGAAGGCATCTTACAGTTCCATACTATTGTACTAAACTTGTTTCTACACGCAAATACAGTCTCACAGAGCATTCCACAACTGCTAGTGCATGTCAGTGTGAAATGCAAGCGATTTTTCTTCATGCATTCATACAGATATACAGTTCTCTGCTGGGAGATTGCAAATTGTTAAGAAATGCAACGTCTGCCATGCTCTAATGACAGAGCACTCGATTTCCGCTCGCCTCATGGCCTGCAGGGACACCCAACACCAAGCCCTAATGATTTCTAATGGCAGAGGAGTGGCCACCGGAAACAAGGGTGCAGAGAAGGACGAGTAGGAGTATCCCTACCGGAAGCAGAAGTGTAAAAAGTGCCATAGTTTGAGAAAGATGGGAGGATGTCTACTTGACTGTCTAATCTCGTCAGGTGTTTTAACAACCATGTCTTGCACCACAACATGGCCATTATGGAATTAGCCAAATGTGGGTGCACACACACACTCACACACACACACACACACACAGCCCCCCGGGTGTTTCTATAACAGTAGGTAATTAGTGCTCCTCACGTCAGGCATCTAAGATGCTAATAACATGCTTACTGAGTCTTACATTGTTAGGTCAAGTGAACTGCCAGCGGGAATGATGGGAAACTCATTTTGACATTGTTAAGGGATGTTTCACACATTGTGTGGGTGCTTACTTGTTAAAGGTGGTCCGGGTTTGAATGCCAAGACCAAAGGTCACCCTGTAAAGATTTAAACCTGTCCTGCAGGGGTGTGTTCTAGGGGTCAGAGGTCAGACAAATTTAAATTTAAAGTGGTGAAAGTTCAGTCTCGCCTTTGTTTGTCACCTGCAAAAAACTTGCCCACTTAGGTAATTGGTCATTTGGTTTGTGAAATCGCTTTGGGATGTGTGAAAGGCAAAGCCTGATGGACATTTTTGGGCATATTTAAATCTGGTAATTCATCAAGCACTCAATAGAGCGCAACAGTGACCGCCCACTTTTTAAATTGTCATTGGTTTGACTCTTTTTCCTCCATTAATTTTCTCCATAAAGACAAAACTGCCTTTAGTGATGAAAGCTCTGTGATGAACTGCAACACAAAAACATTTTATTTTCTGTAAAGAAGTATTTGACAAAGCTGTGTCCTTTTATAAGGTAATAGACTTCTCTTCCCATGGAACACAACGAATAATGTAATCAAATCAGAAACTGCAGTACAATATAAAACGTCACAAAAAACACTAAAATATCAAATCAGTATTCAGACTTTAACTCAGTCCTTACTGTTATTTTAGTACCAATATAGTATAGTATACTATATTTTTTATTAATTTGAATTAAATTTTAATATTTAGTATTTTCATTTAAAATTGTCATTTTTGTTAGTTATTTTTTTTAAATATGTCTATACTATATACAGGTGCTGGTCATATAATTAGAATATCATCAAAAAGTTGATTTATTTCACTAATTCCATTCAAAAAGTGAAACTTGTATATTATATTCATTCATTACACACAGACTGATATATTTCAAATGTTTATTTCTTTTAATTTTGATGATTAGAGCTTACAGCTCATGAAAGTCAAAAATCAGTATCTCAAAATATTAGAATATTACTTAAGACCAATAAAAAGAAAGGATTTTTAGAAATCTTGGCCAACTGAAAAGTATGAAAATGAAAAGTATGAGCATGTACAGCACTCAATACTTAGTTGGGGCTCCTTTTGCCTGAATTACTGCAGCAATGCGGCGTGGCATGGAGTCGATCAGTCTGTGGCACTGCTCAGGTGTTATGAGAGCCCAGGTTGCTCTGATAGTGGCCTTCAGCTCATCTGCATTATTGGGTCTGGTGTCTCTCATCTTCCTCTTGACAATATCCCACAGATTCTCTATGGGGTTCAGGTCAGGCGAGTTTGCTGGCCAATCAAGCACAGTAACACTATGGTCATTGAACCAGCTTTTGGTACCTTTGGCAGTGTGGGCAGGTGCCAAGTCCTGCTGGAAAATGAAATCAGCATCTCCATAAAGCTTGTCAACAGAAGGAAGCATGAAGTGCTCTAAAATTTCCCGGTAGATGGCTGCGTTGACTGTGGACTTCAGAAAACACAGTGGACCAACACCAGCAGATGACATGGCAGCCCAAATCATCACTGACTGTGGAAACTTCACACTGGACTTCAAGCAACATGGATTCTGTGCCTCTCCACTCTTCCTTCAGACTCTGGGACCTTGATTTCCAAATAAAATGTAAAATTTACTTTCATCTGAAAAGAGGACTTTGGACCACTGAGCAACAGTCCAGTTCTTTTTCTCCACAGCCCAGGTAAGATGCTTCTGACGTTGTCTCTGGTTCAGAAGTGGCTTGTTAGCCCTTTTCCTGAAGACATCTGAGCGTGGTGACTCTTGATGCACTGACTCCAGCTTCAGTTCTCTCCTTGTGAAGCTCTCCCAAGTGTTTGAATCAGCTTTGCTTGACTGTATTCTCAAGCTTGCGGTCATCCCTGTTGCTTGTGCACCTTTTCCTACCCAAATTCTTCCTTCCAGTCAACTTTGCATTTAATATGCTTTGATACAGCACTCTGTAAACAGCCACACCTTTCAGTAATGACCTTCTGTGACTAAGCCGGGCTCACACTGTGCGATTTTTTAAAAGTCCTTTAGGACTGTACTTGTCAGACTGTACGAACATGATGATCATGTCACACTGTGGGATCTCAGTTGTCATTAATGTCAGACTGTACGAACATGATGATCATGTCACACTGTGGGATCTCAGTTGTCATTAATGTCAGACTGTACGAACATGATGATCATGTCACACTGTGGGATCTCAGTTGTCATTAATGTCAGACTGTACGAACATGATGATCATGTCACACTGTGGGATCTCAGTTGTCATTAATGTCAGACTGTACGAACATGATGATCATGTCACACTGTGGGATCTCAGTTGTCATTAATGTCAGACTGTACGAACATGATGATCATGTCACACTGTGGGATCTCAGTTGTCATTAATGTCAGACTGTACGAACATGATGATCATGTCACACTGTGGGATCTCAGTTGTCATTAATGTCAGACTGTACGAACATGATGATCATGTCACACTGTGGGATCTCAGTTGTCATTAATGTCAGACTGTACGAACATGATGATCATGTCACACTGTGGGATCTCAGTTGTCATTAATGTCAGACTGTACGAACATGATGATCATGTCACACTGTGGGATCTCAGTTGTCATTAATGTCAGACTGTACGAACATGATGATCATGTCACACTGTGGGATCTCAGTTGTCATTAATGTCAGACTGTACGAACATGATGATCATGTCACACTGTGGGATCTCAGTTGTCATTAATGTCAGACTGTACGAACATGATGATCATGTCACACTGTGGGATCTCAGTTGTCATTAATGTCAGACTGTACGAACATGATGATCATGTCACACTGTGGGATCTCAGTTGTCATTAATGTCAGACTGTACGAACATGATGATCATGTCACACTGTGGGATCTCAGTTGTCATTAATGTCAGACTGTACGAACATGATGATCATGTCACACTGTGGGATCTCAGTTGTCATTAATGTCAGACTGTACGAACATGATGATCATGTCACACTGTGGGATCTCAGTTGTCATTAATGTCAGACTGTACGAACATGATGATCATGTCACACTGTGGGATCTCAGTTGTCATTAATGTCAGACTGTACGAACATGATGATCATGTCACACTGTGGGATCTCAGTTGTCATTAATGTCAGACTGTACGAACATGATGATCATGTCACACTGTGGGATCTCAGTTGTCATTAATGTCAGACTGTACGAACATGATGATCATGTCACACTGTGGGATCTCAGTTGTCATTAATGTCAGACTGTACGAACATGATGATCATGTCACACTGTGGGATCTCAGTTGTCATTAATGTCAGACTGTACGAACATGATGATCATGTCACACTGTGGGATCTCAGTTGTCATTAATGTCAGACTGTACGAACATGATGATCATGTCACACTGTGGGATCTCAGTTGTCATTAATGTCAGACTGTACGAACATGATGATCATGTCACACTGTGGGATCTCAGTTGTCATTAATGTCAGACTGTACGAACATGATGATCATGTCACACTGTGGGATCTCAGTTGTCATTAATGTCAGACTGTACGAACATGATGATCATGTCACACTGTGGGATCTCAGTTGTCATTAATGTCAGACTGTACGAACATGATGATCATGTCACACTGTGGGATCTCAGTTGTCATTAATGTCAGACTGTACGAACATGATGATCATGTCACACTGTGGGATCTCAGTTGTCATTAATGTCAGACTGTACGAACATGATGATCATGTCACACTGTGGGATCTCAGTTGTCATTAATGTCAGACTGTACGAACATGATGATCATGTCACACTGTGGGATCTCAGTTGTCATTAATGTCAGACTGTACGAACATGATGATCATGTCACACTGTGGGATCTCAGTTGTCATTAATGTCAGACTGTACGAACATGATGATCATGTCACACTGTGGGATCTCAGTTGTCATTAATGTCAGACTGTACGAACATGATGATCATGTCACACTGTGGGATCTCAGTTGTCATTAATGTCAGACTGTACGAACATGATGATCATGTCACACTGTGGGATCTCAGTTGTCATTAATGTCAGACTGTACGAACATGATGATCATGTCACACTGTGGGATCTCAGTTGTCATTAATGTCAGACTGTACGAACATGATGATCATGTCACACTGTGGGATCTCAGTTGTCATTAATGTCAGACTGTACGAACATGATGATCATGTCACACTGTGGGATCTCAGTTGTCATTAATGTCAGACTGTACGAACATGATGATCATGTCACACTGTGGGATCTCAGTTGTCATTAATGTCAGACTGTACGAACATGATGATCATGTCACACTGTGGGATCTCAGTTGTCATTAATGTCAGACTGTACGAACATGATGATCATGTCACACTGTGGGATCTCAGTTGTCATTAATGTCAGACTGTACGAACATGATGATCATGTCACACTGTGGGATCTCAGTTGTCATTAATGTCAGACTGTACGAACATGATGATCATGTCACACTGTGGGATCTCAGTTGTCATTAATGTCAGACTGTACGAACATGATGATCATGTCACACTGTGGGATCTCAGTTGTCATTAATGTCAGACTGTACGAACATGATGATCATGTCACACTGTGGGATCTCAGTTGTCATTAATGTCAGACTGTACGAACATGATGATCATGTCACACTGTGGGATCTCAGTTGTCATTAATGTCAGACTGTACGAACATGATGATCATGTCACACTGTGGGATCTCAGTTGTCATTAATGTCAGACTGTACGAACATGATGATCATGTCACACTGTGGGATCTCAGTTGTCATTAATGTCAGACTGTACGAACATGATGATCATGTCACACTGTGGGATCTCAGTTGTCATTAATGTCAGACTGTACGAACATGATGATCATGTCACACTGTGGGATCTCAGTTGTCATTAATGTCAGACTGTACGAACATGATGATCATGTCACACTGTGGGATCTCAGTTGTCATTAATGTCAGACTGTACGAACATGATGATCATGTCACACTGTGGGATCTCAGTTGTCATTAATGTCAGACTGTACGAACATGATGATCATGTCACACTGTGGGATCTCAGTTGTCATTAATGTCAGACTGTACGAACATGATGATCATGTCACACTGTGGGATCTCAGTTGTCATTAATGTCAGACTGTACGAACATGATGATCATGTCACACTGTGGGATCTCAGTTGTCATTAATGTCAGACTGTACGAACATGATGATCATGTCACACTGTGGGATCTCAGTTGTCATTAATGTCAGACTGTACGAACATGATGATCATGTCACACTGTGGGATCTCAGTTGTCATTAATGTCAGACTGTACGAACATGATGATCATGTCACACTGTGGGATCTCAGTTGTCATTAATGTCAGACTGTACGAACATGATGATCATGTCACACTGTGGGATCTCAGTTGTCATTAATGTCAGACTGTACGAACATGATGATCATGTCACACTGTGGGATCTCAGTTGTCATTAATGTCATAGTAAAGAGTATGATAGTAATATTTCAGCTTTTTCTTTTTAAGCTATCACAAATTTGGCTTTTGCTTTGGCATTATGCCCTATGGAGTGTAGAAAAAAAAAAAAAAATAGAAAATATATTTAAAGCACACACATAAATAAATTTATGACAAAATGAATTTTTACTTCAGTAACCCAATTTGTGCGCTCAACTTCTCTCTCAAGTTCACACTGTTCTTGCGTTCTGTGTGGATGACTGCTATTTCTCTAGATGTCTTTGAAGAACTTTTACTGTGCGTAGCGTTCCTACTCCTTTATCTTTCTGATTCAGCTCCACAATTACAGCAAAAAAAAAAAAAAAATCTACATCAAAGAAAATTCAACCCCACACTACTGCATGTGCACCGGTCAAAGAAGGAAAATATGTGATTAGAAGAAAGTCTGGTGAATGCATTTCAGATTCCCAACATCGGTCACCCTGCCAGAAGGCCGTGGCTTTGTGAGTAGTTTGTTGTTTTAAAGCAGACCACAAATGACCCTTCAAATTGGGCGTTTTGGGATTGTTGCCACCAGCAGCTAGTTAAGAGCGCTTCACCATTTCCTTGCATGGGAAAATACAATGGCCCTTTTCCATGACCTAAAAGAAAAGCTTTGAATGTCAAGATGTTTTTCTCTAAAATGCTTGATTATTAAAGGTGTATTAAGTGCATTGAGTGCAAAAAATAAATAAAAAAATACAGAAATAAAGAAATAATGGCTTCAGGATCGTCGTGTCCTCCCAAGACTGGGCGGTTTTCAGCTAATCACAGCTGGAGTTTTGAATGCTGTAGCACACATCTATCTTTAGGGGTACTGCTGGTCTAATTCACATTTTGCTTTTGGCGGTGTTGGCGGATCGTAAACAAAGACAGGCCGTCTCATTATCCTGTGGATTTCTCTGTGAGGCTGCCATGTCGTCGGCGTCCTAAACTGCACCTGGACGTTTGGTAAGAATTACCTCTGGCACCCACTGGTAGACTTTGGCTTTTGGTTGGCACGGCTTGGAAATGGGACGTGGACTGAATACCAAAACCTGAAACCCAGACGGCTCCTACATCTTGCCGTGACCCAAACAAACTTATCCTGAAGCAGACCTGATCAGTATGACAGTATATACTGTATAACCATAGAAAAACCTTTCAATGTACATCAGAACTGGTTTGTTTTCTTTACCAAAGTGTTACATAATGTGAAGCTGTTTTTGCACTAATGCCAGACTTCATTTATTACAAATAATCTTATCTTTTGGTTTGCATCCATCAAATACCAAATAAGATAAAAATAGGTTTTACATTTCATCTGAAAAAGAAACTTAAGTTTGCTTAATTACCCACATATATGCATGCATATTAAATATTAAAACCATTTTACCAGCCAAAAATGGCTGTATTGTTATATTACGCCATTACCATTAAGTAAAATTAGTAATAACATGATTGCTTTGAAGATTTTTGTCATACTGACCACATCTATTTTATTTTTTTAGTGCTGTCAAACGATTAATCTCATCCAAAGTAAAAGTTTTTGTTTGCATAAAATGTGTGTTCTGTGTATATTTATTATGTATATATAAATACACACACATCCAGTATATATTTTGAAAATATTTACATGTCTGTATTTATATTCATATAATTTATATTATAAATAAATACATTTAATATACACATGCATGTGTGTGTATTTATATATACACATAACAAATATACACAGTACACATACATACATTATGTAAACAAAAACTTTTATTTTGGATGCGATTAATTGTTTGACAACACTATTTTTTTATTTTTTTTTAAATAAATCATAACTTACCCGTGTTTGGGGCTTCCCTGATGTCCCGGATTTCTTGTCTGGAGAGCCGTTCTGCTTATCTGCACTCTTCTTCTCTGGGGTCTGGAAAAATGGACAGAGAGAAAGAAAAAGAGAGACACATTGCAATCCCAGGTTAAAATGTGCAGAGAAAATATTTAACGCGTGTCAAAGACAGAGCCGCTCCAGTCACCTGTCATGCTCAGTGTTAGAATCATAACAGCGGATAATGTTTGTGAATTGAGTGATTGTGACGGCTTTGCTCTTCAGTGATGTAACACAATACGCTTCTCAGATGTTTATTTCAGTCGGCTGTCAGAGAGCCGTGATGAAAGAGAGCAGTAATTTGTAGAAAGCGCAGCCTGTCTAGTCACGGCCTAATGGGACCACAGTACACTGTCATTGCCCTATAACTCTATACCCCAGAGAGAAAAACAAACAGTGGAAGAAAGACGAGTAAAAAAGGTTGAAATAAAGAAATTTGAATGGGTACTGTACACTTTCTATGAATCTATACACACACACACACAATATTAGGCTTTATAAGCAACACTGATAATGTAAATCACCATCTTATAACTAATTATATGGTTGCTATTTTTCTCAGGAACAAAGTTAGAGTACATTATAAGACCTAATGTGTTATTTGAACACTGTAGCACAAATTAATAATCATAAACAGACTTCATAGAAAGTGTTTCCAGCAAAATGAACAGGTTCAAAGATAGATCTTGAGACGGCTAAAGAAAGAGAGAGCGAGAGATTGAAAAGCTGTGAGAAGAGAAGAAAGCATTCAGGATGGGGGGATGAGAGAGGATGTGGAGCGTGTGACAGAAGTGCTCGTCTGTCGTCTCTCCTCAGGGCAAGAATCAGCCCTCACAGAGCAGGTATGTACCCGCTTTGATCTCTAAACACACATACAAACACACACAGTCACGCGCTCTCAAACATTTTAATACACGTACACACAGCAGGGTTATTAGCTTTTATTGTGGTTGTCAATTTCAGTTTATTTCCACTGTGTTTTAATGGTGCATAATTAGTTGAGTTTTTGATTTTAACTACATTAATTTACATACATTTTAGATCAAAGGTCTTCAACCCTGCTCCTGGGGACCCACTGTCCTGCAAAGTTTAGCTCCAACCCTAATCAAACACACCTGATGCAGCTAATCAAGCTCTTCAGAATTGATTGAAAATACACTTACAGGTGTGCTGAAGAAGGTTGGAAATAAACGTCGCAGGATAGTGGATCTCTGTTTTAGATTATAAATAGACTACACATCAAAAGTTTGTAAGATTTATTTTTTTTTTTTATGTTTTTGAAAGAAGTCTCTTATGCTCACCAAAGCTCCATTTATTCAATCACAAATACAGTAAAGATAGTAATATTACTGCAATTTAAAATAACTGTTTTCTATTTAAATATATTTTTAAAGTGTAATTTATTCCTGTGATCAAAGCTGAATTTTCAGCATCATTACTCCAGTCTTCAGTGTCACATGATCCTTCAGAAATCATTCTAATATGCTGATTTACTGCTCAAGAAACATTTCTTAGTATCATCAATGTTAAAAACAGCTCTACTACTGTACTGGAAACCATGACACATTTTTCAAGATTCTTTGATGAAACGTTAAAAAAATGTATTTGATCATTTATTTGAAAAAGAAACCTTTTGTAACATTATAAATGTCTTTACTGTCACTTTTGATTAATTTAACGCATCCTTGCTGAATAAAAGTATTCGTTTTCTGACCCCAAACAAGCAAGTGATGGGTAGAGAGGTGAAGTCAGGCTGTCTGTGAATCTTACCAGTGCACGTGATCATTACAATCCAGACAGAGAGAAAGCGTCTATGAATACAGACGGATGAAGAAAGGATGCAAACAAGACATGATAAAGATGAGAAGTCACTGAGGTAACATGAAGGAGGAAGAATGTGTGTTATATGAAGAGACAGACAGAATGTAATGTGCTCTTAACGTTGATGGGATAATAACAGGTGGTGATGAATATGTGATGCAAAATCTTCTGTCTCAGGCAGAGACTGGCACCTACTGGTCACTGGGCTTCATTCAGGACAACAGTGCTAACGTGCAGCACTTTAACATAATACTGTTCAAAGGTTTGTGGTCAGTAGGATTTTTCCTGAGTAAATTAATACTTTTATTTAGCAAGGATACATTATATTGATCCAAAGTGACAGTAAAGACTTTTAGAATGTTACAAAGGGTTTCAGTAGATAAATAAAAAATGCAAAAAATTCAGTTTTGCATCAAGAATAAATTACATTTTAAAATATATTAAAACAGTATTTTAAATTGTATATTATTAATAATAATAATAATTTCACAATATTACTGCTTTGCTGTATTTTTGATTAAATAAATGCAGCTTTGATGAGCATATGAAACTCCTTTCCAAAGCATTAAAAATCTTTTCGACCCCAAACTTTTGAACGGCACTGTAATACACAACCTTTCCTCTTTTCTAATTGTATGCATGGTAAAAAAAGAACAAGACTCACTTTTTGAGTGGTTTTGAGGGGTTTTGAGGGGCTCTTTTCAACAGCCTTTACCTCTTTGTCGTCATCACTAAAAAGAAAGAGAAGACATGAAGAAATGAAGACATTTCTCAAACAAATAAAAACATAAATGAAAAAGTTAACACTGAACAAACATGAGTTCTCACTCGTCATCATCATCATCATCATCATCATCGTCATCATCATCACTATCCTCATCCTCGTCTTCATCCGAGTCCATTTTCAACTTTTTCTGAAATGACGGAACACAATCATTGGAAACATTGAGCATTCCGGCAGTAAAATCTGTAAGGAAGTGACTAGTGAGATGCTAGAGACAAGTATTATCATGCTATTTTTTATTAATGCATTAATTTGTGTTTTATCTTGTCATTGCTGCTATTCTATTAAAGCAATAAGCCACTAAAAATAAGTATGACAGTGATTTCATCATAGGTAAATCACAACAACACCATTTAACCCGAGTAAAAACACTGTGACAGCTTCTCATGGCTTTCTGCTTCAATAAGAATTCTGGGATCATTTCAACACTCTGACAAAAGATTTCAAACAGACTCCCTGTGTATCACATCGATGACAAGCTGTTGCTTGTCTCAGACACTTATCTAGAGGATTAAGTGTGTATTGAACAATGTGTCTCTTTATTGAGATTCCACAAAAGTCAACAGGGCAACCTCATAGTTTCTCTTTTAATGTTTCTGGACACTTAGTTAAACCCTTTTCATTTCTTATTAACAAAAGAAAGCAAGCACCACATTGTCTGTGATAAATACACTACAAAAATGGTCATCTTCCTTATTATTATTTTTTTTTTTATCACCAGTACAAATATCTAAACATTCTTAAATCAAGATACATTTACTAGAGAAGCAAAATGACTAAAGATATTAGGTCTTTTTTTCTGAAAAATGCATCAAAATGAAGTGAGTTTATGCTTAAAATAGAAAATGATATACTTCCTTAAAAGTGAAAACCTGATTTTTTTTTTTTCTTTTTTACTCTATTGTTAGATTTTTTTTTCTTCTTGTTTTAAGCATGAACTCTCTTAATTTTGAAACATTTTTTAGAAAAAAAAAAAAAGACTTAAAAAAGACTAAAGTAACTGTATCTTTAAGAATGTATAGATATTGTACTGGAAAACAAGACAAGAATATCAAGAAAGATTTTTTTTTTTTTTGGCGCATTAAGTATCCATGTCTGATTATCTTAAGGGAGTTTTATGTGTATTGCACCACAAAACAGTCATCATTTCATAGTTTTTTAATGAATTGTGTGTAAACATCATTAACTATTGAGTGGTTTGATGTGAGAGCTCACCTGAGGCACTTTTGCAAGGGTCATGTTGGACGGTCTCTTCACTGGTGATGTATTATTCTCCTCCTCCTCCTCCTCCTCCTCATCCTCCTCATCCTCTGATTCCTTCACACCTGAGCAAACCACAGAGATCTCCAGACATCAATAACTTTGATTTAAATAAAAACAAAACAACTTCACATGTCCACGTTTTGTGACAAAACCAGTCTGACATATATAAGTGGAAGCGTAAATGCTGCACTCATTTAATATCCCGAGAATAGAACTGACATGCTGAGAGTGTCTGAACAGCATGTGCAAGCATATGGAAGTGCTTATATCAGAGAAAATGGTGTCACATGGTGCCGGTTAATTCATTTTGAGTCCGTATGGAGAGTGAAGGGCCCTTTCAGACGGCCGGATTACTCCCTTGGACGTCGCAACAGGTTGAAAGGATCATTTCATCAGAGAGAAGAGAAGAGTAAACAAGAGAGGCAAAAGACACATCTGGGAAATGGTTTTCCTAAACTGGGGTGCATTCCCAACAACGGCATAACTCGCTGATTAACCACCATAGTACGATGCATTGTTTTGGAAATGAACTAGCTAGTCACGACTGTTTCCCAAACACGGTCGCATCTCCGTCGTTTGAACCACATTAGTTAAACAACATAGGGCCATTGTTAATGACGTCACACGCATGTGGTGGAGGAATAACTTCTGCTATTTAACTGATTAGAGATCTCCAAGATGCTACTGTATTGAATATGGCACGTACTGACTAATTCACTATTTTTTGCTCCCTGTCATTTTGCTTTATTTGATGTTTGGTTCATCGCGGCTTCCCTCTAACGTCATACTCCTGGGTTTATGCACATGCCCACTTTTCAAAAACGGCGCTTACAATGGATGAGCAAAAATACATAATTAAAATGCATTTCTATTGAGATAGAATGGAAGATACAGATACTGCTGCATGTTAGCTTGCTTGTTGTGCCCAAGAGCATATTTATTTAAGCCCATATATCTTACTAACAAGAAACTATGCTTCTAACCACAGGTCAAGAGCTGTAGTTCAAACCACGTAAGTTTGTGACGCTGATTGCGAACGTTCGTTTGAACTATGGTTTCGGGAAACACTGAATCGTTGAACTATGCTGGTAACGACGGAACTTGCGACCATAGTTGGCTAACGATGTTTTTGGGAAACGCACCCCTGGTCATGTTCAGTCCTAACAAATGAGAAAAGACAAAAGGTACTCACTGACGAAATGCTGACCGCTGATGTAGACCGGCCCCCCTCCAGACTGCAGGCGAAAGGACACAGGAGGCGTGACCTCAAAACCTCCCAGACTTAGCTAGATGGAAAATGTAGACACACATATTGTTGTAATCCAAACTAGGTGAGAATGATCAAACACAACAATATCAAAACATCTTACTCATGGTCTACTTTTAGAACAAAAAGAAAAACTGTTTAGAACACAGAACATAGCTTATTAAACGAAAATCAAACATCTTGAACTTGCCACATAGAGGCTCCGTTTTAAAACTTAACCTACACAACCATACAAAAGCTTGGGGGCAGCAATTTTCTTTTTTTTCGAAAGAAAGTAATGCTTTTATTCACCAAGGACGCATTAAAGGGGTCATATGATTCTATTTTAAAGATCATTATTTTGCGTATTTGGTGTAACACAATATGGTGACAAAGCTGAAAATTCAGCTTTGCATCACAGGAATCAATTACAATTTAAAATATTCTAAAATAGAAAACAGTTATTCCAAATTGTAATAACATTTAACAATATTACCATTTTTACTGCATTTTTGATCAAATAAATGCAGCTTTGGTAGAGCTGCACGATTCTGGATAATTTTTTTTGGTCTCAAATAAAGATCACGATTCTCCCATGATTCTGAACTAAACAAAATACTGTGACAAAATATTATTGTTGATGTCTATTAATTTGAATGAATCATTAAACATTTAATATATATGTTTTTAAAATATATTTAATACACCAATTTTTTATATTAAAATTATCAAAAAGCGGTTTGAACGAATGATTCAATGACTCATAAAAACTTCACTTGTTTCATTACTGGATCAATCAGCATTTTTGAACAAATCTCTTGAATGAATGATTCAATGACAAACACATTTTTTAACAGTCACTTAATGCATTCGACACATGTTATTTGAAGCACCAGATAGGCCTACGTTCAAAAGATTTGAGCGCTACCATTGACATCAATGTTTATATCTAAACTATAAACTTTCATCCCAGTATTTTTGTGATAATATGAATGACTGTAAGACAGAAATAATATTGTGTAGTTTAAAGACTGTTTGTGAAGCTGGGTTTATTTTCCGTTTTTTTCAAAGGTTTAACAGACAAGGGCGAATCGTTGTCATTTAAAAATGGGATCGCATGAGTGTTTGAATCGAGATTGTGATATCTTTTAACGATTAAAATTTTACTCCATTAATCACTTCCCCCATGTCGTTCCAAACCCGTAAAAGCTTTGTTCATCTTCTGAACACATTTTAAGATATTTTGGATGAAAACCGGGAGGCTTGTGACTGTCCCATTGACTGCCAAACAATTAACACTGTCAAGACCCAGAAAAGTATAAAAAACATCTTCAGAATAGTCTGAAGATCTGCCATCAGTGGTTCAACTGTAATGTTATGAGTAAAGTTACGCTTTGATTTAAACAAAAACAGTGTATTCGTGCGGTGCGGCTGACACAGAACAGCGTACGCAGTTTGCATCCAGCGGATATTCTCCAAAATGTCGCCATGCTGACGCAGAGGAGAGAATTGTTGAATCAAGTCGTTATTTTTGTTTTCTTTGCGTACAATTATTTTGCCGATGTCTTTCATACTTTTCTGGGTCTTGACAGTGTTAATTGTTTGGCAGTCAATGGGACAGTCAAAAGCCTCCTGGTTTTCATCCAAAATATCTTAAATTGTGTTCCGAAGACAAACAAAGCTTGTACGGGTTTGGAACGACATGAGGGTAAGTGATTAATGACAAAATGTTCATTTTGGGGTAGAGTAACCCTTTAATCGCTCTAAGCAGCTCTAAACTTTGGTAAGCATAACAGACTTCCTTCAAAACCACTGAAAACCCAAGTATTGTAAATTATTGAATATTAAAACAAACTACTAAGTGTTTATTATTAGACAATTTTGTACTAAAATCAGATAATAAATGATAGTGCTGGGCGATATACCGGTTCATACCGAATACCGGTGTTTATTTTTCTTATGATATGAATTTTTAAAATACTTAATACCGGTGTCATTTAAATAACTTTTGGAACGCGACACTGTTTGAGAGGGGTCTCTTTTCACTATTGCATTGTGGCGAGGACACAGCTGTATGTGTTACTAAGCGTGAAAGTTCTGAAGCTGTAGAACTAGTAGAACATGATGACACAGAAGAACTCATCCACAATATCCACCGCCCGCGTCTCACACACACGAGCGCGACTTTAGCACTATATTCGTGTTTAGTCACTATTTAGTGTGGAATTTTTCTACAATATTCGCTCATCAAGTCAATCTACTGCAGTTTTTCCTCTCTCAGTCAGTAGAAAATGTGGTTAAATGAAAAAAATAAATACTGTCATATACCGCAAAACCGGTATAATTTTGAAAAATACCGTGATATAAATTTTTGCTCATACCGCCCAACACTAAATGATTCCCACCACAAACAACCGAACAAGATTGGTTTCTCAGAAAGAATTCACGACTGGGATCTGTCCTGATCACTCCATGCCAGTACATCTGAGACAGGCCTTCAGCTAAACATCAGTACAATTGCGCAACTCGCGAAATACAAGCCACAGCCAAAAATTCTGAATGAACATTCCACTGCGCCAGGCAACGGCACTTGCATCGATGGCAACCAGATGTAAACAGCTGAGGGCGCGATGGTCTGCTTAATGCTTTAAATGACAGCTATGTAACTGTTGTAATTACGTTGAATGGCGAACAATCCCTCACGTCCAAAATCATCTCAGATGATCTGTTTCAACACAAACGCTGACTGATGAGTTGATTGTCTCCCGAGCAATAGAGACAAAACCTTGTAATTAAGGTACAATTATTGCTCGAGTCACATATCCCGGGGCGTTTTCTAATTTTGGGATTGAATAAACTGAACAAAATCCAAGATCTTACAGACAGGGTTGAAATAACACAAAAAGGGCTTACAGATTTGGACAAAACAGCAGCTATGCCCTAAAATAGATGACCTCAAGTGTCAAAATGAGCATACCAGCATTAAAAACTCAACCCACTGTACTAATCAAACCAGCAGTTGGTATCTATCAGAACACAAATAGAGTTGCAAACCATAAAAAGCCATAAAACATAGATTCCTCCCAGAGCTCTTTGGAAATGCTCACATTTTCCATAGCTGATATAAAACAGAGGCCAATATGTGCTGATGTCATGGAGAGCTTGTGCCTGCTGTCCTGATGATGCAACGATGGCCCAGCCTCTTCAAAAAAACAATCTGTCAATCACAACTTGACCAGCCTCGGCACAGCTGGAATTTTTATTAGACACATTCTTCCAATACCATAAAACACCCATAACAGGCATCCCTCCACAGTATAAATACATATACAAGATGTTATTGCGAGCATAATAACAACTGGCTTTTAGTAATCTCTTTTTTATTTACAAAACGAATTAGAGTAAACTTGTAGTCTTGTCTGCAATATTAATTTGGGGAACCTACAGGCAAAAACATTGTTTTTTTTGTTTTTTTTCCATGCACTGATCAGTTTTGCCATTTTGGTCTCATAACGTGTTTTTGCAGACTAGCGCAGTGTTTCCCAACCACACGTGACGGGTTGTCGGGTGTGCCGTGGAAAATTATCTAAAACTTCCATATCTCTATTATATTTTGTTATTATTATTGTAAATCAGTGCTATTGGTCATCGTTATGTCTGTTTGTGGGGTTTACAAATATTTAACCAATGAAAAGCATTCAAAAGAGCTTGTGACTAAACCTCGTAATGCCATTGGATCCTCAAATTGTCAGTCAAACCTCATAACTCCACCCCGCCTCCATTCAGAATGAAGCGCCGCGCAGTTTGAAGGCAGACGCCTACTTCTTCACAATGCAAGGGTAAATAACTGATGTTTGAATAAGAGCAGCGTTTCCTTTACTCAAGAAACAATGTCTATAAAGGCTAATGTTTTTGTATGTTTAAAGAGCAGTCTGTCTTAGCATTTGCTGTCTAGTTGTAGCCAATACACTTTTGTACGTTTTAAATATCCTGTGCATAGCGGTTCGTCTTCTATCTATCGTGAGATTTTGGTCAAATGTATTTAACAACAAGAGAAACTGAGTGCCCATATAGCTACAATAAACTTTAAAACTGCAAACTAATGAAAATGTGATGCTCAGATGCGGCCATTCTAATGATGGACAAAACACAGATCTCTGTCAATCGGTCGTCAAAAACCTTGTTAACTCCATTTGAGTATGATTTTAAGAAATTAAGTGCAAGTGTCTGATCATATATAAACCCCAAATACCAACTCTGAAGACGCAATGTTTAATTATTGGGGGACCTTTCCCTCTTTCTATATATATTTATTACAATGCTTAGTGGTGTGCCGTGAGATTTTTTTACATATCAAAACTGTGCCGCGGCAGAAAAAAGGTTGGGAAACACTGGACTAGCGGAAGGACAACAAAGAAAATACACTTCATTTCATTTCACTTAATTTATTTGTGTCTAATGATTTCAACTACGATTTTAACATATTTTTAAAGGCGGTTTTCTCAAAATTTGTTTTTCTCCTGCAATGAGCGAGAAATCTCCTTTTCAGTAACGCTTACATACCTATCCATATTCATAGAGATGTGTACAAATATTGAATCCTTTGTCAAATTCCCCTCTATAAAACTTTTGGCTCTAACAAGCCAATAAAATGAAATAAAAGTGTCTTTAATGGTGGTGTCTGTTAGTAAGTTTTTTTAACCTGTTAACCTGGGGTGTATTGCCTTAAATGCAGATTAATATCAATTATCAGTATGTACTTACAATAGAGTTAGGGTTTGGTTTAGGGTTAGTTGCTTGTAATTATGCATTAATGGATTGTGTACTATTGTTTAAAACATACCAATACCAATTATTTAAACAAAAACTCCATAAAACAGCTTTGGAAGTTGTGAAGATTACATGATCTAGGAACTTCGTAGAGTGCGTGCTATTGTAAAGACCTTTACAGCCTCGTTTTCATTTACGTTAAATTCAATATAATGTCTAATCTGACTAAGGTCTACTACTATAGTAAGCACGCGTAAAATGCATAACAAGGACGCTGTAAAATAAAGAGTTACTGAACCAAATCAAGTGAACAAAAACAGTCACTGCACTTTTAATAACCAAAGCCTAGCAGAAGAACTTATGGATGATATATTTATAATTAGGTAGATGGATACACAGTTGAGCATTGCACGTTTCTGTTCATGATACATAAAACTTTGTAAAGAATGGAGACTAGAACACTTACAGAAGGCAGAACAGACGGCTTCAGTACAGCAAGAGTGATTTTGGTTGTTTTACCATCGTAAGTCAATCCCTCCATCTCCACGGTGTGGAATTTATCCTCCGCCTCAGCGCCCAAACACACCTGAGAACACACGGGAAGAGAGGAAACTGGTTTGTTAATGTGAGTTTATGGACAATCAAAATGATTCATCTACAAGATAGTTCATTAGTACATTTATGATGAACAATGACAACAATATTCCTAATACAGAACTGAAAGCAATGTTATAATAGAATAGAATAGAATAGTTCGTTACTAATAATTATATGAACTTTAAAGTAAACACTAGGTAAGTGGTTTTAGTGAAATAATTTATAATTAATGATTTCATAAATGAATTCAGCAAACATGAAAAAAATAAAATAATTTAATCGTTCATTTTTCCAGGAGTAAAGAATTAATTAGGGTTTAATATCATATATATATATATATATATAAGAACAGAATGGAATAGAACTATAGAGAACAAGACTATTATTCTTTAAAGTGCTACAGAATATAAAGAACAAATAAAATAGATTAGTTAAGACTAGAATGACTGCACCTCACAACTTCTGCATTTATCTTTAAGGTAGAACTGATTAAACTATTCAATGCAGGACTGAATATCTGTAATAGTGAGTCATTTTAATAACATTTCATTATTTCATCTTCCTCACCGCTTTGAGTGACAACTGATGTTCAGCCTCATCATCATCCAACTCGACTTTGTGCTCTTTCTTATCAGCTTTCAACGAGCAACCTGTAGGAAGAAGTCACAAATTATGTTTTATTTATTAATGTTGTATACATGGATGTTTTTTCCACTAAAATTTACATTTTTACAAACAACATCCACATACTATACAAAATTCTTTATAAAGGCTGTAGACACGAGATCATAATAAACAAAGGGGGAAAGAAATACTCCTACTCCTCTTGCCCAGAATATTTTAAAAAGAAAATTACATCTGCGCTCACATCAACATTAGGCTATAAACAAAGGAAAACTCTATGCATGAGGCTAACTGCATTAGCCACAACTCTTTTATTGCACAGCAATACTGAAGCAGACGCATGTCATATGAATGCATAATACTGATTATCGCATATATATGATTATGCAACATGAGGTTTTATTTCAGCTCACCAAATAAATACATCTGAGGTCGGCTGAGATCTTTAATGTTATCCTCCATTTTTGCGCCACAGAGGGTCCTGTTAATCGTAGTTCCGGCGTGTGGATTGACATTTGAACGGACGAATGAGAGCGCACAGTGGGCGGGCTTTTGTACGAGTCGTCCAATAGCATTCACCCTTGGTGGTAAAGTAAACTGCCCTTTTGTTTGCTTTATCTTGCTTTCAGTACCAAATTTATCCGCCAGATGACGCCATATAATAACTATTCAGTACACTTGCCTCTGTTTGTTCATCCATCCTTTCATTTTTCTCCAAACCACTTGTCCTCTGTAGTCTTTTTTCCAAAATAATATATAATATTAATATAATGAGCCAAATGCTTTATTGTGATGATTTGATGCAACTTGGCATCTATCCCAATTAAAATAATAATAATAATAATAATAATAATAATAATAATAATAATTAGAAGAATATTGTCTTCCCAATGTTTTTTTGTTTGTTTGTTTTAATTCTGCAAAATAATTGTTAGTATAAATTATATTAGAAATATATCATTAAAGATCAATTTGTCTTTGTAATGTGTATTTTGTAGCACCACTTCATTTGTTCACAAGCTTGAAAAACACTAACAAACAAAATGTTAAGACCTTTATAGAATGTTCTACTCAAGAGAGTTTGTTTTGCCTCTTTCCAAATTAATCATGTCATTCCAGCTCCGTGGACCAATGAGAGGACAGTTTACTCGCACGTGACTTGTATTAACAATTTTGGTTCCTTTAGAAACTTTGCCGTGTGAAAGCAAACGGCACCAACAATAAAAAAGCAACATTGTAATAATTTTAATCCCTGTTTCGGAACAAAGCAATCGATCTACAGGTGTGAAAACACCCTTAGTGAGCTAAACGCGCTCCGAAGCATTGAATCGAAACATCAAAAGAATCATTAAGGTTTCGAAGCTTCGTTTCGAACTCGCGCCTGACGCTCTGCTCTAAAGTTCACTAGGCCTTGTCGCTTCTCGACTATTTATTACACTCTTAAGAGGATTTACTTGATTTCCCATTCACAAGAACAAAGCTTTTTGCTTTGTTAAAGGTGACAGCCATAAAAAAAAGTACGAAGATAATCGCTTCCACCCTTCATGCAGGCTCTTGGTGAAAACAGCCATCTTGAAAGAAAACGGTTCAAAACAGGCAGCACTTTAACGCGAGTGACCCGTATACACATAAAGACATGCCGGTCTGATTACACACCCCAAAACACAGGCATGCCTGTCGGATCTCAGGGTTTTACACAACTCTAGAGAGCTCTGTAAAAATGACATATTTATAATAGTGCTTTCAATCGATTAAAAAAATTATAATAATTGCACATTTTTCTGAAATTAATCGCGTTTAATCCCACCTAACATTAAAGTATTTAAATATACTTTTATATTGCAATAATTTCACATTCAATCTTCAAATGAATGTACAAACAACATTTTTATGACTGAAGGTATCACTGACACCAATAATACTGATTTATCTATAAAATTGCCCTTCTGACTGTAGCCTAGACTAGTCATATAGACTATGAACTATAGCCATTCAACATTACAGTATAATTGAGAGCTATCAATTTTAACATTTATTAGACTTTAAAAAGTAACTTCTAATTTAAGTGAACTTAAAACAATCTTCGCATAAACCCATTATAATACATGTCATATTTACCTGCGCCCTTCAGCAGAAATATACAGAAATTGAAGTTATCAAACACTAAATTCTAAATTAAATACAGATGAATCCTTAAAGCTATAAAAGTTATTGATTTCCTCTTTTTTTTTTTTTTTTTTTCTTTTGTTCTGTAAAGAACAACAGCTGGTTATTAGGTTATTTTGGCTGTGTTATTTCTTTAAGAGCTGCCGCTGGCTGCTGAACATGACACGGATCTGACACGCATAGTATTTTCTCTCAACTCTCATCAACGTTTCTGACCCACTTCAGGTCTTAAAGTCTCTAGTAATGAGCTAACGAGTTGAATCGGGTGTGTTAGATGGGGGAGACAGTGCTGGGCTGCTCCAGAACACTTTTGAAAACCATTTTAGAGACATGTTCATAAATGTGACTCATATAAAATATATTACATGCATGCACAATTTTAAGGCAGCTTTAATCGCCTTTTTGGTAACTTCATGACTTAACTGACCACAACATTGCATGCACGTAGTTTATTTCGCGCTTTGATATGAAAGAATACAGGCTACAGCGCGCGCCGGCGCCTTTGTGCGTGCAGTGGAAGAGGCGAGCCCAGTACCGTTTCCGCGCTCGTTTGACTCGCGCCTGGCGCTGAAGTGAAGTGGAGCGCGCGTCTGAAACGTCTCCCGTTTGGTGTGGTCGTAAAGACGCTCTGAGACTGAATAAATGCACTTCTTGTCAAGAGAAAAAGTGACAGAAGCAGCAGTTGTGAGAGGGGTGGCCAACCGTAGCCCCGCCCCTGCGTTAACTGCGTTAAATATTTTTAAATTAAACTGAAAACACGTTCAAATTAGTTAACGCGCTAATTTTGACACCACTAATTTATATATGTATCGCTGGACCCTGTCAACACTTTGCTTAATATTCACATAAACAATTATTTCTCATAAATCCTCTAAAGGAGGGTACAACCTTTATAAACATCTTTAGTATGAGGTATTTACCAACAGAAAACTGGTTGTACTCTGACAAGCTCTTTAATATTAAAAGTTTGCTTAAAACAGTATAAATATGGATATGCCATGAGGATTTGTCATATTAACCTAAGGACTTAGGGAATCTGTACTGTTGTGGTTGACCAACATGTTTTTTTTTTTTGCTGATATCTAGCAGGTGTGCAGAGACATGGGATACTTAAAAATACTGAGATCATATGAATCTTTCTTTTATGTGGTTTTGTTTGTTTGTTTGTTTGTTGTTTACCAGCCAGATAATGCCAAATTAGTAAAATGGGTCAATTATCCTCTATCATAGCCTCTAAATTATCAACATAATCAAAACTTTGCTGAAAAACCTGTTGCCTTCTTTTATCTGATTGTATACATTTAGTGTTTAATGCATTTTTTTTTTCTTCTGTAAAAATCTTTACTGAAATTTATATTATTAATATTTCAAGATAACTTTCTGGACTGAAACAGCTTAGGGTGACATGATTATCCATACTTTATGTCTATCTATCTATCTATAGTGTTAAAATGTGAAACATCCTCTTATTAAGATATAGGCTAGTATTGTTGGGAGAAATAGAGAAATAGAGCGTCAGCCGACAGCTATTATGTATATTATGATATTATGTAAGTAGTCTGTAATACTGTTATAAAAAAAATCTTATTGATTTACATGACAATCAGAATTTCTTCTTATTTTTTGGCCATGCAAATAACAACATCTGCACCAAATTGCAAATAATTGCTCGGTTTGGCCTCCGAATGAAATTTTTCTTCAGGTATGAGCTTCTTATTCTCACTTAAATGTGCTATTGACTATTCTGATTATTATTTCATATGTCAGGCTTTACAGAGTCTCTAAAGTGTCTTTTATACTCTCAAATATTTTCCTAACTTTCTCGCTTTCACAGAAATGTTTTCGCAGACCTGTATCTCTTTCTGGAAGAGAACCAGCTATCTGATTTTCACAAACGCAGATGAGCAGATCTACCATTTAGATGTGTCAGTAAAACTACAGGTATATCAGATGCGTTGTGTGTTGTTTAACTGTGGTGACGCTCTTGATGGCCCGACATTTGGTAGAGATTGTACCACAGATGCTATGAAAAAGCCTTATTATGTTACATTAAATTGTATAGTAGTGAGTGTCCCATAGTACTCCATTCTTTTCTTGATAAAAAGAAATTGAATTCTTTCGAAGGACTTGAGTAACTAGACACATAGATAGCCATCACTGCATCTGTATAAAGATAAAACATCAATACAGTCTATTTGAAGCACACCAACACTCTTAAAATTAAAGGTGCTTCACGATGCCATAGAAGAGCCTTTTTTGTCTAAATGGTTCCATAAAGAACCTTTAACATCTGTTTCCCAAAAGGTTCTTTGTGGCGAAAGAAGGCTCTTCCGATTATAAAAAGGTAAGAAAGAGATGGTTCTTTGAAGAACTTTTGACTGAATGGTTTCTATATATGGCATCGCTGTGAAGTGCCTTTTAAGCACCTTTATTTTTAAGAGTGAAGACATTTCATTTAACACAGATATTTAGATTACGGTATGCATGATGCATGGTTTTCACTCTTCTTGTGTGTTCAGCCTAAAGCTTATTGTTGTTTCTTGAGGACTGTGTTTATGCATTTGTTTGTTTAGTGCGGTTGATCTTTGAACCGTCGGACATCCGATGTAATCTGAAATCACAGATTTATTGTGAAGAACTGGAGGCCATATAGGTCATATTGGTTTGTAGCGTCTGTGAGATAAACAGGAGCCTGTCTAGGAACATTGAGTGAGATAAGAAGTGTGATACTTTAACCTCTCGCTTCTCGCTCATCTTGTGTGGCAACATTTTATTGGCTGAGGTGGGGGCCATCAGGTAGATAGGGCAAAAAAGCATAAAGGCACATCAGCAGGAGAAAGAGAGGCTCAGAGCACCTGTGGCCAAACACAATAGAGAGTTTTCGAAAACAGAGGCCGAAAGGAATTTCAGTAAAATGAGCCAAGTCACGTCGCAATGGCAGAATAGACAGGAAGATGAAAGCGACTGGAAGACTGACAGAGGAAATGAGGGTAGGAGATGCGTCACCGCGGCAACCGACTCACACTGACAGGATCTTAACCAGGCGAGATGGCATCAAACTTGGCTAAACAAACCAGGAGTGTGATGGCTAAAACAGACAGTTGTCAAATTGTTGTTTTGCTATGGTATAGGCTGATAAATCTGATGACAGCTTTATAATAGAAGAGAATACATAAACAAAGAGAGGTTTGATCAACACTGTAAGAAAAGAAAAAAATCCATAGAAAAACGGATAATGTTTTGGCAGATAATTACCAGTACGTTTTCCGTTAAATTTACAGACATTTCCCCTCAAACCTAAAACAAAACACAATGCAATGCAATGCGTAATTCAAAATACGGGTAAAACACCTGTAATAAATAAATGTGGAAAATTCTTTTATATTAATGGTAGACTACATTGAGCTGTGTTTTTATGGACTTTTCTTAGATTGAATATACATTACTTAATATCTTATACTTATTACTATTTAAATTCCATTGAAATCTAATATTTGAAGTATAAAAATCTAACATTCAAAAGTTTTTATTTATGTTTTTAAAAGTGTACTTAATTATATAGCTTCTTGTACTTACCAATAATTGTATAACAGTAATATTGTGACATTATGACAATTTAATATAACACTTTTTTCACTGTAATTTATTTTGCTTTTATTTATTTTACATTACTCCAGTCTTCAGTTTCACAAGATCAGTCTAATGCTGATTTACTGCCTAATTATTATCAGTTATTGCTGGTTCTCATTTATGAATAATGATTCTTGTTATTATTATTGATGTGGAAAAGCATTTTCAGGATTTATTTATTTTATTTATTTATTTATTTATTTTTGAAGAATAGAAAGTTCTTCATAGAAAGCTGAGGAAAAGTATTTTATTTACTTATATATTTATTAATATATTTATTTAATTAATTAATTTATTTTTAAATCCACTAAATAAAAATGCTATTTCTACTTCAACTGACTTTAGTTAGCAACCTGATTTGTTCGATCATATTAAATAATATTTTTGTCTTAAATACAAGTAGTTCATTTGGAAGTCACAACACAAAATGCTTTTTTGGTTACCTGAGACAAATAACTTTTTATAAAAAAAAATCTATTTAAAATATAAAAAATGTTTTATTTGAATGTCTTCAGTAATTTCAGAAACAGTTTGCAAGATTTTAATGTGTTTAATTCACTTGCCTGAGACCAAAATTGGAAAATGATTATGTGTAATGAATTTTAAGACAGGCCAATCACACAAATCCAGCAGAATTATTGTTCCTGTTGAAAGACGCTTGTTTTCCAGCAGCTGGGTTTGTGCAACTGCTGGTTCTTTTCTGTAAGCCACAGGCTGTAGAGCGCTGTAATCAGTTTAGCGCTTTAGCATTTCCTGGGAGATGCAGTCGTGTGTAGAACAGAATGTAAAGGCTCATTTACTGCGAATAAAACTGCTATGATTCCACGTCCCCTCCCTGTGTCACATGGGCATCACTCTACTGTGATATAACCAATGAGGAAACTGCTGTTTTGACTGCTGTCTTGGCTCACAGAGATCCCATCAGTTGTTTACGCCCTTATGGTGTCTGGGTGGACATGGGTGATGAATGCTTTCAAAATACTTGTCAAGGACTTGTTTTTTGTATACAAACTGTACTCACAGGTTCTCACCAGCAGGTTTTCACAAGTTGACAATGAATGATGATTTGGGCTAAATATAGGCAGTAGTAAAATTCAAAGTGGCATGTTTTTATCAATGTTAAAATAACCCATTTGTTGTTTGTTTTCCCTGAAAAATGGTGGTGGTACTATCAAAACATTGTTCTGTTTTAGCATCCCAATCAGCTCAATATTGGCTCAACCAATTGAATGAGTTTAAAGTCTTAAAAATAAAGGTTCCAACAGGGTGTATTTGCTGTAATGTCAAAGAAGAACCATTTTTGGTTCCTCAAAGAACCTTTCAATGAACAGTTCTCAACCATCTAAAATCTAAAGAACCGTTTTCCACTAGAAACGCAATGGAAAGATTCCATAGATGTTAAAGGTTCTCATATTGAACTATCAATGCCAATAATGAGCCTTTATTTTTAAGAGTGTAGGAATAGCATTAGTTCTGCTATTCTATATTCGGTAGTTCTGCAAAAAGGGCACATTTCACCAATTCTAAATTAATTTTACACAGGATAAAACGGAAGTCTTAGAAGTCACAATTCTTTTTAATATAAAACACCTTTAAACGTCACGTCATGAAGAATCCATAGAGAGTGCCTCCATAATTGCTTCCAAAGTGCATTTTAGGAAGGACTCCAGCTTGACAGAACTAACAGTTTTTAGTCCATCTCTTCATACAGGAAATGTAGAGAACATGCATCACAAACACATCTTACAAAGTCCAAAGAAAGAAAAAAAAAACACAAATAAAAAGAACAAGAATGAACGAGTCTGGGGTTGAGTCAGTCTCCTTGATGCCAAATGGCACGTAGACAAACAGCCGTCTTGATGGGAGAAATTCATCAGACAGCTTTGCGGTTTTGGGTTGGAAAGGACAAAGCCCCTCCCTCTCTTAGATGGGTAGCTGAAGAAAGAGGAACGAGAATGTAGCGTAAGGGACGAGCAAATGACCAGTCAGATTCAGGTGGGAATGAAAATGTGTGTTTGTTTTCATTCCACTTTAATTAGGGTTTTTGTTCCATGCCAAGACTTAAATATGCATGTTTCTGAAAAATGATAAACAAACACAGAAAAATACAATTCGGTTTAATATGTTATTGGGTTTTTCTAGCCGTTTTTATCACAGGCTCAAAGCTGATCCTGTCAAAAATCATGGAAATTGAATAGAATCTTTCCATAAATGAGTGGAAAAGATGTTTTTGCACAGCTAGATCTCTTCTACCATCTCACAGAAAAAAAAGTATGGCTTGGTACAGATGCTCATGAAGTGAGTCCAAGTGAGAATGTCAGAGATCCGCCTAAATTAAGTTCTAATTGGCATCCTATAAAATCCTTTCTCAATTAACTAGCACACATGAGAGTTGTGGGTCAGACCACAGATGCGACTGAGGTGACGGACGTCACCTTGTTGTCTTCTGCCCAAGGCTGTAAGTTCTGCAGGGCGTAAAGCGAGGAGTTGTGTAGGCAGAGAGGGTCTTGTTGGAGCGGCTGACTCAGGGTCTTCTGAAAGGCCTCCTGTTGTAGCTGCAGCATCAGACGGTTGGCTTGCTGTCGCTCAGCCTCTCTCTCCTCAGCAGTCTGCCTCCTGTCATCAGAGACACATGACTGAAGTCAACATGATGTGCAGTGACAGAGACCCTTTTCAAATACAAAAGCGGATTATGTCAACTAACATGTTTATCTGGTGCAGGTCCTAGGCTGTTTTTAATTACCTTGAGAGATCTGAGCTCTCCGCATACACAAGACATGTCATGCCTTTGTGAAAAATAACAATGTGTGTGTTATGACTAAAGTCATTTTGAATGAAACGCATGAATGTTAATGGTTCTGTACATTTAATAATGCCTTGAATGTACACATGAGGAGCCTATTGGAGCTGTCAGCGTAAAGATGTGGGTATTATTATATAACAGTACATGACAAAACAATGAATAAATGCTATTTTATTGGTCCGGGGACCTGATATGCACTTTGATAGATCAAATATGATTAATCCTTCTACCAGCTGCAATAACTTAAAGGGATAGTTCTCTCAAAAATTAACATTTTATCATCATTTACTCAACCTTGTGCCATTTGTCAGTGTGATTTTCATTGTATGGACAAAAAAAAAAACTGTATGACGACAAAGCAAAGACAGAATTCTAATTGTTGGGTCCCTTTAATGTCAAATTTACCACAAGTTTGTTCAATTTGAATGAAAACAAGTTGATTTGTTATCCCCTTTTCAAGGTTAGAAGACACAGCTAGGGCAGACTTTCAGAATTTCGAAACAGGAGTAACAACAAACAGCCAAATTTTGTCAGGAAACATGAATTAAATTTATTTATTTTATTTACTTATTTTTTTGCACCATCAAAAGGATTTTTGTAAATTGTTTGGGATGATTATATAGGGTAATTTGTCATTCAAATACAAATGTGTATTGTTATTTTTTTCTTGAAATAAATTAAAGAATTACCATACTTATAATATCCTATTTTAATATTTTATCACATTTAAAATGAGAAATGGTTCACTGATCACTAACGACATGGAAAATGCGAACAGAAACTGTGTTCCTTCCACTTCAGGTTTTCCAGGTTTGTTGTGATGTAAAATATTCAACTGTAGTCTAGAGACACTTTGAGAATGAAGGATGTATTTGTGTGTCGATCTTACGGGTAACAAGCCTGTGATCAAATGAGCCAAGTGCAATCACATTACAGTGATGCATTTAGCTGTGATGTGTGGCTAATGGACGCCGGGCGGCAGGTATGGAGACCCTCATGGCGGACAGATTTTGTCATGGAGGATGAAGACAGGATGTATGATTTCATGCATTCGTGACATCTGAATTAATTCTCAAACAAACTGTTTTCAGTGTTGCTATTGATATTCAGGTTTGGTTGGTATCCAGTTGTGAGGTAAGATTTACCAGAATTTCATTCCTAAGAGGCAATCTAAAAGCAAAGTGACCGCGCTAATGAATGTTTCCCAGCAGCTTTCAGCAGATACAGATAACTGCTGAATTAAGTTGAGCCCCATAAATATTGATGAGTAGGCATACTGAAACAACCATAATAAATTTTTATTTGTTAAAGGCCATGACTCAGCTTCATTATAAATAAATCACGATCAGCCAGCTCTCGTCTGCCTATTGCAGCCTGTTGGTAAAACCAAAGGTAAGTAAGCCTGCTCTTAATTAGATTGGGCACTTATTTGCTCCAAAAGAGCCAACAGCAAAAGGTTGAGTAGATTATGGGGAAAGGATGGACATGCTCTCAATTATTCAGAAGTATAGGTTCAGTACTGCATGGACAGCAAGTTTCCACACAGCCTTTTAAGAGCTGGAACGTTTCTGCTTGGTCAAGACAATTGGTGTCCAATGCAAAATAAATAAACAAATAAAATGCAAACCTCTGCAAACTTACAGTAGCATTTTTCCATTAGGCCTTAAACGCCCTTCTCACTTAAATTAGCTGCTTTAGGGAATTTTATCATCAGATATTGCCAACAAAACGAATTTGAAAGCCTTGGATTCAGATGTAGCCTAATCGAAATAATTAATATAGGTTAGTCTCCTGAACACAAAAAAAAACTACTCCTATATGGCTATTATTTTCTATACTTGGACGAGAGGTTGTGTTTAAAATAATCCATTTTAAATCGAACATGTTTTCACTTACCTCCATTTTGTTCTTCTGTTTTGAAACCAGGTTTTGACCTGAGCGTCTGTCATCTTCAAGGCCTTGGCGAGCGTGGCGCGCTCCGCGGACGCCAGGTACTTCTGCCGGTGGAAGCGTTTCTCCAGCTCACAGATCTGCACGCGGCTGAACGACGTGCGGGGCTTTTTCCGTTTCGGTGGAGTTCGGTTCTGGTACGGATGACCGATCCGTCGTGTCACGGAGAACGGTGAAAGAGCAGCTGAAAAAACAGGATTTAGGTGTGAGTGTAGGTGAAAAACACTTGCATTCAATAACACTGAGAAGAAGAATATTCACGAAGAGCCATTATATTTATGTAGAATTAGTAATGTCATGAAATCTTGATTAAAATAATTTTATATTAATATAATTATAATTTTATATTATATAAATGCAAATCAGTTTCTGGAACAAAAAAAAAGAACGTTATTGCAAAGTTTTTATTTTCAGTGTCTTTAATGTATTTTGGAAATCTTAATGGCATTAGATAGACTATACCGTCTTAACAGTGGAAGTAAATTCATGGTCATTAGGGCAAGAACAAACAAACGCCAGGAGGATCATTCCTGGTGGTGGTCTTTCTGAGTCTATTAACATACCAACCCGATCTCATGAAAGTGCGTATAAATAGTACGCCAAATAAAAACAAAACTCGTGGTATTGATACTCAAAAATGGACTTTGGCGTGTATATGCTACGCGATGGGTAGGATTAGGGTTGTGGGGTAGATGCGTATCATATGCACGCCAAAGTCCATTTTTGCGTATCAATACCACGAGTTTTCGTTTTTATTTGGCATACTATTTATACGCATTTTCATGAGACCGGGCTCAACATACACGTGTATATTCTGTAATATGTATTTAATGTGATAGATCAAAACAAACATATTACGATATTTCGATGCACACTTAAATACGTTTCTAACAATGCGCGTTTTAGGTGATTTGAATTTGTGATTCGTTTCCTGAACTGAACATAGTGTTCCGTTGTTATGGTTTCCTCAGTCGAACTTGAATTTTGAGCGTCTTTTTTAAAGGGCGGTCATGATGTCCATCACCTTTAACTTCAGCACATACATGGACAAATTGCATTTCAGGTTTATATCACACAAAGTGCTAGCAGCAGTCAACTCGGGCTCATTTCTCATTCAGTCCTTCTGTATTGTTTATCCATTATTCATGGTTTTACAACAGAGGTCTTGATTTTTGTATTCAGAATTCTTTGTATGCATTTATTTGAATTTCTTTCACCTTTCCCCTCCTTCCTGTTTTTCTTTCCCCCACCAATGTTCCTAGTAGAAGCAGCTGTGAATAACTAATGTGAACAGTTTGGCACCTTTCATAGATGCATGTGAGCCCAATTTGACACTATAGCCTATGTGACGTTATAAAAGTATATAAGCATTAAACCAAATACTGTTTGCTATACATATATCAAATTTATTTATTTTTTTAAGTATTTATGGGGACCACAAGGGTACTGGAACCCAGTCAAGGCCACTAAGTGGCGGATAGGTGTCTAAGAAACATTGATTTGGTGACGGTATGTTGTCCTAATGTTTTGTTTGTGCACCTGAATTAAAAAAAAACATAAACAGGTACATCACAGGTTGCACATGTTTATAGTGCACAGGGATGTTAATTTGCACATTTCGAATAGCATCTGAATTCTGATGCTACATTAGCAGCGTGTGGCAAACTATCCTTACCATTTGGTGAATAAGGATGTACACATTCAAGATTAATAGGACCAAATGTAATATAAGAATCAACCACTGGAAAAAGTCATTCATCAGCTCTAATATGAATTTTGCCCCTCACATATGCTTGTTACATCCTGAATATAAATTTCTATGTTCATATATCAGTATGTTATTAAAAAGTTAAAAAATTTTTTTTTTTTTCAATTTAGTAGTAAGTAAAATATGATTTTGTGTGATATGTTCTGCAAAGCTATAAATGGGGGGGGGGGTCCAATTTTAAAAATAATTTTAATTTTGGCTTCCGCTGCACTGTATGTATTCTGTATGGAAAAATATCTGTTTGATTCAGCAGAAGCCAAAATTAATATTGAACATCTGAAGAAAATGTTTACAAGGACAGTATAGATGCGATTCTGTAGAAAATAAATAAATAAATAAATAAAGCAGAGAGATTAACAAAATATTATATTGCATCGTTTATATAGACACAAATCTTATAAAATGAGAAAATGAAATTAAGGAATTAGACCAGAATAACAAAATAATTGGAGAACACTCACTTCACTGTGCAACCTGTTTTTAATCGAGTAAACCGAGAGAGTGACCTTCGCTCAATGTGTTTTGTTATTCTTGTGGCTGAACTTGGGTCTTGCAATGGTTGGCTGGCCATGTGTGAAGACAGAGAGCCAGTTTTCTGTTTGGCAGGTTGGAGTTCAGATAATACCATGTTGGAGATCTGTAAAAGTCTGTTCTTGGCTACTCAACTACATTCATTCACGTTCTTGTGTAATTCAAGATTCGTCGGTGGCTCTCAGAAGAACTTCTCAGCAGTTCACACTAGTCACATTGGGATTCCTCAAGGTCTGTCATGAAGTCAGTCTGACATTGAATCTGTTTTGAGCAACCTCAGAGATGCAACTGAATTTATCGTTATAACAGATAATAATAATTAAAAAAAAAGGTGTCATTATTTTATTTTAGGCTAGATATTTTATTTTATGCTGAGATCGTTCGTTTATTTGTCATATTTTATTAGACGAGCAAGTAAAAAGGCTTCTGATTGGATTAAGCGCATAGACTCTTCATTCCTTTGCGTAATTAGATTTGATTGCTTTTAATTAAAGCGCTGATCTTGAGTGACAGGCGGCACGCGTCATCATCACTTAAGCACACGGGTAATGATTCTAGAACGTTTGACATGAACATTATCAAGAGCAATTAATTCATTTATGTTTTTAAAATGTGTTTTAGATGATACACTTAGTTTATGTCTCCGTAGCTAAAGTGGAATGTTTCTCGACGTGGTCACAGCTTAGCTTAATCGGAGTTATTTATTTATTTATTCTTTTCTACTATATGTCAGGTATGCAGATTGCCGAACGAACAAATAACACATTTCCCAGGAACACTCCTCCGCAGATACATATGTGGGTCAAATAGAAACAAAAACAATCCCCGTATTCAGTCTCGACAGCAGAGGGAATTCTAAATGATAAGTCTGTGTAATAAAATTTATGGTGAGCACATCAAAAAATCAAAGCTTGCCTTAGAGAATATTCGGCCAGTAATAAAATCAGTTATACGTGATATCACCTTCATGCGACAGCGCCTGCCTTTCCCATTGCGCATATTACCTTTGTAGAAATCTAATAAATATACATGTAATGGATTCAAAGCGCGATATTGAAATATAACATGGGCATTTGTCGCTATTTACGCGCAGTGAGGCAAAACAGAATGTGCCTTTAAATTTTCTCTCATGCTGGGAATTGAAATATCGAATAAAATAAAATAATTGTCAGGAAAAGCCATAAACCGTCCGCTCGAGAGCCTCGTCGTCCCTTCAGACACTGTCACCATGGCTACGCTGCCTAGTCTCAGTTTCATAATCATTTGTATTTATGGGTGGGAAAGATCATTATTGTCATTTCAGATAGAGGGGCATCCACATGCAATTTCATTTTCCAATTTCTCCAAGGCCAGTGATATCAGATTACGACCATCACCTGCCCCTTGTTGTGATGCAGCTGGACCCAACAGCCCCCACCAGCAGCGGTAATACAAATAAATTTACCTACTGATGAATATACTGTTATGCGAATCAGTGCAAGCAACTGTGTCTTTTCAGAGCACGCGGGGAAACAAATGCAGACCGTTTGAATTAAGACACCGACACGTGCGGTTTTCTCGTGTCAATGCAGATTGTGGTATATTTGAAAATGGTCGATTGTAGCATTTATTGTATTTCCAGAGTTATATTTACACCTCCTTGCACGCCGCAGTTGTCACCAGTGCTCTTTAACAGGAACAGAAAAGCCGTGCGTAAAGGCCGTTACCATCACCAGAGCACCTGTGTTTATTGACCGGAGAGCGACTGATCTGTTTATGCATTTCTGGATTTTTATAAACTTGCAAACTGCCAAGGAGTCAATTAACAAAAAAACATGTGGTATAGCCTTTCATCGCCTCCCAATCCGGCATGATATGTCCGGCCTGCAGTGCATATCGAGTCTCAGGCCTGTCCGTGCACCTTTACGCGCCTTGACACTTGTGGTGTAATGCAGACATGCAATTCAAGCTGACGGAGAAAATAGTTGGAAAAAGAGAAACCTATTTCAGACAGGCATCGTGACTTGTGCATTATTACTAATAAGTGGCTCTGGTTCCTTTGGATGACGCTTGGAGAAAGGCACCAAAATAATTGCAATTTTTAAACTACTACTGTAACTTATAAATTTAGTACAATTTAATGTAAATATCTTGAAAATTAAAAGACCGTCTTAGGGGTGTTTGATGCAAAAAGAAAAAAAAGAAAAAAAGAAAAAGTGATTTCAATTTTTTTTCTTTGTTTATAGATATGTTTATTTATATTTTGTAATTTTTATAGTTAGGCTACATACATTTACAGTATTAAGCATACATACAATTTTGTTTAAAAATCTGAAATATGTCCTGCGTTACCTTGTATCCAGCGCAATTCAAAGGCACGGAAGAGATAAAATATAATAAACGAGTGGCCCAAAGTGACTATGAGTAAAATTGATAAGCATATTTACAAAAGAGCTTTTGCAGTTGACATATCATTCTCTCATTTGAATAATTAATGAGAATAGAGCGGAATTCTGAATATTTAATGCGCAGAAATCCATATTCTTCTTCATTTTCATCTCACTATGAGTGACGTCATTTGAAGACGCGAACCGACCAAAAGGAGGAGGATGTTACGAATACAGACGAGACACAAATAACGTGATGCATATATTTTCTTATTCATGATTTGGAATTTATTTACTAAAGTATGCATTAAAATTCTATATTAAAACGTATATATTAAAAGAGCATTAATATAATACAAATATAATTGTTTCATTTTCTGTAATCAAGCACAGGCAATGCTATTTATCAGAAACGTTCTTTTTCTTTTCTTTTTTTTTTGTCCCACTTGGAAATGTTATCCAAAATCGTCCTCTGTTGGATCTCTATTGGTATTACGTTTGCGTAGATTAAAACGATTTGTCAACATGCCATTACGCATTACCACTGGCTGTGGCAACATTTAGCTCCCTGCAACCACTGTATCATGATTCATTTGTCCTAAAGGCCCACAGAGACAGTAGCTCAAGAATATAGACGTGACTTGGTGTCATAAAACCATTCCACAAGAAACTGTGATTTTGAAAGCCACTGTGTTTTTATGAGCAATACACACGTGTAATATCCACAGGCCGAGATGATGTTGGTTCTACTGTGCGCCTGAGTTCAATCCAACATCATGGCCTCTCTCAAATAAAATTAATTATTGTGCTGCTTTAAGAGATTGTCTAGTGTTACTCCTCAATTTTCAGATGTGTCGAGGGGTAAAGCTACTGGAGTGTTTAAAGGATTTCCGATATTAATTCAAGCACAATGCAGAGATGTGTTTTAGCAGAGAAAAAGAAAAACGTCGACTTAAATATAAACACCTAATAATGGCAATAAAAAATAACATTCTAGACTTAAAATAATAATAATAATGAAAATTAATTTTAGAGTAAAATACATTTGGCTCTAAAAAATAAAAACAAACAAAAAAAGTATTCTAAAATAAAATAAAATTATATGGGCATATTAAATATATTTCTACGTATACAAAATTATTATATATGCCATTACATATTACTGTAGCCTATTTAAACGTGAATACGTAAAATGAATCGCTTGTTGTATTCCTTATTTTTAAGTTGCTTTGATTAAAAGCTTCTACTAAATAAATAAATGTAAATGCATGAGACCGACTATTTCTTATAGATACGGCACTGAGTCAAAAAAATATTTTAGTAGAAATGGAGGTTTGAAAAATAAGAGGTTTTAGTTTTAAAATCCTTTATATCTTACAGTAATAATATATCATTTATTCTTGTAATCTTGAGACGTATTTTTTCTATTTTAAAAGTAACAGTGCAAGTAATTTCAGTTCAAAACATACCGTAGCAGTTATTTTATATATAGGCCTATTTTTTGTTTGTTTCTGTTAATTGGACCACTGCTGCTTTTACAACGTCTGCAATTTTTTTTGTAATTTGTCGTCTTAATTTAGCCTATAAGAAAATCACTGCGAAATCTGCAATTTAAAAATAATAATAATAATCTTTTGGCTACGTAAAAAACGTTCCGAGAAAATAAAGCAATTTTCTCATTGTTAGCAGATAACGTTGATGACCCTAAAAGTCAAATAGAAACAAATGAATCGTCCGTCTTTGTTGATGTTGGTCATAATTATACCTTCTTTTTTTTTCTCTAACATAAGCAAGACTCAGCCTACTTTTGGCAGTGCTGTCTTACCGGTCAGCCGATCTTTGGCAAATCTTCTGCTGCTCTCCATCCAGGGGAACGTGAAGCTGGCGGGGCTGCCCATGCTGGGTACCGTGTGCATGGTGGGTATCCCCGCCGCGATGCCCGGTGGATGGGCAGAAGTCGGCGGGTGAGGTGCGGGTGGCATGGGTCTGTGGGCCGGGACGCGGATGACACCACCTGCATTCCCTGAGTTCACGTTAACGTTCATATTCATGCTGACATTCATGTTCATGTTTACGTTGTAGGAACCTGCAAGTCCCGCCGCCATCGAACAGGCCGGATTGTACACGCTGTTGTAGCCGTTGGCATAGACGTTCGGCGCGAGCGCGTAGTCCGGGTCTCCGGTTCTGCTCGGCAGCATGCAACTACTCGGCTGGTCCGAGCCATTGAGAATCTGATCTATTCCAAAGCTGATGGGTTCGTGCTGCTGGTGCGTCTGGTTCACCTCTTCGATCCCCGTGTGCTCCATCGTCGCGGTTCTTTCTGTTGCGCACAGCTTGGAAGGTTGCGATGTTTAATTCCTAAAACTTCAACGCAACACGATTTATTCCCAAAGGTACAGAATTTATTTTTAACAAACAAATATTCTTCCTTGGAGTGCTGAGAGCCCATGCAATTTTATATCGCTGCCATTTGATGTACAAAAACAGTGAAGAACAGAAATCACATTGACTCCTTCACGATTAATTCAGCATTATCCAACACTTTCTTGCATTGAGTGCGTCTTGCATCTTTTTCAGTTCCATGATGATGCCTAAAAAAAAAGCAACTCGACAGTAGAAAGGGCTCCGCGCTCAGTTAAATCCCGAAGTGATGAGTTGCCAAGTTGTAGCAAACAAACCGGACGCGTTTCTGGAGTGGTGCCGTACCTCAGAAAGGCGCACGGCCCAGACTTGAGCTCATCACTGTTATCTAAAGTGAAGTGTTAACTGTCCGATACGTGCATATTAATTGTCGTGAGCTGAAAATGTCCTGTTCACGCTCCTCTTGAAGTGATTTCCAGCAGGTGAGACAAACCCCTTCTGCCCAAACTCTGTCACACGCCTCTCCATTGGCTCTTGCGCACTTCTGTAGAGACAATGCCTCGCGCCCGCACCCCTCTCTTAAAGAAGCCGCTTCTGTTTTTCACCAGGGCTGTTGTGTTGTCGTTCACGTTGAAAAACATAATGTTTCATGTTCCTAGAAAACAGAGCAGTGGTGGAATTATAAAAAAAATGTAAGCAGATGTGACATAAGTAGTTTGATATACAATAATCTTTTTTTTTTTTGTCTTTTTTTTGTCTTTTTTTTTTTTTTTAAGAATAAGCAGTGAAGTTTCTTTTTTGGTGTTTTAAAAACATTAATATTTTGGAGAAAAGAAAAAAAAAATTATGCCAAAGTAAAGTCCGTGTGGTGTAACCAACTTGCAGGAAGCCATTTTGTTGTCATGTGACAGGAAAAACAACATGACTGCGAGCCAAGGTCAATTTTATCACATACAATATCACATTTTGACTTTTTTATGAAAAGTCATATTGACTAACGTATTGCTATTGATGATATCTATTTAGTATTTATATATTTTTTTGTATTAATTTCCTAATCATTTTTGTATTATACAGTTTACGTTTTTAAAGGTGCAGGTTATTTTGTTTTACTTCATGCTTACGCCACTTTGTGTAGGCCTACTCACTAACTATTTTTATTTATTTAGTTTTTTATTAATTTTTTTTTACATCCGAATTTTTATAGAATATGGTATAGGGACAGTTCACCTGCCAATTCACCTTACACTGACTCTTGTAAGAAAGTGAATTGTCAAGTTAAAATACACTGAATTTGAGCAGGAATACTATTGACATTGGGTTGTTGTAATAATAATAATAATTAAAAGCAAGCTTCATTTCTTTAATGTTGTGAAAATAACACATCAAAATAGCTTGTAAACCACAGGGTTGATGCTGTTAATTATCCCAAGGAATAAAGGCCAAAATGTTTAGATCAATTCAGAAAAAAGCTCTTCAGGTTTTGTCAAGGGTACAGAAACATGCAGCTTTACACATGGCAATGCGTTTGCTTAATCAAATGAAACTGAATTTCATTGAAGTGCACTAGCCTTTGGCTGCGTAAAATAAAAGGGTGAAGCCAGAGAAGCATCAGTTGCCTTTAGTGATGCAGAAGCCAGTGTGATTGGCGCAAATAATTTAACCTTTTTTCGCCCGAAGCTACAGTGGAAGATTCTCCGCTTTCAATTCAATAAAAATGAAAAATGGCGCATAATAAAACCTGAAAGCAAGGAAAACGAATTTAATATATCATCGTTTTATTACGTACTTATTTCAGCTTTCGCACAAATAAAAATATTTCTCCACAGCACCAAGTGGCTAGAGGGAAGCATAAAAATCAATTTTCTGAATACAGAGCTGTATCAATAATAAGCGCTCTTGTGTGTGTCTCAATAGCAGGAAAACATGTTGTTGGTTCTCAATGATATCGAATAAAGCAACCCGGAGTCGTGGCTTTTTAACAGCACGAGGTCGTGTTGTGCAACAACAGCATCTCATCGTTAGGCTACAGGCCTATCATAACGCGGGGGGTTTTCTCAAACACGAAAAAGATGATCGTTGTATATCTAAACCTTGATTGAAGACGTTTTTCAGAAACGATGATTAGGTTTCGTTGGGCAGAGTGATGATGGCGCTCAGACGTGCAGCTCTAGAGCATCACGGTCTTAAAGGCCCATCTGAGGTCATAATGATCAGACACGACCGAGTCTGTCTTCATCACGAGGCAGTTAAGAAATTAAGAACGAACTCAATCATAATTAACAGTCAGGATTAACTATTATTCCCTGGTTTTCATTTCCATGATTTCGCCCTAATGCCATTTTGTGTTCTATACACACATACGCAATTGTAGATCTAATTTCTTGCACATTCATATTCCTCCAGCAGTTATTTTCCCGAAGATTGCTTTATTTTAACCACAGTTATTATCGGACTAAATGAACTGTGCTGAAAATATTTTAATTGCTTTCTCTCTTCCTGTTATTGAGTTGAATTAAATTCCAGAAGCAAACGGTACCCAGCGTTCTCCAGTTGTTTTTGTCAGCACTGAATGTTAAATACAATTACATTTTCGCGCGGAGGCAAAATATTATCTAATGGTTACTAATTGGTTTAAATTGTAATTATTTTTAACACTAAGAAGCGCTCAAATTATTGAACCTGACAAACCGCGCCTACCCAACTCTTGTTTCATTTCATTAGGTGCAAAGGAGTGTTTATTCTAAAATCCATCCAATTAATGTCCTGTTAAAACATTGCAATGTAGAATCAAGAATCAAATCGCTATTTGCAGACGAGAAAATCCGAAATGCATGCCGGGATATTGTGAAAGCCTATAAAACAAACTTTCTAAGAGTCACTAAGTTCTGTATATTGTGATTTTGATATAATACCTGGGCTAATTACGTTTTAGCTACTGAAACCGATCGAGCTGCGGTTGCCATGGTTACCCCGCAATGCTAGTTAGCACACACCGGCTAACATGTCATCTATAGGCTAACTTTTGTAGATAGCTACTAATGATGTTTGAAACCGTATGTGTCTAAAACGAACAACTTGGTTTTTAAAACCTAATTTAGTTGGTGCCTAAATCTTTCTAAAACGGCCTTCCTACCGTGGTCTCCGGGTTGAAAGCCTAATATAAAAGCCCTTATAGCTGGTTGCCCGCAGGTGATGTCTTGGCAAGGTTGTTGAGTGTATATAGGGTCATTGATAAATCGGAATCTCCAGGCGGTGCTGATAATAAAGTATAAAGACAAAGCGAAGACAAAAAGAATTTGTCACAGTTCGCCTTTCAACAGATTCGGTGACCCGCCGCCCTCCCGGGTGTAACCTGTTTCAGTGCGCTTTTGGAGATTTGCAAACAACTGCGATAGTGTTTGCTCAATATGGTGCCACAGGGATTGGAAGGCGATACCAAGCAGCACAGCTCATGACAAATGGCGATTACAACGCTACATAAAGAATGAGATGAGTCAGTAGCAAAGTAGCTACTCACAGCCTCTTTTTTGCCAGTTATTTACACTGGCTGTCAATCTATGCAAATTGATGTCGAGATATTTTTTTAGATTTTAAAAGGGAAATAATCAAACAAAAACAACGTGACAAACAGCCATTTAAATGTATTGCCTGAACACCTGCCGGCCGTGTTCAATATGAACCCGGCACGTGTGTTTGAAAGGAAAATCCCACCCATCACAGCTGCATCCATCTATAGATTATGAGGATTGACTGTGTAATGCATCTGTTTTTCACTTTAAATGCAAGACGATCTTTTACACTTTACTGCTACTGTTAGTTTGGTTTTGCCGTTTTTTAATAAACACTGCAATCTGTTGCGGAACAAGCCACATTAATAATATAATTTATTCATATATTTATAAATTATTATGAATATAATTTATAATAAAGTCTAAAAAAAATGTGTTGTTATTATTATTATTGGTATTTTATAAATAATTTGTATTTATACATTATATTTGTAATAAATAATAAATATAATGCTATTAATAATATTATTATTGCTACTATCACTCCTATTAATAAATAATATAATTTTCTAGTATTAAATAATGTATTTTATATATTATTATAAAATTGTTATTATTAACATTTCAAAACTATTACTAATATATTATAATATAAATTAGAAAAAATAATGTTATTTGCATTATCAGTCCTATAAAAATGATTTTGTTTATTTTTTATTATTACTACTAGTACTACTGTTATTAATAAACAATATAATTTATATATGATTGTATTAGAATTGTTATTATGTAGTATTATAATTTAGAAATTGTAAATGTAACATTATTATTATTATTAGTAGTAGTTGTAGTATGCATATTATTATTATTTCTTTTTAATTTGGTTTAATGTTCTTAATGTAATTAGGTTAAGCTGTAAATGGACACTTCAGGTCTTGAGTTGGTGTCATTCAACAGAGAAATGGCGGAACAGCTTTGGCTGATCCCAGCGCCTCTTAGTGTCAGTACATCCTTTTACCTTCAGCATTTCCTCGTGTGCATCTTGGCCTTGTGCCCCTCAAATGCATGTGTGTGCGCGCGCTTGTGTGTGTTTGCTTATGTGTATGCGCGCGCCGATGAGCCTGTCAAAGTGGGGATTCGCATCCATTGCACCATTCTCCATCCTTCCCATGACTGTTGTGCTTTCTGCTGTAATTAGGTTGAATTCAGAGCAGATTGAATTACGTTATTCTGCATCTCGAGCTGCAGTCCTTGACTTTCTCTCTCCCCCGGGAGAACCTGGCGCCTCCTTGCCCGATCAGACGGCTTCAACTGGACGGACCGCCAAAAGGGAAAAGCGCTAGGAGCGCACGGGGATCTCCGATACGTCATCTGGTAATGTGGACTAAATGAGAGGTGTGAGGGCAGGGGAGCAGGATAATATCGCAAGGTCTTGTGTGACCTGAAACAGATAAAGTGTTGGAATAATGAATTGTTTTATTCGCTTTGTCGATATGAATTTTGCGCGCAGAGGGCGTTGAGGGAAAAAAAGGAGATGGTAAAGGAAGAAGAAAAATAGTTTTGTTTCGTTTTTGGATGTAGCCAGTTTATTTCGAGCAGTAGTTTTCACGTTCTGTTTTATTATTATTATTATTATTATTATTGCCGAATGAGTGAATGGAATAAATAAGAGAAAATATACTTGACATTAAAACGGAATTCTATTGCTATACTGTCTTTTTATTTATTATTTATTTATTTTGTTGTTGTTGTATTTTGATTAACTTGACATATTATCATTTTTTTATCCACTTAAATCAAGCTTTTCGTTTTGTTCGATAAATAAACTATTTAGGGGAGATAATTGCACGTGATTTAAATAAAAAAATAAAATAAAATAAAATACAGTTTAAAAAAAGCAAAACGAATAAACATTTTTTTTTAAACATGCATTCCACATTTCCTTAAAACAGTTCAGGACATTTCTGGCAGTAAATTTATTCCTCTTGTACAGCTCGTGTAAACAAATGAAAACATGCCTCACTAAAATATATGTATTTGTGTAATTATTTGTGTGTTTTGGTTTATTAATTAAATTAATTTTCAAATGTGATCTTATGGAATGGAATCTTTGCACAGACATGAATTCTGTTTTCAGCATATTTAAACGTGTCATGCATTCTTTTGTTCAAGTTTATATATATTCATGATTGCATATTTAATGAAAATCCCCATTTAGCGTTTTAAGTATGAAAAAGTTGAAATGTTAGGAAATATAGGACACAATTCCCATATAAGAGTGATTGTTGCTTCATTTTAATTGGGTTAAGTTTTGTCTACGTGGTTAAAATATGCATTGAACACGAAACCAAAGTTTAAAAGGACTATAATTAGTTTACTTATTGATAACGAAATTAATCAAACCTATTTTGATATGGCTCTCTGAAAGCAGGGGTAAACAGAATCGATAGATAGATAGATAGATAGATAGATAGATAGATCTTGTCGCTCTTTTTCCTGAAGAGTTGCAAGACAATGAAACTTGTTTAATTTAAACGCATCTGCTTCAACCATTATTGTGTGTCTTGTAATCCATCTTTTGTGTCTTTCGTTCCGATCGCGTTTCTACAAGCGTCTCGTTGAAGTGTCAAAAGCGTAATTAAGCGTATCATTGGCTTTGTGTTGTTTACAAACCGCGAGCAGTAATTTAATTTCGTCCACCAGCCGCCACCGGCACGGACTCAGCGCTGATGCCCACGGGCTCCGCGCGGAGAGGGACCTTCTGCCAGCCACCTGCGGGGGTGGTAACCCGGGGGAGGGGTGGCATGGGCCAGCTTAATCAAAACAGACGGGAAATGTTCAAATGTATGTAACAATAAGAGTTTGTTCACTCTCTTTTGTTCCTGCTGCAAGAAGCGCGTCCTAAGCATTTTGCGCGTGACACGTGCAGGCCTGTCTCTGTTACTATTCAAATGGCACATGATATCCAATTTAAAACACCATGAGTGCAAATGAAATGCTAAGCATCTCAAAAAGTATTTATACGCAATACCTGAACTACAAAAAGTGTTGCGCCATTGTGTTGAATTTTTCGGTCATAAAAAAAAAAACACATATTCAGACATTAAAAAAGGGTATAAATTGTTATAAAATACAATTAAAAAAATAGTAAAATAATAATGATTTATTAATAATAATAATAATAATAATAATTGATCACTTTTATTTATTATTATATTTGTGTTAATAAACTTGATAAATTAAGTTTATTGTGTATATGAGAGAGAGAGATACACACACACACACACACACACAAAATGTCTTCATCGACTCCTTTCAGATATTAAAAAAAATATATATAACTTTGTATAACTTAGTATAAAATATAATTTAAATTTTTTATTATTAATAATAACAATAAAATAACTATTCTTATTATTAATGATTTAATTTTCTTAATAATAAATCAAACCTGTAGACTTATTGTTCTTCTTATTTGATTATTTTCAAAATAGTTAATTTAGTAGTAATAGTTAAATATATTATTTTATTTATTTATTTATTACAAGAGAGAAACCGAGAGAAAATACAGATATATACATGGTGGAGCAGGAGTGAAGAGAGAGAGAAAGAGAGGGAGAGAGGGGTTTTGGTAATAATGATGTACCCTCAGGCTTAGTGCTGTCTATCATACAGCCCCCCTCTTCTTGCACTCTCTCTCTCTTTCTGTCTTCTCCATCCCTGCACAGTCTCAGCACAGACAGGCCTGTTGTATTAGATGTGGGGGGGGGACCCAGCGTCTGGGCCAAAACACAGGGAGCACCAGCCTCCTAATTGATGACTCCCTTTGAGTGAGGAAAAACACTAGCTGAGATTGATGGCCTTGCAATTTACAGCTTTTGGAATGAGTCCTAGCAGCATTAACTCAATAAGGTGTCTATCAAACTGGCCTTATAGCAAATCATATGACAGCACTGAATGACTTTAATTACAAGGCATTTGCATGAAATATTGGGAAGACAGTGCATATATCTCAGGGTAAAATAGGGGTGAAGAATAATACATCATCATTTGCACTTTGTCTTTGAATTTTTTACGATTTTATTTTATTTTTTGCCTATATATCAAGGTGAAGGTACTTCATAATATGACTTATATTTGGGTAAGACAGTGTCCGTGTCACTATAATTACAAGCATTTACTCAAAATACAGATTACGAATATGCAGTAAGTTAGTTTTGCACAGTAAATATGTAAATAAAAAGTAAAATTAACACCTTAAAGAAATAATTCACCCACAAATTAAAATGTATGTACCTTCGGGCCATCACAGAGGTTGATGTTTCATCATCATTTGCTCACCAATAGATCCTCTGTAGTGAATGGGTGCCGTCAGAATGAGAGTTCAGCTGATAAAAACATCACAAGAATCAACAAGTAACCCACACCACTCCAGTCCATCTGTCTTGTGAAGTAAAAAGCTGCATGTTTGTAATAAACAAATCCATGATTAAGAGATTTTAAGCACCAGTCCACAATCCATAACAGTGTTTCCTCCAGTGAAAAGTTTGTTTCCTGTTGTCCTCTCACATTAAAAACACGATCGTTTAGAACCATTTTGGACTGTTTGGACTTGTAAATACTGACTGATCTGTACATATTTCTCTCCTGATTCAGACGAGACAACTTTTTTACTGCAGAAAGCAATATTATGGATATAGGACTCAAATTTTTGCCAGAAGCAATGGTTTGTACATAAAAACACCTTAATGATGGATTTGTTTCTTATAAGCACACAGCTTTTAGTTTCAAATACATTAATTGATGAGCTGGAGTCTTGTGGATTATTGTGATGTTTTTATCATCTTTTTGGACTCTCATTCTGACGGCACCCATTCACCGCAGAGGATCCATTGCTGAGCAAGTGATGTAATGCTACATTTCTCCAAATCTGTTCCGATGAAGAAACAAACTCATCTACATCCTGAATGGCCCAAAATTAAATATTTAATTTCACAAGACCATTCTTTGATAACTTCACTCTTAATTGCGTTTTCATGGATCATTTTAGTAGAATCCTGTATCATCCTATAATTAGGTCACACTATATAGGCAATTGTTTTGTGGGGTTGCTTTAATTGCACATTGTTATTTTTATTACTATAATCATTAATTAATGCAACATGCTTTTAGATGTTCAGCATGTAAAGTGTTACCCAACATTAATGTAGACTCCCACTGTAATGGTTATAGACTGGACTTCAATAATCTGGCCCTGTCGTCTGAGGGTCCTACGCTGTTTAATTTCGTGCCATTTTATCTTGCTGTTTCCAATAGCTACAGTCAGTCTTTGGCGAGTCCTGTTTTCCCAGCCATCTCAAACGAGTAATTGCATTTTCCATTTTCTCTCACGACAATGGGAGCATCCACAGCGCGCGTGTTATTAATCATAATGAGCTCGCGCAAATAAGCCCTCATGCATCATGAGAGAGAGAGAGAGAGGCAGTGGAAGAGTTTACAACTTGCAAGCACAAGCATTTTCCCTCCATTTTAATGGATTTAAAGTAAATGAATGCGCTTTACTTTCATGTTCACTTCATTTTCAATCATGTGGAAGAATGTTCCACATGCCCCACCTGCATTTTAAGCATGCAACGGGTATTAGTTATACTGTAATGAAATGCGCTGTAGTGTTGTTGCATGATGTTGATGCAACAAATTCATTTTATCATTCATTTAGCTCTGAAGTAGTTTAAAAAGTGCTGTTATTTGATGTAATGGTTTGGGATAATTCATCATACAGTAATTTGGCAGAAAATTTTTATTTTTTATTTTTTTTACTTGTAAAGTGAGTAAAACAAAGGTTATTAGAGTTAACAAGAAAATGCTATTTCAGTTTTCTATTAAAAAAAATAGTGTGATTCTGTGATTTAATTTAATTTATATATTCATACACACACACACACACACACTCATATATATATATATATAGAGAGAGAGAGAGAGAGAGAGAGAGAGAGAGATTTTAGTTTGGGATTTATGGTTCTCGTGGTCTTAAAAACCTTACAACTCCAAAAGAGTCAAAGATAATCTCTCCACAAGTAAAAATTTCTTTACAAAGGTAAAATTATTTATTATAATTTTTATTGGATGAGTTTGAGAAGATACAAGTGTCCATCATACTACTTCATTACAGTTTTTAAAAGCATGCCAGGACGCACTGCATGATGTTCAGAGATGTGATCAATACAAGGAAGAAGCTCAAATGTAAGAGTTTTAATTCCGTTTGTGTTATAAACTCTCAGAAAAAAAGGTACAAAAGCTGTCATTATGAATGACAACATTCTGACGGCACCCATTCACTTCAGAGGATCCATTGCTGAGCAAGTGATGTAATGCTACATTTCTCCAAATCTGTTCTGATGAAGAAACAAACTCATCAACATCCTGAATGGCCCAAAATTAAATATTTACACCTTTATTATCAAAAGTAATAATGAAGTATGAGCAGAGTGTCCAGATGTTTGAGTGGTAGTATATATATATATATATTTTATCAGATAAAAGAAGGGTCGTTTGAGGAGACGTTTTTCATGCAGGCCAACATTTGCAACCCGTTTTAGAACAGGCCCAAAGGTGTGTTAGCAAAGTTCTTGATCAGTCCATTTCATGTATGTTTGATTAAAAAGGTGCGCAGATCAATAATATATATTATCCTGGAGATCCCGAGGTGAGATTTTAGCTGATAATGTAGTTATCTAGAAATACGGCCGCTTTGATATCATTTATTATGGTTCACGGTAGGACCTCCAGGCTGAGTCTAATAAATCTGAGAGTAACAGCTAGTCTGCTAGTGGCCTCTGCCCTGCTTAACTCTATAAGAACACACCGTCTGAGGACTTCATTATGTCTTCACAAACACCGCCAAATCGATCCGGTCACCCTGCAGTGGCAGAACCAGTCGTGGTGGAAGCAAAAGGACAAATCTAATGAACAGTATTTGTGTTTAGGCTTGCTTTGCTGCTCTGTAGGAGTGTCTGGTACGGAATATTTTGTCCCCTCTCTAATTAAGAGAGTTAAAATAAACTCAGCTTGAGCCCTGCAGTGGGACGGGGAAAGGAATGCATTAACGCCTAACGAGGAAATGATTGCAGCTCAGAAGACTGAACTGGTGTAGTCAGAGACGACACACCGTTCTAATGTCGTATGGCTCTTTTATGAGGGCCATTATAATATATGTGACCCTGGACCACAAAACAAGTCATATAAGCAGCACGGGTTTATTTGTAGCAATAGCCAACAATACATTGTATGGGTCAAAATGATCAATTTTTCTTTAATGCCAAAAATCATTAGGATATTAAGTAAAGATCATGTTCCATGAAGATATTTTGTAAATTTCCTACTGTAAATATATCAAAACTTAATATTTGATTAGTAATATGCATTGCTAAGAACTTCATTTTGACAACTTTAAAGGCGATTTTTTTTTTTTTGCACCCTCAGATTTCAGATTTTCAAATAGTTGTATCTCAGCCAAAAATGTTCCTATCCTAACAAACCATACATCAATAGAAAGCTTATTAATTCAGGATAAATCTCAATTTAAAAATATTGACCCTTATGACTGGTTTTGTGGTCCATGGTCACACACACACACACACACATATATATATATATATATATATATAAGAATATAAAAAGTAACATTAAGATATAGTAACATATATCAGTGGGGATTTCTTTAAGACTGCAAGGGGAGCTCGGCTTCCCCTATAATGTCAAGAAATTAATGGTCAAATATGTAGGTACTATTGTGTTAACATTTTATTTGACTAAAAATGCGTTAGAACACGTTCATCTCCAAGAGGAGTTCGTTCAGAATCAGCTACATATAGCAGGTCGGACTCGATTTCCTTCTCATACATTCCCGTAGCTTCAGTGTATTTCTCTGTTGAAGCCGAGCGTCCATTGACTTCAATGGGGCTGCTTTGAACAGTTTTTTTCAGTGCTTCCAAACTAGACGGTCATTGGATAAATGCTGCGATTATGTCCCGCCCCCGGACGCTCGTCTCTGGGAGTGAATGGAGGAGTGGGCTGGCCCGGACTCCGGGCTTCTGCGTGATGATTGGACGGTCTGTATCTCCTTTTGATTGACAGCGATTTTGTTCTATAAAAAGTCGCTGACGCTGAAGCTATTGGAGCTCAGTCCCATCGCGGCTTTGCACTTGGTTCTTATCAATCATTATATATATTTTTATTCATTTATAATGTTATGTTTTAATATACATGCTGCTAACTCGGAAATTTCAAAATATGCGAGCAAAAAATGCTCCTGACACTTTGGCAATATGACACGAGAAAGAGTGCTGTTTTTGTTTCGTTTCTGTGTTTGATCCAAATCCACGCTGATTTGGGCGAATCACTGATTCACTGAGCCATTCATAAAAACAGTCATTTGATTCGCTCCTGAAGGATTCAGCCGTTTTGAAAGAATCGTTTGAATGACTCAGTGATTCAATCACGAACTTCTGCCACCTGCTGGCCGTTTTTAAGTTTCCCGTCTAAAAGTAGGCATATTACATTATTTTCCAACATATTTCTATATTCAGAATTTAGTATTTAAAACATTAATCTCATAACATTATTTATGCAATCATAAATATAGTCTAAATGAATAAATGCCACATCTAAATGTCACTTCATGCAGCTTCTGTGCATTATTCAGTGCTAAGATGAGTTTTGTTTAGATCATTTCATGGATAACAATAGCTAGTCATTCATTCACATTAATTAAGTATTCAGAGAATAATATCGTCTGTTTTCACTTACATCTATTTATTTATTAAATTTTGATTCATTTTGTAGAATTGAATTATAAATTAAGCTGGTATAGTATCGTAAGATATTTTTATGGTATCGTGACAACCCTATTATACACCATATTCCTTGTTTCAGTTTAACCTAATTCCCACATTTCCTCCATCGAGTTTAATATCTTTTTTTTTTTAGATTGTTTGTTCATTCATTCATTCATACAGTAGGCTAGGCTAGCGTCACTGGAAAAGACGCCTAGTTGGTACGACAGGGTCACAGAGCATTTTCTTGAAAAGGAACATAGGGCAGAATTTACATATAAATAAATGGACAATTTTTATGATGTAGGCCGAAAATGAGCTTCCCCTCTTTGAAAGACCAGCAGCCGCCACTGAATATATATATATATATATATATATATATATATATACAGGGTTTGAAATTAACACCCGCCAAATGCGGGTAAAAATCATGCAGCTGTGGCGGGTAACGATTTGGCAGGTTACTTTTTGAAAATTATGTTCACTCATTAATGTCTTGGGGAAGTTCATGCAAGCCAAATCTGCGCATGTTTAGCGCAAATACTGAACTCGTGAGACATTATCGAGTATATTGCAAAAGCCAAATAAAACACGCAACGTGATGAAGTCGCTAGAGTGCGTTCTTTCACTGCATGATTCAGTCTATTAATATGAATGATCACATAATTCAAGATAAGGGGGCAAAAAATGCATATATTTATATCATTTCATATTGCTAATGACACACGAAGAGTGCCGTTTTTTCTTAAAAACTCAGCATGATTACAAATGTGATATTGATTTTATAAAACAGTTAAATAAAAAAACAGGTTAATATCAAGATACTTACGTTTTAGACACCATATTGGCTGTTTTTGCTCTATTTCGCCAACAAAAATCATTCCAAGCACAGCCACAGCACTGTTTTAGTTCTCTGAGCAACATGACAGTGTTTCGTTCCTGAATGAATCAACCGTTTAAATGATTCAGTTCAATCGCAATGACTCACTTAACAGTGACTTGATGCCACCTGCTGGTGGTTTTAATTTTACATTTAAAGTATCTTTTCATTTTTCTAAATATTTTCAAATATCAGTATTCAACATTTCATGTTTAAAATATCAAAACATTATTTATGCATTTGTAACTGCAGGTTAAAGCATTCCATGTCCCTCTAAGCTGCATTAAGGTGTAAATACATCTAAATGCCACTTCATATGCAACTTCTGCAAAGATGAACTTTGTTGATGCTGATATCATTTTAGTAACAGCCTAAATGTATTATTATTATTATTATTATTATTATTATTATTATTGACTGATTAAATGTAAGAATTTGACTCAAGAGATGATGCGCACTTTCATCAAAAAAAAATAAAAAAATAAAAATGCCCATAAAAGGTAAAAATCAATTTAAACTTATTGGAAAAGATTAATTTCTATCACTGACCACACAGAATATGAAGAATATCAAAAAATTAAGGAGTCAGCTGTCCACGGTAGTCCTTAAGATACCAGCACAATAACACTCAGCAAAATATCGTCTATAGAAAAAAAAAAAAAAATCTCAATATTTTCTGGGATTTTATTGATAAAGATAATTATAATTATCTTTATCAATAAAATCACAGAAAATACTGAGATTTTTTTTTTTTTGTCAATATCACGCACCCCTAGTACTGACACGAAATGATTTGCAACGGTCGCTGTGTCACATCCAGTGTAGACAGCCTCAAGCTGTTGGTTTCTTTCTTTCTTTCTTTTTTCTTTTTTTTTTTGGCTAGTAGAAATTATGAATGGCCGGCAACTTAAAAATTTAGTAGCCAAATTGGCTGGTGAGTGAAAAAGTAAATTTCAATCAGATATATATACAGTACATACGAAATATATATATATTTGAAATATATATGTATATTATGTATATTTTTTATAATAAATGTTACTTTTTATTCTTATATTTATTATGCTACTGTTAAGGAAACCTTTAAGAAAATTACAGGTAAACTAAAGTGCAGAAATCCAGTTAGTGATTTTCATCTGGGCATTTCTTCGTGATTATAATTATAATTAATAATATAAATAAATATATAAAGTCATACTGTTGTAATTTAATTTATTTATCTGACTACAGTCTAGCAATCCTTTAAGTAAATTACAGAATAACCACAGTACAGAAAGTGGAAATTAATTTGCATGCTAGATTTAAGGATAAACTGTTTACATGTCAAATGAAAACATCTCACACACTGAATGTGGCCTGTGGGCCTTGGGACCTAAAGAAATTTTCAGCATAGTTTACTGGGTTGTTGAAAACACCAGCACATTAAGGATTTTTTATCCTTCATTAAAAAAAAAAAAAAAAAAATCTCTCAGATGGCATCAAAACCCTTGTCATTTGCGAGTATGTGCTTGTTTGCCTGTAACTGAATGTTTGATGTTTGTATTTTAGGTGCGTGAGATTATATGTTTGTGTTTGCACTTTTGTGAATGTGTGTACAAGCCTCTGTGTGTTTGCACACGTGTGAGCGATCAGTCAGGTAACTCATGTCAATAGAAGCTTCTCACTGCAGGTGAACCCTGTAGAACTGTACTGCTGTTGCAAACTTTGATGAGTGATGAGTGATGACACAGCAGTGGATTGACAGCGGTTAAAGGGTGAGTCTGAGCTCTTTTGCTTCACGCTTCACCTCACCACACAAATACTCATAAAACGGACCTGTAGCTGCCAGAATATCTCGGCACATCAACAGGTCTGATCGGCCTCGGAAAGAACCGATTCGATGGAATCTGACGAATGCCAAACATGCTCAAGAAGGGGAATCACAACCGTTTTACTTTTACTGTATGTCTGTCATTGCCATTTTTCTTTTCAATTTTTAAGACATGTTGTTTATTGATGCAAAACCACACAGAAATGTTGCTGATGAAAAGAATTAACACGATTTGGACTGCATTTGACCTCGGTTATGAGTGATGAGGGTTAGTGAGGTCAAAGTTCATTCTGCTTATTCAAAGACACACAAAAAATTAAATACGTGAGCGGTTTTTCTTTTTTAATATGAACGTATTTGTAAAACTAAATTATAGAAGTCCATTTCTGCCTCAGATTAGACTTTTGAAAAAAAAGGTCATTGTGAGATAAAGTGTAAAACAAGAAATGGTCACATTGTGAGAAATAGGCTAGTTGCAATTATGAAAATGTGGGATACAAAGTCATATTGTGAGATTTGTGTGTGTGTGTGTGTATTTATGCATGTTCTTGTGATGGCACTAATATCGTGAGTTTTAGTGTTTATTTTTGATGTTTTTGGACTGTTAACTTAATAATTAACTTTCTACTAGGTTATCATGAAAACTATATATACTTTTAATTGTGACTTTATTTCTTGTGTTTTTTATTAGAGCTGACAAATATATATATGAAGTAAAATATATATGAAGAGTTCAAATGAATACAGTGCGCTGATTCGCTAGAATGGATTTATCGACTTCTGTTCAAAAACAACAAGGGCGCTTGTTCTGCAGTAAAATGTGAACTCGCGATGCCTTGGAAGTGGACAATACCGGCTTTTTTGATAAAACGTGTTTAGGGTTCAGATCGCTCTATATGTGGAGACTTTCTTTTTTTTTTAAAGAGGCGTTTATCGGTTTTTGCAAATGAACTCTTCATATAGTAAAACGTGTTTGTGTGTGTAGGCCTATATATATAATAAATTTGACAATTTTCACAATATATTAGTTATATTTAAGAATATTAACATTATATAACAATATATATATATATATATATGTATATGTATATATACACACACACATATATACACATACATATATGTATGTGTATATATATATTCTGTATATATGTATGTGTGTGTATATGTGTATATGTGTATATACTGTATATATAGGCCTATATAGAGAGAGAGAGAGTATGTATATATAGAGAGAGAGAGAGGGTAAAACGTGTTTGTGTGTTAAACTGTTATTTTTACTATATATATTAGCCATCGATTGTTCCATTGTTCTATCATTCTATCTATCATTCTGTCCATCGTTCTATCTACCGTTCTTTAACCGTAGTTGTAAACGTTGTTTTACATTTTCAGGCAAGACATTCAACATTCAAAGTATCTTCTCTTTCCTGAGTGCAGAGATTTGTTGGCGTGCGTGAGTCAGAGCACAGGTCTCTGCTCATCCACTCAGCAGATACGTGACGGCTGACGCACCCTTTGAGGTGACTGCGGTGAAAGGCTTTGACTGGCAAGATGAAAGTTTGTGGATTCCAGAGTGCTGCTCTTTCTCATGTTACAGAAACGAGGTCAATCCACTTGTCCCGACTGCACTGGAGCGCTGAGACCAGGGCCGCCATGATCTCACGCTGGCCGAAGGGCATTTTCATCTGTGTCTGGGCTTACATTTGGCAGCCATGTTTGTGTTTGCAGAGTCTGAAGATTAATCCTCTGAATCCATTGTTGCTCTACAACTGGCTTAGCTATTAGCGCTACTACTGTTACAGGCCAACGGATCCCATTTGTGGAAACTTTAAGCTTTTCTCACCTCTCGTGTTTGTGGAGACATGCAGTTTCTTCACAGGCGCTTCCAGCCTCACCTGAAATCTGATCTCGCACATCTGCGCTTGCTCTCTGAGCCCAGATTCTTGGCTACTGTAGCTAAAGGCTTGTTTTGTTCCAGTGTAATGCAACTTCAATACTCTTCTGCTTGGACCTTCCATAAAAATGTCAAGGAAGAAATATCTGGATTAAGCCCAAGTGAAGTAGTGTTCATTTTCAACACATTGATGTGAAGCTGCCCAGTCGTGCAGACCTCGCTCGGTCCAGGAGGAAAATGCATTAGTTGCAAAGGCAGAGAGAGAGCAGCAGAACACGCCTCGGTAACCAGATACAAAATAAAGGAAGTACCTTCAATATAAAGCCTGCAGATTTATGAGAGGTTTTAAATATGGCAAGTTGATTAGCTTGATTCGTCTGTCTCATGTTGTTAAAAGAGAGGTCAGTGATCCGTGCAGGTGTTGCAAGACACTACCAGCATTCTTTGACTAAGCCCAGTCACACAGCTGCATGAGCGCTGCACTGAGAGAGCTGTGCTGTGGTTTGATTAAAACCGACAGAATATGGTTCTTTTAACAGGAAACATTTTTGCCGTTTAGTACTATCGAGTTGGTTCATTGCATATTGAAGAATTCCTGATGTGACATTGCAGGATCCTTACCTGGAAATAGCTGCTTTATTAGTGATGATGATTATTATTATGATTGAGGTGTTAATTAAATAATTAAATAATCCAAAGATCCATTAACTTGATAAAAACTGAAAGTAAGGACATTTAAAATGTTACATTAGAGTTCTGTTTCAAATTAACGCTGTTCTTTTGAACTTTATACTTTCTATTTGAACTTTCTAAATATATATCACACTTTCACAAAAATATTTAGCAACACAACCATTTTCAACACTGATAATAATAAGAAATGTTTCTTGAGCAGCAAATCAGCATATTAGAATGATGCTGAAAATTCAGCTTTGCATCACAGCAATAAATTACATTTTAAAATATATTCTCTCTCTCTCAAATAGTGTATTTGCTATATATATATATATATATATATATATGTATCCAGCTTTTAAGAGTACACTAGCTTATATATGACTTCAGAGTTAAAAGATGTAGACTAATAGCCAGAAAAATCTAAACCACCAATAAATCTTGATTTAATTTCATAATCATAAAAAATCTTTTTGTATAGCATCAGAACTCCTATTTTAAAAGTCATTTTAGATACTGACTCATTGTATAATCAATTATATTAGCATTTGGTTTAATATCTATCTTTAATGTAACTTTTTTTTTCTTTTTTTTTTCTTTTGCTTATTGCATAAGCAACCAGTCATGGCTCATTCTGTTTTTGCATGCAGAGGTGGATTTAATAATAAAGTAGATTATAATAAAATAACAGTGGAATAAACTATCATAAAATGTATAAAAGCAGGTTTATGACCTGTCATCTCGTAGCAGCTTAAAGTCTGTAACTCAACCTTTTGTGCTCTTAAACTTCACACGTCTTCAGGTTCATATAAAATGAAAGACACTGAGTGGATTCAATATAGAAATCAGAGACACTATATGCAAACCTCTCTCTGTTACTCTTTCATCCTCCGTCACGCTGACGGGTCTGTTGAGAGCTGTAGGAGGGCCGCTCAGACTTCTGCTGTCTCACCCTGTCAGCTGTCTCACCTCTCCAGTTGTTTCGTCGCCTGTCGGTCCCACTACTGACAATTTAATTCCAAAGCACCCCCCTGCACCTCTCTCCATATCTTCTTCCACTCGTCAGCCCTCGAACCCGTGCAGACCCTGTGCTGACAGCTGAGGATGCTGAGTGCTCGTCAGTCTGTGTGTGTGTGTGTGTGTGTGTGTGTGTACGTGTGCATGCATGTACATGTGTGCTTGTGTGCAAGCAAGTGAAACGTAAGGAAGCTGCTTGTCTTTTGTAGTGTCAGAGATCAGAGGAAAGTAATGAATGACTAATAGAGGCATGATCTGTTTCATACACCCTCATCGTGGCTCTGTAAGTATGTCATAGTGAAATGACTTTAGTGTGTTTGATAGAAGCTTGGAAGGACATTTTGACATTTTCTTCATCTTGAAATGACCTAGATTTTTAAAATAGCAGGTTTGAATTTCGGAGTAAAATAATGTCTGTTCACAATATTTCAATAGACTTTCATGTTTTGTTCTACATGAATTATGAACAGTAAGACCTCTAGCACACATTTTGTCGCCTTTATGTTTCAGTATATGCTGAATTTTTAAAAAGTTAATTATACATTTATTTTGTCTTACTTTCCAGTTAAAATATTTAAAAACAGTTGAAATGTGTATTGTATAATGTATTTTGTCTTATCACACTGGCATATTTTTCACTTTAATTATAAACAAGTTATCTCCTGCAGTGTTGCTTCTTAAATTAATTGATCTTGTTTTAAGGATTTTTTAGAGATTTTTTTTTCCTAGAAAACAAGGAAAATAATTAATTTTAATAATTATTATAAATGAATTTATTTTAATAATAATTAAAACTCACTAAGATGTAATTTATGAAGTAAAGGAAGCAAACAATTTGATGCAAATAATTGTGAGGTTCAGAGAGCATGGAAAAATAATAATTAAAAAAAAAGAAAAGAAAAACAATTATGGCTGAATTAGTTTTTTTTTTTTGTATTTGGCAACTTAAACAGGAAAAAAATAAAGCAATTTACAAATGTATAGCATATTTAAATAAACACAAAAAGTGTAAGTGAATCAATCTTACAGGTGAAATATTAGTTTTAAAAATATCCAGATTTATTTGAAAATACTATTTATTTTTTTATGTATTTTAATTTTTGTTTAGTTGATTTCTTTTTTTTTTTTCTTTTTTTTTTTTTTTTTTGACATTCATCTTTATGATTACATAGTTGGAGTACTATGTAAATATCATGATATATAAATTAAGTACCTTGGTAATCATTCAGTATCATGGTGTGTATCTGTCATTATATTACAGTGTTTTCTGATACCATCACTGTACCATGATACCTCTATACAGTTGCTTCCAGTAAGTGTAACGCCAACACACCCTCATCACACACACACCTTAAAATCATTAAAGCACTTAAGAAAAGCCAGAGAAGGAATGTAAACATCACTTCTTTCACAAAGCCTTTGGATTTGTCATTCTTCCGTCTTTTCACTCACGTTATAAAGGGATGATTAGAGAAGGTTGGGGTTGTTGTCTTTTTTTGTGAGAATGGGAACCTCAGTTTCTGGAGGCAGCACCCACATATGCTGGTTTCCTGTAATCATCTGCACTTGTATTTTCTGAAATTTAAGCTGATGCTTGTCTCTAAAGTAGAATTGAAGAAATGGTTAATCATATTAATAATATGAAATCAAGACTTAAAAGAAAGTGTTATGCAAAGTGAGTCTTTGATTGGCATATTTTATAACAGTTGAAACGGTGAACTAACCCTTTAATGTTTTTGGTCTTGATGGAATAGATCTGCTACGCTGCTAACAAGTAACGAGACTTGCTACTGCCAATACATCCACAGACATGCTGCTGTACATATTACATGTATGAATAACCCACATATATATAGCATACATGAATTACCCTGTAGCAGATCTATACAGGTGGAGCTGGGGAAGGTGGAGGGTTTCTGAAGTGTGCTGCAACTACAGCAAACACTAGCTGAGTATTTGAATGTTGAGCAGCGAGCTCATTGGCTGCTGATAAGAAAAGAACCAATCAGCTGCGCCATGATTGAGTTAGACCTATCAGACCAGTAGTTCTCAAGCCCGGGGCCCACTAGGGGGCCTCAAGATGACTTCAGATGTTTTCAAATAAAGACAAAACTTGCCTAGGTGTTTGTTTACTGGTCTAAGTCAAAAGAGCCTGTCCTCAAGTTTCTGTGATATTCTGGTCTCTAGATATGGCTCATCTCCCTTCTTTGATGTACGTCTGAGGTATTTTGTTTATGTCTGTTTTATTATTGCACAAAAATATCACTTAGTAAAATAAAAGCATAACTTTTAAGGTCAAATGTTTGTCTGTAGCACAAACATATGCAGTATGTACTGTATATGCATGATTGTGGCCTTTAACCTTAATTAAGGAGAAGTTGTTCTGTACGTTGACGGATTGATCATCTCCAGCCATTAACTACCGAGCCGTAAAGCTGTTTTTCCACACATTTGACTTCACACACTCACAACCATTAGGCCCTAATGAATTAAAAGACAGCTCAGCACCCGGGAGGCTTTGCCATGATCAGTGTAGCGCAGATCCGCAAAACCAATTGTCTTTTGTAGCGCCCTCATTTGTTACTTGGGAAACGGGAAGATTATGATCTCCAGATGAAAGCTCAGGATGTGAGGAACCCCGATGTTTTGTGATGGTTTGGTTGATAGATGAGGCCCGGGGTTTTTTACCTTCACGCCCGGCCCCGAAGGTCCCAAGCTGGGGGCGTTTGCAGAAATCCAAGCAGCACCACCATGGTTTTGTTTCACCGTGCTGGTCGTTAGCCACTCTGGTGTCAGCGTGTCATGCAAACAATCTTCAGCAGTTTGGTAAAACTGAGTAAGAGAGCCTTCACATGCTTTTGATGGTGTGTTAAAGATGAGTCTGAACATGTCTCATCTGATGATCCATTACAATCCCATCTCCTATTTGTTAATCCTCTGTAACATTTTGAGTAAATGCTTGGATGAAATGGTAAATGCTGTTTGACACACAGGTTTGAAAGAGCATAAAACAGCAAGAAATAAAAAATGAGAGAATTAAATCCAGGCGAGCGATGACTAAATGATGCATATGCTGATAATTAGAACTCATTAGAGTCCTGATGATGTGAGACTCCTGTGAGGAAATTAACTAAATGGTGCATTTGTAGTGAAAAACTTAAAATCTTGGTGTTTGAGTGACAACCTTTTTGAGTTTGAATTATTTGCTGTAGCATATTATTTGTGCACATGGTTGTGTGTGTGTGTGTGTGTGTGTGAATGGGAGCTGAAATGTGTTTGATCCAACACTGAGGCAATCAGGAGTCAATCTGTTCTGATTATGTCTGAAACATGATATTCCTGCAGCTGTGTTGTACCATCCTCATCCCACACACCTACCAACATGGAGCGCACTCACAATCATGCACACATACAGTCACACACTCTTCACAATGGCACATGGTTTATCCATATTGTAGCTTATTATGGCCAAAACGATCACTTAAGACAGGAAGAGACCATCTATGCATTGTTTTTGTGTTTTTTCACTGTACAAAAAAAAAAAAAAGGAAAGATAAAAAGAAAACTGTACCTCACAAATTAATGTAACCAATTTCAACTATTTACGAGACTCAACCTGAATTTTTTTAAGTCAGCAGAAAAGAAAAGAAGTAATGTTGAAATGAATTGTATAGCCAATTTGATTATATTTAAAAATATAAAAATAAAAATATGACTTTTACTTTCTCTGTATGGACAAAACAATCTTCAAAATATCTTTATTTGATTGAACTGACCCTTTACATGTATTTTTTTAATTAAATAAAATTAAAAATATATAAATCTATTTTAAATAGATTTTAAATCGACTTTGTATAGCACTTTAGCATGCAAATGTTGTTTTGAATGTGCTCTATACATAAATGGATGAATAAATGATTACGTTACAAACAAAACTGAGTATCTTTTAACTGAGATTTGATATTATTAACTTCAATAATTATTTCATTCTCAAAAGCTTTTTGTATCAACCTAATATCTTGTAAACGTTTATTTCCAGGTGGCCAGGTTATGAAAAAACATCCAGGCAAATTAGAAGCAGGTTAGATAAGTGCTCTCCTTTAGCTCTGTATGTCCTGTGATGCGTCATACCGTCAGAGATGGTGGGCGGCCCATGTGTGTGTTGTCTGATGTTCAGATTAATCTCTACCTGATGAAATGTCTCAATATGATTTAAAGATGAAATCGCCCAGAGCTCCTATCAGTTGTCAAACTCCACGTTTAATATTTAGAGCTTATTCGTGGTGTTGATGTGCGTATTAATCTCATTTCTTTTCAAAGATATACAGGTTTTCTTTCAGAATAAGGCCTCATCTTTATAAAAGCCATTAGATGCTGCTGTTAGTGAATAAATCCCATTGTGTGATAAAAGACATGTTTCAGCATGAACTTTAGGTTCTCCCATACTTACCCAAACCCCAACCTCTTGGCCTCCTTTTTAGCTATTAATGTTTGGTTGTGATTCCTACGTTGCACAACACAAATGATTCGCAAATGAAATCTCTTTAATTTCTCAGTTTTCTTTCCTGATTGATATGAGATTAAATTAAGACTGTTGATGAAATCTTCTTCTCAGATGTTTTTCCTGAGAAAAATACCTGTCTTCACTAGAGTTTCAGAGGAGATCTGTTCAGATTTCACAATATCAAAACTTTAATATACACTACAGTTCAAGCATTTGTGGTCGGTTAGTTTTTTTATATTTCTGTTTTAATTGTTAAATTAAAAATATTAATCAAAAAGCATGTCTAATTCATTGAAATCATACACAATTTAAAAAAAAATTCTGAATTCCATTTTAATGGTTTCATTACATTTTAATAATCAAAAGCATCTGTAATTAATTGATTTTTATAAAAAAACAATATATTATTTTATTTATTTATTTATATTTTTTATTTATTTCAGAAATACTGTGTTGTGTAGGCTATTTACATTTTATGGTAATTAATATTTTATAAATATTTCTGGGAATTTTTTTTTCTTTCTGGTAAATATTCCTTTAAAAATAATGTTTTAATAAGAATTTTATTAGTAATAATAGTAGTATCATTACATTAAGTAATATATTTCTGTCACAGTTTCTTCAAGTTAAATCGAACCTTTTTGGTCTTGTGAAGACCTTTAAGTTTCTGTTTGTCTATGATGATAGTTTTTCTCAAAAGAAATGGTATAATGCTCATGAAGTGACTCTCAGAGCAGTTCTGGAGATTGTGTTCATGTGTTCATCTGCTCATACACTGAGGCAGCAGAGACTAAAAACACAGCGAGTGTCATGCATGCTTCTGTATAGTAAACAAATCAGCGCGTCTGCATCATTCATTCACACAGAGAGACAGAAAGAGTTTTCTCATGATTTTTGGATGAATAGAAAGTTCACAAAAACAGCATTTATTTGAAATAGAAATCTTTTTTAAACGTAAATTTCTTTACTTTCAATTTTGCTCTATTTAATGCATTCTAGCTGAATTAAAGTATAAATTTCTCTACAATTTACTGACCCAAAACTTTTGAATGTTTTGAAAGGTCCTATTTTCACCTGGGCAGCTCTTTTTAGTTATTTAACACCAGGGTCGCCGCTCGTCGTCTTTGTTCATCCATCATGTTAATATGGTAATGGTGTTATGATCGGCTGCCGTGTGCATCGCTATATGTCACAAGGCCATGTTCAGTATGAAGACCTCTAATCCCTTCTCCTTCTTTCTCTGTGTCTCTTTCACTCTCTCATACACTGTTCCCGGCCTCTGTTCATTAAAAGCTGTCAGTCATCCCTCTCACACTGGGGTTTTGATTGCGGCTCGGCTGTCAGAAATGAAACACCTCGGCTAAGCGCTAAACGCTTCATCTCACGGTGCTGCAGCCAGAGTGACAGAGCTCCAATAGCATTAAGCTATTCTCTCCAACGCAAACACATTTATGGGCAAGTTAAGATGCCTCTCATGTTATGGCAGTAACTGTCAGATCTTTTTGTCTTCTCTTCTGACACCGACCTTTTTCTGTTTTATCACCTGGATACGGTCAGAGAAAACCACCGCTGCAGAAAGAGACACATTTGTCAGTGACATATTACGTGGAATGGATTCGAGGGCACTTGAGTGGCGTCTTAGAGGTCATGTACACAGTTTTGGGCGTGACATTTATCGCATCTGAATGGAATAGTAAATCCCCTAAATTATATCTTTGGTAACACTGCAGTGATTGATACCATAGCCAGTAATCAGACTTGTAATTCGGGGTTCTCTATCGACATCTGTGGTTGAAATATAAAATTGCAATTTACTTCTGGGAAAACATTTTTCAGAATGTTTATATTAAATTATATTAAAGGTGCAATAGGTGATTGTCTTCAGAAACATTTTTTGTTATGCTGGTTGAAAGTCTCTTCACATCCCGATAGCAATCATTAAGTTAAGTGGTCTAAATTTATCTGTATTTATATATTCTGTGGAAGGTGTAGGACCAAGAAATGTTTGTCCAATCAAAATGCTCGGTCCGAGTGTTTTAATTTGCTTTCCTAACTGCCTGTCAACGTATGTATTTGCATACCTCTGCGCACCCTGTTCGCACAGACAGGATACATCATCAGCACGTTCACGTACGCTATTGCAAACAGAGCGAGAATGGCAGACAAACATCAACAACCCGATCTTCCTTCCTGGTATTGTAGTACTTTTACTAACTGTGCTGTAAAGTTTTCTCACCGGTGAATGACACATGATGTAGCCCAGCAGTTCCCAATTCCAGTCCTCACATATTTAGCATGTCTCACTTAGTTAGCACACATCTGAATCAGATAACCAGCTCGTTGGAAGAGAGCTACGTGCATGAACTGTGTTTCGATTGACATGCTACCTACACAGTGTTCTTTGCTCCCTACTCCCTGAGCAGGGGAAATCCGTTGAAGTTTAGTGAGGACTGGAATTGGGATCCGCTGATGTAGTGATGAGTGTATGCGTTCAGGGGGCGTGGCTTTGGACAGCGATTGCAGGGAGGGTGGGACGTTTGCTTTCAGTGCTATCAGGCTAAAGTTAGCATTTTCCAAGATCTCCTACTGCACCTTTAATTCTGTCATGTCGTTCCAAACCTATATGCATTTCTTTCTTCTGTAGAAGACAAAAGAAGATATTTTGAAGAATGTTGATAACATTTTCTGTTCCCATTGACTTCCGTTATATATTAAATTTTCAGATGGAACTATGCCTTTAATGAGTGTCAATTCGAATGGAATCAGCCACATTACAAAAAAACTCAACATAGTCGCTACCAAAAAGAACACAATTTCGTTAGTCTACAAAGGGTCACAAATTAATTTTTGTTCTCTGATATGTAGAATCCAATATTTCTGATAAGATTTAATGTGTAACAGTTTAATGCTGTTGAAAAAGCCATCATAGTTTTACTGTAATTTCTTTCACCATCAAATGTAAAACAATTTCAGCTATATAAATATTGGCATAATTTTATAAAATGTTATGATATCAAAAAATAAATATGAATAAACATGAATAATAATATTAGATAATACATTTTAGTAATTTTTTTTCTAATAATTAACTTTTAGGCAATTACATTATTATGTTTATTACTATTATTTATTTTATTATAAGAATGTTATTTTATTATTTAGTACAAATATGTAATTTATGTTATGTTAAATATTATTTGTGTGGCTAAAACCTCACAAATACGAAGTTGTAGTCTGTGAAAAGTAAAGAAATAAACAAACAATATTATTTAATCATGAATATTTTATTTAATACAAATGTTTAATTTGGAAATTTCAATATTATGTGACTAAAACCACACACATGTTGAAGTGTATCAGAATATTTCATAGTATGTGTAAAACATAAAAATAATAATTTAAAAAAAATATTAATGAAACATTAATAGGATTTTATTAACTGATAAATTTATATAAAACATTATATATATAAAGATTAAAAATAAAGGTATATATTATGAAGGTATGAAAATTATATAGGCTATATGAAGGTTTTTCAGTCTGTTTTAAGCTGGCTGCACACTAGACGATTTTCAAATCTTAAACGATTTTAAAACCTAAGTCACCTAACCAAACCCGGAAAACAGGTCTCATCGCTTCCGCTTGTCGGAGAACGTATTGATAGCAGTATTAAAAAATGGCGATATCAATGGACTTTTAAGGTAATCAGTTAAATCAGCTAGCTGTTTTTATTGTTGACGTTTTATTCGACTTTTGTATATAAATGTTATTGAAAAGAATAAAAATTTTAAACTTTTATATATCAATCCACATATGTGATGGACATTGGTTATGATTATCTTTAGTGTCTACTTTGAAGGCATCTTGAGTAAAAAAGCTTCATATTTAACGGGCACTTGCAAAACGCGTGAACCGGAAGCAACGAGACCTGGTTAGCAGAATACGGAAGTCTGTTGCGCACCCGTATTCTCTGCTCTTATGTCATGTTTGTGGCTGCCAGGTTTTAGCTGCAGAAGCACGCAACATCCGGTAGGTGACACGCTCTCATGCTATCGCGGGTATCACCTCAGAGGCAGCCCTATGAAGAGTCCTAAATATCAAACATGAAAAAAAAAAAAAAACATGAAAAAAAATAAAATAAAATAAAATAAAATAAATAAAAAATATCAAACATGTTTGATATTTACCATTTAAGTTCGGCGACGCTCCGTCTCGATCGGGAACAGATAAATAATCGTAATGACACCACACAATAGAGGATTTTTGGACAAAAAAAAAAATCGCTTGCGACAAGCCGCAAATCGGGCCACACCCCCCGATAGTTCGGGGGTGCAAATCGGCCTTAAAATCCGTGCGGCCAGCCTTAACTGCACCTCCTTAAATTCTACATCTTGTTTGTTACCTCAATTTAAAATCAGGAATTAAATGGAAATTCATTTCAATTCTGAATGGTGCACAATCCATTCTGTCACTTGTTGTTATTGTCATAAATAACTGAACTCTTGGTGTACAGAACAGAATTCAGCAGAAGCGAAGTAACAGCCGGATTGAGCTGCACTGTGTGAATGGCCGATGCATAAATTCCACCAAAGCACACCTGATAGAACAAAACATTTATAGGAATTCATAACAAGAACCTGAAGCCTGAGAGCAAAATATTCAAAGCTAATAACACGTTGCTTCTACTTCGCAGCAGGTGTGTTTGTAACATGTACCGTTTGCACGCTTTTCAATGTGTTTAAATATAGCTGTGTAATTTGTAAGCGCAACTACAGCATGCATTGTTAGTCTGCACGGTGCAGGAAGAGCTAATCAGGCAGCAGGTATGTGCAGCGGGAGCTAACGTGATTTAGTCTGCACGCCCAACGGATCCTATGGCTCGTAAGTGGCTGTGATGGATGAGCAGGTCCACACACACACACACACACACACACACACACAAAAAGCCTAGAACCCAGAGCGAGGCCCGTCAGAGCGGTGCCGACCCCGGTGTGACATCACCCAGCGCGAGAGCGTGTTTCTGTTGGCCTGTAAGTGCTATTGCTTCTCCTCCATCAATAATGCAGCGACTTGAGTTGTTGTTCCTCAGCAGTAAAGCTCACATGAGTGCAGCAATTAAGGCAGCACGACCTCCGATCGTCTCAGGCTTCACCCCACAGCCCTGGGCAATGGATCGGAGAGGATCTGTCCTCTAAAGGGCAGGGGCGGATGGTTTTAAACAGGACCAGAGACCATCTGGCAGGGGCCCTGCTGCGGTAACCTGACTAAACATTGGTGAAGGGGAGATGCTTTGTGCTCACTGTTGTCCATTAAAACAGGGATGTTTTCAGAAAGCAGTACAGGCTTTATCCCACCGTAGCATTCGTAGATAGGGAGGCTGGAAACACTAGCATGGAAACTGACACACAGCATACGTGACCTGACTCCTGTACTGTTGTTGTTTTTAGAAAGAGGTAGAGTAAGATATATCTGGATTAATATTAATCAGTTTAATTAGTAATTAATTTCATTACGTGCCATTTAAAATGTAAAAAATATATGCAATTAAAAAATATATTTATAAATATTTAACTAGTTAATTATGTTAAATAATATAATTATGTAAAATAGTGGAATTTATAAATTTGACCAATATTTAACTAATTTATTTATATTTATTTTTCAATTTATTTTATTTTCATTGTCAGTACATAGACTGGGAATTGAAATAAATATTGCGAAATGACCACTTAATTTTTTTAACTTGTTTTGTAATATCTAAAAATTCGTAACAAAGAGGCCAATTTACTTGAAAGCACAACTGCATAGGATATTAAGACTTGTTTTCATACATTTATGGTGAATTTGTTTCTTTTGTTTTTTTTAATAACTTGTTTTATACTTAAAGCAATTTTAAAATAAAATAGAATTAAGCGTACATTCTCTGAAAAGAAGTCTTAATATTTAATGCATTGTCGCATCAAGTACTTTTATTTAGTTTTAAGGATTTGTTGATATTTTAATTGGATAAAAAGAATGTTGAATTATGCTTAAATATTTAATTTTGTTTATGTAAATATAATTAGAAATACAAATACTAAAAATACATAGACTGGCTTTTTTTTTGGGTCATATACAGTTAGGTCCATATATATTTAGAATGGCACAATTTTTTAAATTTTTTTAGTAACCAGGGTTACTGGTGTTTATTGATGGCGTGACAGAGCAGAGAAGCAGCCGGATGAATTCTGAAGTGTATAGGGATATACTCTCTGCCCAGATTCAGTCAAATGCAGAAAAGTTGATTGGGGTGGCGCTTCATGCTACAAATGGATGATGATCCAAAACATACTGCAAAAGCAACCCAGGAGATTTTGAAGGTAAAAAAGTGGAGTATTTTGCAATGGTCAAGTCAATCTCCTGATCTCAACCCAATTGAGCATGCATTTCACTTGCTGAAGACAAAACTAAAGGCAGAAAGACCCACAAACAAACAACAATAAAATAAAAATTGTTGTATATTCCTAATGTTATATTTTTGTTCAACCCCTTGAATTAAAGCTTATATATATACCTAAATAGAGGCCAACACTGAACAAGATATTAAAACTTGTTTTATTACATTTTTTATCTTGAATATGTTTTTTCTTTTCTTATTTACTTGTTTTTAACTTGTTTACACTTAAAGCAAGTAAAAAAAATCTGTGCAGTGAGACAAAACTTCTCAAGCAGTGTTGTATGAAATAAATAGATTTTAGAGGACTTTAGATGTTTTAATTGGAATATAAGAGAAAAAACTTGAGCATAGTATTTTTTTAGCCTAATTTGGGGGCTTTTCTTGATAAATATTGATATATGTGATTGATTAGTTAATTGGCTCATCTAGGTCTGTAGTTGTGGTGTAATATATTTCAGACAAACCTGCCCCTGAGCACACCTTCAAAAGAAAATGAACTCTCTGCACTTTACATATCAGTCAAACAGTGTCTTGGTTAGAAAAAGATGTAATGTGAAAGGTCAAAGGTCTGGCGGCTGTGTGAGACTAAGCTGACAATAACCCTTTACATCTAAAAGAGAAATGATGTCGACCAGCAATTAAATGACATAAAATTATTAGACACTGATCTCTTTTCAAACAAGATGACATACCTTTTTTTAGTCAGCGGTGATTCTCTGAGCAGGTGTTATGTTGCATGAAGGATTTCTGCACTTGAATTGACGCTGTATGAGTTTGTAAGACTCAATGACATGACTCAGAAGTGTTCAGAACGGTCATGATGAGATGATGTGGAATTTTTACCTTGAAAATGTTGATCAAGAGTAGGGTTAGGAAATGCATCACAAGGTTATTTTTTACATGATCTGAGTCAGTGAATCCCTCAGAAAGTCTTTGCAATATTTTAATGGAGATAGGAGCGATAAGGAGTTATTGAGTTTCACCAGAGCTTTGCATTTGCAGTGGGGTCTGTTCAGATCATGTCAGGTTTTGGTGGAAGTTCACTTATGAAATAAATTCATGCTTAGACATGTTTGGGGGTTTTAAACTGTGAAATGAAATGCAACTCAGTTTTTAGATCGTCTTGTTTGGATCATTACAGTGACTATATGATAATATGTTGTTGATGAATAAGTTTAAATACTAATAATAAGAAGTTTTAATGATTTGAAGAAAATAGGTCTCTTATACTCGTCAAGGCTGCATTTATTTGATCAAAAATACAGTAAAAACAGTAATATTGTTAAATATTATTACAATAAAAAAAAAATTCTATTGTAATATATTTTAAAATGTAGCTAATTTATTCCTGTGATGCAAAGCTGAATTTTCAGCATCACTACTCCAGTCTTCAGTGTCACATGATCCTTCAGAAATTATTCTAATATGCTGATTTTCTGCTCAAGAAACATTTCTTATTATTATTAATTTTGAAAGCCATTGTGCTGCTTCATATTTTAATCCATTTTTATACTTTTTTTTTTTCAGGATTCTTTTTGAAATCAGAATTCATCAGCATTTATTTGAAATCTTTTGTCAAATTCTATAAAAGTATTATGTATATTATTTAGCAAGGACATATTAAATTGATGAAAAGTGACAGTAAAGAGATTTATAATGTTACAAAATATTTTAAATAATATTTCAAATTTTTATTCATTACAGAATCCTCAAAGAATGCATCACAAAAAAAAAATTAATTATTTTATTTATTCAGTTTATGTGACATTTTCATCGTTATATCTGTTCAGATCTGTAGCAGTAACAGCTACTGCTACAGATCTGAAGAGATATAAAGACAAATAAAATGTTTCTTTTGCTCTACTTATCGCCCTGCAAGCAAGATATAACCCAGCGATAGGCTCTTTAAATGGCATTTCAGCCGTGCAGTGGAAAAAAATATTGTGTTTTCAGGGCAGGTTTGGTTTTTTTTTTGCTGTTTGAGATTTGTTTTGCGAGGCGCTCTGGGGCAGCCGAGAGACATTTAATTACACAGAGAAGCAGGGAGAGGCGTTTTCATCAAAAGTTGTAATTGCGTTATAAAGGAAAGTCTGTTCTCCCGTTTTGTCTTTTCCTGATATTGTGCTGTTTGTAAATATATACAGAGGGGAGAGAAATTACAAGGATATTTGCATTTCTCCCCCCTCGGCGCTCCTGACTTGAACGAAATTAATTTAAATGAAAATAAGTTATGGAAATACCACAGGAGAAATTTATACGATATGAAAGAAGGATTTGGGAGTCTTTTTCCCATACTTTCTCGCAGTGTTTCAAGTGCAGATTGAACGCTATGGCATACAGATATCCTGTCTCATAAATGTGAATCTGAAAATCAATAACAGAGTTTCTCCAAACGAAATGCACAAGACATTTTGAGTCTATTGAGGTTATTTCCCTCGCATGATTTGACGACGTGCTGCATTACTTAGGGGTCTGCTGAGAAACCTCATTGAATATATCACTGTTATTGGCCTTTGTCATTTTAATATCGAGTTGTAAAACTGCACATCCGAGACCATCACGTTCCAGCATTTCATACTCCGTCTAAACAGCGTCCAATTGCATCAAATCTCGCCGAAATAGCCGCAATAAAGCCTTAAAGACATAAAAATGGGGTTCAGATGCCCCAGAAGGGCCATTGGCTGGTGGCAGCAAGCGTGATCCATGTCTCAATACCGTGCTGAAAAGCATGCTGGGAGTCCGCCTGCTCTGGCACCAACTAATTAGACCACCATAATAATCAGAGCTGCTAGAAGCAGTGCATCATGGGAAACGCTTACACTATTAGCCCCGCTGGTTTGTCTTCATCTTAACAATTCACAGGAGTCACATGACACGTGCCGCGTGGATCGACGCCCTGTTATTCGACTCCGCTGTTGATTCTTCATAATTTAACTGGGAGAGGAAAAAAATATTCAAATCATATGTAATTGTTACATCGCAATAGGGAAATTAAGCGACATGCTACAAGGGGCTGCTCCAATTACTGGCCTCGTTAAAGCAATTGAAATGACTTGATGATATTATAAAAGTTTAATGTCTGTAAGTGGAGCTATAACCGTGTAAAGCGGTGAAGGTAGCGCTAGGAATACTCATTCATCATGGGAACTTCTGTGTGGATTATATTCATTTGTTGGAAATGGCTGAAGCTGTCTGAAATGTTAACTGTGGTGCTAAAACTCTTCTGTCTCTGTTTCTCTTTCAGAACAGACCGTTCTCATTTTTCACTTTTTAGCCAGAGTCCAGCCAGAGAATATATTTTGAACTACAAGAAAAGGAAACTGGATTTTTACAATTTACGAAGAATATGTCATTGGTTTTCATTTATAATATATTCAGTTTCTGCAAACATTTGGAGAGAACTGTGGAATTGACCGTAATATCAGACTTTGAGCTGATGTAAATTTGGGTATCATCAGCAAAAAAAAGTGATACCCGGCCTAGACCATATTTCCTAGTGATTTGCCCCAGAGGAAGAATATAACTACTAAAAGTAAAGGACCCAAAACAGACCCCTGATGAACACCATGACTGACCTGATCAATGTCAGATTTGTTGTTTCCTAAAACAACAAACTGGGAACAATTAGTAAGGTAGGATCTTTTTAGATTAGATTTTTCATCTAATATGATAATAATTATCGAATAATTATTGTTTTTTTATAATAACTAAATCATTTTTAATTTTTATATTTTAATATAGTTTGCATTCATTTATTTTAGTAATAAATATTATTATATTATATTGTAATATATATTATATTATATATTTTTCATTATATATTATTTTAGATTAGATTAAATTATATTATAATTGATTTCAGTTTTTTCAATTAACAAAAAAAGTTTTTAAAAGTTTTTTAATAGTTATTAGCTTTAGTTACCAATAATTACACTGGCGTGGTGTTTTGGAAGTAGTTATGAGGGTTGTTTCTATAGGGTGTTTTTAATGTTTGCTGGAGGTTTGTCTGTTTTATTGTTTGCCAGATGATTATTGCAAGTCTAATTGCTTAGGAAAGTAAAAGCACACATTTTATTGTTTAGCTGCATGATTTAAGATATCAGAACAGAACGATAGAGTCCCTTTATTGCTGTGCTTTCTGCTGAAGGTATCTGCTTGTAATGTGGTGTGTGTGTGTGCGTGTGTGTGTGTGTGTGTATTTCGACCATGTCTGCTGTCGGGTTTAACGTGTCAGTAGCTCCACACTTTAGTGTATTGATCTGTCCGAGAGCTGCCATGTGAATCCTGCTCGTGTTTCTTTGACAACTGTGGCCAATCTGCCAGGCACCCCGGTTTAGAAACCTCAGGCATTAGAGAGGTCACGCCGTCCCATGGGGGGAGAAGAAGAGTTCTCAATCTCCCATAACTTCTGAAGAGTATCTGTCTATTACATTGGTCCTGTGCTCCAGGGCTAAAGCAATCAAATCTAAAGCTCCGTTCACACTGACAGCGACAAACTGACCGGAAGTCGTTCATTTTCAGTGAGAGTTTTCAATGGCCAGTGACTTTTAGAGATGAAATCACTATCAGTGTGAACGGAGCTTCTTTCACACCACACAAATAAGCAGCATGTATTTATTTCAGTGTCAATATTAAAAAGTTACTAACAATATATTGCCTGTCTATGAATGTTGGAAACCAAACAGTATCGGAGCCCACTGACTTCCATTGTATGGACAAAAAACTACACTGTAAAAAACGTACCGTAGAATTTACAGGATGTTACTGGCAAAAAAGTTGCCAATAAAATCTTGTAAAAATGATGTTAATTGCTGTAAAATGGATTACAGTATAATACTGCAAAGCAAATCACAGTTAATTGCTGTGTGTGAAATACAGTAATTTGTAGTATTTTTTACAGTAACATTGAATTAAACTTGTAGTTTATATTACAGCAATATTTTGTAATCTCACGAAAGTACAGTATTTACCTGGCAACAAAAGTTGCCAATAAAATCCTGTAAATACCCCTAAATCCAAGATGATGTTGTAATAATTTAACAATGAAAATGCTGCAAAGAATAATTTTAACAGTAAACTGTAAAATACTGATTTAAATGAATTATCATGAGAACTGTCTTAATACATTTACAAATGAATAAAAACCAAGTCAAAGATGTTGCAAATAAATATTTATTAACACTGGCAGAAAGACATTGCAAGGCTTTTACTGGTAAAAATAAAAATGTCAGTCTTTCAACAGTTAAAATCTTATAAAAATAACATAGCATCACGAAATAACTACAAATAACTGTTATATCACAAAAAATAAGCCATATTCGGAGTAGAACATTTACTTTCTATAAAAAAATTAAGGTCAATCAACAGAATTTGTATAATTTTGGTTAAAGGATTAAAATAAAATGCTGGAATCAACATTATACCACAAATTCTGTTGTTTGAGCTTATGTTATATTAAATTTAGAATATTCCTGCAAAAGACAATTTAATAAATACATACTGAAAGTCCATCAACTTTCTGAGATGAGTACACACATGAGGGTTGTCCCTCTTCTCTGAGACCTTTCCACTTGTTTTGCCTCTATGTATATCCGTCTTGTATCCAGTGAGTGTTGCGATTCCAACAAAACATCTGCACATAAAAACAAGCAGAAGCTTTAGAATAAAGTTCAGTATTGAATGAAACTAGCTCAATAAAATAAATGTAAAAATGCCACTTATACAATACAATCAGCATTTACCATACTTAAACTAAATAAGCAACCTTTTTCACAAATGAAATTACTCAAGTAAAACATGTTACCTTTGAAATTAATTCAAGTGTGCAAAAGTCGCCTGCTCCCGGGACGCCAGGCTGAAGTTGTAATAAGACTGAAAATCCAGCCGCAAAGTTGAAGTATGAATTCACAACCATGTGACCCTCGAATAGGCCTAGTCAAAAGCCACTGGGTGCACCTGAAATGAATAAATAGAAGCAATAATGTAACTTACAATACAGTATTTCAATATAAAATGTAATCTAAAATACAAGTTTATCAAATGATTTACAAGAGAATTAATAAGAATTAATACATTACCTAATATAATCAGCTTCAGAGAGTCTTGAAGCATCAAACATTTCTCCACATCAGCTGCTATTCTTTGCACCTACAAGAAATAATGAAAATGATCTTGTGATTTAAAAAAACGAAATGCATTTACATAAATGAGACCAAAATGAACACCCAAAAAGGCATATATTTTTTTTTATATTTTATTTGATTAATAAATAATTTATAATGCAAAATTACAACTGTGTTATGACATTAATGTTTTACATTAATTTTTGAAATTACAAATAAGAAACGTTGTAAAAATGCAATTTTTTTAACGTAAAACTAAACCGCCATTGCAAATGGTGGCAGCAAATAATTTAATGAGTGAGTCAATTGAGTCATTCATTGAACCGATTCGTTCAGGATGCTGAATCATTCAGTAAAAACACCGCAGAGTTTTGCTTTTGATCTTTGTTTGGAACGATTTTCGTTGGTGAAATAAAACAACAGTCAATATTGTGTCTAAAAAGTAAGTAACTTAATGTTAACTAATTGTTTATTGAACTACGTAAAATTTGCAATCGTGATAATCAGCAACAGATGATCTGTTGTTGATATTGTTACAGATCACTTGGTATGCTGCTTAACAATATCATGTGTTATAAATAAACTCATCAGTTTGAACATTTACCTCATGTTTCTTCTGTGAGTTTATGTGTGCTGTTAAGGTTATTTGTTTGTTGAATGTAACATTAGTAAAATCAGAATCAGTCTTGCGATTCGATGCTTCCCTACTTATTATAATTATTTTTTTTTTTCACTCAAGTTTTAATCAGGCTAACTTGTCTAATCCGGCATGTAACGTGAAAGATGTATTCCACAAGCTTTAATGTGGAGTACAACTACAGTGGCAATAGACACAATTTCTCATTTACATGTTGTTTCTAATTATAGTAAGATGGCACGTCAGTATGGGACAGTTGAAAACATAAACAAATGAAATTTCACATATTTTGCTGTTCGTCAGTTATTTCGACAGATAGAAGTTAATGTTACTATGACACTCATTCACACTGGGCATTACATTAAAAGTTGGGTAAACACGACTTTAAATGCTCTCAATAAGAAAATTAAACTGCCAAAATGAGAAAAATGCAGCATTCAGCCTAACTATGCTATGATAGCAGTTTCCATCTTACTGCACATAAGTTACCGAGGCCGCTTGTCTAAATGTGTGATAGCAGGCTATTGTGACATGATATCACTTATACGTTAACTTAAATAAATATAAAATGATATATTTCTTAAGTGAACTTACCAGGAATTATGAATAAAGCCTCTAATCTTCAATCGTTCTGGCACTGCTCCAGTGGCTGGATTTCAGATTTGAATGATGCGCGCGCAATCCCATAATGCCACACTACAGTAAAGTAGTGTAAAAAGCAGGAGCTACGGTGATAACACCTGCTTCTTGTAAATTAATTACAGTTGACATGGAAATATACAGTTAACAACTGTAAAACCTTATTTGACCCATAATGCATTGCGAATTACAGCTAAATCTTGTAAAATGTTTAAACAGTAAAATTTTGTAATTTTTTACAGTGTAGAGACTTTTCTCAAAATATATTTTGTGTTTTACAGGGAAAAAAAGGTCATACAGGTCTGAAATAACATGAAGTGGAGTAAATAGTGCCTGAATTTTCATTATTAGGTGAACTATCCCTTTAAGCAGCACTTTCGGTTCAGGTTTGTATTTCCATTTGTATGTTAATTAGTGCTTTTAGATTTATGAAGTTATTTGTAACTGCTTAACAGCACACTGTCAATAACCATATTATAATTTATGGCTGTCTTTAAGGAAATATTCAAAGTAGTAACACAGAAATCACTTTTTTTTTCGACTCGCGTGCTACATTTGTGTGCGGTGTGACACCTAATCTTTCTCTCACACAGAAATGCAAACAAACATGCACATACTTTGATGAAACACTGCACAGACTCGTTCATGCAAATGATGTTTAAAAATATCTGATCAAACCTAAGCTGCAACAAACGATCTGTTATTTACAGAAAGATTCAAGGGAAACCTCACCGAACCAAACGGAATTCAGAGGAATATTTTTCCTTCTGTTTTAAAGACTTGACTGACTGACATATTTCATGTTAATCATATGTACACAGAAATGTGTTACATGCATGAGAAATGATCCTGTTGTGTCGCGCAGTGATGGATGTGTCTTATGGTGCCGTAAACATTTACCAGACACTGTAGGCTTGTCATGCTCACATTTCCCAGATCTCGTGGTATAGGGCTATAGTGTGCTTACTGTGCACTCATTCTGCTTTAAAATATAAGTCCATAATACATAATAGCCCCTCCTCCAGTGAAAGAGTCCATCCTCTGTTGTCCTCTCACATCAAAATCCACCAATGTAGTTGTTTAGGACTGTTTTGGCCTATAACTAGTGCTTGATCTGTGCATATTTTGCTCCTGATTCAGATGAGGCGACAACGGTTTGTTTTAATGATGGTTGTTTCTTACAAACATGCAGCTTTTCACTTTACAAGACATTACTTGTGGACTGGATTCATGTGGATTACTTGTGGATTATTGTGATGTTTTTATCAGCTGTGTGGACTCTCATTCTGACGGCACCCATTCACTGCAGAGGATCCGTTGGTGAGCAAATGATGTAATGCTAAATTTCTCCAAATCTGTTCTAATGGAAAAACAAACTAATCTACATTTTGAATGACCTGAAATCTCAAAATGAACATTTCTCATCAAGTTTATTCAGGGTCAATTAAAATTTTCCTCTGAGTGAGATGGAAATGAAAGAGTTAAAATACAGAGAGAAAAGGAAGTGCTGAAATTAAAGAGATGTGAGAAAGGAAGAGATTAATCTGAAACTGTGGTTTTCAAATGGCTTTCAAACAAAGGATTTGAAAAATGAGCCTCCGTGTAGCAACACGTCAGCCTGATAGGAAATATGTGAACAGTAAAATACTGTGACGTTAAGTAGGTGTCACACAGCTGAGGACGTCCCAGCTCACCATCACTCTCTCTCTCTCTACCTCTCTCTCTCTCACACACACACACACACACACACACACACACATATAAATGTACAGTACCAGTGTACGTTTGATACACCAGACTGGATTTGTTTCTCAAGATCTTAAAGATTTTTGTATAGATGATTACATAATGCTTTAATTCTTCTTTTTCTATGTATAAATTAAAATGACTTTTTTCCCAAATAATTAACAAAATATATATTTTTATATATTTAACCTTTTAACTTTAAGTAATATTTGATGCACTGAAAAAATGAAATTTTGAAGTAGAAAAGCTAAAATAGTATAGTAGTAGTATGTTCTTGTAAAACATAGTCCAGTAATCTTTGTTTTATTTAGTTAGTTAGTTAGTTAGTTAGTTAGTTAGTTTGGATGAATTGGACCTGAAGGAAATGTTGTCAACAAATGTCACAAAGGGAATCATGGGCATTTGGGGGCATTTTTTTATGGGCATTTTTGTCTCAGGGCTTGCTTTTTATTGAAAAATAATAGATCTGTTAGTTAGATGAATTTCACTGTAAAACTGTCTTTGAAACTTTTTACCATGCCTTCAGTATATTTCATTTACAAATGCCTTTCATGTTGTTATATAGATTTATTTTACTTTTCTCCCAGCGGTTAAATCTGTAGATATGAAAATCCATCATAAAAAATACGATTACATATTTAACCTAATCAAAACAAATAGTGAAATAAACAAACTTTTGAATATGTATTGTGTGAAAATGATTTATATCAATTTTACACAAATTATTTCTATCCCTCAGTTGTAGTGCCATCACACACAATAATGATGCCACTAATAAAGTTTTATCAAAAGTTAGTGTTTACCAAGAAGACAAGTGTCAGTGAAGAGCTTGAGATGAAATATGAGACATGATGTAAAGACAACAACAAAAAAGTAACTTTCACTTGTGAACAGAATATAATTTCTAGCTGCAATCAAGCTGTAATTTTGACAAATTATGTAAAATGTGTTTTAGATATGCTAGCTTTGCAATGATCAAAACAACAAAATCTACAGTACCATTTTAACGTCATTTTCACCACAGAATGCTGTTAATCAAAATAAGATGTGGTGAAAATGACAGTGTTGTGGTTCTTAACATTTTATTTTCACTCTAATTGGTGCGATAATCTAACGAGAGTGCATTTCGAGAGAATTTGTTTATTTTTAGTCAGTCCTCAGGGCCAAAAGTGTCTATAGTTGAAGAAACACTCACACAGAAACATCACAGGCCTCTCCATTTAGTTTTAAGTGCCCTTCTCACAGTCAGACCTGTTATCCTGTACTTTAGCAGTCATTGACACATGAGATAATAGCTAGTGCGTAGACAAGGAGGTTGATACTTTCAGAATACCAGAAAGAGATCTTATCAGATCAAACAGATCTCCCAATCTGGTTCATCTGCCTTTCAACTTTGAAGATGGACGCTTCATTGCATATTTCTGAGAAACTCTAAATCTGTAGCTTGTCTCCTATTATTAATGACTTATTCAAATCAAAGGAAAGCGATGTATGACGCAGTTTAGCAGGTTGAATGAGATAAGCATGCTATCAGAGCACAGATGACACATGATTTTAAATAAGACATCTCCATGCTTTACTTGGTGAGCACTAAAAGTTTGCCTGTAAAAAGGTTTGGCTGTGGTTTCTGAGTAGATGGAGTTACAACAAGGTTTAATACACTTAAAGGCATTTATTCACTCATGTTGTCATAATTGTATTGTCAATACAAATCAAACCTGTATTGTTGGTCACACTTTATTTTGATAGTCCACTTTAGACATTCTACTAATGATAAGTAACTTTGCAACTACATGTCAACTAATTCTCAATCATTTGCAAATATGTGTCAACTAATTCTCATTAATATGCAACAACATGTCTACTACCTCTCAGAGTGGACTGTTAGGTTAGGTTTAGGGTTAGTAGAATATGATTACATTTACTTGCAAAGTTTCTCAGTATGTTGTGGACCCATCAAAATAAAGTGTTAGGAGATATTAAGCAGACAGTCTACTAATACTCCAATGACTGCTAGTTGACATGTAGTTGCAAAAATACTTACTGTTAGTATAATGTCTAAAGTGGACTATTGAAATAAAGTGTTACCTAATTGTTTTCTTTCTTATGAGAAATATCTGCAGAAAGCTTTAGTGTTCCATACACTCTTAAAATAAAGGTTCCGAAAGTGATGCTATGGAAGAACCATTTTTGGTTCCCCAAAGAACCTTTAGGTGGACAGTGGACAATCTCAAGCACTTTTTTCACTGTAAAGAACTTTTTGGACAGTAGAAAGGTTCCATGAATGTTGAAGGTTTTTAAATCAATAGTTCACCCAAAAATGAAAATTTGATGATTATTTACTTACCCTCAGGCCATCCGAGATGTAGATGAGCTTGTTTCTTCAACAGAAGAAATTTAGCATTCAACACCAATGGATCCTCTGCAGTGAATGGGTGCCGTCAGAGTGAGAGTCCAAACCGCTGATAAAAACATCACAATAATCCACAAGTAATCCACACCACTCCAGTCCATCAATTAACATCTTGTGAAGTGAAAAGCTGCATGTTTGTAAGAATCATTTAGGAATTTTACATTTCAATCCATCGCTTATAGCTAAGAGTCCATAATCCATAATAATGCTTCATAATAATTTAAAAGTCCATCTCCTATTGTCCTCTCACATCAAAATCCACTGACATATTTGTATAGAACTGCTTTGGACTTTTTTGGCTTGCAAACGGTGTTTGATCTGTCCATATTTCTATCCTGATTCAGACGAGACGACTTTTTCACTGGAGAAAGCATTATTATGGATAGAGGTTTCGTATTTTAGCCAGAAGCAACAATTTGGAGTTCAAAACATTTTAATGATGGATTACTCACATTACTTGTGAACGGTGTTTTTATCAGCTGATGAAACTCATTCTGACGGCACCCATTCACTGCAAATGATCCATTGGTGAGCAAGTGATGCAATTCTAAATTTCGCTGAAGTAAAACAAAATACATTTTGGATGGTCTGAGGGTGAGAACATTTTCAGTAAATTTAGAATTTTTGGTGAACTATTCCTTTAAAGAAATCATCACTTTTTCTACTTTAATGATACTTTTATGGAGCTTTTTTAAGCTCAGTAGTATAAATCACCACCCACTTTTGTGTTTATATTTCATGAAAGACCACAAAAAAAAATAAAAATAAAGTGGGGTCCCAATGCCCTCAGGGTGAATAAATTGAGAAAGTTTTCATTTTTGGCTGAATGAAAGGGCTTAAGTGAATGAAGAGGGAATTAAAACTCTTTATTTTCTCCCCAAGAAGGGCATGATTGATCATGTGGATGATTGCACCAAAAAATGAGCCGATAAGTGTGACTCTTAAAGATGTCCCTGGGGAAACATCATCACTACTTTTGGCCACTGGGTCCTTTCAGTAATGCTATCCGCATCAGAGACGTACAAACATTGATTTAGCACTTAGCTCTCACGTCCCCCATGAACGCTTATCATTTCTGGCCTCTCGCCAGCATGGAGGCGTCAAAGTTACTAATCGATGCGCAGAACTTTGAAGACGCGAAAAGCACCATAAGGAGGCTGGAGGAGGGGGACGGGGGACCAGATTTCTTTGATTAGGTGACAGGGTGATGGAGGAATATCCACTGGATGAAGTCAACAGATGGCATTCTGACTCTCTCAGTAGATATTCAGACCAATTTACCAGCATAACACATGGTAGAGTTAACTATGGTTTCTTGAGGGTGAATACAAGTATAATAATTTATATTTAAAATATATAAACAAATATATACACAACCATTCAATAGTTTGGGGTTGGTAAGATATTTTAAATGATTATGAAAATCTCTTATGTTCACCATGGCTGATCAAAAGGCATTTATTTGATCAAAAATACAGCTATTTAATGAAATATTATTAACAGTTTTTTTCAAATGTAATTTATTCCAGTGACGCAAAGCTGAATTTTCAGCATTATTAGTCCAGTCTTCAGTTTCACATGATCCTTCGGAAATCATTAAAATATGCTGAAAATAGTTGTGCTGCTTCATATTTTTGTGGAAACCACAATACATTTGCATTCAAAGGTTTGGAGTCAGTAAGCACCTTAGCAACCACACAGCAATGGCCTGGCAGCCCACAACATCCTAGCACTGTGGCAGTGAGTTGTGCATGAATTAAATCAGACGGAAATCTGATAAATGTGATTTATATACAGTATATGCATTTTCATGTTTTGGCTGAGTCTTGCTCAAATCCAGATATGGTTACAGTAGGTATTTGTATTACCTTCCATCTATTATTCAAACATGTTCTAATGGTGTTTTCAGGAGGGGGTATTTCTTGTAAAGTTTCCTACAATGTATCATTGTGTCTCATAATGGGCCTTTGTCTGAGACTTCTGTTCTGTTTCACCTTTTGAAGGACTCTGAAATCTTGGGAGAGGTTGAGGTGGAGTTAGCAAAAGAAATTATAAGCAACATGTACAGTATGTGAGATTGATTCAGATGGGACAGATGCATCAGGTGCTCATTAAACTTATTTGTATAATTCTAGTAAAAATAAGATGTCTAAATAAGGGAGGTCGGGGCTAGTTGTCACATGGAGTTGTCACAATGACTAACTGAAAAAAAAATGGGGTGTAGAAACAATTTTCAAATATGTATATATATATCAAGTGATTTCAAAAGGTTTCAGTCGGTGTATATATATCGTGTATATATTATTTATCTCATATAAGATGCATTTGGTTGAGTTATGCTGCAGTAAAGCGCTTCATTGTAGTACTATACGGTGATTATCTCTTCAGCGCGTGGTGCGAGCGGGACAACAATGCAGAATATTAATAACTATGACTGGCACTGTCATATACATACCATTATAACGAGAACTCTATTATAATAAAACGCTGTAATTTTTTTTTTAGTGTTTAGTTGTGTTTCTGCATGTTATTGCGTGAAGAACGCGTCCGCAAAAGGAGTTCATTCAGAGCCGCGCAGACGCGTTCATGTGCATTCGGGGCATTTTGTGCAGATAGCCTATAAGTCGTAATATTAACGTTATGTTATATAAATAACGAAGCGTATTCTATGTGAGATAAATGAGTTAAATCCAATTGATTAAAAACCGGCTATCATATGCTTCATTCTACTGGTCATCTTCAGCGCGCGCAGCTCAAAACAGAAATGCAGAACTTTATAACTCATATGCATAACATTATAATGAGAGCACTACAAAAAAAAAAAAATAAATAAATAAAAAATATATATATATATATATATGTTGTGAAATCTTAAGGGTTTCGGTGACGTTTAATGTTAACTATCTTTTAATCAAAACATAAAACATTATTCACCCAGTTTGTATCTGCGAGGCGTCCATTACACATTTTCCCTGTGTGTTAACGTCAGTATTTATGACTGTCGAATGTCTGACTTGACTCTTGGTAATGTATTTTGCCCCGCCCCCAAATATATGATTCGACTATCAGTCGACTATTGGCATGATTCGAAAATTCCGATTCGACTATGAAAATCCTTAGTCGGGGACACCCCTAATATATATATATATATATAATGTTATAATTATATTTAATTTTAAAATAATAAAATTAGATTTCTATTTATACCATTGTGACAACTTCATATAATTTCAGGTTAAACTTTTTTTTTCTTTTTCTTTTTAACAGAGATTGTAGAAATAATCATTTTGGGGTGTTTGTTTGTTTGTATTCAAGATTTTAAGGCTTTTGCTAATACTAAAATCCCCAAAATTTACTGAGTTAAACACTGTGACAACTATCCCCAGTCTGCCCTACACATACATAATACAACAAAACATTACCTGTTATAACAGCTTGTCTGTTTATTCAAAATGTAGCTTCTCATTCTTTGCACTGTAAATTACAATAAGGTTTTTGTTGTGTACATGTCCAGCTCAAGCAACCAAACTGAATTGAGCATGTGCAGTTACTGATGAAGTATTGGAAATGTAAAGATGACATGATTTCTCATCTTATTATAGCTCTGAAATCCCAGCCATGTTGAAGTGAGCGCTGTTGTCGGGTGACGTTTGCAGGCCCAGATCCTGCCTGCCCCGGCGCTCTACCCATCCTCCCTTCTGCTGGTGTAAATGCACAGCCATTACTCTCCATAAAAGATGATGGATTAAAGGCTGATAGTACACTGGGCTGCAGCGCTGCTGTCTGAGAGCCGCTCATAAGAATGATGAAGTGCACTGCGTTGCCCCAGAGCCCAAACACTCGCTCTTGCCTGTGGGGGAGACAGCACAGGAAATCGGGTTTGTAGAAAAACCGGGGGTTCCCAGATCTTCATGCTTTAATCTCAGTATATGTAGAGTAAGTGTTGGCTTACAGCAATAGTTCTTCTTCATGCTTTGTGGTTGACTAAATATAAAATGAATATAAAATGCATCATTCTTAGTGAGATTTACATTGTATATAGTGTATATATATATATATATATATATATATAATTAGTATTGAATTATTCGATTATAATGGATATTCTGAATAAATTCAGAATATTTACAAAACTGTATAATTGTTTTATATAATTTTATATAATACATTTTAAATTTAATTTATGTATATATAATTTGTTTATTATTCAATTTTAATGGATATTCTGAATAAGGTAGTTACAAAACTACATATGTATTTTTATATAAAATATTTATATTTTACTTATATAATTAGTTTTTATTCAGTTAAAACTGATATTGTGAATAAGGTTTTACTAAACTATCTATTTATTTTATATAATATATGTTTTATCTATTTTTATATAATTTGTTTATTCAGTTACAATGGATATTCTGAATATGGTTTTTAAAACTATGTAGCTATGTAAGTGTTTTATATAATATATTTACATTTACTTTATTTACATATCGTTTATTATTCAATTATAATGGATATCCTGAATAAGGCATTTACAAAACTCCATGCCAGCTGATTTACCATGTAGAATATTGGCCTAACTAAGTTGCATCCATCTATTATGTGTCAGATCTTCTGTCACACAATGGTTGCAAATAAAGTTGAGGTGAGGATCTAAATGCACCAATTTAGTTTTATACACAAACTCCAAAACTGGAAACAGGAACTGAGACGGAGCCAAAAGAGCCGGAGCTGCAGGCTCGTGGGGCCACGGTGAAAGAGGCTTGGCAGGCCAGTGCGGAGCTGGAGGGAGTGAGGACCAAGGTGGAGCCGGAGTGAAGGAATGGAGGGATGAGGCATAGCTAGACGAGTCGAAGACCATAGTGGAGGTCGACAACTGACCAAGGCGGAGCCAGAGGTGGAGTCCTAGGACTGACGGAATCCAGTGAAGCCAAGGAGGCGCTGAAGGGTTGGAAGGCAGAGATGGAGTCCAGGGCTCAGAAGCCTAATGTCGTGCCAAGGGATCCACATTCCAGGGCGGAGCTGGTGACCAGAAGGTCCAAGATGACTCCACACTGGAGAGTGGCAACAGAGGAGGAGCAGAGGAACTGAAGGGAAACAGCAGAGACGGGGCTGAAGATCTGGCTGATAATGGATTCGAAGGCAGGAGAGGGAGCCTGGGCAGGAGCTTCAGCAATGACACAGCCTTGGTACTGAGTGGAACCAGAGGGTACGCAGGAGATGCAGGGTTGGGTGGAAATGCAGACTCTAAAAGTATGGTGCTGGGTGAAACAGACTTAGAGTGCTTTCACACTTGATTCTATTGCCTGGTCCCGAACCCGAGTTCGATTGCTCCTCCCTCCCCCTGCCCCTGCTGGACTGCGTTCATATTATTTTATTTGGGTCCGAACCGCGGTTCGTTTGCATCATCAAGCCAGCAGCTGTTTACCCTGTTGCTAAGTAACGACGGCGCAGAACAATGCGGCAAAATGCATAACATTGCTTTCTGCACTTTTTTTTATTGACGTTTTGAACCGTTCGTTTGGTTTACAAAGCTTCAGTGCATAACGGCACTTACGTCTGTCTTACGAATGTACTGCAAATGCTCTAAAGAACGCTGAAGGCGAACAGAAATGAGACATACAGCTTTCTGCTTGCAGCTCGTCAGGAAAGTGAGTGAAACACACACAAATATACATTTTTATCAAATAATATGTAATTAATAGCGGTTCACTTCCACGATTTGGTACGATTGCGTTCACAGCAGCAGCGAACCGTACCAGAGTTCACATGACCCCAGACCACCCTTTTTAAGCAGACTCAGGTAGGTGAGGTGAGGATCTAAATGCAACAGTTTAGTTTTATTTACACAAACTCAAACAGGAACAGAATAAAACAACTAGGCTACAGGCAACAAGAACTGACCATGAACAAAAGAAGTCATGGGGCTTAGATTAGGGGTCGACCGATATGTGTTTTTCAGACCCGATGCCAATACGGATTATTACAGATCAGGTAGACCAGTAACGGATATTTTGAAATGAAATATATGTCTGGTGTAAAAATTAAAATGAATGTCAATTAAGAATAACAAGGGCTCTGACAAAAACTTTCTTTAAATGCTTTTAAATTATTTTATCTGCAAACCGGTTTTGAAAATGACCAATACCGATAACCATAAAAATGCTTAATATTGGCACCGATAATCGGTTGATCCCTAGCTTACATACACTGAAACAAACCAATCAACTATATAAACAGCAGGTGGAAACGCTAGCAAAACCATAGAACCAGTAACCATGGAAACTAATGAATGCAAAGGAAACTGATCTTGAAACAGTGACAACTCAAAGTCCAACTGAAGCAAACCTAAAACACAAATGACCTGTAAGACTATCAGCTTAACATGTTAACAAACAAATTAAGACCAAATGCTGATTAATGTCTGAATGTTGTGCACAGAAACACAGTAACTCTCAAACTGGTAAGAACAGAGGTATATATTGGCACTGTTATTTAAATGCAAAGATGTGAAAGTGTTTCAACTTGTCAACATGTAACTTCAAGTAGTCTTTAGTTTGGCACATTCACAAGCGTGTTTCAGTTTGAAAGCCTTATTTACTTTCTGAACATGCTTATCTGCCAATCAGCTTCCATCAAGAGCTGCTTTTATTTTTCTTATTTGTCACACGAGTGATTAATCGTCACTTGACGTGGCACTGGAAGGCATGCTGAAGCAGCTCCTGTTGAGATTTATAGGGGTTTGTTCCTGGAGGGAATTCTGACAGGAAGGTTAATCTCTGTCACAGAACCATTTTCAGGGGCATGTACATTGTTTATACAACATGAGGGTAATTAAATTGCCATTAACTGTAACTATGAGTATTTGTAAAGCCGAAATTATTCTATTATTGGAGCAATTTGTGTTCTGAAGTAGTGTGAACCAGTTATGTGGGAAAAAGTTGGATGAATTCACAGTGCAAATTTATGTTTTGTAAGCTAAAGAAGGTTGTGTGGTTTATGCCAGCAGACAGAAGCATCACTGTAGCATTACGTACAGTAAAATAAAACCCTCGATGTGTCGTTCACCTCCTCTCACCACCATTAGTGTCTTTTTGAAGCAATGCATTCACCACAGCAATGCATTCTGGGCCGCAGTACTCGTTTGTCTCTGTCAAACAACTATGAAGTGTTTCGTAATTTCGGAGCCAATTCTTCCCTCCGATTAGAGGTGTTTTGTAGAGTAACTTTTCGTATTTTCATTGTGTGACTGTGCATGACAGAGTGCTTCGTCCTGTCAGTGCTTGACATGAGGAAAGTGGGTTCCGATTTCAAGTGGAGATAAATAACCTCTCCAAGTTTGCTCATGTTTATTTTTCTTACAACTTACATCTAAAGCTAAGTGTCATTTTTTTCCCATGTTAAAATACTGCTGACCTAATTTGATGTTCAGAAACAACTATAAGTAAGCTATTTGTAGGTTGATTCAGCTGAAAAGTATAAATCTTTTGCTATCAAAACTGATTTTATAACTAATCTGACTTTTTTTCATTTGTCTGATGAACTTTTTTTTAGCATTTAAAATATTTATTTATTTATATTTATTTAGAATATTATCCTTTTTGTTTGTTTGTTTAATGCTTTGAGTAATAAGAAAAGGCATTAGAAATGCATTACAAATAAACTTTATTTGTATTATGATTATTATTATTATTATAATGTCTATTATTTGATTGTCATAGTTATTCCTTTCTTATTGTAACCCAACCCTGAGTGTTAGACAGGCTATATATATATAAGCATTCCACCTGGGTCTCCTTCTCCAGTAGCGCAGTCTCCGTCAGTCGGCCCCCTGGTGTCGTCGGCCCATTCTCCACCATGGCTCCTCCCACCGTCGACTCCGCTGTGGGCCGCCATCCTGGCTGGCCTCTGGATAACCACCTGGCCAATCCTGCTTCAGGCTCCTCCCTGGCTCCTCCCACCCTCCACTCCCCCTTGGACTGACTTTTGGTTTTGCCCCTTTCCCATTGCCTGCCCTCCTCTTGCTCCACGCCCACCTCCAGAACCCCCACCCTCCCTCCTCTGTTGGACTGTTTTTGTCGGCGCGGGGACGCGCCGTTCCGGGAGGGCGCGTTATGTCACATGTTGACCTAGTTTCTTCTGTTCCCCTATTGGTTAATTAGCTCCTCACCTGTTTCTGTTTCCCCTTGATTACGTTTATTACTTAAAGCCTGTGTTCTCCCATCATTCTTTGTTTGCTATTGAGTTTGCTTTATGTGTTTTGCTACTCCTTGCTCCTGGAATTCTACTGTGGATTATTAATAAAAGACTTTCATTTGTTATATTCATCGTCGTGCGCCTCTTTAGCTGACACGTAACGTTACAGATATGTAACACTGGAGCATTTTTCTCAATAAATATATGACAAAGAAAATATTTTTCTCTCACTTGTTTGATTGGGTTCTCTTTGTCTACTTTCAGGACTTGAAATTGAAAAATTGACTTGAAAATATGAAATTCTGATAATGTTTTGGGTCATATTTATGCGGAAATATAGAAAATTCTAAAGGGTTCACAAACTTTCAAGCAGCACTATATACTGTATATATATATATATATATATATATATATATATACTGTATGTATAATATGTAATAAAATTTATGTATATTATGTTTTATTTTATTTATTTATTTACTTACTTACTTACTTACTTGAGTGAGGAATCCCCAAAATCTATAAACCTGTCTGCCAGGCTTACATATCAATAACATGTCGAAAAATGTATAAAATCCACCAGAAATTAAATAAGTTATATAATTAATAATTACAAATTATTAAAATGAGATAATATATCATTTTAACTCAAAACTGCTTGAAATAAACAAAATGTATTATTATAATGAATAATGAAATATATTATTATTATTATTATTATTATTATTGCCGTTCCATTTAGTATCAAAATCCTGTTTTTAGAAAAACATGGTTTCACTCAGAAACATGGGCTTAACCAATTGTTAGTCTTCACTGAGCAAGTCTTTATTTTTATCTTTGGTTGACTGGTAAACAAAAATTAATTTCAACAATCACAACAGCTTTTTGCGATGTTTTTCACTGTAAAAGTATCTCAATTTATATTTTCTGGATATTTCACCCTGCATTTTTTCTCATAGGAATGAATAGGTACCATGGGAACAGGGAACTAAACCACACCCCCAGTGTATGATGCTGATATGAATTTGGGACGGGGCTATTTTTTGTGGCCAATGGCAGATGTGAGAGTGTTCAGGAAACCTGTTTGAATACAGTCATTATTTTTGTAGTTTCTTTTGTTGTCACTAACCATGTAGAAGCGCACTTCTCCTTTAAGGGAAACATATCTGTGTTTATGAACTTTCCTTTGCCAGAGACTGAATTCGGGAAACCTAATATATTTCTGCGTACATCATAGATTGTAAAAAAAGACAAAGTGCAGACATGCTAAATGTTATTTAAAATCCATCAGCATCTCGCGGAGCTCTTGTCATATTTGTCTGGTTGAAATGATCGATGGCAACATGGGATTAATGATTCCTCATCACGGCTTCTAAGTCATATTCTTTGAAAAACAGAAGCTGTCATAGTCAGATGAGTGATCTTCAACAAACAAACACAAGCACACACTATTCACAGTGTAGACACACCAACTTCATCCTTAAATGTGTTGTTGAGGGTGTGGAACCTGCAGTATATATGGCTAAAACTCATGAAACGTGTCAGAAATATGCCAAATATCATTTCTTTTGATGTTAAGGTGAAATGTGACCCGGCCTTTTTTTCATGAGACTCACCCATATTTATTTAGCCATCATTGCCATTATTTAAAATAATACGGCCTATACATAAACCTCTTAAGAGAAGTTCTGTCCCAGCTAATTGCTTTGTTTGTGACATGTAATTCATGGGAAATAAGCATAATACCAACATCCCTCACACTATTGCTGCAGGGTTTTGCTGAGAGAAATCTGTGCTTGTGCCACCTAAATGCCAGTCAAAGCTCAACGTTTGCTAAAGGCTATAAAAACATCCAGACTTCCATCCTAAGATAACACATTTGAGTCTAGATATATATATATTTTTCATAAGTAAGCTCACTGCGTTTCAATATGATGGAAAATAATTGTCTCAGGTGCTTAAAGCTAATGAGCTCTATAATAACAAAGGTAAGCTGTAAGTAATCTCATTCATCTTAATGGCAGTAGCTTGCAAAAATGTTTATTTTGTCAGAAACTACTTTTGGATGGCCATCAACTTTTAGGTTAGCCTTCATTTTAGCTATTCTGAACAATTCTTGTTTGTTTGTTTTTCAAATTTGTTGTGTTAATTGCCAATCTGTTACAAATAAAATGTATTATTATTATTTGATTGTAATAGTTATTTCTTTGTTATTTTAAAGCAACTCTGAGTATTAGAAAGACTTTATATAAATACAATTATTTAATACATTTTATTTTATTTTTATTTTTATTCCTTATAGTATTTACTCAGATTTCCAATTAGCTTTATTTTGCATTTTAATTTAAGTTTTGATCCTTCTGTTATGCGCTTCTGTCATTTTTATTAGTATTTAATATTTTTAATATCTATATTTTATAATATCATCAAAAAGTTGATTTATTTCACTAATTCCATTCAAAAAGTGAAACTTGTATATTATATTAATTCATTACACACAGACTGATATATTTCAAATGTTTATTTCTTTTAATTTTGATGATTAGAGCTTACAGCTCATGAAAGTCAAAAATCAGTATCTCAAAATATTAGAATATTTACATTTGAGTTTGAATAAATGACCATCCCTACAGTATAAATTCTGGGTATCTCTTGTTCTTTGAAACCACAATAATGGGAAGACTGCTGACTTGGCAATGATCCAGAAGATGAACATTGACACCCTCCACAAAGAGGGTAAGTCACAGAAGGTCATTACTGAAAGGTGTGGCTGTTTACAGAGTGCTGTATCAAAGCATATTAAATGCAAAGTTGACTGGAAGGAAGAATTTGGGTAGGAAAAGGTGCACAAGCAACAGGGATGACCGCAAGCTTGAGAATACAGTCAAGCAAAGCCGATTCAAACACTTGGGAGAGCTTCACAAGAAGAGAACTGAAGCTGGAGTCAGTGCATCAAGAGTCACCACGCTCAGGCGTCTTCAGGAAAAGGGCTACCAAGCCACTTCTGAACCAGAGACAACGTCAGAAGCATCTTAACTGGGCTGTGGAGAAAAAGAACTGGACTGTTGCTCAGTGGTCCAAAGTCCTCTTTTCAGATGAAAGTAAATTTTACATTTCATTTGGAAATCAAGGTCCCAGAGTCTGAAGGAAGAGTGGAGAGGCACAGAATCCATGTTGCTTGAAGTCCAGTGTGAAGTTTCCACAGTCAGTGATGATTTGGGCTGCCATGTCATCTGCTGGTGTTGGTCCACTGTGTTTTCTGAAGTCCACAGTCAACGCAGCCATCTACCAGGAAATTTTAGAGCACTTCATGCTTCCTTCTGTTGACAAGCTTTATGGAGATGCTGATTTCATTTTCCAGCAGGACTTGGCACCTGCCCACACTGCCAAAGGTACCAAAAGCTGGTTCAATGACCATAGTGTTACTGTGCTTGATTGGCCAGCAAACTCGCCTGACCTGAACCCCATAGAGAATCTATGGGGTATTGTCAAGAGGAAGATGAGAGACACCAGACCCAACAATGCAGATGAGCTGAAGGCCACTATCAGAGCAACCTGGGCTCTCATAACACCTGAGCAGTGCCACAGACTGATCGACTCCATGCCACGCCGCATTGCTGCAGTAATTCAGGCAAAAGGAGCCCCAACTAAGTATTGAGTGCTGTACATGCTCATACTTTTCATTTTCATACTTTTCAGTTGGCCAAGATTTCTAAAAATCCTTTCTTTGTATTGGTCTTAAGTAATATTCTAATATTTTGAGATACTGATTTTTGACTTTCATGAGCTGTAAGCTCTAATCATCAAAATTAAAAGAAATAAACATTTGAAATATATCAGTCTGTGTGTAATGAATGAATATAATATACAAGTTTCACTTTTTGAATGGAATTAGTGAAATAAATTAACTTTTTGATGATATTCTAATTATATGACCAGCACCTGTACATGGTGGTTAGCATAAACTGTTATATTTTATTTTTATTTCAATTTCAGTTTGTCCACTTAAATGAGGAAACACCTAAATCTATCAAATTGTTTGCCTTGCAATACATTACATTGCAATAACATATGTCAAATAACCAATAAAATCTGACAAAATTTATATAAATTATAATTTATATAATTTATATAAAATTTATATAAATAAATTATAAATGTTAATTATAAATAATAATTATAAATGGTTAAAATTCTACAATTTCTGTACACTTTCTTTTTACAATGTTTTGGTGCAAAATACACTTTGCAGTTTTAATCAACATGTCTGTTTGTGTATTTGCTTGTTTTTTGTTTTTTCTCTTCTTACAAGATCATCTGGAAACCCAAAATTTGATTCTTTTGTCGTGGGAATTCATAGTTGTTTTATCAAAGCTCTTGGAGTGATCAATTCATCTCTGAAAGCTGCATGATTTTCCGCTGTCATGTTGGCAGGTGCTAAAGACCAGAGGAGTGATGAGAATCAGGAGAGTAGGAGTGAAAAGGAAGGAGTGGACAGACTTCCTGAGAACATCAGACGCCATCTTCCTCCACTCTTCCCCAGCGCGACGAGTGACACGACGTCTGGCTGCTCCCTGACAGTGCAGAGGCCAAGAAGTTAACTGCCATGTTGTGCACCGTGAACAAAAGCTGATCGAGACCAGACGAAGGATGACACGGTCTAAGGTTAAAGTAACACGGCAACAGGGACGTCACAGGTGAAGAGCAGCACATTTCCTCAGACAAACAGTCGTGATAAATCAGATACCAACTGCAGAGAGAAAGCAGTTCAATCCTCAGGCATGTAGTTGCAGGAATTGATACAAATTGGGGTGCTTATAAACTGGTTTCACTTCAGGACCCTAGTTTTAAATTGGAGCCAGTTTTGACCCAAAACAGAATCATAATTGTGCTATAAAACAGTTATTATTATTTATATACAATTATAGTATTTATTAATATTTTGAATTAGCTTCCATTGTTATATTTTAGCTATTTCAGTAAGTTGCCTTTATTTTTTGTTTACGTTTTTCTTTTCTTTTTTCCTTTAGTTTTTCTTCTAACAAAATGATTTTCAGTGGTTTTAGTATACGACAATAATACAACATGATACAATACAATAGAATAATATATATATATATATATATATATATATATATATATATATAATTGACCTAATACATACAGTGGATAAATAACAATAATAATTTGTACCAGTGTTATTATTGCTAACTAAAACTATTACAAATATTTTTTTTGTTAATTGAGCTGAAATAAAATAAAATATAGATAAATACAGATTTCAGTTTTAGTCATTTTAGCACTGTTAAGCAATAGCTTTTTTTTGTTTTGTTTGTTTGTTTGTTTACTTTTTTCCCGGTTTAGGTTTTTCATTAATATTTATATTTTATTTTATTTCATCAATTTTCGAAAAAACGATGTACTAATACTAACTAATACTAATAGTAGGCTATTAGTTACCAATAACAACACTGGTACAAAAATGAACAAATGTTCTTAAAATAAAATATTACATTTTTTATTATTATTTATCTGTGTGCTAAGTCAATAATGCAAGGCACAAAAACAAGGCAGTCAGCACAAACTATTATTTTTGTTCCTTGTAGTATTTATTCATATTTTCAATTAGCTTTATTTTATATTTTAATGTAAGTTTTGATCATTTATGTGCTTTTATCATTTTTATTGTTTTGTTATATACTGTATTCTATGTACCTTTCGATTATATTTCAGTTTCAGCCATTTTAGCACTTAAAATTATTTCAGAACTATCCCTTTAAGTGAACCTGTCTTTATTGTTTGGTTTCTTTTCCCTTCTTTTGCCTAAAACATTTTTTTGAGTTTGATTGGACACACAGCCTTTGACGTCAGCAGCAATACATTTCATGAGCTTTTCCTCTTCCCTTTTAAAAAGTTTTAAAAGACAATTTACGTTGCATGCACAATTATATCATTAATTGCATTTTATCATTATGCGACCTGGTATAGATGTCCACAGAATTGGTATACCAGCAATGCAGTTCATGTTCTTCGTGGCTGCTGTGTTTGTTCATTAAATCTCTGTCAAAATTGAAATGCTTTCAGTTGCAGCTTTCACCATTTAACGTCATGTTTAAATCCACAAATTGTCCCCAAAACCAGCGCAGAAAATGCAGCGACAGGTCAGCAGATTCAGATACGCGTCTCACTCTGTCTTGCGAGTTATTGGCTGACGGCTGAGTTTCTCCGTCCGGTCGAGTGCAGATATTGAAGGTCTGATTGGTTGTCTGGCTGTATCTGTGTTAGGTACCTGCTTTCCATCTTCTAGAATCTCTCAGTGTCTGTTCTGTCACAACACGGTATACATCTCAGCAATGAAGATGGATTACCATAAAGCGGCGTACAGCTGAGCGAAGGAAAAGAGAGAGAGAGAGAGAATAGCTCCACATAAATAATAACAGAGAAGTATTTTCATGTAAGGAACAGAGGAGGAACAAACGTTCCTCTGCCTGCTACCTAGCTGTCCTCACCCCTTCATTCATTAGACCTGACCTTTGACCTCGCGGAAGGTGATCATGAGATCAAATTACAGGCTGGCCTGAGGTGCTGGGCAAGGCATTATGGGTAATATGCTGCAGTGCACATGTGATGTTTCTGTCATACGCTGTCAGGCAGCGTTCAGGTGCTGTCTTTCACCTTCTGTGGATGTTGAGTCTGTCGGGAGTCTCGAGGGGTTTGCCTGAGCGCAAATGGGGGCTTTTGTTTTCAAACAAACACCTTTCAGATGACTCATGTTTGCACACAGCACGCTGAAATGTATTAGTTGTGTTAAGTGCTTTATGTACAAGTTAAGAGCTATCGACAGCAAATGCACAGAAAATAGCATCAACCCTCACAGTTTGCAGAATCAAACAAAGTTGTTATGCACAGTTGCAATGAAACACTATTTCAAGGACAATTTCATTCATTTTAACAAGATTATCTATAGAACTGTGAATTATAATATAATTATGTAAGTCGTCTGTCATTTGTATCACAGACATATAATGAAACGATATATTAATATCTTAATGTTATTTATTTTTTAAATTATTGATTATTTGTTTAATTATATTTATATATTTACCTATAATTTTATGTTTATGTTTTTTTTTTTTTTACTATATTCTACATTATGCTACTTTTTTAATTTTTTTATTTTATTTTTTTTTTTGCTTGCAAGATATCAAGTTATTTTTTTTAACCATACAAATAATTTGCTTTATTTTTATTAACTTCTGTTAATATGTGTTATTTTCTATGGCTATTCTCCTGACAATAATTTTTTTTTTATTATTATTATTATTTAAATCAATATATGAAAAGTTCAAATGCAAAAGCCTCTAAGTGCCATTTGAATTGCCATTTTTATGAGAAAAATGCTAATTTTAGAAGAAAAGTTCAGACGGCAGGTAGAGGCTTTTGCATCTGAAGTCTTCATATATTGATTAATTAATGAATAAATTATATATATAATATTTTTTTTTGCATTACAGTGATGAGAATGATAATAATATCAAAAATGTTCATTTTAAAAATTATGTTTATGTTAAATATAATTTCTTATTTGTTTTTCTTTTGTTTATTGGATAAAACATGACCTCAACATGTTCTTCTCACTGCTGCTTTCATGATGGCAACTATTTCTATCACTTCAGTACTGAACTCGACACAAGGATTTCTATAATATCCAGTAATGTCCTTTTCTGCCTTAGTATGTCTGTCTGATGTAACAGAATGAAAGTATTGTAGCAGTCTGGACAGAGACTGTTAACTGTCCTCATTTAAGGGCCCAAAGAGTCCGAGGCGACACTGGACAGCACTTACTGTTGGATTGTCTTTATTAGCTAAACTATAAAAGTGGTTTGGTTAACCTAGTGATGTTATTCAGATTGGTGATGGATCGCTTTGTGTCGTCTGTACTCTGTTTCTGGGTCGTCACAGGTAAATCATGTCAAGCAACCTAAAGAAGTCTGTTTTCTATGGATTATTCAAGAGAACAGAACTAATCCACAAATACCCTGAGGATCATGATCTGGAACTACACTTGAAAATTACTCATGAGATCAAGTAAACTAAATAATGGTCAAATATTTGATTATTGTAGGTTCATTAAGTTTTGTAACAATTTACAGCTTTTAGGAACACATTTCACATGATTTAATCTTTTTTTTTTTTTTTTTACAACCAACAAACATTGTAGCTGAGTTGTTTAATGTTTTAGTTGAAACAGGTCTACACTGGAAAACTAATTTTGTGATCCAGTCCCATTTATCATTCCATCATTTATATAGTTGCACTGTTTGATTGTTTGCTGTTTTTATTTACAATGTTGTTAATCCAGTTGCTCAATTTTCATTTTCTAAAGATTCATCTAAATAGTTAATCTAATTACAGTTAATATTTTAGGTCATGATAACTTGACGATTTAAGGTCATTCGTGACATTTACTTAAGTGAAAGCAATCCAAAAATGTTACTTTTATATTTTAAGTACTACATGCCTCTTTCATTTAGGATCATAATCTGGGAATTGTGGCTTCAATGCCTTTAGGGAACTTCATTACAACTTCAGTAATGAGTCCGTTCACACTTCATTTTCGTTGCCTTAAAATTTTTAAGTAAATGATAATTAAAAAAATAAGTTAATTGAATTGTCAAGTTCACTTAACTTTTTTTTTTTTTTTTTAATTATTATGTACTTAATAATTTTAAGGCAACGGGTTTCCTCAATTTTTTTAAGTTAAGTCAACTTTCACTTTTTACAGTGTAGTATGAAGGTGAATCTCAGGAAAAGTGACATTTCCAAAAACACATTTTGCTTTAATTTAATGACTTGACTTTGGTGGTAAATAGTATCAGAGTGAATCTCATGGAAAAAAAAATATTGAAAAAATCACATTTGATGCCAAAACTTACATTTACAATTTACTCATGATAAAATCACATTTAATGACAAAATTGATGACTGAAAATTAATTGTGGATTTATTTGTTTAATTGTTGGCCTTTACCTTTAATTGTCGTTATTCTCACTGGTCAATTTAAGTATATTTAGATTTTTTCTCATTTAAAAATTATTATTTAAGAATTTATTAAATTAATTCTATTTTTTTTTCTAATTTAAGTATATAGTATAAATCAACGACAATACTAACAAATAAAGATGGAAATATGCTGCAAAAATGATTGTTTGATGTTGTAAATGGAACAAAGATATGCATAAATTGCATTCTACTTTTCATGTACACACATACAGTATCCACACATATATACATATGTGTGTGTATACTGTACACTCTCAGAAATAAAGGTACAAAAGCTGTCACTGGGGCAGTACCTTTTCAAAAGGTACGTTTTTGTACCTATTAGGTTCAAATATGTACACTTTAAGTACTAATATGTACCTTTAAAGTACCAAAATGGACCCTTTAGGTAAAAACATGTACCTATTGAAAAGGTACCGTCCCAGTGACAGCTTTTGTACCTTCATTTCTGAGAGTGTAGAGGTGGAAATAATTTACTTATGTTTTTTTTTTACATTTATTATAGTGTAAAACAGATTTGTATGTGTGTACTCTGACAAGTTCTGATGTTCTCATTTGAGTGTGTGATCATAATGAGTGTCTGAAACATAATGCAACAGCAACAGCAGTAATATCTGATAGCAAAACCGTTGAGAGGAGAATGTCACAGCGGAGACGTCTAAACCGAAAGAGCAAGAGAGAGAGAGATACAGTGAGAGAGAGTGAGACAGACACACAGAGAGAGCAGCTTTTAAAAGGATTTTGTCGGTTATTGACTGGTTGCTCTCCACTGCTAATAGCCATTTAAAGATTATAGGCCTGCTGGTGGAAATCAAGGCCTTCATTGTTCTCCTTATTGCATTCTGGCAGATGGGGGCTGACACAACAACACGCTCTCTCCCCGCGGGCAGCCTCACTCCGCACCGCTTTCCATCAGCAGCCATTCTATTGAACCGGCCCTAATAACTAGCCATGAATTATTTATCTCCATACGATATTGAGGGCCAAGAGGAGGAAGAGGGCGACGTGAGGAAGAAGGCAGGGTGGGGGTCTGCGTGCAGGTGCCAGGTCGGAAGATCTTGCGGTCCGCCCCAAACACTCCCAGGGTGGCTCTTTCCCGGAACGCAGCGAGCATTCCGATCACGGGAGAGGAGGAGATAAAATATATATTCATTAAATGTCAGTCGACTGATGAAATGAGAGCGATCCATTAGAGGCTGGCCGGGGTGGCTGTGCGGAGGGCTAATGTTTCCCGGTTGTTCGGAGGGCCGGACGGCTTTTAGTGGGCACGCCGGTGCCGCAGGGAGCAAAGCGCTTCATCTAGAAAGTTTGGCTAGGGGAAGGGCACATGACATCTACAGAGATGGAGGATCATAATCTTTATTATTTGGGAATTGTGGCCTCGGTGCCTTCGGGGCCAAGGATGGTCCAACTTTTACACATTACAACTTCAGTAATGAACATGTTCACACTTTTCTACAGGAAGTCACAAAGCCTTCTTATGAAGAAAAAAAAAAGTGCTTTTTTAAAAAGCACATTTCCCCCCCGAAAAAAAAAGAAATTTATATATATATATATTGGAAGAAGAAAATTAGGCCATATGCGTGTGGAAGAAGAAAATTAGGCCATATTACACATGTGTGTGTGTGTGTGTGTGTGTGTGTGTGTGTGTGTGTGTGCGTGCGTGTGTGTGTATCTATCAAATACTGACATAAAACTAAGAGAGAGAGTGAGATGGATGGATGGATGGATGGATGGATTGATAGATGGATAGATAGATAGATAGATAGATAGATAGATAGATAGATAGATAGATAGATAGATAGATAGATAGATAGATAGATAGGCTTCATTTTCTTCATACAATAATAACATAATTTCTTGCAAAATATGTTGACAGCTTTCCTGACATATTTTTATCTGTAAATGCCTAACATCTTCATGCCCCTAAATCCAAGTTGTAATGGCTTTTTTTCTAGTCATAAATTGGTTTACCATTACATTTATTGTTGAGTGCTTCTCAAAGGATTCTTGTTCCTTTCTTGCAATTTTACACAGCGTCTAGAGACGGCACACTGGAATTACATGGCCAGTGGCAAAGCTGTTTTCATAATTCCAAATTATTCAAAATTAAATATGTAGAGAGTGTTTGATCGATACAATTTCCTTGGTCCAAATATAGAGAAATAATGAGCAGCGGCTGAAGAATCCACCTCAAATGCTCATTATGGACAATAACGTTTTAATTGCCAGGAAACGCTGTTAAAAACACTCTGTCATTTTAGTTTGCAGGGGATCATTCGCTGCCTTTAATTAAAACTCCAACACAGATGCGTCAATCACCTGGTTTTCATAAATGGTATCAGACACATATTTTAAAGTTTATTGCTTAACTGTAATGCTCCTATTATGTGAATTAATAGTCCATTGTATGCCCTTATTGTGTCAGTCTTGATCTTTCTAGAATGATCTGCGATTTAGTAACTAACCATAGGAAGCTTGTCTTATAATTTTCCTTGTGATTTAACATGGCAGCATATGCATCAAAATGACTTAAAATGAGTGAGTGAGTGAGTGAGTGAGTGAGTGAGTGTGTGTGTGTGTGTGTGTGTGTGTGTGTGTGTGTGTGTGTGTGTGTGTGTGTGACTGTGTGTGTGTGTGTGTTTGGGTCAGTGCCACATTTCAATCTTACGGCAGGGAAAGAGAAGAAACTTTAATAACAGTTTGGAGTCCAGCCAGAGTCAAGACAAATAGCCTTGGATCAATTCCAATGAAAACATGCCAACTGTCCACAACTGGCATCATTATTGGCTTCTTCACACCCAAAGGAAATGCCCCCAAATGACACAATTTCCACGCCAGTAAAGCCATATTAGAAACGGAGACAATTAACCTGAAACTTAGCAGAGCTTTAAGACCCACAGACCAAATAAACGCCTTCTCAAACATCTTTGAAAAATGAGAGAGAGAGAGAGAGAGAGAGAGGGAGGGAGGGAGGGAGGATGCAGGTGTCATTGAACTCAACTATAGTTCTGCTATAATGAACTCCACTGAAGCAGAAGGAAACCTTACATCTAATGCTACACGACTGGCGCCACGTCTGCTCTCCCGTCCCATCAGAACAGCAAACAGTGACGCAAAATACAAGACCGTCCGGGTTTGATTCATGTTATATGATATGCAGTAAAATATGCTGAAATATTCCAGTAGATCTAGAGTGGAATGGACGGACAGATGAATAGACAAACAGAGATAGATAGATAGATAGATAGATAGATATATAGATAGATAGATAGATAGATAGATAGATAGATAGATAGATAGATAGATAGATAGATAGATAGATAGATTTCATGTCATTTCAGCCAAGTTTACACAAAATTTGTCAAGCCACTATTACAATGCATTTTGTCTCTGAAAAGGAGGAGTTGAGATGGTGTAGGATGTCTTGAGATGTCACTCAGTGCTGTGTAGGAGAGATCGAGAGAGATGAAGACAGAAAAAGGCAAAGAATGAGTGAAGGATGCCTGCAGGGTAGAATGAAAAAACCCAAATAAGCATGTAGGGGAGGAACTGTCCACCAGCCTCTGCAAAATGAACCATCTGGGTACAAGAAGAGGGTGACAGACAACAAACAAAAGAAGCAGGGGTGCCAGAGAGCGTCTGACCCTCCTCCAGGCAGGCGCTCGGCGGTTCTCCTTAAAAGGCCATCTTTCCCCGGGGGCTGCTGTGAGAAGCAGAGGAGCCGCAGACCCCTGCAGGCTGACAGTGATCCAGGCTAATGGGCCGGTCTGTGTACTCTGTAGTGTGGGGAGTGGATTAGAGAGGTAATTAAGGTTAATGATCCACCCGCTCTGATCTGTGCTTCACCACCTCAGGCTACATGCTAGCGCACGCGCTCGAGCAGATGCTAACTCCCGCCACACACAGGTGGATTCAACACCAGCGTGTTTAGAAAGCTCTGTTGAATGATGGGATGCGTCCACAAAGTACGCTTGCAGGGTGTCAGGGTTGTGCAAAATTAAGAATTGAAGAATTGGCAATTCATGATTTCAGTTTTAAGTGAATTGATCACACCCCACAGGAACTTGAATTGGAATTTGAATATGAATGACAGGATGAGGAATTTAATCAATTGTAAATCAACAAAATTCATCATAGGAAGTGCATTCTGGGAAATAAAAGGTTTTTCAATCTGGTCCACAAAAAAATTAATTAAATGTAATAACATATACTATTAAATACTAAATATAAGTATCCATCCATCCATCCATCTATCATCTGTCATTCAGCCAGTCTGTCTATCTATCTATAAGAAACAATAATAAATACACACATCTATCTATCTATAGTGAGTTACAGTCATGATCAAAAATATCGGCACCCTTGGTAAATATGACAAAGAAGGCTGTGAAAATTAATCTGCATTGTTAATCCTTTTGATCTTTTATTAAAAAAATTCACAAAAATCTAACCTTTAATTGGATAATAAGAATTTAAAATGGGGGGAAATATCATTATGAAATAAATGTTTTTCTCAAATACAGATTGGCCACAATTAACGGCACCCTTTTATTCAATACTTTTTGAAACCTTCATTTGCCAGTTTATCAGCTCTAAATTTTCTCCTATAATGCCTGATGAGGTTAGAGAACACCTGACAAGAGATCAGAGACCATTCCTTCATCCAGAATCACTCCAGACCCTTTAGATTCACAGCTCCATGTTGGTGCTGCTTCTCTTCAGTTCATCCACTCATTTTCTACAGGGTTCAGGTCAGAGGACTGGAATGGCCAGCAGAAGCTTGGTTTTGTGCTCAGTGACCCATTTTTGTGTTGTTTTTGAGGTTTGTGTTTGGATTATTGTACGGTTGGAAGATCCAAACATGGCCCATTATAAGATTTCTAACAGAGTCAGTCACTTATTGATTTTTTATCCGTTGGTATTTGATAGAATCCATGATGCCATGTGTCTAAACAAGATGTCCAGGACCTCCAGCAGAAATATAGGCCCACAACATCACAAATACAGCAGTATATTTCATTGTACACATGGGGTACTTTTTATCCCTGTGTTCACCAAACCCATCTTGAGTGTTTGCTGCTAAAAAGCTCATTTTTTAGATTCATCTGACCATAGAAGCCAGTCCCAGTCGTGTCTGATAACTGAATATGCTGGAGTTTGTTTTTGGATGAGCGAGGAGAATTTTTCTTGAAACCCTCCCAAACAACATGTGGTGATGTAGGTGCTGTTTGACTATTTTTTTAAGGGTTTTCTGACCCCGAGACTCAACTATTTTCTGTAATTCTCCAGCTGTGGTCCTTGGAGAGTCTTTAGCCACTCAAACTCTCCTTCTCACCGTGCATTAGGACGATATAGACACACGTCCTCTTCCAGGCAGTTTCAAAACCATTTTATGTTGATTGGAAATTCTTAATTATTGCCCTGATGGTGGAAATGGGAATTTTCACTGCTCTAGCTCTTTTCTTAAAGCCACTTCACTAATTTGTGAAGCTCAGTTATCTTTTGCTGCACATTAGAAATATATTCTTTGTTTTTTCTCATTGTGATGGATGAATAAGGGAATTTGGGCTTTGCTTTCCCTCCTATTTATATTTCTGTGATACAGGAAGCCATGGCTGGATAATTTCATGTTCATAATCACCGTGGAGTGCTCAAAATTGTGAATATGAATGGGAATATACTTCAGAGATATTTTACTTATAAGAATTTCTAGGGGTGCCAATAATTGTGTCCAACATGTATTTGAGAAAAACATTTATTTCATAATGATATTTCCCCCCATTTTAAATTCTTATTATCCGATGAAAGGTTAGATTTTTGTTATTTTTTTAAATAAAAGGTCAAAAGGATTAACAATGCAGATTAATTTTCACAGCCTTCTTTGATAATATTTACTAAGGGTGCCAATATTTTTGGCCATGACTGTATATGACAATTATTTTTTAATTTTATCTTTAATTCAATTATCTTTAATTCTGCTGTACTTCCTGACATTCATATTCAAGAACTGAATTGGAAATGAAAAGGCATTGTCGTTTGAAAATAGCACATAACCCAGATGTGTGTCTTGTTGTAACTGGTTACATGTCTTAAAGTTGTCTAATTTAGCACTATTTTTTATTCTGAATTGGAATTTCCAACATCCTACTTGAAGTCAGACTTTTAATTTGCACAGCAATCTGATTTTACAAAGACACACATGTATGACAACATGGCAGCACGTGTTTGGCAAATGCTTAAAATGTGTAAGACATTGCATTATTTGTCATGTATCAGCTCCTTTCTCTGTGGACAATAAAACACCAACAAAGCTAGCAGTTACATTGCTTTTTTGTTTCTATGCAATGCATACTTTGTATACCCCATTTTTTGCCCATTGGAGTATCCCACACTGGACAGCTAGTTGACCAGTAAAATTGACTTTTTTTTTCACATTGTAGCAGCTTAGCTTTATTAAATATCATTGAGTTTTGATGAAAACCTCCAAAGTTTGGTCTAATGAGCCTTAAGCAGCCTTTGAAAACATATCTGCTTTTCATATACATTGTCGAAACAATTGATATAAATAGATGCCATCACAATAATTAATGTTCTCCTCATATAGTTGTAATTATTTTATCACAGTCGGAATGTCTGACATCTCCCTTTCTCTCAAGCAAATATGTGTGTAAAGTGAGAATGGGGATTTCCACGGACATAATGCGTGGCATAAATCATCTTAAATGTAGTGCCTTTCATCTAATTGCTCTGCTTTGTGTAGCACATGTAACAGAAGGCCGTCCCCTTTGGAAGGAAACATGGTCGTTTTTCACAGTATAAACTGATCAATTGAATGGGACATCAAAAAATGAAATTTGAAGAAGCAATTTTTTTGCTCTTATCCATCTTTGAAATACCACAGTAATAGCAACAAAGTGGTTTTTCCTCAAAAATGCAGTTTCTGCTGATCAAATCAGGATTTCAGGGCAGCACATTTGAGAGTATGAACGACAGGACCCATCAGACTTAAGTGAATTATGACCCTGTTAAACCAGGTTTTAGTGCCATCCAAAGCAGACACATTTTCCAGCCTTTTCCTGTAATTTTTGAAAGCCTTTTTGCTGTAATAAAATATCACTTTTTCCAGCATTTATGCATTAAACGCCCATCGTCCTCGTTTCTCTGCTCCAATGATAATCAGATTGCATCGCGCTTCCTTTTCTACGCCTCTCTCGGATCACTCTCGATAAAGATGACACGAGGGCCTGCAAACTGGACCAAATTGACCTCGGTGTCTTTCTCTCGCTTCAGTTTTTCCTGCAGTCGTTTGTGTTATGATTACATCATCTAAAGAAACACTGAGGTGCTTGCGTGACTGTCACCAAGGGCTCTAATGCCCCATCATGTAGCTCTTTACCCAGAATGCCTCGGGACCAAGTTCCACACATATTCACCGCTCTGTAACTTGGTACGCATCCTCGAACCAGCTATTACAGCACATCGGCACGTCGCCAATGGCCGTGTTTACAAAATCCTGATGTCCCCAACAGGTCCTTTTACTGTGAGAGTGAAACACTTTCAGTTTTATTTCTCATAAAGTAAACCCCCCTCTTATTTCACTGTGGAAATATGATCACTGGTGATGTGGTAACTCATTGAGAACCATTGAAACCCAGCTGTGGATATTGGCAATTAAGTCAGGCATAATTGTTTGGAAATGAGAATAGGAGGCGATAAAACAGGATGGAAGAACTGACGATCACTCTCTAAATAATTCTGTTCGCTTCAGTCTGCGATGAGATGGCTCACAACAGGTTTGATTCTGCATTACTGATTTGGGTTGTTCAGTTCACGTTAACAATAGTGCTTCCCTCGCCTCAGGTAGGCCTACTGCAATTCTGAGAGTGCTCAGGACCAGAGGCAATGATAGGTACTCATCCATAACCAACAAACCTCAGCACCTGCTGTAGCTTCCGGCGTCCCATTTATTCTCTCAGCATGATGCCACTGCAGATTTGGCTGTCGTGAAATGCATTGCAGTTAGGATTTAATTCGTCTCGGCCTCTGATGGCACACTCACTGTCCATTCGGTGGTTATATGATCTATATAGCACACAAAAGTTGTTGGGAACTTAGGAATCTAGTAACAAAGGCATCTACAAGGTACTGGGTTGATACAGGAAGCACATTTAAAAAGTTACAAAGATAGATAGATAGATAGATAGATAGATAGATAGATAGATAGATAGATAGATAGATAGAGTGCCCACTAATATTGGCACCCTTGGTAAATATGAGCAAAGGTGACTGTGAAAATAAATCTGCATTGTTTATCCTTTTTATCTATCATTCAAAAAATTCACAAAATACCAGCCTATCATTGAAGTAAAACAATTGAAAGCGGAGGGAAAATATCATTGTGAAATAAATGCTTTCTCTAGTTCATGTTGGCCACAATTATTGGCACCCAATTATTGCAACGACCTTTTCCCAAGATGACAGCTCTGAATTTTCTCCTATAATGCCTGAAGAGTTTGGAGAACACCTGATAAGAGATCAGAGACCATTTTCTTCATACAGAATCTCTCCAGATCCTTCAGATTCCCAGATCCATGTTAGTACTTCTTCTCTTCAGTTCACCCCACTCATTTTCTGTAGGGTTCAGGTCAGAGGACAGGGACAGCCATGGCAAAAGCTTCTTTTTGTGCTCAGTGTTTATTTTGATGTTTGTTTTGGATTGTTGTCCTGGTGGAAGGTCCAAAGACGGCCCATTATAAGATTTCTAACAGAGGTTTTGATTTTTTATCTATTAGTATTTGATAGAATCCATGATGCCATGCATCTGAACAAGATGTTTAGGACCACTGGCAGAAAAACAGGCCCACAACATTAAAGATCCAGCAGTATATTTAACCATGGACATGGGGTAGTTTTTTTTTATCCCAGTTTGTACTAAACTCATCTGGTGGGTTCGCTGCCAAAAAGCTCTTTTTTCAGTTTCATCTGAACATAGAAGCCAGTGTCATTTGAAGTTCAAGTCGTTCAAGCAGTGTCTGAATTTGCTGGAGGTTGTTTTTGGATGAGTGAGGAGAATTTTCCTTGAAACCCTCCCGAACAACATGTGGTGATGTAGGGGATGTTTGATTTTTTTTTTTAGGTTTCTGACCCCAACTCAACTAATCTCTACAACTCTCCAGCTGTGGTCCTTTGAGAGACTTTGGCCACTCAAACTCTCCTTCTCACCGTGCATTAGGACTGTATAGACACACGTCCTCTTCCAGACAGATTTTATAACATCTTTAGTTGATTGAAACCTCTTAATTATTGCCCTGATGGTGGAAATGGGGATCTTCAATGCTTTAGCTCTTTTCTTACAGCCACTTTCTATTTTGTGATGCTCAACAATCTTGTTCTGCACATCAGAACTATATTCTTAGGTTTTACTCCTTGTGACGGATGATTAAGGGAATTTGGCCTTTGTGTTCCTCATATTTATAATCCTGTGGAATAGGAAGTTATTGCTGGACAATTTCATGCTCCTACACTGGTGTGCTAAAAAAATTAAATATGAATGGGAATATACTTCAGAGATATTTTACTCATAAGAATTTCTAGGCGTGCCAATAATTGTGGCCAACATTCATTGGAGAAAAACATTTATTTCATCATGAGATTGTCTCTCCACTTTCAATTGTTTTACTTCAAAGATTTTCACTTTTTTGAGTGAAAGATCAAAAGGATAAACAATGCAGATTTATTTTCACATTCGCATTTGCTCATATTTATCAAGGGTGCCAATATTAGTGGAGGGCACTGTAGACAGATAGATAGATAGATAGATTTCTTTTAAAAAAATTATAAAATGCTTAAAACGAAAAAACAACTTGACAATAAGGTAAGTAAACATTTTTTTCTCTTTGGAATTAAGATTATTTTGCGTGTGTGTGTGTGTGTGTGTTTGTGTACACTTGTCTATGCTACATTGTGGGGACCCCACAAATGTAGTAAAACCTGAAATTTTTGACATTGGAAAAAAAAAAAAGTAAATTATGTTTATCTTAAAGTGTAACAATAAACAGGTTTTCTGTAAGGGGTAGGTTTAGGAGATTGAAAATATTGTTTTTTCAGTATAAAAACAACAGAAGTCTATGGAAAGTCCCCACTATTCACAAAAACAAACGTGTGTGTGTGTGTGCGCGCGCGCGTGTGTGTGTGTGTTTTAAACATCTTTTTTTCAGAAAACGAGTTTTTGCAGTGTAAGCTGCTTTGAAGCACACATCCACAAATATAGCTGTATATACTGTTTAAAGTTATGTATGAGAAAAAAAAATATTTCTTATTTTTTTATTATTACTTCTGGCCGATCTACACACAATAAATTCATTGATTATTGTGGTATCAACTTTTTCAAATAAATTCTGCACACAAACTTAAGTAAAATGAATTGTGTGGGTTATTGAACAATGGCAATTAACAGTCACGCTTGTTATTTAGGGTAGCTATTATTGTTTTAGCTTGAACAAAACAAAACAAAAATGAAATGGAAAAAAAGAAAGAAATATAGATTTTAAAGTGAACAGAAGCTGGGAGAGAGTTGCCAAAAGGATGAATGAATGACTAGACAGTTGATTTATTATGTTGGTGACAGTACCTGCTGGCGAACCCATGACAGCTTCCCCTGATGGCATCCTCAGCATATCAAACACCACACTCTTCCATTTCCTCACAACAGGCACTGTGTCAGTCTTAAAGGACAGGCGGTACTGTCAGCGGTGGCTAGGTTGGATTAAAGACAGGCAGTAAATAAAAATATGCCACATCACCGTCACAAAGCTTCTCTGGGGATCAATACATCTGTCAATCACTGACTGCTGTCTGCCTGAACCAAATAGAAATGCATGCATAAGAAAATGTGTGATTTTAATAAATCGAAGGCAAATATACTTTTACTTGAAACATGAGTATAGCTGTCACTTTAAAGAGAAATATGAGAAAGATTATTAGTACAGCTACAGAATGCATTGTTCCTTCAAATCGCTGCTGATAGATTAAAGCCACAAGAACCATGAATAACACCCTCGCCATCTTTACTCAAGTCAATATACAGTGAGGAAAATAAGTATTTGAACACCCTGCTATTTTGCAAGTTCTCCCACTTAGAAATCATGGAGGGGTCTGAAATTGTCATCGTAGGTGCATGTCCACTGTGAGAGACATAATCTAAAAAAAATCCAGAAATCACAATGTATGATTTTTAACTATTTATTTGTATGATACAGCTGCAAATAAATATTTGAACACCTGTCTATCAGCTAGAATTCTGACCCTCAAAGACCTGTTAGTCTGCCTTTAAAATGTCCACCTCCACTCCATTTATTATCCTAAATTAGATGCACCTGTTTGAGGTCGTTAGCTGCATAAAGACACCTGTCCACCCCATACAATCAGTAAGAATCCAACTACTAACATGGCCAAGACCAAAGAGCTGTCCAAAGACACTAGAGACAAAATTGTACACCTCCACAAGGCTGGAAAGGGCTACGGGAAATTGCCAAGCAGCTTGGTGAAAAAGGTCCACTGTTGGAGCAATCATTAGAAAATGGAAGAAGCTAAACATGACTGTCAATCTCCTCGGACTGGGGCTCCATGCAAGATCTCACCTCGTGGGGTCTCAATGATCCTAAGAAAGGTGAGAAATCAGCCCAGAACTACACGGGAGGAGCTGGTCAATGACCTGAAAAGAGCTGGGACCACCGCTTCCAAGGTTACTGTTGGTAATGCACTAAGACGTCATGGTTTGAAATCATGCATGGCACGGAAGGTTCCCCTGCTTAAACCAGCACATGTCCAGGCCCGACTTAAGTTTGCCAATGACCATTTGGATGATCCAGAGGAGTCATGGGAGAAAGTCATGTGGTCAGATGAGACCAAAATAGAACTTTTGGTCATAATTCCACTAAACGTGTTTGGAGGAAGAAGAATGATGAGTACCATCCCAAGAACACCATCCCTACTGTGAAGCATGGGGTGGTAGCATCATGCTTTGGGGTGTTTTTCTGCACATGGGACAGGGCGACTGCACTGTATTAAGGAGAGGATGACCGGGGCCATGTATTGCGAGATTTTGGGGAACAACCTCCTTCCCTCAGTTAGAGCATTGAAGATGGGTCGAGGCTGGGTCTTCCAACATGACAATGACCAAGCACACAGCCAGGATAACCAAGGAGTGGCTCTGTAAGAAGCATATCAAGGTTCTGGCGTGGCCTAGCCAGTCTCCAGACCTAAACCCAATAGAGAATCTTTGGAGGGAGCTCAAACTCCGTGTTTCTCAGCGACAGGCCAGAAACCTGACTGATCTAGAGAAGATCTGTGTGAAGGAGTGGGCCAAAATCCCTCCTGCAGTGTGTGCAAACCTGGTGAAAAACTACAGGAAACGTTTGACCTCTATAATTGCAAACAAAGGCTACTGTACCAAATATTAACATTGATTTTCTCAGGTGTTCAAATACTTATTTGCAGCTGTATCATACAAATAAATAGTTCAAAAATCATACATTGTGATTTCTGGATTTTTTATTTTAGATTATGTCTCTCACAGTGGACATGCACCTACGATGACAATTTCAGACCCCTCCATGATTTCTAAGTGGGAGAACTTGCAAAATAGCAGGGTGTTCAAATACTTATTTTCCTCACTGTACATGTTTGTCCTGAACACACCATTGTGTTTTTTAACGTGCCGTACTACAAATATTTATTGTTCCATGCTATTCATTTGACTATATACATTATTAAACGGAAAACAATTCCTCTGAAACCCTCTATAGTTATTGACACAACAGATTTGAAAAGGCTGACCTGATGTGTCTGCAATGGCAAATGTGAGCGTCTGTAACACTGTTGATTCTTGAGGCTGTGCATGGCTGGTATTGTACATTTACCTGCATATACCGTAGTCTCCTCCGTGAGGGTTTGTTTGTGTGAAAGCTGATCTGTGAAAAGTGCCATAGACGAGCTGCATCCACAGACTCCAAGGCCCTGAACTCAGAACAAGCTGAGATGGAAAAATACCTGCATGTTTACTACTTACCGTAGTAATCAAATCCTGCTTTCACAGGAAAAAGCTAAGTGAAAGAGTAGCTCTCTGGAGAGCAAAATAGAAGGGTTAAATGATACATTCCTGCAAATGGAAGTCCATTTCTACAGCACTGTATTCCGTTTATAAGAAAAAAGATTTAAATAAGATTGAAATTGTAAACTTAGGGCTCTTTTTGCTCCCGCATTTGGATAAAGTAATGTTTTTAAAAACTATACCAACTAACACAACTAATAGGGAAGACGGGGCTAGTTGTCACAGCAGCCATATCTCAACTATTTTGAGTCAAAAGTCAAAAATGCAAAAGTTTTCTCTGGCAGTGGTTTTGGGTGTTGGTTTTAAACCATTTCTGCTGGCCATTTGTGCTGTTTAATTAATTATTTTACTGTATAATTTTTTGCTGAAATGCCATTAAATACCTTAGAACTTGACTGCTGGGTCAAGGTGTTTAATCCTTTGCACAGGTCTGCAATAAATAGGCCTATCTATCATTAAAAAAAATATTTAGTTAATTAAAAAATGCACCCGGTCTCTCTCGAAGAGTAAATATTGTTTGTTTTACTCAACTAATGTTGTTCTTTTTGGAACAACAATAGTTGTTAAAGGCCTATTAAAGGCCTATTTTGTAATAGTGGCATGAAATCTAAATGCTTTATTATTAATATTCCCTCTATGCCCATGTGGTTATTTCATATTGGCCAGTCTATGAGCAGCTGGTTGTGAAAACACCAATCAGACTGTGCCACCCAATGCCACTGCAGAAACGCACGAGCCCAGTTAGTAATTCACCGCCATTTCCAATTAGTGTGACAACAATAACCTTTCATCCTGTCATTTATCAATTAGAAGAGAGAGAGAGAAAAAATTCGTCCAGCTGAGAGCTGTGCAATAATGTGCAGCTGTGCTGAAGAATTCGGCGTCCCTTTATTACTTTGCGACAAAGGGGAGACAAAGACATATTTCACTCATTGCGTGACTTAATGAGGCCGCTCACAATCCATCATCTAAATGCCGCCCAACAGCGGATGGAATTCTCGCGAGAGTTCCTTCAAAAGCCAACGGGCTTCTCGCGAGAGTTCCAGCGGAGAGCGAATGAGACAGCAGCACGCGCCACCTGATGGTATTAATGAGGCATTTTCCATGGCTTTTTCCAACTTCATCTCGATTCTGAGCTCTTTGATAGTATTAAAGCTTGGGAAATTATGATTTTTGAATTTGCATGATTTTTTGTGGGCGTCGTTCTCCAGACATGAGGACAAGATCTCGTTAAGCAAAAGGAGGTAAATAGGAAATACAGGAACAACTATAAAATAAATAAAAATCTCGTTCTTGTATTTCTTTCTTAAATATAACATATAGGCCTAATACCTTAATAATTATTTCTTTCTAAATAGGCTATAATTAAATTATATATTATAGAAAGATAATAATTAATTAATTAATTGCATGTTATTAATTAAATTCACTGAATAACTCAAGTCTTATTTTTTATTTATTTATGTTTGATCCTCCAGATATGAATTTCTTTGCACTGTATGAAATATCAAAATCAGCTGAATATCTGTCAGCAAGCGATTCTTTGCTGGAGTCTGTTTTACTGCAGTCAGTATGATCTCTGTTCATCTCTCCTGTGGATATGCATGGTCTTTTTCATCGACCAGCACAATATTAAAATGCTTCATTCACTGTCATGACTGCTTCATTAAGTCTAACGTCTTTCCTGCATGTTTCTTTTTTCACTTTTATTTCAATTTTCTGTTTTTCCAGCTTCAATTCAGATGTTATTTGAATTGTAAAAATGTATAATACACAATGTCCAAATAGTACTGTCTTATGAATTAATATATGCTTATTTCATATATTTTAATGCAGGCCAATGAAGATTGTGACCACATCCTCTTCTGCTCAATTGAGATGAGTCTTGTGTTTACACTCTTGTGAAATAATGATGAGATGATGAGTGTGTGTGTGTGTGTGTGTGTGTGTGTGTGTGTGTGTCAGATCAGGCTGGGCGACTGGTAACCCGACCCTGCATTTTATTGAGATGTCCATTAATCCTAGCTCTCTGCCCATGACCTCTGACCTCGGCTGACCCCTGCACATGGTGTTGCCGGCCAGAGGGACTTGGGCACTGCTGCGTCCGGATCGCGTCTCCCATCCTGACAGCAGCCCACTCTCTCCCATCGGAGAGGGAATCATTAAGCGCGAATCTAAAACGAGGGCCAGGGGAGAGCTTTATCCACACAAATACAGCCATGAGAAAGAGACTCGGCTCTCATCTCCACGGATAGAGTTACGCTGGAGTGAGAACGATTCAGCTTTTAATTGCATTCTTCTAACTCCATATCACATCTTCATCCATCTCTTCCTCTCTCTCACCCGGTCTGTCTCTCCAATTCTCGCTCGCCCAATCGCCTTGCACGCTCCCCAACAAATGCCTTTTGGAGTACAAATCATTCCAAATTGGAATTCATTTTCAAAGGGCTTTTAAGAAGACGAATATGAGAGCCACTTACTTTAAATGATCCATTTATTTTAACGCTCAAAGTCGTATCGTTTACCTGCTGCCTATAAAAGAATATCCTCACCTGCCACCAAGAGTCTAAAAATAAAAGCCGTCCTGAAAGTGTAGAGATAAGCTTTCGTTAGGTATCACTGCTTTCTCACCGACAGTCTGAAAGAGAACACCTGATTGGCTCGCTGTCTCTCCTCGAAGCTGTTGTCACCTATCCGAGCTCTGGTGAGCAATTACCTGGCCTGTCGGAATCCAAGCCGAACAGATTGAATTCTGATTGATTTCTGCCCAGGAAAGAGGAGAGAATTTAAAGGTCTTCTTTTTTAATTGGGTATTTGGTGTGTGCTGATGTGAGGAACTTGTCCCTCCCCAGGGATCCTTTATGGGGCAATAATGGCGCTGAGAAACAGCCTGGTCTGCTCTCTCCCTGGAAGGCCATAACCCCACATTTGTCCTGAGTGCTTTTCTATTATGCATTGATAGCTAAGCATCAATCAATAGGGGAGGGAAGAGAAAACCCTGCGAAACCAACTTCTTAAGTGTAAAACGCCTCTTAATACCAGAGCTTTCAAACAACTTAACCTGGGTGCTTTTTTTTTCTGCTCAGCGTCTTTGAGAAGACAGAAGTGAGGAGAGACACTGCTGATGTTTTATTCAACGGCAGGGAATGGGTTCAGGGGAAATGCGTGCCACAGCAGCATCAATGGCCTTTTTTTGGCTTTTAGAAAAGTCTGGCATGTGCACTTTTGCATAATAACGTTGGGCAATAACGATTTACCCTAAACGGACTCTTAGCAAATATTTTAGATTTTAGATCACAAACAACAAAGGACTCAATTTGTAAATCAATGATTTAATTAAGTTCTATTTTTAAGTACAATTCTCAAGAGTGAATAGAAATTATTTGGATTTATGTACAATGCTCACACTTAAACATAAACCCTTAAAAGGGCAATAAAAAATTTGAAGAGTACACATTTTATGCTGAAAAAAACATCTGTGTTTAAATGCTATGATTTTATAATCTCTGTATGTTACAAATACATGTATCCACTTGGCTGGCCTTCGTAATCTTCATCATCGACATTCTCCTCTTCGCCTGATATTCTATAAGCCTCGTTTTCTTTTTGCCAGAACTCTTTGGTGAGCTGAGAACCTGGAAAATATAAAGAGAACATGTTTAATTAATTGTAGCAATTATTTATGATGCAAAACAAAAAAATAACTATTTATTTTCGTTTAATGCACTCAGAGGAACTATTTTTTGGTTCCAAAGAACCTTTCAGTGAACAGTTCTTAAAAGAACCCTTTTTTCTTAGTGAGAGGAGCGTTTTAAAAATCTAAAGAACCTTCTTCCACTATAAAGAACTTTTGTCGTTAAAGGTTCTTCATGGAACCACAGATGCCAATAATAAACCTTTATTTTTATTAGCATGTACTATAATTAATATAGTCTACTATACTAAAACATTTTAGTAGATGCTTTTTAATTAACAGAGTGAAAATGTGGTGAACAGCCATTACCAGCATGCAAATAGGATCTATTAATTAATGCACTAAATAAAGCGGCAGCATGTTTACTTTATATATATATATATATATATATATATATATATATGAAAGCTCAGCATTTTCTCAATATTTTTGCCCACAACTTCCTGTAAAACACACACACACATACTTGATATATTTAAATCTTCTCTTTCTATTTTTCTCTATAGCCTCTAAACCTATAGGAAAGGGTCTGTCCTGTGTCCAGAGTCACCTTTCACTACCACCTATCCCAGAGTTCATAGCAGGCGGGACGTTCCGGGAAGCGAGGGATGGGGGGGGGGGGGCACTGGTGGTGAAGATAAGGGCCAGTCTAAAGGATCAGACCCCCCAGAGAAAGAGATAACAGCCAGACAGTCACAGCAACGACCTGCCACATAATACACAAGCCCTTCCACCCCTTCTCCCTTTACCTTCCGAATCTCCCCCCATCTAGGACCCTCTTGACCTCCTGTCATCACCAGCCTTTACGTTCCTGCTAGAGAAAGCCCTTGACTGGTGTACGGTTATCGTCAGCTCTGTCGGATTCTCGGAAGGCCAAGTTCACCTTTAGCGATGAGGAGATGATAAGCTTTGATAGTGGCATATGCGAATCGATCAGTTCCCACTGTTGGTGCGTTCGCATGTCTTTTCTGACCACGCCACAGACCACAGAGAGAACATGAATAACCTAACAGACCTCTCTCTGCACAGATATTTTTCAATGTTAAAACAAGACAAATGTTTACGTTAAACATTTGTTGTTTGCATTAAGTTAAATAGTCTATTAAAATGCTTGCACTGCAACTAGATGAGGAAATCAACTTTCATGACCGCAAAAGATAAATACTAATATACACACTCTTTAATATAATAATCAAATTATTTGTATATATATGTATAAGTTAAAAAAGTTAAATAAGATGAATAAATTGAGAGCAAATATAAATCTGATTGGTACTATGTTCAAATGAAATCAAAGCTATATAATCTGTGTAGCTACATAAAATGCTTCTGAAACATAATTCTTATATTTTATGTTGGTCTTCTTATATGTATTGGTTTTGTGTACATGTGTATATGTTATTTTGGCTGCATCTTGGCCAGGACACTCCTGTAAAGGAGATTTCTAATCTCAGAGAGTTTTCTGATGTTGTTGTCGAATAAAGGTTATAATAAGAATAAGAATAAAATAGTGACTTTTTATATGAATAGAGACTTTTTCAGATTTCTCTTCTGAGAAAAAGACCACAGAAATCTCATTTAGAGTTTCACAAGAGATTTCAGCAAGGTGCGCTCAGATTTGCTAAAATACCAAAATCTGTAATCAAAGTCAGAGATCTCAGTATGAACTTTATTTCTCATCACATTCTTTCCCAAATCTAGCTATCTGAGCTAATACTGTGCTATCAACAACGGACTCATTTCTATTTGTTTAATTTTTCCTAAAGCATTTCATGAGAAACACCTGAGACAACATTGACACATAAAAGTAACAGTCTCCTGAACAAGTCATTTCTGAACAATAAACAATAATAAAACATGGAAACAGTGTTATCTGCGTGTGTGTGTGTGTGTGTGTGTGTGTGTGTGTGTGTGTGTGCGTGTGTGTGGAAGTAGCCCCAACAATCATGTTTTTTCAGCTTGTTCACCTCTGACCTTGTTTTTCTTATGGCCATGTCTGTGTCTATGAATGAGTGTGTTCTCAGACATACCTCCACGTGTAACCTGTAATCTGGCGGAGGCAGACACCTCTCCGAAGGCGTTCCTGGCGGTGCATGTGTACACACCTGCATCGTTCGGCCCAACTCCTTGAATCTGGAGCCAGCCGGTCAATTCAAACCGCCGCGGACCCCCACGGGCCTGTAATTACAGAAACACACACCGTTGCACATTTAACAAAACCAGAACTGTTTCTGAGAATGTGACCGTAAACCTACTGTTTGAGAGGACATTTGTCTGTTTACACTCTTAAAAATGTAGGTTATTTATTGACATCTATGGTTCCATGAAGAAACTTTAACAGCCATAGAACCTTTCCATTCCACAAAAGCTTCTTAAGATGTATCATACAAAAAATAAATAAATACTGAAGATTATGTGACTATCATATAATCTGACTGATGACAGTTTGAATGGTGCTTTCCTGTGTATTTGTTAGAATTTTGTGGTGGTTGGTTATTAATTTGTTTTATTAAAATTTTATTGTCCACCATCTACAGATTATTTAATGTGCACATACCTGTACAGCTGTGCTTGAATCATCAGCAGGGAAAGAAATAACGTCTCCTCCTTTACTCCACTGGATGGAGGCCAATGGATACGATGACACCTCACAGGAAAAGATGACATCACTTCCTTTGGTTGTGACGATGTCACGGGGAGCATAAGTGATAACTGGTTCTGTAAAGTTTGCAGAGAATAAACAACTTTGAGTCTTAGAGTAACTGATTATAAAAATAAAACATATTTTAAGATAAAAAAATTTTTTTAAAACATCCTGAAGCAAATCTTTACTACTGGATGCTTTTTTCACACCAGTTTATGTATTTACTGTAGCCATCTGTGCTGTGCTGTGTTTTGATTAGCTTGGTTAATTATTTTAAGGTGTGAGACTGGACACTTACGAGCTGCTAATCTTTAGCATGACGGTAAGGTAAATACAAACTTAACGGCTGACTTATTATTCCCACAGCTGAACAAATGGGTTTTCATTTGGCCTTTTCCATGACAAAACTTTTAAATGTGGTGATTATGTTGGCACTCAGACTCTATCCATGACAATGGTTCCTCCTGAGACGACATTTACATTTATATATACATTTACATTTACATTAGCAGATGCATTCATACCAAACTGATGTGGCCATTACTTTAGCTGAGGTCGCTGAGCAAACACGTACAAGTGCTAAAATTAAATATCAAATGCCAGTAAGAAAACAGATCCAATACAATTAAAAAGATTTTTAATAGCTGAAGGCCTTTAGAAGGGTAAATCGCTGCCAGGACCTATTCCAGCCATATTGTCATCACTAAGAGCTTATAAATAATCATATTTTGTCAAAATAAAAATAAGCTTATTTTAGGATGATGGCAATTGCGACTTTATTTTTATGACAATTAAGCACCCCACCCCAATTCATCAACTGAATAGGCTATTTAAAGAGATTTATAATCTAGATATAAACTGTAAGATGTAACTGTAAAATAAATAAATAAATGTAATAATTGTTGTGTTTATACATCATTGTAGTATTTGTTGTGCTTCTTTTAATCCATGCTAATTCTGTAATAAATTCAAATGCACTTTAAAAAGTTGCAGTAATGAAAATCACGATTGAGGATAACAAGAATTACAATTGATCTATATATGTGTACATTAAGATTTAATCATAGTACATTTAGAGATACTCACTTGACTTGCAGGGTCCATGGTGCACCATTGTCAGCATCTGACCTTTGCCTTGCTTGTGTTGGGCCGCCCGAAACTGGCATATATTTTTATATGTCTTTCCATCAGAAGCGCAGAGTGTTTCCTGTTTACTGCACACACAGATGGCTCTGGGTTCACCTGTGGGGTTTCTGCGTGGGGCTCTGCAGCGCAGACCTTCAGCACAGCGCCCGTAAAAAGTAGACCCAGATCGGGGCTCTGGGTCACACAGTTGCCCCTCATCGTTTCCACATTCCCAGCAACACCCGCACTGGTCACGAACTAGCCCGGCTGGACAACCCTGCAGCTGCCTAACATCTGGACAGTGCTCAGGGTGACATTTTTTAGGGCATCCCTCGCCTGGTCGAATGCTCTTCTGCCAGTCAAAGTGACCGAGGTGCTCCGGATGGAAGGACTCAGATACTGAAACTAGGATCAGCACCAGTAAAACCAGTAAATAAGCCATTGTCTGTCAGGTTAAACTGGTTGAAGTCACCAAAAACAGATGGAAAAAGTCCTTGTTTCTGATAGCAGAAGTAGCTTTTATGTTGATGTAGCAGGCCAACAAAAGCAGGCTTAAAGGGCAGTCACTAGGCCTGAAAATCCCAAAATACAAAGTTTCTAGAATTCTTGTGATCATCAGCAAAGCCTTTTCTCCCTGCTCAGTCCTTAAAGTATCCTTATAAACTGAACTGTGTTGCAGTGTCACAAAAGTGCAACAGGCTGAATGAGCAAGAAGGTGGGAAAGAAAACGCAGAGGCAGCTCTAACTTTGGTGACCCCCTCTTAAACTGCAGGGTGCCTCCCCCCCCATTTGCTCAACAAAAGTGTAAAAAAGGTGTGAACTGGGAGATGAGCAACAACCAATCAAAACACTCAAACCTGAGTTAGGGTGGGGGTGAAACCTGAGTTTGAAATCATGGGTTTTAAACCAAACTGGACACAGAAACTGTCATAAATTAACCCTCACAAACATGGTTTCAGGTAGGAAATGATTTTTTGCATACCCCACCCTCCCCAAGGCTGTTTTCCCACATAATGCGATGATAAAACATCAATTTATAAAATAGTTTAAAAAAAAATGATTTAAATATAGTGAATATAGTTGTGTAACTCAGATCTTATATCACTGGCAGAATCAAAGAGTTCCCATTCACTTAGAAACAGTTTTTAGCCAATCACAAGAGCCGTAAATATCATGTGACAGTGCGTTTTACAGATCTGATTACAAGTGACTGAGTGGAACTTTGTTGATAAAGCACAAAGAGATGTGAAAACGAACGAACGAAAGAAAGAAAGAAAGTCTGACTTTTTTGTGTTGTTTAATCACAAATTTGACGTTTTAGGCAGTTGTTGATATCAGACATGCTGAAGAAGTTCAGTAAGGTATTGCGCATTTATTTAGACACGTCTCTCCAGTCATTCAATCTAGCTTATTAAGTTATTTTTATTTTTAGTAGTTATTTATTTATATCCTTTACGGTTGCTCAAATGCTTTCAAGCAGCTATTTGTTATTTTGACCATTTCGATGTGAAATTGGTCTGGATTAATACGGTTTGGACCCTGTTTGCACCTGAATTTTGTGTAGAATTTGTGCTTGAATCTTTATTTTTCCTTAGTGACACCATGAAATTACTAGTTTTCTTAATTATATTTCCTATATGGTAGAAATAAGATATACTATGATTTGCTAAATTGCAGGTTGTATGGGGGGAGGGGGGTTACTCTGAATCTAGAGAGAACATAAGTGTGTGTGTGTGTGTGTGTGTGTGTGTGTGTGTGTGTGTGTACATATGTATGCATGTATGTGAATATATAATCTATGTACATGTATATACGTAGCCTACACTTGCAGAAGTGTAAGTGTGAAGACAGATTAAAAGTCACAAAACTCAACATTTTGATTAAGAGGGGAGTAAAAAACATTGAGCAGATTTGTTGTTGCAGGCCTACATGAAAAACAAAACGATCCTCCATTACAAACGAGCTTATCTGTGCTGTGAAAGAAAGTGAGAAGACATTTAGCTCCTCTCTCTCTCACTAATGTCCTTAGTTTATCTGCTGCTCTCACCTCGCCACGTTAAGCCAAAACAAACAATTAGGCGGCCATTAAGGGCCCATTGTTAATTGTAAATAATCCATCATTAATATTGATTAGCTGTGGCGAGCAGATCTCATTCACTTCTTACCTTCTAATGAGTGGGTCTTAGTGGGCTAATTGCTTCAGGCTATTTCTATTCAACACCGGAGAGGCTGCAGCGAGCTCTGGAGTGTGCCTTGAGTTTTACTATTAACTAACACAGATTGAACGTCCATGATAAGATCAGACCCCACTCCAATTAACTTTCTCTGAGAATCTTTCCCAAGGTTACAATGTGCTTTTCTTATAATTCTCCAAAAAGCAGCATAAATGCAGGCCATATGACTCGCACAACTCAAGTTTTCTGAATGTAGAGCACAGGACATATAGACCATTGTTATGGTGGTAGTTCTTGTTTTTGGGGGGTTTTTTGGACCTTGACAGCTCCAGTGTGTGATGACATTTTCATTGTTTGATTAAACTTTAAGGACTTTAACTGAAAAACACATGCTGTCACTTTAATTAGATATCCTTCAAAGTGTTTCTGTAAATGCACTCTTAGAAAGTAATACTCAACCTGAGACTGTAACATCACAAGTTTTTGCTTGAAGGCAAACCAGCTGTCTGTAATTGTGTAAACTCTTGTTGAGGTGACGGCAACAAAAGATTTCACAGTTTCTCCCCATATGTGAGTTAGTGGAGCATGATGTCTGTTTAAGTTTTAAATATGTTGTCAAAGTCAAAAAATGTAAGCAAAAAAATCTAAAAATGAGCTTCATTTCTTTACTAATATTTCTTAAAATATATGCCACTTTCTCACAAAAGAAATGTATGTATTTGTCATAAATTCGATATACCAATTGCAAATATTTAAGAAATTAAGAAGGGATATTAAGATTTTTGCATTATTTTTCATGACAAGACATTTTGTGTGTGTGTGTGTGTGTGTGTGTGTGTGTGTATGTGTGCAATTTCCATTATTCTCAATGTTAATTCTTATTATACTCATTAATGTAATAGAGCATTTCTCAGTATTATTGTAATTTTTTTAATTATTAAAAAAAAAAAAGCTGATTAAAATCAACATATTAAATTCAAGGCACTAGAAAAATATGAATACTTCACCTGATTTTATGGAAATATTATAGTGGATAAAAAAAAAACATATATATATATATATATATATATATATAATGCAAAATATAGTTTCTTATTGTGGTGTTCTGTAATTTGGACAGAAATATCCTTCGATATTCCTCTTTAGACATTCTACTAACAGTAAGTTACTTTGCAACTACACGTCTGCTTAATATCTTCGAACACTTTATCTTGATAGGTCCACAACATACAACATACTGACTATGAGAAACTTTGTAAGTATATGTCAACTTATTCTACTAACCCTAAACCTACCCTACTGAGAGTTAGTAGACATGTAGTTGACGTGTAGTTACAAAGTTACTTCTAGTTAGTAGAATGTCTAAAGTGGACTATCAAAATAAAGTGTAACCCTTTTTTGCACATGTTAGTGACTGAAGAAACTTTTAGAAGATATACCAGCAATGTAAATGTAGTTTATCATAACGCAATAAATTAAACAAAATGTATCAAAAATGCAGAATTATCAGATTGTCTCACCCAAAGAAATGCAAATTTTACCAATCAAATATTCTTTAGAAAACCTTTAATCGCAACTAGAGACCCATGAAAAGAAAACAAAACTTGATATGTAAATCATTCTTATTCATGTCAATTTCTGTTGTCTGTTTTGCAGTGTAATGGGTACTTTGCTCTTGTGATTTATTTTCAAGTGGACAGGCATGTCAGTTTCATGAAGATCAATTGCCTTATCCTGTCTGTCTGTCTGTCTCTCTCATGTCTCACACTCACACACACGCTGTCTCACAGTCTTCATGGAGCCTCCGCAAATTCAATTCCTTTATAACAATGATGTCACCAAGCGGAGGTCACATGTGGAGCAAATGCTTGTAAATCCAAATGGCTGTATAGTGTATTAAACAGGGCCAGCAATGGAATTACAGGAGGTGAAGCTAGGGAGAGGTTCAGCTCACCTCGGGGATTAGATCTATTGGTTTGTGATAACACCGAAGCCATGAATCAGCGCAGTGTGCGCCCTTATCATGGGCCTTTAGATCTTTAGTTCACTAATTTACTCATTTAAATGCTGTAGTTTGATAAGTTCCTCTACAAAACTGTGAAATCCCCTCACAGCAAAAGCAGTCAGGGATTGTTTAACATTTCATATTAAACAATTGTGTATTTCTTATTGTTTCTTGAGAATATATGAATGTAGATAGATAGATTTATTCATTCATTCATTTTTGAGGACTGAGGGTTGTGAGCCTCAATTTAGAGTTGAATTCAGAATGCCTTTTAAAATTAATTCAATTTCTGAATTTTACTGGATGTAGAAAATCAGAATTAAAATTAAAATTTGATTGGAGGAAGTAGAATAAACAAAACATTTATATATATATATATATATATATATATATATATATAGATATATGTAATCTGAGAAGTATACCTGAGAAATTACTAGTAAATTTCACAAACTAAGAAATAGCAACACACTGAATTAAACATGACATTTTGAAAAACTTGAATAATATTTTGTTGTAAAAATATGTAATAATATCTTTTAGAGCTGCTTTACAGTCACTCTCAACTGTCTATGGCTATTTGTCTATTTATCACTGTAAAAATAATACAATGTAAAGTGCTAAGGAAATAACTTGACTTTATTTACTACACTAAAATATATTTTTTATAGTGTATATTCATATAGGCCTACATATACTTCTGTTGTAATGTAAGGTAGTTGTTTTTGTAATGGTGCTCTTGCAAAGCACATATTCATAACTCTCTTGTTTTGTTCTCCCATATAAAGATGCATTTCCTTGAGAAAGCAATATAAATCCCATTCAGCACATCACCTGCTGTGAAATCACAGTACGATGTTTTGTCGGGCTGTGTGCGCATGCTGTGTTGAAGGTATTGAGTTTAGCGTAATGGATTTTGGAAAATATTTCCGTTGACATTTTTGAATTGTATCTTAATTCACTTGCATCGTGTAGCCTGTTAGCGAAGGAAACAAGAATATTAAACAAAACAAGTCAAACACATCAGCGCAATCATTTTCTCCAGCCCATCTTTGCAAAATACACCAATCCACATTTATGGCACTTTCATTATCCATTATTTCCCATATTATGAAACGCCTTATAACCTGTCAAGTCTTTTATCTCACCAGGCAGGTACTTAACTTCAGTGTTATTAACACGATCCAACTGCCGTAGACTCACCACAGGATGCTTTTCCTGCAAAGTACACCCCTTGATTTCTTTTTAAATTGTTTTAAAGTGCCTTTATTTTCCTTCGACAGACATTAGCCTCACAGCGTTAGCCACGACTTGAGGACTTGGCACGCTAGGACATTGAAATGGTCAATCAGAGCAAGTAATATTGGTCAGGGTGGTTGATTCAGTCTCTTTGCAATCTTCCAGTCCGCATGAATTGCTGAGACGGACCATTTAAGCAGCATAATTCCATCATTTTAATAGTTTTAATGCTCAACAGGTACACAGATCTGGGCAGCGTGTGCTGTGTTTCCCAAAAGTCACACCCTGCGCCGAGCTGGACTTGAATAATTGAAGTGGTTTTGTGTGCACTCATTCATCTGAAGTGCTCTCTCATCAGTCTTTCTCCAGAGACGGATTTGAGCGGGAAAAGGCGGCACTGTTCTTGCATTAATGAGAAGCTCTTTGCTGCATCCCAACTGGACTCTGTAAAGAATGGCTGTACGACCCAACATTACACAGTTTTTACAGCCATTTATCACATCAACCACAACTGACATACGTGTGTGTGTGTGTGTGTGTGTGTGTGTGTGTGTGAAAAGTCAGGACATAGATTTGTATAATAACAAAGGTATGACACAGGTATTACAAGGTGAAGGTGACATCTCAGGACATTGACCCATGTCCCCACTTTTCAAAACACTTATAAATCACTCAGAATTAAGTTTTTTTCAAAAAAGTTGAAATGCACAGTCTCCTGTAAGGGGTAGGTTTAGGTGTAGGGTAGGTGTAGCTCAATAGCACATACAGTAAGTACACTATAAAAAACATTGCGCCTATGGAATGTCCCCACTTTTCACAAAAACGAACATGTGTGTGTGTGTGTGTGTGTGTGTGTGTGTGTGTGTGTGCACATTTTAAGGAAAGGACGTGACATGTGGCCATGTATGGTGATACTCAGAATTTGTGCTCTGCTTTTAACCCATCCAAGTGCACACACACAGCAGTGAGTAGTGAACAAACACACACACACACACCGTGAACACACACCCGGAGCAGTCATTTATGCTGTGGCATAAATGAAATGAATTTTGATCATAAATACTTCTCAGTATACACATTTTGATATTCAAAGATGGTTTTTGGATTTATTTCACAGAAAGCTGTGGATTTGAACATTTAGGCTATATATCAACATTTTCCTTCAGTGTTGTAAATATTCAATTTTCCCACTCCTCTATGACAATGAAAACAACACATCTTAGATGCTTAGAAATGCATTTCATGGCTTTGGTGCATTGAGGAAAGTGTGTTTAAAGAGACTTAATTTACTAAAAGGACCTAATGTGGCCACCATAATCATAATACACTCATAAATGGACGTTTTATATAGACAGGAAAACATAGCCTCATATTAAGGCCTTTAAATACAGAGGATGTCTGATGAAAGCCTTAAAGTTGGATGAAAAATGCTATTTTTAATCAAAATGAGGTCTATTGAAGTTGTTTACCAGTTGTTTACAAGATTTTAAGATGAAATAGTGAATATGGTGTGTGAAGAAAATAGATAGAAATCAAGATAAATATCACTTCACCAATCAACCTGTAAAAAGTGTACAGAATAAAAAAAATAATGGTTATGAAATTAGCCTAGGCCAGACAAGTCAGTCTATCATTTTGTTCCACCACATAATGCTATTAAACACAGCATCTTAAAACATCAACTGAGATGGTAGTGGAAATAACGTTGTGGTGAATTGTTAGTAGACAAATACAATAAACTAGTGAGAAAAGTGTGTGTGTGTGTGTGTGTGTGTGTGTATCTATCTATCTATATATACTTATTATATATTAATATAATAATATATATTATATATATATATGTGACCCTGGACCACAAAACCAGTCTTAAGTGTCAATTTTTCGAAATTGAGATTTGTACATCACCTGAAAGCTGAAATAAGCTTAATAAATTAGCTTTCCATTGATGTATGGTTTGTTAGGATCAGACAATATTTGGCCGAGATACAACTATTTGAAAATCTGGAATCTGAGGGTGCAAAAAAATATTGAGAAAATCGCCTTTAAAGTTGAATTCTTAGCAATGCATATTATTTATCAAAAATGACATTTGATATATTTACAGTAGTAAATTACAAAATATCTTCATAGAATATGATCTTTACTTAATATCCTAATGATTTTTGGCATAAAAGAAAAATCTATCATTTTGGCCCATACAGTGTATTTTTGGCTATTGCTACAAATATACCCCAGCGACTTAAGACTGGTTTTGTGGTCCAGGGTCACATATATTTATATATAAATAAATATAAGTATATATAATATACATACATATATATATTAGTGCTGGGCAACGATTGATCGCATGCAAAATAAAAGTTTTTGTTTATATAGCAAAACACACACACATACAGTATATATTTTGAAAATATTTACATGTATATATTTATATTCATATAATTTATATTATATATAAATATATTTAATATATAAACACATATATATATATGTAGGCACTGAAAAGGACGCCCGACGAACACAGAGGACGTACTGATGCAGCCCAGCACCAGAACTTCTACTGTTACACAAACTTTGCTTTCGCCCCCTCTAAATCAAACCCCTTTACCAGCATCTGCCATCTGTTCCAGGAGAATCTGTTTCACTACCCGAGCCAAGCAAGGCCGTTATTGGTCCTAATGGCGCTATCAGCTAAGCCGCTAAACCCAATTACTGCTTAAAAAGGGAGGCCACCCCAGCTAATCATGGCCGCCTAACCTGATTTGGCTGTGATGAAGAGATGGGATAAAGATCAGTTAATGCAGGGAGAATGATCTCACAAATACAAAAAACTCAATTCATTTCTCTGGGAGGCCAATCTGTCCGATTCAGTGCTAATGGAGTGGAGTTTCATTAGACTCGAGGCGTGCTGCTCGCTCTTATCAGCCTGATGACAAATAATATCAAATAAGGGTGATCTTCATTAGGGACATGTGTCTCAAAAAGCTTTGATTTGTGAGGGGTTCAAGCAAAATGTGTTAATATACTGATCGGGACATAATGGTGGTGGAAAATGACCAACATGGAAGTTTCTAAAGTGTACTAGTGTCTAAAGGGAATATTTGAACAAAGCTTATGTTTTATGTTTTAACATGTATTTGTGTATCACAGACATGAATGATACCCATAAGTAGCTTGTTCAAAAGAGTCAAGTTTTTGAAGTGACTTTTCTCATCTTAAAAAACAAAACAAAAAACAAAACAAAAACAAAGGACAGATGTGAAAATCATAGAGATTTGGGCCTGGAAGTAACCACCTGCCTAGCAACCTCATAGCAACACATTCAGAACAACAACAACATAGCAACATCTACACAAAATCTGTGTGCACGCTTACCGTGATTTGTGTTTTTGTTTTTTGTTTTTTTCTATTAATTAAAGCAAGGGGTTTAGATGCCATAGACCACCAGATATGATCCATAAATTAAATTGTGTAAAAAAAAAAATGCATATTATAAATTTGGAAAATATTTAGTTTTTTATTGGGTTACAATATTATGCATTTTGATCTACTCAATATACTGTCCTGTTAGATGTATTTTGTAAAGGATTGATTGATTGATTGATTGATTTTTCCTTTTAATGTTTTAATAAATTTGATTTGTGAATTTATTAACCAGGCAGAGAGGCTTTGATCTTATAGCTTATCAATTTTTCTTGTTTATTTATATGATTTAACATTATGTGTGTGTGTGTGTGTGTGTGTGTGTGTGTGTTCCTGTAAACCTTTCCACAGACCCCAGTTGGAAAACCTCTGAAAAACAAGGGTCGTAATTTTTTCGAACTTTTTTAACTATATTTCTAATATTTTCGAACTAGTTAAAAACTAGTTTCTAGCCAAACAAAGCATCCTTGTTTTACCTTATGGTGAACATCTTCAAACGTCAGCTTTTTTCCGATGTGGTTTTAGGCCTTAAAGTCAAGTCCTCTTAACACACTGTTAACCACACCATCTGTTAATAGGTCTGGTCCGACAGCGTGTGTGCGTGCATGTTCACCTGAGGCTACAAATTCATTTATTGGTCCGCTCTCATCTGCAGCCCTGCAGTAAGCGTGAGTTGTGCATGAGGCTGCGGGGCTGAAGGGCAGGTCTGGCCTAACAGAGCCGGGCCAGGCCTTACAGACGGACATTAGGCCAAACCGGAGTTAAAATCCTATTAGTTTCAGCTGGGAATCAGATTATCGTCGTCGAGAATCACTCGTCTGGCAACTAGGGTCTAATTTACGCCAATCAACAGCAATTATTGAGGGGAAGGGGAGCATCTATTAGGGAAGCTCATCCACTTAGGCTAATGAATGGGGCAGATTCAATCTCTTACTGAAGAGACGTATTTGGGAACTGCAGCTGGGGGCGAATGCACTGCATTCAAGGAGCACCACTGTTATCTGACTCTGTTTGTGTGTGTCTGTGGACTACATTCATTCGTATAGTGAGTTTTATTACAGACGGCAGCCGTATAGATCAGACGTTTCAGTTTTTAGGATTGTGTAGTATATTACCTTTGCAGTATACTTGGATCAATATATGACAAACTGCATTATTTGCTTTGTCAATATACTGTCAAACTGTTCATGAGAGAGATGTGGTTTGCTACAGTTAATACCCTGCCCTGACTTATTACCTAGAAGGAGAAAAAGTAGGAAAAATAAAAGCATTTTATTGTTTTATTAATTAATTTAATGGTTTTCATTTATTAAATAATATGGAGGGCTAACAAAAAAGGTCACTGATAGGATATGACAACCGAAGTTCTGTTTGAGAGTTGGAAAGGAAACATTGGGAAATAAGAAGGATTGAGGTGCCCTCTAGTGTTTGAAACCCGCAAGTGTTTCTTGCACAAAATTAATTTCTTACAAAAATAATAGCCTATAGAATTTTGTACACAGTGCAAAGGTGTTTTTCCCCCACAGGAAGATTTTTTTTAAGCAGTATTACAATATTACATATCTCACTCTTTTTTACTTTTCTGACAGAACTGCAATAAAAATAATAATAATTAAAAAGTGACATTTGTGCGATAAACCCAGAATTGTGAGCTAATAAGTCGCACCCTTTTATTTTATTTTTTGTTTTTGTTTTTTATAATAAAAAACTTCGATACTAGAGTCCTAGTCTGTAAGGGGGGAAAAAATAAATAAATAAAAAATACCTTACATAAGTACTAAGTTTATCTTATAACAATACATATTTTTCAATAAGTATTTTTAGTGTTATTTTAATGAAGGCTATTAAAGGTTGTCAGACTGTATCGTAGTTCATATTCCATAACACAAGATGTCAGCCTTTAACTAAAAAGTGCGCCTAGAAAGGCAAATGAATAAGATGAAGATGAAACGTGAGTTGTCCTTTGAAAACTCAAGAGGAACATAGAAGCTATACTTACCAGCTCGTCCACTCTTCACTATTTAGTAGCAGTTATCAAATGCGCAATGAGGACGCTGAACTTTTACTCTAGGGCTTATAACTGAAATGGTTAATACATAACAGTATTTACATAAAACATATTTTGCAAAATAAGACACAGATAAATATTTATAGTATTTATATTAAATATCGGTTTCGTAGTATTAATGAAAACACTTTGTTCTGTATCAAACAATAGCTGTTTTAAACTGTATTTGTAGATAATTGTACTTCTCCTATATTTATTATTTGGCGGTGTGCATTATTAAATACTGAGTAATATAATTCTTTTGTAAAATCCAGTAAACCAATCCTCAACATCTAGGGGCCAATCAGATGCGCTACTGCGAAGCACGTGACCTAACACGGAAATAGCTTTGGAGTGTCTAATCTCTCGTGAAGTTCTTTGTTCCCCATCTAGAAACATCAGCAGCGTCTCAACATGGCGAATAACAGCACAGGCTAATAACGAGCTAGCGTCTCTTCCCCTCTCACCTACCGTTAAAGTCTGAAGAATAGTATGCAGCAGCCTTTGAAAATATCCCAGAAAGAGTTTAAATAATGGAAACGCGGGGGATTGAGCAGATGTTCGACTTCCAGCGGTAACCTACTCGCATTCCGAGCTTGAAATGATAACAGTTGCAGAGCTAACGTAATTAGCCGTAGCATGTTCAACATCAAACTCACAAAAATACAAGCGTACAAAGTCTGTTAGAGACTGTTGAATGATCTTCAGATACATGCATATGAAAATGGATAGTAAATGAATGTTTTCTTTCGGCACTTATGTAATTTAATACACTATATTTGCCATAAAGGTTATTCGAACAGTTTCGAATAGTACTATATGGTTTATGAGGGTGTTGCAGTGTATAAAAATTCTGGCTGTGTTTATATTTTATTAAAATGTGTTGCATAATAACACAGATAGTCTTAATATTTGTGATTATTTATGTCAAAAGTAAGGCCTGTTGCATAAAATGATGTAATTAAAAATAATAATGCGTGATCGTATATTAGCTGATTTTCTCACAAAAACCAAGAGGTTTCCCCCTAACACGTGTTTCTTAGGTTTGTCTTTCTGATCTCTTTGAGTAACTCATGACAGCACTGGTTAGTAGGGTCTCTGACATGGAGAGATGGATGTTAGTTTCTGGCAAACGGCTCTTGTCATAAATAGATCATGAAGCTTGTTGCTATTCCTGTCATCTATTTCCACAGGTTACCAAATGATCGCTTCATCCTGCTGTTGTTGTTGCTCTACTCCCCTGTTGGTGTGTGTTTGATGCTACTGCGAATATTTATTGGTGTCCATGTGTTTCTAGTGAGTTGTGCACTACCTGACAGTATTGTCAGAAGGTAAGATGCCACACTGGAGCGTTAATACATAGTAAAATTCAGAACAGCAAAAGCAATTTTTATGTGCTTTTTTACTTTATTAGTTTTGAGTGTTTTAAAATATTTCTGTTTAGCTTTAAGTATTTTTTCCCTTAGTTTTTAGGGTTTTTGTTGTTGTTGTCATACTTTTGTAGTTTTTATCTACTGTTTATTTTTATTCCTGAATTTTTGATAGTTTTAGTTTACAATAACAACACTGCTGCAATGTGACGTTCTCAAGCTTTTTTTTTTTGTTGAACTGCATTCATATATAATTATCACACAGATTTATATTATCACAAATGCAGATTTTTATTTTTTACTTTTAAAACTTAATTTATCACAGACAGGATATATAATTAAGCTTCGAACAAGCTAAAAGGTGTTTAAAAATGGTGAATAACTTGCAAACTTTTCCCAATACATTTAATGTTTGTTACTTTTGGTTTGGCCGATTTAGTTTTTGCTTGTGGATGTGTTTTTAGTATTGCTGGGTACATATTTGTCTTTGTTGTTATAGGTTCATAGTGAGAATAATGTGTTCAGTGTTGGGTCTCCATGTCCGGCAGGACAGTCCACGCTTGCGGGACAAAACTGCCCGACTTTACATCTGCAATCACGTTACACATTTCGACCACAATATTATCAACCTTCTTACCTCCTGTAACACGGTGAGTGTATATGTGCATCTCAGTGTTTTCCCAGCATGATGTAATCTTTTTCTCCTCCTCTGCTCTGCCCTTGACCCCTGTGTCTTTTGGTTCTTTGATTGGTTTACTCACACAATTAGGTCTGTTTCTCCTTTGGCAGCTGTGCTGACTTAATGTTGGGCCAGAGGCCACCGAATGAGGTTTAGTTCTCTCTGTTTGCTTACATCAAATGATTCACTTTGTTTGGTTGCAGGGCAGCAGGAGTAGCTTAAATTCATACTTAAACTTTAAGTCATGCTTGAATTCCTGTCTAGGTTTTAGTTATAAAATAAATGTGTTATATATTTTCAATGTATGTTTTGATCATAAATAACTTAAATAACTGTACAATACAATAAACATGAAATTAAAGATTCACAGTTAGTGTATTAAGTCATTAAATTATTATGAACTTAAATATAATATACATATGTAATATACATAATATGCAATTTGGACATGTACACAACTATTAAAATTTACATTATATGCTCAGCATAGGCATACATTTAGTTTATTACTACCATTCAAGTTTGGGTTCAGAAATATATATTTTTCATAATATTTTTATTCTGCAAGGACACATTAAGTTTATCAAAACTGACAAAATCTGTAATGTTACAAAAGATTTCCATTTTAAATAAATGCTGTTTTTTTGTACTTTCTATTCATTAAAGGGGTCATATGACATTGCTAAAAAGAACATCATTTTGTGAATTTGGTGTAGTGCAATGCGTTTGTGGTTTAAGGTTAAAAAAACACATTTTTTTCCACATACTGTACATTATTGTTGCTCCTCTATGCTCCGCCTTTCTGAAACACATAGTTTTTTACAAAGCTCTTCGTTCTGAGAAGCGAGGCGTGCTCTGATTGGCTAGCTATCAAAGAGAAAGGAAAACTTCAAATCACATCATATGACCCCTTTAATGAATCCTGAAAAACTGTATCACAGATTTCACAAAAATATTAAGCAACACAACTGTTTTCAACATATTAAGGGTCATGTGACACTGAAGACTGAAATAATCATGCTAAAAATTCAGCTTTGCATCACAGGATTAAAATTACATTTTAAAAATATATTAAAATAGAAAACAGTTATTTTAAATTGTAACATTACTTCTTCATACAGATTTTACTGTATTTTTGATCAAATAAAATGCAGCCTTGGTGAGCAAAAGAGACTTCAAAACATTAGCATAATTAATAACATTTGCAAAATATTTTTCCTGACCACAAACGTTTAGATGGTAGTGTATGCATTGCTCAGATGTATTTTAAAATGTACGTTTACCTTCAAACAATGTTGCTTACTTGATTCAGCTTCAATAATAAAAGAATACGACTATATAGCCCTATGTATTTATTTTACACATTTCATTACTGTGGACTTCATTACTAACATCATGCTATAGCTAATAAGCTACGTGTAACCATGTTTTCCTGTCTGTCTCTTTGTGTTTAGCCACTGCTGGAGGGCCCTGTGGGGTTCCTGTGCTGGGCGAGGGGTTTTATGGAGCTGGGTCAGGGTGTACAGAGCAGGGCAGAGCTGACGGAGACCCTCCGCAGGTATTGCTCATCTCCTGCCGCGTTACCCCTCCTGCTTTTTCCAGAGGAGGACACCACCAACGGCCGAAACGGCCTCCTCAAGTTCAGGTACTCCAACATCACACAGCTGCCAACAAATATTTTTTTACTTTTGACTATTGGCAAATTAATTTAAGTGTTTTTTTCAGCTTTTAAAGCAGCTTCATAATGTTTATATCCTAACTTGATGCTTTATAGTTCATTTAATAGATTACAAGCAATCAAGTAGCTAATTGATATATATACGTATTTGTATTGAACTGTTCGGTACAAGGCTTTCAGTTCGGTACGCATTACAAACCAAACGATACGTTGGACTAATCCTATTACGTTTGGAAAATAAGAGCTTAAAGTGTGTGAAATATAATGTTCTCAGTGCCAATGCACTCAACAAGGCAGCCCAAACGGCGTAACAGGCAACGTGCTGTCTGGCCCTTGATAACCTCCCCTTGCTGGGGTGCGTCGAAAGATTATCTTGTATCAATGATAGCCAGAGATATTGTCGAAAACATCAATTATTGGCAATTTTAAGAGGATTTGGCATTTCCAGTTAATGTAGGCCTGTTACATTCTTATTTTTATTAGGCCTATTATTATTATGAAGTTACTTTTATTATTAAATTAAAATTACAATTAATTTGGCCCGCAATAATTACCCCATAACGTGACGCGTTGCGAGGATAACAAAAGACGAGGCTATTTGGGCTACTTCTCAATTAAAATGTTTTTTAAAAAGGTCTTTTAAAACAGGTCTATTGTACAATGAATTATAGGCCTATAATTAAAATATTAACACTGCAGTCATCAATAAAAATCAATTAAATAAAAAGCTTTAGGCCTATTTCAAGCCCGACTTTCAAAAACAACCTGTTTAACACGAAATATGTTTCTTCTTTTTTTTTTTTCACTATGGGCCACAAGAGAAATATTAAGGGAATAAATTAAAACAGTTAGCTATACCGTTATCAGCACATGTTGAAGTAAATTGGCCTCTCATCGTCTCTGAGAGAATATGCGGCGTCAGATGCCGAAAGCTCCACCTGTCGTTCCGTTTTTACTTTCACTTTTTGCATAGTGAATTGACTGAGATTAAGACGTTCAATAACTCTTGCGCAAAGTTTACACGTTGCTTGTGTGATATCCATTGGCTTGCCTTCATGGTTTAAAACAGAAATATTTCCAACATTGAGATGTAACCAATTACCCCGCCCCCCATATCGAAAACGTACCGAATTGTGACACTACTGTGTTGTATCGAACCGAACTGTGAATTTTGTGAACCGTTACACCCCTAATATATATATTATGTGCGTGCGTGTGTGTGTGTGTGTATAATGTACTAATAGACTATTTGAACTGTCTTTTTAAATGTTTCACTTACTATATGTAACAGTAATATTATTAAAAGATATCAAACAAGTCATTCATTTAACCAATCAGTCATTCATTTATAGTGTAAAAATACCCTGAATACTGTTTGTCATATCTCATCTGGTTTTAAATGTGACCACTCTGTATAGACAATCAGGTGCCTGATATAAATAATATTTGGTAAGTAAGGGCCGCTTTAATGCTGAGGTGATTAAATGTGGATCTGTTCTGGGAGGGTTGCCAGGTCCTCTCTAAGCTTCCTTGAAGGGTCTAAGCCTCGGGTTTAGCCTTTACTGCCTGTAAATCAGCTGACATCCCCTTTGCCATTAGCTTTTAGATGACAACAGTTCCTTTCTCTTTAAGAAAGATGCCATTTTTAAAAGACCAACTTCTACTCTCTCCTCAGCTCTTGGCCTTTTGCTGTATCTGACACCATCCAGCCTGTGGCATTGCTGGTGAAGAGGCCTTTCGTAGCTGTGGTAATTACATTCAAAACCTCTTTTGTAATCCACTGTTGTCAAATGATTGGTCATTATTGATGTGGCCCTTGTGGTTGCCAGGTATTTTTCTTGTAACCCTTTTAAATTACAACAAACATTACAACAAAAAAAACTGATTGTTCTGAATGTGTATGAAATCCGAGCTAGGTTTTATGTCATTGCTGCTCTTGTCATTTCTGTAAATCGCTTCGCTGTAAAACCATCCACCCAGGCATTTAAATGTGACTGAACAATCGTGTCTAGAGTTTCCATATCTTTTTTCATCCTCAAGTTCCTGTTAAAGCATACAAGAGGGTCTTTGTAAGAGTGTGCCTCATCAGGGGGATATTTATAGCAGCACTGATAATAAGTGATTCACAGTGCAATAGAAAGAAGGACTGTCAAATCTCAGTGACCTTTTGCTCCCATTACAACATTGCAGAATGGGTTTATTTATTTTTGGGTGAACATTGGAGTATCTTTACAATCCATGTGTAACATATTATTTTGGAAGATACTTGGTTTCTCTTGTTACATGCCTACACTTTTTCCTACATTTACATTTTTTTATATTATTATTTTTGTTATATTTTTATATAGTTTTAGTGCTGGCAATCGATTAAAATTTTTTTATTTTTTTTCTGAAATGAATCGCGATTAATCCCACCTAATGTTAAAGTTTTTAAATATAATTTTATATTGCGATAATTTCATACTCAATCTTCAAATTAATGTAGAAACAACATAAAGACAGTATATTTTCTATATTCCCAGGTGAAAAACAAGTACACTTCCACAATGTACTTAAAGTGCTCTATTTTCACGCACTAATTTTTGTACTTAATATACTAAAAATTATCCTGTAGTACTTCTTAAGGTCAACTTAAGATCATCTAAGTGTACTCAACTGTGCTATTTTGAGACGCCATGAATATGAACTAAAATGCACTTTTAACATACTATCTTTGTATTTCAAAAATGTATTTAGCTACCACTTGTAGTACACTTGAGTGTACTAGTGTATGAAAGATGGGTTCAAGTGTACTACGTTTGCCTTGCGCTGAGGCGAAGTAGAGTGCGTGTCTGAAAAGTAGTGATCGACCGATATTAATTTTTATTTATTTATATATATATATATATATATAAACCGATACCAATTATTTGCATGTTTATGTGCCCGATAACCGATAAGCAGAACCGATATTTATTTACTGTTATAAAGTAAATAAATGACTGAGTGAAGTAAGTCCATATTACAACAATAAAAACATTGTATTTATAAAAAAGCATCAGTGGCAACACTGATATTAATAATAAGCTAAATAAATGTAGAATGACTAATGTTTTCAAATGGAGAAAATAAATAAAGGACAGGAGTCATAACTTCATTTTAAGCTACAGTTTTAGGTTCATAAGATATTTAATAGGCTAAAGAGTGAAGAATAATTCACTGGATAATATTAATTCACTGAATAATATTCTCTGGAATATTGAAATATAACACAAAACATTGTATTCTATTGCATTTCTCAACTGGTAAGTTATATCAGAATTACTAATGTTTTTGTCATTCTAGATTATGAAATGCCTGCTGACAGTGCGGTTTATCTATGCATTTACACAGAACTATACTCAAACTGCGATCGCTTGCGGAGATAATAAATAATTAATTTCCATAGAATTGATATAATTTAGGTATTGATATAATGTTTTAAACAAGTGAATCCTGTTAAAAGTTACATGCGGTGGCCGTGCTGGAGCATTTCCTGAGCATCAACCCACTGAGTGAACAGCAATATGAAAGCAGCTTCACGAGACTAATGATGAGCATATACAAAAGAGAGAGAATTAAATTCAGCACTTTTATTTCCAACATGTGCTCATTCATGGCTGCATATTATTTAATTCGTGCAAAGTTACATCTTTATTGGGACAGACTGACAGATTATTTTATGTGACTCCGTGAGTTCTCTATTTCATAGAGCCAAGCTGCATAAACTGAATAGCAGGCATTTATGTAATGCATCTCATTTGTGCATTAATGGCTGTTATGTTAAATAACGTTTACTAACTGCAGAAAATCAAGCAGGCTACCTGCACGCCGTTGTTGTCTCATCTCCCCTCAGACGCGCTGCACTGGCGATCCTGCGCACAATTCTCAAAACACCCCCAAAATGGCGGCATTTATCTGTGAATCCGATACTACAAAACCGATATCCGATTATGGGTAAATATCGGGAAAATATCAGTAAATTGATATATCGGTCGATCTCTACTGAAAACTCTCCCGTTTGAGGTGGTTGTAAAGATGTTCTGGGTTTAAATAAATGCAAGAAAAAAGACACAGAAGCAGCAGTTGTGAGTAGGGTGGCCTAGCTTATTTAAGTGCATTAAATATTTTTAATACAGTTAAACTGGAAAAATTAATTGCCTGATCAAAGTCTTTTGATTGGTTTTGTTTGTCATGTCACCGCTTGGTTTTTATGTTATTGTATAGTACAACAGTAGTCATATTCTAAAATTTTTAGCTTTTTATTTGCTAACAGGCTTTCTTGCATCGAAGATATTCCTTATTTTAGTTTTGACTGACCATTTTCAACTTGTTTGGCTCTTTAGAGGTTAGACACACTGTATCTTTAAGTCTTATATATGTAGATGAACTGTTACGATTTGCTTACCTGTTTGCATGTGAAAACAGCTGGTGCAGTTCGCACTGTCATTCAGGATGGGATGGGGCGTTTTGCTCAAAGCTGTATATAAGTGTTTTATGTAAATGATTCGGTCATATGTTAATGTGCTTATGGTTGTGATGGTAATTCCCAAATAGTTTCTGAATGACCTGGTTTTGAAGCTCTGTAAATGATCTCTATCAAATGGAAAGGGAGATTTGCATTGTGAAAGTTAAAGTATGAGTATACTGTATAATAAGTGTCAAATCATCAACAAGCACGTAACTGTGTTCTGTTAAACACTAACATCTGGGATGATATAAAAGGTCTTTCTTGGTTTCTTTTTTTTTTTCAGAACACACCAGAATCCTCATGGCTGACAGAGTTGCTGTGGACCTTTTTTGTACCGTTCACAGTGTACCATGTAAGGTACTACGTATTACAGTCTTTCCTTTGTCCAGTGGCAGTATTTTAAATGTACAATCCTCTATTGCTGCTCTCGACAGGCCAGCACTGGTAATACGACAATAATTAAGCTTTTTAGTATTTAATAGCCTCTTGAGCCTTAGGCATGCAGCTTATAAGATTGACAGTTTCAGTTTTAGTCCTAAATCTTTGTGCATACTTGCCTGTTGGTAAATATATTAACTTCATTACTGTCCCTTTTGAATATTTGGTTAGTAAATAATTTCACACTATTGTAAATATTTTGTTTTATATAATGTTGACGTTTAAAAATAGATACTAATGTTTAATGTTGTAAATGTTGAGTGAATAAAGGAAGAATCAGAAGCATTGCGTCTATCTGAATAGATCTCTGTACAAAACTGTAAGGTGTAATTGTTTTGAAATGCTCTCAACCAGATGGCTTCCACCAATGTCTGAAGAAGATGGTGAATCCCATCAAGAATTTGCCAGCAAAGTACAAGAGGTAAAACTCTTTTCTTTCTATTTTTTTTGTTGCATTCTGTGTATTTTTTTTCTCCATCAGATGTTGAATGGTGGCAGTTTGCCTTGGTTGTTTTTGTTATTAAACAAAAAAGTGTTGCAATGTGCAGTGATTTTAGTCAAGGCCAGTTTTAGTCTGATTAACATGTATAAATGCTGGACGAAGCCAAGCTACCATCATATTACCTACACTATCATTCAAAAGTTTTTAGGTATTTTTTTTACCTCAATCAAGAATGCATTAAATTGATCAAAAGTGTCATTAAATACATCTATAATGTACAAAAGATTTCTATTTCAAATAATTGCTGTAAATAAATATTACACACATTCCCTATTACACAATGATAATAATAAGAAATGTTTCTTGAGCAGCACATCAGCATATTAGAATGATTTTTGAAGGATTATGTGACACTGAAGACTTGAATAATTATGCTGAAAATTCAGCTTTGACACCACAGGAGTAAATGGCATTAAAATTCAAGAAAATGTAAAATACATTCAAATTCAAAACTTTTGTTTTACATTATAAAAAATATTTCACAGTATTACTGTTTTTACTGTTTTTTTGTTTTTTTCTTCAAATAAATGCAGCCTTGGTGAGCATAAATAAACTTTTGAATGGTAGTGTAGGTCTGTTAGTCCGATTTTTACAAAAAACAGACTGGTGTGATTTCGGTTGGACAAAATCGTTCTTACAAAAATTATTGCATTTGTCCTACTGAAACATTTGAAATGCACGTAAATGCATTTACTGATCCTCTGCTTATAGCCTGTTCAAAAATCTGTGTGAGTCATGCTTCTGTAGCAATAGACTCTTTCTGAAGTGCCTTGAAATTAAATGGATTAGAAGCTATTTTCCAGTAATGTCATACTTGGTTGAATTACCATTAAGAACATGTTCAAACAAACCATTATCTTATTGTCCACTGACACAGCTTTTGATCTGCCTAACCTTCAGGTCTATATCTTGTCCAGTTCAAAGCTTTGACTTGTTTTGGTGTGTTGTTTGATGTAATGTCCATTGTGTCCCTCTGTCAGCTGCTGGCCACCAAGCTGGGCGTGGTCTCCACACAGATCACTAAAGCCGACAAAGCCGAGCAGATCAAAAGGAAAAGACACACTGCCGCTCAGACTGCACATTCAAGTAAGAACGGATTCAATGGTGAGAAAGAAATTATGATGTATATATCCATTATTTAGATCACTGAATCTATATAGTAGATGTATTTTGGCTTGTAGCGTAACATGAAACTATATTTTCTACTTCAGATTTGGGTGCCAGACCTCGCACAGTGGCCCAGGGTTTCCTGGGCACAAATGCAGGAGCTGAAGACTCACGAGTAGCACGTATGGCGCAGCAGGTGAAAGAGGTGCTGCCTGACGTCCCGTTATCGGTCATCACCAGAGACTTGTGTATGTCATTCTCCCATAATGCTTTGCATTAACATGAATTATTATTAGGAGTAAATTACCCAATAATGAAAATTTGCTAAAAATGTACTCACTCTCAGGCTATCCAAGACAGGGCTTGACAATAAGGACTGCCCGATGGCCTGGGACCAGCGTGAAAGACGTTCAGGACAGTTGATGGATTTGGCACTAGCTATGTTTCCAGCCATCTATTTTTATGCGCATTTTGGCAAATCTCATTAAAAAACGCTAGAAAACAAGAAAACATGCGCATAGTAGCGATGGGAACACTTATACCAAATAAATTCCTTAATGCGCATCAAAAAAGTTGTGACTTTGCGATGGGACAGCATAAAACTGGACCAACCAAACAGACCAATCTCATTTCACAGCATCTGAAATGCTGGTTTTGTCATTCTAAAATGCTTGAGCAAAGTCTCGTCAAAGTGTTTCATTACAATAAACTCCCAGAACTGCATTCCTAAACAGCAGGCTCCGAAAATAAGAGAACATGACCGCGTTTCATCTGTGCGCTCTGAAGCTCTTAATTTATTGTATACAAAAAATATTATATGCAGTGCCTTCTACTATACTTAAGCAAATTAAATTTTTCTTCATGACGATTGAAGAAGTGACGATTTTGTTCTCTTCAACTCACTGGTTGGAAACGATGCTTTATTCGCAAATGTTTTGTTTGTAAAGTGCGCAAACAGCGAGGCGCGTCTTAGACAACATGCGAACACCGAATTAAGTTTCTCTTTCACTTCTTGCTTTAACGGACAAATACATCTGGCCAATTTGAGAATTGCCATCTGCAATTCTGCAACATCTGCCCATCTTGTGAATGGAAAAACTGCATGTTTGCAAGAAACAAATTCTTAATTAAGATGTTTCAACTTTAAACCGTCTGACGGCACTCATTCACTACAGAGGATCAATTGGTGAGCAAGTAAAATAATGATATATTTTTCCTAATCTGTTTTGATGATGAAGCAAACTCATCTTCATCTTGGGTGGCCTGAGGGTGAGTAAATATTCAGCAACATTTTTGGATGAACTATTCCTTTAATTCAGGCTAGCTTAATTTGCTTTAAAAAGCATATGTGCCGTTATACACTTCAGTGGCTTCCGCATACACATACTAATGCAAAGCTGGTTCCTTGGGTTTAAGCAAGTGCAGTTTCAGCCAGTATGGATTTGGTTAAGTAACCCCTTGATATTGTCTCTGTACAGTGCAGACCAACTGTGTGGACACAACCATAACCAACCTGCTGGAGAGTACTGACCAGTTCAGCTCGGAGGCGGCTGTGGACACACCTTCAGGTCCAGCTAAACAAGCAGCTTCTTCCACTCCGTCTGTAACAGCATCCACACCCAATTTGAAGGTACATCTGACCCTCACATCAACCATTGAAAAAAAATGCAGGAGTAAGATGAACTTTAATCAAAGCCCTTAGGGCTATGACTATGGTCACCCCATAGTTTCATAGACCGGGCTTAGCCTAAACCAGGATTAGGCCATAGTTCAATTAGGACATTTAAGTAATTTTTATAAACGTGCCTTAGAAAAAACGTTACTTGTATGCATCTTGAGACCAAACAAAGGCACTGATATATTTTAAGATCAGTCAGTGCAAGTTTCTTTCATTTGAAACAGCTCAGACTTACATTTTAGTCTAGGACTAGGCTTAAGCCTTGTCTGTGAAACCGGGGGAAAGTGTCTTTTCCTGTACGAATTGCACAATGGTGGCGGCCTCGCATGGCCTATATTAGTGAATTTACCTATAAATAGTCTGACAGAATATTTATATAAATATGTCTGTGTATTCATCAACAGCCAGCTGCCAAATCTTTTGGGAGAACACCCATAGACAGACACATGTCTCTACATGAAAGAAAAGAAGCCTTATACGAATATGCAAGAAGGTAATTGTTTTAAAATCCTTGAAATAATACTTAAAACGTGTTGCATTTTAGACATCTGAAATGTTTAGCACACAGTGGCATTGTGCTTGAAAATCTTTGTGCCTGAAATCCATTGTATGCCAGTATCCACTAGTGTTTTTGTATAATAAAGGTATGTTGCACTCCATTTTTATTTGTTGAATTGAGTAACCTGATTCTTTATTTTCTATTCACCCCACCCACAGACGATACATTGAAAAACATGGACTGAACAAACAGGACGATCTATGACCGTGGATAAAGACACACCTGAGGGATTGTTTAGGAAAGACAGCTGCATAACACAAAATCCACATAGACAAAGGAAAAATTATAGAGCTGACCCCGAAATGAAACAACACGAGTTCACCAAACATGCTGAGAGAAGACTGGATTTTTTTTTTTTTTTCCTTTCTTGTTTTTGTTTCTTTGTAAATCTTCTTGCATGGCAATCATGCATGTCTTTTTATTATTTCTCTCTGCAACAGAAAACAATTATTTTGGTAAACAATTTGTATTAAGACCCAGTGACCTTGGCACACTTCATATTATTTTTATAAGGTCCTTGGGTAGAGAATAGGGGATCAGAAACATATGACAGTGAGCTAAAACACAACTTGAGGTTCATTATGTTGTCAAGGATACATGTTGATGCAATATCAGCTTTTAAAGATATTAAAAATCATATAGAAATGCAAAGATTGTTCTCATTGTGTCTGTTAATACATCTTATTGATGCAATTTTTTTAATTTATTTTTTCCTCAATGAAAATGTGGTTGTGAGGGATGGATGTTCTGGGCATAAACCGGGCATTTAACTTGTCTAATCTTTAAAACACTTTTTGGAAAGATTTATTTTCAGAACACCCGTATACACAACACTAAATGCCCATTGACTGTACTGTCTATGGTCAGCTTCGTTTACACATTTACACAAGCTTCATAGATGAGCTTTAAACCTATTAGCGATTTTTATTTCTTTATTGCTGCCAAATAAATGAACTATCTTTACTTTGTCAATGTGGTGAATGAGGAGCAAATAGTAAGGTTAAACTGTCAAAATGGCATCAGTCCTGATTTAGGTGTTTACAAGCAAATACGTGTTGGAAAATATCCCTGCAGCCCCTCCTATATCACGAAACCATTTGATTTTTTTTTAGAGAAGCGTTTTGAACGTCGACAGCCGTTATAACAGCGCTTCCAGCCAATGGCCGTAAAGCCTGTCAGCGCCTGTACGAACCAATCATAACAATGAGCACACAAGAGAGCCAATCAGAATGCAGGAGAGGGCGTACAGCAACCAATGAGAATGAAGGAAATGTAGGCGATTTATCCAGACTGAATAAGTAGGAGCACATCTCATTTTATGATCTCATTGTCGAGGGTTTTGAGTTAGAAGGCGTTTGTTTCAGTCACATATTGTGTTAAGCAAGAAAATAATCAACAATGAGGGAGATTGTGCATTTACAGGCTGGACAGTGCGGCAACCAGATTGGTGCTAAGGTAAGAACTGAACAAAATAAATATTTTTAATCGTAGTCTATTAATACAATTGGAGGTTAAAAATAACTAATCCGCGGCGTTTAGAACAGCAATTTGTTCTAGTTTAAGCGAATTTTCTTAAACATATGTTTTCTACACTATGCTGACTTCGATTCTGGTTATGATTTTTAAATTTCACCATTAAAAGCTACTCCGATCTAAATATGGTCCTGGATTAATCTCACACGCAACAAGTTTTTAAATAAGATTTTATTTTGATTTCTCTGCTAAATATTGCCCAAAACGGACTTGTTTTTTTGTTTTTGTTTTTTAAAGGACGTATGTCTTATGAAAAGTCAGAGCGGTTTGAATGAAGTAATGATGAAACAATGCGTTAGTTTTAGGGTGTTGGCCGCGACGGACCGACATAATATCAGATACGCAAGCGAATCGGTTCTTTTTGATGATTTGGTAGAGCCGAATTGCTCGTTTTCGCTCCTCCACTGATGTCACCCGACTGTAGCGAATGGTGAAGCAAGCGAATCACAAACCGTTCAAACGAGTCGATTCACTTGGAAGAATCGCTTGTTGTAATGTGGCCGGTTGTATCTGGTTCGGCTAATGGAAAAGTGCGGGAACGCTAATATTACGCAGATACCGTTCTGAACCCATGCAGAGACAGGATTTGATTAACTGTACCGTTGAGCAATAACGAAGCTAATATTCGCGACATCAGTGGTACTATGCCTGCGCTGTATCTTTAAGCTGCTGGGTGATGTAAAATGGCCCCGGTGACTTGGCAAACTCCATTTTACAAGTCTGGGAAGCGCTGGCCATTCGATATTGGATTAGGCTTTTTTTTTTTTTTTTTTTTTATAAATGTAGTTCCATTTTTAATATTTTTGTCCAAGGTTCAAAAACGCTTTAAATCTAAACTATCTTGTTCCTACTTCTGAATCCTTCTTGTTTCAGTTCTGGGAAGTCATTAGTGACGAGCATGGAATTGACCCAACAGGCAGTTACCATGGCGACAGTGACCTTCAGCTGGACAGAATTAATGTTTATTATAATGAAGCCTCAGGTGAGCAGAAATCCAATGCCTTTTGTAAGGTTATTTCACATGACAACTTGCACATGCACATTACAACATGGTTTGACCTAAAATTCTGCTCTTTGTCTCCAGGTGGAAAGTACGTTCCACGTGCTGTGCTGGTGGATTTGGAGCCCGGTACAATGGACTCCGTGAGGTCCGGTCCATTTGGTCAGATCTTCAGACCAGATAACTTTGTTTTGGTAAGTTATAATATGCACCCAAAAGTGGCGTTTGACTGACTGTCAACTGTTTATTGGGGCATATTGGGACAATTGATTTGGAAAGAATTGATCCCGCACTGGCTCAAAACAAAATTTGAATGGCAGATTTTGACCTGATATGGATCGTGTTCCCTTTTGCATAGATGTAACTAAACTCCCAACCATTTTTTTTGTTGTTGGTAGGCCAGAGTGGTGCTGGAAACAACTGGGCTAAGGCCACTACACAGAAGGAGCTGAGCTGGTTGACTCAGTTTTGGATGTGGTTCGGAAAGAGGCGGAGAGCTGTGACTGTCTGCAGGGCTTCCAGCTCACTCACTCCTTGGGTGGAGGCACAGGGTCCGGTATGGGCACCCTCCTCATTAGCAAAATCCGTGAGGAGTATCCTGACCGTATCATGAATACCTTCAGCGTGGTGCCCTCTCCTAAAGTCTCCGACACAGTGGTTGAGCCCTACAACGCCACACTGTCTGTCCATCAGTTGGTGGAAAACACAGACGAAACCTACTGCATTGACAACGAAGCCCTTTACGACATCTGCTTCCGCACTCTCAAACTCACAACACCCACATACGGTGACCTCAACCACCTCGTCTCCGCCACCATGAGCGGCGTCACCACATGCTTGAGGTTCCCTGGCCAGTTGAACGCAGATCTCCGTAAACTGGCGGTGAACATGGTGCCCTTCCCTCGTCTGCACTTCTTCATGCCCGGCTTCGCTCCTCTGACCAGCAGGGGCAGCCAGCAGTACCGCGCACTGACTGTTCCTGAACTCACCCAGCAGATGTTCGACGCCAAGAACATGATGGCTGCCTGTGACCCCCGTCACGGCCGCTACCTGACCGTTGCTGCCGTCTTCCGTGGCCGCATGTCCATGAAGGAGGTGGATGAGCAGATGCTCAACGTTCAGAACAAGAACAGCAGCTACTTCGTCGAATGGATCCCCAACAACGTCAAGACCGCTGTCTGCGACATTCCACCTCGTGGGCTCAAAATGGCCGCCACCTTCATTGGCAACAGCACTGCCATCCAGGAGCTGTTCAAGAGAATCTCCGAGCAGTTCACGGCCATGTTCAGGCGCAAGGCTTTCCTGCATTGGTACACCGGAGAGGGCATGGACGAGATGGAGTTCACCGAGGCTGAGAGCAACATGAACGACCTGGTGTCCGAGTACCAGCAGTACCAGGATGCCACTGCTGAGGAGGAAGGAGAGTTTGAGGAGGAGGGCGAAGAGGAGCTTGCTTAAGATGACCATTCTGTTGTGTCTTTTTCCTTTTTCAAGTCTTGTCACATGGTTTGTTTTTGTTTTTTCTTACTGCATTTCCTGTCACTTAAAACCTTCAGTTGTACCTTTTTGTGTTAATGTTAATAAAACGAATATAAGAACCTGATTGATTTACAAGCGTTTTCTATTCAAAGGAAGATCTTAAGTGAAAATGGATGAAGAATTTTATAAATCAAAAAGCTGAGCCTCAAATGGTCAGGGCTGCCTTTCCCAAAAGCATCGTAAGGTAAAACGTAGGCTTCCAATGCTTTTGGGAAACGCAGCCCAGGTATGAACCATTTTTCTAGTTGTAACTTGTAGATTTAAGACTGGTGCCCAATCCTGGTCCTGGAGATCTGCCTACCTGCAGAGTTTGGTTCCAACCCTGACCAAACATGCTTTCAGATCCTAATTAGTATGTTTGATCAGGGTTGGAGCTGAACTTTGCAGGAAGGTAGGTCTTTAGGAATAGGATTGGACCCCTCTAATTTAAGATTATGCGACTAGTTAAAATGGGTTTTTTTTTTTTTGAGTCTCCTGTAACTAATTGGTTCTAAATATTCAGAAGTACGTTTATGACATGAACTGGATTCATGTGGAAAATCCTCTCAGTCTTGTAAGTGCATAAGTTTGATTCTGAATCGATGACTTTTGGGAATTACTTTTCATTTATGTATGACTGGAAAATTTAAAGATTTTCTTGGCATAAAAGCCAGAACATTCAGTCTCAGTTCTGAATCATTGTAGAGTTTTCAATAGCCTTTACCTTAGTCATCTGGCTTTCATTTGAATCCAGCTTTGAGAAATGCCCAGAAACTGCAACATGTTCAAACCTTTTTGCATTTTATAGTTTTTTTTTTGTTTTTTAGATCTGAATGTAGGCAGAGAAGATGATTCAAGTGACACCAAGAAGGTTTGTAAAAGTGCAGATTTGTATATTTTACAAACGTGATTATAGGACATTCCAGAAATATACAAATATACACACATGGCACACACAAATCCTGCATGGGCATACACATAAATGCACATACTGTGAAGAAGCCTTCTACTCCATCAACAATCACAGTCTGTAAACGTATATAAAGCATCTTTTATAATTCCCTGATGCATGTTAAAAATTCATTAAAGGAAACTGGTGTTTCACGTGTACATCTGCTCTGAAGTGTTCAGCATTTGTACAAGAGGAAGTGTATAGCCACTGTCTTCCTCTAGACCAACCACTTACATTTGCATGGACAAAAGCCCAGGCCACAATCACAGCTGTGTTCTGTCTCTGAGGCCCTTGGCTACATGATGATTTCTGATGACCTGATCTAAACGTAAACTCAGCATGACAACATCTGACTGGACCACAGTAGCAGTGGATTCAAAAGAGAATAAATAGTAATGTTGAGTGATTAAAGTTTCTCTTTGTCCAGAGCCATGTGGTTATTGCAGTTCCTGGGTTCATTCGCAAAAATGTTAAGAGATCTTGTTGTTGAGCTGCCCGGGATAATGTTCAAACTCTCTCTCAGCCTCCTCGCTGAATGAATCACCTGGAAGCACAAATAATACAAAATTAAGCTGAAATTGGCCACCAACAAGAAAACCGAAGGTAAAGAAACCGTTTCATTTGGTGCTCATCTCAAATATCTGATTAAGCAAGCATGTCATTTCATTCCCATCAAATGTTTAATAGAATCAGGCAGGTCTGAAGGACCCAGCGAACAACAGCCCGTCTCACCAAGATGACATTTATGCAACCAGACACGGTTGCCATCGTATTTGCAGTTGCATCGCATAGCGTTGTTGGTGAAGTCGCTCTCAGCTACCTCAAAGTTGGGGTTTATTATGACCTGAAAAAGATAAGACTGATACTGGAAAACCTGGTTGCATAATTATAATCAAACTTGATCTAGCTAACAGCATAATCAGCAAAGCATGTGGACAAACGTGATCTTTTTATTAGTAAATCCTAATCTGGGAGGGTCTTTCCCAGTAAAACCTCTGCCCTCCCTCTGTGTACTTAAGGTTTATTACATCATTAATCAAACTAAATCCTATTATTCTTCTAACCCTTGCATTCCTGGACAGGATGGTGAGCGCTGTGACGCATCTCCACCACTAGAGAGCAGAACTGCAACGGCTCTTTGACAAGTGTTTGACTTGCTGAAAAGCCCAGACAATGGGGTCCTACGGGACCAAAGTCTGCTCATGTAACAGTCTCTCCCATTAGTGTGCTATCTATCTATCAGAAATACATTTCTACCAAAGTACCAAGGTGGTTACTCTTTCTGTGACAAGGTAGCACCACAACTGAATACCTGTAGAATGTAGTTTCCTGGTTTAACATCCGTAATGTCAATCCACTGGCAGTCAATATCATGTCTGTACAAGTCCCAGCAGCCCACTGTGATGCCCTGCTCGCCAAAGTTGGCGCACTCGTAGTGTTTTGAAACACCTGCAACAAGGTAAGCAATACTTCAGTGGAGACACAAGCCAGTATTCTTGCTCAAGAACACCTTGAACTAATCAAAAGTGTTCTTCACAAGGAATGTGTTTTTGCATTCCACCACGCTTCTTTTCCATTGTTTTTCAATTTAAAGTGTTAGATGTTAGACATCTTTGACCGTTACTCTCTCACCTTGCGTCCTTTGCAGCATCTCGTGGGTGACAACTGCTTTTAAAAAAGGTTATACTGCAGCTCAGCTTTGAAAAACAGGCCTAGAGACCTCAAGCATTTTTTTTAAAGAGCAGTCAGCGCAGTGGGATTAAAAACCTAATATTGGCACTTTTAAATATAACTTTTTAAATAGTGTTATGAAAACGTGCCACTTTCAAGTGCAATGAACGAAATAGAAAATCTATGGAACCCCATTTCGCCCACTAAATAAATTTTTTAAAAACAAAAGATAATTGCGACTTCTCACAATTATTACATTTTTTCTTGCAATTGCGAGTTTACATCTCACAATTCTGACTTTTCTGAAAATTGAGAGGTATAAACTCGCACTTGCGAGAAAAAAACTCAGAATTGCAAGATTTAAACTTTTAAACTGGTAAAATTAGTTTGATTGGCCTACCTTAGTCAAAGCGGTTAGGATGAATTATACTGCTTTTAGAAGGTTTTTAGATAATTGATGACCAACTAAATCAGCTTAGATCAGCTAAGCCCTGCAAACTACCTTTGGATGGTTTAATGTGTCTTTAATATTTATTTATTCAAATTCAAAGTACTGAATAACATACAAGATGTATAAAGGTGACAGAGCAGGTTTACAATAATGGTCATTGTAACGTGACATTATTATAACTGATAAATAAATACATTTCTATACCTAGAAGTTTAGGGACCCTTAGTGAATAAACAACTGCCTTGACATGATGTTACTCTAAAACAGTTAAAGGGCACGTATCATTGATAGCACACGACAGAAATATTTTTTTCTTTTATCTTCAGGAAAAAAAAAGATTAGGGCATTTAAGTAGTTTTTATAAACGTGCCTTAGAAAGGGTTGGTTGGTTAGATTGGTTTTCATTATACAGACATGTCCAGCATATGACCTTTGACCTCTGTCTTACCTTCATGGCACGCTGTGTCTTCTAGGCAGAAGCTGGCTTTATGTCCGTCTGCCACTTTGGTCCCATTTAGAGACAGTAGGTCATAATAGGTGAAGATATCCATACTATGATAGTGCCTGGAGGTTATAAACACAGTCTGCTGAAATCTAACATCCAAAAACCATAAGATATAGTTGAAATATGACTGGCTGTACAGAACATCATTTTTAAATCGGTATCAGCTTACCAATATGTGCGTACAATAACTGATTTTAAGCTATCATAGACAAAAAGATTTAAACAGCCTTTGAGAGCAGATTCAGTGCTGTAGGCCTGTAGGAGGGAACTGAAGCCATAGAGTAAATACTAGCTTCTCAGACACTGGCCTCTGTCCCAAACCCAACTGTGTGTCCTTTTAGCCTGAGCACATAACAGGTTTCCTCATCATCATTGTGTCAGGCAAATGCATTGGGAAACCTACTGTCTGCTAGGAAGCTTGCAGTGTAAACACAGACCACCACAAAGAGTTAATGGAGACTATTCAGAGCTGCATTTATTCATTATTCAACGCAAAAAGCATGGTGAGGAGAGTATGAAATTCACTAACTACGTAAAAATAAATTGGAAAAAGAATTTGCTACACCAATGAATGCAGACTTCAAAGTGGTCTATAACAGTGAGCCGCAATTTTAAGGGGATAGTTAACACAAAATTATATTTCTGTCATTATTTACTCACATTCACAAATCTCTATGCTTTTATTTTTTCTGTGGATCTCAAAAGTAGAAATTTTGAAGAAGTATATCTTGGGCAGTTCAAATCGAACTCAAGAACCCGTCAGTGAACAAATTATTTGAGTTGGTCCTTGAACTGGTTCATTTGGCTCACAAATCTGTTAAATTCACTTTAGCTGGTAAGTTTAAAATGTTTGAAAGGATTTATTTTAAAATATCTAGTTTCTGTTCCACAGAATGACATGAGGGTGAGTGAATGATGACAGTTTTCATTTTTAGGTGTACTGACACATTGCTGGTTTTGCCATGACAATAATTAAGGGTGTTAGTATGATTAATGTAAATCTAGCATTCTAATTATTGTTATGGTAATTTATTTCCCATCAGTTTTTTTACTTGAACTGTCCTGTGGTTGGACAACATCAACAAAACAAGCAAAAGTAAATATAACAGCAAGCAGCAATTACAAGGTAATTTTGAATCCTGTTCCAAATGTTGGAAAGGCACATGGGAGGCCATTAATAATTACTTATCATCATATTGTACAGCTATATGGAGCAAGCATGATATCAGGCCAAAAACCATGTCTACCACCAAAGGAAAATATAATTATAATACGATATACAGTATGTGGAAATTGTAACTTGTTTGTCACCAGGCTTTTTGGTCCCCAATGACTCTCAATAAGAGTAAACATTTTAATAATTTTTTAAAAATTCAGTTTTAATGGCTGCCATAGAATTCAATGCAGAAAGCAGAATTATAATTTTAACAGATGAAAGAAGAAATTGTAGCCGTGCAGACATAAACATTGTAAAAAATTGTAGCCGTGCAGACATATTTAAGCACTTAGCCCATGCTTCGCCTCTGTGTAGTGAAATGTTAGAACCATGACAAACAGAAACCACTGTTAGACTGATATAACCAGCCCTGGATCATGTCGGCACACATGTGTTCATTTAAAGCAGAGACCGCTAGCATGAACTTTCATTCACCCTGTAGGTTGTCCAGGGTCTTGAAAGCTTCTGCTCTGGTTTGTAGAAAGAAATTTATATCAGTTTATGACCTTTGGAAATCAGATGTTCAGCCGACATGACCACTCAGTGCTCAGCGTTAGTAGAGCCATATGGGTCCTTGGGGCTGCAGCTGGATCAGAACGAAGCGAAAGGAGATTCAGCAAGGCTGCCAGACTCTCAAAAGAAAAACAGTTGATAGACCCCTGTTCAAAACAAGCAAACAGTTTCAAGTGCTCTCTGTGAACAACATTAGCATAAGTGAACATGAACTCAGACTGAAATATGCATAAATAGATTCAAGTCTTGATGCTGTCACGCTTAGGCCTGAAACATACTCTTTGCAAATACAAAAATGCAGACATGAATGCTTGGCCAGTGCATTGAAACATATTTAAAGGGATAGTTCAAAAGGAAAATTCTGTCATTGATTACTCACCTTCAACCTGTAAGACCTTTGTTCATCTTCGGAACACAAATTAAGATATTTTTGATGAAATCCAATAGCTTTCTGACCCTGCAAAGACAGCAATGCAACTGACACGTTCAAGACCCAAAAGGACATTGTTTAAATAGTCCATGTGACATCAGTGGTTCAACCTTAATTTCATGAAGATACGAGAATACTTTTTGTGTTCAACTAAACAAAAATACACTACAGTACCACGACGCATGCGTGTGCATTTCTCTCTTAGCAAACAAGCTGCAGCACATCTGGGTTCTACATCAGAACGTCGGCTCCTGCGTCAGCAGCATCACACACGTGTTGTGATACTCTCATGAACGCGCAGTGGAGACTGACACAGAAGAGAAGAATGGTTATTTTTGTTTTCTTTGTGCACAAAAAGTATTCTTAGAACTTCATAAAATCATGGTTGAACCACTGATGTCACATGGACTATTTTAACAATGTCCTTACTACCTTTCTGGGTCTTGAACGTGATAGTTACATTGCTGTCTATGGAGGGTCAGAAAGCTCTCAGATTTCATCAAAAACATCATTTGTGTTCCAAAGATGAACAAAGGTTTTATAGGTTTGGAACGACACAAGGGTGAGTAATCAATAACAGAATTTTCATTTTTGGGTGAACTATCCCTTTAAGTACATACTTAACATGTATTCTTGCATTAATGGGCAGTAACAAACCTCAGTACTGGAATGAATTTCAAATGAGGCATTAACTTTTTAATTAAGTTTAATTAACTTGTTTATAATTTGTTTATAGCCTAAATTTAGCTTTTACTTCTGGTTACTGAATTTAACCTCATGTTAAATGAGCATTTGCATACTTAGTGTATTCGTTGGGTGTTAAACACATGCACTACATGCAAGACTGGGCACATAGATGGCTGGTCAAGTATACTAGATCTGAAAATGAGCCACAGCTCCAGCGTTTACCTATGGCATTCGTGCCACACCCAGGAGTGGCGGCCGAGTCGTGGCCGGAAGTCAGCCTTGCCGATGTTGTGTATCTCAGAGGAGAAGCGCAGCAGGCGGCGGTTGCCGTACGGCCAGTTGGCTTGAGCAGCTGATTTGGTCAGGCAGTTCTCCTCTGCTGCGCAGTACAGCAAGTGCAGGGGTCGGTCTTCGATGTAAACCGTCTGCTCCACCAGTGGAGCATTCAGAACAAGGTCCGAAGCCGCTAGGGATTGTGGGAGAAAGGGACCAATATTACACCCAAATATGATGGAGTAACAATTAGCTATTGCTTTACCCCTTCTCTTGATAACAAACTTTTGTTTACAGACTTGCATATGACTTACTGTCTGAGCAAATGACGCCAGCGGAGAACTGCGCTCCCGCTCTTTTGCAGCTGACGACAGAATGATGCTGACAGTCGGTCAGAGTCATCTCATCTCCTTTACACTTCACTCCGCTCAGAACCATCTCCGTCACATTACTGCTGTCCCAGTACCACGTTTCCTATACACAGGGGAGAGCTCATCAGTAGATGAATGAATGTAGTAAATTACTGAACACAAAAATGTTTAAAATTACATTCATGAAGTAGAGACAATATACACTGTTTGACAGCTAATAAATTTAAAAAATGAAATATATATCATTTTTTATTTATTTATTAAAATTATATTACAGTATACAGGACACACCTCAATGTTTTAGTAACCTTATCTGGACTATTTTAACTTCTGCTGCTAATTTGTCTGTTAAGTAGGAAAATAATTCCACAAAAATGTAGCCTCTAGCTGATTTTTTTTTTTCACCGTTCAAAGGTTTGGGGTTTGTAAGATCTTTTTGTGTTTTTGAAAAAGAAAAAAGAAAAGTCTCTCATGTTAAGCAAGGCTGTATTTATTTAATCAAAAATACAGTAAAAACTGTAATATTTTGAAATACTATTACATTATAAATATATAATATTATAAATATTATTTTCTGTGTTAATATTTTTTAAAATATCATTTATTCCTGTGATGCAAATCTGATTTTTCAGCAACATTACTCCAGTCTTCAGTGTTACATGATCCTTCAGTCATCATTCTAATAAGCTGATTTGCTGCTCAATATACATTTCTAATTGTTATCAACACTGAAAACAGTTGTGCTGCTTAATATTTTTGTGAAAACAAAATATTCAAGGATTTTTCAATACAGCATTTATTTGAAATGGAAATCTTTTATGACATTAAAATGGTTTTTACTGCCACCTTTGATCAATTGAATGCATTTTTTCTAAATAAAAGTATTTAAAAAAAATTGTATTGGCCACAAACATTTGAACGGTAGTGTACACTTCACACTTATATAAATAATTCACATTTTAGGCGAACATGGGATTTCACAACCAATCAATCTGAAGTGCTTGATTAGCCAGTCCCATAGCGCCTTTTTTACTCACAGTGATAGCATGCAGGCAGTATCTGAGGCCTAACTGTCTGCACGCCACCATGGCTTCTCTTGTGGTCCAGTTGTCACTGCATACAGTTCCCCACCTGGACTTGACCTGAACCTCCACGCGCCCCTCGTGATCCGTCCTGCCCCCCACTATACGGATCTGCAGACAGACCCCCACTGCAAGGGCTTAGCATGCAAAGTAGGCTAAATGCAGTGCTAACCAGGTACGAGCCAGCTATGCTAATGCTTCAATTACAAAATTCTATACTATCTCATGCTATCTAGTAGTCATATTTTAGTGGATTATGATCATTTGCAAAGGCTAGAGAGTATTTTATTTGTAAGTGAATGTACTGCAGGGATAAGAGGTGTTAGCATTATGCCCCATTCATACTGTTTTGAAAATGTATTGAAAATTAGTGATTTCATGGCACGTCATTAATCTGCAAGTCGGCCATATTGGCGGCACTGAACGTAAAATATGTAAATTTCGCTGATTATGCTTAAAATAGTCAATTATTGTCATGTTTTGGGCTTTACTAATCGGTCGGACCGGAAAAAACATCTGGAGAGCTATAGACTGTCAGAAGTTATAACTGATAGCATGCAGGCAGTATCTGAGGCCTAACTGTCTGCACGCCATCATGGCTTCTCTTGTGGTCCAGTTGTCACTGCATACAGTTCCCCACCTGGACTTGACCTGAACCTCCACGCGCCCCTCGTGATCTGTCCTGCCCCCCATTATACGGATCTGCAGACAGACCCCTACTGCAAGGGCCTGGCATGCAAAGTAGGCTAAATGCAGTGCTAACCAGGTATGAGCCAGCTATGCTAATGCTTCAATTACAAATTTCTATAGACCCTTTTTGCACTGGCGTCACGATTACGTCACCGCGCTAGCTTGAGGCAAAACAAAAGGGAAAACTGGAGGCGGCCCATTCAAACCAGCGCAGATTCGGCTACATAAGGAGCTTAAAATATCATCTTGTTGTGATGTTGGATGCAAGAATCGACGTAGTACAGGCTCCAATTTGAAATTTTAACGCATACCTGCTGCCACTCCCAGATAAAAAACTGACGACAGCTGTTTAAACGAGCGGACTGGACAGAAACGATAGTCAAAAATGCTTGCGTTTGCAGCACACACTTCTTATCAGAAAAGGTTAAATAAAGTATTGTCTTTTGTTGTTATGGATTATGGTTTGTGTTACGTGTCTAAAGATTTCTTATGCATCTCATCAACTATGAAATAATGTCTGTGTGCATGTGTGTAAAACAACAAACTGACGATTTATATGCTTAATCATCTGTAATATACATTGTTGTGATTGATAGTGGCTGGACTTTCTAAGAACTTAGTAAGAAATAATAATCAAATACAGAAAGTTCAAAATTCATTTCTGGAATTTTTATTTCTAGAAACTATTCACATCTTCCTTTAAATGTACTGTATGTTTAGTATTGTAAACTTAACTTACATAATTTACAGGATGTATATACTTTAAAATAACTATTTGGCCATGACACATACATCTTCAAATAATATATCCATCAAACTGAATGTTTAACTTTTTGTATTTTGGCCCAGTTCACTCTCACTGTTAGCTGTAAAAATAGCCCGCTGAAGTTGAAATATACAGTATGTACATGCTTTGACAACATCTTTCATACTTTTATGGACCTTGACAGTGCAATTTACTATGCAGTCAATGGGAAAGTCACAAGCCTACTGGTTTTCATCTAAAATATCTTAAATTGTGTTCCGAAGACGAATGAAGCTTTTACGGGTTTGGGACGATATGAGGGTAAGTGATTAATGACAAAATTTTCATTTTGGGGTGGAGTATCCCTTTAAGTCTTGTTTTCTGAAACAATTATCAAAATTAAGTTAATGAGTTAAAATTTATGCCAATGCCTTCTTTTCCCTTTGAAAGTTTATTTTTCTGACCCCACTGGCAGATTTCTTTGTTGTTTTAAGATTAAACTTATTTTTAATGCATTTTAAGAAAACAAGACTTGGTATCATTAATGTCATTTTGCCTCTCAAGTAAATATATCTTTATTTAAGTTTGTTTAGATATTTGTAATGGAAAACAAAAAAAAAAATACTGATGAACAATAATTGCTTGCAGTGTATTTTAGCTGTGGCATACCTGTGCACAGAGCTGGGTAGTAACTGATTACTTGTAATCTGGATTACGAAATCAGATTCCAAAAATTAAGTACCTGTAATTAGATGAAATTACATTTTAAAATACTCAGACTGGAATCAGACTACAGTTACTTTTTTATTGATTACATGATTACCTATTGTTCACACAATAGCAATAAACTAGCAGAAAACAAATAAAATATTTCATTTTTTAGTGTTTTATTTTGGTTGATGTTATTTTCATATTTCTTAATTTAATTTTACATTTTTATGATTTAATGAATTATTCGCTTTTCGAACCCCTTGCAGTTCCTTCATGAACCCCAGTTGGGAAACCCTGATAATGTAATATTTAATGCACTTTATGTTGCAAACATATTCTCTTACTCTTTTTTTTACATCACTATGGTACAATTTTTTAAATTCAAAATCAGTAACGGACTACAATTTAGTAGTAATTTACCCAGCTTTGCTTGTGCATGAAGGCATGAAGAAAAAACCTTGTCACTGCTAACAGCCACACAACAGATGTGTAAACAACTTTCTTGCCTAATTACATGACACAAAATAGTTTTCAGCCTACCTTCCTTTATTACTTTCAAAAAGCAACCTTTTCTGTTCAGATGCTAAGCTCATTCAGCAATCTTGTGAATTCAAAGTCTGCACAGAATTTGCGCCCACAGAAAGTTCAGCAGAAACACACATCAACCGTAAAGATTTGTTCCAGATTTTCCCACATAATCAACACAGAAAATGTGGAAAGCGTGCAGATTCTGTCTGGGTCTACTTATTATTAGTGCACTGCAGGTTAAAAACTGTGCCAAAACATGCTGTCACCACTGTTGGAACTGCCTAAAAACATAATTTTCAGATTTTGAAAACCCTTGCAAGAAATTGTCTGTGTATCTGTCTGTCCAGCTATCTCTTTACGGTTACACATTTCAACCTTCTGATTGCTCTGTGTCTCTGTAACTCTGACTTTGGAAATACAGATTTTCATATTGTGCTTGAGGTGCGTTTTCTGTGCAACCCCCCCAAAATTCATACTATATTCACCAGAACGCTTTGTCTACCATATGTGTGTGCATGTGTTGTGTGTTGTACAGTGGTTATCTTACTCTCAGGCCACTGCTGGCATGTCCCAACCCCAGCTGTCTGCACACTACCATGGCCTCCCGAGACGTCCATCCATCCCCACAGACCAAACCCCAGTCCCTCACCCCACTGCCTGTAGAGAGCAGCAGCTCAACCCTCCCTTCCAACCGCGTTCGACCCCCTGTCAGGCGGATCTGTGATGGGTTACAGAGCAAGCATGAGAAAGAATTAAGAGACTTAAGGACCTTGACTTTGATCATTTAACCTGAAAAGGAATGCTGATCTAGGGCTGTGAGAACTTGATTTTACCATGCATTGCATCACCTATTTGAATAAAAGCATGCTCGTTTTAAGTCGAGTTGGATCAGCCTTGAAAAGCATTGTTAGTTTTCATAGCTAAGCTAGGAAAGACGTTTGCACAATGCACAAAAATGCACATAAGCATTACGTTAGTTTCAAATGAAGGCACTTTGATGAGAGCCTTAAAGGTTTTCTATGTGTGGACTCGTACATCAGAGACAATTCTGGTTAAGTATATTAATTGTTAAATGTTGAATAAAAGCCGATATGAGGCAGTTTTTTCTCCAAACACATTATAGTTTACTTTAGCAGTGGAATCATCATGTATGTGTCTGACCGATTTCTCAAAGCCCATGTAGGGGATGTTGCAGATGACCGACGCATCCTCCATGTGTTTGCAGTCTTCAGCAGTGATGCTCTTATGAGGACAGTCCCACAGGCTCTTCTCATCACCATGACACTGAACTTCATTCATGTAGATGGGACCCATACCTATGGAGAAGAGATCATAACAGTTTTTGAATGGGGAGCATATCTGTATGGATCATGGTGGATAAACTCTGATCGACTGAACCCCTACTATCTGTTATATGGAAGCCCACCTTGACCCATTCGTGCTCCAGTCAGAGCCTCTTTAGCAGTGCCAAAGCCCAGCTCTCTACACACCACACTGGCGGACTGCAGGTTCCAGTGGTCGTCACACACCGTACCCCATTCACTCCCATTTAGGACCTCCACACGACCCTCACCTGTCTTTGCCCCGCCCTTCAGACGCACCTGAGACTGGAGAATGAGAAGGAGCATGGTCACTGGAAGCCATAATGCAGGTGTTCTGTTATACTGTTGTTATTACCTTCATAAATCTTAATGATTAGAAATCAGTTATTAAAATGAGTTTTATCTGATCACCATTGGATTCAGCTTGACTCTGCGAGCTCTGCCCTGTGTGAACAGCGGCCCGTGCACACAGCTCACAACAGCAGTTCCTCCATTGGGACAGGAGGCGCTAGAGTTTGCCTCGCTGAACTCCATAGAGCATGCTGAAAGATGGGCCTCATTTCCTGTGCAGGCCACTGAGTGGATCCTATACACAGTCTGGAGACTAAACAGAAACACAATTGATCAAATGAACAAAAACATCTACGTTGTATCCCAAAACAATAGGAAGAAATTCTGCTGAAAGAATAATGACAATGACGGCAATTTATGTACCACATTCAAATACACCAGAAGATGTCTTTGAAAACTGAACAGTGCTCAGAAAAGAAACCCGAACAGACAGCATGACAGATTTCTCACATTCTATCAGCTTGCTGAGAAATAGTATCTGGTCCAGTGTGAGCAAAGAGGGCATGCTGACATTGCTTTTCCACTGAAGGCCTTGTTTAATTTACCCTTAGAACAAAAGTTGGGAATAATTATAATATTGGTTTCTTTTGCATCAGCAGCCAAAGAGCTTGCTTCTCAACATTCAAATACTCAGCTAGTGTTTGCTGTAGCAGTTTCAGCGTGCTTCAGAAACCCTCCACCTTCCCCAGCTCCTCCTGTCTAGATCTGCTATGGGGTGATTAATGTATGTTACATATAGGGGTTATTTTATATATGTTATACAACCCGAATTCCGGAAATGTTGGGACACTTTTAAAATTTGAATAAAATGAAAATGAAAAGACTTTCAAATTACATGAGCCAATATTTTATTCACAATAGAACATAGAGAACATAACAAATGTTTAAACTGAGAAATGTTACACTTTTATCCACTAAATGATCTAATTTCAATTTTGAAAAAAGTTGACACAGGGGCAACAAAGGGCTGAAAAAGCAAGACATTTTGAAAAGATTCAGCTGGGAGAACATCTAGCAACTAATTAAGTTAACTGACATCAGGTCTGTAACATGATTAGTTATGAAAGGGATGTCTTAGAGAGGCAGAGTCTCTCAGAAGTAAAGATGGGCAGAGATTCTCCAATCTGTGAAAGAGTGTAAAAGATTGTGGAATACTTTAAAAACAATGTTCCTCAACATCAAATTGCAAAAGCTTTGCAAATCTCATCATCTACAGTGCATAACATCATCAAAAGATTCAGAGAAACTGGAGAAATCTCTGTGCATAAGGGACAAGGCCAAAGACCTTTGTTGGATGCCCGTGGTCTTCGGACCCACAGACGACACTGCATCACTCATCAGCATGATTCTGTCATTGACATTACTAAATGGGCCCAGGAATACTTTCAGAAACCACTGTTGGTAAACACAATCCGCCGTGCCATCTGCAGATGCCAACTAAAGCTCTATCATGAAAAAAGGAAGCCATATGTGAACACGGTCCAGAAGCACCGTCATGTCCTGTGGGCCAAGGCTCATTTAAAATGGACTGTTTCAAAGTTGAAAAGTGTTCTATGGTCAGACAAATCCAAATTTGACATTCTTGTTGGAAATCACGGAAGCCGTGTCCTCCGTGCTAAATAAGAGGGAGACCTTCCAGCGTGTTATCAGCGTTTAGTTCAAAAGCCAGCATCTCTGATGGTATGGGGGTGCATAGGTGCATACGGTATGGGCAGCCTGCATGTTTTGGAAGGCACTATGAATGCTGAAAGCCATATAAAGGTTTTAGAGCAACATATGCTCCCCTCCAGACAACGTGTATTTCAGCAGGACAATGCAAAACCACATACTGCAGCTATTACAACAGCATGACTCCGTAGTAGAAGAGTCCAGGAGCTGAATTGGCCTGCCTGCAGTCCAGATCTTTCACCTATATAGAATATTTGGCGCATCAGTAAACAAAAAATATGTCAAAGACTATCACAAACTCTTCAGCAGCTGGAAACCTATATCAGGCAAGAATGGGACCAAATTCTAACACCAAAACTCCAGAAACTCATAACCTCGATGCCCAGGCATTTTCAAACTGTTTTGATAGTAGTAAACCATAGTAAACATCCCCCCGTCCCAACTATTTTGAGACCTGTAGCAGGCATCAAATTTGAAATGAGCTCATTTTGTGCATAAAATTGTAAAATTTCTCAGTTTAAACATTTGTTATGTTATCTATGTTCTATTGTGAATAAAATATTGGCTCATGTGATCCTAAGTGCTTAATGGTCCTAAATGGTCCAAGTGCTTTATGGTCCTAAAAAAAAAGGTTAATTTTCTTGTAAAAGATAATCTCTTATTTCTTTCTATGATCTGAAGAAATACGACCCAGACATGTTCTTGACAGCTTTCCAATGATTCACCCGCAGCATGTCTAGCTCACACTGCAGTATTTGCTTTATGAAAGGCTAGACTTTTACATTGATTTATGACACATACTAGACTCTCACGCAGGCAAAGACATGACCATAAGAAATCTGGTATGGAGTAATATTACTGTAGTGAGTAGCGGTATGAGGTTGAGTCACTGAGGTTTTAACACACTCCTGAGAGAGGGGATACTTTCTGCTCACGTGTGTGTGTGTGTGTGTGTGTGTTACATATTAATTCCAGAGCAAAGCAATCTGTCAAATTAAATAATCGAATAAAAAATCAAGTAAAATATTTGAGAATAAGATCTATGTACATTGGCCCCAAAAAGTATTTACACACTTACAAATGACTGAATGTCATTGCATAACAAAATATAAAACCAAGTAAGCAAACAAATAATTTCACTGCAAAATTTCACTTTTTTAAACTGAATTTCTCATCTGAGAAGTGTAAGATATCCTCAGTCTTCTGAATGTGCAGAGTGAGCTATTTCTGAAGTGTATCTAGCCAAGCACTTATGGCACAAACCTGATGTGAATGTCATAATTACAAAGATGAAGAGAAGTACAGTATTTTACACATTTCCTTTCAGTAAATTGTCTGAGTCCACAATCATTTAAAAGCGATGGAAAAGATAAATGGCATCTTTTTCATCCACTGAAGATTACTTGTGTTTAGTCAGCTGGTAGACTTTAATATTAAGCAACATTAAGTGTAAATAAAATGGCCTTCTGTCAAGAGAGGATTTTTCATCAGTCAGAATGAAAAACAGCCAGCGGGAGTGTGTTTTTGGAGCTTAACTACAGCATGCTGAGGACTTGAGCTCATGTCTAAGGAGGTATGAGTCACTCATTCAGTTTAATACACGCACAGAGAGCTCATTGGTTAAATTCATAGCTATTCTCTCAAACAATCAGGATGCACACGTGAATTCTTGTTTTTCTGTCCCGTCACACACTGCTTACATTTCACCATCTGCTGTGAATCGGAGTAAGTGTCTCAGAGTTCAGATGTGGATGATTGTTCCAATGCAGATGGAGGAGAGAAGCCAAACAAGCTAAGCAGAACAAAGCAATGCTATCACATTCAGTCTTATTATAGCATCATCAAAAACTTGCCGCCACAAGCTGGGGTGTCAGAGTGATATTTAGCATGTTTTTATGCAGTTGCTTTGGTGTTGCTAGGTGTTTAGTCTTTTTGTTAAAAGAAATTAAACAATTGAAGGATTTAAATGGATTTTGGATAATAAAGAAAACGACAAACATTAAAAGAGCATTTTTTTGTAATCAGTAATCAGAACTATTTGAAAATAATATTTTTTATTTTAAAACAAGCATAAGTAAGTGTGAATTTGTGCATAATGTGCATGTCGAAAACACAAAACGGCAAAATGATTCTTGCCTAGCCACATTCAGTTATGAATTACATGAAACATGTAAATGATTCATCCTATATTTTCAATTCAAAATGGCAAAATCTGTCAAAAAAGGTGAGCAGTTTGGACATTTAAATTTCTATTGTAAAACAGTTGTCAACTATTAAATAATTTACATATTACCTCACTTTTTCACTGTTTCACTCTTTCGATGTCATTTTCAGATTTTTTTTTTTTAATTGTGCTTATGCTATCTTTGTTTATATTAAATGTCACTTGCTTTATATTTAGTTTTGTAATGCAGTGGTCCAAGTAGTTTTAGGTAAAAATACATTTGTATTTTAACAGTTAAAGCCACTTTGTGATCAAAACAGCCTTTTAAAAGCATCATGGTCTGTTTGGAAGCCCTAAAAAAATGTTAAAACTTTTTGGCATCCTAATAACAAACAGCAGCAATTTGGCCATTTATAACTATAAATAATATGATGGTTACAGCCTGGTTTGCAGTAAAAAATGGTGCAGGATCAGATCAAATTAACAACATTTGTTACATATCGCTATGATATTAAATCAGAACGAATCAGAGAGACAAAAACAAACACCACAGCTCAGTATGAAATTCCCATCAGGGCCTCGCTAATCCATATGGTACATTTTTCACTGGCACAATGATAAAACTTCCAAATCCCTCACAGTTAAAAACACGTTGGCCAGCAGCCCAGAGGCCACATATGGGATTGATTTGACTTTTTTCAGGGCTTTGTAAACATTCGTCATTATTTCATGTGACAATACACAGAAACTGCTGTACGGACAGCCAGCAGAACAACATCACCTATGACCCCACAAAACACTGGGGTCTGCAATAACGGATCATTCTCTGACACTTCCCTTACGAAAAAGAAGTTTATTCAAGTGTGCTATTAGTATAATTCTTTTAAACTAAAAATAGGAAAGTATACTTTTGGTCTACTTTTCATGTACTTCTCAGAATTGGCCTTTTGTACTTCTCAGAAATATACTTAAAATGACATTTAAGTATACTTGACTTATACTTAAATATATTTGAGCTATACTTGTGCTCCTAGAATCCGTGTTTCATTGTTATACGGTAGGGAGCGCTAGTACTCTTTACAGAATTTTCAAAAAAACACAAGTGAAGAAGAAACCGAAACAGCAGATGCTTCCACATGTAATCTAACATGATCATCAGACATAAAATAGCATCAAAACTGTGTAACATTATGGAATAAAATGTCGACCAATGAAGAGGTAATAATGACTGTCAAGCTTTGGGGTATTGATCGACTCCATCTACGTTTTGATTATCATTCTGAATCCAATTAATATTCTTTTTTCAGCTTTTTGTTCAAAATGTTGTTTATTTCTTTATTTTTTTATTTATGAAACTTACCCACATTCAAGTGTTTAAAAAAAGAATGCATGAAGCTAGAATAAAATGTTTTTGTTTACAAGCTGATACTCTGTTCTTTCTTTTGATGATTTGTATGTTCAGATATTCATACAAAAAAAATATATACATATTAATACCTAAATAGGGACATAGTAGTATACAGGTGCTGATCATATAATTAGAATATCATCAAAAAGTTTATTTATCTCACTAATTCCATTCAAAAAGTGAAACTTGTATATTATATTCATTTATTACACACAGACTGATATATTTCAAATGTTTATTTCTTTTAATTTTGATTATAACTGACAACTAAGGAAAATCCCAAATTCAGTATCTCAGAAAATTAGAATATTACTTAAGACCAATACAAAGAAAGGATTTTTAGAAATCTTGGCCAACTGAAAAGTATGAACATGAAAAGTATGAGCATGTACAGCACTCAATACTTAGTTGGGGCTCCTTTTGCCTGAATTACTGCAGCAATGCGGCGTGGCATGGAGTCGATCAGTCTGTGGCACTGCTCAGGTGTTATGAGAGCCCAGGTTGCTCTGATAATGGCCTTCAGCTCATCTGCATTGTTGGGTCTGGCATATCGCATCTTCCTCTTCACAAGGAAGATGCGTTAAGGTCAGGCGACTTTGCTGGCCAATTAAGAACAGGGATACCATGGTCCTTAAACAAGATACTGGTTGCTTTGGCACTGTGTGCAGGTGCCAAGTCCTGTTGGAAAATCAAATTGCATCTCCATAAAGCTGGTCAGCAGCAGGAAGCCTGAAGTGCTCTAAAACTTCCTGGTATACGGCTGCGTTGACCTTGGGCCTCAGAAAACACAGTGGACCAACACCAGCAGATGACATGGCACCCCAAACCATCACTGACTGTGGAAACTTTACACTGGACCTCAAGCAACATGGATTGTGTGCCTCTCCTCTCTTCCTCCAGACTCTGGGACCCTGATTTCCAAAGAAAATGCAAAATTTACTTTCATCAGAGAACATAACTTTGGACCACTCAGCAGCAGTCCAGTCCTTTTTGTCAATAGCCCAGGCGACACGCTTCTGACGCTGTCTGTTGTTCAAGAGTGGCTTGACACAAGGAATGCGACAGCTGAAACCCATGTCTTGCATACGTCTGTGCGTAGTGGTTCTTGAAGCACTGACTCCAGCTGCAGTCCACTCTTTGTGAATCTCCCCCACATTTTTGAATGGGTTTTGTTTCACAATGCTCTCCAGGGTGTGGTTATCCCTATGGCTTGTACACTTTTTTCCCTTCGCCTCTCTATTAATGTGCTCGGACACAGAGCTCTGTGAATAGCCAGCCTCTTTTGCAATGACCTTTTGTGTCTTGCCCTCCTTGTGCAACGTGTCAATGGTCGTCTTTTGGACAACTGTCAAGTCAGCAGTCTTCCCCATGATTGTGTAGCCTACAGAACTAGACTGAGAGACCATTTAAAGGCCTTTGCAGGTGTTTTGAGTTAATAAGCTGATTAGAGTGTGGCACCAGGTGTCTTCAATGTCTTCTAATTTTCTGAGATACTGAATTTGGGATTTTACTTAGTTGTCAGTTATAATCATCAAAATTAAAAGAAATAAACATTTGAAATATATCAGTCTGTGTGTAATGAATGAATATAATATACAAGTTTCACTTTTTGAATGGAATTAGTGAAATAAATCAACTTTTTGATGATATTCTAATTATATGACCAGCACCTGTACTTAAAGTATGATGTAAAGTTCACTTTAAAAAAAACTTACGAGTATACTTTCAGTATAAAACTACTAAGCCAGACTAAGCTGAGACTATACTTCAAAGTGTACTAAAAATGCTACTACAAGTATTTAATTAGTAAACTGTCAGTATACCTATAAGTTCATGTTTAGTATATTTGCAGTCCAAGCTAAAAACTTTGATGTAAACTAGTTGTGTACTCAAAGTTTACTACTGTTATACTTAAAGTATACATAAAAGTATACTTTTATATACAAGAAAGTGGGCCAATTTAGTCCCAAGTAATATTGAAATAGTACACTTACAAGTATACTACTAGTACACTGATATTTGTATACTTACTACATAAAGTATACTTAAAATATACTTGAACTTTACTTAAGTATACTTAATAAAATAAACTTGAAGTATACTACTTTTTGGTAAGGGTTAATATATCCATCCAGATTTGTGTGTGTGTGTGTGTGTGTGTGTGTTTGTGCGCAGGCTCACATATGCTGCCAGGTTTCATAACTACATATTCTGACATGCATAAGCAGATTCTTACAAAAGTCTTTTTTGCCTGGAGCATGGAAGTGTATGATGATCTATAATGATTCATTGGCCGAGTTTCATGAAATACAGACATTTTCCATCTTTTTAAGAGTGCCTGAACGCATGCAGTAACTATACATCTTCTTAATGGTGTATTTGAGCTCTTCATTTCGAGTATTTGAAGAAAAACTATCTATAAGGCTTTGCAGTAAAAAAGACAAAAATGCATTTGAAAAGATCTTTTGATATCTGGATATCTGGATGCTCTGGTTAAAATGCAAACACTAAAAATAGGTTTCAAATAACATATACATAAAAAATGCACAATAAGAATCCGAAATAGTCGAGATCACACAGACAAATGATAATGTAGAGGAAGCCAGTCAGCCGCAAATTAGACAGTCAGCTTCGAGGAATTCCAAACAGACCAGGATGATTTTAAAAGGCTGTTTTGATCACAAAGTGGCTTCAACTGCAAAATACAATATTTATTTTGGTTTAAAGTTATAAAATACCTGAAATTGCCCCATAAAACCACTGCATTATATAACAAAATATCAAGCCAAGTGGTATTTAACATAAAGAAAGATACCATAAGTAAAATAAAACATTTCACAAAAAAGATGTTTGTAAGTGATAAGGTTTTCCGTTCAAAAGTAATGTGTCAATTTGTGGTTGTCAAACATTAGTGGATCTCATGTTCATTAATGTGATGAACAAAACTGGCAATCTGCGAGGACATATATGTGAGCTTGAGGAGAAATTATATAAAATCAATAAAAATCACCAGTTGAATTTGGTACTCTGGGTCTAGCCACTTATTTTTTTATATGCACTTTTTATTATTGGCATCGATGGTTCCATGAACCTTAAACAGCTATAGAAATTTTTCCATTGCTCAAAAGTTTGCACATAAAGTGGTAAACAGTTATTCAGATTATTAAAATGTTCTTTACACTAAGAAAGTAAAGGTTATTTTAAAGACTGCTCAATGAAAGGTCCTTTGGAGAACCAAAAATGGTTCTTCTACACTGTAAAAAATGAATCATTGGTCTTGTAATTTTCATTTAAAATAATTAAAAATAGTGTGCATATTGTATTTTTAAAAATATGGTTCAGTGTTGTATAGAAAATATTGAGAACATTTCACTATTAAAACCAAGAGATATGTTTTCTTCATTTTTAAGGAAACTTGAGCAGTTATGAAGCTTGAATTAAGGAACTGATTAAGCTGATAAAATCAAGGAAAGAAGGCTACCTATTTATTTGAAGAGAATTAGCTCAATTGTGCAGTTTTATTTTGGCGGTGATTGTAAGTTCCCAGCATGCTTTGCATATGGCTGGATATGGAGGGTAAATATTGAAATTAACCGCTATTTTATGTGTTTTTGAGTGAAGGGAAACCTCTCTTAATGTTTAATGTTCAGTTATGTTTGACATTTGAAAGAGTCATTACTATTGTGCAGAAGAGAGCTTATGGCTAGGTTGTGGATAACTGCATGTACTAACACAATGAGGCATGATGCTTTGTTTAATGGCTAGTATTGCTAATGCCAATGCAGTATGACATTTTTTCCTGCTTGAGCTCTTTAGCTGTATATAGTCTTTTATTTGTATAAGATAACTCAGTCAAAATCATTGACTTTTGAGTATCAACTTAAAATAAATGAGCACATTTCACTAATAATATTAAATTGTGTCATTGTGTCATAGATTTAAATATTTAGGAAATTGTATATGATTTATTCAGGTAGATTCAATGAAAGAAATCAAGCCTTAAAAACTATTCAAAAAAATGATGTGTAATATTGTTACCATCATTTTTTTAAAGTACATAGCACATAACATTTTTACTGTGTATGGCATCACTGTGAAAAACAACAGTAACATTCTAAGTGCAGCTTAAGTGTTTTCAAATATCACTAAAGACTACTTTTTGTACTAATCCTATAGAGTTACAAACATTTGATAAATATGAACCAAGAGGGGGGTTTTTTTGGACAAGCATACAATCTGACCGTTGTACTCTTTAAACGTCCTTTACCTGCTTGGCTTCTTCACCATAGTTCTCTGCGAAGGGAATCCCATCATGCCACACACCACACGAGAGTTCTTGGTGGTCCAGCCAGTGTTGCAGATGTGACCCCATCCTTCCTTAAACTTCACCTCAATCACTCCCTCCGTCACAGGCATACGGCTGGCATGGGCACCTGAGAGCGGACGCAGACGAATCCTCTCCATTCGGTTTTCATCCACCTGCATCTAAAACATATGCAGAACAGGTCAATTGGATGTAGGGCATATACAGGCTTTGAGATAAGTTTGATCAGTTTTTATGTATGTGCATGTTTGTGGTGAAGAAGTGGTCCAGTATGTTTTTCAGATGGTTATAATAAGCCTTGGGTATGTTTAACTAGTCAGCTACAATCTCCTATTCCATGAGTTTTTCATGAACGAGCCTGTCTCTTTGGCTCATGCACGACACGAGTCATCTCACATGAGGGTTTTGGATCTTTAACGGCCAAACCACACCGTAACTGTGCATTGGCTAGAACACAAACTCTCTCCACCATTTACACAAGCACTTCCAAATGTCTGGCCAGAACAGTCCACAATGTCTGCTGAGCACCTTGCCATGAGACCATCAACTGAAATCTGATTTTGGAACCCAAGTTGTAACCTAAGGCTGAACTGCAAGGCAAAGAAGTAGCAAACCACATCTATACCAGTCGGCCTTCTCATGCAATGCATTGTGAGTTTAACAGAGTTTCCAGAAAGCTTACTGTAAAAGCTCTTGATTTTTCTTTTATTTTTGGACCTTTGACCTCTCAGATGATTTTGTCAGAGAAAAGTTATAGTGAAGACATTTATAATGTCTGAAAGATTTCTATTTCAAATAAATGCTGTTCTTTTGAACTTTATATTTATCCAAGAATCCTGAAAAAAAAATGTATCACACTTTCCACAAAAATATTAAGCAGCAAAACTGTTTTTAACATTGATAATAAGGAATGTTTCTTGAACACCAAATCATCATATTAGAATGGTTTTTGAAGAATCATGTGACACTGAAGACTGGAGTAATGGTGCTGATTTTTTAGAGGGAATATGCTAATGATTTTTCTTAAAGTTAGTGATTTGAACAAACACAACTTTTAAATGTAGTACAAACATGAATAATACCTCAAATCATGCAGCATTTTTTATGGAGAGGTGTGTTAGTACTTCTATAAGCTATTGAACATGATTTTTGACTCACAGATGATCAAATGAGTTCTATATTTATACATAAGTATAGAACTGAGTCATATCTAGAGACAAGAACATCAGTAAACAAGAAAAAAAAAACCTTAACAACCACATACTAATATGCTAAATAAAAAAACTGAGGTAGTGAGTTTTAAATGCACAAGCACCACTCACAAATTATTATTATTATTTTTTTTCAGAATGCTAATTTAAAATCCATTTTATAAACTTCTGCACATGTGAATACTCATCATACAAATATTCAGGCAATTGAAACAATGCCAAAGACGGAATGTCATATAGTGAGTCTGGTGCTCAGATATTTCTTTTGTTTATTTGTTTATTTGTCTGCAATTTTTTGGCTGTGTCTGTCTGTCTGTCTGTCTGTCTGTCTGTCTGTCTGTCTGTGTCTGTCTGTGTGTGTGTGTGTGTGTGTGTGTGTGTGTGTGTGTGTGTGTGTGTGTGTGTGTGTGTGTGTGTGTGTGTGTGTGTGTGTGTGTGTGTGTGTGTGTGTGTGTGTGTGTGTGCGTGCGTGTGTGTGGTTATGTCACAAGTCTACACTAGGAGTTAGGTAACTGACATCTAAAAACAGCAGAAAACAAAACAAATGACATTCAGTTTCAAACGAAATTGCATTTCTTTGAATCAAATAGAGTGCAAATTATAATTACTTCGGGAAGGTCTTTGGAAAGAACATTCTTCTTGTCAGTCTGTGTTTTGAAAAACATTTGTAAATTTGGACGTGAAATCAGCCATTTGCACAATTCCAATAAACTCTAACACATCTGTAGTGTAACACAAACTGCAGAGTTTGCCAGAGGTTCGTCTGACACCCACTCTTGTTCTCTGTGTTCTTTCTGCCTTCCGGACCAGAACACAGAGAAACTTGGCATGTAAACTGAGCAGCGGCACTTCTGCACGTACTCAGCCCCTTCCATCTCTTCCCTTCTCATCTGCTGTTCAGTCTCTAATTCTCCAAGCTCTCATATTTCTACATCTGTCTCTCTTTCTCTGGTGTGGTTCCAGCACACAATCAGATCATCAGAGACTAATTTACAACAGAGCAAAGACTTTCAGTCGAAGCAGAGTGACACTGGCTGTGGACTTTCATTCTTTGCATGTGGATGAGGAAGAGAGAGAGAACACGGGATGGAAAAGGGGCTGTCAAATGGAGAGAGAGAGAGAAGATGAAAAATGAAGTAGGATAAAACAGCTCAAGAGATAAAAGGAGTGCATAAATGTGACAGAAAGTATGCATTTTAAACAAGGTGTCATACAATTCTGGGTTGTGCAAGGTAGTTGATTATTGATCCAGGACACAAAAACTCTTGCTTTGAAAAGTAGCGGCCCACCTCTCCTCAAAAAAAACACATTTGAAATGTAAAATCCATTTTTTCCCCAAATGATGGACAGCAAATCAAGTATGTTGAATCTATATCTATATCTATCTCAATAAGCATTTTCATATGCATATCTTTTTTTTTAAAGCAAAAGAGGAACAATTGTTTTGAGAAAAACCACAGGCAAACACAACATCAGCAACAAAAAACAGTAAAAATGCGCTTTTGATTCTAAAAAACTTGCATGCAGGCTGAAAGAGCTTTGTTATTTGATATGCACTTCTCAATCAGCTTTACGGCACTGTACATACAGGACACTCTGTTAAATCAGATTTCATTGCTACATTAATATGATTTATTGGTGTAATAGAGTGCTGCAAGGATGCCTTATTTTTGTAGGCCAAAAAACCCCAGAAACGAGTATTTTAGCACTTTCCGGTTCCTTCATCTTGAAGTCAGTGGGTTTTTTTAAATGGATTTTTGGTTATATGCCAAAAATAAGGTCTGTGGTTATTACAAGCTCAAGATATTTTTTTATCTGACATAAAATACATCAGTAATACATGCTTGTGATCTTTTAAAGCCTACTGTATACTTGTATTGAAAAGGCAGTTGCTATTGTGTAGCACTGTGTTTATAACCAAGACTTTGCAAGCTATTCCAACTCAAACTTTCATGCAAAAATTTTTTAAATCAAGACTGAAAGAGTTGTCAGGGGGTTAATGGTTGTGACGTTAAAGTCACGTGACTGTAGTGTAGTTAATTTATACCCTACGTTTAGCTTTTTAAATGTACTTGAATTTAGGCTTAAAAATTAATAAAAGTTGTGTTCTTTTGTGAAGATTTTGTGTAAGAATCAATGATTCAAAAGCCAATGGAAAAATCCTATTGGGTTTTTGTTGAGGGAACCAGGGTGATGCTTTTTTTTTCTCTGTTTGCCAGAATCAGTGGCATTGCATTGGATGAAAGTGATCATTTACCTCAATGATGTTGGAATCTGCAAAGCCTGGAAGTCTCTCATCTTTACAAACCACCCCTGCGTCCTCCTGGTGCGTGCAGTCACTGTTCCCCCAGCCACGGGACACACATTTCTCAATGCTGTTTTCCGATCCTCCACACATGACATTATCCAGCCAGATTTTACCTGCAGATTTTTGACCAGCCAGGTTAGCTTACAACAACTTTTCTACCTTTTTCTGAGAGTGTATAGAGAAAGCTGACTTTCAGATGTGAAAAATATCTAAGCTGCACTAAAATGAAAATGACATTTTGCTAATAAGGTTCATTTTTAACTCACCAGTGCCCGGTCCATACTTGGCACTGTGCGACCAGCTTAGTGCCTCCACAAACCCTAGATGGCGACAGAGAACATGAGCGTTGGCCAAGGTGAAGTCGTCATCACAGATAGTGCCCCACTCTCCGTTGTAAAACACTTCCACTCTCCCTTCGTTGTGCTTGCGAGGGTATCCGGCCAGACGAAACTTTATTTTTCCATCCTGAGAGGGTGAGGTGGTCTGGCCGAGACAGGAGGGCAGCCAGAAGTCCCATAGCACCATGGCAATCACCATATCCCACAATCCTCCTCTCAGCATGGCTTGAAAGTGTGAGAGATGAAGAGAGCAAGAAAAACTGAAAGAGAGAGAAAGTATGCATTAATGTGCAAGGTTTTAAAATGTGCATTTTATAACAATAAAATGAAGCAAATTTCACTTTAATCTTCAATGTTTCCTGTTTCCATGAAACAGAACAGGGCAGAAGTAATATCAAACAATGTTTATATTAGGAAATGTAGAAATTAAATTCAAAATATTATCATCAGTGTCAAAATATATCAGATATATTCAAATATCACTCATTGTTTTTTATATTTTTATGCATTTTTATACAGAATTTATGTGTTTTTGTTATTTTTGCATTCTTAGAAACTTAAAATGTGCAATAGTTAATTGTGTATTTCCACAGGAATGACAAAATATATCAGGCCAAGGAATGAAATGAAATCGCTAAATTGTACTCATACTATCATGTTTACATGTATTTTATGTTATTTTCATATACTTAGAAATTTAAAATGTGCACAATGACAGAATTTAGAGAGCATATTTCAGTTGTGGGATTTACACAAATTCCTGACCACAAGTTGGATCTAACACTGTAGCTACTAAAGCAAAACCTTCCTCAGATCTTTGAACATCGTCTTAACAGAGTCATGTTTAAGATGGCAACACTCAATTAACAAGTGAATTATAACCAAAAGTCCACAATAAAGTAAAGTTTAATGTTTACCATATCCCATATAGGCATATCGCAAGCAACTATTGTAGTACTCTTTCTAAATAAATTTTTAAAAAATGTTAATTTAAAATTAAAATGTTAGAATAATTGCATTTTTATATTTTAAAATAAATGCATTTAAACAAAATAATCAAATTTCTATAGTGTCCATGCTCTACTTACCTGAATGCAGGAGACAGAAACTTGCACAGATTTTCTAATAAATCAGCTGGTTGTGGGCTCAGTTTGATCAGTCAGTGGAAGTCCAGAGCATCAAGAGAAATCACAGGACGCTGTTGCTGTCTGCAAACAGAGAGAGAGAAAGAGCTGGCGGGATGCAGGGGTTGAGCTGGGACTGCTGTGTATCTGCCCGGTTCACAGGTTTATGAGGAGGCAGGTCTTATGTAGAGGTCTCTCTCAGAGTCACTGAATGGAAATGTCACGTCATGTCCTCTCCATTTCTGGCAGATCTGTTTTTGCATAATCTGGAAAAGACTCTCCGAGGATGCATGTGTGCAAGGAGTAGGAGGGATGATCAAGCATTTCTCCACTCTCTCCTTTTAAGTTTCTATTTTCTATTTCACATGCATTTATATCATTCTTGCATAACTTTTAAGCAATTTAAAGGTCACCAATTTTATACAGCATCTTCTAGGTTTGAAATTAAACATCTCACCTGTGTAGTAAACAATTCTCACCTCCAACTCAAGGCAGCTGACAGCTGAGAAACAGCGTCATCTCTTGGTCAATAGCGCATAGTGCATAGAAGTTAATGCTCTACAAAGCAAACATGGTTTGACATCATGATATTGATATTAAAAAGAGACATTAAGTCGAGCTTTAAAGACAATAGGACAAAATGTATATTTTATATCTTAAGTATTTATACTGGAGACCATGGTTGTTCGTTTACTACTGGCTTCAACGGTCATGAAAAAGCGCGCCAACTTTTATAATGACTTCTAAACTGTATAATTGATTGATATAAACAAATTACAATAAAATCAATAGCTTCAACTCGAGCCAATATTTAGAATCAATTAGCTGGTAAGTGTTGTGTAACAACGTTTCAGCCGGTCAAAGTAATGCTCCAATATTAACGTTACTTAAGAGAAATCTCTCATTAAGGAGGTCGTGGCGTCGCTAGTTTTAAATCATGTAGGTTTTCATTAGGGAAACAATTTTATTGATTAATCAGTAGAATCATTTTACCTTGACACTATCGATAATTTAGAATCATTGTAATTCGTGAATGAATCACTCTTTTGAGTCGGTTCTCGAATCAGTTTCGAATCATTCGCGCGATTATCTACAGCCCGACACGCATTGAATCATTTGAGACTGTGTTTCACTATCGACACAACGAGAAACGTTAGAACAAACAAACAAATCGCTGAATAAAGTGGACTTTTACCTTAAGTCTGACCAATACTTCGCACGTCTGTCAGCGATAAAGAAGATTGAATTCAACGCCTGCATGTGAAGCTTGTGAACGACTCTGTAATAGGCTACAGGTAACATAAACACAGTTTGCAACTGAAAGTACCAGTTATATTAAAGTACTTGGATATTACCTTGACTTGGACACGCACAACAAAAGGGAATTTCTGAAGATTTTTGATTTCTACGAAATATAGGCCTAGCTATTGACTTTTTTTAATATTTCATAAAAACAGAAAATATCTTATGTACCAACATTGCTACATATAACCATGTAACTTTTTCTGACATTTAAATTCGTCTAACAAACTGTTACCAAAAGAAAATACAGTACTTTTACATAGTAAAAGTGTGTGTGTGTGTGTGTGTGTGTGTGTGTGTGTGTGTGTGTGTGTGTGTGTGTGTGGTACTGAATAATTGCCATACAGATTAATATTTACATGGTACTCCAAACCAAGGTAAGAAAATGTCTAACAAGAATCTGAAAATTTCTTTCAAATTATTCTTGGCTGCACCTTACATTTTTGCCCTTTCTTAAATGATGCATTGAGACAGTTTGATATGATTGACACCTGTTAAAGGCCTTAAGGTAAGGCAAACTCGCACTGAATTACCTGCCCTTTTTCAAATGTGCTCTCATACTGCCTCAAACCTTTTAAATCAGCTTGACAAGTCATGCTGACGACACCTTTCCTCTTCATTCATCTCAATGTGAAGTGTTGACTGCTGGTCTACAGAAACAGCGTTGTTGCTCTGCAGGAAGTCGTCTCACCCTAACCCGTAATTTAACAGCAAACGGGTGGGTGTAGGGGGGGCCAGCGGCAGGCAGCGTCCCCTTTGATCGGCTTGTCTTCATTCCCCTCACACCACCAAGAGAAAAGCAAGGCTGCAGCAAAGAGCTGTCATTTGCTGCTGTCAGTCACTATTCAGTTTTGTATACGCACCTCTTCAGGCCCAGAGATTTTTCAACCTCTGCTCTTGAGTGTTTTTTAATATTTTATTGAAAGTGATTGTAACAATTTGTTTGAGCTGCTACATAAAAATCTCTTGTGCTGAATAAATGTGTTATGGAACAGAGCCGGGAGGACAAATAGTAAACAGCTTAAGACAGCTAGATTTTTACATCATATTTAAACCAATAAGTCTATGGATTTTTAAAATATTATTTTATTTTTTATCATTCAGCAGGAGTGTTATTTTAGTAATATATTATTATAATATTTAATAATGTTTAGCATTTGCTTTTATTTTTATATTTTCAGTTTTAGTACCTTTGCTATGTATATAGTCATTTTATTAGATTTTTTTTATATATATTTAAACATTTTAGTACTAACATTTACATTTAATCATTTAGCAGACACATTTATCCATAGCGACTTACAAATGAGGACAATAGAAGCAATCAAAACCAACAAAAGAGCAATAATATGCAAGTGCTATGACAAGTCTCAGTTAGCTTAACGCAGTACATGTAGATGCAGTAGATAGAATAGAAAATGAGTAGAGAAAGCTAGTGTTAGAGGCCTTTTTTAAAAGAAAACAAGCAGTAAGAAAATTATTGTGTTAGAGGGTAAAGTTTTTGTTTTTTAAATAAAAAAAATAGATGAAATAGAATTAGAATAGAGAATGCTAGCATTGGAGGGTCAAATAAAGATAAAATAAATGAAAATTTAAAATAAGATACTTAAATGAAAATTAAAAAAAAATAGAAATTTTGCCTTCGTAACTAGCTGAAATAAACTAGTTTTTCGTGTAATGTTTGTTTAATTTATTTCAGCTTTTATTTAAAATACCTGAAATTTATATTTTAGTCATTTTTACTTTGCTTGAGATAATAACACTACCATCCAGCATGCAGGCAAAAATGGGTTCCTTAATAGCACACCTCTATTCAACAAGCTGCATAATTTGAGACATCAATTATGTCCATTGCTCTAATGATGTGTAACAAGTTATGCACCTCAAAGCGTGTAAGAGGTTTGATATTATGTAGTCATGTTTAACAGTGATTTCATAGGCTTGTATTTGGTTGCATTTGATTGATGAGAACTGTTAAAATTCTGCATGTATTTGTAGTCAGTATCATACTAAATATATTGTGCTATCATAAAGTTGTGATTTAAAACATTATATTTCAGTGTACGTACAGAAACCCCTTTTTTTTTTTAAGAAACCAGAGCAGTAAAATGTCATTATTCAAGCATATCTTCATATAAATATGTGGCGGTGGTGTCCTTTCTCTGGTTGATAAAGCTGCACGCGCTATGACATTCAGTATGTCATTCACATGCACTGTGCTGCATACTTAACAGGCGGTTTACCTCAAGAGCGATTATTTCAGAAGGAAGGTCAATGTCACTTTTGTGCCTTCCACCATAAAATCAACCACGCATGCTGCCTTAAGTGGCTGATGAACAGCTCTGTGTGCAGGTCTGACTGGTGTCTGTCGGAGTGTAATCATGGAGGGAAGTGTGGCTGTGTCTCAGCGGTGTGTGATGGGCCGATGGAGTCGAAATTGAAAAAAAGAGGATGAACAGTGAATCACATGACAGGAGGGGATAAGGTGAAGTCACACAAGGAGAGACCTTTTCTGAAAAGAAAAAAAAAGGTGAGTGGTGATTAATGCAGTTGTTCTAAGTGATTTTTAATGTGTTGCTATGTGGTTGCTAGGCTGTTTTGAAATGGTTGCTTATTACTGTACTAAGTCAAAAGGGCCTAGTTTCTATGATGTTCTGATCTCTAGATAGATGGCTAGGGTCCTTTCAATGTAAGTCTATGGGTTTTTTGCCCGTTTTATCATCCGCCAAGCCTGCTGAGAAAAGTAATTGTCATAATGATGCTTTCCTGACCATATACCAAAGAAAAAAAGGAGATGAAAAGGCTGAATGAGGAAGAGAAAAAGAAAAGCTGTGTAATAGCCACCGCTCTTATGCCCACATCCAGTGTTTATTGTTGAAAGATCTGTGTTTTTCAGCTTACCATACAATTACACAGATAGAGGCCAGCTACAGCATTATAATTTTCACTGCCGTGCTCCAATTACCATCCTCTGCTCTGTTTGAATGTGGGTATTTGTCTGTGTACGGGTAAATCACTCACCATACACTGTCAGAAATAGCCCTTAACATGTGAATCACATGCAAATGCTGAATAAGACTGTAGATCAATTGGTCCATTCATCAACAGCGAGTAGTATTTAGACACCGCCGAGGCTGCAGTCTTCAGGATCGCAGTAATTACTCATTGTCAGCTCTCAGCCAGGTGATTAGCACCGAAAAACAATGGCCCTGCCTTTCTGTTTGTCCCTCGAGGAAGCCTATTGTTCCTCAGGAGGAACAGTGTACCTAGAATGACAGAGATAAATAGTAATGCATTGACATTATCGTCATCCAGATCTCCTGAAAAGCCACGTAGGCTGTTGTCCTTCAAGAAAATGTCACCTCATAGTTGGATATGTTTTGATCCTTTTGATAAGGTTGCTTTAGAATGGGCATGGGCAATGGTTGGAGCTAAACTCTGCAGGGACACCGGCCCTCCAGGACTTTTGCCCATGTCTTCTCTAGAATCTACTGTCTTTCCAAAGATTTGACCTCTTTTAAAATTTCAACACAAAACCTTAAAAGCTTAAAAGCCTCATGCAACTGTTTTAATAAACATATTGTGGATCAAACTTTCACTTTTCACCCAAGTGGTCATTCAAGTTTTGAATTTGGGTCTCTAACCAACCAATAAAAATGAATCTTAAGCAGATAATCATGTGGCTCCTGGCCTTTACACATTACGTTAACTTGCTTTTTTTGACAATCAATGTGTTATTCTATATCATATTGTGACTGGATTGCTAAAAAGCATCTGGAAGTGGTCTGTGATTTTTGACCACATTTACAACCTCAATTAATGCCATCTCATTTCCCTCTTTAAACTTTAAGCTTTAAAACTTTTTCTCTCATTTTTTTTCACTTTCAGTCCCTGTTACTTTCTTTACAGAAGTGTTCTTAAACAGAGGAAATGCAAGAAATGACAGAAAGCATGTTCAATTATCCATCAGTGTTTTTTTTTTTCAAATTCTGTAAATGAATGAAATGTGTAAGTTAACAGAACCTCTCTATGAATATGTAAATGATGATTTGCATTTTGCGGGGGTAAGTGCAGTCGGTTCACACTTGACACACATTAGAATAAAGGTGTAAATGCATGCAACTAAAAATATTCAGATACTATCCTGATAGAAAATCCATCTAAATGCCAGATATAAAAGGTCGCCACCATTTAGAATGTTTACCATTTGCTAGTTAATTTTAGATCTGATCTGGTTACCAATCTGAATCATACTAATCTATACAATTATGAAAATATGAATCAGTCACAACCAAATCCAATGGGCAAATGTTCCAGATAAGCTTGTAAATACTCTCCATCCAGCATTTATTTCAATATCCACAATGTTATTAAATCTATCAAGAAATCATTTTAAAATCTCACTCTGATTTGCAATTTGTTGTTCATTCAGGAATTGAAACACATTTTAACAGAACTGGTTATTGTTTTACTGCTTATCGTTTCAATCTTTTTCAATGACAAACCTGACCAAATACACTTACATATGGCCCCTAGGTGGCGATATAGTCTACTGGGTGATTAATAAAGCGCACCTCTCTCTGTCTCTCTCTTCCTCTTTTAATGGTTTGGCAGAGATAATGTGAGAATTACAGCTAATCTGTGTTTATTCCCATGAGACAATCACATTGTGTGCCTGTTCATTATTCACTGTGCCACAACATGCAGACATTTGAGTCCAACTCAATTACACCAGATAGTCATTTAGAGAGATCATTATTCTACACAACAGCATGCACATGCACATAACTAAAAGAACAAACCAAAAATGCATCCCTCATTTTCTTTTTCTATGGGTTTATAACTTATCCTTTGATGGTAATTATTTTTTTGGCTGCATGCTTTTGTGTAAATTATTGCGCCGCTGTCTCTTTAAAAGGCAGGACTGTGCGGCTACACCTCCACTCCCTCTCTCATTCTGTAGATGATGTCACTGTGGCTTCCCTTAGACCTTGGACAAATGATGTGGGTCTCTGTTTGGCGTTCCTCCTCTTTCCCACCCTCTCTCTCTCTCTCTCTCTCTCTCTCCCCAGTGTCTCCATCTCGTACTCCACTGCTCTCTTCATCAACAGAGGGACAGCAGCTGAGGAAACTTGATAGCACTCCATCCCCTTCTCTTCTCCTCTTCCCTTTTTCTTAATCTCCCTCTCTTCTTCTTTCTATTCCTCTCTCATTCTCCAGCAGCGATGTAGTTCTCTCTCAAACTTTAACAGCTGTTTGGCAATGAAGTCTTGACTGAGATCCATCACGTCTGGACCTCTATGGATTCGTTCCCTGCTTCTTTTTGAGATCTTTACAGAGTCGCCTCTCTCTTCATTCTGTCTTCTGTTTACATTGTCGTGTCGGTGGGTTTGGACCATGGCCATGAAGGAAACCATACTCCCTATCAGCGAGGTGTCGAGTCCGTACCCAGAGGTCGTGGAACTCAACGTCGGCGGCCAGGTGTACGTCACCAAGCGCTCCACCCTGGTCAGCATACCTGACACCACCCTCCACACCATGTTCACGCGGTGCAGCCCGCTCGAGTTGCCCCGCGACAGCCGAGGGCGCTTCTTCATCGACCGCGACGGGTTCTTGTTCCGATACGTGCTGGACTTCCTACGGGATCGCCAGCTTGTCCTACCGGAACACTTCCCGGAGCGGGAACGTCTTCAGCGTGAGGCCGAGCACTTCCAGTTGGGGGAACTGCTTAGACTTTTAGGCCCACGTGTAGCCAAGCAAGGCTCGCTCAATGATGAAGGCTGCCAGAGCGACATTGAGGAAAGTTCGCAGAGTAGCGAGTTGGTGACTCGAACTGGAAACTGTGCCACCAACTACGCGACTTCCTCTTCCGCCCTGGATAAGAGGTCTGGGTTTATTACAATAGGTTATCGGGGATCCTACACAATGGTGAGGGATAACCAAGCTGATGCCAAGTTTCGCCGTGTGGCACGGATCATGGTCTGCGGGCGTATCGCCCTGGCGAAGGAAGTGTTCGGAGACACTCTGAATGAGAGTCGAGATCCAGACCGTCCACCAGAGAAGTACACCTCCCGCTTCTACCTGAAGTTCACCTACCTGGAGCAAGCGTTCGACAGGTTGAGTGAGGCTGGGTTCCAGATGGTGGCCTGCAACTCAACAGGAACGGCTGCGTTCGTTAACCAGTACAGAGACGACAAGATCTGGAGCAGCTACACGGAGTACATCTTCTTTAGTAAGTGACAGAGCAGCTCTCGCAAACCTGCCTGTGCTGCACTTTAATTTCCTTTTCATGTAGTCGAGTGTTCCCCACCTTGTTCCCAAGGGACATGTCATACGTTTCACAACCCAACCTACAGCCTTTTCCCCACCAAAAAAGAAAGCATGCACTTTATTTTATGTGTGCATGCATGCATTTTATTTTGTGGCTTGTGTAGAACAGGTGTGATTTCACTTTCTGCTCACTGCGTGCAGATTAAATCGAAAAAGTTATTTTTGCACGCAGCTAGAGAAAGGCTCATATTTTAGTTTAGACTACTTTATAACAGCTAATAGCTTTCTCTAAAATCAAGTGCACTTGATGCCCCTTGGATAACTCTGATCTTTCTTTCTTTTCATTCGCAGTCTTGTTTTTTCGCTATTCATCTGCAATCCCATTTCGCACCTTTAGTGTGTCTCCCAATCACACTCTTTTTTTTCTCTCTCTTTTGAACACCTAACTACCCACACATGCTCTTTCTCCTGCTAGCTCCTCTTCAATATGTTGCGACTTTGATGCTGTAATTCATTGCAGTGCATGTAAATGTGTGTCATAACTGGGACAGCTAGTGCCTCGGGCCTGACATACTGAATAGAGAAGATAGTAAGGCACACTAGGCAATCCCACGTACCACTTGTGTCCAATCATAAAGAAGTCAACCAGATCAAAGCCTCCTCAGCCAATGTAAATCAGAGTTGGATTAAACGATTGCTGCTTAGTTCATTCTTATTGGTTGCCTCGGGTTAGTCATTCTTAAATTGTGCAGACTAGTGCTAATCCACTGCAGGCTGATGCTTTCACACTGCAGTGACTGTGAGTTCACTTTTATAACGAGGTGTCAACCAAAATGCAGTGCAGCGTGAGGTCTCTGACTGAGCTGATGTGATTGTGGTGGGCCAAACCACAAGCTGGTTTGATTGACTTGTGATTGATTGGTAGCTGGTTAATGGTATTTTTTAACCTGTCTTTCATTGAATTTGTATGCTCTTGAAACTGTTTGAAACATTTAAGCATGTTTTAGTGGGGTTTGTGCATGTGCACGTTTAAGCTGAGATAAGGCATAGCTGCGTGGACAGGTATAGAAGTGTGAAAACATGCTGATAAGGAAAAGGACTGTCTAGGAGGAAAGAAAATCTCACTTTGGTAGACTTAAGCGAGGTAATGGAACTTCAAGTGCTAATCCTACCACTGCATGTTGTAGATAATGAGTCTGTGTGTGTGTGTGTGTGAGTGAGTGAGTGAGTGAATGACTGTCTGTCTGTATTTGTCTTTCACTGGGTTATACCTATTAGGTTTTAAAAGATATTGATGAAGATAAGATGTCTGCTCTGTGAGGCTGCCAAATACTTTATTGACATAGTTGTTTAAAGATGATGTGTGCAATTATTTTGATGTTAAATTCTTTATTTTATTCCAACTCCGACATATTCTGAATATTTAAGTGGGATTTTTACGTGACAGTTCTTTTAAGCTTTGTGATTTTTACAGTTGATTCCCTCAAATTTGGAACATGGTTATATAATTTTGCAGAGACAAATAGGCCTACAAGTATTTATTTTATTTTTTTTGACTACACTCTAAAAAAAAAGATGGTTCTTTAAAGGTCCATTACATGTAGTAACGGTTATATTTAGAACCATAGCATCCTGAAGAACCCTTTTATGCTGAAATGGTTCTTTGTGTTAGAGTTTAGTGTTCTTTGTTCCCGCCCTTTTGTTTTTCAAATCTGTAACTGTCAAAGCACCTCATGACTGATTTTCTGGAGTTCAGTGATACAACTACACAGACTGTCAACACACTCTCAATGGGTAAATGATTTCATTCTAAAATTTAAATACAAATTTAAGTTTAAAATTGTATCTGGTTTCCAAACAAACATGTTCTTTTCTCTTTTTAGTTTTTTGGTCACATGTAAGTGTGAGCAGCTCTTTTAAGCTGAGGATACTTCTCTCTCTTCTTCTCTCTCTGTTTCTATTTTGTTTTACTTTAAGTATTTATTTATGTTCAATGTCAATTGTCATTTATTAATGTATTCTGCTAATAACTGTTGTTAGAGCACTGTCATTTTTGTTACAATTTCGCATGTCATTAAAAATAAATAAATAAAAGTACCTAATCGACATGCTATTGTTGTTGTTTTATTATGTAAAAACCCTAATAGAGGCTACAAGATAATATAAGACCAGGCAGATAGAGGGGTAAAGAAACTATATTAATAAATCATATATACAAATAATATTAATAATACTATTAAATACTAATGTACTAATATTAATGAAAATAAACTATCGTTAAAAAGACCTATATAGCATTTTCAAAGCATGGTTCTTTATGGAACCCTATAAAAAGGGTTCTCCTATTGTTAAAAGCTGAAGAACCCTTTTCTGGTACTGTTTAGAACCATTTTTCTTAAGAGTGTAGGCTACACGTGCACCTCAGATGTGATGAGATCCTCCAAAACTATAGGTGGCAGTGTGGAGAAAATCTCAGTTGAATCAGCAAGGAACAGAAGAGAGAGGTAGTTTTCCAAACTTTACATAGGGATATATAGGGGTGGCCAAAATTATTAGAACACTAGTATTTTCAGCTAAAAATCTGCTAAAAAATGGTTTTAAGTCAGTTATTTCTATCTTTTGCTTCATCGTCATCCAGTCTGTCTGGAAAGACATGAAGAATAAAAAAAACTGAGGCAAACTAAATCCAGAAGAACTGTGGCAACGTCTCCAAGACACTTGTAGAAACCTACCTTCAAAACTACAGTACAGTGAAAAGTTTTAGGCACTTGTGCTTTCAAAAATAATGTAATAAATATATTGTATTTATCAATTGACTTCTATTAATTGAATTAAATCAACATTTGGTGTGATTAGCTTTTGCCCTAGATGCACTTATACAGTTTCTCAGGAAGCTTTGCAGGTAGGTCTCTTGAAGCATCATGGAGACATTGCCACAGTTCTTCTGGATTTAGTCTGTCTCCGTTTGTTCTGTTTCTTCATGTCATTCCAGACAGACTGGATGATGATCAGATCAGATCTCTGTGTGGAGCAGTTGTAACAGGCTATTTTATGATAGGAAAAACCTGTAGCATCTATTTTAAAATGCACCTATTAACATCAAACCTTACCTGCACCATTGCATTTTACATTTTTCTTACAATTTAGGATACACTTGAGGTTTGAGTTTGTTTTTGAAGTATTTCTCTCATTTTATTTTTGGTTTAAAATTGTTTATTATAGAGATGGAGAAGGTGTCCCTCTCTCTCTCTCTGTCTGTCTCTCCGTCACACCCCTGTCAGTTTATATTGTACCAATTTGCGTATGTGATTGCAGAGGCAGAAGTGACGGAGAGCCTGAAAAAAGGAGGCATAAAGTAATAAGTGAGAGAGAATAAGGGACGCAGTGTGTGTTGGGGCTGAGGGGGTGGAACGGTCACCAGCAGTCCCGACTGTAGCGGGGCTGTCGTTCAAGCTTAGCGTGATGTGTGTCCACCCTGCAGGAGCATCAACACTGGCTCCTTATCTCTGTCAGGTTGCTAATCACAGCTCTGGAGGCTCAGAGGAAGAATGCGGACATGCCTCAACGTGCCTGAGGGGCTTACAGTACAATAGTTACTACTTAACAATTGCAGACCCCCCACCAGTATACAAGAGCCTAACATTTGTCGTCCAGGGACAGTAACACTCAATAATTACTGATGCTTACTAAGATAAGCTTCAGAAGTACTATTGCTCATACTTAGTTGGAGATTAAACAACCTATTAACACTTTAGAATTAAACTTTGGTGTGTAACAGACATGAATGATTTTGTTTTGTTTTGTTTTTTAGAGGAGAGGAGTACTGTTACTTTAATAACTTAAATGACTTGAGATTTTTACCTGAGGGATGAGGGATTCAAGTCGTGTAATTACATTGTTTTCATGATTTTTGAAAGAAGTCTGCCATCTTCACCAAGGCTGCATTTATTTATCTAAAACTACAGTAAGAAACAGTAATACTGAAAAATTTTATTAATTTCATTATTAATTTCATTTTTAATCATTATTAATAACTGATCTCCAATAATAATTAATAATAATTGAGCAGCAAATCAGCATATTAGAATGATTTCTAAAGGATCATGTGACACTGAAGACTGGAGTAATGATGCTGAAAATTCATTTTATTCAAATATTCATAATTCAGTCATATATTTAAAAATATATTTAAATATACAAGTTAAATATTATACATTTAAAGTTAATAATATTAAACAAAATGACTGTTTTTACTGAATTTTTAATCAAATTAATGTAGACTTGATGAGCATAAAAGATTTAAAAGACAAAAAAAAATTATTTATTTTTCTGGTAGTGTATTTTGGGGTAAATTGGATTGTGACATGTGGCTGTAACATACCAAGAATTGCACTTGTGAGTTTGCTAAAGCAATGCCTAAATAGCTGTTTGGCTGTTAGTTAACCGTATACTATAAAACACACCAGCAGGACACAAAAGTTGTTACAGAGGAAGAGCAAGTTGCTGCATTTTAATGAAAGATTATGTAGGCAAATATCTTTGGAATAACATGCACAGATGAATCATTCACAATAAGACTCGGAAAAAAGTTAAAAAAAAAAAGAGTTTGATTTCAAGCTGACTTTAAGTGAAAGACTTCACAGTGTCTGTGGACAATTGTGTGTGATCTATGTTTTAATATAGACCAGTGTTGAGATTAGCTGTGGGCAGGATTTGATCATGCATGTTTGTGCTTGTCAGTATGTTTGTGTGTGGGTGTGTAGTGAATGTGCGCATTTCTCCACACATCCTCATGCGGCGCTGCTGTTGTCCAAGGACAAATCAAACCTCTTGATTGTGAAGCCACGATGGCCTTAACTCACTCAGAGGACACGAGTAAATCTCTGTCATCTGTCCAACGTCGATCTCTTGGTGTCCTGGATGAAGGAGCTGGAGCCAGCCAGTCATCTCATGAACCGCTGCTTTCAAGCAAAGTAAACAAGTTCGAAAGAAAATTGCTTTGTCTGTTTTCATCTTTCTCTTTGATTTTTCATTATGTACAAACTCCCCAGGCCGACAAAGCAAACTGAAATGTAAAATTTACGTCCGATTCATGTAATTTGGTGCCTCAGCACAGAAAATTGTGGAAAATACTGTAATTTTGACAGTGTTGTGGATGCTGAGTTACATCTCAGCGTTAACTGACCACCCCTTTTTTTAAACTCAGAACAGCATAACTGTTAGATCAATGCCTGTCTGTCTTAGTGAGGGAAGCGAGGAGACGGGAGAATGAGCAGGTCAAGGTTGAGTATATGCATCTGACCCACATGAATATTTATACAAATTAATTCACATATTCAGCAAATATTAACAAGAGTTTAAACAGCTGTTACAGAGATTGTGGGAGACATATAGAGTGAAACCAGAGATGGGATGGATTAACCTGGGATGTGCCGTTACAGGCTGATGCTCAACAACACCACAATACATTGATAGTCTTGACAGACCACAGACATTTGACACTTACAGTGATAGTTAAACCAAAAATGAAAAATGTCATGTTATTCCAAAACACAATTATACTCTTGGTAGCTTGAGTGACATTATTACGGTGACTTTAAGTTATTAATGTGGCAACTGGTCACTGTAGTTTCATTCAGAAGATATAAATGAACTTTCAGAATCTAAAACAGATTGTATTCATTTCGACTGATGAAAATTAGTACCTTTTAACATACCATGTGGTGTCCCAACAACATTAGACCCCACTGACTTTCATTGTATGAACAAAAGAGACATTTGAGGGTGAGTGAATGACAGAATTTACATTTTGTTCGAAATATTCCATTAAAGGGCACCTATTATGCCCCTTTTTGCAAGATGTAAAATAAGTCTCAGGTGTCCCCAGAATTTGTCTGCGAAATTTCAGCTCAAAATACCCCACAGATCATTTAATGTATCATTTTGAAAATGCCTATTTTGTGTGGAAGCAGAAACAGGCTGTTTTCTGAACACACACATTCGAAACACGTAAAGCAGCTGTCACACAGCATGTGCGTATTAAACTATTTCAGTTCTCTTTAATGTCTTATTGCGCTTAAAATGTCAAATACACACAAGTTTATGTTAAAAACACTCATAAGTTACAAAACCGCAAGTGGATATGTTTGGGAAAGATATTGCATTTTTATATTAGATCTGTGCATTAAGTGACAGCTGCATAATATACGGTACCTATACTGCTGTCTGTTAATATGACTCAACCAATAAAATAAATACAGAAAATTACTGCTCTGAACTTGTATAGTTGTAATAAGACATTTCTTACTTAAATGCTTTTTAAAGCTCAAGCATGAAGATCAACATGGAGGATAGTGTGCAGTTCGCTCAGGGCAGGGTCTCTGCTAATACGGCAGTGTCCGTCAACAGTCGTGGTTGGGGCCTGTGCAAAGTTACCTCACATTGTACAGTTTCTGTGAACAACTTGTTCTGAGACACTGCTTATGACTTATGGAGATTTTAAAAAAGGAGTGGGTGGATTTTTATCATAGGGTGGTTGTGTACACACACTGCCAACACACATTTATGTTCAAGTGAAAAAGTGAATTTTGCTGTGGGTGTCCCAAGTTCAAATCCCAACCTGGTCTCATAAAAATACGTACCTCTGCGCACTTTTTGTGCGACACCGTTTTACGTACCTTGCTGCACATTTCGCCGCAGTTTCAAATAGAAATGTCCACTGAGTGGCGCTAAAACACAGGTTCAATATGTGAACCCTGGCACGTTTTTATTACGTAGATATTGGTACGTATTGCTGTTTTTTTATTACGTTGCTTCAGATACGTATTGCGACGGTTCAGAATTCAAATATCCGGGGACTGTCGCTAAAGGTTAATGCTCTATCGTGTTGGAAATATGCCCTACACCAAATCCAACCCTAAACCTACCCGGTAGTATTAACAAATGCAAAACTGATATAAAAACGTATTAGCTGATGCAACTGTGCCATTTGAACTTCCTTTTACGCAGATTTGAACTGTTTTGTTGAACCGTAGTTACACTGGATTTGAACCGGTGCTTCTTGTCTCCTAAGTCCGTCTCCGCACTTCGTGAGCTACCGAACAAACTTGTAATTTATGAAAACCCATAGATATGAAGCTGGATGTGTGCGATGCTAACGTTCAAAAGCATCAGTTTTCAAATCTCCCAGCATATTAATATTGTTTTGAAGTCATAGCATGATATTCTTCAAGTAATTGTGCGAAAATTACGCTTTATTAATCGCAACTCTGTAAATTTGTGTGAACGTGTTCATTTATTTTGGAAACTGCAGTGATATGTACTTATTGGTACATATTTCATGTCACGCTAAAAAGTGCACCCAGGTACGTAAATGCCATGAGACCAGGTAGTCAAATCCCGACTCGAGGTCCTTTCCCAATCCCACCCCTATCTCTCTCCCACTTCACTTCCTGTCAGTTCTGATCTGTCCTATCCCAATAAAAATGCCAAAAATAAATCTTAAAAAAGGTACTTATGCAAAATTAACTTTTTAAGATTATCTGTTCACTCATTGGGAAAGGAAAATCTTACAGTTGTTTCTCCAAAAACAATGAGACTAAACTGAGAGCAAATGGTGGCTTTTACTTGAGACACATATGTTTCTGCTCTGGAGTTTTAGAGGACATCTCAACAATGTCTCTAAATGTGCAAAGACAGCAAAGGTAAGAGATCTCAAGAGAAGCCAGAAATATTTATGGTCCATTTGACCAAATGATCTAAGCTATCCTATCCACATTTAATGTGTGGTGTACTCTTACTGTATCAATTGTCCCTAATGTGTCTTTTTATTTCTCCAAAGGAATTTTAGGAGAAATACATTAATAACATGAAAGTTTTGTGAAGACATTCAGTGTATTTGTGCACAAAATTAATTTCCAGCATTTAAACTTATGCCTTTAGATCTAAAGGTTGTTAACTTTGCAAGTTTTAATTTTGCACCTTTTTTATATGTTTGCGACTAATTGAATATGTCATATTGGTTGATTTGGATAAATGCATCTGCCAAATGAATAATTTTAAATGTAAAGATGTACCCATTTTACTTGTCAAACAGAATTATCTAACAAAATAATCATTTATAATCCCAAAACCTGATTATTTCATGTTTAACAAATATAAGTCACAATGTCCGTCTTGATTTATAGGCATATAATGCAATGTAATTAGAAGCTCAGAAAGCCCACCAGAGCTCCATGACGGCCGCTCATTTGTCTTTGTCACAGCACAGGGTTGTTGTGGTGTGTAAACACTGATGATGTTCTGTCATTATGTTTGGATGGTTTGAATGGTTTTGTCACATCATGTAAACAAATTACTGCTGGGGATGAGAGATTACAGTCACTAAATTACTTGAGCATGAATTGATACTGTGAAAGGACGACAAAGAAAAGAAAAGAATAGCTGCATATTCATTAACAGGATGAGAGTAGTCACATCTATTGTTGTTCTTTGTTTTATTGGTTGCTTTACGGATTTATTTGTTTATCTGTTTAACAATGGAAGCTATTTTTGGTATGACTGTGTGTCACTATTATGAATATCACAGTTTTTGTGGTTAATACTTTCTCGTAATAGTGATTTTATATTCATATTTCACAACTTGTAAATTTAGTTTTCTTGTAATTGCCCCTTTCTCATAATTGTGATTTTATTTATTTTAGTTTCAAATTTATGTTTTACAATAGGACTTTATATCCACTATTTTTTGTTTGTTTGTTTCTCATAATTGCAATTTGATTTAATATAACCACAAATTATTTTTCATAATTGCAATTTAATATCTCACAATGGGACTTGTATCTAAAATTAAATTCCTATTTTAAATTTTATCTCAAAATTGCATTTTATTTTTTTACTCTGAGATGAAAACAGGTTTCCATAGAAAATAGACTTCAAGTAAAGTTTTTAGTTCAAACCTCAGAGCCTACTAGAGCAGATACTGTCACTTTTATCTAGTAGTTTGAGAAAACCCACTCAAGCTTCATCCATCCTCTGGTGAACTTATAAAAGCACTCTCCATTTCTAACCCTCAGGGTGAATAAGAATATTCAGAATGAAAGAAATGGAAAAAGAAAGCGCTCTGACAAAAGAGCAGATGATAAGGTAAGCCCTGCTGCCCTGCAGGTGAGGAACTGAGCCATAAATGGCCTAAAAAGAACATTGTGACATAAAATTCAGCGTTCTCTTAATATAATGTAGTTTTCTTTTTTTTCTTTTTTTCACAATGTGCATTTGTAGTAATTCTTCTGCTGTATTTTAGAACTGGGTTATGATGATATTTCTGCAATATAATGCCATTAAGTGCATGATCCTGAGCACTGCGTCTTTTGAAAAGCCACTGTTGCTGTGTAAGTAAGGAGTAAAAAGGTTTTCTGACTGCTTTTAAGCACTTGGCTGTTCTGAATGTTTGCTATGATGTTGCTAGTTTCTAAGGTGTTCTAGGTGGTTTCTTACTTCTCAAATCTGTTTGATTACTCAGGTCTCTAAATATAGAGTTTTTATAATCTGCTATGTGAAATCCATTTGTCTTATTAGTTTGAGAAGTAATAGCATACCTCTCTGCACAATTTTAGGTATTATTTTTTTTATAGCACAGACTATGGGATGTTACATATTGATCTTTAATGCTTAGCTGGGTTTCTGCAGGTCTTAATGTCTTAAGTCTTAATTTGCACAAATTAAATCCCTTTAAATGGTCTTAAATTTGAGTAGAATGACTGGCATGGCATTAAATGTTGCATGCACTGCAAAAAATAAATAAAAATAATCTTTTTCAGTAGTTGTTTTGTTTTTGAATACAAATATTGAAATATCCTTAAACCAAGATGCAAAATAAAGATATTAAATCTTGCTCCTGAGAAATTGAACAAAATTAACATCTGTCGATTTTCTGAGCCGATCGGCAGATATTTGTTGTTTTAATCATGAACTCACTTTTTTTTTTTTTAATCAATTTATGTTGTCATTTTGCTTCTCAAGTAAATGCATCTTGATTTAAGAACCTTTAGACATTTGTACTAAAATACTGAGGAAGAACATTTTTGTAGGTACCATAAAAGATATGGTCATTGCCTTATTCTAGTGGTTGGGAACAGAGGTATTTAAGCCTTAAGCTATTCTTTTGTAAAATTAATTAAAAAGTATTGGAGATCTGTTGAAACTTGTATTTTTAAACTTTCAAGTGTTGCTAATACAACTCATTGTGTGCTCCCTAGACATTTATAACAAGAAAAGATATTGACGTATTGTGTTCCCTTCAATGTATTCCTTAAATTTTCTTTACTGCTTGGTCTTAAAAAATCATTAAAGAGGTGTTACATTTACCATCATAAAACCTGCATGAACCTTGCTGATGATTAGGGCTTTTGAATAATGCAAGCGCCACAAATTACAGTATAGCTCCTGCTTTGAAATCTGATTTCATGAACCACATTCCAAGCTTTTGTAAAACAGATAGTATTTTCATTGTTATGCAGTATGTGACTTCACTTGTTATTTCTATATTAATGCGACACATTCTAAATATAAAGTTAATTAGCTATATTACTATAGGAGAAAACAAAAATGCATGCATAGTGCAAAGTGGCTCGGATGCAGCATTTAAATGTAAGCAAAGCCTCAAACCTAATCTTGAACTTTTCATTTGCTCCCTTGCAAGCAGTGATATTTAATTCCGGCAATGCAAATCTTGATATTTATATTATTTCTGCACAACAAAAGTTATGCCTGTTTTTCTTGCACTTCCCCCATCATTGCTACATATAGTCCATCCCCAAACTCACACCACACGTTACCTTTAATATTGGTAACTAAAAATAATTTACACTTTGCATCATGCCTAACAATTGCACTTCAGTGCACGACCTTTTGTAATTTATTTACTAATTATTTCACATTTAACAGCAAACAGTCACAATGACCATCTCGATTTATAGCCATATAATAGAATGTAATTAGAAACTTGATTATAAAAGCTCCATTATAGCTGCAACCCTTTGCAAACTGTAAATTAACAAACGTAATGCCTGTTTTCCAGACGGGATTTTCATGCACTATCATTGCTCAGACAAAATATTTTAGCATTATGCATCATGCCCGCTGTAATTCATGGCCTTTTATGCTTTTGCATACTCAGGACACAGTATGGTTTGTATCATGGCCTGATCTCATTCCCCATATCCTCCACTTTCCTGTCTACCTCTACTATCCTTTCAATTATAAGCAAAAGCCCATAAATGACAATGAGAAAAAGGTTTTATAATAAAGGAAAGGCAGCCGAGCTCCTCCCGCTGGTTCAAATTAACAGAACAGAGATAAGAGGCACTGCCTCTCTTTCAGCCCACTGGCTAAATTGTAAAAAGCTTCTGGGCAGCAATAAATTTGCTCAATTGAAGTCATTTGGGAAAGAAAAGGAACCTTACACAGAGCAAAGGACAGTTTTCACCTGCCGTTTAGCTCTAATCTGTTTCGTATGTCCACTCCATGAAATGTTCACTTCAGTGGTAAGAACGTAGAAACTTTCTCAAAACGATAATGGAATGTCATTCCAGTGGAAAGTTACTGCTGCAAATCTCACAAAGGAACATTTTCTCTCAGGGTAGAAGATATGGCAGGACCATTGCTCATTTATCAGACTACCGCAGGCCTCTATCTCATCTCTAAGTAAAGAAGAACCAGGCTGTTGAAACATATGTAATGCTTTCAGTATCCTATCTGAGCTGCTAGATAGGGTCGCACTATCTTTCCCCTGGAAATACTGAATTGTTGTATGTTCTTGCCGAGTTGAAGGATGAGATGGAGAGAATCTGTTGCTCCTGCTGTGTATTTCTGACTCAACCAGACCTTGACTTTTTTGAGGTGGTTTGTGGATTTTTGCAAGCAGAGGTTTGTAAGGTAAAATTTATATCTATAAATATCTGCACTGTGTATTTAAAAATTCTTGTTATTTTGCATTTCACTGCTGCTGTACTTTAAACTTGCCTTAGTATGAACATTATTAGTGTTTATCACAAATTGCTTGTGATGTTTCTCATTAGTAAGTGGATAAAATGCTTAATGAAAAGTACATGTAAAATGCGAAGCTACAAAGAATTGACAAAAATTTGGACAGTTCAGTCCTGTGATTTGGCTGTAGACTCGTTAGCAAATTGATAAAAGCCTAACCTAAATACAAAAACACATCTTTGTGCTATGGCCAATACATGTGTCAACTAGCGATATGGCCAATGCTCACTTAGTATGTACACTTGTAAGACTACCTGTTTGAAATCTGACTAGTTTTCAAATGTGCACGCTATCCTGTCACGAGAGAGAGCAAAAAAACAATAAATAATAAACACCAAACTGCTCTGCACATCTCCCCAAGCACAATCTCATCTATGTTTTCGTGTTGTTTTCATCTTTCTCTCCATTCTGTGCGAATCAGTATAAAACATCTGCAAGCTCTTCCTCCTCGAAACTTGTTGACATGTCAAGAATAAATTCTCCTGTCTCTGTGTGCACGGGTTTCTGGGTTTGTAGCTTCAGTCAGGGTGGTGTTGTATTGTATGGCATGTGCTCAGACGAGGCTCAGAGACAAGACATTGTGAGTCTGAGAGTGACAAACAACAACTGAAGTCAGCTGCAGTAAAAGTCTAAAGGATTCTCAAAATCTAAAAAATGAAAATTTTATTTATGATTGTATTTATTTGTCCAATTACATTTGAGCTCCTGGAAATGGGAGGACGGTGTATAAAAATGGTTGTAATTCCTAAGCATTTTATGTTATATTTTTGTTCAACCCCTTGAATTGAAGCTTAAAGTCTGCACTTCAATTTCATTTTAATTCTATTCTGGTGGCATACAGAGCCGAAATTATGAAAATTGTGTCAGTGTCCAAATATATATGGACCTAACTGTATACTGAATGAAATATAGTTTTCTTTTCTTTTAAAATATACCTCTATTGACAAAGTCTTAACAGACAGGCAATTATATATGCAGATATTGTCCTGACTTTATGCAAGTGGCCATGGAGCATCTGTCCTTTTTCAATACATGCTCCTGGCCTTATTGTGCACAATTATTACAGACGTCCCCAACAGCAATTTCAAAGTCCTTCTGTTTCATATCTTTACTTTTATTAATTGTTGATTGTAAATTTGCTCTACAGACTCTGTAATGTTGTCCAGATGGCCATCAATTAGATTTGAGTCCTTGTAAATTCCCTCTTCATTTCTGTGCGAAGCATGGTGGATCAAATAATGGTGGAGTTGTGTTTCCTGTTGTGTTCCCTGTTTTTCATCTTTCTTGTTTTCAATCTTCCTTGAAGCTGGCATTAAATTAGGTTGGCCATAAGAAAAATGCTTAGGGTGTATATTGATGGTTTATTTATATTTGATTATTGTGAGAACTAAGCCTAATATTTCATTAATAATTTATATATATTTACATGCATTGTTTTATGCATTTGGCAGGTGTTTTTGTCAAATTTCATTTCTGTTTAGAGAAGCTTTCACTTTTGAATGTGTTTCAAACATTCTCTAAAAAATAATGTACAGTACAAAATTTAGTTCAGTAACTGTAAATGTATTCAAATAGCACATAATTTACTGTGGGGAAATCAGCAGTATGCTGATATAGCTATAGTGTGATTGGATGTGTAACCTTTGACATCATCAAAAAGATATGGGGAGCATTTTTTCCTTCCTTGAGGTGGATGATCCTATTTATTTTTGCATCTTCTCTATGTACAATCATATGGTTAGTTGCTTTTTATTATTTGCATTTAGCATTGCTTTTCCCTGCTGTTTGATCAGAACCCGTCTTTGCGTGAGTGAACTGAAATTTCATCATATTATATTCATTTCTGGCAATAAAGCCATCGCAATGTCCTGTTATAAAACGAGTGAAAACCAGACACCGTAGTTGTATTATTTACTGTTTGTTCCAGCATGCTTAGTGAGGCGGATGAAACTGAAAAGCGTAAATCATGGGCATCTGTGTCAACCAAAATATCTCGTCAGAAATAAACGCTTCTCTCCTTTGAGGTTTGCAAGAGGAAATGAGAGTTAGAGTAGAGAGACGACGGAGAGATTTCTATGACGGTGGTTGTGGTGGAAACATGAGCACACACAATATGTTTACAATGTTTTCTTGCTAATTATTTCTAGGACACGGTTCGGCCTCCAGAGAACCCGATGCATATGAGAACATCTGCTCTTTCTCTGTACAGGTTGTGAAGTTAATTGTAGTAAAGTTTAAGGGCCCATTCACAAGAACTAGAATGTAGCAAATTAGCTTAAAAGGGAATTGTATATAAGTAATTACAATTAATTATAATTAATTACAATTATTTATATCGGCTGACAGTGATAACTGTAGCAGAATCAAATTGCCATCAACTGATCTGGTCGTCCAGCGACCATTCAGTGCAAGTTCAAATCAACTCTAAGAAAGGATATTTTCGTGGCCACAGAAAATACTTTCTTAAATATTAATGCATTAGAGCATGTAGCAAGGGTCAAAATCGTAAAGGGACATTCATTTGCAAGGCAGAACCGGAAACTCATGTAATTTGTGCACACAACTTTTAGTAACTAAACGCTAACACACATAACTAATCTAAACAAACAAACAAACATACATACATACACTCACGCGTATATACAAAAGGGGAGCTAAAGTGGATTAATGAAGCCATTAAAGAAAACAGAATGCAGTTATGGAAAGAGTCAGTGACCCACCTGAATAAAACCATCAGCGCCGTTTATAACGGGGTCTATAGCTTATACTAAACCTCTGTTTAGTTTTGTTAGATGTACCATACTTGCACTTCCACGGCTGTTGGCGTGTGTCTGGAATGCAGTCTCTGATGACAAGTCTTGGTGGTTTCAAGGTTTTGGACTCGCGATCACGTTCTTCCGGGTTGAAGAGTGATGACTTCCACAAGATGTTATTCTGTGTTCTGAGGTCCGAGGTCCGAGGAGCTTTGGTTGAATGGAAAGTCAAGGCTGCAAAGCCTGGCGCAAAACTTAAGTATTTCAGAAGAGTTCTAGCTCACATCCTTCTAAGATCTAACAGAACCGCAAAACTGAGATATGTTGGAGCCCACCGGACATGCCGGTACCAGCTCAGGCTCTCCACACGGGCAGCAGTCCGGGATTTTGGCAGAAGAGAGTGCACAAGAAGAAACTTTGGCGTAACTGTGCGTGAGCTCTTTAAGGTCTGCGAAGAGTCACACCTCTCAGGATGGGCTTGACCAATGAGAAAGGCTGAATTTCCAAGCGGGAGTTTGGAAATACTGGGGGGTTTATGGCCCTTTGTCTGAGAGCATGGTAATTTGCAAAAGGGGTTGGATTGAAAGTTATTATACAAACTATTAAAGATTCTTAGGACACTGATATGTTGCATAGGTATCAACATGTAATATTCACTCTCACTTAGATCATCCGAAGACGAATTGATAGAGACCAAACATGTTACAGTCAGAGTGATATTAACTAGTGATCTATTATAAGCATGCATAAAACAGTATAAAATACACAAAAACAGTAATAATATACACAATGACTTAATGATATGTGTGCTCATTCAAAGAAAGGTTTTTCTATGAATTAATTAGAGAAGAGTCCATTTTATGGCATAATGTCTTTTTCCTATATGAAATGAGTGTTGCTCGGCCATTTGCATTCCTTTGAGCAATAAAACTAGTGTTATCTGATGGGTTGCCATGGCACCTGGGGGGCCTGCCCTCGAGGCGTTCACAGACATCCTGGCACTCACTATGTGTATTGGGTGAGGGGTCTGTGACCATTTGTTAATCTAATAACTAATTGATTTGTTAAATCAAATGCAAAATTGTGTGTCTGATTGGTCCAAATGCTATAAGAACTATAAAGATAACTATAACGATAATTACAGTAGCATCCACACCAATAAACGATAACGTTCTGTTTGTTATGGATGGATTCTGATTGGCTGGTCAGTGTTTTTATTATTCATCAGCTGGAAAAAAAATATTCTGAAAGTCATTCATGTTTCTCTCTGATATAAGAGCAGTCTTAAAAGTTAGTCATCTAATTTTTTCTGCAAGATTAGTTTTCAAGTCACTTACATAAAAAACATAGATTGGTCTGATTTTAATCCAGAAAGTAAGACTAATTATCACTTGGCTAACTGCTAGTTATTTAAACTAGTTCTTAAGACACCGTCATAGTAGCGGCTGTGCAAATGTGGCACAAATGATGCAGGATGAGTGTGACTTTTAGAAGGTTGTTTAAATCCCATACTTTATCCATTTCATATAGCAATAGTAATACGTATTTGTCTTGCCATTATAGTGGAAGAAAGTAGACATTTTATTGCATGGAATCTTAATTACCATATATTTTTGTTACAGTCCGTCTGGCATTATCAGCTTCGCAATGACATCTAGATAAAGCACAGTCTGCTTCCACTGGAACAAAATCTGATTGGCGCTTTATCACAGTCATCACGATCATATCATAACCTATGCCAATCTATTACTTTATCTCTGCCTAAACATATTTCTATCAGTGCCAGTCAGTCCTGAAGGTCACTTCCTGTAGTTCTCATGCCCTGCTGTTTGGTCTCCCGTCTGACGGCTAGACTCCTGTAATCCTGTGTTTCTCCCTGTGGGATTACGGCCTTATTGAAATCCCTATCAGATTTTTGCTTCTTTTCAATCCTTTTCTATTCCTTCTACAGAAATTCTCTGTGCATCTCAATGACATATCAGCATTGTGTTCAACTTGTCTGTTTTTTTCCCCCCTCGTTTCTTTCTCTCTCCAATAATCCATTCTCCCCAGGCAAAGGTCAGGGTGCGTTCAGTTGTGGCGGCCTGGCACCGCTGAGAAATGCTAAACAGATGAGCACAGGGAGGGGCAGAGTTTCATTCCTCGACTCTGAAATCTTCCAGCAATTGTTAAAAGTTTGTGTGGCATCCCTGGAATGCTTTCACATTAGTAATTTTATTATATTTGCATACACACACACACACACACATACATATATACACACATATACACACACACATACATATATTTCCACACACATTATATTGCTACAGTATTGAATTATGCAAGTGTTCATTTTTAGCTGCAATAATAAAATAAATATTGCTAGATTCTGGTGGGACTGTTCTGTTCTAGCCCAGTAATTTAAAAAAAAAAAAGAGCAACTTCACTCAACATATTGGAATGTCTGTCCATTATGAGAGCTGAATGAGTCGTCAGAATCCTTCTCAAAAGAAAGGATCCTTCTAAAGCAGCTCGTGTCTCTGCCAAAGCTAATTGGTCTTTATTTCACGAGGGCAGAATGAGGGATAAACCTGTGTCTCTCTGCCAACAGCATTCTGACAGCTGGGAGGATAATTAACATTTTCAGCAGTCATTATCCAACCTTAATGCGTGTGGTTTCTCATTATTACAAGAAGCATTTGGCATATTTGTTTAGTTTTTATGATTAATACTATAATACATATATAGTATATATAGGGGAAACAGGGCTAGTTGTCACATTTTTTTATTCCAATGCATGTTTCTTGGGGTTTGTTTATTTTTTATCTTTATAGAAACAAACATTAAAGTCGTGAACTGAGAAATCAAAATTCCCTTGATCTTTGGACATATAAGAGGTCATCCTATAAAAATGTACTATAAAATTATCCTAAGTTTCAGAACTCAAAACTTTCTTGTAAGTATAATAACAGCTTGTGGAATGTGCCACTTTATTACGTAATAGTGACCGCCTCGGCAGAAAAAGATCAACTGCCTGTTTAGCCCCACCCACCGATTTGCACATGCAGTGTAAATAACAAGAGAGGCAAACACAGGTCTATGTAGGAACCAAACGATAAAGATGGCTCAGAAGACAAAAAGATGCTGTACAGTGCCAAGTTGTGGAAAAACACGGTCTTTGCATTTCCTTCCTTCTTATCCCAACGTTAGGAAAGAGTGGATAAACTTTATTTGTAATGAAGTTTCAGACCACGTGAATAAGAACTTGGTCATTTGTTTACTTCATTTTACTGCAGATCCGTTTACAAACAAGGCACAATTTGACACAGGATTTTCAGAAAGATTGAAACCAAAAGACGATGCTGTGCCAACTATATTGGATTCGACATCAATGTTGCACCACACAAGTGTGAGTAACTGACCCCTTTAATATCTTGGCTAAAGGTTATTCTACCATTATTTCTCAGGCAAAAAGATTATTCTTCATTGTATTGTAGGTTTGTTAATTACAGTGTTAACTGGCGTTAAAATATACTGTAATTATTTACATATATATATATATATATGTGTGTGTGTGTGTGACCCTGGACCACAAAACCAGTCTTAAGTCGAACGGGTATATTTGTAGCAATAGCCAAAAATACATTGTATGGGTCAAAATTATCAATTTTTCTTTTATGCCAAAAATCATTAGGATATTAAGTAAAGATCATGTTCCATGAAGATATTTTGTCAATTTCTTACCGTAAATATATCAAAACGTCATTTTTGATTAGTAATATGCATTGCTAAGAACTTCATTTGGACAACTTTAAAGGCGATTTTCTCAATATTTAGATTTTTTTGCACCCTCAGATTCCAGATTTTCAAATAGTTGTATCTCGGCCAAATATTGTCCTATCATAACAAGCCATACATCAATGGAAAGCTAATTTGATGTATAATTCTCAATTTCGAAAAATTTACACTTAAGACTGCTTTGTGGTCCAGGGACACGTGTATGTGTGTGTGTGTGTATGTATATATATATATATATATACAGTGGGTACGGAAAGTATTCAGACCCCCTTAAATTTTTCACTCTTTGTTATATTGCAGCCATTTGCTAAAATCATTTAAGTTCATTTTTTTTCCTCATTGTTACGTGCTTGATGTTAAAACGGGATGATACCATAACATTTATATGAGACAATTGTTACTGGATGTGGTGCAGATCAAAGATGGTACTAAAAAGTAGTATTGCAAGAAAAAGATCTTTACTGGACGCTTTGTAAACAAATACAAATAATATGTACAAAGAAATTATGAAATTTAACACAGGGGAAAAAAAACAGGAGTGTCACCCAAATTAAAGAAATAAACAAGACAAAACAATCCTTATAACTAACCTCTAAACTGACTAACCAGAAGAAATGTGAAAATAAACCCGAATTCTTCAGCGTATACGACGCTCGAACTAAACTCCTATAAACTACAAACAAAAATACAAGGGTGGCGTAACACTCTGAAATCTAATCTAACAAAGTACAAACTAACCTAATCAAAAACAGGCGAACAGTATGATAACAACAATTGACTAGGTATTTGAATCATCACCAAGAGACATGTTTGATTAAATAGTTCGATACGCCAAACTGCATTCTTTACTTTGAACTTGACTAAAACTCCAACACTGACATCGGCGTTATCTTTCACGAAGGTTTCGATATAAGTCAATAGCCAAAGAACAAATCTATAAATAGAGCAAAGCATAACTCCATAAGGCAAAATACATTAAGCCTCGGGAGACAATTGGCGTCGACACGAGACTGCTGACCGTGTTGGAAGCATAATGTACACACAGCACCCCATATTGACAGAAAAACACAGAATTGTTGACATTTTTGCAGATTTATTAAAAAAGAAAAACTGAAATATCACATGGTCCTAAGTATTCAGACCCTTTGCTCAGTATTTAGTAGAAGCACCCTTTTGATCTAATACAGCCATGAGTCTTTTTGGGAAAGATGCAACAAGTTTTTCACACCTGGATTTGGGGATCCTCTGCCATTCCTCCTTGCAGATCCTCTCCAGTTCTGTCAGGTTGGATGGTAAACGTTGGTGGACAGCCATTTTTAGGTCTCTCCAGAGATGCTCAATTGGGTTTAAGTCAGGGCTCTGGCTGGGCCATTCAAGAACAGTCACGGAGTTGTTGTGAAGCCACTCCTTCGTTATTTTAGCTGTGTGCTTAGGGTCATTGTCTTGTTGGAAGGTAAACCTTCGGCCCAGTCTGAGGTCCTGAGCACTCTGGAGAAGGTTTACGTCCAGGATATCGCTGTACTTGGCCGCATTCATTTTTCCCTCGATTGCAACCAGTCGTCCTGTCCCTGCAGCTGAAAAACACCCCCACAGCATGATGCTGCCACCACCATGCTTCACTGTTGGGACTGTATTGGACAGGTGATGAGCAGTGCCTGGTTTTCTCCACACGTACCGCTTAGAATTAAGGCCAAAAAGTTCTATCTTGGTCTCATCTAGGCATGGGACGATAACCGGTTTCAAGGTATACCGCGGTTTGGAAAATTCACGGTTTCAAAACCACTAAAATTTCCCGTTATACCGTTCCTGCGGTATGCGCAGTTTTTTTTTACGTGTCGTCAAAGACGGAAAGTGCAGGACTCCCTCAGTTGTGAGCAGTGAAGAGCGTAACGAGTCACACGACCCCTCCTCCTCCGGATAGCGGTCAGTGAGAGTCACCTGTGCGTAGGATGATGGCCGCATGAGGTGAATCCCTGGAACCTTTTCCCCGTCGAAAAACACGAAGTCTGCTGTCTGGGAATTTCTCGGGTAACGCAGACCAATCATGTTCCGTACACAACGATGTTCAGTACAGATGACGTTTTGGCGCCGATCGCTAAATAAATACTTCCAGGTCGTACACAAACGATACATCTGTGTCGTCTTCATTTCTCCCTCTTTCACCCTCAATCAAGACAGAGACCCATTCGCCGGTTGTTTCAGTGTTGAAATAAATACTATTTGGCTTGCTACCGAGGCAGATAACATACCTAATTAACTAGCTAACCTCAACTAGTTCCTCCCTCACGTTACTTCACAGAGCGGGGAATAGCAGACTACGTTTCTGCGATTTGGTACAATAAATTTAGCTGGTATCACGTCTATAATTTTAAGCCTACTGCCATTTTTTACATGTGTTCAAAATCACGTCATTTAAAAAAGAAACAAACTGCTGGCTCAGGTGTCTTTGCCACTGTTTGAGTGTTATACCAGAGACCGTGTGTGTGAGACAATCGCGCGCTCTCCTTATGTGTATGTGCACTTTGTACCTCACCGCTCATAACTTGGACTGAAAGATGAATGTGTAGAAATTTCATGTGCATGTCTCCAAAAACCTTGTTGAGCTGCAGGTTTAATGACTGCATTTTTTATTTTTTACAGAAATTGTTTTGATTTATGTTTTTGATTATTGAAATGTAGGTTTAGGTTAAGTGACTGCATTTGTAATTTGTTTTCATTTAGAAGGATTTTTTTTTTTTTTTTTTTTTTTTACAGAAAATAATTTATGTTCTTATTATTTTTGAGCTGCAGGTTTAGGCTCACTTAAGTGACTGCACATATTTTAATTAACAAGAATTAAATTATTTATATTAATTATTTAGCCTGACATGTTTACCATTCCAAAATGTTCTATATGTTTCTTAAAAATAAAATGTATTGTGTTCAGTGGAAAAAACTTTGTTTTTTACCCAGACATTTAAAAATAACATATTTTAGAGCTGTAATAGCAATACCGTGATACCGTGAAACCGTGATATTTTTAGCTAAGGTTATCATACCGTCAGAATCTCAGTCAGGTGTTTTTTAGCAAACTCCATGCGGGCTTTCATGTGTCTTGCACTGAGGAGAGGCTAAAGCCCCGACTGGTGGAGGGCTGCAGTGATGGTTGACTTTCTACAACTTTCTCCCGTCTCCCGACTGCATCTCTGGAGCTCAGCCACAGTAATCTTTGGGTTCTTCTTTACCTCTCTTACCAAGGCTCTCCTCCCCCGATAGCTCAGTTTGGCCGGACGGCCAGCTCTAGGAAGGGTTCTGATCGTCCCAAACGTCTTCCATTTAAGAATTATGGAGGCCACTGTGCTCTTAGGAACCTTAAGTGCAGCAGAAATTTTTTTGTAACCATGGCCAGATCTGTGCCTTTCTTCAGGCAGTTCATTTGACCTCATGATTCTCATTTGCTCTGACATGCACTGTGAGCTGTAAGGTCTTATATAGACAGGTGTGTGGCTTTCCTAATCAAGTCCAATCAGTATAATCAAACACAGCTGGACTCAAATGAAAGTGTAGAACCATCTCAAGGATGATCAGAAGAAATGGACAGCACCTGAGTTAAATATATGAGTGTCACAGCAAAGGGTCTGAATACTTAGGACCATGTGATATTTCAGTTTTTCTTTTTTAATAAATTGCAAAAATGTCAACAATTCTGTGTTTTTCTGTCAATATGGGGTGCTGTGTGTACATTAATGAGGAAAAAAAATTAACTTAAATGATTTTAGCAAATGGCTGCAATATAACAAAGAGTGAAAAATTTAAGGGGGTCTGAATACTTTCCGTACCCACTGTATACAGGTATATATATATATATATGGGCTTTTTGAAAGTGTTACCTAAGATTAACTTTGATATGGAAGGAATAGTAAGAGTAGTGTCTTGAAACATGTTTATACTAAAAATTAAAAATAAAGTTTTATATGAACTTTTTGATCTCAGACCAAGATGCTGCATCCTCAAATGACACACTTGTATGTTATGGGACAGCAGTTTTAGTATACCTCCTCTTCCATGATTTATCAGTCTGACCTCCATATGTCACAGCTCATGGCCTGGTTTGGAGATGTTTTACGATGCACGTTTTTCTGCCTGTAGAGCCGGCACAGTTATTACCTCTGCTTATTTATGTGTTCTTATGCATTTCATTAACCCAATGACAGTTTGATATAGACTGTATTTACTCAAAGGAGAGAAGCTATTACTGTTTTCCTTCAGGCTGCACATGTGTGAGGCACACCAGTAAGAGCTAATCTGTGGATCTACATGTGTAATTGTTTTTCAAGTGAGATGGGAAGTCTGTGTGTGTGTGATTTGAAGCCATTCATTAGCCCGGCTAGCTCATTTGCTGCAGGCCCTGATGGTTATTGCTGTTGTAGAGATTATGAAGCAACAGGAGCAAGTAAGATGAACAGACTGTTAAAATGCCCCCATCTCACCACATGTGCCTTAATGATCAGCTCACCATATGTTATTCAATGGCAGGATATTCATTTTAAAACACCCAGTCACACAGAATGACTTCACAACGGACCGTTCAACCTAAAATGACCAAAAACGGAGGACGTTCTGGAACATTCCAGGCCTGTAGACAGTACTCATGCTAATTCACAATGGCAGGGGAGTGTAGAGGGAACATCTGTTGGGTTTAATAAGGTCACGCTGAGCTCTCTACAGCTGCAACTGAGGCCCCTTGACCTCAGCAAATGGATACACCGCTGCTTCAGATACGCAACTATGCAATTTACAGCATGAAGTTTGCATGTGGTCCTCTGACGGTCAATTATGGTGTAAATTGGGTTTTTTCAGCCCAGTCAGGTTTGCTCAACAAGCTCAGGTTTATAACATATGTTTTTAACCTATCATTTCATTGTTTCTGAAGAAAATGTGTTTGCTTAGTAGTTTTGGGTGGTTGCTTATAAACCCAAGACAAAAGACACTGTCTTCAAGTTTCTATGATATTCTGGCCTTTAGGTTTGGGTCCCTCTGAAGGATATTGTCATCAGTTTTATACTTTTTCTAATAACTTTACCGTAGTAAAGTACACTAAGAAACATTTGGTATATATATATAATCCTTCTGTCAATTGATTACAATTTTTTTATCGCGTTAATCACAGTCGTGGACTGTGATTAATCATGATTAATCGCAAATTTAAAATACTAGGATTTACCTGTAAATGTGTTGAAATAAAGAAGTGCATGACAAACTAGTTTAAGGAAACAGAACCTTTCACACTTCCGCCAGGAATGAGACATAATCCTTATTATTCTCTTATCATTATTCTTTTGTTTTTATTCAGCCATTATCAGCCTTTATACTGGCAATAAAACGTTTACCAAGCCACATCGCTTCAATCCCAGTATACATTTACCCAACTATTATCAAAAGTGTTTCTAAATAAATACAACAAAACATTTCTTGCGACCTTATGTGAAGTATTATGACAAAATGCATTATGAAGAAGAATTGGACCTGTTCTGCTGCTGCATTAGAGCTAATATTAGCATCATGCTACATAAGACAATTTATGAGATTAATAGTACACTTTTACTCAGAACTCACTTCAAACCACCATTGAGTGTTTGTAGTAACTTCCTTTTACTATCACATGTGGAATTTGGTCGTTTACTGTTGTTAAAATATGCTATTTATAGCCTTTTATATCGCTGCACAAATTAGCATTTCAGATGTACACATTAATCTAAAAAAAATCACATACAGACCATATCTATCATAATCGTGTGTTTATTATCTTATATAATCTATAGTGGCTGTTGTCATGTTTATTTCTGCTGTGTAAAAGCCTTAACATGTGCTCTGCTGAAACTCACGTTGTTTGATGTTACAACCGCCTCTCCATTCTTAAGTTGTCAGGGATACATTCCAAGTATAATACACATTAGTAAAAGGATCTTTTTAATTTTTATTTGTCTATATACACTTTGGGCGGCCGCGGTACATTAATAAAATAGCCCAAAACGGCTCTTTTTAAAACATAAATCAAAAAAATTTTTCCCGCGACTGTATTTTCAAAATAACCCACTTGTGCCGTTACCCTGGCAACACTGGTACTGTACCCTTGTCACACATTGATAGATAACCTTCCGCGCTGCGATGACGGGAAGAAGTTGGGGTCAGACCTTATCAAACGATTAATCTGCGTTAATAAAATATTAACGCGTTAAAATTGTTTGATTAATCGCATGTGTTAATGCGTTAATGCTGACTCCCCTAATATATATTCTCTGTGTGTGTATATATATATATATATATATTCTCTGTGTGTGTATATATATATATATATATATATATATATATATTTATACTACGGGGCCGTTGAATGCTTGAATCTGATTGGCTGAGGAACGTTCTAAGGTGTGCAATTATTTTCAGGGAAACGCACGGCGAACGTAGTTCCAGGCAGCTCTTGACCGCATTAAATGACCATATCACTTCGCCAAATGATTTCTGTTATTTCAAAGGCCTTACAACAGCAAAACCAAGACCCACAACGACACTGGCCAAATAAATAAATATAGTAAACAATATGATAAAAACGACAGATCATGTCCATGTTTTTGCCACAAAATTAGCTTTATTATGTACAGAAAGCACATACTCTATCTCTCCCGCTCATCTTCCTCACAGACCGCACACACATAACAGTTACAGTTTGCACACAAGCTAACATACATTGCGCTAATGTTGATAGCGGTACTCTGACAATTTTATAAGTAGGTTAACAAGCGAGGTAACAACAACGGCGCTGTTCGTGAACAAAAGGAACTACCGTAAGTATAACTAGAGACATTGCTGCCGAACACTATTGAGAGACGCACAGAGGTAATTCTCTCTCTCTCTCTCTCTCTCTCATAACTTAGTTATTAACTGTATTAACTGCATTAGTCTGTTATTAATGGCTCAAGCCTCCTTAGGTTTAAAATGACGTTTTGGAATTAGCAACGGAGGCGTTGGATGAAATGCGGAAGAAATAATCCTACTCACAATAGCGATTTAAGTAGAAAACCAGACGAATGCCTTGAAATATATCATCTGATCGATGTCTTGAGGTGAGGCAACCGTAGTATAAGCGGAATAATTGACTTCGGTCCGTTGAATTATTAGAAAAATAAAAAAGATTCTCTATGGGGTTCAGGTCTGGTGAGTTTGCTGACCAGTCAAGCACACCAACACCATGGTCATTTAACCAACTTTTGGTGCTTTTGGCAGTGTGGGCAGGTGCCAAATCCTGCTGGAAAATGAAATCAGTATCTTTAAAAAGCTGGTCAGCAGAAGGAAGCATGAAGTGCTCCAAAATTTCTTGGTAAACGGGTGCAGTGACTTTGGTTTTCAAAAAACACAATGGACCAACACCAGCAGATGACATTGCACCCCAAACCATCATAGACTGTGGAAACTTAACACTGGACTTCAAGCCATTTGGGCTATGAGCTTCTCCACCCTTCCTCCAGACTCTAGGACCTTGGTTTCCAAATGAAATACAAAACTTGCTCTGAAAAGAGGACTTTGAACCACTGGGCAACAGTCCAGTTCTTCTTCTCCTTAGCCCAGGTAGCCTCTGACGTTGTCTGTGGTTCAGGAGTGGCTTAACAAGAGGAATACGACAACTGTAGCCAAATTCATTGACACGTCTGTGTGTGGTGGCTCTTGATGCCTTGATCCCAGCCTCAGTCCATTCCTTGTGAAGTTCACCCAAATTCTTGAATTGATTTTGCTTGACAATCCTCATAAGGCTGCGGTTCTCTCGGTTGGTTGTGCATCTTTTTCTTCCACACTTTTTCCTTCCACTCAACTTTCTGTTAACATGCTTGGATACAGCACTCTGTGAACAGCCAGCTTCTTTGGCAATGAATGTTTGTGGCTTACCCTCCTTGTGAAGGGTGTCAATGATTGTCTTCTGGACAACTGTCAGATCAGCAGTCTTCCCCATGATTGTGTAGCCTAGTGAACCAAACTGAGAGACCATTTTGAAGGCTCAGGAAACCTTTGCAGGTGTTTTGAGTTGATTAGCTGATTGGCATGTCACCATATTCTAATTTGTTGAGATAGTGAATTGGTGGGTTTTCGTTAAATGTGAGCCAAAATCATCACAATTAAAAGAACCAAAGACTTAAACTACTTCAGTCTGTGTGCACTGAATTTATTTAATAGACAAGTTTCACAATTTGAGTTGAATTACTGAAATAAATGAACTTTTCCACGACATTCTAATTTATTGAGATGCACCTGTATATAATAAGTGTCTGTTTTTTTCTCTCTCTTTCTCAGTTCACTTAGCCTAGTTCACTTACTTTTCTTGTAAGATCTGGCAACAAGTGCACCTTTAAAAAAACTTTGAGATTTTTACAATGTTAATTTTCCCACCTCACCTGAATATGCAGAGACAAGTAATCAATTTGTATGCTGATTTTGAGAAGTATAAATACAATTTCACAATATCTCATTACATTTCTGTTCCCTATTCGGTTGCAAATTTACACACTTTTAAATATTATTTGAGCTGTAAATCTGTCTAAATCATAATTTTGTAGGATTTAGGCATTACTTTAGCATAACAGCTAAGTTTTTAAGTTTGATGTAATTTTACACAGAAAAGATTAATAACACATTGTTAATGTCTTTTGGCTATAATATTGAAATAGTGAGTATTTCAACATTTTCAGCATTCAACATTTCAACATAGATTCATTTTCTCCCATTATAAGTGTCTCACTGTAACCAAGATTTTTGCATTTTTTAAGGAAAGAAGGGATGAGTTAAAATAATTTTTTATGGTAATTAACTTAATGCCTCAAATGTTGTTGGTTGAGCTTAACTTATACCGAACCTAGAATATTCCTGTAAGATGCTGTTTGAACTATTTTTAGTTTTGTCATTGTGAAATACATAGTGTATACATTTCATGTGTGCAGTTGGTTTTATGCCGTCGTGGTCAGTGTCCCAAAGGTCTGTTGGTCAGGGATCTTTGTCCAGCCAGTTGTCAGGTGTCCTGTTCCCAGAGGTCCTTCAATGATCTGTGTCCTGAAAAGCGACTGATGGAGTCTTTGTTTTCAGCTACGCCTGCATATCCACATTTAATCACCAATTAGCAGCTCCTCTGCATCACATTAAGAGAGTTGCTGAAGCATTCAGTTACAGCTGGCTCTTGATTCTCTGCAAAAATGTATTATTTCATCATTATGAGCTAATACAGAGATAACAGACAAGAGATTAGATGTAGTTAGTTGTGTTGGTCTTTGTAAAACTTGATTTTTATTTCAAAATGAGCTACATTTTCTCTTTTGCAGACAGAAAATAAAAGCTATCTCAAAGAACTCTGAAGCCTGGACAGCAAAGGACTTCTTAGGGGGGAATTAAGACATTAACTTCAGGACTCGTCTTAATCTGTACAGTGTAAACCACTTTGATATCTTCTGAACATATCTCTTATGTGTGTAATCACCACTGAGGCCTTAATATTGCACTAAAATGTAGTCAGTTACCATTTATGGACCACATTTCAATGTTTTTGAGCCAGACCCAAGTGCTTTGGTGTTTCACTTGAGGCTGAATTACATAACTGAGAACCCTTCTATCTCAGAATACATGCATGGCATCCTCTCACAGACTCCTTAAATCTGTGGTTAAGAGGGAATGCAGTAAGGGTTGTGTTGTGAATTAAAACACAGATATACTGAATCAACCTATTTTTGTGGGTTGATGAAACATAATGCTGTTTAAAAATAAGCCTGTGTACTTCTGAATTAGGATAGCAATCTAGTTTAGGAAGACTTATATTCACAATCCCAACGTGAAGAGTTTTAAAATGTAGGCTGCAAAATTACACCGTTTTTTAAGATAGCTTGTTTAACTTAGAGGTATCGTCATGTATTCTTCAATGGGGAAGGCAATACCATAATGCATGGTTAGAATTTCAATGGAAAAAGTTCATTCAAGATAACAGATGAAGAAAATGAATTCAGTCCATACTGAAACATATTAAGAAAAACTGTTTTATTTAGGTCTAAATAGACTTATTTTTTATCCCAAATTTTTTTGCTGGGTCCATTGCAACATGCAAACAGCAAGCTCTGTTGAAAATCCGCTGTGATGCCACCTACGTATAATGTTCCAAATTGGTCACTAACGAGGTTACATTTAATTTAGGATGCTATCAATGTAGGCAGCTCACTAGGTATTGAAAGAACCATTTGTTTTTTAGGTTATTTAGTTCATTTAGTTTTCTTTAGTTAATTAATTTCTGCTTAAAATGATAGTTCCCCCCCAAAAAATATCAAATCTGTCATCATTTAGGCTACTCATCCTGAAGTTGTTCCAAACCTATATGATTGTTTTTGTTGTTGTTGTTGTTTGAAAGGAGATATTTTGAACAATGTTGGTCACCAAAAAGTTGACAGAAGCCACTGACTTCCACATTATTTTGTCTATACTATGGAAGTCAGTGGCTACTGAAAATAGTTTGGTTATCCACATTCTTCAAAATATATCCATTTGTGCTCAACAGAAAAAAGAAACTCATACAGGTTCAACTTCAGGGTGAATAAAGGATGACAAAATTTTCATTTGTGTGTAAACTGTACATTTAAATTAACTTACATTAACATAACATTAACTTAAGAAGCAAAAAATAAGTGAAAGATAAAGTTTAAGTTTATATTTTAGGCTGTTGCCAATTTTTTTCTTGTAAGCTTAAATTTTGTTTGATTTAAAAAGCAAGTCCTGATGCAGTTTTTGCTTATCAAGAAAACATATTTTTTTAAGGATGTTTGGATATTTTTGCAGTGTACGCATAACAAAACTAATGAAAAGAGAAGAAGCAATGGATATTTGGTGATTTATTGCAAACGCTAACACAAAGGAGCTAAGCATTTCATCAATTCAGTCTGTGGGACTTTGACATTGACCTCCAGGGGTTTCTATTGTTTTATCAGCTAATTTTTCTTTATCTATCCACCAGGACCAGCCTGCAAGTCAGCATCCCCTAAACTGGAGTGTGAGGAGCCCAAGTCCGAGAAACTGCTGGATAAGGCCAGCGAGAGCGGAGCCTCATTGAACGAGCTCTCCACATCCAGCTCCGAGACCCACTCAGAGGCCACGTCCCCCCAGGACGGGGGTCCCATCCTGGTGTCACGCGGTGAGGTTGTGGGGGGATCGCTGGCCCCGTGCGGCGCCCTGCACTCTGTATCTCGACCTCCAAGCACTCTTACTCTGGGCCGACCGCCCAAGAAAGGTTCCTCGGTGCAGTGGATGGAGCTGCCGGATAAGAGGAGGAACAGCGAGCTGTTCCAGTCCCTCACCAGCGGGGTTGGTCCGCGGGAAGGTGGGGGAAGTGGTCTGACCCGGAGGAAGACTCTGGAGAGGCCCAGCGCAGAGGAGGAAATGAAACAGTGTATCCGAGATTTCCGAAATATCAAGATCCCTCCAGCATTCCCAGAGCGCAAACGGCAGTGGCAGTCAGAACTGCTTCAGAAATACGGCCTTTAAAGGAAACTCAGGATAGGCGACTGGTTTAAACTCTCCAACCGATTCACAATCTCGCACAATAGATTGCCCAACAGACTTTAAAGTCCTCAAAGGCCTTGATTCACACTGAGAGACCAAACAATTGAGTATCAGAAAAGTAAAAGAAGGAGCTTGAGCCAATGAAACATGTTCCATTTTGCTCCATTTTTGTTCAGCTTGACAGCACCATTCATATCTTTGAACTAGACTTTAAAAACCTACCAAAAAGTGGTGATGGAGCACATTTCGATGAAAAGACATTCCATCTAGAGTCATCTAAATAAACCTTTCCATTGTCCAGAAGGTCTGCAAACAGGGCTCATAGTATAAACTACTGAACTGACAGACAGCGTTGGATATCTTTGGTGATGTAGCCAAAGTGGGAGAGAAAGTAAATTTGTGTTGTGTCCAAAAGAGAGATGTCACTGTGCTTTAACTTGTTGTTCAGTTTGGTTCTATACAAATGACACAGATTTAATGTAAATGCGGTTGTCTCTACCTGCCTTTGTTTCAAAGATGAATTTAGTTGTAGATGAAATGGTCTGTCTTTTGTATACATATATTAGGGCTACCAAACTATTTAAAATGTTAATTAAATTACCATATGCTGATTAATTAATCAAATTGCAATTAATCACATATATATCAGCTTTTGTTAAAGAAAGCCCCCATTTTTCAGTCAAGTCTGTCAATTAGTATATATTCAATCAGTCTGCCCTAGGCTGACATATGTGCCATTTCTTGATTTTTAATTTATGTACACAAGTTCCAGATGGGTGTCATTCTATGTTGCATTATTTTTATGTTATATCTTTTTTTTTTCAGCATGTCACATTCAAAACTGTTTTATGTGTCTTAAGACACTTTCATGAATGCCTTGAATACACAAAAAAACATGTCCTTTGTGAGCGGCTCTTTAGTCGTTCTGTGCTGCTTGCTCTTGGTTAAGTGTGGTGATTAAATGTGTTCATTTTTAGAATGAATTACAATATATGGATGTTAAATTGACAGCCCTAATATATATAACTCTATACAATATAAATATATACAAATATAGCTGTATATTTGCTGAGAATCATCAAACTAGAATTGGAAGGTATGATGAATGAGTTACACAGGATCTAAAATCTTAACTGGTTGTTGGAATTTTATATTAGCTATGTATAATGAGCACAGAAATATAATGTAATGGATAAATTATCTTCTCATTCCATCCCTTTAAATGACCCAATTGTTGCATTTATATGATGGACTACTATGAACATCTCTGCACTGGTTCTTCTCTGTGTGAGATTTCTCTGACTGATGCCTGGAAATTGTCCATTTTCTGGGCTGCTTTTGTTATGAGTTTTGTGCCATTCATTTTCCAAATGTGTCTGTCTATTGTTGGTCCAGAGCTGATAATGGAGAAGGCCAGGGGTTGACCTCCAATGATGCATGCCCACATTGGTTCCTTTACAGTTTTTCTCAGTGCAAAACCTTAATGTGAAATCATCTTTAAGAATTGATCTTCTTAACACAGATTAATCTAAGTTTGAGCCTTGCGAGATTTATTTTTAAATGAAAATAGCCATGGCATTGAGCCAGTAGCTTAATCCACGTGCTGAAAATGGTTCCAAGATATTGTTTATGGCAGAGCGTCATTCCAGACTCGGGGAATGATCTTTCCATCTGCTGTAGGCTGCGTATCAAATGTCAGTGAGCATTCACTGTGCATTTCCATCTCTATAAAGACTTGTATTTGAGAGATATTAGACGTTTGCCTTCTAATTGATGTGTATGGTGTTTTGTGCACATTTAAAGCACAACGTTCTGTTAATGCCGGTTTGAGACATGATATGGTCTCAATCCAGGACACAGGTTTGAAAAGCACAAGGCACAGTTGACTCTTATCCTAGAATTACAATGTTTAATGGGTTTAAATCAGGAATTAGTGTTAGTCTACTGTGAAACCTGAATGCTCCAAAATTTGTGAAGACATTCGTTGTTATATCTGTTGATTTGCCTCAGTGTCCTGTAATAAAGGTGTCATGTTATGATGGGCAGTTTAATGTGCAATTTCCTTATTTCTATATTTTTCGATTTTTTTTAAATCTCTTGGTAATTTACTAAAATATTCACCTTCTAGCAATTTTGTTTTATTATTATATTTTTTCATTTATTTATTTATTTTTGCTCAAGAAAAGGTCAATACCAGCCCTTTTCTGCCTTTTTTTTTTTTTTTTTTTTTGAGACAACAAAGCATGTGCTATTCATCCTGACAGAACAGTGTTGCCACGTCCTCTTATTATATAGTTGCATTATGGCATTTAAATTAATGGCATTTAAATTAATGCATTTAATTTAATTTTATTTTCAGAATAGTCACTCATTTTGGCTTTCTAGTTCTTGGCAGATGTCAAACCTCCACCCTCTACATAATGTTTCTCAGTTCATCCTGTGTCTCTGCCTTTTCCAGAACTTCCCTACTTGAATGGTGCATAAATGCATGATTTTTCCATTCCTGGAAAAGGGAATTATGTATGGATTTAGATAGCCAGTTGTCTAAGTTTTGTATATGTAACATTTTATTTCTTCTTATTTAAAGTCATTTTTGAAAATATTTTATTTGCAGGAAGTTATAGTTTAGCTGTGTGTGTTTTTTGCACTTTTTTGTAGTCCATAAATGAACATAACACAAATTTAGCTTATTTAGGTGAGGAAATTCACTTATTTTGACTACATTTTCTTGGTAACACTGTGATGGTAAGTTGTTGTTAACATACATCTCTTTTGTAAGTTTTAAACTGTGTCACATTTCAACAGTCAGAAATTATTAAAAACATCTATAAAATCAGACAATACCAAGGGCAGCCAGGATCCTAAAGGTCCTCTTTCCATATTTAACCTCCAACAAGGCCACACATCCTCTGGTGAGTTTTGTAGGTTCTGATTGTTTTTTGTTTTTAATCATTTTAAATATGCTTATATTTTCTGTCACAACTGTACAGTAACTGTCGGCTTTGTCACCCAAAGTGTAATGGAATAGTTTGCGATGTTTTCTCAATTATAACTTAAAATTAAATGCTATATGTATCAGTGCTTATAAGAAATATTGTTACCACAATGAATTGTAAGGAGGCTGCATCAAAGCAAGCAGCAGTTTGGACCAGCTAGAAACCAGCCGCCAACTTTCAAAACACCTTAAGCTGGTTTTGGCTGTATTTTCCAACAGGGATTGCTTCAACAAAAACTTCATGGCATTTCACCTGTCTGAGATAGCTGAGAAGTCCTCGAGAGCATAATTATGCTGAGAAGAAGCAGCCGGTTTTATTATTCATATACAGTAAGTGAAGACTTAATTTAGGCTGAGTCTTAACTTTGTCATCCGAGGCTTTTCTCTTCAGCTCGGCCTAATCATTTCAGACATCTGAAATGATGCTTGTCATGGAGGCGCTGATACTTTTAGCCGTGAAATCAGTCAGGCAGATCTCACATAGTTTATTCATACCTGTCAAAATGACGTCTGTCTTTATATTTGGGATACAGTATGTAATCAGTGATTTAAAGTGAGTCATCGTCCTTGTCATCCCTGAAGCAATTTCCTGGAAGTGTTTCTGCAGTTTGGTTTGAATTCCTGTCAAAAAAAGCTATAAAACTGCTATTTTGCCATGTATGTTATCTGTAGATGGGTAGTTGATGTGAGGGTTTTTACTGGTTAGCTTGAACCGATTAGCCCTGCTAGTAGATGGCATAACTACACCATCCAGACCCAAAATGCTTTTTTTCTTTATTGACATCCATTCAAAAGTATCAGTGACCCTGGACCCCTTTTTTTTATTTATGGTTTATTAGGATAGGACAATATTTGGCTAAGATACAACTATTTGATAATCTGTAAAAATCTAAATATTGAGAAAATCGCCTTTAAAGTTGTCCAAATGAAGTTCTTAGCTATGCATATTACTAAATTAAAATTAAGTTTTGATAGTAGGAAATTTACAAAATATCTCCATGGAACATAATCTTTACTTAATATCCTAATAATTTTTGGCATAGAAGAAAAATCAATGATTTTGAACCATGCAATGTATTTGTGGCTATTGCTACAAAAATAGGCTACCCATGCTACTTCTGACTGGTTTTGTGGTCCAGGATCACATAAAGATTAGTCGTGCCAAGAAGAAAATGTAGGCTACTTCACAAAAATATTGAAAAATATATCTTAAAATCTTTGGAAATGTAACAGACAAATAAATGATTACCGGCTTTCAAAGAACTAAAACCTTCTGACATTTGTGTGTTAATGGAGAAAGAGCTTTGTCTAAATGTGGTTTCAAATGGAAATTAAAAAGACAGAGAACTATATTGTGTGGAGTCTGGCATTTTAAAGTGAAAGATGGAGAAACAATTCTTGGAAAGGCTGAGCACTTCTGCTTCCATTAAGTACGAGTCAGTGAGAGAGTGAATAAAATGTTCAGAAGGCCTATGCGAATTAAAGCCGTGACACATATCAGTATATATTCCATTTCATCAATATCAGCCGTATACGAGCGCACAACACCAATCTAAATGCAAACACACGGCGCTTAAAATGCTGCGGTTCAGCTCTCTCAGATCAAATATGGCGATATGTTCTACTAGAACGCCTCGAGAAGGAACAGTTTGCCTGCTTAGCCCTCTCTCGCTGTCCTCTTTCCTCACAAAAGGAAAGCACTTACATTTACAAAATGCACGACACTTCATTGAAAGGATGGAACATTTAAATATATTTGAATAGAAAACAAAAGACGAAGAATTAGCGCCGTTTTTCCCAGAGATCTCCATGGCAACTTCGGAGTAAGTGGCTTCCCTCACCTGTTTTAGAAAGCCGGTGTCCGAGCGATCTCAGGGGAACGCATACATTACGCCTCACCTCACGGTAAAATGCTGGTATCAGCGCTGCCGCCTGTCACGCGCGGCTACGGTATAGTGAGAAAATGACAACCGCAATTACGAGGCACTCAAAAATCCATCACAGCATGTAACGAAAAAGACCGGCGAAATTTCCACATGTAAAATGTCACACGGCCTTTTACGCTGTTCACTACCCGCGAAACAACCTCTTGTGACTGCTCCACTTGACGCTGTAATGTATGAAAGGGAATGACATCTAATCCTATATAGTAGGCCTAGGGATGTGCAAAAGTAGCCTACATATTTTCAAAATAGCATTCTGGACACTTTATTTATTTTAAGTGTCCAGTGACATGAAGAAGATGAGAAAAGTTCAACTTTATGCAAATACTGATGGAGCTAACGTGATCAGTTTCTTAAACTATACTGTAGTGTCAACAAGATTAATTTAATCCTTGTAGTAAACAGTTTATACCTCACATAATTTTTATATAAAGATTATATATTTTGTTATCTACTATTATTTAAAAAAAAACACCATATAAGGCTATTATATTACACTGTAAAAAGTGAAAGTTGACTTAACTTAAAAAAAATTGAGGAAACTTGTTGCCTTAAAATTATTAAGTACATAATAATTTTTTTAAAAAGTTAAGTGAACTTGACAATTCAATTACCTTATTCTTTTTAAATGGTCATTTACTTAAAGATTTTAAGGCAACGGGTTTCCTCAATTCTTTTAAGTTAAGTCAACATCACTTTTTACAGTGTATGTCACTTAATTTTTACATGACTGTACATTTGTATTAAATTATTAAAATTATGGTAGTTAAATTATTTTATTTTAGAAAGTAACATGTCTGGCATCATGTATTATATTATTATATTATATTACTATCCATTAATTTTTACATGATTATATATTGTATTAAAATAATTCAAATAATCATGACATTGTCATATAAATTATTTTATATCAAGTAACGTCTGAGATCATGTGTTGCATATTATTGCGTGTGTATATATATTAATTTAATGATTATATATTGCATTGTATTATATTATTAAAATAATCATGACCTTATTTTTTATCATAAAAAGTATCATGTGTTGCATATAATTTTATTATATGAATAATTTGTATTTTATTTATTTTATGTCTTTATTATTATTATTATTATTATTATTAATTCAATCTGTGTGTTCAATCAGATAACCCTGCATTTGCACTCATTCGTCACAGACAAAGAGCTGCATTTATTCATCTTTCATATGATGCTTGCACTAGTGCAACTTATAAACCCTTCTCCCTCTGAAATGTTCATCTTTATTGTGTTTAAAGTGATTTGATGTTAACAAGGAATGACATCTGAGCTGCAGTGACGTTCACAACAGTTATTGGTGCAACCAGAGCTAGGTACACCGACTAGTGAATAATGGTGTAAACAGAGGCTCTTGAGATCCTTTCTTGTGTTAAAAACAGAGCACAACAGGTTAGAACTTAAAAACTAACCTGATACCTTACCTAACCTTATTTAACTTGATACAGCAAACAACAGCTGTGGCTGGAAGCTCTAAAACCACTGCGGCCAAAGATGTTTGTCTGATGTGCTTGGCTGTAGCTGTGATGCTTTAAATGGGATGATTTTTTTTCCAGGGGGATTTACTGTGAAACAGCTAAAGCACAGCATGCTGTCAGCCTACCTATTAAAGCACAACCGCTAAAAATATCAAAACTGAAGAAAAAATAAAACCTAGTCAACCATCATGACCCATCTATGTCCTATAGTAAAAAGGCTTAGGCTGCCTTACAGCTGCAACTGTCCGTGAGTGCTTTTCAAGAACCAATCTCTCTTTTAGACACCGATCTCTCATTTGCATGAATATTTTATCCATTTTGTCAAGGATCATTCAAACCACCTTGAGCACCTGCCACGTTTGAACAATGTACAGAAACATCATGAAGACAAGTGTTTGTGTGTGTGTCCCTGTGAGAAATGATTGTTCTGCGCTGTGTTTTTTAATTGTGGTATTTATTATGCTCAAGGACAGAGATGTCACTCTTCTGCTGTTTAACATGGAGTCTGGGAATACGGTGCTCTAATGAGAGCTTTTCAATCAAGAAATTAATTGGCAGATTTTAGGCTTGCAGCACGCTCACACATAGTCTGGGATTCATCTCAGTCTTGGGCCTTCGTCGCATGGGACAGGAATAGCTTGCAGGCGGTTGTCAGCTGTGTTCAGTGCAAGGGATGTTACTGATAGAGCTATGATTGGAATGACAATGGAGATGCTGTAAAATCATCAATAGCTTCTTTGCAGTCTGATTGGCTGCCGTTCTCTCTCTAGGAACGGTGCGGAGATGCAACTGTGGGAAGACATCTGTCCTCAAAGTAAATGCAGGGTTTAAGGTGCTCTTTGATTGCAGATGCGGTCGAACGCTTCAAAAGCACATGTATGCACCTGCTAGAAGTAAATCCTTCTATTGGACTTGCTAAATGGTGCATTTCTGTCCCACATTTGCATATGCAAATGAAGCACATATGCTTTGTCCTGCACTTCTGACTGCTAGATCCTTACACACTTTTCTATTACAGTCAAGCCTGTTGAAATACAATTTACGCCGTTTTGCAACACTCCATCCTAAATAACTGGGCTTAAACACTCGCTCTCGAGGGAATAGCGACATTTCAGATCTGCAGTTCCTGTTCTTAGCGACTTAGCCTCTGATAAAGCGGTACTCCTACAGCCTAATATCCCAGATTGCTTAGAACGGTTTGTAGCTGTTGCTGTTCTGACAGAATATAAGATTAAATAAAAATAAAACTCTAGCCTATTCATTCCAGTCGGATGTTTACTTTGGAATTTATAAAAAGCTGAGCAACTCGCGAGTTGTGAATCACTTGATCTGGAGGTGAAAACACTGTAAATGTGTCCTCTAACAGACTGTAAATCTTCTAAGGGGGAGTTTTGAAGTAAAACAACCTCAGCAGTTTTAAGTATTCTGCATCAGTAAGCAATAAAAGGCAGGGAGAAAAAAAAAACATGCGTCTTGCTGAATTGATACCCTCCTGCTCAACGAAACTTTAATCAAGAGCTTTTAGGTGCAAGAGTCAGCGCTGTTATCCTGAAATGATGTTTGTTTCATAGGGCCTGTTTATATGGAAATCCAAATGAGAGTTTTGTGGCTTGTCTCTTTGAGGTCATTTATATTCCAGTGTACTCCTAAAAGTTGACACTATATTTATATCTTTGAAGACAAGTATTTGCATTTATACTACTAGTCAAAAGTTTGGAATCATTAAGAATTTTCTTTTTTATGTTTTTGAAAGAAGTTTCTTTTGCTCACCGAAGCTACATTTATTTGATACATTAAAAACAGCAATACTGTGAGATATTATTACAATTTAAAATAGCTTGTTTTCTATTTTAATATATTTTAAAATGTCATTTATACCTGTGAATTTTCAGCTTTGATCTGTCAGAAATCATTCTGATATTTGCTTTAAATTTGAATTATTTCTGATTATTAGCGATGTTGAAAACTGCTTAACATTTTTTGTAAACCAAGAATCATTTTTCCCCATGGTTTCTTTAATAAACAAAGTCCAAAAGAACAGCATTTGTTTGAGAAATATTTTGCAACATTTACATGTCTTTATTCTCACTTTTTTAATTTTACTTTTATTTTACAACAATACAATATGAAAAACATTCTGACATTACTTCTAATATATTTCATAGAAACACTAAATCTTTTTATACAGATGTATTGTGTCCTTAATTATAATAATAATAATTATTATTATTATTCAATCATACATACTCTAAACGTAAGCAGCAAAAAGTTTTTCAACATTGATAATAAGAAATATTAATTCAGCTTTCCCATGAATAAATTACATTTAAAATATATTAAAATACAAAACTGTATTTTAAATTGTAATAATTCACAATTTTACTGTTTTTGATCAAATAAATCTTTCAAAACATAAAAAATCTTAATTCTTCCAAAAAAACAATTGTTCAATTCCAGAAAAAAAATGACCAAAAATATTGATGACTTTTTTTGTGAAATCCGAGAATAATACATTGTTGAACATTTTATTGTCGTCTTTGTCAGGAAGTAGGAAAAAAAGAGAAAGAAATATGAAATGTCTATATCGTCCATTTTATACCAAAATAACTTTAAAACACATTGTAATTCTGAACCCATAAGTACAAGCTTCCCAGGAGGACTTGAAGGCAGCAACAGTGGGTAAAACTTAAAACTCTTGTTTTGGTGCAGTGAATAAGTGTTCGCTGAATAGACAGCCTTGTGACTCACTAGGATGCATTAGCACTTACAAATACGAAGTGGCCATGTGCGTCCCTGAACAGCACCAAAAGTGGTTTACGTGATTGGATCACAAGATACATTGGACCCCATTTCTATCTGTATTTATAGCTGACCACTTGTGGTTGGATGACTAGAGACAGATGTTAATACCAGGTGTAAATGGGGCCATACTACAGCATTGTTGGAAAAAGAGAGTTACTATATATAAATGAGTGCAACACAGAGAGCCAAAAGTTCAGCTGTGAATGTGGATAAAAAAGTTCTGCTGCAATTGGTGTGGACATTTAATTGAGCTCTGAGGGACAAACTGAGAAGATGCTTGTCTGTGTGCCATACTTTTAAGGAAATAGTGCACCAAAACAAATTCATTATTTACTGGCCCCATGCTGTTCTGTATCTGCATGAATTTGAAATTTGACTAAACTTAAAAAAGGACACAAAGTATCATAAAAGTAATTTATATGACTTGTGCACTATATTTCAATAACTTTTAAGTCACTGTTTAAGTCACAGACCATCTTCACCTTGCAGGTTGTTAAAGGAATAGTTTTCCCGAAAAATGTGAATTTGCTGAAAAGGCCCGAGGCTATCCAAGATGTAGATGAGTTAGTTTTGGAGAAATTTAGCATTTCATCACTTGCTCACCAATGGATCCTCTGCAGTGAATGGGTGCCGTCAGAATGAGAGTCCAAGCAGCTGATAAAAACATCACAATAATCCACAAGTAATCCACACCACTCCAGTCCATCAATTCGTATCCTGTGAAGTGGAAAGCTGCATGGTTGTAAGAAACAAATTCATCATTCAGGCATTTTAACTTCCAACCAAACTTAGTCTACTAGTGCTAGATCTGTGCATATTTCTCTCCTGATTCAGAAAAGATTTGTTTCTTTTTTTCTTTTCTTTTTTTCAGTGATGAAAGCAGTCATGTGGATTATTGTGATGTTTTAAACTCTCATTTAAACTCTCACCCATTCACTGCAGAGGATCCGTTGGTGAGCAAATCATGTAATGCTACATTTCTCCAGATCTCTTCTAATGAAGAAAGAAACTCCTCTACATCTCGGGTGGCCTGAATGTGAATAAATTCATTTTTGGGTGAACTATTCCTTTAACAAAAGCTAAGGCAGGTGTCAAAATTTTCAGTGGTAACAAATTAAATTTCATTATGCTTCTCACATAAACGTGAGATAACGTTCAGTGACATGTAAAGCTTTTTCATTAGTGAAGCAACTGCGATTTAGTTAGTGCTTCCGTTTGTTTGTGAAAGACAGAAACAGTGGGAGACGGAGGGAGAGAAATTGCGTAAATTTTTTTGCACTCTGCAAGACGTCTAACCTCCATAGCAGTCGATTATGACATCACGCATTGAAAATGAAGTCCACTGCTGGAAACCATCATCTGCTCAGTACCCAGAGCGCTGGAGTGTTTGCCAGTATTTAGCCTGAGCATTTACTCAACCAGTCAGTAATCATGCTTACGTAACTAATTATTGCCTGGATGTCGCTCCCCTGGAAGGCCTTTTCTTTCAGCTGATTGTTTAGGGAAAATGAAGAGACAGCTGATTAGATTCACTACGCTTCTTCAAGCCACAGTCCATTATTTCACCATGCTCCTGCGCAAGCAAGGACCTGTTAAAGGGCAATCATCCTGATATTCATAAAGTCATGGGCTGTAATAGCACGATGAATGCATATTTCATTCTATTTACGTCTTTTTGAAGCAGAAACACAAGCATTATGGTTGCAGTGATGCAGAGATGTGCGATGCGCCCACACCTGGACCGCAGCATCCTCTTCACTTGATTAGTGCTTCTGATGGTGGGGTTGGTGTGAAAAGAATCATTGTGTCATTTTGCATCCATTGAACTGATGTGTGAAAATACGCCCCTACAAATGTGAACATTTGGTTATCACAGTGTTCCCACACTGATGTGCATTCATTCTGCCACCAGAAAAGAGAAAGAGGTTTGTTGAGCCTGTTTCACATGTACTGTGTCTGCAGGGCCGCGAGCGTCACAGCACAATTTCTATATATCAAGTTTTAATATATTTTAAAACATAATTTGTTCTTGTTACGCCAAAGCTGAATTTTCAGCATCATTACTCCAGTCTTCAGTGTCACATGATCCTTCAGAAATCATTCTAATATGCTGATTTGCTGCTCAAGAAACATTTCTGATTATTATTCAAATTTGTTGTGCTGCTTTGTATTTTTGTGGAAACTTTTTTTTTTCTTTCAGATTCTTTGATAAATAGGAATGAACAGCATTTATTTGAAAAGTTTTTTTTTTTTTTGTAGCATTATGAAAGTCTTTACTGTCATTTCTGATCAATTTAATGCATCCTTGCTGAATAAAAGTATGCATTTTTTTTAAAAGTCAGAAATGTATAAATACTTGGTAATCGCAAGCCAGTTAATCGCAACTTTCTATCTCATAATTCAGACAATTCTGACTTATTTCTTAATTCTGACATTTTCTTCTCAGAATTGCATGTTTATATCTCAGAATTTAGACTTCTCAGAATTGCAAATTGTGAGATATAAACTTACAATTGTATGAAAGTCAGAACTGAGTTTATATCTCTCGATTCAGATTTTTTTCTCTCAATCCTTTCATAAAATTCATAATTGGGAGATGTGAACTCAGAATTGCAAGGGGAAAAAAAGCCACAATAGAATTTTTTAATTCCATGGTAGAAACAGGCTACCATAATACACATGCAAATATTGGATAAATTATTTTTAATTAAATATAGGGATGTAACGATACACTCAACTCATGATGCAATACGATTCACAATACTGATTATATTAATCCAGATCAAAGAAATAAATAATACAAATAAAATAAATCTCTTCATATAAACAAAACACCTCTGAATGAAACAAAAACAGCAGACGAGCTGAATGAAAACGCAAATTCACTTTCTGACAGCAGATGGCGCTTATGGAACAGCAGCGATAGAATGTTTCCTTGGTTACCGCAAACAAAGCAGTTCTGCCCTATAATTACTATTTTAATATGCATTATACAGAGGTAAAATCAAAAAAAAAATACCATTTATACTCTTCTGAAGACAGTCAGTTCCTCTCAGAGATACCCTCATATAAATTCCTATCCCTAATTGTATCGTGATTCGTTTACGAATCATCTCAACTGACAAGAACCGTAACGTATATATATTTTTTAACCAACTCGAGGTGCATCGTTACATCCCTAAATAATTGCATTATAAAGTAATAAGATGTTTTGCACTGCATGGATGAAAGAAAGCCATACAGAAAGTTTGGAACACAAGGATGAGTAAAAAAAAAAAAATGCTGAACTTTTATATTTTAAGTAAACTGTTCCTTCAAAATTTTATTTTTGGAAATAGTCTGTGTGAAGCTGGTATTTATTTTGGGCAAAAACATACTGGGTATATCACGTCAGCATTATCCATGACACACCCTGCATGTAATACTATTTCAGTGAAGAAAGATGACAAGATATTAGACCCATCTATACTGCAGGTGAACAACAACATGACAAAGACACTAATAGAGGAGATCATAAATCATGAGACATGAGTATTTTCAGGCCATTCACTGCAGTGGTTTGAAAACAGCATGACATGATGGATGCTTTTCAGTTATTGCCTCAAGCACACAAGTACACAAACCCCCACACACAGCTTCTTATTCCCTCCCCATTTCACTTCCTCTGTTTTATATCAGTCTACATTATTTCTTTACGCCTTGTGCCTTGAGAAAATCCCTCGCCTGCAAACTGCGGGACATCCACCATGTGGAACGGCATCCAGAGACACAGCGAGAGTCAAACATCTGCTGTAGCGTTCGGCTTCTCTTCTCAGTGTGAGCCTGTGGCGTCTTGAGTAATGACTGTACCGCTATCGTTGTCTGACAGAGCGACGTATACCCTCAAACCGTTTTCCCTGCTCCTGCAGAAGAGATACAGAAACATACCTAACACACAAACAGGTGTGTGAGTCCTTCTTTTACAGTCCACAACTGATTTGTATTAACAAGTGTTTTTTAAGACCATCCTTGCACTTAGATATATGCAAAAGTTTGAGGCCAGTAAGATATTTTTTATGTTTTTGAAAGTCGTATGCTCACCATGGCTAACGAAAAATGCAGTAATATTGTGAAATATTATTACATTTCAAAATAATTATTCTTGTGATGTCAAAGCTGAATTTTCAGCATCATTACTACATTCTTCAGTGTCACATGATCCTTCAGAAATAATTCTAATAAGTTGATTTGCTGCTGTCACGAATCCGGTTCATGGTCTTCCGTCCACTCACCATCGGAGGTCGCCCTTCCATCATATTGACTCTTGCACCACACAGACTGCTGCACGTCACACTGGACTGCATTTCCCATAATCCATTGCACTGATCACACAGTTGTCACAAATCACACACTCACCCGAAAGCTATTACACCCACTATAAAACACACACTCAGATCCTGATTTAGTTGCTGAGTATTGTCTAGCGTTTAGCACTCTCCTAGTGTTAGCTACTGTACCAAGCCATTCAGTGTTTGTTTCCTGTCTGGTCTCTAGTATTGTTCTGCGTTTATCATCTCTCCAAGTGATAGCTGCTTTACGGAGCCTTTTCTTGTCTTAGTTTCTAGTTTCTATTTCCTAGTTCTAGTCTTAGTCTAGTCTCGTTATGTTTCCTGATTTCCTAGTTCCTGATTCTTGCCCATTTATTTTGGATTAACCCCTTGCTTGCTGTTTCGGACTGTGTTTGCTCCTCGCCTGGACTTTTGCTCATGTTATCGGATTACCCCTCTTGTCAAGCCCTCTGGATATTGTTCACCGATCAAAAACCCACGTTTGCCCTAGGATTACTCCTGTCTTCCTGTGCCATACCTGTTTGCTCTTGTTTGACCCTTCCTGTGTTTTGACCATGTTTCATGTTTCAAGCTTGCACTTGGTTCCGCACGTCTTGCATCTCGTTCAACCCCGTTACAGAATACTCAGCCACACTAGGATCCAGCAGCTTTTCTAAAGGACCCTGGCCAGGTATGGACCCATTCAACCAGATGCTCGACCTGCAACAAGGGAGTTTATCCATTGAGGAATATGTCATTCAATTCTGTGAGTTATCTTTTAGGGTACCTTTTGATGAGGTCGTATTAAAAGACATTTTTCATTTCGGACTAAGTGAGCCCATAAAGTCATGAGGGGAAGTTTAATTGTAGTTTAAAGGACTTTATGGACTATGCTTTGATGTGTGCTGGCCCTTTGTTTACTGTGGGTGTCGCGGAAGAGGAACGTGACACCGCGTCTGTGACTGAAATGGCAGACGCACCAGAGCGCACTCACAAAATGGCGGGCACAACAACGCACCGTCATTTCTCAGTAGATCTTCCAGAGTCTCATCATGTCTCAGCGAATTGCCATGAGTCAAGTCAAGTCACGGCTGATCTTCATGATCTTCATGAGGCAAGTCAAGTCACTGTTGATCTTCATGAATCCAGTCAAATCACAGTTAATCGTCATGAGTCAAGTGAAGTCACGGCTGATCTTCATGAGGCAAGTCAAGTCATAGTTAATCATCATGAATCAAGTCAAGTCATAGTTAATTGTCATGAGTCCAGTCAAGTCACCATTGATCTTCATGAATCCAGTCAAGTCACAGTTGATCATCTTGAGTCAAATCACATCTCTGCTGATCTTCCAGAGTCTCGTCAAGTCACAGCTGTTCATCCAGTCATGCCACCTCACAACTGATCATCCAGAGTCTTGTGATGTCTTGTCCGTCACACCCAGATATTCAAGGTCAGTCCTTCGTTATCCCAGTCTGCACGTTGTCTGTACACGCAGCTGGTATCCCCAAACCCACTCACTCTAACCCTTCTTTTCCTGAACTAATTCTCCTGTCTGAAGCTCTTCCCATGATGGGGATCGCTTTATGTTGCGTTTGGGCTGCATTCACCACCACAGAACTGCCCGAGGTGGCGACATCCACTGTGATGTCTCCAGAGGTGGCTGCACATGCTGCAGAACCTTCTGAAGCGGCTGTGCTTGCTTCAGCTCCTTGTATGGTGGTGGCGTCCAGCAATGTACTCTCAGCCTGTCGTGTTGCAGTTAAGGAGACTGTTACTGCTGTAGATCCTCCGGAGGTTCTGTAGCGGTTGCCGCCACCTCTGGAGGATCTAGTGATATCCACTCACTAACCCTCGTCCTGTCCTGTCACGGCTATAGAGGCCACCTGTGAACCCTCGTCCTGTCCTGTCACAGCTATGAGGGCCGCCTGTGAACTCTCTGTCTGTCCTGTCACGGCTATGGAGGCCGTTAGTGAACTCTTGCCTTGCTTTGAACCGGCCAATGAGGCCATCTCCGAACTCTTGTCTGGTTCTGAATCAGCCTTGGAAGCTGATTGTTATCTGTCTGTCTGTCTAGATGCTGATTTTGAACTTTCTGTCAATCTGTCTGATCAGGAACTGTCAGTATGTCCAGGATCAACCTATGAATCAGTTTTTGAATTGTCTGTCTGTCCCATTTTCCCTAAAGAGTCTGATTTTGAACTGTTTGTCTTGTCAGTTTCTGTCACTGAACTGTCTGCTTCAGTTCCCATCAATGCATTCAATTGTTAACTGTCTGTTGGTTTGAATTCTGCAGTCAAATCTGCTTATGAACTGTTTAACTGTCCAATTTCAGTCAATGAGTCAGGTTTCGAACTGTCTTCCTGTCCAGTTCCAGTCAATGAGTCAAATTTTGAACTGCCTGTCTGTCCAGTCACTGTTAATGAGTTAAATTTTGAATTGTCTGCCTGTCCAGTTTTGATCAGGGAGTTTGCTTATGGACTGTCTGCCCGCTCAGTTGCCACCAGGGAAAATATTGAAGGACTTCCTATGTTCCCTGTCTCGGTCCTTAGTTTCTAGTTTCTAGTTCCTAGTTCCTAGTTCCTAGTTCTAGTCTTAGTCTAGTCTCGTTGTGTTTCCTGATTTCCTAGTTCCTGATTCTTGCCCATGTATTTTGGATTAACCCTTTGCTTGCTGTTTCGGACTGTGTTTGCTCCTCGCCTGGACTCTTGCTCATGTTATCGGATTACCCCTCTTGTCAAGCCCTCTGGATATTGTTCGCCGATCAAAAACCCACATTTTCCCTAGGATTACTCCTGTCTTGCCTGTGCCATACCTGTTTGCTGTTGTTAGACCCTGCCTGTGTTTTGACCATGTTTCATAATAAAAGCTTGCACTTGGAACCGCACATCTCACATCTCACATCTCGTTCGCCCCGTTACAGCTGTTCACGAAACATTTCTTATTATAATCAATATTGAAAACAGTTCTGCAACTTAATATTATTTGAAATACACTTTTTTGCAATATTATAAATTACTTTTACTGTCACTTTTGGTCAGTTTTATGCATCCTTGCTGAATGTAAGTATTATTATGAATGAATGGATGGTTTGAAAAAATGAGATCATTTTCCACAAAAATATTAAACAGCTGTTTTCAAAATTATTCCCATACATGTATTTTTTAAATAATTATTTTAATTTGAACTCCCCCACATTAGTATGTATATATATTTTTTTATAGTATATAAAAAAAATTATATATAAGTTTTATAGTATTTTAGCAGTCATTTTCTAGCATTCATTTTACAGTAAATTGATATAGTATATAAAAATAAGTTATATTTATATACCACATAAATGCAGACCATGTTTTTGTGAATTCAGCTGTCAGTCCAGCCCCTACAGCTAAAGGCAACATGTTTTATCAAACCACCAAGAGCAGACGGAGCCATTCACACATGATGTGTTCATGCATTCAAAAAACAAAAACAAAAAAACCTGGACAGAGTGCAGCAGACTGGAACCCTAAGCAAGAGGCATTCTTCAAAGTTGAACAACTTATAGCTTGACATGGCATCTTTCAAACACGCCGTTTATGATGCGAGACGCTAAATAAACAGCCAAGCGTGGCGCAACAACCAAAGATGTCCATCTGGTGCATGTGAACATAGGCAAACTATTATAAAAATAGCCCAGATGGAAAGCAAGAACAAGTGCTGTGTGAACGGCCCATAAATCTGCTTTGGACAGACTGACAAACGTGATTGTAAATAGACTTTTGAGTGTGCTTTTTCTTTGAATATCAGTGATTGCTTGTGGCCACAAATGACAGCCATATATACAGGTGCATCTCAATAAATTAGAATGTCATGGAAAAGTTCATTTATTTCAGTAATTCAACTCAAATTGTGAAACTCGTGTATTAAATAAATTCAACGCACACAGACTGAAGTAGTTTAAGTCTGGTTCTTTTAATTGTGATGATTTTGGCTCACATTTAACAAAAACCCACCAATTCACTATCTCAACAAATTAAAATACTTCATAAGACCAATAAAAAAAAAACATTTTTAGTGAATTGTTGGCCTTCTGGAAAGTATGTTCATTTACTGTATATGTACTCAATACTTGGTAGGGGCTCCTTTTGCTTTAATTACTGCCTCAATTCGGCGTGGCATGGAGGTGATCAGTTTGTGGCACTGCTGAGGTGGTATGGAAGCCCAGGTTTCTTTGACAGTGGCCTTCAGCTCATCTGCATTTTTTGGTCTCTTGATTCTCATTTCCCTCTTGACAATACCCCATAGATTCTCTATGGGGTTCAGGTCTGGTGAGTTTGCTGGCCAGTCAAGCACACCAACACCATGGTCATTTAAACAACTTTTGGTGCTTTTGGCAGTGTAGGCAGGTGCAAATCCTGTTGGAAAATGAAATCAGCATCTTTAAAAAGCTGGTCAGCAGAAGGAAGCATGAAGTGCTCAAAAATTTCTTGGTAAACGGGTGCAGTTACTTTGGTTTTCAAAAAACACAATGGACCAACACCAGCAGATGACATTGCACCCCAAATCATCACAGACTGTGGAAACTTAACACTGGACTTCAAGCAACTTGGGCTATGAGATTCTCCACCCTTCCTCCAGACTCTAGGACCTTGGTTTCCAAATGAAATACAAAACTTGCTCTCATCTGAAAAGAGGACTTTGGACCACTGGGCAACAGTCCAGTTCTTCTCCTTAGCCCAGGTAAGACGCCTCTGATGTTGTCTGTGGTTCAGGAGTGGCTTAACAAGAGGAATACGACAACTGTAGCCAAATTCATTGACACGTCTGTGTGTGGTGGCTCTTGATGCCTTGACCCCAGCCTCAGTCCATTCCTTGTGAAGTTCACCCAAATTCTTGAATCGATTTTGCTTGACAATCCTCTTAAGGCTGCGGTTCTCTCGGTTGGTTGTGCATCTTTTTCTTCCACACTTTTTCCTTCCACTCAACTTTCTGTTAACATGCTTGGATACAGCACTCCGTGAACAGCCAGCTTTTTTGGCAATGAATGTTTGTGGCTTACTCTCCTTGTGAAGGGTGTCAATGATCTGTCAGATCAGGCTGTCAGATCAGCAGTCTTCCCCATGATTGTGTAGCCTAGTGAACCAAACTGAGAGACCATTTTGAAGGCTCAGGATTCCTTTGCAGGTGTTTTGAGTTGATTAGCTGATTGGCATGTCACCATATTCTAATTTGTTGAGATAGTGAATTGGTGGGTTTTTTGTTAAATGTGAGCCAAAATCATCACAATTAAAAGAACCAAAGACTTAAACTACTTCAGTCTGTGTGCATTGAATTTATTTAATACATGAGTTTCACAATTTGAGTTGAATTACTGAAATAAATGAACTTTTCCACGACATTCTAATTTATTGAGATGCACCTGTATATTCAGTACAACGTGATATTTTAATAGCATTATCTCAGTTCGTTTTCTTCTATTTGTGTTTGTTTGTTTGTTTGTTTTCTAGAATTCCTGCCATCCTGTCTTTTGTGATCGCATGAGCTGAATCATAAATATGTCTAACAAGTTAAATTACATTCCCTAAGCGGCTCAGGTGAGAGACCGAAGCTTTTTTGTCTCGCTGCTACTTTCATCCATTGGATGAAACCACAGTTTTTTTTTTTCCTTTTTCACAAAATAAGCTGCTTAGCTTTTTGTTTACAAATTTTTCTCAGGGAGAATCATTGGATTAGTGTGTGATTTGTAGGTATTGATTATAGTGATCAGGCTCACACTAGACCAACAAACAACATTTTAAGAAACATATGCCTTTTTAAAAATGCACTTGATTTGGAACAGGGAATTTTAATACTTTTGGCAGCTGCTCAAGTGTCTGATTGTTTAGCTTGTGCTACAAACTGTGCTACAAAATGTGACCCTGGACCACAAAACCAGTCATAAGGGTCAATTTTTTGAAATTGAGATTTATACATCATCTGAAAGCTGAATAAATAAGCTTTTATAAGCCATTAAGCCAATAAGCCATTGATGTATGGTTTGTTAGGATAGGACAATATTTGGCTGAGGTACAACTATTTGAAAATCTGGAATCTGAGGGTGCAAAAAAAAATCAAAATCAAAAATCAAAATCAAAATATTAAGAAAATCGCCTTTAAAGTTGTCCAAATGAAGTCTTTAGCTATGCATATTACTAATCAAAAATTAAGTTTTGATATATTTACAGTAGGAAATTTACAAAATATCTTCATGTAACATGATCTTTATTTAATATCCTAATGATTTTTGCCATTAAAGAAAAATCAATAATTTTAACCCATGTTGGCTATTGCTACAAATATACCTGCACTACTTATGACTGGTTTTGTGGTCCAGGGTCACATATATGAAAAATGAAAAAGACCATTTTGATTTGTATGGAACAGCTATTATTGCAGTAAACTTGTTCACTGCAGTTTCTATTTTTTTATTAATATATGTAAAAAAAAAAATAAATAAATAAAAAATCTGACCATTTATTGCTTTTTACTAAATGAAAACAAAACCTAAAATCATATTTTGCCTACTTAAAAATATTAATATAGAAATATAAAAAATATATTATACAAAAAAATATACAAAGTGGAAGGCTACACATTTTTTACAGTTTACACATTGTTAGTTACAATGAAAGAATCTGCAAGCATGTAGAAAATGAAAACTTGCACGTTTTAGGACGCGCTACTGACAAATTTAAACAATTCCGATTGGCCATTGCGTTCAACAGACATGTCTGTGATTGGCTACAATGCTCAACACTGTTAAACACGTTGTAAATAAAAACTTCTGAAGCTCTTAACAGAGGCTCACACAAATACGCACAGGAGAGTTTGAAAGCTGCACCTGTCGGCTGTTGTAGTGAGACATTAGTGAAAGTGGCTGGCTTACTTTATAAACTAAATTTAGGATGACCACTTTGTTTCTAGGTTTGGCATGCAACCGTTTTCAAATACTCTGGATTACGTCAAGCAGAAACTCTTGACGCATAGTGTTTCTAATAGAGCTTTGGGATTTAGCCAAAACACTGACTCCATTAGTCATGAGCATCATTGACTGGCTTTATTAACCAGAGCTTAGACATAGCTTACAGCACGCTGAGTTTTGAAGAGAGAATCTCTGTTTAGCAATGCTAAAGCACCAAAGCTTTGAAGGCAAAGTCTCGCTGAAGGGCAAAGAGTTGGTATAGATCTGTTGATTCTGACGCCTGGGAGTTTGAAGTCTCTCACAGTAATTGGTTAATGATCTCTTAAATAAAGTGAGCATGAAGAATTTTAATCATTTTTTGGGCAATTGGGGCTCAAATGATTTATTTAATCTATATTGTGTCAATACTTAGAGACAACAAACAAATGAGATGACACCTTAATGCCATGCGGCTAATGCCTTGTTCACACATATAGCACCCCTAGCGATGAAATATTCATTCTGGAAGGCGTTTTTATAAAAAACTGCAGCAGTAGATAATATATCAGGAACAAGATGATTGATTATCAATGCATGAATCAATTTCATTTGTTTTCCATGCATCATTTTCAGTCATTATGTCCCTGTAGCTATGCATTATTTAGAACAGTAAAATCGCTCACAGTAACTTCTCTATCACAAGATGGATCACATGAAATAAAGTGTCTTCACTACCATTGGTAGTGGCAGTAATGATGCCACTCATTTGCATAAAAATAATCATTTATTAAGTTTTTCGAACTGGGTGGCTTATGTCACCAAAAATTGCACAGAATCAACAAACCCAGCGTTCTTTCACGTATAAACATATTTCCTATTAAAACAGCAAATCTGAAACTAAATATTTTTCAAAGCAATACCTTGCTATTTGCTAGTTGGTTGCAGTTATGAGGGGGCGGATCATTCTTATTCTAAAGAGCATGATTGGACAAAAATCTGTGTGCAGGATGAGTCATAAATATTTTTGTTCTATTTCCTGGAAGACAATGTGTGTAAATATTCATTTTAAATGTGTTTCTCTGTTTAAAATGAATTTTGTCAACATTTAAGAGTACTACATTACTGTTTAAATTATTTTTGATGCTTTTAAAAGAGGATTCTTATGCTCACTATCATTTATTTGATCAAAAATATTATTACAATTTAAAGTGGCTGTTTTCTGTTTGAGTGTATTTTCAAATGTCATTTATTTCTGTGATGCAAAGCTGAATTTTCAGCATCATTACTCCAGTATTCAGTGTCACATAATCCTTCAGAAATCATTGTAATATGCTGTATATATATATATTATTGTATTACATATATATACATAAATATTACATATTTATATTATTATTATCTATTTATTTTTTAGGATTCTTTCATTAATATTTATTTTGAAATTGAAAACTTTTGTACCATTATAAATGTCTTTACTGACACTTTTTAACAATTTAATGCATCTTTGCTGAAGCAGTAATTTTGTTCAAAACAAATCTTACTGCCTTCATACTTTTCAATGCTAGTGTGTAGATGAATGTCTTTAAGAAAGATTATATGAATATTGGCTCAGCAAAACTGATAGAAACTGATTAGTATCAAATTAACCTCAGTTCTATGCGATAGGGTTCATATGAAGTTCAAAGATCTGAAAAGTTAATTAGCTACATATTCAAGCAGAAATTATCCTATCACTGCCTTCAATCAACCCAAAAACCCTAACCGCAATTCACTTTAAAAAGATTGTTAAAGTCAACAGAGCTCTTCATTTCTAAACTCTCATATAGAGGAGGTTCTTCTAAAGTCTTGCTCAAACTCTCTGAATCTTAAGCATTCAGTTGTAGAAACACTCAAAGATCTCTTTACATGGCAGTGCATTTTATTTTGTCTTTCTCACAGGATGCTCAGATGCAGATGCTCTTGTGTTCTCCAGTGCTTGGACAGCATGCTGAAATCCTGCAAAGTATTAGTGTCACATGGGCTGCTCAGGATGCAGAGCGTGTTGGCATAATCTGACGGTGTGTAGTGTTTCTCTCTCTGGAGACGAGCACACTCATCCCGCTGAACCACACAAGCAAACAGCAAAGCATCAAAGACAAAAACAAGAGTCTCACCTGCATTAATCACGTCCTCTTTTATACCCACACGTGTTTGTGTTTGATGACAAACAGTGAGAAGTGACGAGGTCCAAAATACTCAGTTCACTTCATTATGTGTAAAATCCCTGCAGCACAGTGATCCATGGTAACACCATATTAGACTGATTGATTACCAAATTCATATCCCGCATGTACAGTGGGGCAAAAAAGTGTTTAGTCAGCCACCAATTGTGCAAGTTCTCCCACTTAAAAAGATGAGAGAGGCCTGTAATTTTCATCATAGGTATACCTCAACTATGAGAGACAAAATGAGAGAAAAAAAATCCAGATAATCACATTGTAGAATTTTTAAAGAATTTATTTGCAAATTATGGTGGAAAATAAGTATTTGGTCAATAACAAAATTTCATCTCAATACTTTGTTATATACACTTTGTTGGCAATGACAGAGGTCAAACGTTTTCTGTAAGTCTTCACAAGGTTTTCACACACTGTTGCTGGTATTTTGGCCCATAAGGTTAGGGCCAAAATACTTTCAACTCCCTCCAAAGTTTTTCGATGGGGTTGAGATCTGGAGACTGGCTAGGCCACTCCAGGACCTTGAAATGCTTCTTCTGAAGCCACTCCTTTGTTGCCCGGCGGTGTGTTTGGGATCATTGTCATGCTGAAAGACCCAGCCACGTTTCATCTTCAATGCCCTTGCTGATGGAAGGAGGTTTTCACTCAAAATCTCACGATACATGGCCCCATTCATTCTTTCGTTTACACGGATCAGTCGTCCTGGTCCCTTTGCAGAAAAACAGCCCCAAAGCATGATGTTTCCACCCCCATGCTTCACAGTAGGTATGGTGTTCTTTGGATGCAACTTAGCATTCTTTCTCCTCCAAACACGACAAGTTGAGTTTTTACCAAAAAGTTCTATTTTGGTTTCATCTGACCATATGACATTCTCCCAATCCTCTTCTGGATCATCCAAATGCTCTCTAGCAAACTTCAGACGGGTTCGGACATGTACTGGCTTAAGCAGGGGGACACGTCTGGCACTGCAGGATTTGAGTCCCTGGTGGCGCAGTGTGTTACTGATGGTAGCCTTTGTTACTTTGGTCCCAGCTCTCTGCAGGTCATTCACTAGGTCCCCCCGTGTGGTTCTGGGATTTTTGCTCACAGTTCTTGTGATCATTTTGACCCCACGGGTGAGATCTTCGTGGAGCCCCAGATCGAGGAGATTATCAGTGGTCTTGTATGTCTTCCATTTTCTAGTAATTGCTCCCACAGTTGATTTCTTCACACCAAGCTGCTTACCTATTGCAGATTCAGTCTTCCCAGCCTGGTGCAGGTCTACAATTTTGTTTCTGGTGTCCTTTGACAGCTCTTTGGTCTTGGCCATGGTGGAGTTTGCAGTTGGACTGTTTGAGGTTGTGGACAGGTGTCTTTTATACTGATAACGAGTTCAAACAGATACCATTAATACAGGTAACGAGGACAGAGGAGCCTCTTAAAGAAGAAGTTACAGGTCTGTGAGAGCCAGAAATCTTGCTTGTTTGTAGGTGACCAAATACTTATTTTACCGAGGAATTTACCAATTAATTCTTTAAAAATCCTACAATGTGATTTTTTGGATTTTTTTTTTCTCATTTTGTCTGTCATAGTTGAGGTATACCTATGATGAAAATTACAGGCCTCTCTCATATTTTAAATTGGGAGAACTTGCACAACTGGTGGCTGAAAATACTTTTTTGCCCCACTGTATATATGGTATTTACACCTTTTCAGTAAAGTGACTTTTTATGTGTGACCCAGGTGACAAATTATTTTAAATGTTATTAAAACATCAAAATGTTATTTAAATGTTACAAAATTTTTTTTTTTTACAACATTCTGCTAACAAAATATGGGATTTAAAAATGTATTTGTAATATTCTAATAACATTAACTCTTTCACCGCCAGCGTTTTTTTAAAAAGTTGCCAGCCGCCGCCAGCGTTTTTGATGATTTTCACCTAAATTTGACGGCCCTCAGAATATTTTCTGCTATGAATATAAGAACATATTATATATCAAAATAAAGAAAATAAATAAATAAATAAAGTCTCTGCTTTTAAACAAAAAAAAACTATTTTATTCTATCTTCATGTGTTCATGTTTTATGACCATTTGAACACAGGTGGGTACCATCAAAAATACAACATTTTGGACAAAAAACTGAGAAAAATGCATTTTTATCAAAGTAGTACATTTTCATGCAAAATACATTCAGATGTCATATTCTTTCACCTGTAAATAATTATATGAATAATTTAAATTGCATTCAATAAATAGAACAAACAGACACACACACAGACACACACACACACACACACAAACATATGATTATACACACACACAGGCTACATACATACATATGCATACATATACTGTACATGCACACACACACGTCCGTCCACACACACACACACGTGCACACACACACACACACACACACACACGTGCACACACACACACACAAACATATACATATACATACATATGATTATACACACACACACAGGCTACATACACTGTACATGCAGACAGACAGATAGATAGATAGATAGATAGATAGATAGATAGATAGATAGATAGATAGATAGATAGATAGATAGATAGATAGATAGAACACACACACACACACCCCTATTCAGATCGACGGATCGGTTATAACTACAGATGTTTCTGTGTCTCTCTCTCTCTCACGGACTACATCGTCCCGATCAGATTCAAAATGGTCAAAGCATGATCTACATAGGCTATGATCTATATATGATCTACATTTTCTCTGACCCTCCATGTATGCCGATCGTCTTCTATTCGCACCCTAAAGACCCGGAAGATTATCCCGTAACTCATTCAGGACATGCGCTAGGGCTTCCCTTACCGTAATACACCTAGAACACGGAAAGCCGTAAAAACTCGTCAAGCGTTGTCTCTTAATTGACGAGATATCTCGTCAATGGCGTTGAAAGAGTTAAAATGTCCAGTTTTCTCATTCTGTAATTAGAATGTTATTTAAAGGTTACTAAAACGTTTCTTACAACATTCCTTATTTTCAAATTAAATATTACATTTAAATGTATTTTTAACATTATAACAACGTCAACATTAAGAAGTACAACTATAAGGACATTTTAAAAATGTTGTTCTAAAAATGTTTTCTCTCAATGTTATAACAGCATTCCTCAAATACAAATAACATCATGAGGTTGTTCAAATAATGTTGTTTGTTGATTGTTTTCTCTCAACATTATGAGAACGTGTATCAAATATTAATAATGTTCTAAGAATGGTCCATAAACATTTTCAGAACATTTTGTCCTAACATTTTAACATAAAAAAAACTGTGATAGTTGTAGATGGGGAAGTACTTAAAGTTGTGTAAGTGAGAGTAAGAGTAAAACTTAGTTGTTATTAGGTTTTTCTCTTCTGTTGCTCTTCTATTTGTGAGTCTCTGTGTTTGTTTTGTGGAGTAACCGATAAGGAGATACTGATAACTCATTGCCATCGGAAAGGACAAAAGAGAGAAAAACAGACTAATTGTTTTTACCCAATGGGGAAAAGAGACAGTTGGAAGTCAGCAAAATGGCTTACAGCACCTTTAAATCTGTCTTTCTCTCACTCACTCACTCAAATTTTGCCTCTCTAGCAAAAGTTCATGATTAGCAGATGATTCATTGCTTTCATTGAACCTTCGCCAAACTCAGCCAACATGACTGAAGGGAGAACAAATGAAAAGTTTATTGTCACTAGCCGGTCATCCCTCAAAGTTTATTTATTAGATTATGTGGTTGATAGAGTGGATGATGGTAGTTCATCTTCTCAAACAAGACTCAGGCGGACAGATTTGAACGGTTCTGAGGAAACGTCTCGCTGAGTCAGTCAATCCTTAACCGCTCGATGTAGATTGGACCTTCAGATCTGAAAATGTAAGATTTAAAGGGACAGTTCACCCAAAAATGAAAATTCTGTCATTAATTAGGCTACTCGCCCTCAATGTGTCTTGGTACTCTTGTGAACGTTCGTCGAATTCTGACACAGAAGAGAAGAAATTGTTGAATAAAGTCGCTATTTTTGTTTTTTTTTGTGCACATATTCTCGTAGCTTCATAACATTACTGTTGAACCACTGATGTCATATGGACTATTATAACACTGTCCTTACTACCTTTCTGGGACTTGAACATGTCAGTTGTGTTGCTGTCTATGAAGGGTCAGAAAGCTATCGGATTTCATCAAAAATATCTTAATTTGTGTTCCAAAGATGAACGAAAGTCAGGTTTGGAACGACATGAGGGTGAATAATTAATGACAGAATTTTCATTTTTGGGTGAACTATTCCTTTAAGACGAGAGTTGTGTTTATCAAGATGGCTGATTAGATGGAAGTATCGTTGATTTATGGGTTATATAAATCTGAGAACACATTGAAATATATATATATATATATATATATATACAGTGAGGAAAATAAGTATTTGAACACCTGCTATTTTGCAAGTTCTCCCACTTAGAAATCATGGAGGGGTCTGAAATTGTCATCGTAGGTGCATGTCCACTGTGAGAGACATAATCTAAAAAAAAAAATCCAGAAATCACAATGTATGATTTTTTAACTATTTATTTGTATGATACAGCTGCAAATAAGTATTTGAACACCTGTCTATCAGCTAGAATTCTGACCCTCAAAGACCTGAGTCTGCCTTTAAAATGTCCACCTCCACTCCATTTATTATCCTAAATTAGATGCACCTGTTTGAGGTCGTTAGCTGCATAAAGACACCTGTCCACCCCATACAATCAGTAAGAATCCAACTACTAGCATGGCCAAGACCAAAGAGCTGTCCAAAGACACTAGAGACAAAATTGTACACCTCCACAAGGCTGGAAAGGGCTACAGGGAAATTGCCAAGCAGCTTGGTGAAAAAAGGTCCACTGTTGGAGCAATCATTAGAAAATGGAAGAAGCTAAACATGACTGTCAATCTCCCTCGGACTGTGGCTCCATGCAAGATCTCACCTCGTGGGGTCTCAATGATCCTAAGAAAGGTGAGAAATCAGCCCAGAACTACACGGGAGGAGCTGGTCAATGACCTGAAAAGAGCTGGGACCACCGTTTCCAAGGTTACTGTTGGTAATACACTAAGGCGTCATGGTTTGAAATCATGCATGGCACGGAAGGTTCCCCTGCTTAAACCAGCACATGTCCAGGCCCGACTTAAGTTTGCCAATGACCATTCGGATGATCCAGAGGAGTCATGGGAGAAAGTCATGTGGTCAGATGAGACCAAAATAGAACTTTTTGGTCATAATTCCACTAAACGTGTTTGGAGGAAGAAGAATGATGAGTACCATCCCAAGAACACCATCCCTACTGTGAAGCATGGGGTGGTAGCATCATGCTTTGGGGTGTTTTTCTGCACATGGGACAGGGCGACTGCACTGTATTAAGGAGAGGATGGGGCCATGTATTGCGAGATTTTGGGGAACAACCTCCTTCCCTCAGTTAGAGCATTGAAGATGGGTCGAGGCTGGGTCTTCCAACATGACAATGACCAAGCACACAGCCAGGATAACCAAGGAGTGGCTCTGTAAGAAGCATATCAAGGTTCTGGCGTGGCCTAGCCAGTCTCCAGACCTAAACCCAATAGAGAATCTTTGAGGGAGCTCAAACTCCGTGTTTCTCAGCGACAGGCCAGAAACCTGACTGATCTAGAGAAGATCTGTGTGGAGGTGGGCCAAAATCCCTCCTGCAGTGTGTGCAAACCTGGTGAAAAACTACAGGAAACGTTTGACCTCTGTAATTGCAAACAAAGGCTACTGTACCAAATATTAACATTGATTTTCTCAGGTGTTCAAATACTTATTTGCAGCTGTATCATACAAATAAATAGTAAAAAAATCATACATTGTGACTTCTGGATTTTTTTTTTTTTAGATTATGTCTCTCACAGTGGACATGCACCTACGATGACAATTTCAGACCCCTCCATGATTTCTAAGTGGGAGAACTTGCAAAATAGCAGGGTGTTCAAATACTTATTTTCCTCACTGTATATATATATATATATAATAGTGCTGTCAAATGATTAATCGCGATTAATCGCATCCAAAATAAAAGTTTTTGTTTACATAATATATGTATGTGTGCTGTGTCTATTTCTTATGTATATATAAATGCACACACATGCATGTATGTATTTCAGAAAAATACGTTATGCTTATTTATTAAATATATTTATAATATAAAACTGTCACGTGTCGGCCTGTCTGAGTTCCTGTTTTTCCTTATTTGGTTTAGTTCCTGTTCTTGTTTGTTAATTATCATTCATTGTCCTCACCTGATTTGAATTATGTTGTTTGCTCTTTTGTTCTCTTCCATTTATAAGTCCTCAGTTTTCCCCTTGTATTTGTCTCGTCTTAATGTTATTAAATGGAAAAGTGGGTTTATGTTTATTTCGTTCTCCGAGCCTTTTTTTTTTAAGTTCGCTAAAAGCACATACCCGTGACAATAAATTATATGAATATAAATATATATATATGTAAATCTTTTCAAAATATATACTGTATGTGTGTGTATTTATATATACATAAATATACACAGTACACACACATATTATGCAAACAAAAACTTTTATTTTGCGATTAATCGTTTGACAGTACTAATATATATATATATATATATATATATATATATATATATATATATATACATGTGTGTGTGTGTGTGTGTGTATTTTATTTTGTTTTGTTTAAACCTATTTTTGTTTTGTTTACCATTATTTACATCCTATTATAGTATGTATCAATATTTTGAATTAGCTTTTATTTTTATATTTTCAGTTATTTATTATTTTTATATTATTCAGTTAGGCTATTTATTTTAATTTTAGTAAAAGTTTGGTCAATTTATTTTTTAATATTTCTATATGACTCTAATTTTAATATTTCTATATCTTTTAATTTCTTCTTAATTTTATTTCAGTTTCAGTAACTTTAGCACTTCTACATATTTATTACACTTCTAATTTTCTAAGCTTTTTTTTAAGTTAATGTTTTCATGTTTTATTGTAATTTACCTATACTTTATTTCATTTGCAAAAGAAAAAGCGCATTTTTATAGGTTTAGTTTATAACTACACAATATATATAGTTTATATTATAAATTAATATTTAGTTTATAATATATAGTTTATAACTACGCAAAATTTAAATGAATTATTAATTCATATTAAAATGAATAATACATTTTCAATATTCTGCACTATGTTCCTAGGTCACTTTTTAAATGTAAGAAAATTAGTGACATTAAGCATGTGAATTTATTCGGTACAGATGAACAGATTTTCATTTTGATGCTTTCACTAAAACTAAAAGAGAAATTGTTTATTTCTCATCAGCTTTTCACTCAAATGGCTCAACTGATAATAGAATTTGTGATTTCATTTTTTAAATTTTTTTATATTAAAGAATAGAAGGATTTTAGAGGTCTCAAACTCTCGAAATTCCTTTTTTTATGACTACATCAGTCAAAATTCCAGCCATTGAAATTTTATAAACTATCTTCTCTTTTGAGGGAACACTCCCAGGCTTCCTACAGTCATTGCCTTCATTTCCATGGCACAGTCTGAGGGTTACTTTTATCTGCGGTAATTGGCAGAAAATTGCATATGCTGTGGCTGTAGTTTTCTTACCCCCCTCAAAGAAAAAAGAAATAGCAATTATGGTTTCCCTTATCGAGCTCCTCCCTGGTGTAGGGCCAGAGCTCAACAGAAGAGAAGAACATTTCTTTTTCTCATTCCATGAAATTGACCACATATTGGGCCAAATGGGCTCTTTCTGTACACACGGAGAGGCTTGTGTGTTTGTTTTTCTCTTGCATTTTAGCTTGAGATCTTCCTGAAAGTCTGTTCATCAAATGCAATATTTAACTAAGTGTGTGTCTCTCCCTAAGGAAGACGTCTGCATGTTAAGCATTCTTCAGATAACGACCCTTTCTTTGTGCTTTCATTCCAAGGATACAAAAGCAATCACAAGTAACCATGGTTACAGATGTACGTCTTCTCAACGCAACAGTGCGTTTGCAGATATGGCATTATATCAAACATTTATGACTTAATTTGTGACTGGAGCAAATTTAATATCATGCAATTGAATCTTATGCTTTAATATGTGCGGTATCCATCGCCTCGCAAGACGTGTCTTGAATCCTCAGAAGCTGAGAGCTTTGCCTGACAGGGTGCATATATAAAGGTCTGTCCTGTGTGGCGTATGAGATTAAGGTGTTGGGATTATGAGCTGTTTCACGGCTAAAGGGAGATGGCTAATCTCTCCTCCACAGGCTCAAGAAAATCTGTTCTAGACTGCTAGACGGGATCCTGTTCGTTTCTCCAGCAAAAATCAGACTCTCTTTTGCTGCTCTCACCACAGGCTACAGTGTAAGGAATACAAATAATTCTTGGTTTTTGAACATTTTTGAGTTAGTTAAACACATACTGTCCAAAAAAAATCACTGAAAATAACAGCCAGCATTTTACCATTAAAAATATGGTAGCAACATTTGAAATTAAATTTATGGTTAAAAAAATTGTTTCATTAACTAATGCAATGTTATTATCTAAAGTAATAAAAATGTATACTGATAACCAAATAATGCAATAAACAAAAAATAAACAACATGAGATGCAACATAAAACCCAAATTTAAAAAAAAAAAAAAAAAAAAAAAAAGATCAAGAAACATGATTATTAAAAAAATATATAAAATATTTAAATATATTATTTAAAAAAAATACCATCAAAAGTTTTACACAGAGAATTGTGGGAATGACAGTTTTTTTTCTCTGCAAATTATAAAATGACTTCCAAAATCTGTAAATTTATTATTACATTAAACTTTCCACAAAACAAGTCTTTTGAACATTTGAGAGCAACTGAAACTGCTGCAAAGATTAATATTTTTTGAATCACATTACAGAGAAATGTGAATTATTTTGGTCTTATTTTAAACTGTTTTAAAAGTTTTAAATATCTGTTATAGCTGTATTGTTTTTATTGTATCGTAAAAAAAAAAAAAAATCTATTTTTAAGACTGTTACATGGAATGTAAGCTGTGATGTGACCATATACAAAATTATCCTAGAACCAAACATATCCACTCCTGTGCATCAAAAGTTTGAGTGCCCTAAAACCATTAGTACCATTTGCAAGAACTAATTTGCTCTCACTTATATCAACACTGAAACAATTCAACAATTCAATTTGGATGTAACAGCAGTGATTATAAGAACTTTGTTTTTGACAAGCTACAGCTCGAAACACAAGGCCAGCTCTCTCATTATACCTGGTGAGTGCCAGTGGAGCGTGGCCCAAATGTGGTGTTATACTTAAAGAGGGAAATTGCCAGTTATAATTATGCCTGTGAGATTTTCAATTCTGTGACGTGGGTGGGGTTGTGGGGTATTGCATGCATTATGGCATAAAAAGATTATAGACTCCAAGTAAAGTCTTTAAAATAGGTCACAAAGCACTGTTAATATAAAGAAATTTTCTGTATTGATTTTTTAAAGGTGTTTTATCTTTATTTTGAATTATGCATTGCATTGGGTTTGTGAGGTTTTATTTTTTTCTTACAGTTTACTGTTTAAAGGAATATATTACTGTTTTCTGCTATAGTCTCTTATTAAAAGTCTTAGGGGAATATTCAAGATGAACAAAAATGAATTTCCACTTAATTTCAAATCTATCATCTATTTACATTTTTGATTCAAAATCATTATACTGTCTATGAAACAAGCCTTATAAACCAAGAATGAGTTTAAGTGCTTTTATACAATTTTAAACTTCACATTTCTGCATTTAAATACTCCAAGAATGGCCCCCATTCACTTCCATTGTAATTGTGTCACTGTGACCTTGATTTTTGCTGGTATTATCTAATAAAATGAATAACGAGTCAAAATGATTTTCACCTGGTATTCAACATTATGCCACAAATGCTGTTGGCTGAACATCGAATGTAGTTTTTTTTTTTTTTTTTTTTGCAAGATGCATCCCTGAGATTCAATAGCCTCTCTCTGCATAAGGATAAATAACAAATAACAAATCATGTTTCCTGTAATGCTAACTGGAAAATGGCTGAACAAGAACTGGCTGAAGGAGACCTTTAACATTTAGCTCACAAACAAAATTCAGTTAGCTACACAAAGTAGTCTGAGAACAATTGCTGAGAGAACTCATGGTGCATGGTGTTGCTGTGATATTTTACGTTTTCACAACTTTGGACAGTGTCAGGTTGCTGTCCCCGCATCCATTATTAGTATTCTTTTCAGACCCAGAACAAGGTGAGACAACTTGCCATTATTATGAACCCTTTTAACACATTTTGGCAGGCTGCTCTTGGCAAATGTGTGTTGAATTACAAATAGTCCTAATTATGCACATCACAAGTTTACAAGCCACTACACGCGCTCATTTGAACAGATAAGCACGCTGTGGCTATATAATCGCTTTAATTATATTACAGCTATTTTTTCCTCCATTGTTATCAGTAATCTGGGCACAGATATATCTTAGACCGGGCCAGTAATACTGTAATAGGTTTCACCATGCTTTATGTAAGAGGAGCGAGTGATTAAATATTTGATATGGCTGCTGTGCTAACATCCATATCCCCATCTTCACCACAGGGGAACAAGATGACTCTGGGAATCAGTACTTCTGAAGGGCATGACGGGAATTAGTCACGAAACACCTGCTCTGCCTTGATAACACTTTACTTTTGTCTGTCAGAATGACATCCTGGAACACGTTGTGATGTCACAATTGAACAGCCAATGTTCCTCACCAACACAAACATATAATTAGAATGAGCAGAACAGGTATATCGCACTACTGTGATGTTAGATGGTACATCACATCGTGCCAGATATGTCACTGTAAACACATTTAAGTACCAGTTGTGGTCTAAAGGGTCTAAAGTGTGCTGTGTGTAGACTAAGCTACATGAAGGATGATCAACACGGGCTCATAAATGTGTGGCTTTGGCAAAACTGCAAAAACATACAGATTCACTGCAGTTTCCAGGCGAAATGATTACTAACCCTATGGCAAAAAAATTATTTTCTATTTTTTATATATATTTTAAATATACAAAAAAGTAAGTTTGCTAAAATATGTTTCAAAATATATTTATGTAAATATATTTCCGACCAATATATTTTTGGGCATATATTTTTGAAAATATATTTGAAAATATATATATTTTAAAAGCATTTAAAAATATATTTTGCTCTTCATATTTTTCAGTCTAAGAAAATACATTCACGTGTCACGTGTGAATAAAAGCTAAGAGCAGGCTACTTTAAGATTGAAAATGTATTTTTTCCCTCTGAAATATATATTGAAATACAACCCGAATTCTGGAAATGTTGGGACATTTTTTACATTTGAATAAGATGAAAACTAAAAAACTTTCAAATCACATGAGCCAATATTTTACTCACAATAGAACATAGAGAACATAACAAATGTTTAAACTGAGAAATTGTACACTTTTATCCACTAAATGAGCTCATTTCAAATTTGATGTCTGCTACAGGTCTCACAAAAGTTGGCACGGGGGCAACAAAGGGCTGAAAAAGGAAGACATTTTGAAAAGATTCAGCTGGGAGAACATCTAGCAACTAATTAAGTTAACTGACATCAGGTCTGTAACATGATTAGCTATAAAGGGGATGTATTAGCGAGGCAGAGTCTCTCCAATCTGTGAAAGAGTGCGTAAAAAGATTGTGGAATACGTCAAATTGCAAAGGCTTTGCAAATCTCATCATCTACAGTGCATAACATCATCAAAAGATTCAGAGAAACTGGAGAAATCTCTGTGCATAAGGGACAAGGCCAAAGACCTTTCTTGGATGCATGTGGTCTTCGGACCCACAGACGACACTGCATCACTCATCGGCATGATTCTGTCATTGACATTATTAAATGGGCCCAGGAATACTTTCAAAAACCACTGTCGGTAAACACAATCCGCCGTGCCATCTGCAGATGCCAACTAAAGCTCTATCATGCAAAAAGGAAGCCATATGTGAACATGGTCCAGAAGCGCCGTTGTGTTCTGTGGGCCAAGGCTCATTTAACATAGACTGTTTCAAAGTGGAAAAGTGTTCTATGGTCAGACGAGTCCAAATTTGACATTCTTGTTGGAAATCACGGAAGTGATTCCAGCGTGTTATCAGTGTTCAGTTCAAAAGCCAGCATCTCTGATGGTATGGGAGTGCATAGGTGCATACTGTATGGGCAGCTTGCATGTTTTGGAAGGCACTATGAATGCTGAAAGGTATATAAAGGTTTTAGAGCAACATAAGCTCCCCTCCAGATGACGTGTATTTCAGCAGGACAATTCAAAACCACATACTGCAGCTATTACAACAGCATGGTTTTGTAGTAGAAGAGTCCGGGTGCTGAATTGGCCTGCCTGCAGTCCAGATCTTTCACCTATAGAGAACATTTGGCACATCAGTAAACGAAAAATACATCAAAGATGACCACAAACTCTTCAGCAGCTGGAAATCTATATCAGGCAAGAATGGGACCAAATTCTAACACCAAAACTCCAGAAACTCATAACCTCGATGCCCAGATGTCTTCAAACTGTTTTGAAAAGAAGAGGAGATGCGACACCATGGTAAACATGCCCCCGTCCCAACTATTTTGAGACCTGTAGCAGGCATCAAATTTGAAATGAGCTCATTTTGTGCATAAAATTATAAAATTTCTCAGTTTAAACATTTGTTATGTTATCTATGTTCTATTGTGAATAAAATATTGAAAATATATCATGTGATTTGAAAGTCTTTTTAGTTTTCATTTTATTCAAATTTAAAAAATGTCCCAACATTTCCGGAATTCAGGTTGTACATTTTGGTTTATGAAGGTTGAAAGTATACTTTCAGTTTCAAAAATATATATCATTGAGCTTCACTGATTGAAACATATTTATTATTTATTTAATATATATTTTGGCTGGAAAAAAAATAAAATTTTTGTCATATGGGTTGTGGCAGTGAAACATTTTTTCACACAATTGATGATATAGATTAATAAAGACTTATTTATACACAGTTTCTTGCACATACTGTACTTTATGACATCAAAACACTTTTACCATAGTGCATGATTTATAAACGAATACATTTTAAAATTTGTATCACATAAACTGCTACATATATGGCTTTTCTAAGATAGTAAACTTGCTTGGTAGCTCACCCGATACTGTGCTGCACTTAATGTGGAGCACTTTGGTTCAAGTCCTGTAAAACACAAGTCACAAGTCAATCAATAAAAGAGCTCAAATCATTGTAGCAAGAAGATAAAATGGCATTGTTGCTTCAGAAAATGTGTTTTTTATCTTAAGTTTGCTTTGCTAACATTTCATTTCTGAACTGCCATGATCAATAAAATAACAAACGTAATAAAACATTGCCACCGTTACATTTAACTGTTTCGGAGAAAACTGATTACTACTAATTAATAGTCAGACTCTAGACATTTTGCTTTGAAACCGCCATGAAACATGCCACAATAATCAGGTTATGCTATGCAAAATTTCCGGCTAGCCATACTTCTGCAATGGACAGTCATGTTCAATAAAATTTCATTACATTATGGACATTCCTGATAAGTTAATGAAGTTCTTGAACACGCCGCCTTACAAATTAGCAATTTTGTACATAGCTTATTAAAGTTTATGCACGTTGTGATAATGGAGAACAGGCTAGTCTGACATTTGTGTCAAACTGCTGTGCTAATTGTTTCCTCTTTATCAAACTCATTTAAAGCCCCTTGAAATGAACATTGCTGTGTTCACGCTCAAATTACATTGCTACATTTGGAAATGTTCAGAATTAACAGACGTTCCAATATTCAGAAGTTGCCAGGGTTATTATAGTTAATTGAAACTACAATAAACCATTTTGTTAAATGAAAAAATGCAATAAAATACAAAAAGCTCATTTTATTTCAGTTAGTTGCCAACATTTCTCCTTTAATTTAGTTTAGCTTGATGTACTAAAATGACTAAAACTGAAATCAAATGAAATTTAAAAAAAACTATGTAAACATATTTTAAAAACAACAACATGACAGAAACAACAAAAATATTAACTAAAATGAAAATTGAAATGTAAAATATAAAAATAAAAACTAGTTCAAAATATTAATAAAAAATAAAATAGTATTTTAGTGATTCCAAATGCCTCATAAATGCCTGAAGCAGCCTGATAAGTTATACACACGATAATACAGTTCAGATGAAGAATGTTAATATTCAAAGTTAAAAGCAAATCAAGCCTAAAATAAAACAGTTAATAAAAAAATGGAACAAACATTAGTGCTATATAAAATAGACTGAACAAATTATATCCAATATTAGTCAATATTGATCAGTTAAAAAAAGATGAAACATCAGTTTGAAATTATTTATGGTACTTAAAAACAAACATGTTTAGGTTATGTAAGTTGTCATTTTGTGGACATTAGCAAAAGTCTGTTTTTTTGTTTTGTTTTTGTTTTTTTTGTTTGGAACAGTCCAATATGATTTTGTGTCTCTCTGACAGGTCACAGTGTTGTTATTAATTTCACATTCTTTTGTTTGTTACATCATAATTGAACAGTGAACCCATTCAGATATAAATAGAGCGCATGAAGCGAAAAATTCTCTTTTTTCCCCCGATGACACGTTTCAATAGTTGAACTGAACCCTATTGAGAGGCTTTGAACACTCATTGCTGATTGAGATAGTGTTGAGATCTTATCTGAAGCTCTAGAGGAGACACACTTGAGACTCTGTTTAATCTGATTGCTGTCTAGGAGAAATTATTTTACAGCCATTCATATTGTGATTTTCCTTCCTGTGGGGGTTAAAAGAGATTGTTGTGACAAACTGTTCTCCAAGCAGTTGTAGGTTTTGATGTTTTTGAGTTTGTGATCTAGGAAGTTTATATTGCTTTCATTTTATATTACTAGTTTTAATGTTTTCAGTCAAATCAAGACTATTACAGTTAAATGTACAATATGTCACATGCTTGTCACATGCTTAAGAAAATTTTAAAAGCTTCTGAACTTTTAACGTCGTCACATACTAAAACACTTATCTTGCTCTTCTCAAAACTCTCTCTCTCTCTCTCTCGCTCTCTCGACTCTTTCTCAGGGAGTTTTGACCCAGCAAGGGGTAAATAAATACATGTATTCCCAAAGTGATTTCACAGGCCTGTGGTCCAAAGAGAGCTCAGTCTGTGCTCGGGATTAGGAAGTCATGATTGACAGCGGCTTGAGTGCTGGACAACACGATTGGCAGGAAAGTGAGGATATCTCAGAATGTGCCAAGACTTTCTTCTTTTTTCCTCCTTCTACTTCCTCTTCCTCTCATTTACTGGTTCTTTGCTTTTGCCTTTTATCCTTCCTTCACACAGATTCAAGTTTTCTCTTTTTAGCTTTTTAAATTTTAAATTTTAAATGTTATAATTTTAATAGAAAAGGATGTACACTGTAAAAAAAAATCAAAGATTATTGAAGTACGTTTTACAAGAAAATACCATTTCAGTCTTTCTACTTCAGAATTTTACATTTAAAATTCAATGTGTTACTTTGCCATTTCTTTGTAAGTGTCTGTGAAATTTACTTCAATTTACTTAATTTTTTCAATCATGCATCACATTTTTTATGTTAAAAAAAATATGGTGAAAATTTCGGGCAATACATGTTTACTGTAATTACTGTATGTAAAATTATGTTTTTTTGGGAAAAATATATGAAGTACCATATCATTTATGATGAAAATCTATAATACATTCAACAAGGCAAAACGTACTATAAAACAGTATAATTTTATTAAAACATGTTTAAAATGAGTCAGTTGATCATTTATGGTGAAAAACAGAAAGTAGACATTCTCAGAAGTTACATTTGATTATATTTGATTTAAATACTTTTACTTTTCTATATTTCTACATTTTATGTTACTTTATCTTAAGTTAATGTCTGTTTCATTGTGTTGGTGGCATGTTCAGCGTCTGATTTTCAGACTGTCCCATATTGGCTGATTATTGTCTCTATTTTGTCACAGTGCATTTCTTAAAAACAGAGGCCACTTAAAAATGTTTAGTGATATAATAGAGGAACCATTTTTGGCTTCTCAAAGAACATTTCAGTGAATGGTTCTTAAAAGAACCATTTCTTCTTTGTATATGAAGAATATTTTTATAATATAAAGAACCTTTTTTCGCTATAAAGAACCTTTTGTGATTTCATGAATGTTAATAAATGCCAATAAAGATCCTTTATTTTTAAGCGTGTACTGTCTGTAAATATAACTTCTTCTTTTTTTTACAGTGTATATTCTGTCTTGCACTCTTTGATGACTGGACAGTATTATTTTCTCTGAAATCTATAATGTTTTCCAGAGAGCCGGTTGTCTTTTTTTCTGTACTTGATGCTCATGTTGCAGATAATTAGTTTATAGTTCAGTTTGCGACTGCTGCATTAAAGTCTCCTCACAAAATTAGATCTGAGTCTAAAACAAAACTTTACTGCAAAAAATGGCTGTATTTTACCACGCTACCACACAAGTTGTGACAGTTGCAGACTGTTACAATATGTTGAGAAAACTGTGCTCAAAATAAAAAATAGATCCTTTGCACTCAGCAGCCTGACTATTCTTGCTTCGCAAAGACAACTAGATGCTTTCTGCCATCTATGACTCTATTTTCTCTCTCTCTTCTTTTTTTTTTTGGTTCTATCTCTACTGAGTCTCATTGATCAATGCACAAACAGAGCAATTTCTCACCATCCATCATTTTTTATGGTCAATAACAGCAGAACACAAGGCAGCGAAATGGAAAATGGTGTCTCAAAATCACCCCTATACTGCATGGCCTGATGCATACTGTAATAACTCAGTCAGTCATTAACTCCCCATAAACATAACACACGCTGACACACATGCACATACTCATGTCACTGGCTGGCCCTGAAGCAGCGTCGCAGCGCTTAACTATCACACACATTTGTGCTTTAAATAATATGAGACGCCCACTCTTTTGCACTGATGTCCTGTCACTTTGCTTCCAGAGCTTCTGCATTGTATTTCATTCAGTTCTGTCATGGCCTCTGGGAAAGCTTAAATCTTTATTTTTGTTTAATTCATTTTCTTTAAAAAAGCATATAAGTGGTAATATAAAAGGATTATTAAACAATTACTCTTTTCTTTTACTAGTATAGCTACTGGTGAAGATGAGTAAATGATCAAAGAAGGTGTTTAAGACAAATAAACTGACTTCGGCCACACACAAAAAAAACTGTTTTTCTAACAATTTTGTGGAATAAACAAATGAGTGTGTGCGTGTGTATGTATGTACAGTCTATGTAATCTATTAAAATAAAGTTTAAAAGTTATTTTAAATTATACAAATATTTGACAATATCACAGTTCAGGTTTTACTGTATTTTTCATCAAATAAATGTAAATAAATAAATAAAAATCATATTTTTTTCCTTATTAACTTTTGACCTGAAGTGTGTGTGTGTGTGTGTGTGTGTGTGTGTATTGTAATTTATTTCTTTATTATTTTGGTGTAGCATGAACAGATACTTACCATTTATGTTTACTTTTACGTACTTGATAATTCATTTATTTTACTTCCAGAAACCATCATTTTATATTACAGTATTTATTCATTTGTATATTTAATCTCACTATTTTTATTAGTATTTTATTTTATTAATATTATTTATTTTTCTGGTCAAAGATGCATTCAATGTCATTATCAGCTTGCTCCTTCAGTTTAAATGAATGTGAAACGGCTTTTGGTTTTAATATGGGAAATATTTCAATTATTTCCCATAATTGGGAAACAATTATGATGCACTGTAGATTACGCTTAACATGTTCACAAATGAGAACTTAGATCTTCGTTTCCATTTCTTTCTGAACTTCTCCTGTTAGGCCTAACGTTTCTCTTTAGCCTTTCATCTTGAAAGCAGAGAGATACGGACACAGCTTCATTTCCTATACGGGCACGCTGCCATTCCTGCTCTGGCCTGACTCCAGCGCAAGAGAGAGTGAGTAAGAGAGGACACTGCTGAGTGTTCAAGGGCACTAGCAGAGATGCACTTCTTTCACCTATATATATATATATATATATATATATAGATACCGCAGCTCAGCTAAAAAATAAGGTATAATAAAGGTTCATGACTTTAGCTTTGTTCTAAACCCTAGTGTTCTGACTCGCTGCCTATACGGAAATCATAGGCGGCTGCATTCTGTGACAGCATGATAAATGTTTTGGAACCCTTTTCAAATATTCAGATTCAATTTTTATTTTTTTAAACTTTCAGTTTCTTTCTTTTCAGTATTGAACGAATGTTAAGTATTTAGAATGTCTCTTACATTGTCTGCTTGTTGCACTGCATTATGGGAGTCAAAAAAAGGCATCTTAGCAAGCAGCATAATTAAGTTGCATACTTTTTGGAACAGCCTTCACATCTGGAACACTTCTAGATGCTTTAAAGGAATAGTTCACGCAAAAATGAAAATTTGCTTAAGATTTACTCACCCACAGACCATCCAAGATGTAGATAAGTTTGTTTTTCATCTGAAGAGATTTGGAGAAATCCTCTGCAGTAAATGGGTGCCGTCAAAATGAGAGTCCAAAACAGCTGATAAATGCATCACAATAATCCACAAACCTCCAGTTCATCATTTTATGTCTTGTGAAGAGAAAAGCTATGTGTTTGTAAGAAACAAGAACATCATTAAAGTGTTTTAAGTTTAAACTGTTGCTTTAATCTAAAATCCATAATTCATAATAACGCTTCCTCCAGTGAAAAAGTCCATCCACATGAAAATCCACAAATATATTTGTTTAGAATGTTCTGGACTGTTGGCGCCGATAGTCTCGTGGTTAAGTGCGCAACTGTGTATGCTGCGACCCAAATTCAATTCCAGTCATTTCTCATTTCTCTGCTGTCCTATAAAGCATAAAAGCCCATAATGAAAAAGAAAGGGAAAAAACTACTTTGGCTTGTAAATGGTGCTTGATCTGTGCATATTTCTCTCCTGATTCAGACTTTTCACTGGAGAAAGCAATATTATAGATAGAGGACTTGTAGAGGACAGAAATTATAGTTTGAAGTTAAAAAGATGATGGATTTGTTTATAACAAACACACAGCTTTTCACCTCACAAGACATTAATTGATGGATTGGAGTCGTGTGGATTACTTGTGGATTATTGTGATGTTTTTATCAGTTTTTTGGACTCTCATTCTCATTCTGATGGCACCCATTCACTGCAGAAGATCCAACGGTGAGCTAAATCTGTTCTGATGAAGAAACAACTTGGATGGCCTGAGGGTGAATAGATTTTCAGGAAATTTTCATTTTGAGTTAACTATTCCTTTAAAATCTGCCTACAGTGTGTGTGTGTGTGTGTGTGTGTGTGTGTGTGTGTGTGTATTGTGTTCCCCTTACCTTGAAGTTAATAGTAATGCAGTGGCAATTTGCCCACATCAAATTTTACACCGTAAGCAAACATGGAATCAATTAATGGCACGGTTTGCATGTTTCACCCCGTTCTTTTGAGGTGTTGTGCCTCGGAGCAACATGCCAGCAGAGGCTTTTCCATTCATCCCGGGCTCTGAAAGAGTAAATAAACATGCACGCGAGCCTTTAGCCGTCTGCCGTCACCGTAATCTCTGCTCCCCAAACTCTCTGCCCTTTAACATTTTTACAGTGCTTAGAGGGGCTGCACACTGAGCGTGAAAATGTTAAGTATCGATTGGTGGGCGGACTACAAAGGGCCCGGCAGCTGGGATAGCAGGATGCTTGAAAACCCTTCCTAATGAAGCTGACATTTGCAGTCTACAGCAGGACGCATGGGCCGCCCGGCCGGAGTTTGTCATCCTGTTTAGAGCCCCCTCAGGCTTTTTGGATGGCAAAATGTGTGACAAATTCAGAGTGTAACCATTTAGCATCGTAGGTGGCGATAAACTGTCTCGGATAAGTTATTAGTAGTGCTTCCTGACTAAATAGTCACTATTGGTGCAGAATGTAAATATGTTACTCTTCAGAGTCCAGAGACACAGATTCAGTTCTTATATAGTGGAAACCAAAAGTCTGAGACCACTAGTGATATTGTGTCTATTTTTCATCATTTTCTAATCTAATTTTTTTGTAACTCTTATCAGCTTAATGATTTGAGTGATAAGTTGAACCTGAGGATGTCTTCTGTATTTATTTTGTTCCCCTTTTCGCTTTAATGACAGCTGAAATGGTATTAACAAAAACACGATGATCATGTTCTCCAGCATGATTTGTGAATTATAATTATAGACACTATATTATATATACTATATACTAAGTATACTATATACTAAATTATAGTGATTAAATACTGTATATCTTATTTATTTTAAATAATAATGTTGGTTTTAAAGGTCACATGAAACGTTGCATTAAATATTTGATTTATTTGATAGCTATAGTAGTGTGTGATTCATCTATTTTTGTTTATTATTTGCTTTTCTTTTTTCTATGCACCTTTCTAAATGTTTTTTTTATTCAGTCAATATCATATTGCTCCCTCATTTTAAATGTGTGTGAAAAGGCTTTTGGCTATAATACCCTGAAATTGAGAAACTTGATACATTGTAAATAAACACTCAACATGTTTTTAAATGAAAATGTTCTTAGTTTCATTTTAAATGTCTTAACTTCATAAAACTTTGCTTATTTCCATGTTTAGGAAGCTGAATTTCCTAAACATGGAAATTAATTTAGCTTTAATGAATTTTTAGATTTGTGGATACCCCTAAATGTTGCCAAATATGTTGCTCTTGTTCGTGCTCATCACAGACCACAAACACACACAAATCTGACTTTGAGACAGTAGAGTGATTGAGAAAGATGAATATGAGCATGCGCAGAGTGCTATAATTACACACTCTTAAGTTGATTGTGACCTGTGATTACAGGAACGGAGCGAGTGCCATCTTGTCTGATTTGGGGGCCGTTTCATGGTCATTACGGAGCATTCAGCTAATTAGCAGGATGTGTCTGCACTTGCCTGGAGAATCAGCTGTTATTTGCGTCAGATTGGGACATGAGTGGGTCCACCCTGTCTGACTTGTCACGTCATGCAGTATAACAGTCTCTTTTAGTTTCATAAACTTCTAAACAAACAATCCAAACAGTGCAGGAAAAAAACAACCTTAAGTTCTAGTTCTCAAGCTTAAATGGTTGCAGTTTATGAACACTCTAACATTTCTCCCACTCTTTTTCCATCTGTAAATATTTCTGGGTGATTACAGATGTTTTAATAACTGTCATACATGTTTTGACAACTTGCTGGATAATGTGTTTTGTGGTGCTGTCATATGCTGCTGTTTAAGTCAAAAATGCGTTGGTGGGGAAAAAAGTTTCTGCAACTTTTCTGCAAAAATATTGCAGTGTTTCTAATATATATATTGTTACATATGAACAATTCATTCTTAAAAATGCATGCTTATTTGTTGTCTCTCCATAGAGAAACTGATTTGTAATGTTAAACTTTCCTGACAGACCTCTGATCCGAGCTTAATAAATGATTTATGTGACCATGGACCACAAAACCAGTCATAAGGGACAATTTTTTGAAAAATAAGCTTTCCATTGATGTATGGTTTGTTAGGATAGGACAATATTTGGCTGAGATACAACTATTTGACAATCTGGAATCTGAGGGTGCAACAAAATCTAAATATTGAGAAAATTGCCTTTAAAGTTGTCCAGATGAAGTTCTTAGCAATGCATATTACTAATCAAAAATGAAGTTTTGATATATTCACGGTAGGAAATTTACAAAACATCTTTATAGAACATGATCTTTACTTAATATCCTAATTATTTTTGGCATAAAAGACAAATCGATATTTGACTATTGCTTCAAATACCTGTGCAATTTATGACTGGTTTTGTGGTCTAGGTCACATGTGCTTCTGTAGAAACCACAGTAGATGTGAATTCAGCTTCATTTCCAAAATCAAAACAATAGTTGTTACAATGGAAATGAAAAAGCTCCAATGGCAACTGTCCACAAGTAGCATTGCGAATGATGTACGTAACTTACTACTCTGGAACAATTATTTGTAATATTAACTTTAAATATGTTGCATTATATTTATGAATGATTGTAAATTAATAGTTTTGTATTGTACAATGGTTTTTGATTTGATTATGCATTGTTTCATGAGTAAAAGTGAACGTACAGTCTTTTTCGTTCTTTTCTTCTGAAACATGTTTGTAATATTGTGATTCATCTCAGAGCTGGTTGGTTTTGTTCTTATAATTCTTTGTTGAAGAATATTTTGAAATCACTATGAAGAAATTGAATGGAGAAAAATACTTCCAGAACCAAGACCAGACGCTCAGTGTTGCACTCTATTTGCAGTCTTTTTGAAGATAAAACTCAGTGTGACAGACTCTCTAATGCGTTTCTTATGGGTAGGTAATGTCTGTTTTTCCACTTCCATTCAAATGAACACATTGTACTGCAGATATATTTATGCTGACACAATGAGCTGACTATGGTTAATCTGATTAGGAGAACCAATTTTCCACACTTCAGTGCTGTTCCTGGAAAGAAAAAAAATCATAGAAGAGGGAACTCAATTATGTACATTTTAATATTCCACGCCGTAATTAATTAAAAAAGAAAGAGAGACTGGGAAAGAGAGAGAGAGAGAGAACAAATAGTTAGAGATTAATCTAAAACAATTCTGTTTATATTCACAGATGATTTTTTTCTTCTTCTGGGGAACATATAATAAATATAATATAAGTGCAACTGTTCTGTCATTTTTTTTTTTTTTTTTTTTTTAATTGTTACAGTGCAAATGAATATTACTGTTTTTTTATTTATTTTTTATTTTTTAACCTTGATGGCAGTTTTTATACTCATATTTACTTTTGTCAGCATGGGAGTAAAAAATCATTACCAAACAGAACTTCTCTTAGAATTGATATTCTTGCAGTTTTCGGTGGAGTTTTCTGTTGAGTACAGAGAATGGCAGATATTTGATCTTCTAAAATACAAAAGTAAGATGATGAAATATTCTGAGACATATTGACATATTATATATTATAGTTAAGATGTGAGGCATTATTGCTCACTTTAACAGATTCATAAATGATGGCAGATCTTTTGAAGTTGTGGTCAAACTGAACATCATTAGAAGAAAAAGTTTCTATAGGTCACAGATCACAAAGGTCACAATTGCATCAAGAATAGCAGCATGAATAGTAAGCCATATCTGATTAAATGAATAGTTAACCAAAAATAAAAATTTGCTGTAAATGTAGTCACCCTCAGGCTACCCAAGATGATGATTAATTTGTTTTTCAGAACAGATTTGGAGATTACATCACTTGCTAAACAGTGGATCCTCTGCAGTGAATGGGTGCCGTCAGAATGAGAGACCAAACGCAGTTTATAAAAACATAATAATCCAAAAGTAATTCACACGACTCTAGTTCATCAAGAAAAAAAAATGTAGTTGGCGGAGCCGTAGGTCTGGTCAAACGCTTCAGGACGCGCAGACGGGGGAAGCGAGCTGGCGCGCTCGCGAAGCTCAGACAGCGCGGATTTAGAACGGCGTTGCCTAGCATCCGTCTAGCGAATCTCCGCTCTCTTCCCAACAAAACGGATAAACTCCTTCTGCTCTCCCGGACAAACAAGGATTTTTCAAACTCTGCCAAGTACCCCAGAGTGCTCAACTCTGCTGCTCTGTGTTTCACTGAAACCTGGCTGAACTAGGCCATACCGTACATCTGCCTAACTTCCAGCTGATCAGAGCAGATCGCGTCGCACAATCAACGGGGAAATCGCGCGGCGGCGGGACGTGCTTTTACGTCAATGAGCGGTTGTGTACAGATGTAACTGTGTTAAAAAGATGTGCTGTTCTGATCTAGAAACGCTCTTCATTAACGGCAAGCCGTTCTACTCGCCGCGGGAGATTTGCTCGTTCATTCTCGTGAGTGTTTATTCCACCGCAAGCGCACGTGAGCTCAGCTTTACAGAAACTCTCTGATCAGATCACAGAGACTGAGCAACAACCCCCGGACTCTGTTTTAATCATTCTCGGGGACTTTAGTAAAGCAAATCTCTCCCGCGAACTGCCAAAATACAGACAGCACATCACATGTCCCACCAGAGACAGTATTATATTGGATCACTGTTACACAAGGGTGCATATCACCAGGGCCGTACACAGGATATTATAAATACCGAAGTCCCTAAATGGAGATTGGTTTGGGGGTTCGGGGGCATGCTCCCCCGAGGAAATTTTGCTGACTTACATGTGTGCATTAAAAGATGTTTTAAGGCTCATAAATTGGATAATATATGTTTAAAACCAAGTCAGTGGGCAGTATTTTTCAGGATAACAGATTCTTAAACATGAGAATCAGATTAAATGTTGCAATGAATGATCCACGCTACAAACTGGAAATAGAGAAGATATCGATTGTTTATGTTTATTAATTTAATAAATTATAATTATCTTGGTTGCCTTCAGTAAATTTAAGTGTCTAAAATGAATAAACATGAATATTATTTTTTTATATTTTTAATTTACACTGACAGAAATCTTTTCCAAAACTTTTAAACTGACTTTTATATTTTATGGGCAGTTTATAAAATCTTTTTTGAACTTTCCATTATCTTTTGAGTCAAATTCTTACATTTAATCAGTGAATTAGAATAATAAGACATTTGGGCTGTTACCAAGCAAATCAACACAACACAGAAGCTGCATCAGAAGTGGCATTTAGATATATTTACACACGGTTTAATGCAAGACATGAATGCATTTAACTGCAATTACAAATGCATAAATAATGTTTTGATATATTAAAAATAAAAGTGAAATACTGATATTTGAAATGATTTAAAACATGAAAAAAATAGAAATGTGAAATTAAAACCGCCAATAGGTGGCAGCAAGTCACTGTTAATAAGTGAGTCATTGCAATTGAACCGAATCATTTAAAGGGTTGATTCATTCAGGAAAGAACCACCGTCATTGCAAAACAGTGCTGTGGCTGTGTTTGTAATTATTTTTGTTGGCGAAATAGAGCAAAAACAGGCAATATAGTGTCTAAAACGTAAATCCCTTGAATTAACTTTTTGTTTATTGAACTGTTGTAAAAAATCAATATCACATTTGTAATCATGGTAATTTCTGGAGAAAAATGGCACACTTCGTGTGAAATTGATTAACTATATGAAGTGGTATAAATATATAAACTTTCTGCCCCCATGTCTTGAATTTGTGATCATTCTAAATGCATTTTAATAGACTGAATCCTGCAGTGAAAGAACGCACTCTAAATGCGCACGCGCACTAGTGTAGAATTCACGTACTGTATGCGTGCGCTCTGTAGGGGTGTTTTGAATGGTTTTTGCAAAATACTCGATCATGTCAAATCGCACATCGACAACAACAATTACGATATGATCGCAGACTATATATCGCACACCCCTACCGCTGGGGCATCTCAGATGAGAAGATCCATTACCTTGGATTTTTATCCTTGCAGCACCAAATCAGAATTAATAATTATTTTACAACTTATGTTATTGGAAAAATACAGAGGTTCGGACCTCGGGGACCTCGAAGCTCCTGAAGTTTGCAGATGACACCACACTGATCGGCCTCATCCAGGACGGTGACGAGTCTGCTTACAGACAGGAGGTTAAGGAGCTGGCTGTCTGGTGCAGTCTTAACAACCTGGAGCTGAACACACTCAAAACAATGGAGATGATCGTGGACTTCAGGAGATACTCCCCTGCACTCCTCACTCACCATCATGAACAGCACTGTAACGACAGTGGAGTCATTCAGATTCCTGGGCACCACAATTTCTCAGGACCTGAAGTGGGACAATCACATTGAGTCCATTGTTAAAAAGGCCCAGCAGAGGCTGTACTTCCTTCTCCAGCTGAGGAAGTTCAACCTGCCACAGGAGCTGCTGAAACGGTTCTACTCTGCCATCATTGAATCCGTCCTCTGCACTTCAATAATTGTCTGGTTCAGCTCAGCTACCAAATCTGACCTCAGAAGACTACAGAGGGTAGTCCGGACTGCTGAGCGAATCATTGGTACAATCCTCCTCACTCCAAGAACTGTACTCATCCAGAGTGAGCAAAAGGGCTAAGAAAATCACTCTGGACCCCTCACATCCAGCACACTCCCTCTTTGAGCTGTTACCGTCTGGTCGACGCTACAGAGCTCTGAGCACCAGAACGGCCAGCACAGGAACAGTTTCTTCCCCCAAGCAATCCATCTCATGAACACTTGACATTAAACGTGGAACACACAACACTATTATACATTATTTATTCACCACACATACTTATTTTTTTCATTTCAAATTTGCACATATCAGATCTGTACACACATAACTGTCTATATTATATATTGTGTTTTTTTGCTATTTTTGTACATTGCTTATTTGTATATTATTCTTTTTTATCTGTGTCCTGTCCTGTTGCTGTCTTTCTGTTGCACTGGAGCTTCTGTCACTATAACAAATTCCTCGTATGTGTAAACATACCTGGCCAATAAAGCTCATTCTCATTCTCATTAATTGATGGGCTGGAGTGGTGTGGATTATATATATTTTTATCAGCTGTTTGGACTCTCTTTCTCAAGTCAAACTTTATTAAGATCCCTTATGGGCAATTTAGATGCAGCAAGATTCAGAAACACAGCAGACCCATACAATACATTCCAAACATAAATACATAAAAGTATATAAATAAAATACAGTAAATTTCCCTAACAGATTCCTTAAAGACCATTTAACAGCCGAATTGCACAGGGAACAAACGAGTATTTGTATCGGTTACTTTTCATCTTTGGTAGTCTATAACGGGAACCTGAAAGGAATATTAAAAACTCTGGATACAGAAAATGGTCACTGTCCAGGAGCACAGATTGGGCCCGACTCAAAACATTAATATTAAACAAAAATGACAAACTTCTTTGTTCTTTGCATATAATCTTCCCACTAAGAGTAACTATTCTATTTAATGCATTTTTATGTTTCACACTGAAATTTCCAAACCAGCAGCTAATAGAAAAGGACAGCACCGGCTCAATATAAGACTTATAGAACAATTCCATCATTGTCCTATTGAATCTATTGAATCATCTTAATTTTCTTAAACAGTATAGGTGCTGCTGTCCCTTTTTACATAATACCTCTGTGTTCACATCAAAACACAATTTGTTATCAATAGTGGTGCCCAGGTATTTGTAACTGTCCACACTTTCTACCTTCTCACCCCTAATAAGAGTAGGCTGGGAAGAATGTGGTTTTGTTATAAAGTCGATAATCATATCTTTTGTCTTGGACACATTCAATTGCAAACAGGCATCATCACACCATTTCATAAAGTCATCAACCACTGGACCGTGACACGTTTCGTTATTTTCCAGAAGACTCATGCATCATCAGCAAACTTTAAGAAAAACCTATTGCTGTGTTTACTTATACAATCATTTGTATATAAAATATACAATAAAGGAGACAAAACAAAGCCCTGAGGAGTTCCTGTAGATGTTATCAAGGGAGATGAAAAACTACCGTTAACTCTCACTCTCTGAGTTCTGTCAACACTCGTTGTGTTCTATAAGCGAACTGAAGGGGGTCTAAAATATTTTTAGTTTTAGCCAACAACTCTTCTTTTACCAATTTCTCAAAGCATTTCATTATAAGAGATGTTAGTGCTATTGGCCTAAAATCATTTAGTGTTACTACATTTACAATTTTAGGCACAGGCACCACAATAGCCTGTTTCCACACTTTAGGGACTCTCTGAAGAGCAAAAGACCATTGAAAAATATTACAGAACACTGATGCCAATTGCTCAGCACAAACCTTAATTAAATACCCCCCACACTGTAAAAAACAAAACAAAAAGAAAGCGTAGATAAAACCTATTTAGTTCCTCAGCCAATTGACTACTAGAGTCATACCCAGGTAATTTAATTATCTTAGTCTCACACCCTTTAGATCCAGTTATAACTGTCATCACTTTCCAAACTGACCCCAAATTATTTCTACTCAGCTCTTTCTCTAGGTTTATTTTATAATTTAACTTTGCTTTCCTCACTTACATTTTAATCTCTTTCTGCAGTTCCAATCTTTTTACCAAATCGCCCTCATAAAATACTCTACATCTTTCATTCATAAGTGCTTTCAAGGATTTTGTGAACCATGGCTTATTATAAGGAAATATTTTGACAGTCTTACAGGGGATGAGCATATCTTCGCAGAACAAAATATAACTACTAACAACATCTGTGAGTTCATCTATATCCATGCAAGAGTCATAAAATATGTCCCGGTCTGTACATTCCAGGCATCCTTGCAAAGATGCAGTAGACTCCTCGGACCACACTCTAATATTCTTAGTTTGTGGTTTTTCTCTTTTTAAAACAGTTTTATATACTGGGACAAGCAGGACAGTATTATGGTCCGCCGCCCCCACAGGAGGCTTAACAACAGACTTATATGCACCTTTAATTGATCCATAGGAAAGATCAAGAGTCTTGTTAAAACGTGTGGGGCAGAAAACATATTGATAAAAGTTCCGCAGGCACTGCTTCATGGAACATTTATTAAAATCACCCATAATTAAATTCGGGGCATCTGGAGATATGCATTGCAGTTTGTGCACAACACTACCAAGAGTCTCTGCTGCGTTTGCTTCGTTTGCCCTCGGATGAATATAAACCACGGTAACGAAAAGTTGTGGAAATTCCCGAGGGAGGTACTGTGGCCGAAGTGATACAGAGAGTAATTCAATATCTTTAGTACACACACTCTCTCTCTCACAGTAACAGAACTGCACCATTCGTGGTTGATATATATAGGCAAACACCACCTCCTTGCTTTTTCCCCGTAACTCCAGGGCAGCGATCGGTACGAAAAGGGATGCCAAACCCATCAATAATTACAGAATTATCAGGGACACTGTTCTTTAACCATGTCTCAGTAAGAGCCAAGATACAAGCATCCTTATAATCATCTTGAAAACGTACCATTGCCTGTAGATCGTCGATCTTACTTCTGAGGGACTGGACGTTAGTCATGATCATAGACGGGAGAGGAGTCCGGTTTAGCCGAGACTTCCTCGGCTTCCTCTGACGGCACCCATTCACTGCAGAGGATCCATTGTTGAGTAAGTGATATAATGCTAAATTTCTCCAAATCTGTTCTGAAGAAGAAACTAAATCATCTACATCTTGAATGTCCTAATGACTAAATTTTCAGCAAATTATCATTTTTGGGTAAACTAGGTCTATTCCTTTAATGTCTATTGTGCTTATGTTCCATAGAACATACTGTAACAGTTCCATAGAATTGGTTTTAAGAATCTGTCTGCGAATTATGATTTCTACTGCTTTCTGACAGCATGAGAAAAAAAACCTGGATTCTACATGTATGCATTCATGCACACGCTTTCTCCTTCCTGCTTTCCATCAAGCACCTTAAGATAACACTCAAGTAGCCTTATATCTGTACAGAAACACTCACACGCATAGTCTTATCTCCTTCTAGACAGACCTCCTCATATTCTAGTGGATTGTGTAAAACCTCTCCTACTGGGGATTAGATCTTTTAAGAGTGTTGCATTTCAATGCAGTTCCTGTCTTAGGTTAGCCGTCCTCTGGGATACAGGAACACTTTCACACTGTGCTCACAGTTGCGCCATTGCGAGGTAAAAATGTTAAGAGAGCATCTACTGTTGAGGGGAATCTTTGGCATTAAGCCCGTGAGACCAATGTGAAGATGGACAGCAGATAAAGATGGCTCAATCTAATCTCACCTGTTATGTCGCCCTTCTTTTTCTGAAAATAGATCCTTGGAACAATTGGGCTTGAAAACTTTCTGAGAAGTTTGTAGAGGTTCACAGTCTTTTAAAAATGGCCTTTTAGATTCTTCAGGAAATTAATGGTTATGATGGGATGCCCCACAAGATAATCTTGTCCAATTGCGAGGGAGTGCAGCTGAACGATTTAATTACTTGCCAGTGCTTATCATCACAGTCCATCTTTTATCACTCCTTTGTTCATTTCAGCTACCTCATTTAATTTATTGGAGTATCTTGTATAAATTGGAACTCCAATTATTCAGACCAATCGGGTGATTACTGAAAAGAAATGTGAGGTTTTATTAGAAGATATGGGGAGTACAAACTAAATTTAGACTTGAATAATCTCTCTCATATTTTTCCTCAGAATAGACCAGGTTGGTCAAAACTGTGAGAAAAATTAAGACTGATGAAGTGTTACATGACAGGACAAACAAGGCTATTGATACGATCCATCAATCACACTAAAGGTATAGTGATCTGTATCTGGAACTCATTACTTAGCTAATATAATAAAATGTTATGTTTACTAATGTATATAATGTACTGTATTATAATTAAATGTAATTATTTATGAAAGTCAGTTAATAGAAATTTGACAAAGAAAGCACTTTAGACTAAATTCCAAGAGCGCGTTACATCCAGCAGATGGCGACAATTGACAGCTCTTTATGGGTGAGTCATTTATTCAATAGATTCATTCAACAAACTGATTCGTTCAGGAACTAAAAACATGCCCTGCGTCCCAATGTGCATACTATCCACCCTATATGGTATTAAAAATTACTAATACCACACAGAATTTAGGATAGATAGTATGCACATTGGGACACAGGCCTGATAACCGTGCTGTCATTGAATCATTTATGCAACTGATTCGTTCAGCAATACTGATTCATTTAGAACCAAAACACCTACTGTGAGGAGACTCGAGACTTGATCCTGCTTTGACTTCGTTTGGAGTTTTTGTCGCTGGTTGAGCAAAAAAACAGACAAAATACCTGGCCATATAGTGTCTAAAATGTAAGTTACTCAATATTAACTTCTTATTTATCGAACTGTTGCGTAAAAACAAGCAATATCTCATTCACAATCGTGCTGTTGTTTACACTTGTTTGTGTGCTATTGCTTTACGAGAAACAGATTTTGATTTTAATTACCGGTAGGTACTTAAAAAATGACATTAATTTGAAGCTGATTGAATTGTACTATATAACAATATAGGTGGACTAATAATACATAAACAATATTATCATTAAAAAAATAGTCAACAATATTATTGTATTACTGTTATATATCATTACATCTCAATAAACAGACTGTTTAAAAAAAAAAAAATAGTCTGTATGTTTGAACATTTTTCTGGAGTGAAATGGAAATTTTAAAACCAATTTATAAAATAAAAATGAGACATATAGGCTAACTCATTACACTTTTAAGTTGCTTTGGATGAAAGCATCTGTTAAATGCATAAACATAAATTTGTCCTTTTGGATACTTAAGTTCAAATTCAAGAATTTAAATTGAATTTGATTCGTATTTAATTAGTATTCAGTTCAATTCTCAATGGCCTAGTCTAGAATGTACACAACATACACATCTACCTGCTATTTGACGGGACTAAAAGACTTTCTTCTGTGACTGAGGGATGGTTACAAATTATGATTGATCAACCTCAAAGCCCTCCATTTTCTAACCTATTGAGTTTGATTTGCATCGCCCAGCTTTTATTCACAGCTGTGACCCATGTGGAAATGAGGGGATCAGCGATTAGCCAAGCGTCCACGGGATGTGTCCAGCAGGCACCGCAGAGAGGATGCTACTGGAGAGCTTTTTGGGTTTGTTCAATGCATTGCCATTCATCATCTCTCATTACAGGGCCTAGTGACTGGTGACCCAGCGATTCAGTGCCACAGATACAGAACTCTTCATCCACCCCCATCTGTTCCAGTCCATTAGCTTGGGAGATGGGCCTGAGCCTGCGGTAAATGCTTTCCAGAACATTCTAATCCCACTCATCTCTGTGTCTCTCGTTGCAACATACCAGCTACACCACAGAGATCCATTCCATCCCCATGACAACAGCGACAACATCCCCACTTCCCAGTTCCAGATTCGGGTCTGTTCGCACATACTGTCATGAATGGAGTGTTTATGTGAAAACTGTAACTTGAAAGCTGCACGCAAAATAGGACTAATTCATAATTATTCTGAAAAAGACCATGACACGATATGTGACACCGTAGCTAAATCACTGCAGACTAATAAGTGGGATTTTCTAAGGGGAGCATTGCTATTTCTGTTGCTCATACTTATGTTAGGGGTCTAAGTATTACAATTTGGCAGATAATTCATCCTGCACCATTTTTGCAACAGACTTAAAAAGGTATTAGCAACTATAAAAAAAATATTTTAATCAGTTATAGTGCTGTCAAACGATTAATCGTGATTAATCGCATCCAAAATAAAAGTTTTTGTTTATATAATATGTGTATGCAGTATACATGAATTATGTATATATAAATACAAATGCATGCATGTATATATTTAAGAAAAATATGTTGTTTATATATTAAATATATTTATATAAAATATACAATTTAAGAATATAAATATATAAATGTATATACATGTAAATATTTTCAAAATATATACTGTATGTGTGTATTTATATATACATAATAAATACACACAGTACAACATACATATATTATGTAAACAAAAACTTTATTTTGGATGCGATTAATCACGATTAATCCTTTAACAGCACTAATAATTTAACACAATATTTAAAATAATCTATTAGTAATTTAAAACCAATGTATTTAATTTTGATGTTTTTAAATATAACAATGACATAAGACATTGTCCAAAGAATTATACATTGTCTAATAATATAAGAAATCTATTAATACTATTTAATAACTATTTAATTAGATTTTTATATAAAAATGACAAGTTTAGACATTGTCAAAGAGTTTTATGCTGTAATAAATGTATAAAATAAAAGAATAAAAACAAAAAACACAATATTTTTCAATATAACAATAGAATACAAATAAATATATTATATATTATGGCTTAAGTAAACGATGTTGTATATACTGTGAAGATAATTATTTATTTTATATTAATTGTTCAGTTATTTAGTCAATAACAATTTAAGATAAACAAGTATATTTTACAATTAAGGTTAGGCATTGTTTTATATTAGTTTTATCTTTAATTTTGGCTGGCTCTGTCCTCAGTTGCCTCTGCAAGGATACATTTTGTCGTCCTCTGAGGAACATGCTGATGATTCATCTCCCCTCATGTAAGGCAGAACTCCTCAAATACATTCACACGCTTTTATCTATTAACAGAGAGCAGGTTTGGCATTTTCAATAGGCTGTGGCCATTAATGACACCATTAAGACAGCAAATCTGCTCAGCCCACACTAATTTATTCATGAGCACACCAGGAACTCATCCTTTGAAATGTGCAATTGACCTTTCCACTGGCTTTTAGTACTAAAGCGGCCGTTGTTCGACCACGGTCAGGCTTATTACATGTTTTAACACATTGGCTGCTGTTGTTTGGTAAGCGTTCATTCATTATGTGACCGAACCCTCGCCAGGCCCATGACTAGCTTGGGAAGGGAGTGGAAAAGAATCTGTATTGTCTGACTGCAGGCTTACAGATGAACTTTTTGAACAATGAACAGATGAACAAAGCAGCATCTGCCCTAATGATGTTTTTAGATTGTGTTTGTGAGCAGAATACTTCCACTCAGCCGCCATCTCTCTTCCTGTTTAATCAGGGAGCCAATTGAGGTGTGCACTTCCCTTTTTAATCTGCCTTCTACCCCAGATAACTCATTTGACTCCCTGCAGACCTTGTGTAGTTTTAGTATGAGCACTGAGAGTAGATTGAGCACATGGTCCCAGCTGGGTAAATGTGTGTTGGCTTCTGTTTAAATAGTGTATTGATCATTTAGAGGCAGCTTCCTTTTTTATTTTTTTATCTAGGCACTGTTTTAAATCGCTCTTCCAAAAGTAATTAGAAAAATATGGAAAAATGTGGTATGTTAATTTAAAACATAATAACTTTAGATTACATTGAGGTAGTGTACTGTGTAATGGTGCATTGCGTTTGTTTAAGATTAGTTGTAGTTTATATGACTAAATATAGATAACAGTGACTGCTTCATTTTATGCTCAGTTTAATCGGGTCAATGAAAGTGGGTACAATGTACATGTTTTTTTAAAGTAAAAAACCTTAGTAGAAGGGAAGGTGCATTAAATAAAACATGAAATCATATCGCATCTGGCCAAAATATCCATAATAATGCTTTCTCCAGTGAAAAAGTCCATCCCCTGTTCTTCTCTCACATCAAAATCCATCAACATATTTGTTTAGAACTGTTTTTGACTTGTAAATGGTGCATATTTCTTTGCATGTTGATCTGTGCATAGTTATCTCCTGATTCAGGCAAGATTACTTTTTCACTGGAGGAAGCAATATTTTGGATAGAAGCAAAACATATTGAGGTTAAAACATATTGATCTATTTGTGATCTAATGTTAAATTTCTCCAAAACTGTTTTCGAGATTAATGATGAGAAACAAACTCATCTCGGATGGCCTGAGGGTGAGTACATTTTCAGGAAATGTTCTTTTTTGGGTGATTTATTGCTTTTATCAAAAATGTCCTAACTTGCTCTAAAATGACTTTCCTTTTTGTTTCACGTCAGAACAGCATGGCTGGAGAAAACAGTCCCAACATCTTTCAGGCACTCCTCTCTAGCCACCTGTCTGCTATGAGCATCGACGGACACATGGAGGTACGTATTTGGCTGTTTTCCTCCTAAAAACCTTATGGCATAATTATCAGAGAGGTTGCAGTTGTGTGTAAGGTATTTTGAATGTTAGAATTGTTCAGAAATGAAGAAACACAAAATGCAGTGTCCTGAAGCTCTGTGCTTAAAGACAACATGAAATCAAGTGGCACTATTTTAATGCACATTCTTGATCTTATTGTGCATGGTTCACTGGTGCATGATATTCCAAATGGAAAAACTGTAATCTTTGTAATCTGTTTTCAAAATACAATAACAATATAATAACTTAAAAAGATATATGCTTTGATGTTCGATTTTACATTGACAGTAAAATGGAATTAAATGTAGACTATAAACAATGTATGTACAATGCATATGCATATATTTATTGTAAATTTAAAATATCTCATCTATCACAGATCTGTTTAAACGCAAGCTGTTGTGAAAGGTGTTTAGGTGGATTTCTTGAAAAATTACACCACAGCGGTCAACACAGTTTATAATCAATATTGTATAATTTCAGCAAAAACATTTTCTGTCACAATTAATTTTTAAAGCTCTGCTTTTTATCCATTCAATCAAAATTTCAACATATCAGACAGTGTAATCAAGCAACAAATTTCATATTAGAAATTATGCTGAATTCCATTTGTGTGAAGAGAGCAAAAGAGATTAGCATGTGCTAATGAGCGTTTGATGAGCCAAACAGGAAGAATTCAGGCCAAATTATTTGTGCTTGGCATTGGACACAGGCGCCAAGCACTAAAACTCAGATGCATATCATTCTAAAACAAGTACAAGCGGCCAGTTAGGCCATCAGAACTCCTAAAGAGAGCTGAAGAGACAGACTCAGAGAACCCTATAAAATAATAAGTGCTACATCAGTACAGTACATGCTGCAAAATAATATCAGTATCTCCTCTTCAAGGTTGTAGTGCTACTTTGAAGGAGCCCAAATCACTCACTCGCTCAGACTGCAACATCAGCTCGTCTATAGGACGACTTCTGAAGGATCAGATGAGAGACAGTCCTTCAGGGTTTGAATGAAGAGAGCGAGAGAAAGAGTGCAATCTGCCCCACCGCTGGTATCAAATGACCTTCACTGCGCAAACATATCCATCTGTTGTGTCTGCAAAGGCGATGACAGACAGCCAAATAGTGCCTTATAATTAAGTAAAAATGAAGCAGACATCAAACTCTTAACGATCCATCTCCATTAATGTCTGTGCAGGCATTTACAAGATTTTACTAGCAAACGCTCTTGAAGGACAGACACCCAGCCAAACATCTGCGAGCATTAATAATGTATTGATTGTTTTTTAAAACAAGACAACGTACAGTGTTGTTTATAATCATATTTTTGCCATATTTACTATCACAAATGATGAATACAGTAATTATTTCACATTTCAGCTGGCACTCATAAGAGTCTCTTTTTGAATAAAAGAGTTTGACAGACAATTTCTGTAAACAAGTTCAACTGAATTACAATTTCTCAGATCAGCAGAGCTGTCCGTCAAAGTTTAATACAAAGTGAATTGTCTTGGCAAGCTTGAAAAGTCTTTTTTGCTTTCACTAATTAGCCCAAAAATATTTTTGCTGCGTGCATTTGCTGATTGAAGTATTTTGATGTTTTTACACAACGATAAAAACACCAAATAACAAGAACAATTGGCAGTAATTGCCAGGAAAGTGAAAGCCACACTCATCTAAATGCTGTCATGAAAGGTTTTACTGTCATTAGGCGGACATGATGGACGCTCCAGTCAGAGTTGGCGGGGCATTTTATGAAACATGACATATGACCTTTAAACGGGAGCGTGTATTAATCAGAGGCTGAATGAATGCATGTAAACTCATTAACAACATTTGGCCTTAGCTACATGTCTGATCCCTAAGCTTTTTCTCATATCCATAGGGGAGACGTGAAAACATTAGAAGAATAAATTAGTATAATTAATACAAATGCAGAAGAGTAGATTTTAAAGTAGATTAAAGCAGAGCGTTTAAGCATGCAAAACTGTCTGCATGACTCTAGAGTGGTTGCTAGGGTGTTTTTCTGTTGCTAAGGTTTTCTGAGTGGTTGCTAGGGTGTTCTGAGTGTTTGCTTACAAAGTTAAAAGAGCCCACCCATGTCTCAATGTTATTCTGGAGTTGGGTCAATTTAAGTCAATTTAAGGAAGTCATATACAGCTGGCTTGAGGGTAAATGAGAGTAAATCACAAGGTAATTTTCATTTCTGGGTGAACTATCCCTTTAAGAACCAACACCTGGTTAATTTATGTGGTCGTTTAAAATGTATTTTTTAGACCTGGAGGAGTCAAATAAACTTTTGTAATTGTAACATTTTTTGTGATTATATCAAGCTAACCGCACTATTTGAGCTATCATTCCGTTTAAGATATGGATTCCAAACAACACTGAACTGCATTCACTTTTATTGTATGGACAAAAAACCCACTGAGACACTATTTTTAAAACTATTCTTTTGTCTTCCACAGAAGGAAGTCTTACAGAACAGTATATGGAACAACATGAGGGTGAGTAAATAGTAAATTTTCAGTTCTGGGTGAATTATCACTTAAGTGAATTCTGCTACTATTAGATCAGATACAGAAGAACGAATCTGGCAGCCTGAAATTAAGTCGGTAAAACTACAGGTTGAGTTTCCATACCTGAAATGTTCTGAAATGCATGAGATGTATTTGGTTTTAATGGAGACTGAGCTGCTGGGCTCAACACTGATCCAGAATGATTGACAGCAGTGTTAGCACTGCCCACATGTCATTTACATTTATTCACTCCCATTATGCATGCTTGTCACTATGCATCAGGCTACAATCAATGCTGTGTGTGTGTGTGTGTGTGTGTGTGTGTGTGTGTTTGTTTGTGAGTGAGATTATTTTGTGCAAGCATGCATGCATGCATTTGTGTGTGTGTGTGTGTGAGTGTGTGCACACATAGACACTACTTTATCATCGCATAAAAGAGCAACAGATGACTACTTCATTCAGTGGGAATGACCCAAGACACGGTATGATGTCATCCACCTGCAGGTGGGCGGCATTGCATCATTCTTGAGGGCTGTAGATTCACGTCTTCTCCTATTATTGTCATTAATCCAGCACTGTGCACCGAGCCAAGCTTGCAAAGGCAAAAAACGTGTGTGTGTGTCTTTGTCTGAATGTGTGAGTCAGAGCATGTGAGTGTATGGAGACCATTCTAGCCGGCAGATGGCCACCCGGAAGGGCTTCATCTCTGGCCTCATTGGCTGTTCACATCACAGGCATGCTGGGATATAAACACACCTGAGCCAAGTTTCTCTCTCCCTGGCTGCAGCGAGAACAATTGTTGTTCTGCAATTTGTTGTTGTTTTTGTGTCAGTATTAGTATTTCTAATGCATGCGCTTTGTAGAATAACAACAAATAAACCCAGTAATCCAGTTAGATTTCTCATCTGAGGTTCATGTACGTAATAAGCTCTAATCACAGATCAGTAGGATAAATAAAAAACCTAGAAATACCCAGGCATATGGTGTTTGCCCCATGTTTATTAGACTGGATCTGCTTGCCTATAATTCTCCTGGAGTTTACAGCACCTTGTTTTGCCTCCCAGACTTATCGTTGAGTATGGAAAGCCTGGTGACACCTGGTCTGGGTGTTTGCTTGCTGGGGCAGAAATAATCAGCATGTTGTCAAGCTGAAGCAGGACTCAGCAGAAAGATCAACGTCTTTGGTGTCAGACGGGCAACGAGACACATGCTGTTCCCTTTAATTTCCTTTGTCCAGGGATCTTCTCGGTCTGAAATCCCCACTAAAAAAAGATAAATTAATCACATTTAATATTTTTAAATTGCATTTATTTATTTAGGGACAGTACACATTAATAATACATAACAACATGTTAAATGTAATAAAGCCAAATTGGCTAATTTTCATCCCTAGTCCTCTTTTGATTAATTTTGAATGTTTGTCTATATACGTTTAATATATTTACTTTTTTTTATTTGGTTAGCACATTAATTCTGGTTGCATGCTGCTAAATTAATGTACGATTAATTTGTAGTCTCATATGCATTTATTTTAAGGAAAATAAACATTATTAGACAGTGTATCTCAGAAATACATAAATTAATTTTGTGCACTACTGTATTTTTTGTAGTTTTTGAGAGAAGTCTCTTATGATTGCTAAGGCTGCATTTATTTAATCAAAAATACAGTCAAATAAAGTAATATTATGAAATAACAATTACAGTGGTTACTATTTGATTATATTTTAAAATGTAATTCATTCCTATTATGCAAAGCTGAATTTTCAGCATCATTACTCCAGTCTTCAGTGTCACATGATTCTTCAGAAATCATTCTAATATGCTGATTTGCTGCTCAAGAAACATTCCTTATTATCAATGTTGAAAACAGTTGTGCTGCTACACATTTTTGATTCTTTAATGAATAGAAAGTTCAAAAGAGCAGCATTTATTTGAAATAGAATTCTGTTGTAACATTTTAAATGTTTTTACTGTCACTTTTGATCAATTTAATGCGTTCTTGCAGAATAAAAGTGTTCATCTCTCAAAAAAAATTAAAAATCATACTGGCTCCAAAATTTTTAAAAAGCGGTGTGCCTTAAAAATGTTTTAGTACATTAAAAGTTAACCCTGAATAATCTACGCTTCAGCTTTCCATTTAATTCTTGGTAAACCTGTTCTGTGTGAATAGAATTTAAATATGTAGTAGTAAATATGATTTTAATTGCACTTTTTAAGTGTCCTAACGAGCCTGCTAATGGTGTGAGTTTTGGGGCTGGACTATTTGTTTGGCTGACCAACGGCAGACTGGACTGAGTGTTGAAATCATTATTTTTGCAAATCCATTTGGAGCCACTAATGGCAGAAATATAAAACACACTTCATCTTTGCAGAAGACTCCTGTTGAAAGTCCTTCGGTAATGAGAGCAATTGAAGGTTTTGAAAGCCCAGGTAAGGTCTTATGTAAATTACCTGGCTAGAAATTGCCACCTTGATTCAAATTGATCAGAAATGGCGAAATTACCTCCTTAGGCCCGAAACATACTCTATGCAAGTACGTGAGCGCAAATGCTTCTAGCTATGCAAGCTCAATTTCATGCACCATTGAGTTTTGAAATGTGTCAGAACGCAGTTTATGAAGCAATACAAGTACACGTTGCATTCACAGCTTTGCCTCAAAGGGTGCTACTGTGGAGTTTAGCATTTGCGTAAACTGTCTCGGTCAGATTTTTCTTTCAAGAACAAACATAAAGTAGGTACACTGGATCAGCGAGCTGGCAATGCTTTGGCCATGCATTCACGTCTATGTATGCTTGAGTTCCTTGCATTTGTGAGCTTCACATAGCCTTTGAATTGACAAAGATACTGGGATTATGAAATGCAGTGCATTCAGACCAGTAATTGAGCAGATAAAATGACAAAATAGCAATGTTTTTGCAGTGATTCGAACACCCATTTTCCCCAGTGCCACAATAGCGCAACTGTCAGACAAGGGCTGGTTAATATAGAGCAAGGACGGAAGAGAGAGATGGATAGAGAGAGATTATGAGGCGTGGTAAAGAGAGTAGAGGTCACTGATGGCTTTATTACTGTAGTGTAATAAGAAATCATCCGGATGGAAAGAGGACACCTGTCATGGTCTCGTATAAAACTTTCACACATGCTCCCAAAATACAATAGTGGATTTAACCCATCTAGATCCAATACAGTGTTGCTGGAAAGAACTTTTGAACAGATTATTTACTTTTTCATTTAAAGAGCCAGTGAAATTGGAGTTTTGTTGCTTTTGGCTGTTGGCTTTGAGTTTATCTGTACTGGATGCTATAGTGTACTGCTGAAAATTGACGAAATTTATTGCCATGAAATGAAAATTCACTGTTTACCTCAAAATTTCTTAGCTGGATATTTTAGTGAAAACAAGATAACTTCAATCATTTAGTTAGCTCCTTAAATCATACACTTTCATATTCATAATTAGATTCTTCAATCACATACTTCACTTCATCTGCTTACAATTTTTTTTAGTGCAACATCTCACAATCCAATCAACATCGATGCAAAGAACCAAGGCTTTTTTTGATAAGCCATTCACTTGGATGTAGCCTACGTCTATATACTTCCATTTCAACGTGATTTTAAGAATATTTAAATTTATCTTGTTAAGATAAAAGTTATCTTTTTCTTGCAGAAAGGTGACAAAAAAAGAACACTGCATTTGTCATGACCTGTGTTTTTTAAATTTCACTGTGAAAATATTGGGTGAAACAGTAATCTCTACAGGTCAAAAGAAGTACATCACATCTGCTCTGTTTTAATGGCTTTCAAATGAATGGAGACAGATGCCTATTTTTAACATCTGAGTGCATCAAGGGTGAGATCAAACAGGAGGTACGCTTTGGGTCAAAAGAGTTAGCTAAGACTGATAACGGTGCAGACACCTGTCAATCAAAGGGTCAGATCCACATGTGTAGAGAACACCTGCATCCACTACCCTTCAGTTCACCTGAGCAGAACTGTGGCTCTATTCCAAAACCTAGTGAGCTGCCTTGCAAAGGCTTATAGACAGCTGCTTTATAAGGCAGCATCCTGAACAGTATGGTTTTAACATGTTGCTAAGGTAACGATGCACTCTAATAGACATTTTTAAATGGAAAATTCAGTCATCTTTTCTTCTCTATTGTGACATATATCAAAGTTCTCAAACAAGAAAAAATGTAAGACAGGACTTGGTTCAAACTGTACAAAGGTAATATGAAAATGTAATTACTTTGCTTAATTTTTATTGATAACTTAAAGTATTGACTGAAATAATTGTAATATACATTTCTCTATTTATTTATTTATTTTTCACCAAGCTTGTTGCATTGTATGATGGGATTGGCTTTTCCATACAAGATGCATGCAGGGCTACCTTAAATTTTGTCTAAATGGCTTCTGGAACAGCATGTGCATTAATAGCTTGCTTATGATCCCGTAAAATGGTGCCTATGAAGAAAGCTCACTGTATTTTGGAACAGTGTGTTTTTCTTCCTATGAGAGTCTGTTTTATGTGAAGTTTTGAATCAGAAATATGCTGTGAGATTCCGGCATTTCTCAGTCTGTGGGAAGGTTTTTGACATTTTATTGTTACTTTGGCATTTGAGATCTTTGTTGACCCTCAAGACCTTTTTTTTCCACTGTGCTGATGTTTGTATCATGGGGGTGTTGACTGATGGGAAAACTGAACATATTTGGCCTTGTTTCTACATGACCTGAAGCAGGATTGTTTGTAGTACATACCTGTACCTGTATATCTGACATGACTGTATTGTGTGTGGCTCTCATAGCTGAATAACAAATTAAAGGAACACTTCACCCAAAAATTAAAACTTCTTTAGCCTCAGAACATCTAAGATGCAGATGTTGTTTCTTCATATGAACAGATTTGGAGAAATTTAGCATTAAATCACTTGCTCATCAGTGGATCCTTTGCAGTGAATGGGTGCCGTCAGAATTCAAAAAGCTGATGAAAACATCACAAAAATCCACAAGTAATTCACACAACTCCAGTCCATCAATTAATGTCTTGTGAAGAGAAAATGTGTGTTTCTAAGAAAAAAAAATCCCTCGAGACATTCTTAACTTCAAACTATTTTTTTTTTTTTCGGTTAATATCAGAACTCTGTCTGTATTTTGCTTTCTCCATTGAAAAAGTAATCTCATCTGAATCAGGAAAGAAATTTGCACAGATATCATATTCCAGATATTATATATTTAGATATTATAAGCCAAAACAGTTCTAAACAAATATGTTGGTGGATTTTGATGTAAGAGGACAACAAGGGGACTTTCCACTGGAGGAAGCTTTATTATGGATTATTTTGACCAGAAACAAGTTTAAAGTTAAAATTCCATAATGACAAATTTCTATCATATAAACACACAGATTTACACTTCACAATATGTTAATTGATGGACTGGAGTCGTGTGGATTATTTGTAATTATGTTTTTTTTTATCAGCTGTTTGTCTCTCATTCTGGAGGCACCCATTCACTGCAGAGAATCCATTGGTCATGTGAAAGCAAGTGAAATCTGGACCTATGAAGAAACAACTCATCTACATCTTTGATAACCTAAAAATGAGTACATTTTCAGTGAATGTTCATTTTTGGGTGAACTATTCCTTTAAGGAAGTCATTCAACCAGCTTTGCCCTTTTTGAAGCTTTTTTGTACAAATACAAGTGACCTTATATTAGATGGTAAAAAGCAGGATGAGCAATCTTTCTGGCATCTTCCGTTGTGGTGTAATTCAAATTTCACATTAAAAATGTATGATGCAGTGACCGACCAAACAGAATGAAGTAAGAATGATAGAACTTTAGTGATAGAACAATATATTTATGTAGTGTTGACAGCCACAGTGCAGCTGCATGCTATAGCTTTACATATCTTCAGCACAGAGTATGATTTGCAAATGAGTCATACCAGCATGAGGGGAGGAGGAGGGGAAGAAGAACTCTCATCTGCAGTCCAGTTCAGCTACACCTCTCTCCATTTTTAATTCCGACTCCATTTAAGTTTCAAGGAGTCATGCTTTAATTTTTCACTTTATCTCCCTTCATCATTCCATCAGAACAAAAGCACTATTCCACTTGGTGAAACAATTTGATTCACCTGCAAGATCCTTTTTTAAATATGTATGTAGGCCAGCAGTCTCTCTTTGGCAGGTCATTTGAAATCATCCACAAAATTCCTATCATCTCTCGCTCTTTCTCTGGCATGTGAAAAATCAATCCAAAAGTGGCACCTTTTCAAGTGCTGCTCGTTTTAGAGAAAAACACTTGCTTTAGGGAAACAAATTCAAGGAATACATTCAGACTTTTGATACCGGTGTTCGTGTTACCGATTATTACGTAAACTACTAGATTTTTGTGTTTTCTAAAGGAAATGTAAGTGTTCTTTGCCATGCAAAACTTACTGCCACGATGCTAGAATGATGCTAGAAGGTTGCTATAGCATTGTGTTGCAGTCGCTAAGGTGTCTTGCTTTGTTGCTAGGTAGTTATTTACTGTTCCCAAGTCAAAAGAGACCATTTTAGGTCTCAATGATACAGCTTGAGTCCTTCCTTCGAAAGCAAACGTCACTAACTTGTTGCGTTTTCCATGATCGCAACACCTTTTTTACTAATACTAAAATAAATGCTCATTTAAATAATCATTTACAATGAAATCTTTCACCATAATCTCCTAATGAACATGCTTTACTGTAATACAGTTTGAGTTTGCTCACAAATGCTACTGAAAGGGTGTTTATTGCCATCTAGTGGAAAGAGATTCACATTACAAAAACATTTAATGGCAACACTAACAATACTAAACACACAAGAGGGCTGTAAACAAAATCTCCTTTTTTTGTTACGTTCATGTAGGAGTAATTATGTGGGATACATTCAACTGAGCTGTAAACTCCAGTGTCATAATAACAGGGTGTACGTGTGTCCTCAAACAGCTAATTGCCTGTAATTTGAGCATTTATTGAAACCTTACATTGACCTGAACTACTGTGCTTGGTGGCTTTTGAAGTCGCATGTGTCTTGTGTGCATCCAATGGATTTGTGGTTGCATGGTAAACTTGAAATGGTTATTGCGTATCCGACCTTGCAAACCATTTACATGCATATGATCCTCACAAAATGATAAATGACAGTTGTTTCTGCTTGGTTTAATAGCTGTTACTAATTGTGTTTGAGGTCATCCAGATTGAAGATAGAAGGATTTGGCTTGGATATTTCATACCCTTTATATTTCCTAACAGCATTCCTTGTCCTGTTGCCTCACATGCTGGTCATGAGTCCCAGCGTCGTCCCACTGGGATCCAGCTGTTCTTCGGACTGTCCGTTTTTTCCAGGAACCGACAATGTCACAGTCCATTACTGCAGGAACATTTATTAAAAAGAGCTTGTTCATTGATTCAGAACATTTTAGATGAATCAAAGTCAGACGTCAGAACTTCAAGGGCAGAGGAAGAGTCTCACAGGAACTCAAAAAGGAAACATGAGGTGGTGGTGGTGGTGAGAAACTGGCAGCGTTTTCATGAGGAATGAGGCAGGTTTGGGCTATTTTGTATATAAACCAAAGACGCCAACAAGAGCTGAAATCGAAAGAGAAGAGGAAGTTGTGAAGGACTTTTCTGAGATAGCAGCGTGACAACACCGGACCGTTTGAGAGAAATAAATCTCAGTAAACATGCAGCCCACTATGGAGGAGTTCGATTCAGAGGATTCTGGTGTTCAAGATGTGGGACCTCAAATCAACGGGCTGGTGGTCCAGATCCTGCAGACGATGTCAGTGCTGCTGGTGCGGATCAGACAGAAGCTTCTGGAAATGGCTATTCTGATCTGTGTCATTCTGCTGGTGTTCTGGGTGGCTTTATTCCTCTATGGCAGTTTCTATTATTCCTTTATGCCCACAGCCAATTTCATCACACCTGTCTACTTCTTCTACAGGTGAGGTGTTTACAGGGACCCAGCAGAATATGCTACCTTAAATCGTTTTCTTAATCAGGTTTTCATCTTGTTTTTCAGTAAACAAGCTTTCTTGAAAAGCATGTTTTTTAAGCATAGGCCTAAATTATTTAAATATCTTCTTTAAAAAAGAAAACACTTTTTCTTGTCCCATTCACAAAATCATTATTCATGATTAAGCATTAACCTCACAAAAATAATATGCATTAATCATACAAAAATATATAGTTTCAAAAGTAGGTTTTTTTGTAAGTCACTTTATATAAAAGTGTCTGCTAAATGAATGAATGTTAATGTAATAATTTATAAAAAATGATAATCCCGCACACTATCAGTCCATGCTAAATATAGAAATTTATTACAAAAAAGCGACGTTTCGGTCCACTGACCTTCATCAAGCTAATGTAATAATTTATGAAATTATGTTTCAAAAAATATGTGTTGCATATGTGTATTTGAGTATTTATTTTAAACATAAGACTTTTATGGCTCATATAGTGTGGTGTTGTATAATATGGAGCTCATACTCGAGGAGGATAAAAAAAACACCTTAGTTTGTGCCCAAAATATGCAAGTTGGTTGAGTTGCTGATATTTATATGGCCAAAAAATAACGCTAATAGCGGTTACTAATTGTGTTGCATTCTGTTTGATGTAGTCCAGACTGCAGATAGGATTTGTCTTGGATATTTCATACAGTTCGTATTTCCTAACAGCATGAATTCTCATAGCTTGTAATGTACTGTAAATCAATGAGATCTTTATAACAGTGAAGCAGACTACTTACATAGATATCATTTGTCACTCTATATCTCAACAATCTCTTAGTAAGATGCTTAGTTTTATGATCAGAGCTCTGTAGTTTTTAATGTGGGGGAAAACACATAATGTAATGCAACATAATGATGATTGAAAAAAATTATTTGATCCCCTGCTGATTTTGTACGTTTGCCTACTGACAAATAAATGATCGGTCAATAATTTTAATGGTAGGTTTATTTGAACAGTGAGAGACAGAAAAACAACAAAAAAATCCAGAAAAATACATTTAAAAAAAGTTATAAATTGATTTGCATTATAATGAGTGAAATAAGTATTTGATCCCCTATCAATCAGCAAGATTTCTGGCTCCCAGGTGTCTTTTATACAGGCAAGGAGCTGAGATTAGGAGTACTCTCTTAAAGGGAGTGCTCTAATCTCAGTTTGTTACCTGTATAAAAGACACCTGTCCACAAAAGCAATCAATCAATCAGATTCCAAACTCTCCACCATGGCCAAGACCAAAGAGCTGTCCAAGGATGTCAGGGACAAGACTGTAGACCTACACAAGGCTGGAATGGGCTATAAGACCATCGCCAAGAAGCTTGGTGAGAAAGTGACAACAGTTGGTGCGATTATTTGCAAATGGAAGAAACACAAAATAACTGTCAATCTCCCTCGGACTGGGGCTCCATGCAAGATCTCACCTCGTGGAGTTTCAATGATCATGAGAACGGTGAGGAATCAGCCCAGAACTACAGGAGGATCTTGTCAATGATCTCAAGGCAGCTGGGACCATAGTCACCAAGAAAACAATTGGTAACACACTACGCCGTGAAGGACTGAAATCCTGCAACGCCCACAAGGTCCCCCTGCTCAAGAAAGCACATGTCAGGCCCGTCTGAAGTTTGCCAATGATTCAGAGGAGAACTGGGTGAAAGTGTTGTGGTCAGATGAGAACAAAATCCGGCTCTTTGGCATCAACTCAACTCGCTGACCCCAAGAACACCATCCCCACCGTCAAACATTGAGGTGGAAACATTATACTTTGGGGGTGTTTTTCTGCTGAGGGGACAGGACAACTGGACCACATCAAAGGGACGATGGACGGGGCCATGTACCTTCAGCATGACAATGACCCAAAACACACGGCCAAGGCAACAAAGGAGTGGCTCAAGAAGAAGCACATTAAGGTCCTGGAGTGGCCTAGCCGGAGGGACCTGAAGGTTCGAGTTGCCAAGCATTAGCCTCGAAACCTTAATGACTTGGAGAGGATCTGCAAAGAGGAGTGGGACAAAATCCCTGCTGAGATGTGAGCAAACCTGGTGGCCAACTACAAGAAACGTCTGACCTCTGTGATTGCCAACAAGGGTTTTGCCACCAAGTACTAAGTCATGTTTTCCGAAGGGGTCAAATACTTTTTTCACTCATTAAAATGCAAATCAATTTATAACTTTTTTGAAATGCTTTTTTCTGGATTTTTTGTTGTTGTTGTTATTCTGTCTCTCACTGTTCAAATAAACCTACCTTTAAAATTATTATTATTTAGACTAATATCACAGAATCAGCCTAAATTCATCAGAGTGTGGTAGTTCTTGATGTTTGTCATCTGCTTGTTCATGTCAAATGTGTTTCTGATCAGCAGGACTGATTGTCCATCTCCCCATCACTCTATGTGTTCTTTCCCTGTGGCTAATGTCTCTTTACTGAAAAATGGAAAACACCAGGTAATCATCCTTGATCTCATCCTTGCGTAGTTTCTTAATTTTAAACCAAACTTTATTTTAAAGTTCTTTTTTTTGATTATCTTTTATTGCCGAGTTAAGTCGAAGACTATAGAAGGGACTCTGGTTTAGTATAGTATGTAAAACTGTGCATAGTATGCAATAAGTGTTTCAAATACTAGCATGCTACATTGTTGTCAAATGTTGTCACTATGGCATATTTATTTCAATTTATGTTCAGTTATGTTAGTAATAAATACATATTTATTTTGCATCTATCCAACTTTTTGCAAAAATTACTTTTTGGTGGTCTGATCAGATAAATCGGCGGGAAAATTATGTTAAAAATAAAGGCTGACATCCCTTTACTTACTTATACATGGCTCAGGTTGCATGCTGCACATATTGTGCAGTCAGAAGATTTGTGGACAAAGAATATTTGCATACTATGCAGAGTGGACATATTTAAAAAAGTGCATTGTGCACAAGTAGTACTCCAAATAAAGTTTAATTATAATTTTTATAACAGCAAGTCTTGAGCAACATGTCAGTAAATATGTTAATAGATTTTAACTATACTTAGTATGAAATAAATGTACTTTAAATATATTTCTTTTTTACTAGGGATTGCAATGCTGTTTTTCTCTTTCCTGCCTACTACAGGTAATGACATACGGTCAGCCCTATCAGATCACACTAGAGCTGCAAATGCCTGAGTCTCTAGCCAATCAGGAGCTGGGAATGTTCCTAGTGAAAATGACTCCCTATTCTAAAGACGGTCAGATTGTTGACATATCGACACGTTCTGTAAGTATGCAAAACGAGGAGACAGGTACACATAAAAAGCATTTTAAGTACATCAAATGTTTGCTTCTTGATAGATTGTAGTTTCTAAAATGTAAATTATTCAACTAGTCAAATTCATTTAATGCTTAAAAGGAATAGTTCACCCACAAATGACATTTCTATAAGCATTTACTCACCTGTACTCACATTATGCATGTCAAATGGCTTCAGGAGACTTTGAATATAGCACACAAGTCATTTTATGGTGCTTTACCATAACAGAATTTTTATTTTCACATGAAATTTCCTATTAAGTAACTACTGCAAAATGTAGGTTCACCAGGGCGAGACTTGTTATTTTTCTGAACCCGTTTAGAACATTTTGTTTTTAAAATGCATCTTTGGTATCTTGTCAGATCGACTCCCATTCTCTCTCTCTCTCTCTCTCTCTCTCTCTCTGTGTCTCAGGCAATGCTCCATTATCGCTCCTCTCTTCTTCAGGCTCTGGGCACAGTGGTCTTCTCCCCCATGCTGTTAACAGGAGCGTCGGAGCAGAAGCAGTCAGTCATAGTGGAGCTGTATTCTGAATTCAAAGATGATTCTGTAAGTGATGGTTCTGAACACCCTAGCAACCACATTAGAACACCTTTAGCAGCTTATCTACAGTATAAGAGAAGTGGAACTAAATTTCGAAGCTCATTTAGTAAATTTGTCTCTCTCTTTTCTCTGTTCAGTACAACCCCACTGTTGGAGCCATCATTGAGATCCATTCCCAGCGTATTCAGATCTACAGAGCTCATCTCTACATCTTCGCTCACTTTACAGGCATCAGGTTTGTGTTTGTGTATTCCTGTCTTTTTGCTGGGTTGCTTAAAAAGGCCTTACGTTTTTCCATATTTTATTACTTTAACTAATGTGCTCTGTGTTTGAGATAATCAGCCCAACATTCATCAAACAGATGATGGTCTTTACGAATCTCTCTGATCTGCACAGGTACCTGCTGTATCATTTCCCCCTGATTTCAGCGCTGTTGGGAGTGATGAGTAACTTTACTTTCCTCAGTTTGATCATCGTTCTCAGCTTCCTGCAGTTTAATCTGGGCAGTCGCAGAACTCGTGGAAAGGTGCGCTGCTCTAAAATTGAGCATTTAATGTTCAGTATATAAGACACTGGGCCAAGGGCATACTCTATAAAAGTATGTAAACACAGATGTGAATGCTTGTAAATATGTAATGCGTTAATCATTAACGAGGAATTTCAAAACCTCAGTACTCAAAGGAGTACAAATGTATGGAAGCTTGTTTTTTTTGGCACAGGATAAAAAAAAACATAATTGTGACACTTATCTCACAATTCAGACTTTCTTTCTCATAACTCAGAGTTTATATCTCACAGTTCAGACTTTTTTCATATAAACGTAGAATTGCAAAATGGTAACTCAGTTCTGAGAAGAAAAGTCGGAATTGTGCGATAAAAACTTGCAATTACACTTTTAATCTGGAGCAGTAACAAACAAAATTGCACCAAAAAAAAAAAAGAATTGCAAGATGTAAAAAAAAAAGTCAAGAGATGTTGAGATGTAAACTCAGAATTGCATGAGAAAAGGCTGAATTTTCAGAAAAAAAACTGACCGTTATGTTCTAATGCCACACTGATAAAATGTAAAGCGCAATTGCTTTGTCTTACGAATTACACTTTAACACATATTTGGATTGCATCGTGTGAAGTCTAGCTTGCGTACTTGATTTCATGTACTTGTATACAGTATGTTATGGCCATTCTAGTCTTGAAATAGTGGAGTTGTGTTTCTTCTGTGAATGTCTGTGTTAACAACATTTTTCATACTGTGTTTTCCTTGCTTTAGGCTGTTATGCGACAAGAAGAAAATGATGAACCAGATGACCTGAATAATCAGTCTGAACCCCAGGATGAAGGAAAGGCACCAGGTAAAGTCTGGTTTATTCACTGAAATTTTAAAACCAATTGCAACCCATGTAGTAATTAAAAGGGTCAAATCTGAGAATTAATTTTGGAAATTTACTTTATACTGGAAGTAATATACAGAAATGTATATTTGATTAAATTTATAGTGAAAATGATCAGTGCACATTAAAATCAAGGGAAAAATACCTGTATGACTTTGTTTCTTATGTAGAACACAAAAGAAGATATTCTGACCCCACTGACTTCATTGTATGAATAAATGGAAACATTTTTCAAAGTATCTTGTTTTGTGTTCCACACACAAGGTGGAGAGACAATGACAGAATTTTCATTTTTGGTTTAACTACCCCTTTACTCGTTTGCTAAACTAGCTTTTCCTGTCTTATTGCTTTTTTGATGTACATTGATCACTTCAACAAATTTGTTGGATTCCCCCCATTATTCTAGAAAGTTTCGACAGCATAGAGTGCAATTCGGCGGAGGTGGAAGAATCCATTCCAGACGTGGGGGTGGAGGAGAGTGACAGTGACTCCAGAGAACTCACTGAAGATGAATCCACCTGTGAGGCTGGGGTTGGAGAAATGATTTTGAGGCACAGGCATTTGTCACAGGGCACATTACAGTCACCTCAAGCGTTAACAGACATCACAGATAAAACTTACTACCGTGTTGGTGTCTGTTCAAGCTGCTAGAGAGCGAATGGAGTCATCTGCTAAATGAGGGTAAAGGTTAAGAAAAGCAAAGGCCACCCACTGGACTTCATAGATTTGGTAACAATGTCCTTGTTTTAAAAATGTGGACTTCATGCTAGCCCTAATCACTTGTATCATTATTGTAAAAAAAAAAATCAAGACAACCACAAATATTCAGTATAGTATTTTATTACCATTTATTGTCTATAAATATAGACATAACCTGTATATCCAAAACGGACCTTTATAGACATATCCTTTGTTGTTGTTGTTATTATTATTATTATTATATTCCACAACACTGAAAACAGTGAGAGTGTGCCAATAAATGGCCAAAGGGGGAGCATGTCATTTGTTTGTGGTTTATGTCTGGAAAATAACATTATTGATTTGCATTCATTTACATGTATTCCACTTTTTAAAAAAAAGCAGAGACAACTAGAGAAATATCCACTTGTGTTGTAAGAAGGAACTAAAGGATATTATTACTTTACTGCCATTTATAATAATGATTTTAACATGAAAACTATTTGAAAAATAAATAAATAAAGTTGTAAAAATATGTCATAATATTGGCTTTACTCTTTTTATACTGATTTTACAAATAAAAACACTGCATAATAGTAGAGAGAATTTAATAAGACTCAAAATTAAATGACAATTTGTGGCAAGATGTATATCCACCGAAAAACAAGTACTTTAAAAAAATAAAAAATCTAAATCTGTAGTTTAAATCTAAAGTCACTAGGTTCAATTCCTAGGAAATTTGCATGCTGATAAAATAAATTCATCACAGCTGAAACCATCTACCTCACAGAAACACATACTGTATATGACGCGTTTACCAGTCAGTCTGTGGAGTTGTCTACACTAGAGAGTGTGGGCCAGCCGTCGGCCCAACCTCGAAAGTGCTCATTGTCAGATATGTTGTGGAAAACCATGATGTCACATTATGCAAAGCACTGCTGGAAAACGTTGACAGCAAGACTTTAAACTGGCATCGAGTCTTTGGCACTGAACTGCTGGTGGGTTCAGTTTAACACACAGGAGTGATGAAAGATTGGCAACTCGGGTACGTGGGAGTATGTGCTTTTTCCCCCTACAATTGTTTTGAACTTTGTGCCACTTAGCATGTGTGGGCTATTTCCTGGACAAGATAATGCTTATTTTTATCTATTTCTATAGGAGACCACAAGTGACAGCGATATATTTTTTAGACTGAGACTTTGTATATGTCCAGGAAATTCCCTACATGATGTGCCTCTTTAAATAACAATATTATTAAGATATTGAATATTGTATTATGTTGTTAAGATGTCATCTGTCTATTTTAGGTATGACTTATCAAATAATGGTTTTGTTTATCCCCTCAGATCCTCTTCTAGAGCTCAAAATAGCAAAACAGGAGTTCCGTCCATTTCTGATGAGAATTTCCCACCAAGCGGCTTCATGAAAGACTTGGATTCTCCTCCAGAAAGAATGAGCACATTGTCAGAAAAGAAGAGCAATGGAAGTGATGGGGAGAGCATGAGAGACGCCATAGAAGAAAGGATTTTTGATTTCTCACCAGCCTCAATCAATAAAAGTAATCATATCAAGAAAACTGGCTTCAGAGCCAGACCTAAACTGGCTTCTGCTCATGCCGTCCTTTCATCCAAGCTAGAAGATCCAGCAGAAATGCAGACAAATTCATATGAGGAAGCAGAGGATATGAAACCAGAACCTCCGGAACGCGTTTGCATGGATCCCCTACCAATAGCTGCAGGAGAAACGACCAAGGATAAAGACGTAGAAGAGCAGAAAGTGAAAGAGAGGGTGACGGAAGGTGAAAATCTTGCTGAAGAGGGTTCAAAAGTGGCTTTAAATGCAGCAACTAGGAAAAGCCTGTGGAGAAGCAAGATCGAACTGAGGGAAAGACTGAAGGAAGGGATGCGGGAAAGGCTGGGAGCAAGTCTGGAGAGTATCGATGAGAGTAACGAGGGAGATTTCAGCAACAAACGACTGCACAGGAAGAAGAGTTGGGGTTCAAGACAGAGAAATGCACAAAAGCTTGGGTCATCACGGGATGGAGAACATTATGTAGAGGAAAGTATGGAGAAAGATAGTGAGGAAGAATTAGTTCCACACCCTGTTCTCTCTCGGGTTCTCTTTCACTCCTCAGCTTCGTCCTCTTCTTCCTTCAACAACTCCTCAGCAGAAAGCGATGAGGTTTTCAGTGAAAATGAGGACACTGTTGCCAGGAGGCAGACCATGAAGAAGGTGAGTGGAATTTTGGGAAGGCTTAGAAAGCACAAAGCAGTTTATCAAGATTCTGCAGAATCTCTCAAGACCAGTGAACTGGTGTCAGGTTCAGTCTGACCTGTGGACTAACAGAAGCGTTCTGTATTTTTTCGATGCACTGAAATGTATCAGACAATTTGCATGATTTGAATAAGCTATTTGCATAGTACTGTAGACCGAGATAGGGCTAGAGTTGCAAGTTACTGTCACATTTGCAATATTCCAAAAACAAATTAAATTTATCTTCAAATATCTTACTTGATAAACATGCAGTGTACCCCATATTGGACAAGCAGTGGGCAATGTCTATGGGTCTGAACAGTTTCACAATGGGTAGAGTATAACTGTAAAGCATGTTATTTTATGAACAAAGTTGGAAAATGAAACCCAAAAAAATAGTTTTTAAGGTACTGTTTGATCACCGCCACTAAATGGCTCCAATTTCTTTCCCAGTGTCGATCTTGGAGAACGTTTTTGACCATGATGCAGTGGTCCAAACGTACACAAAGCTCATGGATCCAGCTAGCAGGACACCAAGGTACTCAGGATTTTGACCCTGACCATCCCTTCACATTCTATTAAAATACATTAGGTTATAGTAAAATAGGTTTGAATATTTATTTTGTATCTGCCATGTCCATGACCAGTATTTTGAAGACAGAAAATGAGTTTTGTACGCTCTTTCTAGGTAACGTGAGGCTGAGTGAGGGTGGCGAGGTGCTGAAGAGGTTTTGTGAGGTGGAGGCCATCTGTCTACAGGCCCTCATGTCAGATGCGCTCTGTCAGTTCGTGCCTCATTATTTCGGCCACATCAGTCAGGACGGAGACCGATACATCCGGCTAGAGGATCTGCTTAGCGGGCTCAAAAATCCAGTCATCATGGACTGCAAAATGGGTGTCCGGTAGGAAGGAAGGAATCCAACAGCTTACTTCAAATACTGATTCATTTGTGACTTAAAAGGGACAGTTCACCCAAAAATGAAAATTCTGTCATTAATTACATACCCTCATGTCATTCCAAACCTGTAAGACCTTCGTTCATCTTCAGAACACAAATTAAGATATTTTTGATGAAATCAGAGCCTTTTCTGACCCTACATAGACAGCAACACAACTGAAATGTTCCCAGACACAGAAACGTAGTATGGACAATGGTAAAACAGTCCATGGGACATCAGTGGTTCAACCGTAATTTTACAAAGCTGTGAGAATACATTTTGTGCCGAAGAAAACAAAAATAACAACTTTATTCAGCAATTCTTCTCCTCCAAATCATGTCTTCTGCCATCTGTCTACAGGCCCTCATGGATTATTTTATCGATGTCCTTACTGTGTTTCTGGGCCTGGGAATATTTCACTTACATTGTTGTCTATTTTGGGTCAGAAAGCTCTCAGATTTCATCAAAAATATCTTAATTTGTGTTCCGAAGATGAACGAAGGTCTTACAGGTTTGCAATGACATGAGGGTGATTAAAGAGAGAGAGTAATTAAAGATTTTCATTTTTGGGTGAACTTATCCCTTGAATATATTCAGACTATATTTGTTCCCTTAAGCCACATTGTTGAGTTGAGTACTTACAAATAATAAAATCGGTTGGCAGTGTTGCACAAATGTTCTAATAAGCGATACACCAGAATTTTGGGAACTGAATTTTTTATGGCTTTGGTCAAAATAATTCTGGAGGGCCAAAATCGTTGACCGAAACAGTTACTTTTCAATTAACGCTTCTCCAATGATGCATTTTGACCATGTGAGGGACTATTTCATCAATGTGGACACTGAGTGGTTTAATGTATTATCTGAGAACACAACACCCTGAACAGCATACTGAGTTCTGTTGTCTATTTACACAAATTAATCTTTATTGTCAGTTTTGGCTTTCAGCTAAATAAAAACTTCATTTTCAGTTTTAGTATTTCTGTAAAAATTGCTAGTTCTGATCACTCCAAATACCATTTTAGTTTGCTACTCTATGCTTCATTGACTTTATAATCGCACGATATTTGAACAATAATGCAGTACCATCTGAACCTATGCCATTACTTGCAGGACATACCAAGAGGAGGAGATCATAAAGGCCAGAAGCAATGCCAGCGTACGCTCTGATATGTATCAAAAGATGGTGAAAGTAGATCCGGCAGCTCCCACTGCAGAAGAACATGCACAGAAAGGTGTAACGAAGCTGCGTTACCTGCAATGGAGGGATGACAGCAGTTCCACCTCCTCACTGGGCTTCCGCATAGAAGGCATAGTGGTATGAAACATGATGCTGAAGGCCAGGTCACACCAACAATGATAACTATAACAACTATATAAGCACGAGCTGCTGTTCTGTTGTCTGCCGCTTTTAAATGCTCAAGCTCTTTAAAGCAGGATGGATTCTGATTGGCTGTCAATGCTTTCTGTCATTCATCAGCTGGAAAAAATGTTGTGAAAGTGATTTCAACGATTTTGCTCCTCTATGCTATTATCATTATTTGTATGTTGTGGACTCTGCTATTCTTTTCCATTTAAAACAATTTTTAAAACTATATCATTATAGTCATCATCTTTGGTGTGAATGGACCTTGAAGGACTTACTGGCCATTTATATAGACTTTTAACTTTTTCCCTCATAATTGTTTTTTCCAGATGGGGAACGGTAAAGTATTACGAGACTTTTACAAGACACGCACAGAAGCTCAAGTGATAGAAACGCTGGTAAACTTCACCAGGAGGCAGGTTCACCTTCTAGTGAGTGCACTTAAAGTTTACTAATTACTTTAGTCTCAAAAACTCACACAGATATAAAAAAATAAAATACATTTCAATTTTAGTCAACATTCAGAAACAACTTTCCTTTCTGGCCTTCTTATTTTCCAAATAAATAATACATCTGACGATTCAATTAGTTCCTAAAAGATCAAATTAAACCCACATATCCCATGTTTGCAGATCTTGTTTTACTCTGAAATTTGTCACATTGTTGAAGTAAATTGGGTTGTGAATGCGAATTCATGTTGACTTTAAGCAGTGTGTTTTAGTATGCTTGACAATATAATTGGAATATATCAACATAAAAACAATTACAGTTCATCTAAAATATATCCTGTTTGTCATTTTGTGTATGTCAGGAGGCCTACGAATCCAGATTACAGGCACTGAACGAAGCACTCAAGGAGTCAAACTTTTTCAACAGACATGAGGTTAGTGCGAAACTTTAAACTTGTCACCATTATCTGATGGTTTCAGTTTTCTTCTATATACTACATTATGTTCAGTTTGAAGCCTTAAAAATCAGAAGGGAATTGCTATTTTGAGCTGTGGAATTTCTCTTCACAGACTTTTCATGTTTGTTCTACAATATAAATTATGCACATTTACCTCAAACATCAAATTTAAAGCTGTACAGCTCTGTTTTAATCTCAAAACACAGTTTATGGGAATGTTGTTTCCGGTCTGCCTCTGAATAAACATCATCTTAACTTCTCACAGATCATAGGCAGCTCTTTACTTTTCGTGCACGACTGCAGCAGCAAAGCAAACATATGGATGATCGATTTTGGAAAGACCATCCCAACCCCAGAGGATGTCCACCTGAGGCATGATATTCCATGGGTGGAGGGAAACAGGGAGGATGGGTACCTCATCGGACTGACCTCCCTCATCACTCTGCTGGGGGAAGCCATCAAGCAAGCAGGGGAGCAAAGCTTAGAGTGAACTCATATATACTCACATATACTGATGATTTCATGTCGGATCTATCAATACAGTCTTCTGGGCATTACACATCTTTAAAGGTCTATAAAGCTTTACAGTTAACAGTATTAATTAAGCACTTGTGTTGCTATTGTTCTTGCAAATGTTCTTGTGGAATTAGTTGCCGTTTGTTTTTACATACAAAAGTTTGTCTATTAAATGTTTGATATGCTAAGTATTGTTTGTGTATTCTTTCTGTTAGATACCTAGCTAATGATCATCCAAAGGGACGGTTCACCCAAAAATTAACATTATGTAATCATTTACTCACCCTCAAGTTATTGCACGAGTATCTTTCTTCTGTTGAACACAAATGAACATATTTTGAAGAATGCTGGTAACTAACAGGTTGACAATAGCCTTTGACTTGCATAGTATTTTTTCCAACTGTTTGGTTACCAACATTCCTCAAAATATCTTTCCCTTTAATTATTTTGTGCATATTTTGCTACAGAAACGCATAATATGCGACCCTGACCTCGACCACAAAACCAGTCTTAAGTAGCATGGGTATATTTGTAGCAATAGCCAAAAATACATTGTATATGGGTCATAATTATCGATTTTTCTTTTATGCCAAAAATCATTAGGATATTAAGTAAAGATCATGTTCCATTAAGATATTTTGTAAATTTCCTACCGTGAATATATTCAAACTTAACTTTTGATTAGTAATATGCATTGCTAAAAACTTCAGATTTAAAGGTGATTTCCTTTAACGGTTTTTTTTTTTTTTGCACCCCCAGATTTCAGATTTTCAAATAGTTGTATCACAGCCAAATATTATCCTATCCTTTATTCAGCTTTCAGATGATGTATAGATCTCAATTTCCCAAAACCTGTATGACTGGTTTTGTGGTCCAGGGTCACTTATCTCAAATTGTGGGGCTTCTTGATGGGAGATGAGCTAATAAGCAATTAGACTTATGATTTTCACTTAGCAGAAGACTGAGAACACTGCTTAGATTTACTTTGCACACCAATCCAGTAACATTTACACTTGAAAGCAGACTCATTTGACTTGGATAAGTTAGCAACCACCTACAACACACTAGCAACTGCATAGCAACGTGCTAAAACACTCAAAACACATTAGCAACCACGGCAATGCCCTAGCTACTGGCCACAACACAAACAAATCCCCTTTTGTTTAAAAAAAAAAAAAAAAAAAGTTTTAAAATTGACCACTTTTTAAATGTCAGTGCTTGAAAAATATGGTTTGTTTATTAACCCAGCTGAATAAATGATGCATGTTATATATTTTAAAATTTCAAATTTATTGAAAGGTTAGTTAGAAAATGCAACTACCTTGTATGCTTGTGCTATGGATCCATGCAAGACTGTTTGCTCTTGCCTGTTACTTACGCACGCTCTCATGCTTTCAACGCAAGATGAAGCACATTTTCACGTGCTTCAGTAAGAGCACGTGCACGCCGTCGCGCGCAATTATCTAAAATTGATGAGTCGGTGCAAGATGACTCGATACCGGGAATGGTACCCCAATCTGTCTGTGATAACACGGGTTTGCGAGAGTTCTTCAGGTACCAAAGTTATCATGCTTTATCTCTGAATATGAACATGTGGTTTAGTGTCTTGCGAAACAGTTGCTGAACAAAGTTGCACGGCATGATATTAATTAAGGCAGACTTATTGACAGGTTTGATTGTGGTCAGCTGCTCATCTTCACATTATATCATCGCGTTGTTTTTATATTATTAATAAATCTTTAGCGCGTCAACATTATTCGGTGCAAAAAGTGAAGCATGTGATGATGATGAGTGATGTCTCCCCCCTATTAGTATTCGACGCAAATACTGATAATTCAAATTGAATTGGGTAAAAAAATAAACCTAAAATGTTTTAAACAGGATAAACGTGCCGAATACATTTCAAAGTTGCAGTAACTTACATATAGGAGCATGTGTTTCTGGGCATGTAGTTGTGATATTTTACACCACTGTGCACCAAAGATGAGAAAAATATGTAATATTTTAATTTTATTATGTTGCTGTCTTCGAATTTTTATCCTTTACATTTAAGTTGCATAATGCATTTAGCAAACGTTTTTATCCAAAGCGACTTATTTGAACAAATGAAATATAGGCTACAACTAGGAAGCATGCCATAGAAAAGGAGAAATGTAGAAAAGTCGGGAAAAATGATCCCACGATTATCTGCAAAGGCGGCAATATTCTACCATTCTACTTAGAAAAAGCATTGTTTACACACAGCTAAATATAATTAATACGTATTAGAATACGTAGTAGTAAAGTAACGTTAGGAATTACATTTATTTTTTGGCGCCGAGAAACACAAATGTCAGTGTATTTTTGTAGTTTTTCATTACCTCCATGCTTGTTGATGCATTATGGGTATTGTATTTCAGTATGTTGTTTCCTATGCAGTAGTAATTCCTATTGAAGATATGACCCTGAAAGCAGTTCATCATATTCTACTATTCATTTTAAACTCTTAGCATATACCCTAAAAATTCACATATTCCCCATTTCCTTTAAATAATTCTAGTTAACGAAATAAGAACTCAGTAGTTTAGTAGTTATTATAGCGGATGTTGCACTTGTACAGTTCATGAACAACAACAGTCTGTGATGCTTGAATCTTTTCCTCCCCTTCCCTTAGATCCGAGTGGCTCTGCTGTAGTGAGAGAGGTGTGGAGCACTGAAAGCTCTTTCACAGGTAAGACTGCACCTTGTTGCTATCAGACCTCAACTGAATATATATGCACATATACCCTTTGTATTGTATTTGGACAATTTAGTTTAATTTAAAACAATTACATTTTTGTCCATGTATACAGAGAAATGGCTAGAATATTATTCCATTCCTCATAATTAGTTTGTTGTTGTTTGACTGTGTCTATTTCATATCTTCTTTATGCAGTGGGTTTTAGGATGACAAGCACTTAATCATAGTAAACCTAAAATATCCTAAATTGAACACTGAGCTGATAAGCACGTCTTATCAAATGTACCCTGATATTTGTGATATGTTTGTGTTTCAGATCATGACGGCCGCTGGTTGGGGGTGCGTCAAGGTTGGGGGTCCATCAAGGCTCGTCTACACAGTGATTCAGTTCGCTTGCAGCATCGAGGTGCAGCTCCAGAGCTGTTGGGGCCGGTACCTCGCGGCAGGTTTCAGGACAGCGGTGTTGATGTGTCTGTGATGGCTAGTCAGTATGGGAAGTCCCAACAGCGATTGTAAGTGTTGTTGCAAATAATTCAGCTTCATAAATAAAGATTGTACCAATGTAAGGAATGTTTCATGTAATTCCCAATCCATGTTATGCAGTATTCCATATGGACGTTCCAGTCGGAGAGGAGAGGGGTGGATGGACAAAATTGGAGCGGGAAACGCGCACAAATTTGGAGCAGAAGATGCAGAGAGAGGAGGGAAAAATTGGTTTAAAATTACAGTAAGAGTTAAACTATTCCTGTTAAAACTTACATCACTTGATTACCAGTGGATCTTTTACAGTGAATGGGTGCCGTCAAAATGAGAGTCCAAACAGCTGATAAAATCCACATGATTCCACTCCATCAATTAATGTCTTGTGAAGTACAAAGCTGTGTGTTTGTAATAAATCCATCAATAAGGTATTTTAACTGTTGCTTCCAGCTAAAATACATGTCCTAATCCATAATAACATGTAATTATATGTTTTTTGGAATATAGAAACATATTTGTTGAGAACTGTTTTAACTTGTAAATGGTGCTTGATCTGAGCATGTTCCTCACCTGAATCAGATGAGATGACTTTTACACAGGAGAGAGCAATATAGAGAGAGTCTTTTATTAAGATTTTGGCCAGTTTATAGTTAAAACACCTTAATGATGTGTTCTTACAAACACGCAGCTTTGCGCTTCAAGTCTTTTCGCTTGATGGAGTGGAGTTGTATGGATTATTGTGGTGTAGGAGTGTGCGATATTGACAAAAAATAATATTTCTATTTTCTGGGATTTTATCGATAACGATAATTAGACAATATTTTTCTGTATGCTATTGTGCTGGTACCTTAAGGACTGTCGTGGACAGCTGACTCCTAAAGTTTTTCATATTCTTTATGTTTTGTGTGGTGGTCAGTTCACACTGATAGAAATGAATCTTTTCCAACAAGTTTAAACTGATTTTTACATGTTATGGCCATTTTTACCTTTATAAAAGCCTTTTTTTTTTTTTTTTTTAAAGTGTCCATTATCTTTTGAGTCAAATTATTACATTTAATTAGTGAATTAGAATAATAAGACTTTTGGGCTGTTACCAAGCAAATGAAATCAGTATCAACAAAATTCATCTTTGCAATGCAGAGAAAACAAAGAAGCTGCATCTGAAGAAACAAAACAGTGCTGTGGCTGTGTTTGGAGTGATTTTTGTTGTCGAAATAAAGCAAAAACAGGAAATATGGTGTCTAAAACGTAAGTCTCTTAATTAACCTCTTGTTGATTGAACTGTTGTAAAAATAAACATTCACCGTAATTTTTGAAGTGTTATTTTTCGTTATTCTTCATGTGAAATTGATTAACTAGGCTATATGAAGTGGTACAAATAGCCTATATACATTTTGTGCCCCCATGTCTTTAATATTGTGTTCATTCTAAATGTAGTGAAAGTGCACTGAAAGAACACACTCTACGCACACGCGCTAGTGTAGACATCACGTAATGAATGCGTGCACTCTGTAGGTGTGTTTTGAATGGTTTTTGCAAAATACTCGATCATGTCAAATTGCACATCGTTTAGGCAACAATTGCGATATTATCGCAGACGATATATATCGCACACCCCTACTTTTTTTTTATTCAGCTGTTTGTTTCAGCTGTTTTTATTCAGCTGTTTTGGGTACTATGTAATTCAGTGGCTGCCGTCAGTTCAACAGAAGAAAGAAACTGAAATTAAAAAATATATATATATATATATATATATATATATATATATTTGGGTGAACTGTATTTTTAAGTGCAGACTGATTAATACACAAGAAGATATTAAACTAGAAAAAGCTACACTAATCTAATTTATGTCCTGATAACTGTTTGTTGTTTATTGCAGTGGTTCCCAACTTTTTTGCCAGGGACCCCTATTTTAGCATTCTTTTTGTTTGTTTGTTGGTTTGTTTCACAAATTTATATTTAAAAAAAAATCATTAAAAAAGTTTTTATTAAATGCTACCAGAGCAGAAACATTAAAATAATGACATTAACAACTGACTCTTAATTAACAAAAAAAAAAATGTTAGGTAACATGTTACCTAATTCTAATTCTGAATGTTAAAATAAAGTTTTGCCCAAAAAACAAAAAGTTTTTATAAAATAATAAAATCTTACATTTCAGACTTTAAAATTTTTACTTCATTTTTACACCCTGCCCCCTTCCTGTTTGGGAGTCACTGGTTTACTTCATCTGAAATGTTTACTTTTATTTCACAGATCCCACATGGAAAAAAGTATGATAAGAAATGGCTTCTAACATCACTACAGAATCTCTGCCCCATTGTGTTTATTCCATTACACGTAAGTGATCGCTGTGATTTGATCAGTTTAGCTAAGCCATGTTGTTTGTCCACAAGGGATCAGTATAGCTGTTTTATGTCAGTTGTGTTTTTAAATTAATGTATTTGTAATTGTTGATAATAATGGTTTTTAATGATTATTGAAAAAATATTTTTCAAAATAAAATGTATTATTCTTTACTTTTTATTTTGGGGTGATACATAAATACATACTCGCAGAGACGTGAGTTAACCTTTTAACTAACCTGTCAGTGAATTGTTAAATCACTGAATTACCAGTACATTATTTTCAGCTAATGTGTCTCTCTGTGTTTTTGTCTAGTACTCCACAGAGGGAAATAAAGTTCATTTCTATCTGGAGGATGCTGCTGCTGCCAGCGCTCTGTGCAAACTGACACGCAGAGTCACAGACAGTGAAGGGAACAGGGTACGGTGCTGTGTCATCTGTTGTAAAGCATTCATCTCGTTCTCATTACTGTGTTCTATCTTGAAACTGCTGACATGTTTTTTGTTCTTCAGGTGGCTGTGCTTATGAACAGTTGTTCCAGTCCCCCTTTTCTCCAAAGCGAGCTGAAGCCACAAGATCTGGAGTGTTTAAAGGTTTGACGTACAGCTGCTTCTTGCTGCAGTAACACTTGTGGTCTACAGGTGGCAGCTGTTGCATTTAACTGTTGTTCTTTTTTTGTGAAGCATTGCATGTCCAAACGCTTTGACGGTTCCCAGAAGTCTCTCGACCTGAACAACATCCGCACTGATCCAGGTAAAACTATACTGTTTGACTAACCAAAACCCTGACACTGCACAAAGTACCATAGATTTCCCAAGTCAAGATTAGTACAGTTTATTTTTAAGAAATTCAGTTGAGAGCTTTTTCAATACGATGGTTTTTTTTAAATATTTGACTCTTTTCCATCAGACCTTATTTCCCATAATATTGAGATGATTTTAAATCAAGAAAACTGCATGCAAGCTGTGATCAAAATCATACAGGAGAATATCCCAGAGGTAAGACTTAAGACTTAAGGGTTTGTTCAGATCATTAATCTAAACATAAGAAATAGTGATTCTAACCTTAGTTGAATTAAATTCAGTAGTTTTTTATTACTAATTTTGGTTGCTGATTCCAAAAATAGTGTCTGTTTTACTCAAGTATGTCACGCTTTCTGACAAAATATGCATTTTATAGCATTTTTGCTTTTGACAATTGTTTGTAAGGTGGAGAAGTCTTATATTATCCCATAATCACTAGAAAACTGCCATAAAGACATGATTCCTGTCCTTTCTCTCACATTACAACTGTTTGTTTAGTTCTCAGTCCATTTTCACATGCATTAATGATTCTAACACATTGTTTTATGCTTAATCCTGATTTTAAAATTAGGATTATGGCTAGTGACAGAAGAAAATGCAAACATGACCCAGATGTTTTTTTCTACATCTGTGCTTTTTTTTCTGACACAGGACTACATTATCTTGGCATTCAGCTAAATAATGTTTATGACAGAGTAGCTCTAAGATCCATGAAGGTTTACTATGATCAGTTGAGAAGTGTGTCAAAGGCCAGGTGTTCATTGCTTCATGACCAGTTTGGCAGCACTAAAGAATAAAAATAGTAACTTCATCTGATCCAGTAAAGTTCAGCCACAATGTCTGGACAAAAATAGGAAATCAAAACATCCAGCTGGTGAAAACATTAAACTATGCAGTTTTATTTCTAGGGTACACAGCTGTGGGTAGGCCATGCTCAGACACTGATTCCAGGAAACACTTTATTTATCTTATTAACACTTTCATAATAGTAGATGAAAGAATATAATCGTTGATCAGCAATTGTATCACATGTGATTCTATAATTAAGAATTCATTCATTCATTCATATGTGTGATATTGCACAGAATATGCCATCAGTAATTTCTAATCAGGTTTCTGTTTGAATGTGATGTTTAGAAATAAGATATTGTCTAAGTTTAGATATTTAAACGTTCTGTTTTATTTTTGAAATGTATTGCAGTTGGTGCTCATGATTCATTCCGAAATTGAATTCCTAAAATTCTAAAATAATTTACTAACAGTCAAGTTGTTTCAAATTGTTGCCTTTGTCTTCTCTGTGGGATGCAAAAAGAGATTATTGACAGAACATTGACAGTCTTTTCCATAAATGAAATCAAAAGTCACAAAAAAAAAGTCCCACAAAGGTGATTCATATCATATGACACGTTCTATATTCTATATTCCTAAGTCTTCTGAAGCCATACAATAACTTAGTATGAGGCAGGAATTCAGACTTTTTGGTCAGTTGAAGCTCTTTGACTTAAAATACTTTCTTGAAAAATGTCATTTCTAAATAAATGTTCAAACATAATTTTTTAAATAAAAAGTGAATCTACATATTGATATTTTTATTTTTTTATGGTTTAATTATTAGAATTTCTGACCCTGGACCACAAAACCAGTCATGAGGGTCATTTTTTAAATTGAGATTTATACATTAATAAATAAGCTATTCATTGATGTATGGTTTGTTAGGATAGGAATATTTAGCCGAGATACAACTATTTGAAAATCTGGAATCTGAGGGTGCAAAACAAATCAAAATAGTGAGAAAATTGCCTTTAAATTTGTCCAAATGAAGTTTTTAGCCATGCATATTACTAATCAAAAATTAAGTTTTAATATATTTACAGTAGGAAATTTACAAAATATCTTCATGGAGCATGATTTTTACTTAATATCCTAGTGATTTTTGGCATAAAAGAAAAATCGATAATTTTGACCCATACAATGTATTTTTGGCTATTGCTACAAATATACCAGTGTTAAGACTGGTTTTGTGGTTCAGGGTCACATTTCATCAACTCCCCCAAATCCTTCTTGTAACATTTTTCTCTGTATCTGTCTCTCTTTCTTTGATCCTTCTTAGTTGTTGTGTTTGAATCTGAGTAACAACAAGCTGTGTAAGCTGACTGACATTGCAGAACTTGTGAACAAAGCCCCTAATCTGCAGTCCCTGAACCTGTCTCATAATGAGGTGAGAGTCACTCAGTCCCTGCTGTTATCATCTGTTATCGCTATTGTCACACAATATTAGCCCATTTAATTCTTTAGTTTCTATTTACTCGACTGCAAGCTCCACATAATTTACTTTCAGTATCTGTTGTGTTGCCATATTGTCTTTTCATTCTCTGTCTGCAGCTGAAGTCAGAGCAAGAGCTGGATAAGGTGAAGGGGTTCAGGCTGGTGGAGCTCTGGTTGGACAGGAACCCACTGTGTGATGGCTTCAAAGATCAGACCACATACATCAGGTCAGTGCCAGTGACACGGCAAGGGTAAAGGTCAAAGGTGGTACAGTTAGCTGAAAGAATACTTAAAATAATCACGGTTCCTCATAGACATGATCCCAGACCTGTTGGTAAAGTAACTATAGAAAATCACTATAGTTCTTTAAAAGCCTGAAGGTATAATGTAGCCTAATTTTAAAAGTGATTTATAGACCTGAAAAATGTAAATTTAAGAAAACAGGCATTTTGAATATTGTTGTGGGCAACGGAGGGCCTTGAAGTCAGAAAGGTTGAGAACCACTGGCCTAAAAGAAGATGATTTTCAGGTTATCCAAGTAGCATCCATGATGTTTCTCTCTGACACAGTAACAGAGTCCAGTACAGTCTCATATAGTCCCATTCTGGCCCACACAGTCTTGTAGTACTTAATATACCTGGAATATCATCTAAAAATAATCATCAAAACCTGGCATTGCAGATGTTAACACATAATTCATTGCTTGTGGTTTATTTCATCTGCTTCAGAGTATCCATCATTATTTAGTTACTGTGGTTCAGAACAAATTGTAAGTTGTCTGAAAAAATTGCGGTGTTTCTGTCTTTTAAATGGCACTCTGTTCATTTGTTATAAGTGCATTCACATGTGCAAGTGTGTGACGGACTGACATGTCCAGAATGTCTTTCATTTCAGTTGGATTTTCTTTCCTCCTTCTTTCCAAATCACAGCAGCAGCTGCATCCTGTGTTGATTCTGGGGCTTTAACAAAACCATTCCTTCTTTCTTTCTTCCATAAAGCAACATTGGTTATGCATGAAGTTGATCCCAGCCTTCATAACAGGGAACTGAATAAATGATAATAAAAAATATGTAGGCTGTTTTTCAAGATAGTTATAATAAAAAATCACTTATTTCTTCCTTATCAAGACATCCACATGAAATAGTATGGTGGCATTTCAAGGGAAATCAGTCCACATTTTTGTGTATGTAATGTAGTAAATGTGTTTGCTCATGTTCGCCCCTGTATTCCTGCTCCAATCAGACTGCCGTTTCTGGATAGCCAGTGACTGATAAGATCCCACTCTCTGTCTACTACAAAAAGCCTACAGTGATGACAATGAAGAAGGAAGTTGATGGAAGGAAGATGGCTGTTCCAAATCTCCATGTTGTTGTATAAAAATGGCTTGGGGACAAATTTTCATGCTAGAGATGAGTTGGGAAATGCTCCTGAAAACAGGAATAATTCATACTACTAATAAAAAATAAATAAATAAAATGAGACCATTTATGTCTATGTGGCAAGTCAGTACTGATGTAAAGAGGACTCTGTTTTGGAGCTGCTGGGATCGGTTTCATTGTATTACTATTTCTCTCATAGCTAACTTTATTTTCATGGCTTTTTCGCTAGAAGATGCTTTTTGATGGTTATCAGGGCATCAATGCAAAGGCTACTTTAGGGCTATTCAGTTAGCTTCATTTGAGGGCTGGATTATACAGATTGAAAATTTGAGGTGGGCCAAGGGGGAGGGAGGCCTATAAAATCAGAAATCAAACTGAAAAGCCTATTCAGCAGTAAAATATCTAATTAAAGTATTCTGACTGCATGAATATGCATGGCTCCTTCTCACTAATATTGTTAAATGTAACTGATTTTGGTTAAAGTTTCAACAAAACTATATTTGTTTTAAAAACCATAAACTACACACACACAATCTGCCATGGTTTTATAACAAAACCTTACTCCCCTAATAAATGTAATACATGACTATATTAATAATTTAGTATTCAATTGAATATACCACATTTCTGCCAAAACATGGTTAATGCAATTAGTGTTAAAGTACATTCATGGTAGATTTTTTTAATGGTGTCTGGGAGTAAACATTGCGTTAAACTCAAAGTATATTTCGGTTTTCACGGACACATTCAGCCTAAGTGTAATGCTTCTTTTGAATGAAGATGAATGGTGGGTCACTAATTGAATAACCCTGCTTTTTTTGATAACCTATTGAGTCTGCAGTCATCAACTGTACTTAAATGCACTCGTGTATTCATAAATGTATAATAAAGCCACAGCACCCAACACAATTTGGTTTTTCACTGAGCTTGCATGGCTTTCATTGACAGTCATTTGAGAACTTGTCTATGTCTGTTAAAGTAGAAATACTTTCTCCTATTCAAGTTTAATATTCAGAGAATGTTTCCGTAAGCCATTTCTAGGTGAAAGATTATTTTTTTGTGATAATCTTGTGTTTTGTACATGCTGGGGTGTAAGTGACTGACAGCAGTAGGGTTTAAAATCTAAAAACTGAATCCACTCAGAGAGTGTGTTGCAAATAGGGTTAAAACAATTTAATCTGTGCTGAACCTGGTACAGTATTGTTTCAGATGATTTTACAACACATTTCAGAAATCATTTGTTGTGATTGCATACACAATAAAGAAATAAAAATCAGGAGAAATGGCTTGCGAGTGCACAGGTGAATGTGGTGTGTGTGCGCCTGCTGTAATGATCAGGTGTAACACTGTTTTCCTCTTGTCTTTCTTGTCTTGTGACAGTGCTGTGCGTGAGAGATTTCCCAGGCTTCTCAGATTGGTGAGGGTTTTTTATTTGTCAATAATGTTTTGAACAGGACTCAATGTACGGTACAGTTATTAGTGTTTGTCAGAAATAAAGTCAGTCAATCATTAATCGGTCAAGGACAGGAAGCCTGATTCCATGCTGGCTGTCTAAAGAACACATTGCATGTGATCATTGGTGTCATTGGGCACTTTTCCAACTGTAATACAGAAGTTTAAAGTCAACAAGAAATTAAAATTGATCCTATTTAGCTGTTAATGTGCATAATTAAGCAGTGCATGTTATTTTAGAGAAACAGTATTTAATCTATCGTCAAAATGTGATCACTAGCCGTTGCACAAGTGAATTGGATGTGTGTTATTTCTGTAGGACGGTCATGTGCTTCCACCTCCAATCTGCTTTGATGTGGAAACACTCACAAACATCCCTCCTTGCAAGGTAACCCGAGAGTCAGCAGTGTTATATTGACCTGAGGAGTGTTAATGTGAAGTTTTTGACTGGATGTGTCTGCGTAACTAATTCAGGGCAGCCACTTTGCATCGAATGAAATTCAGGGTCTCATTCAGCGTTTTCTGCAACAGTAAGTGCATGTGTGCAATTGTTTTCCTGTAGGATGCTCTTTAGTATTCTGTAAAGCATGCTTTTGTCAGCAGTGATGTGTGTTTGTGTTTGTTTTGTGGCAGTTATTACTGTGTGTATGACTCTGGGGACAGACAGCCGCTGCTGGAGGCATATCACGATGATGCCTGCTTCTCTCTCAGCCTGCCATCCATAAACCATCTCTCCAGGTAAAACACCACTCTTCTTTGATGGCACTCTGCTGTCTTATATATATACAGTCATGGCCAAAAATATTGGCACCCTTGGTAAAAATGATCAAAGAAGGCTGTGAAGGTTAATCCTTTTGATCTTTTATTTAAAAAATTCACAAAAATCTAACCTTTCATTGGATAATAAGCATTTAAAATGGTTGGAAATATCATTATAAAATAAATGTTTTTCTCTAATACACATTGGCCACAATTAACGGCACCCTTTTATTCAATACTTTTTGAAACCTTCATTTGCCAGTTTAACAGCTGTAAATTTTCTCCTATAATGCCTGATGAGGTTACAGAACACCTGACAAGAGATCAGAGACCATTCCTTCATCCAGAATCACTCCAGACCCTTTAGATTCCCAGCTCCATGTTGGTGCTGCTTCTCTTCAGTTCACCACTCATTTTCTATAGGGTTCAGGTCAGAGGACTGGAATGGCCAGCAGAAGCTTGGTTTTGTGCTCAGTGACCCATTTTTGTGTTGTTTTTGAGGTTTGTGTTTGGATTATTGTACGGTTGGAAGATCCAAACATGGCCCATTATAAGATTTCTAACAGAGTCAGTCACTTATTGATTTTTTTATCTGTTGGTATTTGATAGAATCCATGATGCCATGTGTCTAAACAAGATGTCCAGGACCTCCAGCAGAAATATAGGCCCACAACATCACAAATACAGCAGTATATTTCATTGTACACATGGGGTACTTTTTATCCCTGTGTTCACCAAACCCATCTTGAGTGTTTGCTGCTAAAAAGCTCATTTTTTAGATTCATCTGACCACAGAAGCCAGTCCCAGTCGTGTCTGATAACTGAATATGCTGGAGTTTGTTTTTGGATGAGCGAGGAGAATTTTTCTTGAAACCCTCCCAAACAACATGTGGTGATGTAGGTGCTGTTTGACAATTTTTTTTAAAGGTTTTCTGACCCCGAGACTCAACTATTTTCTGCAATTCTCCAGCTGTGGTCCTTGGAGAGTCTTTAGCCACTCAAACTCTCCTTCTCACCGTGCATTAGGACGATATAGACACATCCTCTTCCAGGCAGTTTCACAACATTTTATGTTGATTGGAAATTCGTAATTATTGCCCTGATGGTGGAAATGGGAATTTTCACTGCTCTAGCTCTTTTCTTAAAGCCACTTCACTAATTTGTGAAGCTCAATTATCTTTTGCTGCACCTCAGAAATATATTCATTGATTTTTCTCATTGTGATGGATGATTAAGGAAATTTGGGCTTTGTTTTCCCTCCTATTTATATTTCTGTGAAACAGGAAGCCATGGCTGGATAATTTCATGTTCATCACCCTGAAGTGCTCAAAATTGTGAATATGAATGGGAATATACTTCAGAGAAATTTTACTCATAAGAATTTCTAGGGGTGCCAATAATTGTGTCCAACGTGTATTTGAGAAAAACTGTTATTTCATAATGGCATTTCCCCCCCATTTTAAATTCTTATTATCCAATGAAAGGTTAGATTTTTGTGAATTTTTTTAATAAAAGATCAAAAGGATTAACAATGCAGTTTAATTTTCACAGCCTTCTTTGATCATATTTACCAAGGTTGCTGATATTTACATAATATAAACCTGTAATATTTAAACCTACTAAAATGACTAAACAAAATTACTAAACTTGAACTAAAATTAAAATGAAACAGAAAATAAAATAAAATAAAAACAGATTCAAATATTATTAAAAGTATAATGTCCCAATGTAAAAATTATAATGTAAAAAAAAAAAGAAAAGTAAAAAACTTAATGGTCCTTAAAGTAGGCTTTATTTGTCTTTACTATGTTACGTAATTGTTATATATTAGAACTATCATTTTTAACATTTATGGGTTTTTTTTTAATGATTTTTAAAATGTGATCCAGATTTTTGTCAAAAAAAAATTCATACTACACAATTTTTTTAGTGGGGAAATAAATAAATTTAAATATAAAAAATATTTTTAGTGTTTGTAAATGTTCAGAATTGTATATGATATACAAATGTATTTTTGGTCTCATTTTTTTTTCCTATAATTTTGCAGGTGCAGGTTAAAAAATTATCATGAACATAGCCGCAACATCAAGAACATCAAAGATCCCTGTATGTTTCACACATGAGAAACGAGCAAATAATAAAGTTTAAAAAAAAGATCAATATCTGTCATCTACAGTCATCATCTTCTTTACAGCCGCTCGTTTCCACCTGCTAAAACGCTCCCGCCTGACTGTAGTCGCCTTCCTCAGTGAGCTCCCAAAGACCCAGCATGACATGAATTCAGTCAATGTTGATGTCAACACATACTCAGTGAGTTCCTCAATGATTTTAACACTATCACTGAAGCTCTTGTTTTGTAATTTGCATTTTTTTAAATATTTTGTTTTCCTGCTTTCTCCATAGAGGACTTTATTATCGTTCACAGCGAGTGGAGTGTTCAAAGAAGGTGAGTCTTACTTGAACACATTTACATGTGTCAGCAAAACAGTTGATCAGATAGCGTTATGTTTTCAACTCAGTGTTTGTTTTCCTGTCTTCAGCTGATGACAAATTGAGAGACCAGGTCAAGGCTTTCTCCAGAGTCTTCATCACAGTTCCAGCTCGGAATTCTGGGTAGGAAAAGCCAGTAGCAAATCACAAGCATGAGCAAATAAAAACACTCACTGCTTTGGGCTGTATTTTATTACTTAATATGGTTATCTTAATTTACTGGCTTTCCCCCACAGACAAACTGAATTTCCCAGAGTTCATGTATGTGCATGTCTGACCTTTCAGCTGACAGTTAAAGCAATCATCTTTAGTCACTTGGTCAAAATTAGCTCTTACTAAAAATAGAGTTGATTGGTGCATGTTTATCGGTATTTGTTGCATTCTGCAGTCTGTGTATTGTGAACGACGAGCTCTTTGTGAGGAACGCCACCAGCGAGGAGATACGCTGTGCATTTGCAGCACCAGCCCCCTCGAATAGCCCAGTGCTGCCCACCCTCACGGCATCCCAACAGGAAATGCTCTCCGCTTTCTCCCAGATGTCTGAAATGAACCTGGAATGGTCTCAAAAGTGAGCAGAGAGCAAAAACCATGCTCTTATACTTGCAATACTTAATTATAGAACTAGATATAGAAGTTTCTTTCTATTAATGATGTGGGAAATACTAGGGCTGGGCGATATGAGGCTTAATACAAAAGCAGCTATTTTGCTATTTATTTTGTTTATTTGCATGCAAAGAAGTAAGTTATACTGTATTAGCAAGACAGTTTACAAATGAGAGTCCCGAAAAATGAAGTAGTTTTCATTTGAAAAATGTTTAATTTTAAAATAGGCATTATCACATTGTTATTTAGAAAAGTAAAAAAAAAAAAAAAATCATTGAATTTCCAGTGGAGATGACTATATATTGTTACTTTTAATGTAAAGTTGCCCTTACTTTGATGTGAGGTTTTGGTCATACCGCCCACCCCTAGTCAATATTATCCCAACCCTGTTGGTAAGGCTTGTGTATTGCTGTCAGATGTCTGCAGGATAACGCGTGGGATTTTCACAGAGCTGCTCAGATTTTCACAGAACTCAAGGTATGAATCTGCTTGGCCAATTGATAGAAATGCAATATGTTCAATATTCCCTCACTTCAGCAGTTTATTTTGCTGCTAATAAATAATCAGAAATTAAAAGATATTGGCATTAACCACTGAAAGCCACACTAGTTTAAATGTTTCCAATGCTGATTAACCTTCTCAAAACTTGTTGCCAGTCTTTGACTGGATGAGCTGAAGAATTTATCTCAATCTCCTCAGAGATCAGGTGATTTGTGAACATGTTGTAAATCATTGCTTTTAATTTGTTAATTAGTGTTCAGATCTGAGGTGGACCATGTGCTTTTGAAATCTATTTGCATCCATTTTGAGGCTTTGGGATTTGAAATTTATCATTATTCATTATAATATTTTGTCTCCTTTAGGGTCAAGGAAAGATCCCAGAAGCTGCTTTCATAAAATGAAAACAACAAACATACAGAAATGCATATGTATGTACATAGTTTTATTTGTTGTTTAGCAGGCATTTAATTATGATGTGTTAAACTGAAATGAAACAGATACTTGTTTTATATTAATTACAGAGTTTTATTTGAGTTTTTTTTTTCCTAAAAGGGTTATACCTCAGGTTTATGCTTGAATAAATTACAGCACTGTTCCTACATTAATTTTAAAAGCACTTTTTCAGTTTTAATTGTGATGTCTGAAGTATGTGCTGAGCTTTTGTTGGTGTTGTGTTAAATGTGATGTTTTCATGGCAATAAAGTTTGTTTACTCAGCAAGATCAAGAAATCAATACCTTGTCAAGTTGTTGCTATATTAAAATAATAATTCTAACTATTGCTAAATGTAACACACTAAAATCATGACAGCACTTGAGGAATATGTGGCCCTTACCAGACAAAATTTCAGGTAAACTTTTGTGCACGTGACTAATCAATACAGAATTAATTATACAGAATGAGTTGGAATGTTGAATTTGTTATTATATATCAGTAATTCTATGGAACTTAATCTAATCTTTATTACATAAGGCTCTACACAATAAAAAATAATGGGTCCCACTTTATATTAGGTGGCCTTAACTACTATGTACTTACATTTAAATTAATTATTTGGTACAATGCACTTATTGTGTACATACATGTTTTTACATTGTACTTATATTTTTAAAAATACCTATATGTAGTTACATCTGTAATTAATTTATGTAATTACATTTATAATTACACTGTTGACCCATCACTTACACCTTAACCCACCCTTAAACCTACCCATACCACCAAACCTGTCCCTAACCTTACCCGTATCCCACCTCAATAGCAGCAAAAGTGTTTTGCAATACAATATGAACACAATAAGTACATTGTACTTATTTTTCTGATATAAGTACATAGTAGTTAAGGCCACCTAATATAAAGTGTGACCAAATAATGTAAATCTACGTAAGTTTGGGTACAGTAATTTCTAGTCATATGTCAACATCTAGATGAAGCGTTGAATTGACCGTCCCAACATGGCGAATTGACGCAACCAACTTCCGGCATCTTCAGTTACGTTGACGTCATGACGCACACTCCTTCAGTCCGAGTATGAAAACAATAAACAACCCGTTGGCCAGAGGACCTGTCGCATATTTCAGTGACATTTATTATTAAAAGTAGAACCGGGGTGACCTGTTTCAACACAAGTATCCTCTTTTAAACGCTGCTTTGGACAACCTGACGTCCAAAAACGAAGAACCGGGGGATTTTGGTGTCAAAGGACAGGAAGTTAGACGGTTTTAACCCTTCTTTGCCATCGCAGTACGCTTGTATTATTGTATTCTCATTTTCACACACTACCGAGGGGGGTTTAGGTCTGTTATGCAGGACTGGTCTCTTGTTTCGCCGCCTCTCTGCTCCCTCTCCCCGTCTGCTCTGGCCCTATGTCTCGGTGGCTCTTCCCCTGGTCGGGCTCAATAAAGAAACGGGCCTGTCGGTACCTCCTGCAACACTACTTGGGCCACTTCTTGGAGGAAAGACTCAGTTTGGACCAGCTGAGCTTGGACCTGTACAATGGCAGCGGGGTCATTAGAGAAATTAACCTGGATGTGTGGGTAAGTGTGGGATGAGACATGCCCAGGCCAGTTTTCTTGTCCAAGTGGCCCTTATTTCCAGTATTTCGCAATATCTAATCTTGAGTATGAGATCAACACATCTTGTTAGTTGAAGGAGCACTCATGTTTCCAAGAGTTTGATGACTTGTGCAGAAAAGGCTACATCTTCGATCTTCTTCCTGGTCTTAAGTCACAGTGATCAAGGCTTACTTAATTTTACTTTCACATTTTTAGTCTAATAACTTTATTATGTTTTAAAATTTTTGTGGAGTTTTTATGTAGAGTTGGGCCTGCAAATGAGTGCTAATAAGTCAGTGTAAAAGTGTAAACAAAATGTAAATAATATTTCAATTTAATTAAATTATTTAAAATTTAAATAAATCAAACAGTACAGCATTATATATAATAATATAAACGCTTTTTCAAATATTGATTTACACTTGTTTATTTTATTTTATTTACAGTATAAATTGGGTCTTTATACATACAAATATTTAGACACCTTTTCAATTTTAGGATGAGGATGATTATATTCTATGGCATCTAAAAGACTGAAAACCCCTGATCTAGTACAGCATCCTTCCCCTGTTTCACAGTCATTTTGACATCTTCTGTTCTAACATGTGATCACTTGACCTTCAGATTCTTAAATATTCTCTGAATCCTCTTTTCAGGCAGTGAATGAGTTGTTGGACTCATTGGGAGCTCCGCTGGAGATTGTTGAAGGTTTCGTGAACAGCATCGCAGTGACCATTCCCTGGGCGGCACTTGTGACAGAACACTGCATCCTTGAAGTCACTGGATTGCAAATAACATGCAGACCCAAATACAGAACCAGTGAGTTCTGTGGAGCTTTCTTTGTGCACTCATTTGGTCTAATACATAAAGCCATATTTTATATAGGACTGACTTATTGTGTAATTGTGTTTTCTCTGATCTCGGTTAGACGGGAACTGGGATTCCCAAGGTTGGTCGTCATGCATGACGTCCAGCATGCAGCTGGCCGAAGAATGCCTGAAGGACCCACCCGAGGCGTCAGAAGAGCCGCCTGCTCCACTGGAGGGGCTGGAAATGTTTGCACAGACCATCGAGACAGGTGTGTAGCATTTCTTGTGTCTTGGAGTGTGATTCTGTACATTTGTATTGTTACATTTGTAGATGATTGCCTAACTGTATATTGTCACATACTGTTTGTGTGTTTGCAGTCTTACGTCGAATAAAAGTCACCTTCCTGGACACCATCGTGCGAGTAGAACACCATTCCCTGGACGCTGAGACTGGGGTCGCCTTAGAGATGCGCATTAAACGGTGAGGCCATAAATTTCAAATTTGCACATTTATGAATGCATTTTGGTAGATGTGCCATTGAAGAATGACATGGATCTTTAGAATTTTGATTCTGGTTATTCAAAAATAAACTAATGTTCAAAAGTTTGGGGTCAGATTTTTTATGTTTTTTAAAAGTCTCTTATGCTGTTTTCTATTTTAATGTATTACAAAATGTAATTTATATAAATTACATCATTACTCCAGTATAACATAATCCTTCAGAAATCATTCTAATATACTGATTTGGTGTTCAAAAAATGTATTCTTATTATCAATGTTAAAAATTTGTGCTGAATAATTGAATAATGAATAAAAAACATTTTTGTGGAAACTGTGAAAGGTTTTTTTCAGTGTTCTTTGATGAGTAGAAGGTTCAAAAGAACAAATTTTTAAATGGAAATCTTTTGTAATTAAATGTTTTTACTGTCACATTTGATCATTTTATATGCCCTTGCTAAATAAAAGTATTAATTTCTAAATTGTAATGACCCTAAACCTTTGAACAGTAGTGCATGTTACTGGAAAAACATATTTTTCCAAGTCAAAATACTTGAAAATCTTTGCATTCTTTTAGTCGATTCACAGGTTGAACTAAAAATACACATTGACTCATAAACATCAATCATATCCTTCAGAACAAACCTTGCATGCTTGAGTTTCTAGAGCAGTGTTGCCAAGTCTGCGTTTTTCCCGTGGAATTGGGCTACTTTAACATTGTTGCTGCAGGTTGTTTTTCATGTCTGCGGTTTGAAGCAACCCCAATGTGATATTTATTCCCTGGAATGTGAATTTTACCAGGGGAACCCCACCAAAAAACGTGTATTTCACCCTCCGGAACATGGTTTTTACTGGGGGACCCCCTCAAAACTCGATTGAGCTAGTTTTGGGCTAGCTTTGAGTAGCAATTGGGTGGGTTTTGTTGTTAACTCCTGGCAACCCTGCTCTAGAGTGCATTCCATTGTTTGTGACCAATCTGTGTTCTGTCCCTGGTGGAAACATGTGATACTGCAGAGTGGACTATTGTGATGAGGCTGTGAGAGACTCAAGCCAGACAGTGCCTGTAGACATCCACCAGCCACCAGCCTTCCTGCACAAGATCCTTCAGCTCAACTCTGTACAGCTGCTCTATGAGACTCTCGGAGGATCACAGGTCAGGGAAACAATACAACCTGTTAATTAGTGGCTTTGCACTTACTATGACTCCTATTTTTTTTTTTTTTACCCTTTTTCCTGCATTTCACTTACACGCTAGCTTGTGTATTCATATTTAACATGGTGTACTACAAATATTGTTGATAAAATGATAAATTGCTTGTGATGTTCCTTGTGATGTGTGGCTTTGGTTAAAAGCATCTGCTAAATGAATAAATATAAATGTTGCTATGGCAAGCATAAAGTTATAATGGACAGTGATTTTCAATTCATCAATTTAGGGGCTAGTTCATTCTGATGACATGACGAGCAGCAGGGAGACGGATAAGATGGATGAAAATGATAGAGGTGGTAATGCCTCCAATGCCCCTCAATCATTACATCCCACCCCGAAGCCCCCCGAGCCTCTACTGATTGGACAATGCTCTGGATTCATAGAGACGACGGTCAAAATCAAACAGAATGAAATGCTGCCTGGGCCCAAGGTTTGTGTGCACAATAAAAATGAAGACTGAATGGGAATGTTTTAAGCATCATCATGAATCTTCTGAACTCTGAATCAAATCATTTGGCTTCATCATGAATAAAGGAGTTTCATTAGTGCAGAACAGGAAATTTATATTACTTTCTTTATTAACTAATTTGAATTTCCTCTTAGTTTGAGTTGGACGGTAAAGTCGGGTGTCTCCACCTGCTGCTGTCCCCCAGTCAGATCACACACCTGACGGACCTCCTGTCCTCCCTCTGCATCGAGACATCAGGTAACATGAGCAGTCTGTTCTGTGTTTGCTCATCGCTTTTAATCTGCTTTGTCTCATATCACAATTTCTCTGTTTTCAAATGAGACACATCTGCAATCATCATATGGCTGTTTGCACCAGCCTTAAAGGATACTTCATCCAAAAATGAAAATCCTGTCATTTACTCACTCTCAGGTTGTTCCAAACCTGTATAATTTTCTTTTTTTCTGTTGAACACAAAAGAAGATATTTTGAAGAATATGGGTAACCAAGCAGTTGATGGTCCCCATTGACTTCTATAGTAGTATGGATTTCTTTCTTTCTTTCTTACTTTCCTTTTCAAAATATCTTCTTTTGTGTATAACAGAAGAAATACACTTATTTCTTGGTTGAAACAACTTTTTTCATATTTGTTTGAACTATCCTTTTTCAGAATCAGAATGTTGCCAAGTGTGCAAAACGTTTAGGGAATTTGATATGGTTTCCAGGAGCTCAAGGTATTTACATACATATATATGCAAAAGAGGATATAAAGAAAAATATAAAAAGTATACTACTATGTTTTTCTACCTTTTTTAAATTTTTTAATTTTTTTAATTTTAATTTTTTTTTAAGATGTCTACATGTAGTAATTAGAACACATGCTGAACACACATTTAAATTAATTATTGTATACATATAAAAATATATTGTATAAAAATAATATAAGATAAATATTCTATTACTTAAATGATTAATCCTATTACTATTAAAATGCTAAAACATATATTCTACTGTCTAGGTTGTGTAAGCACCATAAGGATATTGATCTATAAACAACAACTAGATAGTGGTGGGTGTGCTAGCTGCTGTTCAAAATGGAGATTGCCTGTGGAAAAAAACAGTTCTTGTGCCTGGATGTTCTTGTCTGATTGGCAGTGTCCAGTGAAATGACTACTCTCTCTCTCTCTCTGTTGTCAGATGGCGGCGGTGGTGGTGGTGGTGTGTCCGGTGGGGGTGTTTCTAGGCCTCTGGGTTCTGATGATTTGCGATTGATTGAAGAAGATCTTAGTAAGCAGCTGAACTCAGAAATGTATGACAGAGATCTGGAGCTAGAAGCAGAACCATATGTCACCACTATGGAGAACGGAGGTGAGATGAATATAGTCAATATTTTGTTAGGATTATTGGAGATGACTGATTGTAATTATGGGTGTGTTCATTATGGCATACTTCTATATTACTAATAGATTTTTTTTCAGCAAGAAAATTAATTTTTGTTATGAATGACACAGTCATGGCCAAAAATATTGGCACCCTTGGTAAATATGATCAAAAAAGGCTGTGAAAATTAATCTGCATTGTTAATCCTTTTGATCTTTTATTTAAAAAATTCACAAAGATCTAATCTTTCATTGGATAATAAGCATTTAAAATGGGGGAAATATCATTATGAAATAAATGTTTTTCTCTAATACACATTGGCCACAATTAACGGCACCCTTTTATTCAATACTTTTTGAAACTTCCATTTGCCAGTTTAACAGCTCTACATTTTCTCCTATAATGCCTGATGAGGTTACAGAACACCTGACAAGAGATCAGAGACCATTCCTTCATCCAGAATCACTCCAGACCCTTTAGATTCCCAGCTCCATGTTGGTGCTGCTTCTCTTCAGTTCATCCACTCATTTTCTATAGGGTTCAGGTCAGAGGACTGGAATGGCCAGCAGAAGCTTGGTTTTGTGCTCAGTGACCCATTTTTGTGTTGTTTTTGAGGTTTGTGTTTGGATTATTGTACAGCTGGAAGATCCAAACATGGCCCATTATAAGATTTCTAACAGAGTCAGTCACTTATTGATTTTTTTATCCATTGGTATTTGATAGAATCCATGATGCCATGTGTCTAAACAAGATGTCCAGGACCTCCAGCAGAAATATAGGCCCACAACATCACAAATACAGCAGTATATTTCATTGTACACATGGGGTACTTTTTATCCCTGTGTTCACCAAACCCATCTTGAGTGTTTGCTGCTAAAAAGCTCATTTTTTAGATTCATCTGACCACAGAAGCCAGTCCCAGTCGTGTCTGATAACTGAATATGCTGGAGTTTGTTTTTGGATGAGCGAGGAGAATCTTTCTTGAAACCCTCCCGAACAACATGTGGTGATGTAGGTGCTGACTTGCTGCACATCAGAAATATATTCTTTGTTTTTTTTCTCATTGTGATGGATGATTAAGGGAATTTGGGCTTTGTTTTCCCTCCTATTTATATTTCTGTGAAACAGGAAGCCATGGCTGGATAATTTCATGTTCATAATCTCCTTGGAGTGTTCAAAATTGTGCATATGACTTGAATATACTTCAGAGATATTTTACTCATAAGAATTTCTAGGGGTGCCAATAATTGTGTACAACGTTTATTAGAGAAAAACATTTATTTCATAATGAAATTTCCCCCCATTTTAAATTCTTATTATCCAATGAAAGGTTAGATTTTTGTGAATTAAAAAAAATAAAAAGGATTAACAATGCAGATTAATTTTCACAGCCTTCTTTGATCGTATTTACCAAGGGTGCCGATATTTTTGGCCAAGACTGTACCTGCTGCACCCAAAAACCTGCAGCATTTGCTAAATTGTGTAGTGTGCAACAAGAGTGTGGAATAATGTATTCCGCAATGCAATATGCTCAAGCTGACCTTCAGTTTCATATGTGACAATATCAGCATGCCAGGAAGCAATAAGAGTTTGGGTATTTTAACTTCTCTTTATAGATTCTTTTTTGATTCAAATATAAAATATTTCTGAGGTGATAACTGGATGCCACTTGCTAAATAACACACTAATTCACATAATATTTTTTCTAAATGGTAGGCCATATGCAGCCATTTTCTCCAGGGGCCTCATTTATAGGTGCATCTCAATAAATTAGAATGTCGTGGAATAGTTCATTTATTTCAGTAATTCAACTCAAATTGCGAAACTCGTGTATTAAATAAATTCAATGCACACAGACTGAAGTAGTTTAAGTCTTTGGTTCTTTTAATTGTGATGATTTTGGCTCACATTTAACGAAAACCCACCAATTCACTCTACTCTCAACAAATTAGAATATGGTGACATGCCAATCAGCTAATCAACTCAAAACACCTGCAAAGGTTTCCTGAGCCTTCAAAATGGTCTCTCAGTTTGGTTCACTAGGCTACACAATCATGGGGAAGACTGCTGATCTGACAGTTGTCCAGAAGACAATCATTGACACCCTTCACAAGGAGGGTAAGCCACAAACATTCATTGCCAAAGAAGCTGGCTGTTCACAGAGTGCTGTATCCAAGCATGTTAACAGAAAAAAAAAAAAGTGGAAGGAAAAAGTGTGGAAGAAAAAGATGCACAACCAACCGAGAGAACCGCAGCCTTATGAGGATTGTCAAGCAAAATCGATTCAAGAATTTGGGTGAACTTCACAAGGAATAGACTGAGGCTGGGGTCAAGGCATCAAGAGCCACCACACACAGATGTGTCAATGAATTTGGCTACAGTTGTCGTATTCCTCTTGTTAAGCCACTCCTGAACCACAGATAACGTCAGAGGCGTCTTACCTGGGCTAAGGGGAAGAAGAACTGGACTGTTGCCCAGTGGTCCAAAGTCCTCTTTTCAGATGAGAGCAAGTTTTGTATTTCATTTGGAAACCAAGGTCCTAGAGTCTGGAGGAAGGGTGGAGAATCTCATAGCCCAAGTTGCTTGAAGTCCAGTCTTAAGTTTCCACAGTATGTGATGATTTGGGGTGCAATGCCATCTGCTGGTGTTGGTCCATTGTGTTTTTGAAAACCAAAGTCACTGCACCTGTTTACCAATAAATTTTGGAGCACTTCATGCTTCCTTCTGCTGACCAGCTTTTTAAAGATGCTGATTTCATTTTCCAGCAGGATTTGGCACCTGCCCACACTGCCAAAAGCACCAAACGTTGGTTAAATGACCATGGTGTTGGTGTGCTTGACTGGCCAGCAAACTCACCAGACCTGAACCCCATAGAGAATCTATGGGGTATTGTCAAGAGGAAGATAAGAAACAAGAGACCAAAAAATGCAGATGAGCTGAAGGCCACTGTCAAAGAAACCTGGGCTTCCATACCACCTCAGCAGTGCCACAAACTGATCACCTCCATGCCACGCCGAATTGAGGCAGTAATTAAAGCAAAAGGAGCCTCTATCAAGTATTGAGTACATATACAGTAAATGAACATACTTTCCAGAAGGCCAACAATTCACTAAAAAAAAATTTTTTATTGGTCTTATGAAGTATTCTAATTTGTTGAGATAGTATTGGTGGGTTGTTAAATGTGAGCCAAAATCATCACAATTAAAAGAACCAGACTTAAACTACTTCAGTCTGTGTGCGTTGAATTTATTTAATACACGAGTTTCACAGTTTGAGTTGAATTACTGAAATAAATGAACTTTTCCACGACATTCTAATTTACTGAGATGCACCTATATAAAGATGTATAATGATCATAAATGTAAATGTGCAACAGTTTCCAAAATGTATAAAACATCCATATGTACTGTATATATCCCTATAAATATACATTTTCATATGCAATGTTGAATTAATTGAATAACTGTTATATGAATGCCAGAAAGTTTGTACACTATTCAGTTGGTGTATGCAATGAATAAGAAAATTTTCACGTCAGTTTCTGTCTAAATTAAACCCAAGTTGTTCCTCACTTTGATATTGGATGAAATCCATGAAATTTAGGTTTAAATCCGATCATACATGTATTTTACAAGTGAGGATTCAGGCTCTTGACGAAAAATGCAATGTCAGAATTTATTCTCCTCTTCTGTTTTCATTTTCTGGAACTATTTATATTTCAGTATTTAGCCAAAATTTCTTCTTTTTGTCTCTTGTTTTTCAGAGATGTTTTTTTCGATGGGTCCTGGCTATATGACCAGCAGTGTGTTGTCAACACGCTCTGGGAGTGAATTGTCAGACAGCGACATGGAGTCGTCCATTCATAGCCAGAGCAGCCTGGTTCAAACAAACCCTCTGTCTCCACAGGTCAGTGCTGTTGTGAACTCAATTGTGTAAAGGTCTTCTCTAATGAAGTTCAGCATATTTTGTATTTCTGATGTTCATTCAGGTGTCCAAACGTTTTTCAGAGAATAACAACAAAATTCACGTCAGACTTGGTTTGAACAGCTTGGAACAACTTTTTGTCTTGTAAAGACGCATTAGATTTGCTATATAGCATGCCACATCTATTTTGTTAATTCTTTTATCTTTTATTTTTAGTAGGCTATTATGCATGCACTTTTTCTGACCACACATTATTTGATAGGCTACATTTTCACAACTCAATTGTCCATCAACCTGTTATGCTGCAGCTATCTATGTACAGTGTATGATTGGCTTGCACTTTTATACGTTATACGTCTCTTACAGGGAATGCTCAACTGTCCTCGTCGTTATCCTGTACCAGGATCCTTATCTAGTTTGCCTCAATGTAGCAGACCTCCCAGTATGTATCTAAACCTGTTTTAAACAACACATGTTGTGTGTCACTGCATCCCATTAAAGTTTTCTCTTGCAATCTGTCATCAGTCTTTGTTTTGTTTTTTTCCCTATAGAACGGTCGTCTCGAAGCGGTCAATCAGAGCCGCTGAAACCAGACTCCTTGCTCCGCCTCTCTCTGGGTGGAGTCACACTTACTCTGTTAGAGCAGGACCCGCCTCCCGGGCCAGACGGGCTCTCCACATTGGCTGAGGTGTCACAGTTGTTTTTCCGTGAGCTTGGGTTCTTTAAGGACAGCATGTTCAGTGAGAGAGACTTCCACAATCTGAGAGGAAACTTTGCTAAAGCATGTCCCCACTCCCACATCAGGTACGGCAGGAATTACCTGCTATACTCACCTACGGTATATGCATGTCCAAACACTCTTTTTAACTCTCTCTGACCTCTGGTCATTAGGGTGACCGGTGCAGCAGTGCAGCTGGCTTGTGAGATGCGTAGTGCAGGGCGGCACACCCGAGCCACGACTTCTGACCTCTCCTTCAGCAGGCTGGAACTGCTGGAGTGCCTGTGGGACTCGGGTGGTCCACAGTACACAGAGGTAATAATTTTAATAATAATAATAATAATAATTTGATTGGTGAGTTATCGAGTTTTACCAAAATCTGATTTACAGTGCAGATTTTAAAACAATATTTTATTATTATTATTTTTTTTAATTTCAGCTGAAGTCCACTTATTTAAAATGGTAGTCAAAATTGTAGTAAACATACAGTGAAGTTCAATTTTAATATTTTATCATTTTAATAACACTAATACAGTGTGTATTGGTTACAATGTGTATCTAGGTTAATGTTGATTTATAAAATTAAATAAAACTGAAATTGAGATATTGCTTAGTGTGATTATCAAATTGAAAAGGCTGCACTTTAAATAAATACTTGCATGTCAACAAAATAGCTCTTCAGCTTCTCTGCAGTTTTCTTTCAAAATAAAAACTGGATGGTTTGAACGTTTGAGAATTCAGAAATTATGATATATATATATATATATATATATATATATATATATATATTAGAATATCATCAAAAGTTGATTTATTTCACTAATTCCATTCAAAAGTGAAACTTCTATATTATATTCATTCATTACACACAGACTGATATATTTCAAATGTTTATTTCTTTTAATTTTGATGATTAGAGCTTACAGCTCATAAAAGTCAAAAATCAGTATCTCAAAATATTAGAATATTTAAATTTGAGTTTGAATAAATGACCATCCCTACAGTATAAATTTTGGGTATCTCTTGTTCTTTGAAACCACAATAATGGGAAGACTGCTGACTTGGCAATGATCCAGAAGACGAACATTGACACCCTCCACAAAGAGGGTAAGTCACAGAAGGTCATTACTGAAAGGTGTGGCTGTTTACAGAGTGCTGTATCAAAGCATATTAAATGCAAAGTTGACTGGAAGGAAAACTTTGGGTAGGAAAAGGTGCACAAGCAACAGGGATGACCGCAAGCTTGAGAATACAGTCAAGCAAAGCCGATTCAAACACTTGGGAGAGCTTCACAAGGAGAGAACTGAAGCTGCAGTCAGTGCATCAAGAGTCACCAGCTCAGGCGTCTTCAGGAAAAGGGCTGCAAGCCACTTCTGAACCAGAGACAACGTCAGAAGCATCTTACCTGGGCTGTGGAGAAAAAGAACTGGACTGTTGCTCAGTGGTCCAAAGTCCTCTTTTCAGATGAAAGTAAATTTTACATTTCATTTGGAAATCAAGGTCCCAGAGTCTGAAGGAAGAGTGGAGAGGCACAGAATCCATGTTGCTTGAAGTCCAGTGTGAAGTTTCCACAGTCTGTGATGATTTGGACTGCCATGTCATCTGCTGGTGTTGGTCCACTGTGTTTTCTGAAGTCCACGGTCAACGCAGCCATCTACCAGGAAATTTTAGAGCACTTCATGCTTCCTTCTGTTGACAAGCTTTATGGAGATGCTGATTTCATTTTCCAGCAGGACTTGGCACCTGCCCACACTGCCAAAGGTACCAAAAGCTGGTTCAATGACCATAGTGTTATTGTGCTTGACTGGCCAGAAAACTCGCCTGACCTGAACCCCATAGAGAATGGGGCATTAATTACCCCATACTTTCTTGTCAAGAGAAAGATGAGAGACACCAGACCCAACAATGCAGATGAGCTGAAGGCCACTATCAGAGCAACCTGGGCTCTCATAACACCTGAGCAGTGCCACAGACTGATCGACTCCATGCCACGTCGCATTGCTGCAGTAATTCAGGCAAAAGGAGCCCCAACTAAGTATTGAGTGCTGTACATGCTCATACTTTTCATTTTCATACTTTTCAGTTGGCCAAGATTTCTAAAAATCCTTTCTTTGTATTGGTCTTAAGTAATATTCTAATATTTTGAGATACTGATTTTTGACTTTCATGAGCTGTAAGCTCTAATCATCAAAATTAAAAGAAATAAACATTTGAAATGTATCAGTCTGTGTGTAATGAATGAATATAATATACAAGTTTCACTTTTTGAATGGAATTAGTGAAATAAATCAACTTTTTGATGATATTCTAATTATATGACCAGCACCTGTGTGTGTGTATATATATATATATATATATATATGTATATGTGTTTTTTTTTTTTTTTTTAACCTTCAGCCCTGCAAACAAGCTTTTGAAATCACAATTGTTATCAGGAAAATCACATGCATTAACTAATGTTAAGGGATTGAACCTTATTGTTAAAGGGATAGTTCACCCAAAAATTTAAATTCTGACATTAATTACTCACCCTCATGTTGTTCCAAACCTGTAAGACCTTCTTTCATCTTCAGAACACAAATTAAGATATTTTTAATGAAATCCGAGAGCTTTCTGTCCTTCCGTAGACAGCAACACAACTGACACGTTCAAGGCCCAGAAAGGTAGTAAGGACATCATTAAATAATCCATGTGACATCAGTGGTTCAACCGTAATTTTTATGAATGCGAGATTACTTTTTGTGCGAAAAGAAAAGAAAAAACAACTTAATTCAACAATTTCTTCTCTTCTGTGTCATAATTAGAATTCACGAGAATACCATGAAGCATGCGTGTGCATTCCTTTCTTTGCAAACAAGCCACAGCGCATCTGGGTTCTACGTCAGAACGCCAGCTGCGTCAGCAGAATCACACACATGCTACTCTTGTAGCTTCATAAATTACGGCTGAACCACTGATGTCACGTGGACTATTTTATCGATGTCCTTACAACCTTTCTGGACCTTGATTGTGGTAGGTCCCTTGCTGTCTATGGAGGGCCAGAAAGCTCTTGGATTTCATCAAAAAATATCTTAATTTGGGTTCCTAAAATGAACAAAGGTGTGTAATTAATGACAGAATTTTCATTTTTGGGTAAACTATCCCTTTCAGTGTAACTAATTAGTTTTTCTAATCATTTCCACAATCTCTCTGACCCCTAAAAGTTAAAATAAGCTTGGGATTAAATAGCTGGATCTTGAAGAATACATGCAAATGACCTCCACTGTGTTTGGCTGACCTTCACATACTGGCCAAATGCTAAACACTGATTAACTTTTTGAACTCTATTTAAATCAAAGAGCAAGTTCTGTTTTTCATTATACATTCTCTTGAAACACTTTTGTTACATCATTTTGTTGAGTATTTTGTTTAATTTTTAATCGCTGTTGCACTCTAGACCACAATCTAAACTGTCAAAACAGTCAAACGGCCATTCAAACCAGAAAATTACCAGTTGGTCGCCAGATTATTACAGTTGTGTAATGGTGTATTACAGTCACACGTCCGAGGCTTTGCCAACTGCTCAGGGAGAATTTTAAACAGATGTGAATACAGTTTGAGTTACGACAAGTCAGTCGGCCAAAACTTTGAAAATCCAGCAGGAGACATCATGCAGGCTGATGAAGGTTCTGGAAGAGTTCCTTTAAAATGAGCATGTGCGTCCACACGTTTTCTTTTCCCAGCTCTTGCAGTTCCAGTCAGCCGGTCTCTTCACAATGGGCACCACTGCCAGACCCTGTGCCCAGTTCCACCACAGTCTGTCTGAGAAGCACATGCGTAAGGTACTACAGTCCTATGACATTGATTTGTGAGAAGTGTTTGTGTCTTTTATACTTCCAGTGATAGATCTATATGAAACTGTTTTTCCTCTTCTCCTATAGAGTGGAAGCAGGCGTCGTGTGATACGCAGGGACAGCTCTCTGCGAGTTGAGCTCGGGGAGCTCAGCTCTGAGTTGGACCTGGATATTATAGGCCGACTGGAGGACATCCTGCAGGCCCTGAGGCACTGTCCAGCGCCGCCTCAAAGAAACACAGCGCAGGCTGCAGAGGTCACTAAACTCTCCTGATCGAAAACAACAACATAATACCCCTACCTCAGCTAAAAATGGTTTATTTTTTTAACCTTATACAGTGACATTGTTTGTAATGTATGGTTTAATCCTCTGTCTTTTTCTCTGCAGTCTCATTTGTTGGAGCTCCATTCTTCTCTCCTGCTTCAATCTCCTTATGCCGTATTGAAGGTCCGTTTCCCCATTCCTGACCTTCGACCCCTGGGGCTGAGGCGGCCCCTGAGCCAGCGTGCAGTGCGAAATGAGATCTTGAACTTGCAGATCTCTAATCTGGAGCTGAAGTCTCAGCAGGGGCCAGACGTTCAGCAGGACGGCCTCTGCAGCCCAGGGGCCAAACTCACCAAACTACTGGAGGCCTGCTTCACTGATATGCACGGTAAGGCATCCAATTTCTTTTCTTTTTTTCCAGTTATCATATACGCTAGCGTTCAGAGGTGTGTGGTCAGTAAGAGTATGTTCCTAAGCAATTAATACAGCAAGGACATATTAATCAAGATTTGTGTTTCTAATAAATGCTGCTCTTAATGTAACTTTATATTCATCAAAGAATCCTATTAAAATGTATCATGGTTTCCACAAAAATATTAAACAATGATAATAATTAAAAATGTTTCTTAAGCAGCAAATCTGCATAAATGAATGATTTCTGAAGGATCATGTGATGCTGAACAGGATAATAACTGGAGACTGGAGTAATGATGCTGAAAATTCAGCTTTGCATTACAAGAATTAATTATTAAAAATAACTATTTTCTAATTTGTAATCATTTTTAAGAGTATTACTGTGTATTGTATCACTTTTTTATAAATATTGCTAGTCAGTGCACATTATTGTAAAGGGAAAAATATTTTTGAAATCTTTCATCAAAATGTAATAACCATATAATTTAGTTTTATGATATAACCAAAGCAAGTAATATTTTTTTATTGTTATAATCAAATATTATAAATAATATAATGTATAAATAATAATATCAGCTTAAAGGTGCAATAGGTGATTGTCTTCAGAAACATTTTTTGTTATGCTGGTTGAAAGTCTCTTCACATCCTGATAGCAATCATTAAGTAAAGTGGTCTAAATGTATTTATATATTCTGTGGAAGGCGTAGGACCAAGAAATGTTCGTCCAATCAAAATTCTCGTTCCGAGCATTTATATTGACTTTCCTACCTGCCTGTCAACATGTGTATTTGCATACCTCTGCGTCCCGGGTTCACGCAGACAGGATTTGTCATCAGTGCGGTTATGTACGCTATGCAGACAGAGCAAGAATGGCAGACAAACATCAACAACCTCACCTTACTTCCTGGTATTGTAGTACTGTTACTAACTGTGCTATGAAGTTTTCTCACCGGTGAATGACACATGTATTGTAGTAATGTTGTCTCTGGTCGTCTGATCTGTTCGCGTTCGTGCGTTCAGGGGGCGTGGCTTTGGACGGCGATTTACAGGGAGGGTGGGACGTTCGCGTTCAGTGCTATCAGGCTAAAGTTAGCATTTTCCGAGATCTCCTACTGCACCTTTAAAGGGATAGTTCACCCAAAAATGAAAAATTTGTCATCATTTATTCCTTCTCATGTATCTTTCTTTTGCTGAACACAAAATAACATATTTTGACGAATGTTGGTAGCCAAACAGTTGCTGGTAGCTGTTGACTTCCATGCTAAATAAAAATTATTTTCAGCTTTTTTTTATTTTTTATTATTGAATTCTGTTTCTTTTTCAGTCTGGTTGGATTAATTTTAAGGTCTAGTGTTCAGGATACAGTGGTATTTTCTCTCTAAACTCACCTGGAGTGTGTATGTGTGTGTGTTTTAGGAGTGTATGAGGGCTGGGAGGGAGAGGCATTTCCCTGTATCCGTGTGCAAAAGAGCCCAGATCCACAGAACCCTGATGGCATTCCCAGGTGAGTTAGAGAGTGTATGCGTGTCTGAGATTATGCTACGAGTACAATACAATGTGTCATATCAATCTTTAGTTGGATGAACACACCAAATCTTAGGAAAGCATTTGTAGTTCCCTCTCTTAGTTTCCTCTCTTTTCCATCTATAGGATTCAGATACGAGTGAATGAAGGGGTGGATTCTGACAGTACGGGTGTGTGTGAAGGGGTGAACAGGGATCTGGGGCTGGGCTCCATGTCTCTAGAGAACCCCTGTGAACTCAGAGAGAAGAACAGCTCTCCTTTCTCCTCCAACCGCACTATGTTTGAGACAGAAGAGGTACGTCCACTCCGCCCATCTGTCTGGCTGTCTGTCTGTTTTTCATTTCTGTACTTGACTCGTTCTCCGTCTCTGTCTCAGATGGTAATCCCAGCAGACCCAGAAGAGATGGATGAGTTTCAGACTCAGTGTATATGTCAGTGTCAGTATGTGGTGGATATTACGTTTCCCGTAGCCTACATTCTCCTGCCCAGTAAAGAGGCTTTTCTGAGCGTCTATAACAGGTATTGCTCAACACATTCAAGAGAATTAACTTTTGAAAAAAATGATCTCCAAAAAAGACTTTTAAATGCCCTTTTCAGTATTAATGACCATTTCAGATTATATGAATGTTGTACAAACAAACAAACAAAAAATAAAATAAAATAAATGCCATGTAAAAATAAAGCCATGTTTGACTGATGTCAAGCTCCACTATCTCTTTCTCCCCAGGATTAATAATGATCTTTTGATGTGGGAACCTCCTCCACCTCCTCCGTCCCCTCCTCCTGCTCCTCCTTCTTCTTTTCAAAGTTCTCGTAGTTCCTCCCACCATCACAGACCTGAGGAGGATGAATTTTACCTCTGTAAATCTGCCTTCAGGCTGGGTCAGTCATGCTCATCTTAAGTGCTTTTTATGTGCTTTTGTCATTTTTATTAGTCTCTCTTTTTATATTTCTATATGGCTTTAATTGATTTTTGTTTTAGTTTTAGTAATTACATTTATTTTATTTAAATTGGTTGCTAAGGCAAGTTTTTCCATCTTTCCATAATTTTTATTTTATTTTCATTTATTTTATTTTATTTGTTTTAGTTAACAGCAACAACAATGTTTTGGCTTCAGTTAAAGATTATTCTTCTTTTCACTCATCATTCCAGAATCTGACTCTGAGGAGGAGGAGCCTCAGTTCTTCTCAACCAACCAATCAAAACGAAGGAAACAGTTAGAGCCTCAATCCAGCCACGCCCTCAGTCTGCTCTGTTTAACAGTGCTGATTGGCAAAGGTCGCCTCCAAGCCATGACGGACTGCAAGGTAAATGTGAAAAAAAAACTGCATGATAAATTGTTGTAGCCTTGTTACAAAATTATAGAAGTTAACACCAATGGCAGTAAAAATTCACTTTACTCGCATCAAATTCTGAAACCATTCCTTTGAAGAATGAAGCTGGACGTAAAATGGACCTCTGTCATGGAGAACTCATTTTGGACTTGGAAGGAGGGAAGATTTTTAGTGTGACGCAACATCAGAACAATCCCAATCTCAACTTCCTGACCATAGAAAGCAGAAGAGTAGAGCTGTACCATAAAGGTGAGCTGTTAATCCATTTAAAAGGGGTCATGCACTGAGAAACCAAAATTCCCTTGATCGTTTCACATTTAAGAGGTCATTGTACTATAAAAACATCCTGTAAGTTTCAGATCTCAAAACTTTCTTGTTAGTCTGAAACCAGCTTATATTGAAGCCAGTCTGCCAAAATGTCAGGTTTTGAAATGTACTACTCTGTGATGTAATAGTGTGGCTAAACACCGCCTCCGCAGAAGATCAACGTCTGTTCCTACATCACTGCCTGTTTAGCCCTGCCCACCAATTCGCGCATGCAGTGTAAATAACGAGAGGTGAACACAGGTATACGCAGAAACCAAACAATAAAGATGAATCCGAAGACAACAAGACGCTGTGCAGTGCCAAGCTGCCTGTACACAGTCTTTGCATTTCCTTCCTTCTGATCCCTAGAAAAGAGTGGATGAACTTTATTTTTAATTAAATTCCAGATTGCGTCAGTAAGAACTTGGTCCTTTGTTCACTTCATTTTACCGTGGATTCATTTACAAACAAGGCACAATTCGATGCAGGATTTTCAGAAAGATTGAAACTAAAAGATGATGCGGTGCCAAATATATTGGGTCAAAACAGGACAGAAAATAGCCTATTACTTATAAATAGTTTTTTGATGTAAAACAATTTGATGTTATAACATTATAAGTGGACATCAGAGAACTACAAAATAAATAAAATAACAAATGCAGTTCATGACCCCTTTAAATGGCATCTAACCTCTTATACTCCTATAGTTTTTGCATGTGAAAAAAAGTTATTATCCTGTTCTGAAAGGCAAAATGTTGTTTTTGTGTCTTTGGCTCTTTATATAGCCGAGGTCCCAGACTCCCCTATTCCTGTGAAACTGGAAATGCCCAGGTTCACTTCCCCGGGTCATCTGGACCCTACCATTTACCCCACAGAAGTAGGGGTGAGCAGTGTTGGTGGCCGAGAAACCAACGTTCAGATGCTGTCGACTGCCATCAAGATCACATTAGATCTTGAAAGGAATGTGAAGGTCTGTGCTATTTCATCTTCTTGTTGCCTGTCAGTTGGGTTAATTATGGGATGATTGTTGTTTGTGTCATTTATAAGTATTCGTCTAATTTTTTTTGCAGGAGTTTCTGGTCGCACTGCGACTCCATGGTGCTACTTTACGACATCACATGGCGTTAACCAATCATAGTTGGCATGAGCAGGTACCTGTTGGTAACTAGATTAGATATCAACTTAAAATAGGTGTGTGGATCTGTCATGAATGTTTGGCTAATGTGGATTTTTAATATATTTCTGTATTTCTATATAGCTTTAATATATTTTTATTTCAGTTTTAGGAATTTCAACTGAAATTTATTTCAATTAGCTGCCATGGCAAGTTTTTCTTAAAAGTACTTAAAAGTCTTTTAGGTTTTTCATCCAATATTTAGATTTATTTTTATTTATTATTTTTTTTATATTTTTTATTAATTTTATTTTGTGATAGTTTTAGTTTACAATAACATCACTGTTTTGACTTTAATTATGTATTATTAGTAGTAGTAATTATTTATTTCTGATATTTTTCTGCATTCTCTATCAATGCTATTTTAGTCACATTGAGATACTTTTATAGGTTTTATTAATGTTAATTAGTTTTTATTTTTATATTTTCCATTTTTATTTTAGTAATTTTGTGTTTGTTTTTTGTTTTCATTCATTTTTAATCCAGTTGTAGTTGTTTTAGTACATCAAGTTAAACTGAATGTTGCTACTATATTGCAACTAGCTGAAATAAAAATAATTGTTAGATTTCTATACTTTATTTCAGTCAATGCAAATAACTCAAATGTGTTTTTTTATGATTTTAGTTTCAGTTAATTATAATAACACTGTTCTCTATACAGATTGTTGATTTCCTTGATGTCATTGATGATGACATTTTAGGCTACACCCCACCTGCCGTCATCACGGTTCTTCACACTCACCTGGCCACCTGTGCAGTGGACTACAGGTATTGTAGTAACACTGAATGTTTGGTCTCACAAATACTCTTAGTTCATTCTGTAAACTTTCTTTCATTTCTCCCTCCAGGCCGCTTTATCTTCCTCTGCGAGTTTTGTTTACAGCTGAGTCCTTTTCTTTATCCAGCAACATCATTGTGGACACTGCGACCTTTCACCTCAGGTACTGGTCATTGTGGTGTGATCTTAAATGGTTGCACTGAAATTAATTGATTGGACCTAACAGCGCTGAAATCTTCTTTTAGGTTTATTTTAGATGACTCTGCGTTGTACCTGTCCGATAAATGTGAAAGTGATACTGTGGATTTGAGACGAGGTACAGAACAAACATAGCTTTTAAAATCTTATTTTGCATTAATGTCTATAGGTGGGCCACCCCTAATTATATTGTTTTTGTGTGTCTCAGACTATGTGTGTGTGTTAGACATTGATCTGCTGGAACTGGCCATAACAACTTGGAAAGGAACTGACTCGAGTAAACTGGTTAGTTTCACCTCCATTTGCTTGAAGATTTCATAGCATTTCTTTTTTACAGTGTGCATTGTAAGTAAATTAATTTATATAACTGTGTTACATAGGTAGTTTTATTATTTTATTTGTATAGGTCCCAGTTTTATTTTTTGAACTTCAAGATTTTGTTAATTAATTAAAATTAATAATAATATTAATTATTATTATTAAAAATGTTATGTATTTGTTATATTTGAATGTAATGTTTTTTATATTGATATATTTTATATTAATTATTTTGTATGTTAGACCAATCTAGGGGTTTTGAGTTAAAAATGTATTATTATTATCATTATTTGTATTATTATTTAGTGCTGTGCAACGAATAATCGCGACTAATCGCATCCAAAATAAAAGGGGTTTTTTTGTACATAATGTGTGTGTGCTATTTATATTTATATATAAATACACACACATGCATGTATATATTTAAGAAAAATGTTATGGTTATATATTAAATATATTTATATATAATATAAATTATATGAATATAAATATATACATGTAAATATTTTTAAAATATATACTGTATGTGTGTGTATTTATATATACATAATAAAAATACACAGTACATACACATACATTATATAAATAAAAACTTTTATTTTGGATGAGATTAATCGCGATGAATCAATGCCCAGCACTATTATTATTATTGTTGTTGTTATTATTATTATTATTTAAAATTGTATAAAACTGTTACTATTTTATTTCACATTTTACCTTTCTTGCTAATCTCTTAATCATGGGATGTGGCAAATTAATTTTACTGCATATAAATATAAGCTAATATATTCCTTTTAAGGTTACAAAATTATACAATAATTACATAAAATGTTGTTTTAGATTAATTACAGCCTGACACAATGCTGGACTATGCAGTAGCAGCATTTATTTTACTCTGTTTTTATCTTCCATTTTGTTAATAACTATCTATGTTTCTTTAATACCTTTGCAGACTCAGCCGTTGTTCGAGCTTCGTTGTTCTAATAATGTAGTTCACGTGCACACCTGTGCTGACTCGTGCGCTGCTCTGGTTAACATGCTGCAGTACCTGGTTTCCCAGGGCGATCTCCACCCTCCCCCTCGCCACACATCCCCCACAGAGATCGCCGGACAGAAACTTCTGGTATGATTTTTTTTTACAGCTCTAGTATGGCTTTGTCCCATTTGTATTCAACTATAAAATCTCTCTCTTTTAGCTGTCAGAAAGTCCTGCCTCCCTTCCGCCCTGCCCTCCAGCAGAGACAGCAGAGATTAACCAGTGTGACCTCACAGATGCCTTGATTGACACCGAGAGAATACTACAGGAAGAGACCCAAGATTCTGGTAAGACTTTGGAAGTTGTTTATATATGAAGAGTTCAGATGCAAAAGCCTCTAAGTACGTCTGACGTTTTTCTTTAAAATGAGCTTTTCTTTCTGGCTACTATGTATAGGTTTCTATATAAGTACTGGTACTTCTGAATGGGTTGAGGCTGGGATTTTGCACATTTGAAGTGAAAATACTTGTATACTATGTGTGGAGAGCATTCGTTATCTCATTTTTGACCAAGATGGCTTTTAGAGGCTTTTGCACTGGAACTCTTCATGTACAAGGCATATCTATAACAACAAACTGTGTGCCATTAAGTTAATGTAGTTGTTTTATGACTAATCTTTTATAAATTTGAAAATAGTTTGGGGTTGGTATAATTTTGAAAGAACTCTTATGCTCACCAAGGCTGCATTTATTTAATCTAAAAGACAGTGAAATCAATAGTATTGTGAAGTATTATTATAATTTAAAATAACTGTTTTCTGTCTGAATATATTTTAAAAATCTAATTTATTCCTGTGCTTCCAAAGCTGAATTTTCAGCATCATTACTCCAGTCTTCAGAGTCACATGATCCTTCAGAAATCATTCTAATATGCTGATTTGCTGCTAAAAAATATTTCTTATCTCAAAAATAGCTGTGCTGCTTAATATTTTTTTGTGGAAACTGTGGTACTTTTTTACAGGAGTGAACAAAGTATAAAAGAACAGTATTTATTTGAAATAGAAAACTTTTGTAACATTATAAATGCATTTACTGACACTTTTGATCGGTTTAATCCTTGCCGAATTAAAAAGTATAACCAAAAAGACTCGAGTGTTTTAGATTAATGGTTTTACTTCTGTGTATTTATAAAGCAGGTTCTCCCTCCATTCGCCGAGCCTCACCTGTCTCAGTCTATCTGTTCCCGGGAGAAGCCCCTAAGCTCCGCCCCTCTGTTCTAGAAGGGGAGGAGTCTGATATTGATGGACTGGTCACCACAGCTATGGAAGCTCATGCAGATATGATGTCCGAGGAAGGATCAGAGGGTTCCACCGATAACGACGACTTCTGCATCCTAGAGGCTCCTGGGATGGGCATCCCAGTATGTACTCTGTTTTCATATTCTTCTCTAGCCTTTAATTAATACACTGGCAAAAAACAAATTTCATAAATATTACGTAAATAACATACTCCAATAAACCTGTTCTGTTTATAACTTTGAAAAATCATTTTTACAGTGCAGTTGCTCTCTCTCTCTCTCTCTGACAGCCTAGAGATGGTGAGCCTGTGGTGACGGTGCTCTCCCAGGGTCCTGTAAAGGTGCGGGATGGTTACTACTCTCGGCCTCGGGGCAGTTCAGATCTGTTGCGTGCCCCGGCCCGCTTCCCAGTGCCTCAGAACAGAGTGGTGCTCCGAGAGGTGTCTGTCGTCTGGCACCTGTATGGCGGCAAAGACTTCGGTGGCAAACCCAGCTCGGCCCACACACCACACAGCCATAAGTGAGTACAGCAGAAGGTCTGAGAAGCCAGACTTTGAGGGTGTCTGTGGATCTTTTCTTTGTTTTGAAACAAGGACTTGTTACAGATTACAATATTGCATTTTCTTTATGGTTCAGCTTGTTTTCACAAGACAACAGGTTCTGAAACAAGCTCTCCAAACGAGCCAGGTGTGAAAATGCCTTAATGTTGAAATCAAATACTATGAAATGTTTGTGTGTCACAGAGTTCGCTCAGCTGCTTCCGGAGCCCGTGGTTCTCCCTCTCGTTCAACGGGGCCCTCGCGCCCCCAGAACTCTTGGCGGTGGATTGGAGGAAGTGGGCGGCAGCACACACTGCTTATGGAGATACAACTGACAAAGGTATAATGTATTGCAATCAGTGATTTGAATATTCAGAAAGCCTTGTTTCTAGTTCTATAACCTCTTTCTCTCTCTTCAGGTCAGTTTCCAGCATGAGACGTACCCAGTGGTGGCTGCCCCTGCAGCAGGACCAGATGCAGAAGGACCTGGCCTCGGAGAACAGCCGATTTCCCGCCAAGTGTTTATTGTCCAGGAACTGGAGGTGCGAGACCGTCTGGCTTCCTCTCAAATCAACAAGTTCCTGTACCTGCACACCAGTGAGAGCATGCCGCGCAGAGCTCACTCCAACATGGTGAGTTAGAGAGCAGGATACAAAGTGAACAAGTTTGTGTTTGTGTGTGTGTGTGTGTGTGTGTGTGTTCTTACCCGGCTCAATTGTTCCTGTAGTTGACGGTGAAAGCGCTGCAGGTGATGCCTGAATCGGGTCTGGGCGGACCAGAGTGCTGTCTGAGAGTCAGTCTGTTACCACTGCGGCTCAATATCGACCAGGTACTCATTATGCGTTAACCATTTTTCAGCACAGAACAAAACATTTTTCATATCAGGCTTAGTAAAAGTCACATTTGTTTTCATTTCCTAGGATGCACTTTTCTTCTTGAAGGACTTTTTCAGTAACATGGCTGCAGGAGTTAATCCTTACCTATCCGTCGACCCTGCAGCTGAGGGTAAGTCTGCCCCCATGAATGAATGACTAAATTTATTTATTGTTAATTTATTACTTTTTTATTTATTATTATTATTATTTGTTTATTAATATTTTGAAATGGCTTTTATTTGTGTATTTTCAGTTTTCATTTTAAATTTAGTTTATTTTTTTAAATAATTTGTGATTTATTTATTTATTTTTGTATTTATTTATTTTACATTTTGTCTATTAGCCAAGGTTTATTTATATATATATATATATATATATATATATATATATATATATATATATATATATTAGCTATTTTGGTTTCATTCATTTTAAAAGGGTTTTTTTTGTTTGTTTTTTACAAATTTTAGTGCTTCAACTTCGATTTATATCAGTTTGTTGCTTTATATTTATAATAAATGTACACATTTATTTAGCCTATTTATTTTAAGTGTAATTGTGTATGGGCATTCTTCCAGCGAGGACTGATGTTCCTCAGAAGGCTTCAGACGACACAGATCCTGGCTCCGGACTGGGCCATGATCTGGCTGCTTCTGTAGAAACAACCTATAGTGAGCAGAGTTCCTCCTCCGCTGGCTCCTCGTCCTCCTCTGACCAGCCCATCTACTTCAGGTAGAAGATCTGGCATCAAACCACATGACCGTATCTAACAAAACAAATGTGTAAATCATAATCAATGTCCTTTTGCATTCTTTCTCTTTTAAGAGAGTTTCGTTTCACCTCTGAAGTTCCCATCTGGCTGGACTATCAAGGGAAGCATGTGGTTATTGAGCAGGTTGGTGATCGCTTATATAAAATAACTGATGCTGTATGTTCATGTAATCATAGTCAGTTTATCTGTGTAGTTTGAGTGCTTCGCTTAAGAACAGCAACAAAAGTTTGTGAATAAGATCAGCTGTTTTAGTTGAACTGCTATTAGAGTAACGTATATTATCTCTGGTTTCCTAGGGAACGTTTGCAGGCATCCTGATTGGTCTGGCCCAGCTGAACTGCTCTGAACTAAAGCTGAAGAGATTGTGCTGTAGACATGGGTGAACACCTCTTCATCTCTACTTTTTGCCTGCTTTACCTTTGCATCTAGATCTGAAGAGTGAGTTGTTTTGTTTCAGGCTGCTGGGTGTTGATAAGGTGATTCAGTATGCTGTGAACGAATGGCTCACAGACATCAGGAAGAACCAGCTGCCGGGGATTCTGGGAGGTGTTGGTCCCATGCATTCAGTCGTACAACTCTGTGAGTATGACATGTCACATCTTAGTTAGACATTGCTGTCTTTAGCCCCTTTTCCACCGCAAGAACGTTACCCAGGAACTGGGGACTTTGGGCCGTTTATTTATAAAAGACAGTGCCTATTTAAAAATGTGCTTTGCTGATTTCGGAGACGTGAGCTCCACGCGATCTCCGGGCGCTCAGTGCTCATGTATCCCGACGAGAGGACTGTAACCTCGGCTAGTCCTTCTGACATTTGCCGCTGGCTCTGATGTCTCTTTACTGGTATAATTCGCTGGTATAGTGATATAATTTGCTTTGGGTAAATCTAACAGGTAATCTTTGGTCTTTATTCTATTATTCTATTAATCTATTATTAAAATGAAAATGAAAAAAGGCAATGCTGTTTGATATAATATTTCGTTTCATTGTAATGTACATTCCCTGAACTACATTTCTGCGGCTATTAATATGTTTAAATGAAAACGAAGAGGCAGTGGTGTTTGATATCGTATTTCATCCTATTGTAAATACAGTGAGGAAAATTACAGTAGCCGAGGCGTGCTGACTGATGTTATCAAGTACGCTGCTCTTTGCAGAATTGCAGAAATTTGCGTTCTTGGTATTGAGAAAAGCGCACAGACCTACGTCACCAGACTATTTGCCTATTCCTCTCGGTACTTTAGACCGCGATGGAAACGCAGACATCAACAGGTCTGGGGTTAAAAAAAGTTCCTGGAACAAATTGTTCCAGGTAATTTCAGTGGAAAAGCGGCTTTTCTTTTAACTGCTCTGGATATTTAAAGGAAAGTACTGAAATCAGTTTAATGGTTATTAGACTGATTTCAGTACTTTCCTTTAACCTTTTTTTCAGTGATGTTTCTCCAGTGATGTTGGAATTTAATGACCATGAGGTTAATCTTGAATGGTCAGATTGCAATAAAGTTTTCTGTTCTCTGCAGTCCATGGTGTGCGTGATTTGTTCTGGATGCCGATAGAGCAGTACCGGAAGGATGGGCGTATTATCCGAGGCCTCCAGAGGGGGGCGGCATCGTTTGGCACCTCTACAGCTTCTGCTGCTCTAGAGCTCAGCAACAGACTAGTGCAGGCAATTCAGGTATATACTGCACACGCGCACATATAACCAAAATATTACTTCGCCATACTAGTCATTTTTATTTATTTTAATTACACATATATATATATATATTATTATTTTTTTTTTTTTTTATGTATTATTTTTTTATTATTATTTCTATTTATCATATTTGTATATTTTTCTTTATCGTGTTATTTTAAATTATATTGAATTTTATTGTGTAATTTTATGCTTTGTTTAATTATGACATTATTGAAAGATTTGTTGTCAATTTTATTTTAACTATTATATTAATATTTAATTATTGTAGTTTTTCTCATTTGTATACTTTTCGATTTTGTTACTTTACATATTCTTATATACATTTTATATTTCTTAAATTTTAATTATATCTTAAATTAAGTATTATTTTATTTGTTGCTGGTTTACCATGTTACTAGATATTTTGAATGTATAGTTATTATTATCATTATTCATTATTATTCTTTATCGTTTTATTAAAACGTATATTTAAATTATATTTTTATTTATTATATTTTTATATTTTTCTTTGTCATGTTGTTTTAAATTATATTTACATTTATTATGCATAATTTCATGCTTACAGTTAGATTATAGTTTTCAATTATTTATTATAATATTTAAACTTTTTACCATGTTACTAAATACTTTAGTTAATTGTTTTACTGATAGATTTGTTATTATTATATGTATTATATTTATCTTATTTGTATATCTATCTATTGTTACTTTATATATTTTTATTTCTATTTTTATATATATATATATATATATATATATATATATATATATATATATATATATATATATAGTTTATTATATTTTAATTGTTAAATTATATATTATATTTGTAGGCTTAATTACAATTTTTAATTTGTAATTATATTTATTTATTTAATATTTTCTTTTTCTGTATATTTCCAGGCCACTGCGGAGACGGTGTATGACATCTTATCTCCGACTCCACCTCTCACACGTTACATCACTGAGGGACGTCCCGCTCCCCGTCCCAGACGCACCCCTCAACCAGCTGACCTCAGAGAGGGTGTGGCCAAAGCCTATGATACCGTCAGAGAGGTACATCCCTATATTATTAACAACATGTTCTCTGTGACTATTTAGTTAATAAATGTAAAAGATAAAGTGTTTATGGCTAGTCCAACTCTTTATCACTGACGTCCTCGTGCCATTTTTGTCGTTCCCAGGGAGTGATTGACACCGCTCAGACCCTGTGTGATGTCGCGTCTCGTGGTCACGAGCAGAAAGGTCTTCCTGGAGCAGTGGGTGGGGTTTTGCGTCAGATCCCGCCCACTGTAGTCCGTCCACTTATAGTTGCCTCAGAGGCCACTTCAAATCTACTGGGAGGAATGCGGAACCAAATTAAACCAGATGCGCGGAAAGAGGACTTCTTAAAATGGCGCACTGAAGATGGCCAAGAATGAGATTGACAGGCGTTAAATGAAGTCTGATTTTTGTTAGTATGAATTGAAAGTGTGAATGTGAGTTCATCTGTGAGTATCAATGCAAAAACAAAGGACAAAAAATGGAAACAACCATTTTTAAGTGGCTTCCACATAGTTGCACACATTGTTTCATGCAATGCAAATGTTTTGGTCTTGCACTTTTGCTCTAGACAGCCAAGTGCAGCTCAGTCTCATCTTGTCGTATTGAAACGTATGCAATCATATCAGTCTGTAACTCTGTTTACCTGTGAGCTCAAGACCAGATGTTTCTTTTCCCTCTCTGAAACCCTCATTTAACATCCAATTGAATCGATCTTCTTCCTCTCGAGTATTTCAAACATAATGTTGAAGTTAAATACTCATTTAGGTAAGATGAAAAGCTTATTGAATGCGTTGAGGTGGCCTTTTCATTTAACACTAGAAAAGTGATTCTTCTTTGTCCTCTCTATCCTGATGTCTTTGTGCCATAATTCTACTTCATTGACATTATAAAGATCTTATTTTAAACTCTTTAAGCGTAAAATGATGCATTCGTTATTTGAGTGATGCAGTCTTTGTATGGGAGGGATCATTTAATTTTCTATTCATCTTCTCGTCTTTCAGAATTTAAAGAAGGATCTTGTCCTTTTTTGGGTGAATCTTGCAAAATGTCCAGGTCATATTTCACCCTAAAAGATAAAAGTAAGCAATTAGATTTTACATAAAGAAAATAAAGCCTATTTTAGGATTTCCTGCATTGCAACATCATTTTCATGACAATTGCGCACATTTGCATTTGTAATGCATCCGGATATTGTACATTTCATTTTTAATTTCATTTTAATTTCATTCTGTAATGCAGTATTTTTATTTAAATCAGCATAAAGTCAGTACAACAAACACACACACACACACATATATAATTATTTTTCACATTGCAGTAGATTTTTGTTTTATTTCACAATAATGAGATTTGTATATCGTGGTTAAATTGTCATGAAAAATAATGCATAATGCAAACTTTATTTTCTTTTGGGTACAATATAGTATTTCTTTTGTTTTTGTGGTGAAATATGACCCAGGTATGTTCTTGACAGATTCAGCCTTTTATCTGCCATTTACTCCTCAATCAAACGTGCTTGCTTTCGTCTCATTAGTTGCCTTCCTGTTTACATGTTTTAAATATTTTATTTCATGTGTAATAATGGCTAGTGAAATGTAAAAGCTGATAATGTTGAGCATTTGATGTTCTTGTGCAGGAAGAAGCGGTGGGGAGTGGGTTGGTTAACAAAGGGCTTATGGGTAATGTTACATTCACATTTTTGTTAATTGCATAACAGTGTGATGGAAGTGAGTTTTTGGTGTGTGTTTTTATTTGTGTCCAAGTATGTACAGTGTGTTTGAGCGAGTGGGTCAGGATATGCATGATGTTTGTGTATTGGTTGTTGACTGGCTGGCTATGTGATTCATAGCTATCAGTGTGAGTTTGTTTCTTCTGTAATTACAACTATATCATACGCTGTAAGAATTACCTGTATAGTACCAAGACGATGTGTAAACAAATTAATACAAAAAAAAAAGGAATAAAAATGTGCATTTGAAAAATATTGTAATTTACTGTTGTAAATGTTGCATCCACAGAGGCAATAACAGTGTGATTTAATAAATCATTTTATATAGCTTGATAAGGCAGATTTTTATTTCTGTACTATCCTAGAAAATTACATTAATACATTTAAGCAAATATATTTTATGCTATGTGAGGTGGTGTTTTTTTTCCCTGATATACACATGTATAGCCTATAGTCTAAAACACACATGCTACAGGATTTACTTGGTTAAATGAATTAAATTATTTGATAAAACAGAAAAATAAATAAACGGGGTGAAAGTTTGCCAAATAGCCTATTATAATTAGCAGAAATGTCAAATGTGATAGACCCTTGTTTTACCCGTCAGATATTGTAATTTAAAATTTTAGCACGTGTCACAATGTGCAATTTGCCGCTATTACAATTTTTTTTTAATTTTAGTTTGGAGGACATTATGATAATTTAGCACATTTTTTAACAAGACGTTTGACATCAACATTAAGAACCACTAAAGAAACACATATTTGTATAATTGTAATTTAGACTGAACAAATTAGTCACTGAGATTTAACCATAATATTACAGCATAATATTGAAATTTTTTTTACATATATTTCACTTATAATATAACGACATAATGCAGCCAGCTACTGAAGCTCTGCATGCGGAACCAAATACACCGCGCTTTGTTTCTCAGGGTGCTTGTTTTAGAGGTTGCATACAGTCATCGCCAAAACGCATGTGGTTGTTGTTTATAACGTAACGCTTTTACAATCATTAATCTTTGTTTCTGAAATATATAGCCACATACTGCCGAAATGAAGCTGTTAACGCATAACATGTTAACATCCCACGTGAAAGGCGTGACTAAAGGATACCCACTTATTATCAAGGTGAGCTTGACGTACAGTGTTTTCATTAATAAAGTCTTTATTTTTGAGATACACATTAATACAGCATGCAGTAATACATTTAGGGTGGATACCAAACGGCTTGTAGCGTTTATGTGAACTCATCGCTCAAAAATCAAACATTCATATCAGAAAGTTACAGGGAAGCTGCATGTCTATGAAACATTTTTGACCATCAAGATTTTAATTTTAGATTAAAAAAAAATGTGTGACAGGATAAGTTGAATTAACATGAGTGTTAGAGCTTGAAATGTCAACTACAGTAGATAAGTACTTATTAATATGTACCTATAGTGTGTGTGTGTGTATTAGACATACTATGCTTTTGAATGTTAAATCTGACACTTGTTCTGTCTTGGCTCATGAATGAAGGCAACAGAAGTGAAAGTGAATGAGCTGGAGTTCAACTCTCAGTTTGTGAGCCGAATGATTCCTAAGCTGGAGTGGAGCGCATTGATCCAGGCAGCAGAATGGGTGAGTGAAGATAATGTGTTTCAAGTCATTTCAACGATATTTAAAAAGGAGGGTGAATTTGTACAGCTTTCCAGTAAGTACTGTTTAAAAAAAGCAGGAGGTTTTTGTCTGTGCATGATACATCAGTATATGTCTCCCATTGCATTAAACTGAGGGATACTCATGAAGTGTTTTTAACAGCTTGGACATTCTCAAGACCTGCCCAGCACTCTCATACCAGACTATGAAAACGATGAGGAGTTCCTGCGTAAAGTTCACAGAATACTTCTGGAGGTGAGACGATGACTATCGTCGACTCTCAGATGACTTCTAGAAAGTATTTAATGTTTTTTAATAGTTTAGTAGTTTCTTATGAACCCTATTCACATGTCCGGGTTCTCAGAAGCAGAAGTCTATCCACCTTTTTCTTCAGTGCAAAAGTAATCCTATGGGTGAGACCTCCGGTTCATTAGCCGTTGTAGATAAATAACGAGAAGAATAATAACGTGCAGTAAACGGTAAAACTGTTTGTACTACAAACCAGTGTGTTCATAATTAAGATAATACATTGTAATAATATCGTAAGACACACAAATTTTCAATATCAAGCAGCAAAACGAACTGTTGGACGTGAATGAGACCGGAAGCTAGACCCATACAATTTACAAATGGCCACGCCCATTTTTACAGCAAGAAAAAGGTGGATAAGAAATATCTTTTTTGAGCTCCCATTTGCCCCAATAGCAAAAAAATTCTAGCATTTCTAGACTTCCCAAAAGAAGAAAAATATTAAAAGATTGATTACATTGGTCAGAAGAGAGAAAGATGTCAAATTTGAACTTTGTTGAAGTGAATTAGTGCTAATAGCGGTGTTCTCTTTCCTCATAGGTCGAGGTTTTAGAGGGATGTTTACAGTGTCCTGAATCTGGCAGAGAGTTCCCAATCTCCAAAGGTGTTCCCAACATGTTACTCAATGAAGGCGAGTAGATCAAGCTGCTACACGTGTCCCAGAAGAAAAGATACTGAATATCAGATCCACATATTTGGGGTGGCATTTTATTCAAAGGATAATGGAGAGAAACATAAGACCATAATTCGCAAGTTATTCTGATTTATACAGTCATGTTCAGCTAACATGTGGTTGCTTTGCATATGGTTGCTATTGACTTTTTGTTGTTTCTGTCATTGTATATTGTGCTTTGTAAAATATGACATAAATTTGTATTGATTAAGTTGGGCTTTAGTAGATTCTTTTTTCTATACAAATCGTCTTCTATTACTTGTTGGTGCGACCTGCAAATAATAATAATAACAGTAATGACTATTTTTTTTAATAATAATAATACAAATATATATGTGTGTTTATTCATTTATTTATTTCAGTTGCTTATGTCTCTTCAGTTATATTATCTCAATGTCCTCTGATCTGTACCTAAATTGAGATTTTAGGCCTAAATAATGTGTTTTATATTGATATTTTTACAGATGTCATTTTTGTGGATGTAAAGTTGTTAAAGATTAACTGCACACATACACACCTTTTATTGTTTTTAATTACTATTTAGGTTCATTAATTTAATTTTTAGTTGTTTTAGTTTTTATTTCGAGTTAGTAATTTTAGTTCTTTAACTTAACATGCTTAAAACTTATTTCAGTTGTGAAGTTAACATTTCAGTTTTCCATTATTTCAGCTATATTTAATTAACAATAGGGTTTTTAATAGTTTTATTTACAATAATGACCCAGTAGCTAAGGACATGAAGCTGTTTGTGCTGGTCTGAGATTATCTAGGTCAGCTGTAGTAGCTTCTGGGGACAAACTCTGCCAAGGACTTATTCATATCACACAGAAACCTCTGAGAGCAAGATGACGTGGCAAGGCAGCGACTATATTTAGTTTGAGGGAGGTTAAAAGAAAAAAACGGGATAAACTGTTTTCGAGCTCTCTATTTTTAAATCTTATATTGCAATACCGCAGCGAACCACCAGAGCGGCCCTGCTCCTTTCATCCGCCCGCGGCCGCCGGATGGCGCTCGAGCCGGCTCCGCATACACGTCCTCTCCGATTCAGAACCAGAGATCAAACGCTGAATTCATGTTTAAACAAGAAAATAGCCGTTTTTTGGAAATGGTTTCAGCCTTTGAAAAATTCCAGCCCTCTGGTGTCTCTTTTTGGTTCTTAATATCTCATTTCTTCAAGGCTTTTGGTGTCGTATACCTTCTGCCTTCTCTTGAAGTTCAATTACAGCCCTCTTGGCCAAACTATAATAATGTCATAATGGAGAGGTGGAGAGAGCGGCTATAAAGCTGTTTTTGAAAGATTAACGATCATGTAGATGGTGAGCTGTAATTAACAGTGAGAAGAAAGATAGGGAGTGGAAGTAAAGTAAGGAAGGGAAGGGTGTACAAAATGAAAGGATGGGAAAGCTTAGATTGAGGCCTTGGATATCTATCATTTCTCTTAAGGAAACAAAATGAAATTAATATCCAGTAAATCTATTTTAAATGTGTCCAGTGGGTGTTTTTTTAAAAAACGGGTCTGTTAAATGCATGAGGGAAATATTGGATTAGAAAAGCACATTGTCTTATTTCCAAGGTAAACAAATTAAGAAACAGTCAGTCAGTAACTTCAGCCTGCTGTGGTGGATATTTGACTGTTTGTAAAGATTTTTGTTAAATATCAGGCTGCTGCTCGGAAACACGGTTGCCAAGGAAAGATTCCAAAAAAGTGTCACCATTGTTATACAATGATGCCATCTGGAAAAGTCTGTGAGAAATACTAACATAACATTTCACAGGAAAACTGCTAAATAGACTTCTGTAGCTTTGTTCTGGTGACTTTTTATGATAACACAACCAAATTATTATATAATGCTTAACAAAGCTTCTATTAAGATCTATTCTGAATCAGTTACTTTAGATATTTTTGTGGCGAATTCAATTTCTAGGTTCTGTAAATGTACATTTTTGCCATCCAAATCAAAGTCGGTTTGGCATAAGCAACATGCACTGAATTGGAAATACATGATATTTATGAAAATATTAAATTGGTGATAAAGTTGTGCACACCTTTATTGTATTCAGTATGCAAAATATTAAAACTTTTCACTTAATATTTAGACCCGTTGACTTGAATCATTAAATCATATGTTTATTATATTTCTAAGAACTTGACATGTTCAAAATTAAATTTCCAAAAGATTTCTCCTTTTTATCATTGCAGGTCTTGTAGTTTTCTACGCTTCTCTTGTCCTTCCTTCTCCCTCTCTCTCTCTCACTCTCTCTCTCCCTCCCTTTCTCCCACACACAGCTGCGGTATGTTTTTTCTTCCTTTCAAACTTCAGAAAACTTTAGGGACTTGTTTTGTCGAAGAGATGTTTTTGGTAGCTCTGAAAGCCAAAGAGGTTTGTGTTTTTAACTATAGCAGAGTAGTTAAGTTCACACCTTAAGAGACTTTCTTTGACGTCTGACGTTTTCGTTGACGGTCTTGACATTTTTTTTCCCCCTCTCTCCTTTTAAATGGATTACTCTTCGCAAAAGATGTATTCTGGTAGGCCAAGCCTAGACTAGCATTTTTTCATTTTGTTTATATTAAATCCAGTTCAACTCTATGCTGGAGACAGTCAGTCTTTGTCATGGGATAATTTTATTTTCCTAAAGCAACTTCAAGGGCTTGATTGAACATTTGGACGGCAGGTCTGCATCTTGACTCGAGGCTGTAAGAAAAGAGAATAAAAATCTGACCTGATCTCTTATAGCTATCATGGGAAAGGAGCTGGAGAGTCACTTTAAAAGAAAGTACTAGCGGTCCTCACTAAAGCTCCAAGACAAACCACAAGAATTCAAAGCAGCACTTGGAGTTTCTCTCTGAATCATTGGATACCAGACGAGCATGAGGAACTGTTCCATTTATTACCTTACCGGTAAATACTTAAAACCCGGGGAAGCATGATGGAAAGGCTGTGTTTATAGATTTCATACGGATTCATATTATTGTGATGGTCTGTAATAATGGACTCTTGTATTACGCTTGTCATCACAACATGCAAAGAAATCTGGCCAGTATTTAACATTTGTTTTACCTTGAGTAGCTCAGGCAGGGTGTGAATTAAGGAGGGATTGGACCATAAAAAAGTCCAAACTAACAGTTGGGGGTCTTAGAAAGTGCTTATAGTGAAGTGGTAAAGTTCAACATATTACATCATTTTCTACAAAACCTTTACAAACACTTGGAAGTGTTTCCAACGCCTAAATAGCTATAACGTCGAAAAAGACGCTCGCGAACAGAAAAAATCGTAGCCCGAGGTGGTTACTATAGCAACGGTAAACTGCGCGAACTTTCTCCGCTTTGGTTTAGCGACAAAACATTAAACTAGGTAGGCTACTTGTTTCTCACTTTATTGTATATTTATTTTACAAATAGATTGCAAAAACACTTTTTTAAAGTATTTCAGACAGTTGTCGTTTTGCTAACCGTTAGGGACGCCAAAATATGTTACATAAGACGTACCTTAAACGTTTGCGCCTCAAAAATTACCTTTAGGAAAAAAACTGATCTCCTTTAAGTTACTTGGAATTCACACATCGAGCTCAACTAATGTCCTCTGCGCAATCTTCTTTCTTGATTGCTTTTTTTTTTTTTTAAACCCCAAATAGACCAGAAGAGCACATAAATGACATGTCAGGCAGTGTATGAGGAGGTAAAAGCTTGTATCTGACAGCAGAGCGGCTCATTCACCTGGTGAACACAGAGCGCCAGCAGCGCAGCCTACGCACTTTGGGTTTGTCCCATTGCTAGAGACGCGCTCAGTGCGCGCCCTCCCCGAGGACATCCAGCGGACCGGGCGTTATAGAGGAGCGCACCCGAGCCTCTCATCTGTCAATCAACCATGTGGTTCATCAATCTAACTTTGCTCGTTCTCAAACTGTCTGTGTCTGCGGAGGGATTCTCCACGTGCCAGTCCTACAACTTGGACGACCACAAATCTAAAAGGATCGAGGCGGTGCGCGGACAGATTTTGAGCAAGCTGCGCATCCGGAGTCCACCGAATCCCGAAGCCAGCCCGCCACCGGAGTCGGTACCGGTGGAGGTGATGTTACTTTACAACAGCACGAAGGAGCTGCTGAAGGAGCGCGCGCGTCAGGCCGAAGCCGCGTGCGAGCGGGAGAGCAGCGAGGAGGACTATTACGCCAAAGAGGTGCAGCGGATCAATATGATGCCACTGCGCACAGATACGAGTGAGTGATAAGGAGTTTTATCTGATATGGCTGCCCATTCAAAGAATGCATTGTGGTTCTGGATGCGTAATGAAACCTAATACTAGTGCACAATTTTGCTTGCCCATTTCCAAATTGGTTGTGCGAAATAAAAAAATTAAAGATGATGATTATTGATTTAAAATATGTACCCCCGAAATATTAGGAATTATATTTAGCTTAATTAAAAAAGTAATGAATAAATAAATAAATGTCAACCGATATATGACCAATATGATGCACATTATTTTTATGCCTGATAACCGATATGCAATATTTTCGGTTTTTGTTTATTTCTGCTTTCTAACACAATAATACCATGATTAATATTGCCTATTGTATTATTAAATTCCCTTTATAGTAGTATTTATTAGACCAATAATGCCTTTTTATGACCGATAACCGATATGCAATATTTTAATTACTGATTTTTAACACAATAATAGCAACATGATTATTAGATAACTACAATAAATAAAAATATAATGCATGAGCAATTATAATGCCATTATATTTCAGAAAAATAGTTTTGCAATCTAAATTGTCACAATTTATTCGTCTTTGTTTTTAATATATTTATTTATTTATGTTATTTTATTTATTTATTTATTTTTTATAAACTTTTTGGTGCTTTTCTCTAGAGAAATATGTGCCTTAAAAAAAGAAAAGTGTAAGTTATAATGTATGAATATCAGTATAAAATGTTGAACAGATTGCTGGTTTGTCTGATATTTATTGTTTTGTATTAAGGTAAAAAATACAACTATAATGCAAATTTTCTAATCTGCATAAATCACGTATTGATGAACTAATAAACTATTGAAAATAATAGGAATTACAAAAAAAAGGACATTGTCAGTAGTAGGTCAAATGTACTTAATTTTCGTTATAATAATGCCACAATACAAAGTAGTAGTTGTTACCCTAAAAAAAGAAGTCTGCTTCATGCAAAATAATTATTGGTTTTCTTTTGATTTTTTTGGTGAAATATGACCAGGACATGCTTCTGTGACATTCCCTTACGTATATTTACAATAAAAGTATCAGATTCGAAAAATGTACAGTGTTGAAAATATCCCTGAGCCATATATTTGATCTAACAACTATTATATATATAGTGTACCTATAATATACAATTTTGTTGCTAATAATAAGGCAGCTTGAGTTCAGTGAGGCCTCTGAGAAGCTGAAAGGGGTTAGTCATTACATCTGCTGCTTTGGCACCAAAGCAAGTTTTATTTCCTTGAGGTTGACCCTCTGAAAACCACGCACAGACCACGAAGTGTAAATAAGGCCAAAGTGAATCCTGCTTTTGTTCCACAGACTCAATCAACCCGATTCCTCAGAGCCCGTACTTCAGGATAGTGGGCTTCGACGTCACCAACGTGGAGCGAAATTCCAGTACTTTGGTCAAAGCAGAATTTCGCATCTTCAGAGCGCCAAACCCACAGGCGCGCACCACAGAGCAGCGTGTGGAAATATACCAGGTGAGAAAATCGCATGTGGTTTTTCCAGACAAAAGGCTTGGGTCGTTCCAAAGATGAGCAGCGAGTGGTGGCAGCTGATTCCTCAGGGTTTGATTCCTCATGTATTTTCTCATGCTGTACAGTACAAGAAATAGACCAGCAGATGAATGAATGGGTAAGTCAAATAAGCTTGTGTTTTTTTTTTTCCTTCACACCCACAGATTCTCAAATCTGACGACGTGACGGCACATCTCACGTCTCAGAGGTACATCGACTCCAGAACAGTTGAGCCTCGAGCCAAAGGGGCGTGGCTTTCTGTCGACGTCACTGAGACTGTGAAGGAGTGGATGGCGTTCAGAGGTCAGTGAGTTCATCCGGAGGTTTGAACATATATTTACTGCTCAATGAAGCAGAAGAGCAAGTCAAATGAGAAGTATTTCCTTCTCTAAGAAAAATAATCTTTTTCTCCTTTAGAGAGGAATCTCGGACTCAAGATCAGCGTTCACTGTCCCTGCTGTACATTCGTCCCTTCCACAAACAATATCGTCCCTAACAAGAGTGAAGAGTTGGAAGCCAGATTTGCAGGTCATACTCTCATCAACCTCAATTTTTATGAAAACAAGAAAGGCAATCGAGTAGTAGAAAATTAAAAACCTTTTAATAAGCATGGGCCAATTCGTTAAAAATTTTGTTAGCAAAAGCGTTTTGACTTTTAATACCCTTCCTCAGTGTCCAAATCCATTGTGTACAGAAACAATTTCTAGTACTTACAATCAAAGCAAAAACAGACATACATTCAACTCAACAACAAAGCATCCTAACATGTTATAGAATAGTAAAAAAAAAAAAAAAACTTAATTAAAAAAATATAATACACACACATAAATAATATTAAAAAAAGGTTTTTTTTAAAAATTGGATTTATTTGACTTATAGTTATATAATGCTGCAATAAAAAATTTTTTATACATGTACAGTGCCCCCCAAAAAGTATTTGGATGCTTAAGTTTAAAAAGATGATAAAATATCAAACAAACTGCCATTTATTTGAAAGACAGCACAATCACATTTTCAAGCAAAATATTTCATAAAGAATGTCACAAATTTTTGAAGACAAGTGCAACACTCAACTCAACAAACACAGTTGTAAACATAGTCTTTTAAAACAGTGACTTTTTGGCCAACTTCAATGCCTTCACCAGACATCCTAAAAAAAATTTCAAACAGTAACAAAAGTTGACAAATGTTAGTGGAACATTGTTAATGTCATTTCTTGTCATTGATATTTTGGATCAATTCTTTCCCAGGCATTGATGACGACCTTATAAAGCAGAACAGAAGACCAGGCATGACTAAAGGACAGATTGAATTCAGCACAAAAACTCCCCATTTGATACTAACGCTGTTGCCCACCGACCGTCTGGACAGTCCCACCAAGAAAAACCGCAAGAAGAGATCAGCAGCAGACACATCCATATGCTCACGGTACAGAGAGAAAGAGTGCTAGTGTGTATGTGTAGCATGTCTCTGGAATACTTGATTTTTTTTACTGAGAATCAGATATTTTTGTATAATCTTAACTGTATGTTCCATGCCAGCACACATTAGAAAAGCTGAATGCTTGTATAAAAACAGATGCAAAAAGCTAGTATGAAAGGCTTTCAGCATTTAGCTTAATATGCAGTATTTTGTCAAGTTACCTTTATTTATATAGCACTTTATACAATACATATTGTTAATGCATACAGTAACAAGCAGGAAGATAACGGAATCAATGATTCAAAAATTTTGTCAAATATGAGACAAATCTAAATTCTGCTGTAAAGCAGCTCTAATAAGACAATTGTGTCATTATGCAGCTCAGGTCAGTTCAGTGTTGATTCTGTTCAGTTCATTTACTGCGTAAAGTTCATCAATTATGAAACAAGTCCAGTTCAGCTATAAGAAGCTCTACGGAATAGTGTCATTATCATCCAATTGTGTCAAGTTATATATCAAACCTTTGAATAGAAGCTCAGGAGTCCCCAGTTAATGCAAGAAAACAAAAACCAACAGAGACACTGGATGAGATTGATCCTAATGCGTGTGCATGTAAAGTAGTAGTCTAGATTATATTGCATCACACACCCACAGAACGCATGCAGCGACTCGCCCAGGGAGTGTCATGTCTGATATGCAGTCTGCATCTTGTCTGTCCTGGGAGTACATGCTCTTTTAAATTGTATTTGTTATGTGGAGTGGTTTCTCTGTGCTAAGCTACATAGAAATGGTCACATTTAAGTCAAATCTGAATTTGTTGCTGGAGTCAAAACTGGACAGCAATTATTTAATCCACCCAAAAATGAAAATTCTCTCATTATTTGCTCACATAATTTACAGTGTTGTTCCAAACTGACATTATTTCTTCCATGCAGCACAAAGGGTGAATTATGTATTACTTTTTTTTTCTTTTTTTTTTTGAAAAATGTAGAATTAAGAATATAGAGTTGTTATTGTTAACTAAACCTAATTGTTAATTGAAATCAAGGTGAAATAAAATAAAATATAAATATTAGATCCAAAATTTAAACGTATTTCAGTTAGTTTTGTTTAGTTGAAGCACTAAAATTGGAAATAAAATGAAGAAATAAAACTATATATCCAGTCTGTTGCTCTTATAAAAACGCTCATTTTTAGGTAAACTACATTTTAAACACAGCATGATGCATTGCAAGCAATCATTTCCCCTCCTCCAGGACTGATCAGGGCTGCTGTCTGAGGTCTCTGTATATCGATTTTCGTCGGGACTTGAACTGGAAGTGGATCCACGAGCCAAAAGGGTACAAAGCTAATTTCTGTGCGGGGAACTGTCCTTACCTATGGAGCGCAGACAACCACTACAACATGGTAAATATTGATTAGACTGAGCATGTTTGAAGGTTGGATCAGAACTGCCAGCTCAAAGATTTACAACGCCCTGCATCATATTTGCTGAATGAAATCCAGTGCTGGTTTCTTACTAATTTAGGGTTGCTGATTACAAAAATAGTGTCAGCACATCGCACTTTGTAGCATTTTTGCAGTCAACAATCAGTCTGCAATGAAAAACTGCAACAAAGACATGATTCCTTTCTTCCTCTGAACTAGATTACAATTCTCAGCCCATCTCTCTTTGTCATGAAAACTGAAAGGCATTGTATGTGCAGTGTTCACTCTAAAATGTTGTGTTTCTCTGTCTGTCTTCCTTTTAGATTCTCCCGCTGTATAATAAAATGAATCCAGAAGCATCAGCATCTCCGTGTTGTGTTCCTCAGGACCTGGAGCCACTCACCATCGTTTATTTCCTAGGCCGAACCCCCCGTGTGGAACAGCTCTCCAACATGGTGGTCCGGTCCTGCAAATGCCGTTGATGCAGCGGAGAGAGAAGACATAGAGGTCTCAGACGGAGAAGAGAAAGCAGGTTGATTAGAGGAGAGCAAACTAACATCTCAATGAACCCAAAAACTGTCCTCATGTCGTTCAAAATTTGTATGCATTTCTTTCTTCTGACAAACACCAAATATTCAGAAGAATGTTAGGAATCAAACTATTGACTTCCATTTTGACGCTGAGACATTTCTCAAAATGTCATCTTTTATGGTCTACATCTTTATTTTTGGGTGAACTATACCTACAAACTTGAGGTATGAGGAATAGCGTATAATCATACATCAAGCATCTTCAATACAGGAGCGATAACCGTCTCCTGCATTGGTAATAGTCTAATAAATAAGCTTTTTTGACTAATATCTCCTTGCATTTTCAGTGTCGCAACAGTGACACACAAAATACACGCCAGCAGTACATCTTTTTTTAGATTTTGTATGAAGTTTACTGTAGATCGGTTTATATTTTTGCAAGTGTAAATAGTTTTTGGTGATGTTTATATGTGTTTATTTGCTAAATACAATAAATTTTGATTAGATAATATTTTGTGGCCTTTTTATTCATTTTCGTCACATTTATAGAAGTTTCTCGAACTATATTATTGGCTGTGGCTTATATTATGGCCCAGCGAGTGGCCTACTCTCAAGGTTTCTTTTTTTTCTTCAAACGATAACTGTGTGGTCTGCACTCGCTGAAAATGCAGATTTGACTAGTGGACTCAACAGCCAGATGCGGTTCGAGGTTAGAAAATCTCCGACGTAAACAGGATGTGAACAATTTCCAGACACCGACCACTCACGGAACGCCAAATTTAAATGCTTGGGGTTCAGGGTTTGTGGTGACATGGCAGAAAGAACAGTGGGCGAAAAGCGGGCCGACCCACCAAGTCGAAATCGCCTGTAAGACGTGTTTCAAATGCACCATGTGATTGACTTTGATTTGTATAATCTGGCAGTGCCATCCACACCCTATAATGCTGAGCGATATAATTTCGTCTGATCTGTGGGAAGTCGGAAGGAATGTTGACTTGGCCTACATATTGCCTGTTTGTTTTCGTTCTGCCTATGAAGCCCCAACGTGTCTTTTAAAAACCTATAGCTGCTGGCATGGCGTTAAAAGTTTGTTTTTGAGTGAAAAACACCGCTTAAATGTTTATCTGTGGCCGGTGAGAATGATCTGTCGGGAATGACAGGGTGTCTGTGTTTGGCTGCCAGAGCTAAAACGAGCAAATTCCTCTGTCTCTTGCTCAGTGAAAACAACTTTTATAACTTGATAGGAAATGGGGGATGCAAAGGGAGAGAGGGAGAGTGTATTGTTACATAACAGTCCTTAAAATGAACCGACAGAAATACTTATTGTCGCTTACGCAACATTGACTCAGCGTCCTCTGCAAAAGGCTGATTGGTGGAGTGCAAATTCGAAACCTCAGGGCACGAAAGAGGACGATCAGCCGTCTGAGGGCCGTGTGGTTTGGGAAGAGCAGGCTGGGTGTGAGAGCAGCTTTGGGACACATGGTTTCGATGGGGTGTGAATGTGCACAAGTGTCGTGAGAGTTGCATAGCAGTCTAGACACTTATCAGCCATTGGTTGAATCCTTGATCCTGTAGATCAACATTTTTAGGAGAATTTTAAATGCATTACAACAATTTTACTGCATTCCTGTAGCTCAAATCTGAATGCAGTCTAAGTCGCTTTGGACAGAAGCATCTGCAAAATGCGTAAATGTAAGAAAAACAGTTATTACTGTGCTTTTTTGGTTTAAATGAATATACCTGTGATGCACATGCATACATTTTTTTTTTTTTAAACTGTAAGTTGTTTAAAGTTATAAATATTTAATATTCTCCAAAACCATTATGATCGTCTCTCCATCGAAGGACAGTTCTTTTTTTTTTTTACTATCACTGAGATTTACTTTGATATTTTCTTTTTCATTTTAATTTTAGTTCAAACTTTTAGAAATTTGTCATTTTATAGAGTATGTCTATATAGATTTTATTCGTTTTATTTCTAAATTAGTTTTTAGTTATTTTAGTACAAGTTAAAGCTAAATTAAATGAAAAATGTTGCTTTGGCAAATAACTGATGTTTTTTAAAGTATATTTTATTTTATTTCAGTTAATGTTAATTCTTATATATACTTGCAAAGAATGTTACAGAAGTGAGATTTTTTTTTTTATTGTTTTTTTTAGGATAACTATACTAATCCTACATGAAATTCCTATCGGTTCAGGAAAATAAGACACCAGTATTGAATATTGCTTTATAAATATGCAAACTGCAACACAAAATGTAGTCCAAAAAAGCCAGGATCCTAGATGTGATGTGACATTTATGGCGCACCATGGCCACTTACCTTCATCAAGAACCCGGGACAATGACAGATTTTAAAATGGTAATAAATATTTATAATGTCTAATCACTAATAATCATTTTTTCAAATGATCTCTTTGGCATTACTGATTGAGCCTTTGTTTGTATTTGTCTGAAGCAAAGTCTAGATGGAGAGACAGACAGATATTCTGGCAGTTCATGTCTATAAACAGGAAGATTCTTGGCCATAGCAGAGTGTGTGAGTACTCGTATAAAAGACCTTTATATACACAACAAATTCATAGAAAAGCTTTTATGGAGAGGATGTCAAGCAAATTCTTTATTCAATCTTTCAATGCCCCAAAACATGCTAAAGATAAACATCCACTGCAGCACTTACAAAGCATAGAAAAAGTACTTATTTATAGTTTGTTTATAAATTCATAGAGTTCAGATGGCATGGCGAAATGTTGCTTCACGCCTGCATGATACATAAAGCTAATGTAAAGCTATAGCTTTCCACAGATATGCCACAAAATAAGACCTGAAACTTTTTAAGTTTATTTTATTTTAATATCAGCCCAGGATGCCAACTAATGCAAACTTACGCTAGACTGATTTTATGTTATATACCAGTTTATCAAATATATGCAGTGGTTTTCACCACAAAATATTAGATTTGTGTGTATCATGCTTTTAGAAAAGTTAAAAGATAGCGTATTTGCATTTGTGCAAACAATTTCTGCATTCGCCAATGAGAAAAAAACTAGAAAGAGAAGAGCAGAGAAAGCATTTAGAGAAGCTATAACTGATTTAAATTAAAGCATTATGTCATTTAGGGTGTATTTTGTTAGACTATTGGGTTCTTGACGTCTCACGACATGAATAGCGGTTGGTGTTATTGAAATGTTCGACCCATAATGCCCAGAAGCTAATCTTGTGGATGAGTGCTTCAGCCAAAAGTGAATCAGGTTTTTAAATGTAAACCGTAGCATGGAAACACCAATTAAGTGGTTAAGAAATGACTCGATGTCATCTTAGACAACTTCATAGTTAGATTTTGTTTTCGACTCATTACTGTTGATGGTGGAAATTTCATTTGTTTTGACTTTTCTAGTCACTGTCTATATAAATGTGGTTTTTAGCTAATCAAGAACAGCGATATTGACCCTTCAGAAGTACAAATTTCATGGTCTCACTTGCTGTTTAAAAGCATAAACCTTTATTTCCCCTCTGTTGTGGTGTCACGGTAATGCGAATCGTTCTAGAACGTTCCTCTAGATGCAAACCAGCACACCACCTCATTGCCAAGGTTTTTGTATTCTTTCAATTCAGAATGCAAAATCTCCAACCACACAAATGGAAAGCAACAAATCAGAAAAGCAGTAATGGAATATATGATCTGATGTCATGTTCATGCAGTGAAGCTGATGAGATGTGAAGTGTTGGATGTGTGGAGATTTTTCGAGGTTACTTGAACATGTCTTGCATTCTGTTTTTACATCATCAGCTCCCAAGACAAAAAAGATATTCGAGAACGTAATTATGCAGTTACTAAGAATTGTCTCTGCCAAAATATCTAAACAGTATCTGCTTCAACAAGCAACAGCTGTTATTAGTTAGAGTTGCACTGTAATAAGTGGAAAGTATAGAGCAAATGTAGTAGAAGACTTTTCTGGGCAGTTGATGTCTATGAAATAATCTGAACTTAATACTGTACTTAATACATCTTTGCTTTAGTGGTTATATGTTGTTTGGTAGTACAATGTTATAAAGAAATATACCATAATCATCTATGCAGATCAAATGATTTGTGTTTCTGTCTCCTATATACTGTATCTGGCTTGATTCCTTACGAAAATGAACCATGGTTTTTAGTAAAAGTATAGTAACCGTGATTTGGCGTATTGATTGCCATTTGTATAACCACATTTTTATTACAAATACCATGGTTAAACTATAGTTAGTGTAGCAAAACCATGGATAATATGTGGTTTCCATGGATTAACTATACTAATACTATCTACTGTGTATATAGTAACCATGGTTTGTTTTTTAATTATTATTATTTGTAGTAAAACCATGGTTAAAGGGATAGATGTTTTTTACTGCTTTAAACAGATATTTAGGGCCTGAGCACCGGTGGTGCAAGAACCCTATTGAAATTGCTCAGTTTCTTCTTCTTCTCCAAACATGTTCAAAAAAGAAGTGGCAAAAAGTTACATTTGATATTGGTTTCAGAAGTGGGTGTGGCAAAATGGCACAATAGCGCCACCTATAAAAATTTCAATGAAGCTATGTTTCACATACATGTACGATATTCGGCAGACACATGTAACACACCAATACCTACAAAAATCCCCACGGTACGAAGGCCAAAACCCATCAGGAAGTCTTATTTTGAAATTTCTCTGCAAATTTTGTGCCGTTTTTGCCATTTTCAGGCATTGTATTTAAACAAACTCCTCCTAGAGATCAACACCAAAGTTGGTCAGTGTAATCTAAAGCTCTTTGTGAAGTTAAATTGCAAAGATCTTGAGTTTTCGTTGAAGGGTGTGTCCATGGCGGCCTGACAAACTTTGATGTTTCACCATGAAATAGGAAGATGTTATAATTCAGGCATACAATGTCCAATCTGCCCCAAACTTCACATGTTTGATAAGAGTCCAGTTTTGAACACAATGCCCATATTCAGTTATAGTCATAGTGCCACCTGCTGGCAACAGGAAGTGGCATGTTTTACACTAACTCAAACATACCATGTTCAATCTGCACCAAACTTCATATGTTTGATAAAAGTCCTGGCTTGAAGACATCTAGATGCCAATATTCACTTATAGCCATAGCGCCACCAGCTGGCAGTAAGTTTGGCGCATATAAATGACTGACATATTTCTCTTATAGCATATTTACCACTTTACATTGCATATTGCTCACCATTCGCTGTTTTCCTAAAGGTACCTGGTAGCGGTGAGCCTGGGTGCGAGGGCCCTTTCAACACTGGCTACTTGCGACTTTAATGATGTTTGTAATTCAAAATCAAATAATTTTTCTAACCTGGTTTGAGCTGTTTAGGAGTTTTGACAGGTTTCATTTAAGTTCCCAAACCTGCATTTAATTCATTTAATGATTATCTTACTCTGTACAAGAAAAAGCCGGGGTTTTATTCACAAACTCTTTTTATATTTAAATATATATATAATTTACAAAATTACATAGTTAAATGTTTACTTCCATTAGACTGCTTTCCAAGTCCAGGTGCGTCACTGACCACTTCTAAAGCAAGACATTGCTAAACATTTTCCCTCAGAAATCCATCTCAGTCACGCTCAGGTTATGAAAGGAAACAGCTTCCGGTTCGAGACATTAGTATTATGGGTGTAGAAGTTGTGTTAGGTGGGGCTGAAGTGCAGAGGTAGAATTTAAGGGTGCTTTGGAAGCCCTGCGGAAAAGCTCCTCTGTAAACCGCCACCATGTGTTTGTCCTCTTCCCTCTAAATACCCCCTTTACTCTGCAACCGGCATTTATCCCCACAGCCAGGGCCTTACAAAAGCCATTCCTGGATCTGTCTCACGCTGGGACATACTCGCTCCCTCTCTCATTCGCCTCGTCTTCCCACACCAAGGGCATTTAAAAGCTCATCTAGCTTCTGCTGTGAAAATTCACCATCGAAATTGCTTCTTTTTGTAAACATTCTGTTTGTGTACATGCTGTAAAGTGTGTTTGGGTAAATGTATGGATATCCGCTCTGGAAAGTGAGCAGTGTGTTCAGAGCGGGTCTCTGTGTGTAAGCCGCAAATATAACATTTGTACAAACAACCGACTCGATTTATTCCCTGTTAAGCATTTTTATTTTTTTTTAAATCACGGGATTTAAACCTTGAGATTTGCCCAGTTCAGATGACCACAGGAGGGCGCTTAATAATGGGTACAAAACTTGATATGGAGCATGTTAGCCCCTGCTGGTAGATTCTGCCTCTACAACCTCCAGCCGACAACATGGATGGACGTTCAAAAGTAGCCATGTAATAAGATTTCTCCTTTTATCATCCTCCAGATATTTTAGATCTCTTTGTCTGAAATCTGCCGTGATGTACAAAAAAAAAAAAAAAAATCAGAAATGAAACAACAACCAAACATTGTATTCATGACAATAAAATTATAACCAATTTGGCACACAAATAAAATATTTCAATAAACAATGTGCTTCTTACAACAAATGATCTCCTATTTTCTCAAAGAATATCATGCAAAATATAAACAGTATTTTTTATATAACTAAAGCATATAACTATAATACTAAAAACTAGGAATATTAACAAGCAAGACACTACAAATAAAATATCACTCCTAAAAACAACAGCATTTACCATTCACTTTTTTTGTGGTTACAAATCAGAACACTAACCTATTACTTATTTCACTGACAGCATAAAATTTACAGTGAATTCTATTAAATATTATGACTAAAATATGATGACTGGTGGCAGTGACAAGTTAAACATTTAAACAAACATCTGATTCGCTGATTTTTTTCAAATTTCTGGCTATGTTCAGAATAGAATACTACATTTATTAAATATTATATGTAAGAGAACACATACATCTAATTTTATATAGTAGGATACACTGTTGATACATGACGTCATGAAGCATGTTTTATTCAGCATGGTGTCCAGTTAATATTTTGAAAAAAAAAAAAGGTTATTTTGCAAAAATCAGAATCAAAAAGTGAAAATAATGGGGAAAAAATATGTTTAATGTGGATGATGTTACTTCAGATTCATCTGGAAATGGATGGTAAAGGTAAGTAAATTGCATTGTGAGATAGGCTACAACACTTAGTATAGTGTGCTCTATTATTTATTGCAAAATTTCAGCAAATATTGTTGACCATCTGGACATTACACCTTATACACAGTATGCACAGCTGTTTAAAAGTTTGGGGTCAGTAAAAAGTGTTTAAAAGAAATTCATAGTTTTATTCAACATTTCTATTTCAAATAAATGCTTTATTTGATAATAATTTCTTAAGCAGTAAATCAGCATTTTAGAATGATTTCTGAAGGATCATGTGACACTGAAGACTGGAGTAATGATGCTGAAAATTCAGCTTTGCATCACAGGAATTAATTACATTTTAAAATAAATTATATAAAATAAAATAATAATATATAATAAAATATAATAAAATAAAAAATAAAAGTTATTCTGATTTGTAAAAAAAAAAAAAAAAAAAAATCCTTCACAATATTATTGTTTTTACAGTATTATTGATCAAATAAATGCAGCCTTGGACAAAAAAAACAAAACAAAAAAACAAATAGTTTTACCCCAAACCTTTGACAAAAGCACATACAAAAATGGTAGTATGCTATTCTGAACAAAACCACATTTATGTTTGCCTGGTAGGCATGAACTGTTTTTGTACAATGCACAAACCATTTTAATTTTTTATTTACTATATTTACACGCATATTTGTGATGGTCTGCATCAGTCATGTGTGGAATCTTCAAACTGTGATGCTGAAAGCTAACAGAACCTTTGGTCAGATATTTATTTTTCAGGTTTGAGGAGGAGGTGTTGGAGGGTGCGATGGAGGTTGTAGTTCACTACTGATCTCCCTCTGCAGTCTGACAGGATGTGAGTGGGGAATCTGTCTCGTCATGCTCCTCCTCTTGGCTTTGCGTTGGCGGTTCTGTCTAGCAGGTTTGACCCGATCACTAAGAGCGTCCGAAGACTCGTCAATGTACGCCAGGTTCTCACCAAAGAAGTCCAGAAGGGAGGGATGAGGTGGACCGCAGCTGTCAACCACGACGACAGGAACATCCTTCCGACTTTCCAGTGATCTGAGAGTCCCTTCAGCTCCAGACTCCAGGTCTTCTGAGTTACGCGAATTTGACTCGTATTCATATTCTGACCAGGCTTCCGACGGCGTCTCGGATCCAGAGACTGATCCGGTTCCAGATTCTGAAGGGGACCTGGAAATGGCTCTGGATCCGGGTCTTGATGGTGGTTTCAGCTCTAACCTCGAGACGGATCTTGACGCTGGTCCTACCGTCAGCCTCGATCCTGGTCTCACCTCATACGCCCCATCTAACCTACACCACGACCTGGATCGGGACAGTGCTTCAGACCTGATATCAGACCCTGGGGTGTACTTGCACGCAGGCCAGCCGAGAATCAGGTGTCCATTCTCTCGGATAACATCGGCATCGAGAGAGATTCCATGAGCCAATCCCGCTGCGCTCAGTCTTGGGTGGCGATGATGGCGGTGATGCTTCCGTCTACGACGCCGTTGGAGCTGGAAGGGGTCGTTGAGATCCAGTGGCACGGGAATACGGAAGTCCATGGACATGTTCTGGATGTTCTGAGTCCAGTCTGTTGCATGGGCTCTCAGCTCCTCCATCTAAAAGAAAAACACAGTACCATAAAAAAAATAAAAAATTAAAAAAAAAAACTTTATGGAGAGAACTTGTGAGAATTAACTTATGAGAAGGTGATTTTTTTGTAATACAAGCAGTAAAAAGGTGGTTAATAAGAGCCTAAAAACATGCAAAAAAATGATTCCATACAATTTTTTTTAACAAACTCATTTGGGACAAATCCTAAAACTATACACTTGTCATTCAAAAGTTTGGAGTTGGTAAAATGTTTTAAAAATATTTTTAAAAGACGTTTCTTGTTCACCTAGGCTGCATATATTTGATAAAAAAATACAGTAAAAACAGTAATATTGTTAAATATTTTTTAAAATTTAAAATAACTGTTTTCTATTTTAATATAATTTAAAATGTAATTTATTCCTGTGATGCAAAACTGTTTTTTTAGCATCATTACTCCAGTTTTCAGTGTCAAATGATCCCTCATAAATCATTCTAATATGCAGATTTTTTGTTCAAGAAAAAAAATCTTATGTTGAAAACCTTTGCTGTTTTTTTTGTTTTTTTTTGATACTGTTATACTTTTTCCCCCATGATTCTTTGAAATAGAATTCTTTTGTAATACTATTAATGTCTTTGCTGTCACTTTTGGTCAATTTAATGGATCCTTCCTGAATAAAATTCTGTCTGTCTCACCTCTGCACGAGTTTTCTTTGACAGCACTCTAAGCCAGTTCCCAATCATAGTGAGGATAGATGCAAAATACGCCAGACCAAACACTATCCACAACCACACCAACGGCTTGTACAGGGGCGTTCCATCTCTCCTGTTCTCTGAAATGCAGGAAAGGGAAAGATAATGACACAGGGTTTGTTCACAGGGGTGATGTGGCCTGGTGGTTGAAAGCTCTGGGCTGGTATAATGGGAAGATTGCTGGTTTGAAGATTGAGCCATGGGCAAACACCATTGTTCAAATGAGCAAAGCACTTAAAAAAATATTCCAAGTTAAATACAAGTTAAGCTCTACCAAAAATATACACCACCACTCAAATGTTTTGGGTCGGTTTTTGGTGTTTTTGAAGTTTCTTATGCTTAACAAGGCTGCATTTTTTAAAATAAAAAATACAATAAATACAGTAATATTGTGAAATAATTTTACACATTTAAAATAACTGTGTTCTATTTAATATATTGTGTGTATATATATATATATATATATATATTAAATATAATTTTGATGAACAGAAAGTTCAAAAGAACAGAATTTACTTGAAATAATCTACTAATCTTCTGTATGTCTGTGACAATATAAATGTCTTTACTGTATACATATACTATATATATATATATATATATATATATGTATATATATATATATATATACATTTTTAAAATAAATATAAAATATAAATATCTAAATTACTACAAGAAAAATATACTATAGTTAAAAACATTTTAAAAAGTGGTTAAATTCAGTATGTTACAGTTCAATACCTTATCATTGATTAAATAACAGAAAATGTAGTCAGTAAAACGGGAAATGGATTTAATGAATATGGCATAATAAAATATATAAATTTAAAGCAATTTTTTGAGGCAAAAGATAACAAGTATGACTAAAGCAAAACAAAAAATATAGAGAAAACCACTAGACTGAGTTTGGAGTTTGATTGTTGATTAAATAACATGAAAACACTGAGAAGACTACATTTGAGTCAATAAAACTGTTCCTTTATTAGGTCTACTGTAAGTCACTTTTCGTCTGTTAAATGACAAATTACTAACATAGATTAGAGATAAGTGCCTGCTCTGGTCTAAAATTACAGCTATTACAATCAATTCTATTACAATTAGTGTTTATGGCTTTAGAAACATAATTAGATGATGTAAATGTCTGCAACTTCATGGCCGTCTGGATCCAATGACCACAAAACATCCTGCAATTCCAAGCATAATACAATAGTGAGCTCCTTAACAGAATTATCATACGGTCACATGACACAGTAAACTAAATCATATGTAACGATTATTGTATGTAGACATCATATATCTGTGCACCTGCCACATAGTCCCCAAAGCCCACCGTGGTCAGGGTGATCACGACAAAGTACACTGCTTCCAACAGGCTCCAGCTCTCCACTTCCTGAAAAACCATGGTCGGCACAGCAATGAAGACTAAGCAGCCAATCAGGATGGAGAAGACAGCAGAGATGACACGGACGCTGGTGGGCTTCACACCCTTACGCTGTTCAGCAGGAAAAAATTCAAGACAATTTTCAACATAACCTGACTACCTAATACAGTTATCTTTGTTATTTTTTAAATGATTTGATGCTTATTAGTACTTGGGAATCAGGGGCTGGATTCACATAAATCTTTATAAGCAAAAATATTAAGAAATTTCCCAAGATAAATTTTAAGAAATTTATAATTAAGTGTAATTCTTTAGAGGTTCTCAGGTAATTTCTTAAGAATGTCTTTAGTGTGTACTGATTGTATGGCGGTTCTTGCTGAAGACTTGTTGATCAACTCAATGGAAAACAATTCAAGGCTGTCTTTTTGGGCTGCATGCAGTTTACAGTAATAATCATAATAAGGCAAGACACTAATGGCAAAATCTTTTATCCACTAAATGAGCTCATTTCAAATTTGATGCCTGCTACAGATCTCAAAAAAGTTGGCACGGGGGCAACAAAGGGCTGAAAAAGCAAGAAATTTTGAAAAGATTCAGCTGGGTGAACAGTTAATTGACATTAGGTCTGTAACATGATTAGCTATAAAAGGGATGTCTAGGGCCTGTTTACACCTGGTCACTTCATGCGTTTTTTCTGATCAGATAGCTATCTGATTGTGAAAAGACCAGGTCTAAATGCCCTCTGAAATGCATTCGAGACGGATATAAATCCGATTGCTCAAATCACTTCAGGAAGTAGTCTGGGCCGCATTCCAGATGAAACTGGACAAGTGTAAATGCATCTGGTTGTTGAAACCACATATGTAAATTTTACTCCTCCCAAAATGTAAAAAATAATAAACGTGTGAGAGCGTGTTATAGGCAGACTCTCAAGTCGTAGACTCTCAACACACAATCATCTTCATTAAAAGTAGTGAGACTAACTCTTTCCTGTGCTGATGCCGCACTCTCTCCTGTTACGGTCTTTGATATTGAAATAGCTGATAATGAATAAAATTCAGCACATATATATTGCTTTCATTGACGTGAACTCTGCTAAATTTGCTTATAGTGCGGGAATTGAAGAACGGATTTATATCCGTTTTGCAAAGACACATTTATGTGGCCAAGTGTAAATGGAAACGTTTTAACAAATCAGATATCCGATCAGCGAAAACCCATGAAATGACCAGGTGTAAACAGGCGATTAGAGAGGCAGAGTCTCTCAGAAGTAAAGATGGGCAGAGGCTCTCCGATCTGTGAAAGAGTGCGTATAAAGATTGTGGAATACTTTAAAAACAATGTTTCTCAACGTCAAATTGCAAAGGCTTTGCAAATCTCATCATCTACAGTGCATAACATCACCAAAAGATTCAGAGAAACTGGAGAAATCTCTGTGCATAAAGGACAAGGCCGAAGACCTTTGTTGGATGTCCGTGGTCTTCGGGCCCTCAGACGACACTGCATCACTCATCGGCATGATTCTGTCATTGACATTACTAAATGGGCCCAGGAATACTTCCAGAAACCACTGTCGGTAAACACAATCCGCCGTGCCATCTGCAGATGCCAACTAAGGCCGTGTTCACACTTGGCGTCTTTTTTGAAGCTGCCAGTGTCTGTTTTACATTATAATCCTATGGAGTAAACTGTGTTTTCAAAAAAGTCCTGAGCGCTTTTTAAAACGCCACCGCCAGCGTCTTTTTCTGCAGCTCAGAGCGTCTTTTCAAGTTGAAAAAACTTTTCTGAAAAAAACACCCTACGTCAAGCGCCTTTTTGACAGCTGACCAATGACAAGCGAGTGGCGAGTCATTTCCATAACAACAAAAACAACAAGAAAAAAGGGGAAGATAGCCGGTAGACAGATCGTACTAGTTTCGGAGCACAAGGAACAGTATGAAACCGTGCATCATCCAACCGGAGCTCCTGGACTAAATTTTTGGAAGCACCATACAGTTTCCTTCCCCGTATAATGTCGCGCTCCCACGAACGTCGTTGTGAACCGACACCCTCCCCATTAACTTCAAAAGCAGACGTTTCTGCAGCACACAGCGCTAGCTACTGTTGCAGCTGTTGCTATGGAAACAAAAGACGCTCTCGGCTGCTATTTGTAACAGACGCTGCCAGGTCAACTTTTTCTAGTCAAAAAAGACGCCAAGTGTGAACACGGTCTAAAGCTCTATCATGCAAAAAGGAAGCCATATGTGAACATAGTCCAGAAGCGCCATCGTGTCCTGTGGGCCAAGGCTCATTTAACATAGACTGTTTCAAAGTGGAAAAGTGTTCTATGGTCAGACAAGTTGCTGTTTGAGCATAAACAATATCTGCAAAGTTGCAAAGCTGAAAGTTCAATGCAAACAGAGATATCGTCTTTTAAAATTCTGGCAGTTTAATGCCTACAAAAACGGCTCGTAGGGACTACAACGAGCTACTTCCCGGGTCCGTTACGTCACAAACCCAGATAAACTCCACCCCCAGGAACATGCAGCAAAGGGGGCGAGGCCATGTTGTGCTGCTTTAGTGAAGAGCAAGAGAAAACTAGGGGTGCACGAAAAAATCTATTCATATATGAATCACGATTCTGTCTTCTAACGATTTTAATGGATTCAGAAGTTTCAAAATCAGTGTTCTAAAGCATGGTTCTTAATCCTGTTCCTCGCGTCGCCCTGCTCTGCACACACTCTGCATCTCTCTCTCTCTCTCTCTCTCTCTCTCATTCAGATCGTCAGATCAGCTCCAACAATGAACTGTTCCATTTATACACTTATTTTCACACAGCTATGAGAAGCGTTATATATGGACGCGCGTGCGGTTGCCGTACTGTATTAAAGCTTTAATCAGAATAAAACCGTATATTAAAAGCTAATATAAGCAGTAGCATTTACAAATAACAGCGTATCTAAAAGTATGAGACAACAACAAACAAAAAACATACCATTAAGAGCCGCGTGCTTGCACAGGTTCTGCACGATCCTCTTCACTAATATTCTCTGGGTGTCAATCAGGCTCAAATTGATAAGCAATATAGACGAAGCCATTGTTTACAATACAACCGGAGCACAAGCCGCTGAGCTGAGGGGCAGTATGTTTAGATGCGCACTAGAGGTGGTTTAGCCAATCACAACACACTGGACCAACTAACCAATCAGAGCCCATCGCGTATTTCTGAGGGAGGGGCTTCACAAAAGCAGGAAATGATCAGCGCGTTCATAGGAGAAGGGACAGAGCGGTGTGGAATAAAGGAAAATTATGTGAAAAATAATGCGTTTTTTTTTTTTAAATGAAGCATTAACACATGTTAGACTGCACCCCATAAACAGAATGAAGCCTAGAAGAAAAACAGTCAACCACCCCTTTAAACAGTTGTTTTTAAAGAGCCTGTTTCAAGATGGAGCTCATGTTAAAGGTTATTCGTCGTTAATGTCTGTAGAAAAATCTTATAAGAAAAAAGATTTATAATTTTTTATTACATTACTTTGAAATGTTTCGTAATACAATACAATTTCTGTATCAAAAGTTCATGTTGCAAATGCTCTTTACAATGAGTTGTTAATACAATACATTTACATTTACATTTTACATTTAGTCATTTTGCAGACGCTTTTATCCAAAGCGACTTACAATTTGGGGAACACATGAAGCGATTCATCTTGAAGAGGCAATCCGACAAATGAAGTGCTTGTAACACCAAGTCTCAGGCATTGTTTAAATAAGTACAAGCTAGCAAGGGAAGGAATAAATAAGGAGAAAAGTTTTTTTTTTTTTTTTTTACATATTGTAAGTGATTACAATATGTAATCACTTACGGCCCGCTTATCACTTATCTCTTTGTCCACATTATTAATCTAATTTTCTAATGGTCTGAATTTTAAAGACTCACTTACCAAGAACAGAGTCTCTATCTTTGCCACCGCTCTTCTCAGCAGGGTGCCCAGGTGGTCTCCAACCCCTGCTAACAGTATTCCAAACATGGGGATCCCCACCAGAGCATAAAATATACAGAACAACTGACCGCCTTTTGTTTTGGGAGAAATGTTTCCAAAGCCTAAAGAAGAGGAGAACATGTGAAATCAAGCTCTAAGATGATGAAAGCGAAAAATGAAATTCTAAAGTGAAAAATCTCACCAATAGTGGTTATGATGGTACCACAGAAGAAGAAAGCATTGGATGGATCCCATCTGCTGGTACGGAGTGTGCTATTGGATGTGCTTCTGGCATCCACACCTGCTTCAATGGCATCAACCACTTTCTAAAGTGAAAAGATGATAGATGATGCCCCAGTGTACATATATATCTACACACACACATACACAGACAGAATATTTATAAAAAAAATACTTATTCATGTTAATTAAAATAAAGCTCAGATAAAATTAAATATTTAAAAAACAAACTTAAACTTGAAAATATAAAAATGAATTTTAGGAGTGTTGTCTTGGCAAGTAATTGAAATAAAGTACTAACTAATATTAAATATAAATATTATATATAAAACAACAACAAAATTAAAAAGGACAAAAGCATATTACAAAATTAGTAAAACTAAAATTTGCTGTAGTATAGTATTTATTGATAATTTAATTTGCCTTCTATTTAATATTTTGTTTTCAGTTTTATAATTTTAGTTTACATTTAGTTTTTATTTATATATGTATATATATATATATATATATATATATATATACATACAGGTTTTTTAAGTTTTAGTAATTTTGTTATGTGCTTTTCTGAATTTATTCATTTTTGGTGCCTTTTTATATTTCTATTTAAGTTTTCATTTAACATTTTATTTTAGCTTTATTTGAATAAATATTTCAATTTTTAATATTTTTAATTATTGGTTATATATTATTTTTCAAAGTAGTAAATGAATAAAGATTATTGGAGTATGTTATTCATAAAATACTATTATAATAGTTAATTCAATATGTTGCTTGTCATTTCTTTATAATTAATTGTGACTTACTAGCAATTTCAGAATGTAAATTATTTCTACACCAACTCCCCAAGTTATAGATTGTAATTCCACTTAATTTTTTTACATTTACATTTTCAAACGGACCTCTGTGAACTCTTTCAGACTGTCAGGAGTGACGCAGCTGTGGTTCTGTAGGAAAGCCATTCGAGACGTCAGCAGCTCGCGGTGAGCCCATTCCTCCCTGGAGGACTCCAGCCAGCCGAACACCAGAGCCCCCAACACCAAATACAGCAGCACAGCTGCCAGGATGGTCAACAGTGTTGTGTACCGCATGGCTACGAGATGCTGATGACGTCAAACAAGATGCCACATACTGTGGATGAATGTTTTGGAAACACTGATAATCATGTGTCCATCAGGTTAGGTGGAGCAAAGAGAAGAACGTCAAGGGAAATTAACACAATAATGAAATTATCTTTGCTTATCACGACAAATGAAGAAATGTGAGTGTGTTTTGACTATTTGGCAAAGCACAGTGGCCCCAAAAAGTATTTAGGATCACTTCAAAGTATGTAAAAATTACACAGATTTACACAGAATGTTACTGCAAAACAAATTATTGCAAATTAAATCTCATTTTGAACAGTATCACTTCTTTTTATAAAATGTTCTGCTTGAAAGTATTTGTGCTCCCTCTATTTAAAATAAATGGCAGCTTATTTGATATTTTGTTATCTATTTCATTGACATTAATTTATTATTATGAGCACCTAAGTAACAGAATATGTCTAGGGTCACTGTATATGTAATAAAAAAAAGAGATCAATTTACCTTATCAACGATGTTTTTCCAAATTCACTGTTTTCTCCATTTCCTCCATATCAGATGTTTGCTGTAGTTGTTTATACACTCTTTTTGTCTCTGCATAGCCTCTTCCACTGGCACACACAAAAACCTGTGAGACATAATGGTCAAAAAATGCTCTGAACACCCTGAAACTGACTCCAGATCAGCTTTGAGCTTCAGGAGCCTTGACCCAGTCCAGACGCAGAACAGGAAAGGGATAAAGGCACAGAGGTAAGAAGACAACACATGACGACATTGAAACAGAACTTCTGGCAAAGGTCTGTGTAAACAAATTGTTCTACGGCCCTCTGACAGAACCTTGATGCTCACCAGGGCTCTCTGGGACTTACTTTGTAGACGCATGGTTACCGTATATTATGGTATACATTATGTTGTCACTTTAAGTATTTGCAATCATTTGTTTTACTTTACCGTGTTATGTTTTACAATGCATTTATTATGAAAACGTAAATATGCACAACTTGCATGTGTGAAATGATTGAGAATTGAGTTTTTTTTATATTTTTTGTTTTGCAAAGAACATTAAATGGTTACAGATCTTACAAAATAAACAATTACAGATGGGTAAAGCACAAAAAAAAAAAAAAAAAAAAAGGTAAAGTTTTGGAATAAAAAATTGTGTTGCTCCCAAAATCGGATTAAAGACTTACATTTATTAAATTAAAATGACTTTGATATTACCTTTATCAGACCTTACTTTATTAACCAAGTAGACTAATATATAGGCTATTAGTACATCCTATAATAAACAAGACTTTCATACTTTACCCTATATGCTTAAGATTTACATTAAAACAAAGCAAATTCATAATAATTCATAATTCATCTTCACTCTCAAAAAAAGTACAAAAGCTGTCAGTGGGGTGGTACCTTTTCAGGGACATCTATGCACTTCTTAGGGGTAAACAAGGTACAAAGATATATATTAGTACCCAAATGATACATATTTTGAAAATGTACCTTTTTTCTGAGAGTGTTCCACATGCAAATCACTGTTATTGTTTCATTTTTGATTATTTGCAATGCAACAGGCAATAAAAAGTAACTGTTCACCTTCATATCTACTTTAAAATGTTAACTATTCGTTTAATCAGTGTAATGCTTTACAAAACAGCATAAAAAACACGTGTAAAGTTTGTGAGGGAGTGTTATCTTACCTCAGCGCGCGGTTCCGTCGGGAGTGGGTGTAGTGAGGAGTTCCCTCTCTCCTGCAGACCACTGTGAGGAAGGATACATGCACTCATCAGGACTTTCCCCATTCCCAAATCTTACGTGAACCTGCCAACATGAGAGAAGAAAAAGAGCAGGGAAGAGACGGAGAGAGGAGGGGAGGAGAGAGGATTGTTTGGCAGAGACACGAAAGCTGACAGTCTATTCATCTGTTTCAGGTGTTTAAAACATTTTTGTTGAGCGCTCTTCTCTCATCTTTCATCTCATCTTTTAATGTAAAGCACTGGGGTTATGTCATGAAATCCCAGCAAACACTCCGCTAGGTTATTTTCTGGGAACCAATTATTAACGTTCTAAGAACGTTCTCTGAAGGTTCTTTTGTAAACAAAAACGTTCCCAGAACCTTTTGGGAATCAAAATTGTATAGCTGTGATAGACAGGTTCGTTTGTCCATGTGCCCAAATTATAATCTGAGATCCTTCATAAATTTCTATCCTTATTTGCTTGCATTTTATATGCTTTAAAGACTAAAAAGCAGTAATAAATTCAGGTGATGTGAGCGCGTATTATAATTCTGGATGCTGATTGGTCAATGCAGTTTGAAATAACCAATGCACTTTATATAGCCCCGCCCCTTTTGAGAAGTTCAATGTGAAGGTACAGTTGTACGAGTGAACTGCTAGTTTAAAAATCTTCCCGGTCTACTAACATAAAACTGTCTCACTGTGTCATTTTATGTTTTCCTGATTTTGCAACCTTTAATTGTATTTTCAATCTTAGCCTACTCACCCCTGGCATTGATTTCTGTATGTTATTTCTTGTGGCAATAAAAAAGGTACGCTATTGCTTTAGCTGAATAAAATGCAGATAGGACGTTTTAACTGATTAAACATGAAGGCAATAAACATTCGAATATAACTTTAGAAAGTCATTGAATAATTCACACTACCTATTTTCACAGTTCTTCAATAGTGTTGCTTTTATGAAACCCTGACTACATAAAATACTAAGTACAGTACACACATTTTAATTAGAATTTAAGCAATTTCATTCATTTCAGTACAAAATTGCACCCAACCTACTGAATGGATTGTGCTGCCTAGTTTTCATTTGTAAAAATGAAATACACCTCCCTGTACTGTTAGCCCAATAAAATACTGTTTTAATGGAAATATGTACAGTATAAATAAGGGCATAAATTGACAATAATTTTATAAAAGCAAGAAGGGTTACATATTATTTTTAGGGGTCCTTGTTACAGTGTAATTACACATTTAAGTACTAAGTATTATTAATTAACTACATGCACATACTATATGGTTATGGTAGGAATAGGGTTTGTTTTAGGGTTACTTGCATGTAATTATGCATAATTAATTATTATAATAGTAAGTACATGTAACTTGTGCAACAAGGATACCTTAAAATACAGCGTTACCGCAATAAGGTTCTTAAGGCTGTGCATTTCTGTGTATATATATATATTCACAATATAGCACAAACTTCATACCTAAAATGAAGGTATGAAGACATCAGCTATGGTGATGACCCAGCACTAAATGGACTGGATGTCTGTCATCTGTGGACAGAAGTGCAATACTAAATCAACGTCAAACATTAAAGCTCAGAATTCAAAACATTCACTGTAAGTGAGCAGTGGGCTCTCTGGACCCAGCCAAAGCTCAGGAGAGAATAAACAGAACTCCCTGACCGAGCTGATGCAAAGACCAAAATGGCCTTTAAATCCTTTAAAAGCTCTGATATGTGATATCACAGCCCTAGACATGCCTTTGATTTCTGCTCCAACAATGACTAACATTTGGCTTTTGAAAACACAAGTGCATAACACCATGTTCATGCGTTATCTCAATCTATTATTACATTATTCTGCAAAACAGGTTGTACTTTAACTGTGGAAATTACTTGTGACTGAAGGAGGTTTGTGTAAAAGACATTATGCCAGAAGTACATTTCTTATAGAGGAGTAGAAATGTTGTGAACCAGAGGAAAGCATCAACTGTCGACTAAACGCATACCCTTCGAACAGCCTGTTCAGCCAAAAGACACAAACGGAGAGTCTTTAAAAATAGAGAGAGCCGAAGTGTTGCACATTACTCTCTTTAAATGACTGTGTTCGAGATTTGGATAACATTTGCTTACACTTAACTAAGTGCTGGATTCACTTTGTTTTTAAGGCTGCAGGGATCTGCAGCCCATGAATCTTACAAATTTGATGAAAAATATGATGTAATGTCACAAACGTATGATGTAAACTGAGCTTCCAATTCACAAAATGTATAGAAACTAAAGAAAGATCCACAAATAAATGTTTAAAAAGAAATTAAAAACGATTTGAAAATGACATTTCGATGTGAGCACTATGTAATGGAAAATAATAAATAGTAAAGCAAAGCTGACTTGATTTGAGTGTAATTTGCAATAATGTCTGGCTGACTGTATTGCATGTCTACTTAAATCAATAAAAGGACATGAAATATTGATACGAGTTAAAATGATTTAAATGTGTGTGTACACGAGACAAACGAAACAAACCCAACTCTGTAGGAAATTATACACTAGTTATCCATTATTATATAAAAAAATATTTAACAATGCTGCGACTGACCAATTAAAATTAAATATCTTCTAATCGTTTAGTTTATTAAGTTGGTACAGGTTACTACAATGCTAAAAAAAGAAAAAAAGCACAACAACATGAACATTTGGATTTCATTTATGTTTAATAAATGTAAACATTCCAAACTGAAAATCCTACAAACCATTTGACATTTAGAAGAAACACATTCAAGCAAATGTACACAAATACACAGATGACAGTGAATCAGATAAATAGATTAATCTAATCAAAAACGTATCCAAGCTTCTCAAATGCTTCATTACAAACGGACAATGATATAAATACTCCACTGTGCATTATAAAGCTGTTAGATGACAGAGAGAGAAAGAAACAGTCTGACAGTGAATCGCCATACAAGGATCGGAAACAGGCTCAGGTTGAGTCATAACACACACACACACACACACACACACACACACACACTCTCGGGCTCTCTCTCTCTCTCTCACTCACAGTAGTGCACAAAGGCATGTCTTCAAGACGTGCATGTCAATAAATAAGGCTATTCACAAAATTCAAGTCTCATAAAACAGGGGCTAACACCTCCTCTACGCAAACAAAAATATATTACATTGGTATTTCAGAGCTAATTTATAAACTGTTCCAACACTCAAAACTATACGACATCAATATGCACAATGAGGCATTGGCTTTCAACTGACATGAACAATCAGGAAAAAAATAAAATAAAACTCACAAAACTTCAATGTCTTTAAATTCTACATCACATGACACAGGCAGCGCTCGGATCCTCTCGAGCATCATGGTGAGCATAAGACACCGTTGACATGTACATTATGATTAAAGAGTGAAAATCCTTCAGCATGGAGACCTGAGAACATACATAAATTATGCTGCTCTGAAATGTGAGTCATTAGAATAACTAGTGAAAATGACTTGGTGTGTTGCAAAGCATGCAATGTAATTTCTACAGGAGGTATCAGGTGTGTATGAGTACTATGGCTCGATCTCATCATCTTCCTCCTGGGGCGTGGCTTCTCTGCGTGGGAGGGGCATTGCATCAGTTCCCAGAAGCCCCCTACGCAGGACGTATGGACAAGCCGGCCCGCTGGGAATGTCAGCAAATCCTTCAGGAGATAAAAAGACCATTAAAGGAATAGTGCTGAATAAAATGTGCTGAAAATTGACTCGCACTCAGTTCATCCAAGACGTAGATGAGTTTGTTTCTTCATCAGAAAAGATTTGGAGAAATGGAGCATTACATCACTTGGTCACCGATGGATACTCTGCAGTGAATGGGTGCCGTCAGAATGAGAGTCCAAACAGCTGATAAAAACATCACAATAATCCACAAGCCATCCACATGACTCCTGTCTATCAATTAAAGTCTTGTGAAGTAAAAAGCTGTTTATAAGAAACAAATCCAACATTAAAGCTGTTGTTTCCAGCCAAATTTAATGCAAAATATCACCAAATCTATTCCAATAAAGAAACAAACTCATCTCGGATGGCCTGAAGGGCAGTAAATTTTTTAAAAGTTTTCATTTTGAAGAATGTCTGGTTTTTAATATAGGATCTAACCTTTCATGACAACCTCTGGCAGGCCATACGGTTCGTATTCTGTCTCGTCGTAAGCGACAGACATGCGGTTGCGGTTTTGCCGAATGCGTTCAGCGAGGTGAGCTGGGTCATTCATGGGGAACACGCTGGATACCAGCATTTGGTTTGTAACAGACTGGGGGGTTGAAGAGAGGGGCGGCGAGACTGCAGGCTCTTTATCTTCCACGGTCTCTGGCTGTTCTGCATCTGTTTGGGTGCAGATGTGGACGGGTGGCTGTTTGTCCCCCAAAATCAGCTCTTGGCTCTCCTCCGTCTGAGTGGATACACTCTTCACCTCTGTTCTGACCTCCACCATTTTACACAGAGCAGATTCATTCTTGATTGGCTTTTCCACATGTTTGTTCTGTTTATCTGTTGTTTCTCCATGACAATGTCCGTGTTTATCCAAATCAACAGTTTCCATAGTTTCAATCTCATTATGCCCAAGGCATAACACACCAGAATTCTGGGAGTCTGCAGTCCCGTAGGACACTGTGATTGGATTTGAGTTGATTACCTCGGTCTGATATTTGGTAGAGATGGAAACACTGATTAAGGCATCTTCCTGGCTGTTCGCACTAGCATCTGCTGCTTTGGTCTGATCCTCAGGAGACACTGAGGCAACTGTCTGATAATCTGAATTACTGTAATCTGTTGGTTTGGTCTGTGGAGGTGACGGCTTGTTTTTAGTGTTACAACTCATTATATCTGAGAGACAGACAGGAGGACTTTTGTTGTTAACAGAGCTGCTTTCACATTTGTGTTGAGCATGTTCTTTGGTCATTACATTCTCATTTCCAGTCATAAGATCCTGAAAATAATTAAATGAATAGGTCTGTGATTATTTGAATGGCATTTTATTGTCTCATTTGAATGGCACTCATTGTATAAAAAAGGCAATCTATAAAAAAATATATATATATATACACACACACACACACATGATGGAAAGTGAACGATCACAATTTTCATTTGTGGAAAACTATTCTTTAAAAGTACAGTTCCACACTTTCAACAGTTCAATGTTTTTCCATATGTAAATAATGACATGCATTATGAAATGTTATTTACCTTATCAGGTCCTTGAGATTCTCTCACATTGCGTGTCATTTGAGTTTCAGGTGACACATGCTCCCCCAAATCGGTTTGGTCATTTGTGTCGGCTAATCCGGGTCGATTTGTCAGATCTTTGACAGTGCACTGGTGCATCTTGGTTCTACAGCAGACAGAGCACAGACTGAAGGGTCTTGCGTTAAGGGTCATACATAAACATCGCTCATTCACTAAACCTGTGTTTACCTTCCCCATCTCAGGTCCAACATACCCATAATTCACGTTAAGTACCTCACATTGCCTTTAAAATTATTATGAACAAACCCTGTTTATATTACTATGTAGCTTATCGCATATTTATCTTCAACAAATGCCAGTCAAGGGATGTTACCTTGTCATTTGGGACTGCGTGTGCAGCTTTCTGGGACTGCAGGGGAGGTACAGCTCGAACTCTTTTAGCACGATGGAGGGTGAGCTGTTGCCCACGGTTTCTTCTGAGAGCTTCCAGAGTTCTAGTTCCTCAGCTTGTGTCCTGTTCTGCTCAGAGAGGTGCTGGATTTGCTCTTGTAATGCCTGGATCTGGAGGACAAAGAATATGAATCAAAAATAACAAAATTAACATGACCTAAATGTACTGTACACACATGCAAATAAAGGAGTTTTCCCAATTAGGCAATTTTGGGATTAACACTTAGGGTTAAGGGTTTGTTTAAATGTACAATAACAGTAGCGGAGCGTTACTGGACTATGACATGCTGTGATATTACAGTACTTCATCTGCTATTTATCAAGTCATATTTCTGTGCTCATTGAACTATCAAAATTCACACTATCACAACCAATCAAAGCATACTTTTAGTTTAATATACAGTCGTGTGATTTTAGAGTAATGAGATTTCACTGTTGGAGGATACCCAGCACAAAACAAAAAACAACAACAAGAAATGTCTTATTGTGTTCGTAGCTGACAAGATCACAGATTAACATGGAAGGGATTTATCACTTTCTGCTTTGTCACATTGCACCCTGGTTAGGAGACAGTGACAACTTTTCTTCCATATTGTCATGTAAATCCGAGTGAAACGGGTTATTGAAAAAGAAAAAAATTAGGGTTGGGACTTGGTTCTATCCATCGGTTGTTGACTGGATGAAAGTATATCTGAATGTGAACTTGCAATCAATATTAAAAAAGGGGCAGCGTTTAAATAAAATAACTGGAGAGGTTTTGGCATGCATAGAGAGAATCCTGTCAAAAATGTAAAAAAATTAAACATGCATGCTCACAATAATATCATTAAGATGCATTTAGAAAACCGATAGGGTGTATTTCCAATTCATGCCAACAAAACATTTCCATTTTAATAAAACTTACCTGCTCCTGAAGAGACTGAACCTCTGCTTTGGAGTTTGCATGAAGAACAATCAACTCCTCCTGTCCTAATGGAGAGCCACTTTGTAACCCTTCCTTTGTGCTTGACAATTCATCATTTTCAGTGTTCACTAAAAGTAAGGCACCATCTTGTTTAGCACAAGTGTCTTCACCCAAGTGTTTCAGTTTCAATTTCAAATCTTCGTTCTCTTGTTTAACAGTCAGAAGCTCTTCCTTTATCACATCCCCCTGTAGAGCAAGCTCTGAATTCTGAGCCTTCAACACATTCAGCTCAAGCTGAGTATCCTGTAATTCCTTTGTTACTCGTTCCAGCTCTTTGATATCACCTGTGGAAGGTTCTGGAACGTGATTTTGCAAGTTTAGAACATCCAACTGTTCATCTTGCAATAGAGAACTTGTGTTCTCATCAGTTACCTCAGAAAGTCTGGCTGCTTCTGAATCAGCACTAGAATTCAGAGCATTTCCACAATGTACATCTGACGTGAGACATAATTCATGTGGCTTGGAAGCTTCAGTCGCTTGTAGCTTATCAGATATCTTACTAGTGTTGGTTTGGTCAATGTTTTGACTAACAGGAAGCTGTACAGTAGGCCGCAAGACCTTTTCCTTCAGAACCGGTTGTGTATCGTCACTAAACATTTCATGGTCACTTATGCTTGTATTGCTGAAGACCGAATCACAGCTTAGTTCTCTTGAGATCTCTGAAGACAGTTCAGGAAGCATAGAGACCTCATTGGGGGCAATGGTCATCCTAGTGTGTTTTTCTTCTTCAAGAAGACAGATTTTCTCTTGACATTTTTGCAATTCCTCGCTCTGCTTCTTGAGGGTGCAGTCTTTATCGCGCAACTCTTCCAGCAGGTTCTCAATGTGCTTGCTCTGGCTTTCAAAAGCTTGGGTAAGGTTCTTGGTATGAGTGGTCACTTGCTTTTGTAGGTCCTCCAGCTTTCCTTGAGCTAGTTTGGCCTTATCTGACTCTCGGTCTCGCGCTGCCCTCAGGCGCTCCACCTCTAAAACTAAAAATGTAGTGCTGTCCAAATCCGAGGCATCTTTGCTCAATGCTTGAGTCCTGCCTCTTTCTGCAGCAGAGGTCTTGTCCTCTGTTGGTTTAGTTAGTGCTCCAAGATCCATAATCAGATCCATTGATCTGGTTTCTTTGCAGACCATTGTGTTCTGAAGGTTCTCAGAATCACAGATGGACTCTTGATTGTCAGGAGAAGGAATCAAGTCTTTGTTTTCTATAACAGCAGGACTCTTATTGGTGTTTGGATGGTGTTCTAGTTGTAAATATGTGAGGGGAAGATTGTCTTTTGATATCTTCTCTTCCAAACTCCTAGATTTTCGAAGATTGTCCAGCTCTTCTTGAAGCTGTGCAATCTTTAGTCCTTCCAATTCCTCTTTTCGGATCCGTTTCCCTTCCTCTTCTCTCTCCCTTTCTCTTTCCTCCCGTTCCTGTGAAAGCTTGAGCCGATGGTCTTGCAAGTCCTTTTTCATTTTTGCCATTTCTTCCTCCATGCAAGTCTCCTTTTGCTCCATCTCAGCCAAGACGTTCTTCAGCTGGGTACCTTCTTCCTGGTCTCTCTCTATATCTTTTAGCTTCTTCTCAGTTTCTCGTTCTAGCGCATCAAGAGTTTCTCTCAGTTTTGTGCTCTCTTTCTTCTCTTGCTCCAGCTGGGCTTCCAGTTTTGTCACGCTGTCTTTAAGTTCAAGAGCTTTGGCACGTTGCTGCTCTGTCTGTGTTGAGTGTTTCCGGCTCAACTGTTTCAGTTTGGTCCTAGCCTCAGTTTCAGCTCTTCTTTGGGTTTCGAGGTCTTCAAGCCGCTTCTGAAGCTCATATTTCACATCTCTAAGTTCTTCACGAAGTTCTGCACTCTCCTTCTTCAGATCTTTTAGAGGTGCAGAGTCACATTTATTTGTTTTGCCTGATGCGTCATCTATCTGTAGGCTACAAGAGATGGCCCATTCACTTTTAGGCATTGTGCCGCTGGTTGACTCAGACGTGAACGAGTCTGTGTCCACATCTTCAATACCTGTGTCTTGTTCTGTCACTGAAGTCTCTACATCAGTCTCACTCAGTCTCAGAGAGTTACTTGGATGTGTTTGGATTCCTCTTCCTTTAAATTTCTGTGATTCCTCAGACTCAAATTTCCCAATGTGCTCTGAGTCGATGCCCTCTCCTGGCTCTCTGCTGGAGGGGTACTTCATTCTCTCCTCTTCTCTTGTTCGCCCTGTTTTAGGGGCTTTCTTTCTCTGAGAGGTGTTGCTGTAGGGAGGAGAACGTTCACGATGAAGGGAAACAGAGGGAGAGAAGCAGTCTCCTGCAGAGCTCAAGTGAGGAGCAGCCACAGCTGGAGGAGGAGCAGCCAGTTGAGCTACAGGAAAAAGAAGAATCAAGAAAAAAAAAAAAAACAGCAAATAATATGGTAAATGTTTATAATTTAATATGAATATTATTAAAGCTCTGGCATTTGTTACTTCAAGTCAGAGTAATAGTTCAATATTATGACACTCAAGAACAGCAGTAATAAAGTATTCAACTAATACCACATTATTTTATTCAGGTTTCTAAAACGTATGGTCTTATAAACCATAAATGTAAATATTAAAGGTTGAGAGGATTTGGGAGTCCATTGCTTTGACTGGCTTGTCTAACCCATCACAGACTTTTTGTAATGTACAGTGATTTTAGAAGGTGTACTGTCAAGGTTTGGTCAGAAGAGGGAGACAAGCACGAGGGATGTGTGTAACAGAGCAGGGCCAAAACACACAAATGCAGTTCTCTGTGTGGACCAGATTCCTTCCCGACTCACCCTGCAGTTCTTTAATGAGCCTGAGGGCCTCAGCAAGCTCTTCAGTCAAACGCTTTACTTCTTCCTGTAGAGCTTTCTCCTGTTTCTTCATCTGCCCCAGAGACACAGTGAGACTCTCACAATCCCTCAGCGCCTCCTACAGGACAAGATGAGAAGTGCACATACAGCACAAAGCACAACAGGCTTGTCAAATGAGATTAATGATTACTAGACACTTGTCGCATTTGAACAGCCATAAAAATTTTATTATACTGTGTTGTTACAACAAACAGAAATTTAATAGTGAAAAGTAAAGCAACCATAATCCTCAAAGTGTTTAGGGTGAGGCATGCTGGAAAAAGACACACACCTAAATACACAAAATGAAAGCATTCAAGCGGACAAAGAGGTTATCCAACTGCAATACTGATCTGCATATAACATTACACTGCTTTTAAACATCATAAAAGCTTTTGGTGATTATAATACATGACTCTCATATTGTACGCATACAGTCTAAAAATAAAGCGCTTAAACCCAAGCCCCAGCGTGAAACAGAAGTCATAAGGAGATAATGGTGCTATATCTGAGACTGTGTTCAGCTGAGTCAGTAACGGCATTGTTGCACTGGGAGCTTCGTCTGTGTGTGTGTGTGTGTGTGTGTGTGTGTGTGTGTGTGTTTCTGATCTAGCTATGCACTACTGTTCAGATGTCTGGGGCCAGTAAGATTTTATTTATTTTTAAAGAAATTTGTACTTTTATTCAGCAAGGACACATTAATCAAAAGAACAGTAAAAAAAAATTTTTTTTTAATTATTATAAAGACTTTTGTGCCACATAAATGCTGTTCTTTTGAATGTACATCAAGTAATACTGAAAAAAAGATCATGTTTTCACAAAAATATTAATTAGTACAACAATTTTCAATTTTGTAATTTATTTTTGGGGACATTCCCAAAGAGGAAATAAAGAAGCTATTTATATATTGTAATAACACCAAAACCTGTAATTTACTAGTCAAAATGACTCCATTTCAACATCTATGTGAATGCTGTGTCTTGTCTTAGTTTGTCTCTCTTTTTTTGACAAGATCTCTCTCTGATCAACTTGTTTTATGACAGGGTGAGGAATCCCACCCTGTCATAACTGAAGACAGCCCTGCCTTATCTACCAGACATTGTGACGAGTGACTTGAACTGGACTTTGTGTTGTTGTTACTGAACAGCATTTCTTGTCACTCTTGTTGAGGTAACCTAACACACTTACATTATATTTTGGTACAGAATTATTAAATAGCGTGTAAGATTGGTTAAAAGTCAGTGCATCTCTGTCCTATCTTTCTTAATAAATTAATCTATTTACTTGACCTAAAAAATCATCAAGCACACAATTTCTAAGTTCTAACTTAGAAACAATATCACAATTTCTAAGCACACAAAATTGCTGAAAAATAGCCAAAGTTAACCAAATCCAAATATCTCCTTTGACCTTCTCAGAAAGAAAAATGGTTCATAAAGACATTAAATGTTTTTATATTTTACAGTAAATAGACTTTTTTTTTTATTAAATAATTTATGACCATCAAGGCTGCATTTACATGATTGAAAACACAGTAATATTGTGAAATATTATTACACAAAGATTCTCTTTTTAATAGATTTTAAAATGTAATTTATTCCTGTAATGCAAAGCTGAATTTTTTTTCATTACTCCAATCTTCAGTGTCATATGATCCTTCAAAAATTATTCTAAACAGTTTTGTTGATTAATATTTTTCTTGAAACAGTGATGCATTTTTTCAGGATTGACTGAACAGGTTCAAAATAACTGCATCCGTTTAAAAACAGAAGCTTTTTGTAACATTATAAATGTCTTTACTCTGAGACAAGGAATCAAATAAATGCATCCTTGCTGAACACAAGTACTAATTTCTTTAAAAAAAAATTAAATTTCTTTTAAAAATCTCACTGACTCCAAACTTCTGAATGGTAGTACAACTAAACCTGCTGACGTGTTGACTCTGACTCTGTCAGGTCAGTGTGATATGTATGTTGTTGTACCGTGAGTTTGGCCTCAGTCTGTGTCTCTCTCTTTTGACTCTCTTTCAGGTCTGATTCTGTGTTCTTCAATTTTCCTCTCACATCCTCTAGATCTCTCTCCAAACTCTGCTTCTGCAAACACACCTGAGAGAAAGACAAACAGTCAGCAGAAGGATTAGAGTGTGTGCCAAGAGAATGAGCACGGATCTTCATCATGCCGTGTTTGTGGCAGACTAAGTACGTGTCACTCATTTTCATGCAGGATGCCACATAAACCAATGTTATCGGAACCATGTTAAACAAATGATGAGATTTATTTATGGAATGTAAAATGCAAAATGTCCCTTTCATGTGTCTTGCAGTTTAATCCAGATGATGTTCAAACCATGCAACATTTACAGACCTGAATCCAAAGGTTTATTCGTGTAAATCTGACATTCATGCAAAGCACACATTTGAATTGTTTATGCTCACTTTGTTTTTATTTCTCTCTATACAAATAGAGAGAATGTGTAATTATGTAAAACATCCAAGTATGGCCATAAGTTGTGTAATACAACCTGTAGCTTTCAGAATTTCAAAACAGCAGATTCCATGACCTCAAATCAGGTCATGGTATCAGTTTTGTGTCCCATCAGCATAGGAACACCATTACTGATCTCTGTATTTACAGACATGCTTGCATCACGTGTCTCTTGTTTTAACCTACAGTATCTTTTCAGCAATATAACAGAATGATTAATTCTACACAAGTAACAAAACAGGGCTCAAACAAGACTTGTTTTATCTTGGCGAGATATGAGTGAACTGTATGGGTCGATAGTGATATTTTACTACAAACATACACACACAAAACCCCTGGGTCATCTCCATATCTTCTTCCTGTACTCAAGTCTCTGGAGAATTGAAGGCATTTCTAAAAAAACATGCTATGAGTTTCAAACATACATCACACTGAGATTACAACACTGACCTTCGCTCTAGTGTCCTCTGAGGAGGAAAAACAGAAAGAGAAAAAAAGGAATAGAACTGTGTGAGAAAACATGAGCAGTGGGAGAATGAGAGAAAGAGAAAGAGAGAGAGAGAGAGAGGGGTGACATTAGTGCATCGACCAGAGGACACCCATACTGGAGCTCCCATGAGACAACGAACGAGAGCCAGAGAGAATAAAAAGAGACAGAGGAAAAGGACAGAAGCTACAGTTTAATATAGAGTAGAGGTTAGACTTCTGGAAACATCTAGTTTCTGCAAATTACAAACAAAAAGTAGCTGAATGAACTAAAGCTATTTAAGGAAATAGGAGAAGCGAGCAGAGACAACTGGTGCTTGTCTAAACACTCATCATTACATTGCCCTACGTGTTCTAATTGGTTACCGGAGCACTGCTATGTGGTTTCTAGAGCCCAAAGTATACTGCGTACGCTAGGGTATGCATACGTGGCAATGCATGTGACGTTAATTTCATATTCAGCATAGTGCACATGTTCTGTACACGCAAAGTCAGATTTTTCTAATCGTCAAAAAAAATGGAAGAGATGTAACAACAGAACACCGAAAACTCAATAATATTGGTGCTTGGATGAGGGGGGTTGAAAGATACACGCAACTAATTTAAACTAGTACAACATTTTTATTGATCTTATGGAGAGAAACAGTGCAATATATATGCGATTTCATTCACTGCCAGCAGGAGGCGCTTTTAGAGTGGGAGAAATAGAGGTTTCCCCAGTAATGGCTGTACACAAAGCAGCGCTCCGCTCACAAATGCTGCTTAATCAGTCATTACGTGCAAGATAAAATTAAAATGACGTCGAAAATGTTCTGAAGGCAGTCGGTTTCCTTCAGAAATACAGTGTTATAAAAACACGTTTTGATTTTGAAACGTGCAGTGCTCATGTTTATTCAACAAAGTCAAACCTTTTGGAAAATCCATTTCTGGCAGTCCGTTTTGATATTGTGGCAAGCCGCCACAAATAAATCAATGTATGGGAAACAGTGTCTCAGATTTCTAAGCCTGTCAATTTTATCGCAAAACGTGAACAATACATTTTGTATGGGGTGCACGTGAACCATTTTTCTTTACTACTGATTACAGCATGAAATAAATATGAACATCAGAAGATTTCTTGAAAGATCAGCGTTTCAACCTGTGCAAAGATGTCAATAATACAGCTTGCTACGCCTATATCCTACGTCATCCATTGGAATGTCACTCTCTCGTGAACAGTTAGCAGAGGCTAGAGATTACGATTTATAAAGTTTTAAATATGGATATCTTTCTTATACAAGCGCATCACTTTGCTTCAGAAGGTTAACCCCCCGGAGCTGGATGGATGCAATTTTTTGGACTTTTGGACAAAATCTTGACCCCCATTCACTGCCATTATAAAGCTGAAAGACAAAAGTCATATACACCTAGGATGGCTTGAGGGCGAGTAAATCATGAAGTCATTTTCATTTTTGGGTGAACTATCCCTTTAAATGGTTGTCAGTGTGTTGCTAAGCAGTTACAAGGGTATTCACAGGGTGACTGCTAAAGCACTACCTAAGGTGTTAAAAGGTGGATCTACATTGTTGTTAGGACTTTGCTCTGGTTTTGTAGGGGTTTGCTACTAGATCAAGGCTTGCCTAGATGTGTGTCGGACCCCCTCTTTAAAGTGGAATTTTTTGGCAGTTTTTCATTACCAGGGCAAACACAAAGTAATAGCAATAGCATAACTTCTAAATAACTTAAACTCACTACGAAGCTACACTATTTATATAAAGGCTGAGCAACGCCTACACTATTCTAGTTAATTCAGCAGGGTCGCTACATCTAGTTACTCCTCAGCTCTGGTACCTTGTCGTACTGAGCCTGCAGCGTGTTGTGAAGTGTTCTGGCCTGCTGGATCTCCTGGTTGAGTCTGTTGCTCTCCTGCTGATGTTGTCTCTCCAGAGCCTGTTTCTCTCTCTGCAGCTCCAACAGCTCCTACACAACACAAATCTCCAGTCACTGTGGGACTTTAAGGCACAATTTTCTGTAAATCTGCACTGAAATATCATACATTGTGAAAAGAGCTATAATTAAGGAAACAAAATCAATTCCAAGACAGGAACCTTACAACTCATAGCTAAAAATAAGAGCGATGAGGCTGTGTATTTAGCAGCAGGGCAGTGCAGGAAACAATGAATCACAAGCGTGTCCATGTTCTCCGTCTCACCCTCTGATGTTCTCTCTCCATGTCTTTCCTGCGCTGCTCTGCATTGCAGCGGCTGGTTTCAGCATTCTGGCTTTGACATTTCAGTTGCTCTTGAAGGTGCTTCACTTTCTGCTCAGAAGCTTGGGCCTACAGACACACAGAGACATGTTATAAACATTTAATACTCAGTACAGACAGATTTTTAACAAAAATAAATTATTAATAAAATACCCGGTCAGTCTCTTGTGTGATGCGGGTCTGCGCACGGGTCAGCTGGTCTTGGGTGCGCGCCAGGCTCTGTTCTTTGGTGCTGATCTCTCGGTTAGCCTGAGTCAGGCGAGACTCCATGTCCCTCAAGCGCTCAGACTCCAGCTGTGCCTCACGCTGTAGATCTGATACACGCACACGCAGCTCTGAGAGAGACAGACAGTCACTAAATTATTTATGTTATCATTGTGACTGATATTTTTGGCTCATCTGAAATAAGTGTTTGATGTATTTTGAATTAAAACAGTAACATCAAATAAATTAAAACATAAAATTAATTGAAATATAAATCACATTATTTTCAGGACAATTCAGCATTTATTTCCCCTTTGCTACCATTGTAGCAAAAACAGCCCGTTTAATTCTAAGGGTCAAAGAGATGCATGAAATAGTCTGGAGTCTGGTAAACAATAACTTTCAGTGAAAACCTTGGCTAACTTAGAATATTTAAGAAATGAAATGTTTCAAAAGTGTTGGATACGACCCCTTTAAAACCCTTCTGAACCACCTGCCACAGCGACAGTTTATTACAGCCTCTCTTGAGGAATTTACATTGCAGAAAAGTTTACATTGTGGATCCAGAGGCCATTGGAAGGGAAGTGTTTATTGGGAAGAATCAGTGATAGTGTGTTGTAGAGCTGCAGAGAGCTGTCAGTGTCAGCTGTCTGTGGAGATGACCAACCCTGATGACCTCACGGATGACTCACCAACACAAAGAGACAAGACAATGGAGAGCATTCATACCACACACACACACACACAGTGTAATACTGATCTCTCTTGCTCAACATACACACACACACACACACACCCACTCTCTCACTAAACCACCTCACAAATGTGTCCCATTCTGGCAACAGATAAGACCAGCATGTGTCAGTGTATACAATTCCCTCCTCATTTTATTCATTTTACACTGCAAAAAAGCTCAGTACCACAAACCGGCTAATACCAGCATTTACACTAAGTTCTTTTTTATAAGAAATTAATATTTTTAAGCAAAGATGCATTACATTCAAAAGTAACAGTAAACAGACATAAATGCTGTTCTTTTTTCATTTCTAATCAAAGAAAAAATAAAAATGTTAAGCAGCACAACAGTTTTCTACATTGAATATATTGCAATAATATTTCATAAAATGCATTTTATTGTGTTTTTGATCAAATAATGTATCTGTAGATGGGTTACTTTTGCACCTCCTGTACTAGGAAATATTGGAAACCTGACTACTTCACTCACTAATAATCAGGATGGTTATGTAAAGCCACCTGACATTCAATGAATAAACATAATACTCTCCCTTGGTTAATGGGCAAACAGAGCTGCACAAAATAAATAAAACTACACTTTATTTCCTTAAACAGACACATTCTTATAGCAAACATAGGTATGCAACCACTTTATTTCCAGCACAGTCTGAAACTACGACTGCTGTAAAAATCTCCTATCTCCTTAAACATGCAAATACTACACAAATCTGCTCATGCCACTGACGAGGTTGATCTCATTGGCTGCCATACCAACACATTGTAAATAGTGGCTTTGGACTGCATTCATTTATGATTATTACAGAGCAGACAAGCAAATGTCCTGGATTCAAGTAACCCAGGAAGAGAGATGTAACTCAATCTGTAGTTCAGTATTTGAGAAATAAAGAGCATTGTCTGGGCTGGTTGCAAAAAGATTACTTGTTTCATTTTACTGATTTAAATTCAGCTTTTCGGTGCAAAAAAGTACAATAGTGTGTGGAGAAGTTTACCATCTATCTCATTCCTCAAGGCTTCCTCCATCCCTGAGTCATTGTTCTTGATTATGACATCACTGGATGAAACCGAGGAAGCTGGTCGTCCTTTGGGAGTGGACCGCAAATCCTCACGTTCCCATGGAAACAAAGAGGAGGGGGTGGACGGTTCCGATTGGCGGATGTTGCGCCGAAGGGGTGGGGATTTATGAGGTTGCTGTGGAAATGGGGAGGAAGCCCCTCCCACTGAGGGCTTGGGGACGTCTCCAAACTGCAGCTGCTGCTACAACAGACCGAACACAGCAAAATGAGTCAGGAAGTATATTCATAGACAATTTTTCTTATTAAGAGGTTGCTCTTAAAAGTATACATGACTTACTCTGGCATGCTGCGTTTTGGTTTCACTCTCTGCTCTGAAACCACCTGCAGAGTTAGAAAATAACAGCAAAAGAAAGATGAATAGATCTTTCTAGATGCATCCCACATGCACAAAAGCATACAAAGTTAAAATCAGAGAGAAACAATGCCATCACACATTGTACCACGCAGAAAAATAAAACACTCCCTCCCCTATTTAATCAGGGGATACATTTTGCAATCTTTGAAGTAGAGCCAGAGACAGAAAAGTGAAAAACAAAATGCATTGAACGTGAGGGGTGCTACCGTTGTTGTCCCAGGGAGAGCTCATGTTCCAACAAGGTGTGGAAAACAACATGGACTCCCCGGAGCCATTTCCCTTCTGCAGCTTTTCCAGCTCCACCTCAAGCCTACAGGCAGAGAAAGAATAAAGATTGTTTGTTGTTATAGAAAATAACAGAAAACAGAGTAATGGGGCAAAAAGGTTTCTCAAAAACAAATTTAAATTCAGTTTGGTGCTACTAGCAGTACAGAAATCACTACAGCACCTTAGGCCTGACCCATCGTGAGTGCTACATAGGGTTGGGTATAGGGCTGCAACAACGAATCGATTAAATCGATAAAAATCGATTACTAAAAGCGTTGGCAACGAATTTCATAATCGATTCGTTGTGTCGCGCGACGCGGAGACGTTTGATTATTAAAAAAAAAAAAAAACTTTAGTTGAGCGGAGCGGAGTGAACACACTCGGTCTCTCGCGCACGGATGCTAGCAGAGTTTGGCGCCTCATAAATAAAAAAAAAAAAGTAAAAAAAAAAACAAAAAAAAAAACGAGCGGAGGTAGAGGAAAGATACATGGCGGAGGCAGAGAAATCCGTGCGACCCAAGTCATCCAAGGTGTGGGAGCAGGGGCGGCGTTATGCGTATGGCAGAGTATGGCAGTTGCCATACCCTAGCCCAGTCAGGTGCTGTGAAAAGTATCCAAACTTGAGTCGCTTATAATTCGTTTTATTATTTTAAATCAGAGAGTTTTAAAAATAGTAAACCAATGATAAGCATTAAAATAACTTGTCAGTAAAACTGTAACGCCATTGGATCATCGAGCTCTCAGCGAGACCTCGTAACTTCACCCCGCCTCCGTTCAGATTGACGCGCGCGCACAGCCTGGAGAAGATGAGATCTCTGCTTTTTCGCAATGCAAGGGTGAATAAATAATTGGTGTTTGAATAGTACAGCGTTTTCTTTACTCAAACACTATGTCAGTAAAGGATAATGTTTTTGTGTGTTTGAAGAGTGGAGAAGAATTAGTTATTTGCTGTCTATATACGTTTTAAATATCCTGTGCATTATGTGCATAAGCGCTTAATTTGAGATTTTGGCCAAGTGTATTAAACAACAAGAAAAACTAAGCGCCCATATAGCTACAATCAAAGTTATATAACCTGTAAAAGTTGATGAAAGCATAATGCACTTGCTGCTTCAGATAACAGTTACAGCCGTTCTAACGACAGACAAAACACTCCATCTCCGTCATTCTCTGTTCAAAAACATTATTAACTCCATTTGAGCTTGATTTTCATATAATGTTAAGTGCAGGTGTCAATACCAATACCATACAATACATTGATACAATACCAACGCTAACGACGCAGTGTTGTTAAATTATTTAATTTTTGCACTCCCAAAAGTCTATATATTTGGCAGATGTAAAGCATACATGTGTATGTTTTTTGTGTTAGTCCATTTTTATTTTATTTTATTATTATTATAACAGCTCAGGGATGTTCAAGGAGCAACATGTTTGTGCACTTTCTAAAGATTTTAGTTCTGTTTTTGAATAAAGGGTTGGAAATGAATGCTTTTTTTTTTTAATCCGATTCATCGATTAATCGAAAAAATAATCGACAGATTAATCGATTATTAAAATAATCGTTAGTTGCAGCCCTAGTTGGGTATCGTTTGAATTATATCGATTCCGACTCCGATTCTGCTTATCGATTCTTATCGAATTCCTAGTTTCGATTCCAATAAGATTAAAAAAAATCCAATGTAAAAAAAAATGAAGTCAAACATTTATTCGGTGTCTTTTTACGTAGCATTCTGTTGCAGCTGAATAACATGAGCAAAAATCAGCAGCCTACAGAACACTGCAAGAGAAAGTTTGCTTATGCTATTAACAAAAATACCACAGCAAAAACAACTAGATTAATATTAAAGTGTTAAAGACAACAGTCAGTAATAAAATAGGAACAAACAAATCAATTATAAAGCATAAATAAATACAACAACCAAATTTCGGGTACAGAAAATGTAATTAAAAGTTTAAAAACACTGCATAGTTTTCTTTTCATAAATAAAATATAGATTAATTAAAGTTATTAAATATATTCAAACAAGGCGTAATTCTTTCCTTTCCTGCAATTAAATAATTTTAAAATCACATTAAAATGTGAACACAGGAATCGTTAAGCAGAATCGAAATGCACGCACCTTACCGAATACCCAGTTCTTGGAAATTTGGAACCGGTTTTCTATACCCAATCCTACTACACCAGGGTTATTTTGGTATTGTGTGTATAGCATTATCATATTTATTAATATTTTGAATTAGCTTTTCAGTTCTCATTTTAACAAATTTTAGGTTAAGCAACTTTGTGATATGCTTTTGGGGGGGGTTTTCTTTTCATTTTTTCATTTCACTTTTAGTACTTCAAATTAAACATTTTATTTAATTTAGTTTAAGACAACATTTCTAATTTTTGTTTAATTTTCAAATATTTTAATTAGTGCTGTCAAATGATTAATCGCATGCAAAATAAAAGTTTTTGTTTGCATAATATATGTGTGTACATATATAATATTTATACATAATTTATATTAATATAAATATACATTTAAACATGTAAATATTTTCAAAATATATGCTCTTTATATATACATAAATATACACCGTAAAAAAAAAAGATTTTTATTTCGGATGCGATTAATCACGATTAATTGTTTGACAGCACTAATTTTAATATTTCTAAATATTTCCGTTTTTTTAAGTTTGTAATGTTTTTTTATGTTTTAATCAAATTTTTTGAATTTCAGCTTCATTACAATTAAAGAAAACATTTTTTTTGTTTGTTTTAGTTAAGGTTTTAAAGGAATAGTTCACCCAAAAATGAAAATTCATTTACTCACCCTCATGCCGTTCTAAACTTCTAAGTTTCTTTCTTATGTTGAACACAAAAGAAGATATTTTGAAGAATTTTGATGAACCAAACAGTTGCTGGTCCCAACTGACTTCCATAATGGGGGGAGGGGGGGGATACTATGGAAGTCAATGGGGACCGTCAAATTGATTAACCAAAGCAACCAAAAAGTCATTCATTTTTAATGAGAGTGGGTGATGAGGCAAACCAAACACCGGATACCCTTGGCTGTGCAACACAATTTAGCCAAGTTAAATTTTATGCAAATACACAGCAACAACCAATGAAGGTGCAGGATGTGACTGTCACATAATCCACTTCCTAATACAGTTAAATTTGAGTGTGCGTGACTGATTTGAGCGTGCGATATTCAGCAACTTCTCTGATTGGTGGATCTCTCTTTAGGATAGTGGGTTTCCCATTGATTTCCATTGTTTTTTTTGTTTTGTCCGTACATGGAAGTCAATGGAAACCAAATCTGTTACCCACATTCTTTAAAATATCTTCTTTTGTATTCAGCAGAATAAAGAAATGCATACAGGTTTGGAACAACATAAGGGTGAGTAACTGATGACAGAACTTTGATGACACTTTGATGTGGGGTCTGCAAACAATTTGGGGTTATAAAAGGTTAGTTCAAAACATTTTGCACAACCCTAATTTGGAACATTCCTTCATTTTTGAATATAGACAAATAAATACAGTAATGATGCAAGGATCAATGTAAGAATAAATGAAATTTCAACTGCTAATCATCGTCACGTGATTTGGTTCAGTTTGGTATGTAAACAGACAGGATGATTTGTGTGTGCATGTCTCACCGTTTGATCTCCTGTGTGAGGTTTTGCGTCAGCTTTCTGGCAGATTCGAGTTGTCCCTCTAGTGAGTGCACCTGACCTGTTTTGACCTGCAGGTCGTGAGACAGACGCTCTCTGGTCCGCACCTCCACCTTCTCTGTTTCACGCACTCCTCCCAGCTCCCTCTGAACTGCAGCCAGCTCCACACGTACCTCCTCATACTGACAGAGAGGAAGATGCTACATAACACATCACGCACTGTTTGTGCTACAGCTGTGCTGGAACTCTTAGCCAACTTTCCATTTGGTGTCCTTCCAGGCAGCTTTTCTGCATTGCTAGAGTGCCTCTGTTAGCCCTATAAAAAGCCTTGTGTCTCATATTTGATACATGAATTGCTAAAGCAATAATAAAGATTTCTGCTCAGAAATCTGTTGCACACAATCTACTACATGCCTTCTGTTGTTTAATCGATAGTTCATATGTTTTTAGCAAGCTAAAGGCATTTTAGTATAATTGTAAAAACATGGACCTTCATGTCGTGGTTCATGTTCATTATTATAAAGTAAACAAGAATACATTTTATATCTTCTGTAATATTTCTAAATGAACACTTACTGGACTGAAACAACTTTACTTGATTATTCATACTTTTTTTTTTTTTAGAACAATCATGTTTAAATGTGAATATCAAATATTATCCATTAAGGCTTTTGAGGAAAGTTTATTTGTTCATCTCTCAAACAACATTGAAACTACAGAGTTTTTTGTTGCATAGAGTGTATTGGACAAAGACCAAATTGTCTAAAATCAACCCTGGTTTTGATCCATCTTGTGATTTGCCCAGCATTGATCTCTTTAGTGGGTATCAATTTTTTAAGTCAATTTCCGAATGTTTTATTTCACATATTGAACCATGCCCCCTAGTAGCATTATTGGGACTCAACCCCACAAATGTTTTCTTGTCACCCTCACAATCAATTGCGCTCGCCTTCTGCTTGGTAATTGCTAAAAGGCTTATATTACTGAACTGGAAAAATCCTTCCACACCCAGCTACTTTGCACGACCTGATGCAGCTTATTCAAATAGAAAAGATAAAATTTACAATACTTGGTAATACAGAAATATTTCACACTACTTGGCAACCCTTCTTAAAGGAAGAGGTAAGAAAAAAAGAAAAACCCTTTCTCTATACCTGGCCTTTATGGTTTCTTGCCCCTGATTTACTAATAAATGGAAAGCACAGAGAAAAAAAATACATATTGTTGGAAGTGTTTATATACTTAGGTGCAAGTCGTTTTCCCCTTTTTTTTCCATGCACAGAACTACTGCATTTTATGTATATAGTCATATTTACTTTTTTCTTTTTTATTGCTTTCTTTTTGTACTAAGCATTCTTATCGCTACATAAAATTCAGATTGAACCACTGATGGTAGATGGACTATCCTGAAGATGCTTTTCACATACTTTTCTGTGCCTTGACAGTGTTCAGGGTTCCCACACCTTGGTTAACTTCAAATTCAAGGACCTTTCAAGGACTTTCCAGGTCCAATACCCTCAAATTCAAGGACTTAATGTGGGGACACATTTCAAGTGAGAGCAAAGGTTACATCGCGTCACCTTGTAAGATACATTGTTACAGTTTTCATGTGTCAAACACAACTATGCAAAAAAGCTAATTTTTTTTTTGCATTTATTTTTGGCCATATGACAGAAATCTGATATTTGTCGTAAAATGATCTGATATTAACTTTTGCATGGATTTTATTGAAAAGAGCTTAGGCTCATGTAACCAGAAGTTTTAAGATATATGAATATGCTTTTAAGTTTTTCTTGCCTCATGGCTTTACATTATCTTAACAAGCAAAGCAATTCAACATTACATCCTTTGGATCTCTGGCAAGCCATTCTTTGTAATCTTCTTTGGTGAGACAAATATCTTGAAACTTGCATTTTCCAGTCATCACGTTTCAGCCTATTTTTGCAATATTTCACGGTGCGTCTGTGAAACGCTGAGGTACCATCTTAGTAGTTTTGTGTGCGTGTGAACGTCATGGCAACGAACAACACAAAGTACCTCACGTGGGAAACACTTAACGTAACGCATAAATGTGCAACATAAATCAAGCAAGCTAGTATGCATATGCCACAAAGTGTTGGCGAAATAATACATTAGCGGACCGGGAGGGAGTAATATGGAATTTTCAAGGACCTGTATCTATGTTTGTTTATTTTCAAAAACTTTCCAGGGCCTTGAACATTTTTAATCAGATTCACAAACTTTCAAGGATTTCAAGGACCCGTGGGAACCCTGAGTGTTATTTACTTGGCAGTCAATGGGACAGTCACAAGCCTCCTGGTTTTCATCTAAAATATCTTAAATTGTGTTCCGAAGACGAACGAAGCTTTTACGGGTTTGGAACGACATGGGGCTAAGTGATTAATGACTAAATTTTCATTTTGGGGTGGAGTAACCTTTAAACTAAAAAACAACAGAACGTTAATCATGCAACTAAGAAATTAAATAGCATCTCACTAATAAAAATTTTGGGAGATACAGAATTACTGTTATAAACATATCATTGATTTACATTAGAATTTCATCTTACTTTCTAGCCATAAAAATACCAGCAACTGAACTGAATTGCATATTTTTGCTCAGTCTGAGCAAAACTTCTTTATTTTTTAAGCTCCATATTCTCAGTGTGTGTGTGTGTGTGTATATATCAATTATGAAGGCCTAATGTATCGAATACCATGCTCAAAAAAAAGGTGAAAAATTTTCAGACTATTATTTTATATGTCAGGCTTTACAAGGTTAAAATGCTCATGAACATATCTCTGAATTAAACCGCCATAACTCACCTTCTGCTTCTGTTTGTGCAGAGCTGCTTCAGAGTTGTCCAGCTGCAGTTGCCTCTGCTGCTTTTCCTTGTTCAGTTTCTCATTCTGAGCCTGAAGCTGCTGAACCTTCTGTAGGACGTGACCCGTCAGACCCACAGTCCAGTCATCTCCGGCCCAGCTCATCGCCGCAGGTGCTTACAGACTGATGCTTCAGAAAGCTCGGCTGCTCATCTTCTAGCGCTGAGACAGAAGAGATGTAGAAAAATCTTGAAATGTTGTTCACGAGGATCTAGTGTGCTGCCTCAGGGGAGACACTCTCAGCTGTCTGTACTTGTTTCAGACCAGAAATATCAGTTCACATACTTTTAACATTCACTAATGACAAAAAGGAAAATTAATCTTGTGTCATTTTTATATAAAGGAAAATCACAGCGATGGTGAGGGTGTGTGTGTGTGTTTGTCAGAGTGTTCATGGAAACACTCTTAAGGGACTTTTGCTGCCAAAACACCACAAGTTATACTGAAAACAGAAGATTCTGTGATTGCTTACTCATCCAAACCTGTATGGCATGTTATTTTCATTGTAACACAAAAGAAATGATGACAATTGTACTGGTTGTTTTTATCCACGGAATTACAAAGGACAGGGACTGACAGTTAAACTCAAAAACCAGATTAGTCCAATTCATGAATGAATCATACAGACCGGCCCTTTGTGTAATAGATCAATAAATTCAAAGAAATTATTGGACTCAAAAGAACAATTCATTCACAGAATGAACACGCAAAGTGTTCTAAGGGAGATGTCAAGATTTCTTGTGTGCATACTGAGTTATTTTGGTTTGTTTTGTGAACAGAATTTTCACTAGGCGTCGGAAGATTTGGATTATAGCGCTTGAGCGCTTGTATGCACCAATTCTTGTTGATTTGATTTATTTATCTATTGGTAATTTTACAGCTTGATGGGTCCAATTCTTATTCACTTCCATTATGACTGGATAGATTTCATTTAAACACAACCTATATATATATATATATATATATATGTGTGTGTGTGTGTGTGTGTGTAATTAGTCCATGTTTGTTCTACAAATGAGGTAAATAAACATTTTCATTTTTGGGTGAACTACTCTTTGAAGGGAACTTACATAATTTCACTAAAGGAAAGGTTTGGACAGTACCACAGACACACACACACAAAGTGAAAGTGTCTATTTACATTAACCCTCAATCTCTTGTGTTTAGTTTCTCTTCTCATTCGCCGACAGAGAGAACTGGATTGTCAAAAGAGAGGAATGAGGAAAATCCGGCCCGTGAACTGTGGAACTGTTAACATCCCGGTCAGATCTCTCCATGCACCCTCATTTCCATTACAAAACATCAAAGATGGTGCTTTCAAATACAGCTGACGCCAGGCTGGGTTAATAACCGTGTTGGCTACCGAGATGATTATACACGTTAAACAAAAGTCTTGTCTTACGTTTACAGTCAGCATCCACTGTATATTTACAAAAGTAAAACCTCAGCGAATTTATGAATCCTACTATGGCGAAGTCCTGGCTTATGAATATCAATTAAGCTTCGTACGGGCTGCAAAAAAGACATATTCATGAGCAAAACCTTCGCTATAGTAGGATTTGCTGGCGGGTTTTGAGCAAACTAGAACCTGAAGACCTTCAGAAGTTCAGTAAAAATAGTTTATTTATTGAGAAAGACAAACGCAGAGCAAAATACTGTCAGACAAAACGAAATGCTACAGCGAAATCAAACAATGTGGTATCACTTAACTTACCGGGACCGATCCTGACGTCTTGAACCCCGTTTACGTGGCTGTTAATAAAGTAGATCTGATATGTATATCTGTTATATGTGAGGAGTCTGGTCGTTTAACGTTTTTCCAGATTGTCGTTATTTTTAACAGTCAAAACTGAGCGCACGCGGTCGCTGTTTCTCTTTCCCCTCACAGAACCGCCGAGCTTGATTTGACGAGAGGCGTGCGCGGGGTCCGTGACGTTCATAAAGAGGCGGGGCCTAGAGAGGTAACCAGAAGTGCAGTGGCACCCGCAGGTCACTGACAAGAACCTTTTATTTATTTATTTTGTATTTTTTTTTAAAGCATTTTTAACACTGAATTTCGCTGATTTAATATATATATATCTAATAAAATAATTAAAAAAATATTTTATATTAAAAATATATAATTGTATCATATTTAAAAAATAAAATGCTTGAGTAAACACAATCATTAAACACTTTATTTCAGACTGTTTTATATCACATTATTTTACATTCACACTATTTTCAAAGAAGGATTTCCAGATCTGAAAGGAAAAATCATGGAGATTTTTAAAAATGTTTGTTAATCACAAACTCCTATAAAGGTTTTTCAAAAAATAGGTTAGAAATTAGCTGGTTGCTAGCTAACAGGTAACGTTCTCAGAACTGCGGCTCACGTCCTGGCGAGGCTAACCAAACATTGACCAAACATTCCTCCAGTAACGTTAATGCAACGTTCAGTCCAAGTTATCTGGTCTTTATTAACGTTCTTAAGACTTTAGCAAAACAAAAACAAAAAAATACCTTGTTTATGGAATGTTTTTCTAAAACAATTAAGATACACTTTCTAACTGCGTCTAACTTTAGTTAGTTTCAGATGGTTCAGAGAACATTCAAAACTAATATTCCCATAATGTTTGCGTTTATAAAATGGAACATTCCCTTAATGTTGTCTCTAACTCTAAAATTCACATAAACAATTAAGGGAAAGAATTTAAACATTTAAAAAGGTGGACTTTTTGGACGTGCACAGGACATTCGGAAATACAATTTTCATAACTTAATGAGAAAGTTAGCTAGGTTAGGCTATACGGAGTGGGCACCCTGAGTTTATTATGGGTTTAGTTTCTCTGTAAACACAGAGATCTACAGATATTTCGTCAAAAATTAAAAAATGTACAATTACCTGCCATTATTGTTAAGATTAAGAATGGATTTCAGTTAATTGATTCGGTTGAAGTATTTTCCATAATAGACATCACACAAATTCTAGTGCGCAAATATATATATATAAAAATAATAATAAGACAAATATTAAGTCACTGCTTTTAGTCAAAATTATGAAGGTTAAAACAAATGGCAGATTCGGACAGTATTATAATCACCAAGTGATATGATTGGGAAACACAAATTTCTCTAACGACCCCCTGTGAAACTAGTCCCGTCTGAATAAGGCTAAATATAAGAAAAAACCCTTGCAGAAATTAAGTAGAGAAACAAGATGCACTAAGTACATTATGTAACATGGTCACTCTCACTGGTCTACACCAGCATAAACAGCACATAATCAGATTATGTCCATCGCCACGGCCCTTGCTTCTGAGAAACGTGTAGGAGTGCATTGTAATCCATGATCACACATATGCAGATTAAACCTCTGAAGTGCTGAATAGAGCGGAAACCATCACAGCACCTACAGTTCTGTTCTCTCTCACTCTTTCGGGCCGATCAGACACATACAGTTGGGTACAGATACACAAGGACTAAGACAGCATGTGCATGGGTTACACAACTCCTTAAGCACCTCTGAGTAACTGATGTTACCACCTGTTGGTGTCTAGCAGAACTTAACATTTACTGAAAATCTACTCACAAATGAGTTTGTTTCTTTATCAGAACGGATTTGTAGAAAAGTAGCATTACATCACTTTCTCGCCAATGGATCCTCTGCAGTGAATGGGTGCCGTCAGAATGAGAGTCCAAACAGCTGATAAAAACATCACAATAATCCACAAATAATCCACATCAATTAACATCTTGTGAAATGAAAAGCTGCTGGACACATATCCAACATTAATCCATGTTTCCTTTATCCATAATATTGTTTCCTTCAATGAGTTCAAAAGTTGTATTGTCTGAATCAGGAGAAAAATATCTGCACATCAAGCACTGTTTACAACAAAACCGCCCAAACCAGTTCTAAACAAATATGATTGTGAATTTTGATCGAGAGAACAGGAGATGGACTTTTTCACTGGAGGAAGCATTATTATGGATTATGGACTGTTATTTTGGCCAGAAGTGTCAGTTTAAAGTTAAATCATCTTAATTATGGATTTGTTTATGACAAACACACAGCTTTTTGCTTCACAAGGTGTTAATTGATGGACTGGAGTTGTGTGGATTACTGTGGATTATTATTGTGATGTTTTTATCAGCTGTTTGGACTGTCATTCTTACGGCACCCATTCACTGCAGAGGATCCTTTTGTGAGCAAGTGATGTACAGTAATGCTGTATTTCTCCAAATCTGTTCAGATAAAGAAACAAACTCATCTACATCTTGGATGACCTGAGGGTGAGTGAATTTTCAGAAAATGTTTATTTTGGGTGAACTATTTCTTTAATAGATCTAATGGCCATAAATTATTGAAAATTAATAATCAGATCACTTTCATTGCATTATTTTGTATGAAACTTAAAAGTTGCTTTGTTACTCTTCAAATGTTCCACAAATGAATTAATTAGAAATTCCTTAATAGTCTAAAATGAACATGATGCCATAAATACAATTTCAGTGCATTAATTAATTTATTAAAAAAAAATTCAGTGCACACATGTTGTGCACGAGGAGATATTGTGCAATCAGCTCCTGTGGATGAGCAGGAGGAGATCACAACGTATGCAAGGTGCATGTTCAATGAGCTAATCAGACGGCTAAATACCAGCTTGCATATTTATATGGGATTACATGCACACATTTACAGTGTCTAAAACAGTGCAAAGGAGAGCGGTCTCCTCTGGAGTGCTTAGATTGGAAACCAAACCCTGGATTTTAATATTTTGGCTCTACATTTACATCTTCGGGTCCAATTTGAAGACATTTCACATTAAAACAGGAATATAACTCACATTATTTGAAAGGTAATATCCTTTTTTGCAACTTCAGTATATACATATAGCCTATTTAATATTTTGCATTTGCAAAATAAAATCCAGCTGCTATACTATCAGTGTGGCTATTTATACATTTGTTCCCCTATTTTTGTTGCTTAGTGTCCTGCTCCTGTACTCAACTTTAGTTGAACATCCATACATTTTTATAATTCCTCTAAATAATACCAGTAACACAGTGCAGATATTTGTACCCTGAGATAATTTGCAAATAACAGTTTTGATAATTATCCACGCATGAATACAAGTGTGCAAATAGAATATTTACTTTATAGCACATTACTACTTATCCAGGAAGCAAACAGTATATTAGTATTACATATAATACTATTTAGCACTGAAACAGGGCTTTAAATATGGACAAAACAGTCAGATATATACTAAACATGTCTAGATAAACCATGAATAATCTGAGGGATCAAAAGGTAAAAATTCTCTTTTCCAAATGATAATTATAATAAAACAAACAAGAAATTATTAGAATTATTACAACAATAATAATAGTAATAATAACAGTTAAACAGATTTATGATATTATTATAATAAATATAATAATGTAGAATAATTAAATATTACAATATCATTAATATTATCATATTAGAAATTACACATTTAAAATTTAAAATAAGATAGATAGATAGATAGATAGATAGATAGGTAGATAGATAGATAGATAGATAGATAGATAGATAGATAGATAGATAGTTGTATTTGGTGCACCAAATACAGTTTGATGTCATTTCTAAATGTTTAACAACAAAATAAGTCTGTCAAAATGAAATCTACTGATATGGCAATCACTTAAGTGCTCAGTGTTAAAAATATGAACATCATAAACTCAAATTTGAACGGTTGTTGCTCTCACAGATGTTTCCCTGGTCGGTAGTGTTTTCCCTGGAGCCGAAGGTTCCCGGCCAGCGCACTCCAGAGGAGCTGGTGACCAACACTTTGATGCTGGAGCTGGGTGCCATGGTGAAACGGACCGAGCGAATCCGGCTGGAGAAGGCAGCAGTGACTCGCAGACGCCGCAGCTCTTCCTCTGCAGACTACAGCTGGCTGGCCGGTCCTCAGGCACACGTCCCCTACGAGCTCACACCAGGAGACGTGCTGGAACTGCAGAACCTCTGCGCACAGATCCCACCTCAACAGTGCGGCCCGGTCATTGTCAGGTGGGTATCAGTGTTTTTTAGTATCGTTGAGATTATATTTTTATTAAGAGTTTGAATTAGGTTTTTATATTTTCCATTTTTATTTTAAGTTTTGTTAAAATCTTTGTAGTTTTTATAGTCTGTTTTGTAATTTTTTAATATATATATTTTAATATTATATATATATATATATATATATATATATATATATATATATATATATATAATTTTAATTTGCTTTAGGTTTTCAGTACCCCAAGTAAAACTAAATGAAAATGAAAATAAGAAATAAAGATTTAGTAATGTTATTAAGTAGTTATTACAAGATTTAGTAATGTTTTATAAGTTAATGTATTTAATGTGTTAATCTATTTTTATATGTGTATTTGTGTGTACATGTGAAATAAAATCTTATTTCAGTTTATTTTAGTATCATGAATATATATATATATATATATATATATATATATATATATATATATATACACACACACATAGCCTATATACTATTAGAATATTTAAATTAGTAGTAAACAGAAATTGCTTGTTTTACAATTAATTATAAAGAAATGGCAGGTAACACACTGAATTAAACATTACATTTTGAAGTAGAAAGACTAAACAGTATTTCCTTGTAAAAAAAAAATAAATCACTTCAATAATTTTTGTTTTACTTACTGTGATTATTTTTTACAACGTAAATGTACAATGTACAATGAGTTATTTTTATAATTTCCTTTTTCATTTTTGTTAGTTTCAGTCATTTTTTTCTTTTGTCATTTGTGTTATTATTATTATTACTTTTAGTTTTTGTTTATACAGTTTTAATTTTAGTTATTTTAGTACATCAGGTTACCATTAAACTAAACGATAATAAAAAGTATTTCCTTGGCAACTAGCTAAAAGTTTCTCTTTTTTTTCTTTTTCTTTTCTTTTATTTCCATCAAGATTTATTTTATTTCAAGTAACAAAAATGTTTTATGCTGCTTTTAGTTTTACATAGCCCTGGTAGGTATTGCCAAATAAGAGTTACAGTGACAGAGGTGAGTCAAGTAATATCTCTAAGTAATATCTTTTGTTGTTTGTTTAAAAGGTTCAGGAAGCTTGTGTCAGAGTTTGAGCCGGAGGTGCAAGACGTCCCCAAACTGTTCCGGAGCGTCATAAGAAACTGCCTGGATGAGCTTCAGGGAGACGCAGAGCTCCAGAATCGGGTGAACCGTTGGGAAAAACAGCGCAGCAAGAGCCTCTCCTTCGTCACATTTCGATCCAAGTTCCGCACCCTGAACCGCGGGAAGGGAAGCTTCGGTGGTTCCCGCAACAACCTGCAAGAGGAAAACACATGGTCTGATGAAGAAGAGGAAGCAGCTGAACAGGTGGAAACCGCCATGCGCACCAGGAAGGGACGGAGCCTCAGCATGCCAGAGATCACTCCTCTTGAGCAGGCGGCCCAGAGCTGAACGAGAGGAAGAGATGAAGAGAAAGACAGAGGAAAGAAGGAGTTGAAAAGCTTGAAGGAAATGTAGCCTTCAAGGTAAGTTGGCAATGGAGGAGGAAGAAAAGAGGCGGCGGCAAAGAACAAGGGAAGGGGAAAAAATCTGATCCTACGAGACATCCTGAAAGACTAAAACTTATGCTTTCAGATTGCAAGACAAACACTGTTAATTTGTTAATTGAACCAAAGAACACTGGCCTAGACTTTTTTTTTTTTTTTACTTTCTAATGTATGCTTAATTATTTTGAATATTTGGATGTAAATATAAATGTGAATATTTGGCAAAAATGTGTGTATTTTAACAGCTCAATTTTTCTGTGAGAGTGAAGCTCACAAAACCTGTCAAGAATATGTCCAGGTCATATTTCTGGAAGAAAAAAATTAATTAAAAAAATGATAAATTAAGGGAACAAAATAAGGGAAAAACAAAAAGTGGTGGAAAAAAAATCAAATCAAATAAAATAAATTAATTGTATACTATAAGTAATAAATTAACAAAATAATAAAACCCTCAAAAGATGAAATGTGCTGAATTATTAAAACAATGTCAGCTTTCTTTTCACTTTGGCGTGACATATTCCACCTTTTGTGAGATTCACTCAAAATAATCTCTACGACCACAGCGACAAAAGCAACATTAGCCATAATCAGTTTCTCAGATGTATTTTAATATGTACTGTCCTTACATTACAACAGTGTTCAGTTTATACAAGAGATGCAGACCATTCAGCTAAAAAAAGCCTGGAAACAGGAGTCTTCATAAAAAGTGCTCATTAAATAATACACTGTACATCGTTCATGAGTTTGATTTGAGATAGTATGGCATGTGTGGGAGAGAGAAAGTCTGTGATTTACCAAATTAAGAGCGTTTGACCTTGAAAACGCTGCTTCTAAGTGAAGAAGACATCATCTCTGCCAGCTCCATTATTTACAGCTTCACAGCATGAAGGAGCTGATCTTCAGTTCTTTGTGCAGGTGGCCAATATGTTCATCAGGCCATAGTTACTCCTCACAAATGAAGGAAACACATCCAGCGTTCAGTTCTCAGAGTACCGATCGGTTTCATCACCAGACGTTCAGCTCTAGAACAACCAAATCATGCAACTTCCTCTGCACTGGCCTGGAATGAAACATGTCCTGATGTAATGCAGTTTATAGCTTTAGACCTGTTTGGAGTCTCTTTGGGCCCTTTAAACCGCAGTGTGGTCTTTTAAATTCTATAGTACTGTATAAAACACCGGTCTTCATTCGCACCTTGTTTATTACTGCACGAAGCAAAATCATAAGACCAGGCAACTTCCTCTAACTCCTCCTTGTGTATTTGGCAGAATCAAACTCAAAAAGAAAGAAAAAAAAAGAAAGAAACTGAAAGTCTCTAAACAGTATATAACATTACAGAGCCCATATTCAAAGGGCCTGCAATCAGAAGGCCTTAACACTAGAAAGGAGAATCTCATGAAAATGGTCAGAAAATGTCAGACATATTTCACCTCCCACAAAAGAAAATATCTATTTTTTTAGGACCATTTATAAATAAATAAATTTCTTTTTATTTATTTATTTGCATTGTGGCATTATTTCAATGATAACTACGCATATTTCCCACTAAATTCCCATGAATGTAATGTGAAAGAAAAATCTCAAATTTATAAATGTATTTGTACATTGGTACATACATAAGGTAGCATTTGTTGTACTGAATTTAATTTATACTATTATTAATGCTAGATATAATAATCATCTTTATTATACAGCACGTTTTTTTTTTTTCACATTACATATGAGAACTTAAGTTGTCATGAAAAAATGTCATAACGGTCCTAAAATACACATCACTTTTGTATTACAATATAATTAATTATAAAAATACAATTAATTATAAATAATTTTTCCTATCAATTTTTTGGGGGTAAAATATGACTGATATTTCTTTGTGAGATTCACCCATAAGTCTTTGATATAAAAACACATTAATAAAGATTAACAGGGGAATTATTATTATCAGGCGTGTTTTATGAGGAGAATCAGGTCACATTTAATTTACTGTAAAAAAAATGTTATCGCTGATTACGGATAACACTGAGAAAAACCAACTAAACCAGTTTGGAGAATCAAACCACTTGGGAAAAAGCCTTCACTTTTATATGTGATTATTAATAAGAAACGAAGGCTGAAATATTAATGCAGATGTAAATGAAGCTTAAAGAGAACAGAGTGAATCCGAACACCCTCCTCTCTTTTTAAATACACAGTAAATCTCAGTTCCACCTTCATCAGCATCACCATCACCATCATCTTCATCTCCCTCTAGTGTAAGGGAGTGGAAGTCGACAGTGACAATTAACATCTGACTCAAGTTACTCTGACAAAAATCATCCCACCACTGAGCATCAGAACCCCCCCAAACCCTCCCCTGGGAGCCAGAGTCCCCTGCGGCACAGTCCACTTGTGTTTTTGCACATTCGCCCATAAGTCCATAGCCTGTTCCTCCCTCCTTCAAAACCGTTGGCTCCGTTTTCATCCCTCCTTACACTCAGGTTCGTTCATTCTCAGGCAAGGAAGACCACAAAGATGATGAAGAAGATGATGAGAACGAGGAATATCTTGATCATGAGCCAGCGATTGGAGGAGACGGATTGGAAGTACTTCAGTATCTCAGTGTGGGCCATTTCCACATTCAGCTGGGTGTCCTCCACATTGGCGTCGATCCTGTTGTTCAACAGAAACAGACAATGAATATTTGCACACATCAACTTTTAGTCACAAATCCAAGTAAAACTCTCACACTGACATTTATGCCCATTTAAAAAAAATAAAAATACTACTGTGACTAAGTGTTTGTGTGTAGTTTGTACAGCTTGTATATGAAGCATGTACTGTACTGTTGAGTCTGTGGTTTTGCAGTATGTTATTCCTGTGGTGTGTGTGTGTTTGTCTGACCTCTGAATCGTCTCTTCCTGCTCTTTGACCATGTGCGCCAGCTGCTGAAAGATGGAACCCAACTCCACAATGGTGCTCTCGATGTTCTGCATGGTGTCCGCTCGGCTCTGGATATACGAGTCCTACAAAAACATAACAATAACAAAAGGATATTTATCATACGTTGAATGTTTCTGCTGCCTTCAGCTACAAGCAGCAGCCTAGCCTGCAATCCATTCCTAATTTCCTGCGAGACTGATACCTGTTCATCGATGAGCTGCAGCTGCAGAGGGTTTGCTCTAGAGTCCATGTCGATAGCCACCTCTCCTCCCAAACTCCTGGACTCATCCTGCATCAGAACTGAGCTGTCTGCGAGAGCCAAGAAATTGAAAACTATTAGATACAAAATAAAGACACCAAGTGTGCATAACAAACCACAAATAATCTGAGGAATATGAGTCATGACAAGGTGAAAAATTCTGTTTTTCAAATGAATAAATTATAAATAGATAGAAATAGAATAGAAGAGAGACATACATTATCTAAAAGAATTATCTATATAAAATTTAAAGTTTATAACGTATGTATTATAAAATAATTATAATAAATACAACAAATAAATTCAATTAAGGTGCAGGTTGTTAAAGGGATAGTTCTCCCAAAAATGAAAATTCTGTCATTAATTACTCACCCTAACGTCCTTCCAAACGTGTAAGACCTTCATTCATCTTTGGAACACAAATTAAGATATTTTTGACAAAATCCGAGAGCTTTCTGACCCTGCATAGACAGCAAGGGTACTTAAAGTACTCTCGTTGCTTCATAAAATGAAGGTTGAACCACTGATATCATGGACTATTTTGTCTATGTTCTTTGTACTTTTCTGGACCTTGAACATGGTAGTACCCTTACTGTCTATGGAGGGTCAGAAAGTTCTCGGATTTCATCAAAAATATATCTTCATTTGTTTTCTGAAGATGAAGGTCTTACGGGTTTGGAACGACATGATTTTCATTTTTGCGTGACTTATCGCTTTAATACAAAAATTCTGAGAGAATCTCAAATATAAGGAAGTTTTAATTTGTTTACAATGTTTAGTAACTACATAATTACCATTATTTCATAGTTGTGAATGTGATCAATTTACTATGTAGAAAATATTTATACAGAATGAGTAAATGTGTCTAAAGGTTTTCTGCTGATGGCACTGGTAGTGAATGATTGTATTGGCACAGCCAAATACTACTTATTCTATAATATTAACTAGCAATAAAGCATAATAGCTTGACTCATTACTAAGAACTAACTGAAATTAAAAAGCAAAAGCTGGAACCTAAAGGGATAAACGTTCAAATGTGCGAACCACAAAATGAAAATAGCAGTACTAAAGAGGTTACATACTGAAGTTATTGGCGAGCAGAGGAGAGGCCGAGACAGGGGCTTGGGAGAAATGCTCTCTTCTGCTGCGCTGCTGCTTCAGATTCTAAACACACAACAGGACAGATATGCCTCAGTTAAAACAATAAAATAATATTCATTCATTACAACTCAACTACATGTTGTCTTGTTTTAAAACACAAGTTTTTTTAAACAAAAGAAAACTGACAAGAAAATGCAGGTGGTTTCATAGGACCATGATGTACAGTAAACATTGTGCATTTTTGCTTTGCTAAGGATCTGATCACATATTTAAAAACCTAACAACTGCTTGGCATGAAATGATGATGTTCTAAAAGTGTGGCACTGATCATTTATTTATATAAAAAACAAAAAAAAAAAAAACACACTCACTTCTGTTCTCACTTCCAGGACTGACTTGAAATCGTTTGACATTGATGCCAGCTTGGACTGCAACACAAACATTTACAGATAAGACAGCAGGAAAATGAAAATGAAAGGTGTGGTAGTCAAGTCATCTCATGTCAATCAAAATGACATCAACCACCCCTACTGTCTACAGCTAGGGATATTTAAGATAACACTTCCTGGAGAGTCTGGAATATCTGTGCACTGCAGAAATATCAGATATAAGATTGTACCTGCAGGGAGACAACAATTGTGTTGGAATGTGTCTGGATGTGGCGGCCATTTTGCCCACTGCGGGATCGTACAAGGTCTTGCAGCTGCGCTATCTGCTTGTTCAGACTGTTGATGTCCTGATGAGAGACACAGACAGCATATATCAGATCACTGCAAGAGGTTTGCTCTTACACAATATTGTAGTTAGCTGAAGGATTCTGGTAAACACAGATACCAACACATCTACAGGCAACTTCAAAGTCAATAAAGTGAAATAAGCAAGAACTGAGACATATAGAGAATGACAACAGAGATGTCATTAACCTGTTTAATGATGTACGTTAGCTCCTCAATCTCCACTGCTTTATCATCGAACAAAGACTTCCTCTTGGCCACTAGGAGTGAGGGAAGAATAAAAGTTTATAATGACACCAGACCATACAGTGTAAGAAATCGACAATTCAATCATATTAGACCCCAAAGTATACTAGGGGACTGCCAAATAACCATGGAGCAGCATCAGAACAGTACTGTTGAAAACATTCGTCCACCACCAATATAAGAGTCTTGTTACTTACAAATTGTAAGCTTTTCAAGCTTGGCAAATGTGTTGCTCAAGTCTTTCCCAATTCTCCTGTTACGGAGGGGGAAAAAAACAAGGTTTCAGGGGGCAAAGTTGAGGAAGTAAGACAATACACAATTGCACGGAAGCAAAAAAAAAAAAAGACTTGGCAAAGGCCAAATAAAAACATGGATATGCACTCTTACTTGGCCATAAGAGTGAAGTCACTGCGCTGTTTAAGGGCATTAATGGCAGGTTTAGTGTGAGTCCCATTCTGAAAAGACAGAAGAATTGTTTTTTTTTTTAACCAAAAATATAAAATTGTTATTATGCACCAAAATTAACAGCATCATAAAATATCTGTTCAGCCAAAAATGAAAATTTGCTGAAAATGTACACACCCCCAGACCTTCCAGAATGTTAATGAGTTTTTTTTTTTTTTTTATCAGAACAGATTTAGAGAAATTTAGCATTACATCAGTGTTTCCCCTAGTTTTATGGCTTTTGGGGGGAGGGGGTGTTCCGTTTTTTCCCGACATGAAAATAAAGGGGATTTAATATTGATAATAACATTGAAGACATTGTATGATTATTCCTTAAAGATAAGGTTTTAATAGTTTTAGTAGTAGTAGCCTATTACGTTCTGCCCAATGTCTTCAAGTGAAACCGAACTTTTATTTTGACGGGCCGTGAATACCTTTACATTTCTGTGTATATGATATATGAGGATAGTTTTTCTCAAATGCTCATGAAGTGACTATGAGTTGTTCATGTATTTATGTCCTCATTTAGTGAGACGACAGACGTTAATATCACCGCAAGCGTCGTGCGCTTCAGTATGAGTAGTGAACAAACCCGCGCGTCTGCGCCATACATTAACACAGAGACACGCAGAAGTCATATTTAAATAGACGTTTTGCGGCTTAATATTTACAAATAGGAGTGGGAGTGTGCTCACTTGTGTGTGCGCTTACGTTTGTGTGTGTGTGTGTGCGCTAACCGGGGCGGAACTCCGCTGTCCGCGCGATACAGAGAGAGCGACCATGTAACAGACAGAAATGACACGCCGTCGTGCAAATAAGATAAATAACATAAGGCTATTTAGTTTGTTTAATAAAAGAACAAGGTATAGACCTGTTCTATAGGGAAGGTAACATTGAATGACTTCTTTTGTGGTCTGGCGCTATAGAGAAAATAAAATTGACTTGACCTTCAAGGGGGGCGGGGGGCGGGCCGCCCCTAAAATAATGGTAGGGGAAACTCTGATTACATCACTTGCTCACCAATGGGTCCTCAACAGTGAATGGGTGCCGTCAGAATAGGAGTTCAAACAGCTGATTAAAAGCATCACAACTGTGGGAATTTTGGATTATTATGATGTTTTTATCAGCTGTTTGAACTCTCATTTTGACGGCACCCATTCACTGTAGAGGATCCATTGGTGAGCAAGTGACGTAATGCTAAATTTCTCCAAATCTGTTCCAATAAAACAAACGAACAACAACAACACATCTACATCTTGTATGGCCTGAAGGTGAATAAATTGAGCAAAGTGTAACATGAAAATCTAAAAATATAACGACAAATTTTTTACTTCCATGAAAAGGAGATAAAAGGCAGAATCTTCTGTTTTCAATGCAAGGAAAGTGGATGGTGGTTTATACTGCTTTTATGTATCTTGCATAGTGCCTTTTCGGAGCTTAGCAGCATAAATCATCACTTACATTTGATGTATATAAAGAAAAGCTCACATTCTGCCTAGTTTAAATTGTGTTACATGACAGAAAGAAATAGGTCAGTAAATCATGACAGAATGTTCAGTTTTTGAGTAAACTATCCTTTTAAAATTTTATAATGTAAAGTGTACTATTACTTTATCCTTTAAAATACGTAATATGTTACACATAGTTTTAAGCATTTCTGAAAACCACACTGCACAGTTCACTGAATATCCTTTGTATAACACTGTGTTTGCAGATGTATTTAATATTGTCATACCTGTAACTGTCTCCCCTGCAGTGACTTACAAGCCGACTGGAACTCAAGTGTGCGGTCCCGACACGTCATGATAATGCTGCAGAACCTCCTTCCCTAAACGATATCAGGATGTGTATGTGTGACAGTGAGTCTAAAGCAATCCGGCTGCTGTGAAACTCTCTGCTGTCGTCTTTATGAGGGCCAAAGCAAACACTTCAGGCTTAAGATGTTACTAAGAGCTTGGAAGAGCTGACTGTTCTTCAGCGACTCCGCACATCATCTGAGGATCACAGAATGATTCAATCAATCACCTGAACTTTGATTGTCGTTGCTGAGAAGAGACTAAACAATGTTAGAAAGTATTTGACACTTAAAGGGACAGTTCACCCAAAAATGAAAATTCTGACATTTACTCGTCCTCAAGCTGTTCAAAACCAGAATGAGTTTCTTTCTTCTGTTGAGCACAAAAGATGAAATGTTTAAAGAATTTTGGTAACCAAACAGCTGATGGTAGCCATTGACTTCCTTATGTTTCTATCCTTCCCATATTATGAAAGTCAATGGCTACCGTCAGCGTTTTGTTATTGTTTGGTTTTGGTAAACGATGACAGAATTGTCATTTTTGGGTTAACTATCCAAATGCTCTTGTACTTGATAACAAAATATCAATCCAAATGACTACAAATAATGCATTAACTTTTCCTAGAACTTATTTTCAACCACTTGGCATCAAATACAATTCTCTAGGTACATGGCTACTGTCTGTGAATCCAGATAAAATAAGTAATTTATGCAAACACCCTTGTCTGGATGTCACCCCCACACACAGTAATACTTGACAAATAGAAGATCTGCGTATATACTGATCCCAATACCTCAGTTTACCCTTCTTTATAAAATCAATAAGGAAACTCTCTCTAGACAATGTCTACAAACAACCGGACCATCAGTCAGCTGAGGAGAGGTAAACTGAACTCATATGTTATCGGATTATAGGCCACCTAGAATATTCTGGCTTCACGGCTAGACGTTTAATAACACAGATCAATGAAGGACAACTCATTCGTCGCGAAGATATAATCACAAGCTTTTACTTACATGTTCTAAACACTAATTCGATCTTTCAAGGTGTTTACAGGTTTGTTTATGTCTGTATAGCGACTGCCACCGTCTTCAGTCCAGCGGTACGCAGTTCTTTGGCCCAAAACTCGACAATTTCTGTCTTAATTTGAATTATAAACACTCCAGATGAATCTAAACCACTAGCTAACACATTCGTGACATGGTCTATAATCGTTTACTCACGGTTACTGTATCATTTTATCGTTTTTTCCAGTATTCCCGGCTTGTCGATGTTACGGAGGTCGGGGTTTCACTTCCACTCTTTACCGCTTCCGGTGTGCGTAACGTCACTGCCACGTCCACGATTGCGCACGCGCACTGCCGCTCTCCGAAAGCGTGACTTGTGACGCTAATGATAAAATTTTGCAAGCAGGATTAATACGAATATAATTTAAAAGACAAATATTTTCTTATAAATCTATTTATTTTTCTAGCCAAGTTTTTTGTACACAAGTGTAAGTTTTTGTCTGTCAAACCTCTTTTTATAATTTTTTGCAAAGACCTTAAATGTTATTTGGGTACCATCTCTTCTTCTAACAATGCCAAAGCATTAAAGTCTGTTACAATCTGCACAAAGTATAATATTTCAGCTTTTTTGTAATGAAAACCAAAAGGGTCTCAAGGCTTTTCTCTCTCTCTTGAATTTATTTTAAGTTTTTGTTACCCCTGGCTCAATTTTATTTGTATTTATTTGTATTATTTTTATTTTTACTTGCTTTTATTGTACTTCCTTTCACTGGCTTTTTGTCTTCTGAATTAGTGTTTATTTTTGCTCTTAATTGTGACACTGTACTTGATGTTATATTTGTTCAATAAAAAAAAAAAAAAAAAAAATTAATACGAATATAATACGAATATAATTAGAATTAAATTTTTGGTTTTCACTGAATACATTTATTTTTAGACCATTTTCTTGTTTAAATGTTTTATAGCATGTTTACTCTTTTAAGTTAAATCTACTTTTAATATTCTTAGGGATGACATTTAACACAATGAATGTTTTTTAATTTTTAATTACCGGTAATTAATTAATGAAATTCATGGATCTATCTATTGATGCTTTTAATACTCCCAACCACGGTACATCTGTGTTTATTATTGATAATTAATTGAAACTAAAATAATTTATATTTAAAATAGTGCTGGAGCCATTGAAATAATTTTTATTTTACTTTACCCTATTATTTTCATTTTTACCTTTATTTAACGACAAAAAAAAAACAATTAAACAATTTTAAATAAAAAGTAATTTTATAAATACATTAATTTAAAATAAAAACAGGTTTTTATTAAGGTGCATTTTATGACGAATATTCGTGGTTTATAAACATTCATAGACAATTTTATTAGCAAACCTAATGACTGTAACATTTCAAAGCACTACAACACCAGCAGATGTCGCCAAACTAACTAAAACTTGAGAAACTGCACTTGATGCCCATGAAACCGCGAAATGAATCATTTTGAGGTGAATATGGTTTTAAAGATTAAAAGACTACTCATGCACACTGACTAAAACATGTTGTTCCTAGTACACACATCACCAAGCCAAATAACTCTGGTCGACAGTGCTTTTGAAACATAATTGTGATCTTTCATATACCAAAACACACTCATTGTTGTTTTACGACTGGGACAATTCACTTTGACTTTTGTTGTTTTTATTCCATAACCCTACACCTAATCTCAAACCTTAGATTTTCATTCAAACATTTATCATGATTCCTAATCCATTTGTAACAATTGGTTGATTACCAATTTCAGATTTTACCATCCTTAAGTGAACACTTGGTCTCCACAGTGTAGGAAAACACTGACCTACACACACAAACATATTCTCAGCCATTCAACATGAAGCAGCATGTAACCTGTTTGAAGTCTCTTTTTGTGCTCCTTATCTCCTTTGTGCCGATCAGCAAACTCACTTTTGAATCCAGCAAACCCTGTAACTTATCTGAGGATCTGCATTATTTTGGACTGAGATCGATGACACAGCTCTTTTCAGATAGGGTTCAATAGCATCAGTGTTCCCTCAGAGCAGAAATGCTCATAAAAACACATTAGAAAACCACTTTGAGAGGCCTAAATGTGAAGGTTTACATTTTTCTCTTACATGCTGACACATACACACACAGGCTGCGCTCAGACAATGTCGTCGTCTCTGCCAGATAACATCACAACACACACATATTCATGTTGTCCAGATAGCATCCAGGCCTGCTAGAACACAGCTGCTTCAACAAAGAGACGCAAGGAAAACACGACTGATGTTTTATCATTAGTGCCACTTTGGGCACCAACACACTCACACACGCAAGAGCAGGAAAACAATATGGGACTGTGTTTTTAGCTGGAAATGAAAAAAGAGGTGAGCCTGACAGAGGAAGAGGGCGGCCCTGGAAAATATCATTTCTATAATGCCTATGAGAAGACAGGGAGGAAGGGAGAGAAAGACAGAAAGTGGCACAGAAATGTATTCCATCTTCTGGACGGATGAGTCACTCTGCGTTTTCTCCCTCTCCCGTTTTTCGTAATCTTGCGGGCGGGCTGCTAAATTTAGTTCTGGCGCTGAGCCCTGACAGACAGGTAGGCCAGCATCAGCCTCAAAATGAGTCTACACACACTCTGAGAAAACACACACACATTTGGAAACGTGTGCACTGAATACAGACATAAATCCATACAGGCAGACTGCTGCACACACACACACACACACACACACACACGACCTCGCTGCATCAAGCACAGTCATCAAACATGCTGTGAAATATTTATATGAGAACTCGGCTCTGCAGCGTCTCGCTGCAGGTGATACGCTGGAGAGAATGTTCTATTTTGATAATGTCACTGGAATCAGATGTCTGGCTCTCTATTAATACAAAATCCCATTTGAGAATGTGATGAGGGGACCAAATAGTGAATAAAAGCGCCGCTGCCACTCAGCATGATAAAATCTGACCTTTACAAAACTGTCAGCAAGCACAGGCCAACAAAAACCCTTGTTTAAGTCTGTAATATGGCAGAACGTTTAGATTTAGTCTAGATTTATGAATAGTCTCATAAAAACTTTAATTGTAAAATGTATTTATAAATGAAGCCTTTTAGGATTTTTGGTTAATTGTCATCGCATTTAAAGGAATTTTAACAACAACAACAACAATAATAATAATAATAATAAATAAAACATACAATTTTATTGGTTAAAAAATAGGCCTCGTTTTCTACAGAAAAATATAATTAATTTAATTATTATTATTACTATTTTTATTTATTCCAGAAATTGTAATAATAATAAATAAATTCATTATTCATTATCTCTGCAAAATTAAAAGACTATCAAAATGAGAAAATTAAGCCTATTTTAGGATTTGGTTAACTGTCATAAAATTTTAAGAAAAATGAATAATAATAATTTCTTATTAATATGCATCGAAAATATTAGAAAAAATTTATATATGTAGAAAAAATAATAAAAAAGTAATGTAGTAGTAGTAGTATCATCATCATTAAATATAAAATGTTTAAATAAACAAAACAAACATACAGAAAAATGTTAAGGGTTATAAAAGCAGACTTAAGTTTCTTCATCCAAAATTGTTATTAATATTTAACAAAAAATGTTTTATTACTTTACTTTACTTTATTATTTTATTTGATTTGGATTTGATTTGAGCCAGACATTTCTTTGTGAGAAGGACTGATTCACTGGTAGCGCTGCATGTATTTTTAGCAGCCTGTCTTCAGATGTATCACTCCTGTTAAATGCCTAGAAAGAGAGAATAAAACAAGTATCATCAGACAGGAGGTATCAGGTAAGGGTTGTGCTGTTCCACAGGCATTGGGCAGGTGGCATTTGCATTAAGCAGTGTGTGTGCGAGCAAGTCTGACTCAGCAGCAGTCAAGCGAGAGGAGGGAGAGAGATAATATTATTTCTCACATCATTACGGTACTGGCGGCCCTCTGCCCGAGACTCCCAGACCCAGGTGATAATTATCACAATGTTTATCTTTCATTACCGTTAAACGGCAGGAAAAGAGAAGGGAGGAGTGGACGGCACAAAACAGGGAGGTTGAATTGAGAATAAAACACAGACTAAAGCAAATATGTGCTTTCCCTACAGAAAACTACTGTTACATTATCATGGTACAGTGATGCTATCAGATAGTAACACTATAGTACTTTGATATTTGATAAAGTATGGTACTAAATGATTACTATTTACATGTACCATGTTATTTACATCCAAGGTCAAGGTCTTCTTCAAATCATGTTACATGTCCAGTTATAGACCATATTTCCACTATAGATCCAATCTCACAACATGTCCAGGTCACATTTCACCTCAAAAATGAAGTCTATTTTTAGGACCATCAAGACTTTTTGCATTATTTTCATAACAAGTTCTATATTTTCTAATCAGATTCTCATTACCCTGATGGATATTACTTTTGAGTTTTACCCCCGTAATACAACGATTTTCAGTTCATAAACTACAAATATTTAATTACACAAGACAATACAATAAACACTTCTATAATGCTTTTATTTTATATGTTGCCCAATATATTCTATGAATATAGTAATCTATATCTTTGTTTGCAATACAGTAATGAGATGCATAATGAAAATAACAAATAAAAAAGAAAACAATTTTGATTTGAAATCTGACCCAGACATGTTTTTAACAAGTTTTATAAGAGTCACCCAATACTGTGGTAATTTTGCAAGTGAGACTTCAGAATTACCAAATCATCACAAATCTATCTCAAAAATAAGACATTTCACTTTATTTATATTAATATATAGCACATTGTTTTATGGCTGTTGTGTTTTGTATATACTGTATGTATGATCTGACCTACGTTTGAATTTATACACATTGTAGACATAAAGCAGAGCAGGTTATGTCTCTCTGTAACAAATATTATACACATGTTCACACACAGGAGAATTGGGCACAGATGGTATAGCAGCAATAACCATTATTAATTACGTTCAAACACTCAAAGCTTATATCGTGTATAGACTGTGGTGCAGATTGGGTTCTGTTGGGTCTTGATCTACCTGGATACATATCGGACAGATACGGTTCTACGCACAAAATCTCGGAACAAAGCGACAGGGTTCTGGAATTATCTTTACACAGAAGAGATCGGAAACACTGAAGTTCTGTCGGTACATTCATATGGTATGCATTTTGTGTATGTGTTTTATATATTTTCACGGTTCTATAATCTTACTGTGATATAGTTACGTTAACTGTACAGACACAGAGGTAGTTGATACATGTTACTGTTGAGAGAGAGAAAATGCTACGTTTATAGCACAGGATATTTCACACAGAACATTTCACAGCGGCAATAGATTTGAAGGAAAGACAGTCATCACAGACGAGAAAACAGGACAACATATTGACCAGTTCACACAGAGAAGACCTTAAAGTCAACATGAACTCAACATCAACCCTATTTACATTCATTTACACATTCCTGGTCTTATTGTACATGTAAATTATTCTAAGGAAAGCAATATTTGCATTCACATCTCGCATTAAAAACAACTTGCTCTGTCTCTGAAACAACCTTCCTTTCCTTCCGATGTCACTTAGGCCATGTGGGCTATTGGATAATGCTAACCAATAGTCAAACGGCTATTTAGGAAAACTACCATTCAGGTTTGGAACACCCACTTTTCACATAAGTAGAAGTAGTAAATAAAGATTATTGGCCGATGTTTTACAGGAAAATACTATTTTAGTCTTTCTATTTCAAAATTTCACCTTAAATTTATTGTGTTACTTACCATTTGTGAAATTTACTAGGAATTTCTGAGTGAAAATTGTAGTAAATCCTACAACGTTTTTTTTTTTTCAGTGCACCATTCAATCAACTGCTAATGCATAAAATTAAAGGGTTAGTTCACCCAAAAATGAAAATTAGCCTGTGTTTTACTCAAAAGCATCCTAGGTGTATGTGATTTTGTTCTTTCAGACGAATCCAATCGGAGTTATATAAAAAATTTGGTATTAAAACAATTGGGTAAGCAGGTGTTTTTTGTCAACAGTCCAGAAGACGTGAAATAAAGTGCGCACATCCGTAATAAAACATCCCTCACACGGCTCCGGGGGGTGAATAAAGGCCTCCTGTAGCGAATCCATGCGTTTTTGTAAGAAATATATGAGAAAAAAGTGTTTATTACATTTGAAATATGGATATTTATCTTACAAAAATGCATGGATTCGCTACAGGAGGCCTTTATTCACCCCCCGGAGCCGTGTGAGGGATGTTTTATTACGGATGTGCGCACTTTATTTCACGTCTTCTGGACTGTTGACAAAAAACACCTGCTTACCCCATTGAAAGGCTTGGAGGGGCCAGGACAGTTTTTAATATAACTCCGATTGGATTCGTCTGGAAGAAGAAAGTCACATACACCTAGGATGCTTTGAGGGTGAGTAAAACACAGGCTAATTTTCATTTTTGGGTGAACTAACCCTTTAAGTGCCACCCTACATATTTTTTCTCACTGACCAGTTTCACTAAAACTACATCATATACTGAAGTAAAATGGGTTGCTAATTAAATTTCATGTTGACTTTAACACAGATCAGTAGTTTGGGAATGCTGACAACTCGTGGATATCTTATATCTGTGTAGTCTGAAGAGTGAAAGGGTGCTGAGGGGTCCTAATAATTTACATTATTGCAGATAATGACTAAACAAATAATCTGAGAAATCACTTAAAGTGAGGTCAGCCTTGGTCTTGAAATTCATATATCATTCAATAATGCTACATATATGGTGGAAAGAAGTGTTTGGTTAAATGACCACCATTAAAAAATAAGCGATTCTTTCATGTCTAACAATCCTCAACATCGACTGACAGCTACATTATCTGAGCTGCATGATTCTGAGGAAATCAGCCAAAAATACTGAATATTCTCAAATCATCAGTCGCAGCAGTTAATTAAATGTCCCAAAAGAAACATTGCAAAGCATAATACAAAATGCATCTCAATATAAAAAATAAATACATCATACTCCCAACGCTGTGAGATGATTAAAACTGACTTAACACAAACAGAATAGGCATTTCCCTTTTCCTAAAGATTTTCAGAGCTTTTTACTCAAATTCAACACACGGCCGGCCACCCAGCCTAACTCTATAGGTTGGATTAACAGAGATACATAAAAGAAACATTCTTTAAGACAAAATGGACTACAATAACATTAGTATTCTTTACAAAACGAATAAGATAGATAAAATAAATTCTTCTTTCAGTATCAACACAGAAAAGCTTATATTTACCTGCTTGCATTTGTATGTGTACGCATGACTGTGTGTGTGTGAGGGAGAAAGAATGAAAATGAGACAGATGAAGTGAAAAGGGATAAAGAAAGAGACGAAAAATGAGTGTGATCGGGGGTGTGGGAGAGAGAAGACTTGTGTTCGGTGAGCACCAATGGAATATAGCCAGGTTTCTATACGATTGGCATTCTTCTCACTGGCTAGCCAGTGAGAAAAAGCTTTCAATTCCCAAAGGAAGGAACCGAACAAAAAGCAAATCAAACAAACACAAAAAGACTCATTGATACAGTCTGTGAAGCCACATTATGGACTTATAGAGGCCAGGAATAAATTAGGATAGACGCACAGATCCTTATTATGCACAATTCAGACCACACAGACACCCGTCGATCCGTCTAATCGACCCATCCATCCATTTATCACATGCGGAGGGTCAGAGGAGACGTCGGGGATGTTCTCAGGATGAGATACTCTGTTTGTGTAGCGAAACACTTGAGTTCTCTCAACACTGAAGATCTGTCAACATCCATCCCATCAAAAACTCTCCACTTTAAGTAGTTTGGTAGAAAAAAAGGACTCCTTCCTTATTCAGTTTTCCCTTTGAAAGTTCTCAGCGCACTCGTCATCCTTAGCATCACACCAGCTGTGTGTCCGTGCCTATGAGGATCCATTCAGGCTGAACAAAATCCCAAAATTGGTTTTGGATAAAGCTCAATGAGAACACTATGGTTCACTTTTAGTGCATTGAATATTCCAGCGATACGCCTGACCCATTGAATGTCCATAAAACTGTGTCAAATGGTTAAAGGTGATCTGAAGTTTGGATCATAATGGCAAAAAGCTTCAACAGTAGGATCTGGTGATATTCCGTACGTACACGGTACAGAATGAATGAATATGGATCTAATACTGTCGTAATAGTGTGTGGGACATAGCCAGATGGTCCAGGGGGTGGGTCTGTGGTTTGTTCCCGAACGCAAACCCTCTTTCTGCGTGAGACCCAAACTTCAGAGTCCGTGACAAAAGAATAAGCAAACCTTTGACCTTCTCAAAGCTGTGCAAAGTTTGATCAGTGGATTATACGGGTGGTTTGATTTCACTATTCGCTTTGGGTTTCACATCTGAAAGAGAATGAGAGGAGGAAAGAGATTACTCATGTTAAAAATACTGAGCAACACATTACTTCAAGCCTTTCATAAACAACTGTAACCACAATGGTAATGCAGTAAAATGGTTAAACTACCGTTCAAAAGTTCAGGACTGGTAATGTTTTAAATGTTTTTGAAAGAAATCTCTTATATTCACAGAGGTTGCATTTATTTTATCAAAAATACAGTAAAAATAGTGATATTATACACGATATTTGAATATATATATATATATATATATATATATATATATACATACATACATACAGATATACAGTCAAATACAGTATATATATATATATAGAACTGTGTGTTTGTGTGTGTGTGTGTGTGTGTGTGTGTATGTGTGTGTGTCAAATGCTATCAAATGCTTTTTCTTTTCTGCAGGTCACAGATGGAGAAACACTTCCTTGTGCAATAAACTCCCAAATGGAGGGCATGCAATTGTGTGCAAGGGTCTATTTTTAGCACAATAAGCTACATTTGAATTAGTTGTATACTATGTGTGTGTGTGTGTGTTTACCGGCAGCTGTGGTGGTTAAGTGTCTTCCCTCTCTTTGTACAGCTCACCTCCCTCAAACTGCACCTGCATTCACAAGAGGGAGGCTGTGATGTCATCCTGCGGGTGGGGCACGGTGGACACGCCTCTCTGGCAGGTGGTGGAGGGGCGGAGCTAGGCGGTAGAGTGGGAGGGGGCGGAGGAGGGGGTGTAGTTGGCATGAGAGTCCTGTTGGCACGGGAAGAGAAAAAAATCAGCTGTTGGTGTGAAATGAAGAGTGCATGACCTTCATACGCCTTAAAGGAACAGTTGCTATTATTTATTTTACATTAAAAAAGTACCAAAGCTTTCAAAAGGCATGAATATGTACTAAAAGGTACTAATATGAATCTTTTGCGAGTAAATACAGTATAAAGGTGAAAGTTTTGAAAAGGTACCACCCCAGTGACAGCTTTTGCACATTTTTTCTGAGAGCGCAGTATGAGAATAAGTAAATTATGACACAATGTCATTTTTGGCAAACTATTCTTTGATTTCAGTTTCAAGTTGTGAAAACTGTAAAGAGGTCCTAAAGTCAGGAGGAATTTTTAAATAGTAAGAAAAGACTCCAAGTAATTGAGTAACACAATTCTGATTATATTACTGGTTCTGACAAATCCGGCTCCAAGAGAATTATGTAAAACCGCTACAATGGACAAAGAGCACGTCGGCCCTTGCAATCATTAACTTTGCAAAACCAGACCCAAGCCTGCATCTCCACATTAGGCTTGAAATTAAATTCAGTAGCAAGCACAAAAAGACCCATAATGCATTCTGATCATGCACAGCTCTGATCATCTTTTTGGACGGCACCACAGATTTACTCTGGATAGTGTCTGTGACCGCCAGTTCTTTGATGTCTCATTTGTGACATCTCTGATGGGATGGTGGGCTAATGGGGCTGTTTTTTTCCCCTCTTCCCTTTTTTTACTAAACCAAAACTGGAGAGAAGTGTATGGGTGAGAGTTAATTAAGGAAGAATATCAATCATTGTGTGGAAGTGGTTTGAGAGGCACATAGAGCCGGCGGACGGGAGGCCGAGGAAAAGGGAGGGGCGTTCTGGCTGCCAAATTAGCCTGATTTCACACTTGCCACTGACTCCATCCATGGAGGAGTAGATTGATGGATAGCAGGGAGGGAAAGATGGTCCAAAAGAAGCGCCCTCCACTTGCCCTCACCAAAAACCAATGATGAAAAAGCGAAAAAAGAAAAGGAAGGAGCGGAACTGTTGAATTCTTTCCCTGACCAGAATTAATTAATTGTTGTCTGAGTAGAAGTCAATGTTGCATGAATAAACGTGCAATACGGCACATATGAAAAAGAGGGATTTCAAAGAAAATCTTCAGCTCTCACTGCCCAGAAACTCGTCTATGGGATTCATGTACATTGTTGCTTCGAAATAGATTTTAATATTTAATAATATTGATGGTACTAACTAAATAAAGGCAAAACAAAGATTAATTATTAAGCATCTTGCTAAACTGCTCCTATTAAATGTCTATCATTAGTCATTTCTACAATGACAAAAAGGTATCAGAATGTGCCATGGTATTCTTTGAAGTAATTTAAAGTGGAAATATAAATACCATGGTAAATGCATATGGTATTCCATACTGAAGTAGATCTTAAAATTCAGAAGAAAAAAAACATATTTTATTAATCAGCATTTTTTTCTTGTTTTCCAGTAAAATATGTAAACAGTCTTAAAATAAGACTCATTAGAGAAGTAAAATTGAGTACAATATCAATATCATCTCCTTTTTCTTGTTTTAAAGATAACCCTCACTACATTTTGTTAGATGTGTGCTTAAACACATTTTGTCACTGGCACTTAATAAATGATTAAGATGTCCTAAGATTTTGCTTCTCAACCAAATTTATCTTGTTTTAAGAACATTTTACTCAAAATTAAAAATTAAATTAAAATATATATATATTTTTTTATGTAATATGACAGTATTTTTTGTAATAGGAAATGATGAACTTACGTCTTTTTCCCCATGTGTTTCTTTCGCTTTGGTTTCCCCCTTTGCCGCTTTCTACCTTTTCTTGTTGTCTGTGGGCCTTGCCTTAAAAATACAAAATGTAATAAATATAAAAAATAAATAGATAAATAATGTACAATATGATCATGACTCATCTAAAACGTGTTTACACAAAATTTTATGTCAGCATAAAATGTATTTAACTGTATTTCACATTTTTAATTCTGATATTTCATTCAGAGAGTCTTGAGATGACTTTATCAAGTCTTAAGTCTTGTGACTCTTTAGCCTTGGTTTCGGTGAGGCTCCTCAGGGGCCAGTGGCCTAATTAAGCAATAAAATGAATGTTCTGTTCCGTTTCCCAACAAAGGAGGGTTCTAGGTTCTGACTCCCTTCCAACAGTGCAAGACGCACACCAGCTGGACACACACACACACACACGTTTGTTTTTGTGAAAAGTGGGGACATCCCATAGGCATAATGGTTTTTATACTGTACAAACTGTATGTGCTATTGCCCTACACCAACCCTAACCCTACCCCTTACAGGAAACTTTCTGCTATTTCAGATTTTCAATACACTCCATTCTGTGTGATTTATAAGCGTTTTGAAAAGTGGGGACATGGGGTCAGGGCCGTAGCTGGGCTTTGCGGGGCCCCAGTGCAGGTTGTACCAGTGGGCCCTGTTTGAAATTGTTTAATTTGTATGTTTGTTGTATTTATTTATTTGTGCTTTTTACACAATGTTTAAGTTTTTTTTCAAGTTTGTAGGTGTCAACTCCAGGTACAGAAACCGAATAATCAAATGAAAAATAGCACTGCATAGTCTTCACTGTAAAAATTAAATATACAGTCAAACATTTCTCACATTATCACAGTTTATTTGCTATAGTTTAGGAAATAGTAATAAAATATGACAAGAACTCAGAGTTAAACTGTGTCAGGAAAAAAAACAAAAAAACATTTTGATAATGTCAGATAACTTAACTTAGTAAATTAGGCGTGGTCACTTTAAGAGACAATGCAACCATTATAATGATACACTGATTTCTTTCTCCACTGTTTACTTTCACTTAAGACATAACCGGCAGTTTTTTTTCGAGGATACTCTCCGAGACGGTATTTTGACATAGAAGAGACAAATTCGTTGTTCAAGTGCTTCGAGTCGCGTCTCTCTGCGTGCGCCCAGTGCGCACAGAACACCGCACACGGGTGCTGAATTGGGCTCTTTCACATCTTTTTCTGTTTGCATGTTTAAACTGCGATTTGTATTTGTTCGTTCAGGTGCAGGAGGACGAGAAGGAGAACTCGGTTCGGTCTTGCTGTCTGTGAGACGCGGCTCTCTGCGTGTGCCCCGAACACGGCGCGCGAGTACTCAGTTGAGATTTTCTGCGTGTTGTGTTTGAATGCTTTGAACCCTTTTGAATGTTGAAACTGGCAAGGCTTAAAAACACGTGCAAATGATAAGCTTTCGTGACGATGCGCAGCAGTGGCCCGTCAACTGTCCTGAGCGTCTTTTTAGGCTGGCCTCAGCCAGTCGGTTGAGATCGCCAGGGGGCCCCCCCTCAGCCGTGGGCCCCTATAATCGTCACCACCTTTCACCCCACTAGCAACGGCCCTGCATGGGGTGATGTCCTGAAAAGTCACCTTCTCCTTGTAATATCTATGTCATACCCTTGTCATTATACAAATTTATGTCCTCATTTGTCACAAAAACGCGCGCGCACACACACACACACACACACACACACACACACACACACACATACCAAACCAACTGATTAAGTCTTTTAGAAGTCAGAGATATTCTGCAAATTACAAATGCAGTGTTTTATGCCCTCTATAGACAGTCATTACAAACCAAATGTGCGACATAGATCTATTAAAACTTGGGTGCGACATGTAGAATGTATGATGATGACACATATTGAATTGTAAGCTATGATGCAAGTTAAAATAAAAGAATACATCTTTTATGAGCCACAATGAAAGAAATCGCCATGATTGTTTCATGTTGGTTGTCTTATGTCTGGGACAGCTCAAAATCATACAATGTATCCTGGGCAATACTAAGGTATCTTTGTCTACATAAACATATTCTACTGGCATGAACTCACAGGAAATTTAAACAGCTTCTTTATTTTATCCCATGTCAGTTTTACTCTGATTCTTTAAATTGTCCTATGCCAATAATTTTTTCTTTCTTTCTTTTTTCTCCTTTTTTAAATTATTTTTCAAATGATCTTTTTTCCACATTAAATGAACAGACTGGCTGTCCATTGGCAATAAAAGGGGAGAATTACTTGTAAAAACTGATTTCACAGCAAAGAGAAGTGTGAACATGAGGACCAATGCCAAGTTCACACACTACATCCTACTTAAATACATTTTTAATTAATTACCGCAGGCTCTCATCACAGTTCTAATGCCGCTATTGGTTATAATTAGCATATATTATTGTCAGTATAAACACACTTGAATGTGGCTCAATCTTGAAATGAAATTGTCAAAAATAGTGGTATAAAAGTATCATTAGTTGTTTGAAAAGTCTAAATATAAAACGTCATCCCACACGGGGATTTGTGCAACAGACATGAACGATGCCTAAAATCGTGTGGCTCCCTGAGGAGTGTGCAATTACTTTTCTAAGCAATCAGATTTGTGTTTTTTTGACTAGAGTGTCTTGGACAGGACTGTGAAAAAGATATATGGAAAAAGCAGTAACTGTTCTCTTTAACATTAGGGTCAGCGTAAACTAGTATCAGAGCAGAACAGACTGAAACACTTCTGCCTTTCACACACAATTAACTCACCATGCAACCATCTCCATGGAGTTGTGTCTGTATGTGTGTGTGTGTGTGTGTGTGTGTGTGTGAGTGTGTTTGCAGTGGGGCAAGGGGAAAAGAGGGCAAATGGTGTTCATACTGCTGGTGAACCTTCACATATCTCTCTCTCGCACACACACACACACACACACACACACACACACACACAAACACAAATTTACCTGGTTGGCTCTGCATAAAGATTTGCTTTTAGCCTGTAGGGAAAAGACAGACAGTAAAAACAAAATGATAATGAAATTTACAATTAAAAGAAAGATCAAACATTACACACAACACAGCATACACACAGGGATATTCAAGTACTGTTATTATTGCTCATATTTGATCATTTTAAATAAACCCCTAACAATAAGAATTAAACTCTGGGGGCTTAACTTGTTTCTGTGCTGCTAAAAAAAGGGAGCATCAATTATTTTCACTCTTGAGTGCAAGTGGTGCAACGCAAAGCAACAAAACTACATGCATAAATTAATCAAGTTATTTTAAGCACTTACAATGAGAAAAAATCTAGTTTTGCTGTGCTGCAAATGAGGTATAAGAGGTATACAATTACAATGAATTGGGTGAGTAATATGATTAATTTACAAAAGGCTTTGCAATTTATTAAGTCATATTATTAGTTAATAATTGTGAAGCAAAACATCTGGATATGTTAATACAGTCATCACTCATTGGTCCACAATGAAATGCTGCTTGTTATACATTCAAACTAGTACCCTCTATTATCTATAGCAACACAAATTTGTAATAATAATATCCAAAACTTGACAGTGCAAACAGACAACCTAACGCAAAATGGACTGATTTCTAAACTTTCCAAATGTTCTTTGCTTTTTGTGACTCTATCAATTTTTCAAGAGAAGTTAAAGTAATCATTCACCCAAAAATTAAAATTGACTGAAAACGTTCTCTCCCTCAGGCCATCCAACATGTAGATGTGTTTGTTTCTTCATTGGAACAGATTTGGAGAAATTTAGCATTACATCACTTGTTCACCAATACATCCTTTGCATTGAATGGGTGCCGTCACAATGTGAGTCATAAGTTATAAACACAGCTTTTCATTTCACAAGATGATAATTGATGGACTGGAGTGGTGTGGATTATTGTGATGTGTTTATCTACTGATGGCACCCATTCACTGCAGTGCACTCATTGGTGAGCAAGTGATCAGATGTAATGCCAAATTCCTCCAAATCTGTTGCGAGGCAGAAACAAATTTATCTGCATCTTGGTTGACCTGAGCATAAGTACATTATCAACAAATTTTCATCTTTGGGTGAACTACTCCTTTAAGATATGACTTGGGCCAGTAAGCAACCACCCAGAACATCCTGGTATCCATCCAAAATGCTTAAGCAACCACATAACAACCATCCACAACATCTAAATTAGTATTTATTACTCTGCATACTTCCGCATGAGATAATGTCGATCAGAATTGTGTTAATGTTAGTAGTACTTGATTGTGCATATATATTTGTCACAAGATAACGGTTCTAGCATGTGAAAGTGTAAACTTTATGAGTAAGATAAATGTTTTATCGCATGATAACATGAGCCTCAGACTGGACGCAGTTAATAATGTTGGCTGGTTGCCTGTGTGGTTAGCGTGGGTGTTTAAGTAACTCAGGGTTGGTCAACAGTGGTGAGTTCAGTGTGTACGGGACAGATCAGTATTACAAAGAGAGGATAGAGAGGCGAGCGCATGTAAATGCTCTTACCGAACGCTCGGCTCCACCCCTGGCCTTAATCCGAACCCCACAACCTCTGAAAAGGCTTTTGAGGAGAACCTCACAATGAGCCGATAAAGAGCTGATGTTGACAGCTCGGCTGCGCGCCAACAGAAGAGTGTTTCGGGGGTGACAACTTTCTGTGACTGGGTTCAGGAAGTAGTCCTTGGGGAGATGGGGTCATTACCCATGTGACAAACAGGGTGGAAGTGCATTTGTGTGTGTGAGGGGTGATCTGAAAGTCAGATAGGCTTTGGATTGGGGTGTGAGTGGGTTCACTCAGCTATTCTTAGGGGACAAAATTCCCCCTACAAGTTGGCAAAATGTGACAAAACCTTCTTTCTGAGGGTTTTCAAGGCTAAAATGGTTCATAAATATAGTAAATCTTCTAGTAATTATGCTTAATAACCTGACAATGAATAAAGTCGTGTAAACTGTGAAAAACAAATAATTTTTGATTATGTACAATTTCGCTCAATGTTTCACTACCATTAAGATTTTCTAAAATGTTTTTGAAAGAAGTCTCTTACACTCAGCAAGGCTGCATTTATTTGATAAAACGATACAGTAAAAACAGTAATATTAAGAAATGTTATTACATTTTAAAATAACGGTTTTCTATATGTTTTAAAATGTAATTTATTCCTGTGATGCAAAGCTGAATTTTCAGCATCATTACTCCAGTCTTTAGAAATCATTCTAATACGCTGATTTGCTGCTCAAGAAATATTTCTTGTTATTATCAATGTTGAAAACAGTTGTACATTTACATTCAGTCATATAGCATACACTTTTATCCAAAGCGACTTACAAATGACGACAATGGAATCAATCAAAATCAACAAAAGAGTTGTACTGCTTAATAACACTTATTTTTCAGGATCTTTGATGAACAGTCTTTGATTAACATTTTTTAACCATAAAAAATGTATTTACGGTCACTCTTGATCAGTTTAATGCATCCTTGCTGAATAAAAGTAGTAATATATTTAAAAAAACTGAACCCAAAGTGTTTCATGTTAGTGTATAAAAAAAAAATTTCTTACTCGTTATGCAGGTTTGTTTTGATGTCAAAACCTAACAATTTCAAAGTCTTGTTTCTTAACTTTTCAGGTTTTTATAATGATCAGATTTTTAGTAATTATAAGGATTTCCATATAATTGATTTTATTATTTTACAAATGCAAAATGATTTTGTTTAGTTTTGTTTAGTTTACCGTTCCATTTCATAGTGCTTTGTCCAGAATTTTCCAAACACAAGATTATATAATGTGAACTGCCCCTTAGGGTTTGAGATGGCCTGTGATTCATAATAATTAGCTTTATATTAAAACAACCCTAGTAAAAAATAAATATACTAAAATGTATCTGAAGTATATTTATCCCATGCTAAGTATACTACAAATACATTTACATATTTATGTGCTTAATAAAAATACCCTGTAATTGTACTTTTAGCATGCTAACCTGGTATACTCAAAGTCTGCTAAACTGGAACAACTAATTTTGTACTTAATGCACTTTAATTGTTCCGGATGTAGTGCTGAAGTCCCACTAAAGATCCTGAAGTATTTGTTTGTGCTGTGGAACTATGCAAGTATATTTCAGGTACACTTTAAATATCTTGCATTTAAAGACCGATACTATTCATACAATCCTCGTCAATAGAGACATTAAAACACATTTTAGGCTTAATATTAAGAAATGTGCATTGTGCACAAGTGATACTCCAAATAAAGTTGAATTATACTTTGTATATCAGTAAGCCTCGAGAGATATGTCAGTAATATGTTAATAGATTTGAAATTAGTATGAAGTAAATGTATTTTAAATATATTACTTTTTTACAAGGGAATATAAGTCTATTGTATGTTGCCCTTACTGACATTGCTAGGTTAGTCTGTGTGTATGTGTGTGAGCATGTATCTCACCTGCACTCACACTGGTTATGTTCAATAAAAGGCAGCTGCACAAGTTCATGCTTCATGTATGAGGTCCTCATGAGCTGTGGAGTTCAACAAAGTAGGAGTCAGCATTTAAATGCACACACACACACACACACACACACACACACACAGATGCACAATCTGTTCTGCATAGTAATGACTTCATCTTTTATCCCTCAATCTGTCTATACAGTACGTGACCAGGATCCAACCTGATCCATTACACTAGAGACTTCATCTACCCACACTGAATATGTATGACTAACTCATGCTGTGTGTCATCTGTGTGTGTGTGTGTGTGTGTGTGTCTTTCTGGATGTTTTATTCACCATACTAAGCCGTGAGGTTTGAGATCTTGCATTATATGGGGTGTGTTTGTGTGTGGAGGTACTTTGCCCCTAAACATTTGTTATTATTGACGTATACATGTAAATGAGTGTGTAATATGAGTGTTGCATACCACCACATTAAGCATGTGAATGTAAAATAGTACATGTATGTGTGAAAGGTTTCTATGAGTGTTTCTGTGAGTGGTGAAATGGAGAGCATTTTACTGTACATTAACCTTTTCAAAAGTTGAGTCAGTAACAGTAAGAAGAAGACAGTACTTTTAAAATATGAACTGTTTTTAACATTGATAATAATGTTTCTTACGCAGCAAATCAACATATCAGAATGATTTCTGAAAGGATCATGTAACACAAGACTGGAGTAATGGCTGCAGGAAATTCAGCTTTGAATCACAGGTATAAAATATATTTGTCTGTATTTTTGATCAAATAAATGCAGCCTCAGTGAACATAAGAGATTTTAAAAACATAAAAGAAATCTTACCAACCCCAAACTTTTGAACAATGAAAAAATATACAGAACACATCCATAATGTGAGGAACTGCACCTGTGTGAACTCTGCATTAAGTGCACTGGTTTGTTTGTGTATGTACCTCCATTACAAGTGTGTGAGTTTGTGACGGCACACACTCCAGTGCCTCATCGGAGCAGCAGCCTCCACAGCGGCGCAGCGTTACACACGACGGCAGGAAGAGGTGATGTGTCTCCCACGGAAACTCCCGCCAAACTTCCACCAGCGTCTCTCTGGGATGACATCCGCTTCTCTGATACACATCCAACCACCTCACCACTGAGAGAGAGAATAACACAGAAAGACAGCCATTCGCTCTTTATGGAATGTTTCAGGTTCAGCACAGAATCTGTGACGTGCTATTGTATAAACTTTACATTAATGCATTCTGGAAGGTTAATTAGACAACCTGCCTCATCATTAATTTAAAACAACATTATACATGTGCATAAACGGATTATACATTATACATAAATATTGATGCAAGGATCTAAATTATTGACGCAATATCTGTTAGATGGTGTTATCAACAGAATTCCTGTTGATTGATTTTTCTCAGTGTAAACAATCTGTGCCTGGTATCCTTGTGCGTAAAGCATAACATGGTGCAAAATGTTTGTAAGTGATTCTCTTGCACCAGTCTCATGTGAACACGTATAAAGTTCAGGCTGTACTTTCAAAATAGTGTGCATTTTTAACATTTATCTTGGTGCAACACCATCAAATGTACAATAAGTGCATTGTCAGTGAAGATATCTTTGCTTTTACAAACTAAAGTATTTAAATTATTTCCTGCTGTAATTGACAGCATGTCACAGATGCTGTTTATAGAGTCTAATTTATATTTAAGCCAGAACATTCCTTTAAATAGCACCAATATACTGGTACTTTAAAGAAACCAATACACTGATCTGTAATGCACCAGTAATGTAACATAAACAACTTTTTTTACTTTCCAAAACATCTTTTCGTACAATATAGCATTGCTTAAGTACTTTATTGCTTTAAAGACAATGTTAATTAAATTACTGATTCTTTCAGTGGACTTCCAATAAAATAAATAGTTGCTGAAATAAAGGTTAACATGCTACCATACAAAAGTCGCTAATATAACAACAGTAATATTGTGAAATATTATTATGATTTAAAATAACTGTTTTCTATTTGAGTATATTTCAAAATGTAATATATACACTGTAAAAAAAAGTTGAGCCAACCAGCTTCAGCAGATTCTTGAGTTTTCTCAACTTGTCGTTTTAAGTTAATACAACAAAAATTTGAGAATCTCCCACAAAAATAAGTTGAGCAAACTCAAAAATCTGCTGAAGCTGGTTGCCTTAAAATTTTAAGTTGGCTCAATTTTTATTTATTTATTTATTTTTTTACAGTGTACTGTGATGCAAAATTTTCTCTAGTCTTCAGTGTCACATGATCCTTCAGAAATCATTCTAATATGCTGATTTGATGCTCAAGAAACATTTCTTATTATTATCAATGTTAAAAACAGCTGTGCTGCTGCTTTAATATATTTCTAGAAATCATTTCTTTTCCAGTATTCTTTTGATTGCAGAAGTCTTTTGTAACATCAAATATCTTTACTGTCACTTTTGATTAATTTAATGCACCCTTGCAAAAGAAAACTTCACGCACTTTTACCGTGGATTTTATGGGTGCAATGTAATGACACAGTAGCTGCCAAAGAGGTATTCTGCCATGAGCATTGAGGACCAGAATGAGTCATTTTATTCTACTCTGTTTTATTATATGTGACCCTTGACGACAAAACCAGTCTTAAGTGTCAATTTTTCAAAATGCTGAATAAATAAGCTTTCCATTGATGTATGGTTTGTTATGATAGGACAATATTTGGCCGAGATACAACTATTTGAAAATCTGTAATCTGAGGGTGCAAAAAAATCAAAATATTGAGAAAATCACCTTTAAAGTTGTCCAAATGAAGTTCTTAGCAATGCATATTACTAATCAAAAATTAAGCTTTGATTACGTTAAGAAATTTACAAAATATCTTCATGGAACATGATCTTTACTTAATATCCTAATGATTTTTGGCATAAAAGAAAAATCAATAATTTTGACCCATACAATGTATTTTTGGCTATTGCTACAAATATACCCCAGCGACTAAAGACTGGTTTTGTGCTCCAGGGTCACATATATTATATAAACACACTAAATCAGTAATGCACCTATGTGAATAAGATAACAAAAGAAAGCAAGGCTCAATACCTTCTCCAGATTTATGGCTCTCTGTTGGCATCCAGTGGTCTGACTAGAGGAAAGGACACAGACAAAGCGTCAGACACAACATACAGCAAAGATAATAACAAAAGCACACACTCTATATGGTGCCATGAAGAGCTGATTCCAGTCAACACAATGCTGAGAACATTTTCTTATAATGCATTTCTAGTGTTTATTTGTGCCAGAGCAGCATAAAGGTGGATGTTAGCACACAAACAGGTTCACACAAACACGCCCCTCATATGGCGAGGTCCGCACACTGGAACAAGGTCACCGCTGAGGGAGAAAGCAGACTTTGTACTGCAGCGCAAATAACACACAGATACATGGCTTCCTTGCACCATGTCTGACTGCTTACTGTGTGGGTAGTTTTTCTAAGCATGTGTGACAATCGTATTATAGGTGATTTCACACTGATATAGGCTAGCACATTCAGTTTATACCCTGTGTTTCTGTGCATTTATTTTGTAATGATGACATCAAATAAAGGTTTGATGTAATTAAGTGCAATATTAATCAGAAAACAGGAAGATCATTGCACGGCAGTGACGTATGGAGAGGCGTCTGCTGATTCTGTGTTGCAATACGAGGGTTGAGTCAGTCAATTCCTCATCTACCTCCTGCCTCGGTGCCATTGTGAAATACAGCAGCCAGCTCAGAGCTGGCAAGGCGACTGGCACACATACACACTTTCACACACACATATTAACATTCACTTTCTCTCTCTGAAATGCACACACACTGAAAATCACAGCACTGCCAGGTTTTTTTTTTGCAGCAGTTGGCTGGATTTGGCTGTGTCAGCCCTCTCTTTCTAAGAGCCCTTGAGTTTGAGCACCAATCATCAGCTCAGCTGCCTCGCTCTCCCACAATCCCCTCCACCTGAGGCCCGTGGGTCAGTCTGGCGTCTGTGAATGGAATTGAGCTCTAAGAGCTGAGCTTTTCCAAAATGAACAGCAGGTATCAGGCACTGCTATAGCCACATGGAAAATCTGGGATTTTTTTTTTTTTTTATTTAAAACTGAAAATGAACTGAATGTTTTAAAAATTCAAGAATTAAAATTAGAGAAATATGATGTAAAATTCTGGACCTCACTGAAAACAAATTGGTGTAGTTTTGTTACCCAGAAATTGCTAGTAAATGATTACATATACATGGAAAGTAACACATTGAATTGAATGTGAAATTCTCAAGTAATCCATGTTTAATTTACTTAAATTTACTAATTTAATTAACTTCCAGAGATATATATATATATTTTTTACAATGTATTTCTAGGTCATTAATTGAATATAACAAATTTCTGACATTAAGCATGAGAAATTCTTTCTAGAAAAGTTTTTTTTTTTTTCATTTATTGAAACACAAGATGCTCTTTGAATCATCTTAAATCATGCTGGAGAACACGATCATCAGGTTTTTCTCATGTCAGTTATAATACTGTAGTCATTAAAGCAAAAGGAGACAAACCAAATACTAAGATGTTTTGAAATTCACCTATAATGTTTAATATCCACTCTCAAAAAAAATGCAAGATATATTTTCACTAGTGGTCTCAGACTGCACTGCACATGCTGGATTGCAAACAGAAAATGCTAGACATCACCATCACTGTTGCCAGAGCTGTGGTTTTCCCGCACATTTGCGCTATTTTAAAAATGCAGTTGCGGGAAAGCTTTTTGGCCCGGTTTTTTTCAGAGCTGCAAAAAGTTTTTCTGTAGACAAAGAACAATGAAGATAGATCTTTTTAGTATATACTATGTTTTACTATCTTTACTTTATGTGTATTGATCCTTTAAATTAATATCTGGCAACCTAAGGACCTCAAGTATAATGAGAAAATATGGGGGGGCATGTTTGATGTCAACTCACAATCTAGAGATTATGTGAGTTTCGCCCACATCAGGAATTGGATTTTAAGGCAGGTTAACTGAGTTTGGCATTATGGATTAATTGCACAATGATGCTCATGTTAAGACAAAACAAGGGTGACTGTGGAAAGAAGAGCGAATGAAAAGAAAACAGTATGTGGTCTATTAACAATGGTCCTGAGACCAGAATAAAATATTGAGTTTATTGCATGTGTACAAACTACAATGTGTTAAAAGAACTGGGAAAGTAAAAGGACAGCATGAAAAACTAATTTATTGACACAGCATTTTATGGATGGCTATGTCAGTTTATCACATTGTGACAGTGTTATTCATTTTTGTTACTCGCATTTTAAGGAATTTATCTAGAAAGCAAAAACCAAACAAACAAACAAACAAAAACAAAAAAACGCTGAAAATTAAAAATCAACAAAAAAGCAAAGGAAGAATTAAAAGTACCAAAATAGAAGGGGTATAAAATGCCAAAAAATTATGAAGTTGCAAACTTAGAATATTGGAGTATCTTTTACAAGAAAATACTGTTTCAGTCTTTATATTTCAAAATTTCTTGCTTAATTCCCTTGTTATTGGCTATTCTTTGTAGCTACTTGTGAAATTTACTAGCAATTTCTGAGGGAAAACTATTTAAGTCAATTTTTCCAGTGTAGTTTTGGGCAGAAAATTTGTTTGGGACCTGGCAACCCTGATCACTGCCCACCTGGCAATAGCAACTTCAACATCACTGAGCATGTGACAGAGAAACCTAAAGGTCACAAGGTTAGACTTCTGAAAATCATGCCATACCTTACCATGCATTTGAGGTGCACTTACACCAAGACTGGCAGCATGCAATGTAATGCAATACAACATTTCGGAAGGTTTACATTTCACAGCATCTTCAGCATCATCAGATTAAATATACCAGAGCCAAACTGCAGTCTAAAATAAATAAACCAAGTTTCGGCTAAACACGACAGGACAAACGATGAGTGGAGCTGCATCATTACGAAGACTTATGATATGCATCCATAAAGCAGAGCTCCGGTCACACGTACACCGACCACATACCGCTGCGCTTACGAATAACGGAGAGGCGCAAATTCAGTGCATTCTGCCTTCATATGCTACTATATCATCTCGCAACGCTGTTGGTGCTAACAATAGGTGTCGTATACTGGCCTGATGGCTGTAATGTTGACAAAAGCTTGTTTAAGTGAAGATAAAGAAAAGACGTGCGTCACTGTCAATCCTTCTGAGACCCAACCAAAAAAAAAAAAAAAAAAAAGTGTTTAGGACAAACAAACATACTAAAATACATGTACATTAATTAAATATATTATTAAAATATGATTTTAATAAGCACACAAAATATTATTTTACACCCACGATATATAGTAGATATTGAATACTGAGAAAAACTTAAAATATTATACGCATATTAAATTACATATATTTTCAAAAAATCTTAAAATATTCTAGCATTATATTATAGGCTATTGTTTTATTATTTATATTATTATATTGCACCACAATGCATTGATATTATAATACAGGCCACACCCCCATGATGTGCTCTTTGACACCCTCAACTCGCTTTAATGTGTTCTCAGACAACACCAAACACAAAACATATGTCTACTGATAACTTAATTGGTGGCTTTTATTACAGCGTTACATCTTCAAAAGCAGCACCTTTCCCATCCTGCCAAACGTCAATGACCGTCAGGTTATTTCAACACATAAAATGTGCAGAAGATTGTTGTGCATTAACTCAGCTCTATAAAGTACATTTTACAAGCAATAGTGAGGAATTAAAAGATACTTATCAAGTGTGTGATAAAAGACAGCCAGACCAGAGAAGTTAAATTAATTCAATTTAAGCTTAGATTTTTTATTTTTTATTTTTTAAATGAAGACTACACACTTTAAAATAAGTACCGTAGGAGCACTGCAATGCTACCGTCTAATATTTTAAATGATTACAAATATATTATTATAATTAAAAACATGTTCTTACCGGTGTTTTGGCACATTGTGTTGGTATTCTGGTAAGTGAGACGAACTGAAACATTCCCAGAATAACTCTCAGCTTGATCCCCATTGTTTGAGTTCACCAAGAAAAGTCAGAAATAGTTGCGTAAATAATATATAGCAGGTCCAACGTCCAGTCCTTACAGTTGTCAATTCTCTATGAATGATTATTCCACTTTCACATCCGAATCCAACATCTTTAATCCAAGCAATGACAATTTACTCAGTAGATTCTCAAAAAACAAGGCAATTGTCATCCCTGTCATGGCTTAACGAGAAAAAAAAAAAAAGACAAAAATGAAATATCTGAAGTTTCAAAGTAGGTAAATGAACAAATAAACAACACGGACTCCTTGAGTATAATATCAGGCTTTTGAAAGGCTCAAGATGGTTGTAGGGCGTATTTATTATAAATAACTAGCTACAATAAATCCCAATATATGTTATTTTACAGGAGAGTTTTCCATGCATTCCGCGTATTATATTTATACCGGCTCCCTCGCAGCAAAATTCCCGGTGGCACTAGAGTACGTCCTTATTGTCCAGAGAAATATATCCGGTAACAAATAAATATATCCTCAAGAATCGATGTTATGAGCCTCCTGAAGGTCTCTGTGTCTCCCGTCTGGCATTTCAGACCCGCTTTGTGCGGCGCATCCCGTGCTACTGTAGGTCACCAGAGAAATCATGCCCACCAAAACCCATGATGACGCTTTGCTTGTCAGACACAAGATCTTATAATTAAAATGTTCGACATATACATAATCTACAATGTCAACATGCGCAATGCAACGCACATGCGTCCAGATGAAATAAGAATGAGAGAAATGCACCTTGATATGGTTAAGGTCGTTTTCTCCAGTCTCTTATTTGCCCTTCAAGACTCACACGCTCCGCAACTCTCGGCGCGCGTCACCGTCTCGCTCGTGGAACTTTTCTCTTTTTTTCCTCCTGACGCGCAGACTTTGCTCGCGCGCAGAACCGCACAGGTGTAATGCTCGCGCATCGCGAGGTGGACAATTATTAACCGACTCCCCCTGTCCATTTCTGAGTGCTTTACCCTGTGTTTTGGGTTCTTTTTGAAAAGAAGCATGGATTTTGCAAAGAATCGATCTTTTACAAACAGGATGTGGACTGGTTGATATATAGCGGCGGCAAACAGTTAAAAGCGAAAGTGCGCGTTTATTTCCTTAAGGAAATAAATCTGTCTCACCCGAGTAGGCCTAGCTACCTAGTGTAATCTGGTTGATTCCGTCATATTTAATAATGACTTGAATAAAATCAGTTACCACTTGAATCACATTTTAAGTTTACTAAAACATTTTTAGAGTGTAGAAACGGCTATGACGCGAAACACCTGTTCACCTAGCTACTATATCACTGCGCAGCACCATTGAAACTAACTATCAACCGGGACTATATTTTCCTGCGGAAGAATGAAACTTAAAGGGACAGTTCATATGCCCTCATTTATCAACTTTGTCGTTTCAAATTTTTCTTACGTAAAAAAACATATTAGTACAATTTGTGAGCTGTTGTCATAGAATTAAAGCAAATGGGAAAAGTTAAGTTTAAGCTCAAAAAAAAAAAAATCATAATAATTATAAATATTACAAAAAAAACAAACAAAAATCCTTTTTGATTTTTTACCCTGACAATCTTGCTTGACAGCCATGGCATTTGCCTTAAAGTATGGAAAAGAAAGTTTTGAAAGGTTTTGAAAGACGTGTGTATATGTTAATGATAATAATTTGCATTTTTGACTTAACTATTCTTATTTAGTTTTATGTGATAGGACTCATTTTTGCAGAATTTTAAAATTCAAATGCTGGTTACACTTGCGGAAATGACAAACTTTTACTTGCTAATTAAATAGAAACATGTTTTAAACCCACGCTTAACAATGACCAATAGCCATGACTATAGACAGAGTTTATAAACAAATAAATTAAATTAAATTTCGGAAAATTTGTTTTAAAACCATTTTCTAAAGCAATTAAGAAAAACTTTTCTGTGCATCAACAGCAATTACTATATTATAAACAACACATCCTTAGAAGTCACTACTGTGACTTTATTTTCAGGTGTAAACTCGAAATTAGGTTGAACAGCATCTAAACGGATTGATTTAACAAACCTGAACCCACTCGACTTTGCTCGCATGTGAAGACCCTCAACATCACCCACAGGTATGTTTGGGTTATACCGAGCAAAAAAAATAAAAAATCATGTGGGCTGCAGGAATGCAGGCTGTTCTATCTCTCCTGGACTGCTTACAGCATTAAAGCTGACAACCGCAAAGAACCCTTTCAGAGTATGACTATCTAAAGGCCTTCTGGAAAATCCAGAGTGGTCAGGAGAGAAGGTCCAGCCATAACATATCCAAATAAACAAACCGGGCCAAGGTCACAAGATTTCACCATTGATACTGCTGAACTGTGGGCGATGTTGTTAGTATTTCTGTGAAGTCTCTCCTGACGGTGCACTAAAAGAGTTTAGTTTTAAAATGTCAAAATGATAGGTGCTCCTGTAGAGACAGACAAGCAGAAAAAACATCATCAAAACTGTCCCTGACTCATTCCTGAAAGCTGGTATCTCCAAGATCAGACCTGAGCAGAGAGGAGCACCTGCATATGGGCCCATGCCATATCAGAAAACCACATCAGACTGAGTCCTGGGCCGTGGAGTCACAGAACAGCCCAGATCATTAACATCTGCACAGACTTTGGGAATGTGAGGCTTCTGTGACATTTTTCTGCTGTGGTGGATTCTAGAATGTCAGGAAAGAACATTCCCAATTTGCAATGACGTAGTAGAGGTTTTTGTTTGCTAAGAGGAGTTAAAAAGTAGGGCAATAAACAATAACAACCAAAGCAAGTCTATACGGGAAGGTGAAAAACATGAGTCAAATCAAATATGCAATTGCAAAAGTGTTGCTTACCTTAGCAAACATCACTTACAATGCTTCTGCAAGTATATGCTATGGATCAAAATTTGGGGGCCATTAATTTAATTTAATTTTTTAAAGAAAAGAACACTTTTATTCAGCAAGAATGCATTAAATTAATCAAAAGTGACAGTAAAGACATTTATAGTGCTGCAAAACTTTCCAATTTTCTTTTAAATAACTTTTCAACACTGACAGTAATAATGAAGTTCAAGCAGCAAATCAGCATATGATTTCTTTTTGTGTTTCTGAACACTGAAGACTGGAGCAATGACTGCTGAAAATTAAAATGTGGCATTAAAATGTTTTTAATGCCAAGTTCTGTCATGAAACTCTAGATGGCACAGGCTTACGGTTCGTTAATGCCAACTGATGATATTCACAGCATTAAACTATCTGGCCCAAGCTGATTGGTTCATGTTGCATACACAGCCAATAAGCTTGCTACTTTACATTTGAATGGTTGGTTAGCACACTTTCAGAGTTCCTCTGAAACCCTCCACCTTCCCCAGCTCCACCTGTACAGATCTGCTACAGGTTATATATGTTACTTGTGCAGCAGCAGTAGTATACTCACAGCATCATATCTGCGCATGTAAATGCAGTATTAAGTTCCTGTACTTGCGTTGCAGCAGCAATACTCTACAACAACAGCAATAACCAACAGCAGCAGCAGCGTAGCAGATCTATTCCACCAAGACCAAATACATTAATATTGTCATGATACATCTGCATTTTTGACCAAATAAATGCAGCCTTGGTGTGCATAAAAGACTTCCTTCAAAAACATAAAAAAATCTTAACAACCCCAAACATTTGAATGGTTGTGTATTAGAACAGTGAAGAAGTTTGCAAAAAATATCTATAGAAACACAAAAATACATGCAGATGAAAAACATTACATAACTGAGATCCATCTCATCTTTAATTATTGATCACTTCAAAACCCAATTACATTAAGGCTTGCATTAGAGTGATTTCACACAAAATCAATATTTGATTTACAAAGATAAAGGCGCTCTGGTGAATGTCTAATTCAGAATTTACATTAAATGTCAAACCCTAAAACACTTTTCCATTATTCGAAAAAGGTAATGACTTGGATATCTAAAAAGACTTCATTTTTGGGATCTATGCCTTGTGACAACAGGGGTTTGCGAAGAGTTTGGATCCAGAATAAGGGTCTTGTTCGATATAATCTTGCTGTATAATAAATAACTTGTATGAAATGCATTTGATATGCAGCCTAGATCTATTACACGGGTAAAAGAAACTTCTCATTACTTGCCAAAGACCCATTCACTTCCTGTTTAAGATAAGATTATTTGATGTTGCATTCAATATAGTTGGAAAATAACCAGCACCTGAAATAAAACGCCCTGATCTGTCCATCTGTATAATATTCTTCCATGAGAAACTCTCTCCCACACACACACACACACACACATTAAGCTTAACAAAGTGCACAATGTACAGTGTTTTGATGAACTACTTTATCAGGAATGCAATGTTTCCATAACACCCTTTCCAGGTGCAGTTACAATGTAGCCTGCAAATGCAGGCAATACAGTAAGAGTACAGGTGTTTAAAACACCTCATGAGAAGCCATGTTGGCCTATAATCAGCCTGATTTGCCTTGCAGCCCTTGTGACCTTAATCTGACAGAGTTGGGTGAAAGTACAAGGGCTGAAATATTGCTGCGTTTGTGGATTTGACACACTGTGACCCTAGAAAATTTTATAAAAAACTATACCTACTATAACACAAAATACAATTCACTCTTCAACATTCATCCACAACCTACACTCTCTCCATAACCCTGCGCGATGAGCTTCTTCTAGATTTGTCTTTTCCTTGCTTTATTTCTCTTCTCCATTACTGCGGATCTTGTATCTCTCCAGGAACTCGGCGTGCTTCTGTCTCAAGATCTCCTGCTGCATCTTGAAGCCGTTCACTCTGAGGAAAACCAGAAAGCAGCATGGGCAAATACATTTTTGACAATTTCTAAAGAAAATATGAATGCGCTATCACACGCAAAACTCACTGTCATTATACAAGATCATGTTTTACCAAATGAGAGGTTATGAGGGAGTTGATGAAGCGCTAATAATTATATATCAAATGTAAAATTTAAATAAACAGGGCTGCACGATAATCTAGCTTAGTGCAATTATGAACCAAAGGCTGTAGTCTGTGCTGTGTGTTTCACAGTGAAGCGCAGCACTGTGTTCAGTGCACATACGAGCAATTAATGATCCAGTGTTTTCAGCATCTCAGAATTCACTCCATCTCTGCATGTTCTGAGAGTTTAACATTCATCTGGAAAGGCAACATGCAATAGGTTTACTTTATTTACATATCTGCAAGAACATAATCAAATGCACAGCTAGCCATGGGTTATCCCTTACAATGAGAATGTAATATTGACTGAAACGCTATCACAATTAAAGAGAGTTCTGTCAGGACCACTATCATCAAAATGATTGACACTAAACATAAGAGTCTGGATTGGGGGTAAGGTTCTGTTCTGGGCAAAAACAGAGCAGACCAAAGCAGATATCATTAATGTTCTTAAAGATATTTAACTGTAACAACATAATTCATGATAAAAGGAGTCTGATTCAACAAGGAATATCAGAAAGCCAAGTCCTGATTGTGGCGAAAGGAGGAGTTGGGGATGGAGGAGGGTAATTTGCTCCTGAGCAAGCGATAAAGCTGCTGAATAATACTGAATAGGCCTTAAAGAAATGGTGTGATAGGCCGATAAGATGTGGATCAGCTGATGAAAGCTTGACTCGCGTGACCTGCCAGAACTAACGCTATACACTTGATTTTTGATTGTATTTTAAAGTTCAACAACAAAGTCAAAATAAAACAGTAAAAAATGAATAAATAACTAATCTATTTACTTGCACGTCATGTGACCGTTAACTTGAAATATTAACTTAAAATCTCTTCAATTAAATGTTTTACATCTAAGGAGGTTTGGCTGACAAAACAAAATTAGGGGTTCTTGTTACTTATTTGTCCAGTCTGATTTATAATATTACAGTCCCACAACACAGTGCCATCATGCAATTTAGCATTATCCTAAATACCATTTTTTTGCCTCAAAATTCTCTGCCTTTATCCAAAGCAGATACTTTTTATCCAAAGTGACTTACAAATTACATTTACCTTTAGTACTTACACCTCATTAGGGGGCTGACTGAGTTGCTAATAAAGAACAAATCCATAAAGGCTGTCAAATCACATGAGATGAATCTATAATCATCTTACTTTATCTCTCCTTTACATGTTAACAATTTATCCCCTAACGGTTTCAAACGCTACAGCTTTTGTATTCAAAACCTCTGATGTGCCTCCTGAGGCGACACGTGTAACTTCAAAGCGTTCCCCACCTGGCTCTTTCTTTGGATGTGTTGTAGATCTCAATGATGGCTCTATCCTTCTCATCCATGAAGTTATTATGGACCTCTTCCAGTTTCCTGCATGACAGACCAGCCCAGGGGTCAAAGATGAACAGATTTACTGCCAACATATATATTTGGAGGGGTGAACAGACATCCACGACGTGCCCACAAAACTTTAGGGTCGCATTTAAAAGGGCACACGGGCACTGACAGGGCAATAAAACATTTAATCATTTTTCAAAACATTTTAAGTGCACTTCTGCTACGCGTCAAACGAGCAGTGTCTGTTTATAGAAGATACTTAATCTCAGTCTCCTGAATTCAAGGTGTAAAAACATTTAGCTGATACTGAAAAGCATAACTAAACATCAGGGATTATGGGAAACCAGTGAACACGCTCTACTGGGGTTTGTCTGGCTCTGGGACAGACGAAATGCGTTTCAAAAACAAAACATCATTATCACGTACTCATCAGAAAACCGACACAAGAACAAAAGAAAACATTTTGCACTGTGTTTCATACAAACAGCTGCAAAACACTCACTTATCAGTGCAGAATCATTCAGAGTGTGTTGGAAAATATTAGGATGGAACGCTGTGCATGTTGATGTCAATACTATGTATTACAGCTTACCTGAACCCAAAGTAATGTACGGAGAGACTGAGTAGCATGGTTAGCGCGCAGTAGCCCACCAAACGCATGTTACGTTTCTTGCTCTTTTCCTGCTCCTCAGCCGTGTTCTCCTGAGGCTGGGCCTGTCTGAACTGCTCCCAGTAACGCATGCTCTCTGCAGCCTCCGCACTGACAAACAGAGACACAACACAGGTATTTCAGCCACTGAACCATAATCTTTTGTAACATGATTCTTAAAAATAAAGTTCCAAAAGGGGGTTTAAGCAGTGATGCCATAGAAGAACCATTTAGGTTCCAAAAAGAGCCTTTCAGTGAACAGTTCTTAAAAGAACTTAGTGTGAAGACAAAGATTCCACTTTTAGGAATCTTTTGTACACTGGTAAGGTTCTATGGATGTTAAAGGTTCTTCATGGAACCAATAAAGAAGCTTTATTTTTAAGTGTGTAACACATATACTCAAAATGATCACTGTCAACATCACATGTCTCTTAAAAAATATTTCTGTGCATTATTCAACAAAAATTGTTTTCATACTATTACCTCAAATTGTACAAACATTATTTTAAAATGACAGAATATTAATATTAGCCACCAGATAGATTATTACACATTCTGAAGAAAATGCGACTGGTGCTTATCTGTGCAAATCTCGTCACCATGATGATAGGATGCTCTGAGTGGTTGCTAGGGCGTTGTTATGCAGCTGTTTAAGTGTTCTGAGAGGCTTTCAGCATGCTTTTATGCAGTTGCTATGGTGTTCTGACAAGAGTTGCCACCTTCAGCGAGGCAAAATAAGGGACACCTATTCACGCACCCCCATAAAAAAAAAAAAAAAACATTAATATTGTTGTTTTAATTTGATTATTTATAATCTTTAATTATTATTATTCTTTTTCGACAGTTCTGCAGCTGTTACCTGGATGGGATGAATTTTTTTTTTTTTTTTTATAATTTGCTTAAATTTGGATTACATTATGTAATTATTTGTCCCATTTTTAAAAATCTAAATAATTTACATTTAAAAAAAAAAAATTAAATGCCAAATTGTATATGACATGATTGTTTATTATGTATTTATGATTAATTTAAATGATAAATTAATAAATAGGGTCTAACATTAATTATAATCTATTAATTCATCTGTCTAATAAGATCTAAAAATATAATAATTATGTCTACCAAGCTCTAATAATGTATGGAATATTATATTAACAGACTATCTAAATTTGAATTAAACAATAGGCCTATACCTTTAGAAGCACGGATGTGTCTGTCACTTTAAAGGTATGGTTCACCCAAAAATGAAAATTCTGTCATAATTTACCCAGGTTGTTCTAAACCTGCATAAAGTTCTTTCTTCTTTTGAACACAAAAGAAGATAATTTGAAGAATGCTAAACAGCTGCTGGTCATTGGAGACCAGAAACTGTTTGGTTACCCACATTCTTCAAAGTATCTTCTTTTATGTTCAACGGAAGAAAGAAATTATTACCGGTTTGGAATAAGTTGTGGGCGTGTAAATGATGACAAAATTTTCATTTTTGGGTGAACTATCCCTTTAAGTCAGACAGCCCACCGTGAACAACGGAAATGCTTGTCTGCAAGCAAACTGCGCGTTCATCATTAGTTACAGGACAGACCCAATGATTACTTTCCCATTCAGCCCTACATCTGGAGAGCCTTTTGTTCAAAAGGCGGATGTGTGCTCCTAGATGTTTTAAACAGTGCAGGTTTAGCGCATGCTGTTTTAAAGGCACGCGATCTGGAGACTCCATCGTTATGGAAACAAAGATGCCAAAATGCAATCATGCGCAAATGAGCTTCTCTAATACTTCTTATGAAAATGATTTCGTTATAATTGCTATTAGTATTATAAACAGTGCACAATACTTATTTGTTGATTCAACTATGTGTTGGCTTTTGTAAAATACGGGACAAATCGCATCCCATATTGATTTGATACGAACGCATCATTTTACCTTTAAATACAAAACGATTCTGTATTTTAAGGGATGGGTGGCAACCCCAGGACTGAGTGGTTGTTAGGGCATTGCTATGCAGTTGCTAAAGTGTTCTGAGAGTCTTTCAGCATGTTGCTATGCAGTTGCTAGGGCGTTGCTATGGAGTTGTTAAAGTGTTCTGAGATGCTTTTAGCATGTTGCTATAGAGTTATTAGGGTGTTCTGAGTGGTTGCTAGGTCAGTTTTAGTTCGTTTCTGCCGATTTGTTCCTCATTTTTGACATAAGATAAAATTAATTAAATTTAGGATCAAATCTGTGCGGTTTTTTTTTTTTTAAGGCCCCTGGTTTCTACAGTTTATATGCCAATATTAAAATCTTCATGTTAGTGTAAGATGCCCACTTATACTAATTCAGTAAAATCCCATTTAATAACATCAGGTTGGTTAATAATGGCGCTAGCAGTCACCTGGGGCTGTTGGTGGAGCTGGAGGATCTGAAGGCCGGACCTGCAGTGTACTGGCACCTCAGCCTGAGGTCATAATCTTGTCTGGTCCCTTCTCTGCTCAGCACCCTGTATGCCTCGTTCAGCTGCACAAACTGACTGTGCAGACCGGGATTGGATGGGTCACTGTCAGGATGCAACTGAAGATGAGAAGATGGACATTTTTGTTCATATCAAACCAATGACAATAAACGTTTATATACATTTATCAATTTAAACAATTCAAAGAACATGAACTGCACCTGCACAAAAATATTTAGTATCCTTAATGAATTGAATTCATAAAAACATCAGATTAATGCATGTTTCATATTTAGTGAACGGAATATGGCACAAGCCTAATCTTTATGACCTTTTCACCTTTCCACTGTCACTTGTTCTGTAAGTCACATCACTCATAAAGCTTTTATCTGCTTCTGACTCGGAAACAAAGCGCCCGTATCCTCGGTTTGTACCCTCATCTCCTGTCACACACACAAGCATGCAGTGGTTCTATCTTGCCGTCACTCTGCCTCCTTCACCCGTAAACAGATGTTTCTCACTCTCTTTCTCGCAGACACATGCATAATTGTCTCACAACTTTCGTTTGTTGATGTTCTCTCACCAACATTTGCTTTTCACAATTCACAATTGCTTCAATTTGTGACATGTTGACAAATTATCCAACAAAACAAATGTGCCTAGTAAACTCAACAACTAAACAAATAGGAGAAAATTCAAGAATAAGTGCCTAAAAATTAAAGACTATGGGAACAGACAACACTCTCTCTGCTGCAATTGAACAGCTTCCTCTAGGGGTGAGGAGGTGTATAGCTAGGCATAATTTTTGTACATCCATACAATATTGTAGGAATGCAACAGGCTACTTTTTTTTTCTTTACCACTAAGGATAAACTATGCATTAGACTATTTCATCAATTTTTGATGAATTAAACTAATGCAAATTGCAAAATGCTTTGATCACATCCATATTATTAACTTCTCTTCCATTGTCAAAGCATATAGATGATGCAATAAATAAAACAGAATTTTTAAATAACTATAAATGATAACTATAAAAGTGTCCAAACTGGTGGATGATAATGTTATAGTTAATACATTTGTGATCATAACACTAGACTCTATAACCAAAATCACTCTAAAATAATAGAAAAATCCCTAGAAAATAACCTTTTTGGATTTGTCAAAAAATGCATTCTTAATTTGCTCCAATGTAGCATCTGGTTTCACCCCAAGAAGTTCATAGTAATTGGTTGATGACCTATAAACAGAAAAAGAGGCAATGAAAACAAATCATTTCTCAACACTGTCTTCATGATGACAAGATTACAAGAACTACAATAATAGTCACTCTACAAAAATAATATCTGCAGCCAAATCTCAGTCTCATGGCCTTGATGATCATTTACAAAATAATTTTACCTAATATAACAGCCTGATTAGAACAATAAGTCAAAAATAGATTTTTATATTTTCTAACAAAAACGTGAATGGTGCTAGTCACTCTGGAAATTCTTGGTGGCTGTTAAGTAGTAGCTAGGATGTTCTGAGCCAACAATTATGCCTCTATAATATTCTGGTCTATAGATGACAACATCAGCTCTGAAGGATGCATTTACATAATTGTTCAAATAAAGATTTACAAAAAAACTCTCACTGCAAAAAGTGAATTTCTTACTCAGTATTTTTGTTTTGTTTTTCAGTGCAAAAGAAAAAAGTCAGACTTGTGAGAAGTAAACTTAAGTTGCAAATATCTTTTTTATATATTTTATTCTGTGGCAAAAGTGGGATTTCATAACGTATAGTATTGCTATACTAGAAAACACAGGGACTCAAATTTGTTTTAAGCATTTGAGCTAAACCATTTTTCTTTTGGAAGCTCCATGTATTGTTATTGCTGAAATGAAAATGTTTAATCTGTATTCAACAGATAAATAAAATTTGGTCGTGTATACCTGTGCGCAGTACAGAGTGAGAACAGCCGCTGAGAACTTTTACAGAACCACAAACAACTCTGATAGAGACGAAGATGAGCCTTCAACTGCATGATGCACCCGTAGAAATGAACTATAACATAGATGAGAATCTAAAGAACGGGTGAGATAAAGGGGATTATTATGGGAATAACATTAGTATTCTGGATGTTTTGTTTTAGATTTTGCTGCAGTTTCAGCATGTTCAATGCATCCTGTGTTTTGTTGCAGTTTCAGCATGTTGAATGTGTACTGTCTGGGTCAGGCTTTATAATGTTGTGTTTAGATGAAACTATCACGTTGAATGCATGCTGTGATCAGACGAAGCTTTATTGTGTTCAATGCATGTTGTTTTAGCTTAAAGCTTTATCATGCTGAATGCACATTTTGTTTGAGTAAGGTTTTATCATGATGAATGCAGGTTTTGTTTTACTGAAGCTTTACATGTTGAATGCATGTTGTGTTTTGGTGCAACTACATACCGCTCAGCAGGATCCCATTGAAATGCAGCCGGTCAGCAGCTCTGCAGGAGATCCTGAATGGACAGGAGAGATTCACACACACACACACACACACACACACACACACACACACAGACAGTTTTATATAATAGTTTAGGCCACTCTTTGACATCTGAAGTTCTTGAATTGATCAAATCACTACAATTTAAACCCTATAGTCTAATTATTATGTGTAGACATTATTAATCAATGTAGATTTATCAAGATCGTACTATCATTGTGTGAACAACAAGGAGCACATACACACCAATTCAATACATAGTAATACATGTGTTTCCTATCCAAACATCTACATTAACTTAAACACTATAAACCTGGACAACTGTCCAACTGGAATCTATGACCAATAAATAATAAAACTTGGCAGCTGTCAAAATCTAGAGAGCGGCTAAACAAGACAGTACTTTTAGGCGCAAAACACGGCTGTCTCGGGGCAAATGAGCCCAAAAATGCTGTCTAGTCAGCTCACTAGGTTTGAGACACAGCCAGTGAAACTACGGTAGCTAATGTTGTTGTTCATTAATAATATAAAGGACATCTAAATAGGACACGATCTTAAAACCGTCTGATAAATGTCTTGTAGCGTTTTATCAGTTTATGTTACACAATGCACCTTCCAGTCGATTCATGCTATTAGCTTAGCTGCAGTGCTAAAAACAACAACAAAGTTAAAGGAAGCGTGTAGCTCAGCACACAAACATTGATCGAACGCGCTGTAAATCTCATTAGCGAGACATAAATCAGCGGATTAAACACAAATAACGGCGTCACCTTCATTCACGGACACGCACAGGTCTCTCTCATGTTCTTCTGCTTTCATAACGCTTCACCGGCGCAGTTACATAAAAGGACAAAGTGTTTCATATCAGACATGCTGTAGCTGTTCACCTGTTTTCAATGGGTTACCCTTTATTTACATTAATAATATAATGATATTGCTACAATACAATTTGAGAGAGAACTAGACATGCATTAATATTCATATTAATTATTATTTAATATGAGAATCCACTTATTTATTGGTTGCCCTTCTTCATTGTTATTCTATAAGAAGTGAGAATTCGCTTATTTATTGGTCATAGATTCCAGTTGAACTTTTTGACAGCATAAAATAAAATAAGGACTATTTTTGGTAACTTCACTAGTAGTAATAGTAATAGTAACTTCAATAGCAACTTCAGAATAAATAGCATCTTAAATAAACATTCACTGTTTTAGTATTGCAAACAAATTAGACATGTTAGTATGATTTTATGTTTTGTGTTGTCACTTTAATGTGAGGATTGTGTAACCCCTGTAGTGAATTTTTGTGAAGAAATGGCAACATACAGATATATTTATAAAACCATTAAAATGCTGTTCTGTGCATGCACTGGTAAGTCGGATCAGCAGCGAAAACACATGAACATGCTTCATATGTGCAGTAAAAAAGGCATTTATTTTCTTTACAATTCAGAAAACAAGAGTGAAAGAATAACTAAGTGCTAAAAGGTCCATTCAGTTTGCTTTGAAGAAAACAGAAAATCTTTGCAATTCTGTCATTGGACATGCTATGACGAAAGGCTCTCCACCTTTAAAAAAAAAAAAAAAAAAAAAAAAGAGAATATTGGTCATGGTGATTCCTCACATATAATATGTCCATAAATAATAGTAGGTAAATGTAATATTGACCTCAGAGAAAGAAGGGAAGTGATGATCGAGAATGTAGGCGGCTCTGACACGTTGCTCTCCTTCACTGTTATACTGAATGGCTTCCAGCAGAGGAACACCATTTAACCTCGTAAAGTCCTCCACCACCTGTTACAAGCAGGACTAACATTAAATTTGCTTGTTGAGTCATTCTACGTAAGCCTGTCATTAAGTTTCTTACGAAGACCAATATAAAATGATTTTACATTTACATTTAGTCATTTAGCAGATGCTTTTATCCAAAGCAACGTACAAATGAAGACAATGGAAGCAATCAAAATCAACAAAAGAGCAACGATATGCAAGTGCTATAATAAGTCTCAGTTATCTTAATGCAGTACACGTAGCAAGGTTTGTTTGCTTTTTTAAATTATATAATAAATAAAAAGAAAACAAATAGATACAATACAAAAAGATTAGAAAAGCTAGTAGTTTAAGAATAGAATTAGAATAGAGAGAGCTATTTAAAGTATTTAAATATTAAATATTTAAAATATTTAAAAATATTTAACTATTTTAAGTGCAGGGTTATTATCGTTAACTAAAATTAAAACTAAACATTTTTGTTTTTAAGTAAAACTAATTAAAAAAAAATGACAAAAACAGCAAAATTACTAAGTTTCATATTAAAATGAAATTGTAAAATATTTAAAATGAGAACTTATTAAAATTATTAATACAAACTATTATAGTATCGCAATACTATTTGAAGCGAGAATGGATTCTTGAATGATTTCATTCACCTGTGGGCTGCTGGATAGCAGCATGTACAGCACTTCCAGGCTCAGGGTGACCACCTCTGGCTCGGCCATCTTGAGTGTGGCACAGAGGGCGGTCAGCAGCCCCGCTTGTGTCAAACCAGCACAGTGTTCTGTGCCACGATGGGCGATATTACCCAGAACTCTCAGTGCCTTGTACAAACAACAATTGTGTGAGAACTAAAATTTATCTGTGTATGTTATCAAAATATACATGCTGATATGATGTGAGTGAATATGAGTATAGTAGAATTACTGCAGCAGGAAAACAATACAGTAAATTCAAGTAATCTATCAGCAGTGAAAAAAAAATGAAAGAAATATTTCTACTAATGAAAACAAAATGAATATATATATATATATATATATATATATATATATATATATATATATATATATATATATAATTCTATATAATAGGTTATATACAATTACAATTTATAAATAAAATTAGAATTAAAAAAAAATTCTATTTGATTATATGCAAGAAAATCTTCAGTGTCACATGATCCTTCAGAAATCATTCTAATATTCTGATTTGTTGTTCAAGAAACTTTTATTATTATTATTATTATTATCAATGTTGAAAACGGTTGTGCTGCTTAATATTTATGTGGAAACCTTGATACATTTTTTCAGGACGCTTTGATGAATAAGTTTAAAAGCTTTTAGAACATTATAAATGTCTTCACTGTCACTTGTAATCGATTTGAGATATTCTTTTGTTTTACAAAAATCATTAAACTCCAAATTTTGAATAGGAGAGTAAATTATTCTCAAAGATTTTTCACGTATGTTTTGTTCAGTACTTTAATATGGGTCAGTGTACGATCATACACCTCATAGTGGGTCGCAGCCCAAAAATGTAGATAAGTTAGATTGATGTATATATGCATGCTGGTTCCTCACCATTGAGTTAATTCCTCTAGAGAAAGACAGAATCTGGATTAATATGGGAACCATATTAAGCAGCAGCAGGCCAGAGCAGAACCCACTGGAGCCAGCTGAAAAAACATAAGACAGTGCATCACAGTTACAATTGTGAGAATGGTGTTCTCTCCGATAAACAGAAGTTAATTTGAGTTTGAGCTTTAACTGGGATGAATAATTGAGGTGTTAATCAATTTAAGCACATGCACGCTAACGTCTTGCTCACCGGTGAGGTTGTTGAGCGCCCACAGGCTCTCTCTGGACAGAGCAGGATGAGGGTGAAGGTAAGCCTGACTAAAGACACAGAGCGCGGCGAGGAGACGAGTGTCCTCTGGCATTACATCACCTCCACTGACCAGCAGGTTACCAAGACAACGCAGAAGAGGCCAAATGAGCTGCACAGCAAAAACAAAAGTCACAGTCCAGAGGAAAGCAGGTAAAAGCAGTTTTTAGAGGATGAGAGAGCCATAATAACCACATGATCATTCTGCTGATGAACTGGGCAATTTGTTCAGTTTATATAAGTTCAAATATTATTATGTATGAGAAAGTAAGACCTTGCTTTGGCATCAATTCCATAATACCAATATAGGTTATTCTAATTCTATATTAATTCCTCTCTCTCTGATAAGTATGTATTATCTTAATATATATATATTAAGATAATACATATAAAATAATAAATATAAAAATATGAAATATTAAACACGGTACTTTGATTTAAAAATAATAATAATAATAATAATAATAATATTATATATATATATATATATATATATACACACACACACACACAGTATATATACTCCAAAGTACTGTATTTATTATTTTAGATTTTTAATAATATTTATGCAACATTTTCTGTGTTCCACTTTAATATTAAATATGATTTATTTTTTGAAATTCATAAAATAATACACATACACACACACACACACACACACATGTATATATATATATATATATATATATATATATATATATATCAAATTCCTGTATATATTCTTATATTTTTCTGTGTTCATTTTAAGATTAAATATGACTTGTTCATAATTCATAAAATAATGTAATAGTAAGCATTGATTATAAAAGCATTGATAACTGAATTATATATAGGCAGTGTTTCTATTCAGTGAACACAATAATTTAAAATTACTCTCATCCTAACCCAGATGTGCAGTATGTGCGTGATGTGGGTATAAAATATTGTGCTGTAATGACTTACCAACTCTATTCTACCCTCCAGACTTCCTTGAGCAACAGCGCCTCCTAGTGTTATCAAAACAGCACTGCACTGCGAGAGGGCGCCTTGAGCGATCAGCATCGAGTTATCCAAATTACTGCAACCACAACATCATGTCACAATTCAGTTGATGTTTTACTCACTAGCCTCATTTTGTTCTAGATAGAGATTGAAAGAGAAGTCATGCCATCTGGAGGAACTGGCACTAAACAGGTTTTAGCACAACTCTCCATTACTCTGACATTGTTTAGTAAGTTTTTATGAAAGGAGAAAAGACCACACCTGCTGACTAAATAGTGCAAACACCACGTACACTCAATCGCTGGCCCGTAACCAAACTCAGGATCTGGAGTCAATGCTGAGATCAGATGAGGGACTATTCCTGAAGCCATGACCGCTCTGGGGTTTCAAATATAAAACAAGGACAGGAAAATTTGTGATGAATATCTTAATATTTTTCATTAGAATTAACTATTTATAGTAAACTATAGCAATTTCAGTGTGCCAAGACCTTAGTTCACTTGTCACAAATACTGCAAATGAACATAAATAAACAGTTGTGGTCACTTACGGGATGATTTTTTCAGTTGCGTCTTTTGCCTGTAGCAGTTGAGACAAAGTGAAGCCAATCGCCTCCACAACGGCCAAATTATACCTCTGACTCTAGAACAGAAATTATTTCATGATCTCAAGAACATGTCCAAGTCACATTTTAACCCAAATTAAAAAGAAATAAGATTTTGCTTAAAGATTATTTATTTATTTTATTTTGTTTAATTGTTTATTTTATTTTTTGCATTGTGACATTATTATTAAATTTTTTTGCATTACATGACAGTTAAACACACTAACCCCCCCACCACCACCACCAAATTCCTATTACTGTAATATGAAAAATAAAATAAAATCATGTAAAATTTTACTCTTACAGTAATGATAATCACCACTGATAATAACGAGAACAACAAAAAAATAATATGTCTGGATGTGTTATGGTATTTAAATTAAAAAGAAAGAAAGAAAAAAGAAAGTGTTTTGCTGAAAGATTTTTTTGATGTTATTGTTGCATTGTGACATTATTATTTATTTACTTACTTCATTATTTTTTTGCATTACATGAAAGTTAAACACCCCCAATTCCAATTACTGTGATATGAAAAATAAAATAAAATAATGAAAAATTTTACTCTTACAGTACTGATAATCACCACTGATAATAACAAGAACAAGTATAACTAAAGGGGTAAATCTGCACATAATTATCAGTTGTCCAAAAAGCTTTTCTTTTTGCAAAATAAATTTTTTTTGTCTCTTTCTTTTGATTTAGGATTAAATATAATCCAATTTTTTTTTTTTTTTGAGACTCAGCCTATGAGAATGCATTCAGAGACATGAAATAACATTATCAGTATTTATGCTAAGATTTGATTTAAAGTCAATTATAAGAGTTAACAAAAGTAATAGTTTACTATTAGTAACCTAAATGATCTTACATGAATGCAATTTGCAAGTGCAGAAACTATTCCCTGAGCTAGAAGCTTCTCTCTAACCACAGCGCTGTCAGGACACAGATTTCCCAGAGTGTATAAAGAAAGCTCCTAAAGGAAAAGACAAAAGAGACAAATTCATGAGGAATGATCGATTACATGCCTCTGACACTGACTTCAAAGTGGTAACCCACTGACCGTTAGCTTGGTGCTCTGACTGGAAAGGTAAGTGAGGAGATAGGGGCCAGCAGGCAGACAGGCCTGACCTACACTGGGGTGAGTGGAGTGAGACAGCTCATGCAGACAGCGTGCCGCTTCCAGCTGACACTGAGCATTATGGGAACTGAGCTGTCCGATCAACATGTGCATGCTGTTCTCTGATCTGAAGAAAAACACAGGCGATGCATTAGTAAATACACTTATCTATATATCTTTAGAATAATATTTTTTGAAAGAAGTGTTTATGTTTATGTTATGTGTTTATGTAGAAATGTTTTTGAAAGAAGTGTATTATGCTGTGCATTCATTTGATTAAAATACATAAATACAAATATTATTATAATTTAAAATAAGCAAATATATGATAAAAATATCTAAATATTAAATAAGAATAAATAATAATATAAATTATATTAAATTTAACGAGCTATATTATCTTTAAAGGATTATAATTAAATATAGTTCTTATATTCAATGTCAATGAAAACTGCGCAAATGTGACATTATTTTCATGACAATTAAGCACAATGGTAAAAAAATAAAATAAAATAAAATAAAAAATTACTGTTCCTAAAAGAAGCTTGCAACATGTAAAGTTTTTCTTGTTTAATTTAGGGCTGAAATATGACTTGTTTTGTGAAATTTACTCCTACACATTAAAATATAAGTAGAAATATACTGTAGACCTCCTAAAATAAGGCCAGGCAAGTTTATTTATACAGCACGTTTTATACCCAAAGGTAATATCAAAGTGCTTTGCATAAAAATGATTTTAAAAATAATAAAATAATCATAAAAGATGACTAAGAAATAAAACTAACAATAAAAATTAACTACTAAAAATGGATTGAAAAATATATTCATTTAAAACAAACGAGAAGAGAAAAGAGACGTATAAATAAGATGATGCAGTGCAGCAAATAATATAAAGTAAACTCTGTGTTGATATTGAAGTCCTACTTAATGAAAGTGAGTTGGCTCTCTGGGTTTCTTAGTGCTTTTCGTAGAGATGCAAGACGAGCTGCTTTCTCCTCACCCCCAGACTGGACTCCACGAATCATCTCTCTGACCTAATGTTATACATACAGCACTCATGCTTCATAAGACACATAAGCGATATTTGCAGTTTGCTAAGAATGGGATCCTTCCTTTCCCCATATATGCAGTACACAGTACAGAAATAAACCTAAGTATTTCTCTCTGGAGACTGACCTGTTCAGGGGTGGAGCCAGTCTCCATGGAGTCTTCCTCCTGCTCCTCTTCCTCATCCACATCCTGCAGGAGTCTCTTACTGATGAGCTGTCTGTCTCTCCGTGCCTGTCTAAGAGCTAGGAGTAGATGAATTCATAAATAATATATATTACTTTGCCTACATTAATACCTTACAAACGTATATTAAATCAACAAAATAAACTGAGAGATGAAACACCTTTCTCAAACTCTCTTCTCTTGTGTTTGATCTCCTCCAAATTATTGGCAGATCCACTTGCTTTGTGACGGAGGGTTTTCAATCTCCACATCTTTAAGATGACTGTTCACTGCATCCAAATGAAAATTTGCGCCCTGATTATCGTATTATTTTAATGTCCATCTATTTCTCTCATCACACATTCTAACGTGTTTTGTTAGCCTGGCTCGCTGTGGTTGTTTCAAAAATGTGAACCGTGAAAATCACATTTCAAAACAAAAGTTTCCTCGGACCTGCTAAAGACATTATTATTATTATTGTTATTATTATTATTATTATTATTAAATGGTTTAAACAGCTAATTTATAGACATTTTACTGTTAACAATCCTCTCACCCTCAACTGTGTTAGTGTGGCTTTTATTTTGTAGTTTTCAAATCCAGTTGCATCCCTCGCGAGTCGCGTTTCGCTTCACACTTCTGTTAAGAAGACTCGAGTAAACGCTAGCAATTCATCTCGATGCCATTAGTACATAAACTCAGAGTACATCTAGAGTTTCATTTACAGTTTCTAGGTAGGTGACTATGACACATTTGCGCTTTTACTATTGAAATAAATCTATAGACATTCAGGGTTTTTGTTTGTCCAGACCAACACAGCATGAAGGCCACATGTTTCTATGCCATGCTGTAATATTGTAAAAACAGCTACGTAATCGTATGTCAAATGACTTGCTTTTTTGAATACATTATCTTATAGCATTTATGATGATCATGCTATACTGGCCACTGGTTTCCAGTTATGTATGGTTCTAGCAAGGTGCCAAGATGTGGTTTGTGTGCATGTGGATGTATTTCAAAGCGTAACTGTGTTGCCCTGAGAAACGCTTTATTGTTTGTAGTCCATATGTGTTATCACACATGCACGCCTCTTAACTCTAGTTCTCAAACAAATATATTTTTCTTTATTCAGGTGACAGAATCTCCAGAGGTTTATATCCACCATGTCAAAGGCAACCAAACGCAAGCACGTAGTCAAAGAAGTTCTGGAGGACTATGTCACACCCACCGAAGACCAGCATATCATGAGGGTACAGTTTTTGAGATCTGTAAGGCTTTGAGAACTCCGTATTCTCATTATGATACTAATAATTCTACGCCTCCTTCACATCGCAGGTCTTGGGAAGTAATGGCAATAACCTCCATGAAGCTGTGTCTGGCAGTGGTGAGCGCTTCCTTGTCAGTATGCCTACTAAATTCCGCAAGAACATCTGGATCAAACGAGGTGAGTTTGTTTTACCTTTTGTGGATATATAACGATTCTGTTCTTAAAGACACTAAAAGGTTTTCATGGTCTTTCTGTTTGTTAGGAGACTTTGTCATTATTGATCCCATTAAAGAAGGAGGGAAGGTGAAAGGAGAAATAAACTTCATACTTTACAGGGACCATATTCAGTACCTGAGAAAACTTGGTGTCTGGTAAGGCCCTATCTTTTTTAATATTTGAATTGAATATTTGACACCCTCAAGCTGTTCTAAACCTGTATGAGTTTCTTTTTTCTTTTGAACACAAAAGAAGATATTTTGAAGAATGAAAAAATACATACTGTACTTTGGAAGAAGTCCATGGGGACCAGAAACATTTTGGTTACCAGCATTCTTCAGAATATCTTTTTATGTTCCACAGAAGAAAGAAACAGGTTGAGGGTGAGTAAATGATAAAAGTTTTGGGTAAACTATCTCTTTAAACCTAATCCTGAAATATGTTTTTATTTTAATTTTTTATTAAAGTTCTGTTTTAATTTAAAAACCTTTTAATTGCGTTTCAAGAAAACAAAATTGAAATATGTTTAGTAAACAGCATTTTCACACTTCACACAGGCCAGAAGGATTCCAGGAGGATCACGCATCTAGTGAGAGGAACGAGGGAACACCGAAAGAAAGAAGTGAAAGAAAAACTGAGGAAGAGGAGGGTGACAGCGACTCTGAGGATGACGACAGTGATCTTTTTGTAAACACCAATCGTGCCACTGTTCTCTACAGTGAGAGTGAGGAAGAGACTGATGAAGATGAGCATGATAATGAAGAGAAGGGAGAAGATGAAGAAAGAGCATAAAACTGCAAATGATACTGGAAGGTGCTCCCACCACAGCATGACCAAGAACAGTTTTATATGAATCTTAATTGGGCTTAAAAACCTGGGAAAAACTACAGTGATGCCTAAGACTTGAGCTAATTTTGCATTGAATGATTTCTCTCTGATGGCTTTCAGAAGTTTCTGCTTTAGTTTAATTTGTTTCAAATCTCAAAAACATTTTGTTTCATTAAAAGAAACATTGTATATTATAATTCTTGTAAATACGGTGTTGTAATAAACTTTGTTTTGTACACTTGTTGTTTTAGCTGGTTTAATACTCAAAAGTAGTACATTTACAGTATATCACAGTAATTGGTACTTACATTAACTCACTGAAGTCAGATTTAAAATCATAAATAAGACAAAGTCAGCATGAAATAAATTTTTCTCATTTTCATTTTTAATTGGTCTTTGTCAGGGTTTCTGTGGGTCTTAAAAAGTCTCAATTCACACTTCCACAAATCAAATTAAGGCCCTAAAAGGGTCATAAATTGAAACAAATTCTTAAAAGCATGAAGTTAAGGTGTTAAATGTAGCATGCACCGCAAAAAAACACAAAAAAAACACCAATGCAAATATCTAAACATTCTTAAATCGAGATTATTCTACTTGAGGTGCAAAATGAAAATATGAAATTTTGTTTTCTGACGAATCTAACCAAATTAAGTGTGAATATGCTTAAAACAAGATTTTAGACAAGATGTAGATTTTAAATTTTGAAAACAAGACAAAAACTGAGCAAGAACATTACTTTTTTACAGGTACAATAAAAGTTATGACTATTTAAATACTCTAGTTTTTGGGAGCAGCGGAAGTTGTAGATCACTTGTATTTTAAATGTTCAAGTGTTTCACATACAACTCATTGTGTGCTCCATATTAACACAGTGTTCCCTTCAATTTATTCCTTAAATTCTCTTGGTCTTGAAAAGGTCTTTAAAAAGTCTTACATTTACCATCACAAAACCTATAGAAACCCTGTTTATAAAACCTTTAGGCAGTTACTGCAGCAAAATGTGAAAGTCAAGAATGTTCAAAACAAATTTATACAAAATACTTTACAATGCATAACACCAGTTTTCAAGTGTTCGGTAAAAATGTAGTACTTTAACTAAAAAAAAAGTTCAGTCTGAACTCAATCAGGTCTAAGTTTGACTCTCAGCGTAGCATTTCTGCATTTAGGGCTGGGTGTCGACGTTTCGTTCCAAAGTTGGAACATCTCAGCTGGGCTTCGCTTGTGCACCAGGAGGATGGTGTGATTCGCACAGGGTTCCTTGGGCTCATCTTTGGGGAAGTCAAAGGTGAGGAAGGCAGGGTGGTTGATAGGGTAAACTCCAAGTCTCAGAAGACACATGCCCACGTAGACATCGTCAATGGGGAACAGATGAACCCTTTGCGACACCTCCAAAAGCCTATGTGCCAGAGAACCAGAGTAAAGCACCCCTCCTCCACCAGGGTATGATGGGTACAGCCCTTTATAGAAACTCTCCGGGATGTAGTACTTAGTCCAATTAGAGCGTATAGGTGATGCATTGCTTATCACGTCCCCCACAACAAACGTCTCCATTTTATTTGCCTGCCTGGATCCATTTGAGGAGCCTCCGTCTGCCTCCTCAGCCAGCAGATAGTCGAGGACAGCAGGTGTCCTCACAAATACATCGTCATCGCCCTTAAAAATGAAATGGGCATGCGGGCATCGCCTTGAGAACCAGTCCCAGAACAGCACGTCCTTCAAAGTGAGGTTGAAGAAGGTGTCCATGAAGTCCCACTGAATGATATCACCATATTTTTCACTCTCTATGTGCAATTTCTCTTCAATATGCAAGTCTTCGGACTTCCCCAGAAGGAAGACCCTGCGGACGAGCCTTTGCAGTCCACCTAGTGTTTTTATATTTCCTGAACGCCCCCATGTTTCTCTTATGGCTTCTCTGTTCTCAAAGTTTGCCGTCTGAGTTTTGATAGCCATGAGCAATGTTGGTGCCCCTACCTTTGCTTGAGCATCACAAACATCTAAAGGATCTATGATCAGTGGATAGTCTCGACAGTGCATGGTGGTTACAAAATTCTTCATCTGGATTGGCAGTTTGGCGTAATCTGGCATTATATTGTTAATTTCATAATTTGGAGAATATCTATCTCCAGTCCTTCTGGACATTTTTGTTTTGTTAGAAACACTGGATGGGTTTTCAGCCAGATGGGACCTTAGGATGGGGTTGTATTGGCGATCCGTCATGTACTGGATGATGTTCCACAGAGCGCCACTGTCTAGCTCATTTCTCCAGAAGGACTTCGCAGGATGAGGAGCCAGATCTCTGGAGTGTTGGAGACCGCTGGAGGTAAAGTGTTTCGGCAGCACAGAATGAACAACATGTGCACCATGGGGTGCCCCATGTTTCATGATATAGCACAAAGCAATTGAGACATAGATGTAGACTGGGAGCAGCAAAATGCACGGCAAACAAAAGAACCCGATCTGCCGGCGGTATCGACGCAGATATGAAGCCATAAACTGAGGAAAGAAAGATTAAGAACGTTAAATAGATCGTCAAATGTGATGGTTTTTTCTCAATCACTTAGACTAATCACTTAGGCGTCACTGACCAACTACGGTCCTGGAGGGCCACTGTCCTGCAGAGTTTAGCTCCAACCCTAATCAAACACACCTGCCTGTAGCTTTCTAGTGATCTTGAAGACCTTGATTAGCTGATTCAGGTGTGTTTGATTAGGGTTCGAGCTAAACTCTGCAGGACAGTGGTCCTCCAGGACCGAAGTTGCCCATCACTGATTAAGACAAAGACAAAAATCTTCAAAAATTCCCCATCAAAACCCTAGTTTTCACCAAAATGGAATGGTACGTTTTTGTTAGAGCATATTATATTATTTACATTTACATAAATTCATGCATTTACATAAAATTATTTAGCATAAAATGTAGTAACCCATTTACTACTTAAATAATAATAATAATAATAATAATAAAATTTAGGGTAGAGTGGGGGAAAACGCCCCCCTTAAGGACTGTGTAAATTTTTTCTGTAAAACAAAGGTTTAAATGTGTTCAGAAAAGTTATCATAGTTTTAATGACAATGACATAAATTATAAACCAAGTATGTCCAGAGTTTTCATGTTATAATATTTTTAACAAAAATTAAAGTTGTACCAAGGGGGCGTTTTACCCCACCTATGGTTATTTTAAGTTTTAAAATGATTTAAAAAAAAAAAAAAAACAACTCTTTAATTTAAAACTATACCAACGAAACAACTCACAAGTAGGGATGCAGCGATTAACCGGTTTCGCGATTAACCGCGCTTTAAAACGTCACGGTTAATTAATTGTAAAGGTTCCGCTAAACCGAGTGTTTCTGTTGCACGGAACGGAACTGTTGCAGATTGCGCAAAACGAAAACAAAGTTACACTAGCGGTGCACCAGCTTAAAATGACGTGCTTATCAGACGCGCATTAGATTAGTGACAGAAGGACTAAACAGCGACGCTTTATTTCCACCAGCGAAATGCCTGTCGATAGTGTGGGACCATTTTTGGTACACCAAGAATGACCAGAGTGTCATTTAAATATTGCCGTAAAAAAACTGCTGCTAAAGAGCGAATGCACAAGGGATCATGCCCGGCTAGCTGTACATTGAACGATTTTAGTGCACAATGTGAAGGCAAGAACCACCTGACGCGAAGCTACGGCTCGTTAGCTCAGCATTCTGCCAGCTTCAGATCTGAATGAGATGCAATAGTGCTGTAAGATCACATTTATTTGATTGAATTAATTATAATATTTAGCTACTTGAATTAATTATTCGATTGAGAGAGAGAGAGAGAGGTGACAGTTGCCTATGTGAATTAGCCTACCTGCGTCTGTGTCTCTCCAGTAGGCTATTTAATCTAATTTATTAAAAAAAGTCGCTGGGCAGCGTTCTCAAGAAGTTTGTCCTCCTGAATGTTTGTATGCGTGCAGCGCGATCTCCGATCTCACAAACCAAAACAATAGACATGATTTTTTCAGGCCACATGTAAAATCATATGAATTATTATGAAGATTATTAAAATGAATACGTATGGATGACAGTTGATTACAATAATATTTCAGTTTATTTCCATCATTAGTAAGTTTCTCCTGTGAGATAAATAAAGTTAATATTGGTCTTATATGAATAATACTTAATTAACTTTGTTATTGTAGTATTATTCACAAGTAAAAAAAATAATAAAATAAAAATTTTCATCATGTTTCCAAATTCTCTACCCCAGGTTCAAAAGAAATGTAAATAATGTAGCCTACAAACTGAAAACATTAAATACTTTTGTGATCTGTTTCCATTTCTTATTTTCAAAAGAGAAATACTGTCATGGATGGTTTCAGAGCAGCAGTCACCTTTTTTCATTCTAATGAGAGAGATGGACTTTTGTTTGTCTTTTATTATTATTTTGTGCTGTATTGTTGGTTACTGTGTTATTTCTGTTTCAAAAGCTAGCAATAAATAACACTTTAACATCTAAAGAGTGTTCATGTGATTTTATACATTAGTAATGTTGGGAAGTTAATAAATGCATAATAATCGTCATAATCGTAAAACCGTGATTATTCCTCAGACAATAATCGTACCAGCAAAATCTATAATCGTTGCATCCCTACTCACAAGGTGAGAATATCTACTCTAAAAAGCTAAGCACAACAGAAAAAAATACAGATATCGTTTTCTCTATTTGTAATTAATTTATTGTTCCAACAACGAAATGAAAAGAAAACTGCTATTACTAAACTACTAAATAGCTTTAAACTTACCATGTTTTCCTGGTGATATATTTTATGATGAATTTCGCGTTATTCACATCGTAATTCCCATTTTCGCGGAAGCTAAAAGACAAAGATAGCCTATGTGGAAACGTCTTATTATAAAACAAACCAACAAATATGTTTTTAAAAGTAAATTCACATTCCCTTGTTGCTCGTGCACTGTGGAGCGCGAGAAGTGAGTTCAGGTGTGCGCGCGTGAGGCCTCGCCCACGATACTCACTTGTGATGAAATACGGAATAGAGTGAAGAGCGGGGCTAGTTGTCACACTTTTTTTCTCTAGTGAATATTTCTCAGGGGAGTCGTTTTAAAAGTCTAAATCTGTATAGCACAAATCTTTAAATGTCTATATTTTAACCTAAGAACCTTTTTGAGAACAACCTCCACATGCAACACCAAGCTATGTTGTCCCCTATTTAATGTAACAATATACATACACACACACACACATCTGGTTTTTTTTGTATATTGTGGTTTCATGTCACTTCTTGTTTGACAAGTATGGTGAGTTGTCACCATATATTGCATTGCCATATGAAAGCCCCTCAGATAACAAGCCACTCCCCTCAGGGAGTAAGATCAGATGATCTGCGTTACAAAACAATATCAGTATCACTGTTGATGTTGATTAGAATCTAGAATTTAGAATCAAATATTTTCATCAGTCTGATGATGATATTGGTATGAGCTCACCAGACCTTTTGTATGGAATCAATTATGAGTAAAGCACTCTCATCTTCTCCCCAGGCAGCTTGTCCACAAACTCATTGTCTTCAGGCTGCTTGTTGATAAATGTGTTCCATACCAAGCATTTTTGAAAATTCTGTCACCACTAAGAACTAATCCTTGACAGAGTCTTGATGAGACAAGTCGAGCTGGTTAAGTAGGGGTTACAGAACTTTGAGTTCATATGTTTATATGTTTTTAACATCTAAGAAGTAATATTACTATTGAAAGTTGCACTGAAAGTACACTAAACAAAAACAAAACAAAAAAAGTGTAAAACAATTTACATTCAGAAATTTCTAGAAAATTAGTTACAAAGAAGCAGTAAGTAACACTGAAATAAAGTTAAATTCAGAAGTAGAAAAACATGTAGAAAACGTTGTTTTCTTGTAAAATTTACTTCAATAATCTTTATTTAATACTTCAAAAAGTAAAAAATAAAAGAAATATTTCATGCTTTATATGTTGAAAAACAATATTATTATTATTATTATTTTTTAAATATTTTGGTAACACTTTACTTCAGTAATAAGTTCACATTAACTTCCATTAGTTAACTGCATTATAGTTAACATGAACTAACAATGAAAAATACTTCTAAAGTGTTTATTATCCTTACTTAATGTTAATTTCAACATTTACTAATACATTATTAAAATCAAAAGTTGTATCTGCTAATATTATATAAAGTGAGGTAACATTAACATTAATGAATGTTAACAAAGATGAATAAATGTTTTGCTCATTGATAATTAACTTTAGTTAATGCAGTAATTGATGTTACTTAATGTGGCCTTAATGTAAAGTGTTTTGGACAGAGGACTTCACAGTACTTTTCAAGCACTTTTATCTCTAAAATTTGATGAAAATTTGATTCCTCAAAATATTATCCAGACCTGTACACACCATAGAGACAGAGAACATTATGATATTAAAATGAGTTGTTGATCAATAGAAGTTTTTCAAAGGCCAGTTGTTAAGTTTTTACCTCCAGTCCCCATTAACATTTGGTTGCATCCTTGATACAACTCAAAGTTCTGTCAAAGAACGAATAAACTATTGACACATATATCACTCCAAGAAACAGACATACATCCTGATGAATTCATTTTTTAAAATGGTAGGAATTAAGATTTATTTTTTTCCATATGAACAAGTGGTTTGATTTTATTTTATTTTTTTACAAGTACTATTTTTTGAGAAAACTTGCAAAAATTTCTAGCATATTCCAAGTCAAGAATGAACATGAAAAAAGGGGATTTATTGCTGAATGTCAAATGAAAACTACACTTTCACCGTGTGAATACGACTCAGTTGCTGCGGTTACCATGCACCCATCTATCTGAACCACTAGAACATGCAGAGGGAGGGACGCCTTCACAGGCAGAGAGGAAGAACAGAAGAAACAGAGAGAGAAAGACAGGAAGAAAATCAATCGGTGAGACGAGCGGTGCTTTAAACAACTGTGTGCACACAGAATGAATCTTGAGCATGTGTGTCTGTGTGTGTGTGTGTGTGTGTGTAAGTGTGTGCATTTGCATGTGTGTCTAAGTGTAAGTGTGCGGGTGGCGGGTTTGTCTTTTCAAATGTAGTTGTAGGTTGCTGGGCTCTGGAAGTAGGGGTTTACACTTTAGAATCCACCTAAAGTAGCACGTCTAGTAGCCGAACACGCATTGCTTCGAGCAAGTCTCCAACTTGCATACAGATGTGTCAAAAAAAAAAGAGAGCACGGACTGGGAACGACCCCACTGAACCAAAACGAAGGAAAGCCAACAAAACATGGAGCATTCGCAGATAAACACATCTGGTCGTATCGTTCTTCATCGTCTTCCCAGCTTGACGCAGACACGAAGGGCAGTAATGGATCTGTTTTATGGGCAATGCAGTTTTCGATGAAAAGTCCTGAGACACAGTGCGGCTTAAAGCTGCTGGCATAGGAATGAGAACGTGTGGGAGAGAGATGTAGGTCCGTGTAGGCTAGAATCAGGCTGGATTGGTTCCTCCGCAGGCCAATGACTACACAAGGAAGGAAGGTTACAGTGCAATGAGCTCGTGTCACCACTAGGGGGTCCGGTTTAACCCTTTAGCGTTAACCCAGAGCTCCCTTTCGACAAAGCCAACATCCTAAAAAGAGTACAAGCATACGTATACACACACAGGCGCACGTCGAAACTCACAACACGCACACGCGCTCGAAACGCTAACCTGAAGACGAACACAACGCGAACGCACGAACGAAACGCGTTCTCGCACGAAACTGCATACACAAAGACACGTACGTATACACTGAGGTTCAACGATACTCTCACGCACACGGACAGAAGTGTAAACACATTCATTGGACGCACAGACCACCGTTTTGAAAACCCTGAACACCAGGGCCGATACTGCGACCCAGCGTCATGCCCTGTGAACTCCTGCGTACCTCTGTTTCAATGGAAACAATATGCGACAACCAGTTGAGAGAAAGGAAAACGTCGAACGTAGAAACCAAAGACGAACGCAAACGGCGCTCAGATGCGCGAACGATTCGGCATCCGATGCAATTTAACGTCGGTTATGTGTGCGCGTGAATCCTAGTCATGTAAACAAACACCTTACACAGAAGTGATTCGATATTGCATGGTGTCTGAATAATATCACAGTTCAAATGGGGAGATCCTGAACAAACGAAACAAACGAACGAAGAAAAAACAGAAAAACATGTCTATAAAACCCAAGAGTCTGTTTTTAAGAAAGGCTACAAAACTTCAACTGAACCTCCCTCGTCGGCAAACAGCAAAAGGCACCACAATATTATTCTATTTCTAACTCGTGAAAAAATTGGCACGTAATTCTTCTTCGTAATGCTGTAAATCAAAAAAAGGAATTACATATAAATAGTTTTCCCCCTATAAAAAAAGTCTTTGCTGCTAGCTAGTAGACAATTTTTGCTGAAATGAAAATAAATATTTCATTTGTTTAGAATATCTGTCTGTTATATAAAATAAAAAATATTTCTCATAGGTGCAGGTCTATAGCATATCATTTGTTTTTCGCGCCTACGCAAGTTCGTTCGTCCTTGCTCTCGTCGTTCTTTTTTAAAGGGGTGCATTGTCCGTTCTGGACCGTGACTGCGACAGTTTGTTGGCCTGCACGTTTCCCCGGGAGCCCGAGCGTCCCGTGTTGGTGAAAGTCCGCGTGTCGTTGGGTCGGTAGATGGTGGCCGGTTCAGTGGCGTTCATGTTCTGCATACTGAGAAACGGCGTGCTCTCGCCGTGGCCGAGGTCGCCGACCTCATCGTCCTCCCACTCGCTGTCCGACAGGCAGCTTTGAGAGCTGTAGTTCCTGGGGCCCGGCGTGCGCTGCGACACGTGGCCGTTGAGCCGCGACCTCCTGCGCCAACGGTGGCCGTTGCTGCTCTTCTTCGGCTGCTCTCGGGAGGACATGTACTCCTGCGTGGTCTCGTAATCCTCATCGTCCACGAAGCGGTACGGGCTGGACGGAAGGGAGCCCGTGCTCTCCGCCGCGTAATACGGGCGTCGGGATCGCCGGTAGCGGTGCAGGAGGGGCTGGTCGTCGTCGGGCGTGTAGGCTGCCATGGCGATGGCCGAGGCGGCGGGCGGCAGGGAGAGGGCATGGCTGGCGTTGGGCGTGGTGATCTGAAAGGTAGGCACCTGCGGGGGCAGTGAGGAGTGAAAGTCCACCGGAGATAGGCGCGCCGGTGTGGTCAGAGCAGACACGTACCTGCGAAGACGCAGAAAAACATGGGGTGACGGAAAAATCTTTTAAATACACACTACGTTTAATAAATTCAGGGTCAGTGAGAAGACTCTTATGCTCAGCAAAGCTGCCCTTTACTGTCATTTTTTATCAATTTAATGCATCCTTGCTAAAAAAAATCTTATTGACCTCAAACTGCTGCATGTTATAATTTACATATGAATATTAGCACATTCGGATCAATATTTATAGGGAACAAAAATAGTTTTTGAATCAATTATTTATGATGAATCAACCAGCTATAATAACATTGAATCTAAACTACACTAAATACAAAAAAATCATAGAAAACAGTTGAAAAAAATAATGCATTATTTTATATCGCAAAAGCATTTAACTAAATATTTTCCCACAAAAATTACATTTGATTTACTGAATCAGCCTGTTTACATCAACCATCCAACCAAAACAGCTCATGAAAATGAATCTGATTTCTACTTTAGAGAGAAAAGAGAAAGAAAAAGCAGAGCAGTAGTGTTTTGTTACACTACACTGCTACCTGTTGGAAAAAAATAGGAAGAATGTTTTGAAAGGAGGTACATTTAATAATTTAGCAGATGCTTTTATCCAAAGCAACAAAGGAGGAAAATGACAAGGTAAGTTAAGCTACTGTCAACACTACTGAACATATCTGAGATCTGCTTATATTGTGCTATGGTTCAATGCCAAATATCAAAATCCTGATCAAATAAAGCTTACAAACTTATTTAACCAACAGGACAATCAGCATACTTTCATTTGACCACAAATATACTCAGTGTCTTTTATCTGTGAAGGTGAACACTTCTTATCTGCTGCTGTAGTTTCCTTTTTCACTCACCTGTCACTGTGAGGTGAGTCCCGCAGGGAGTCGTAAGAGTCTCCGTACTGTAGGGGGCACTGTGTAGTGTCAGGATACCCATAGTATGCTGCTCGGCGGGCACGGGCCTCCATACACGCCGGGCTGCTGCATTTACTGGTGCCAACAGAGGAAGAGAGCGCCCCCGACAGGCAGTCAGAATGCATGCTGTCTGTCCGCTCCATACTCCATGTGCGCTCCTCGTGCCTGACAGGCGGGAACAACACAAAGAAAATATGTGAGAAAAATGCAACAACAAAAAAAAAGTATATAAAAAGTTAAGTAGGAATTTTTATTTTAAAGAGATTTATACCTTTATTCAGGATGTAATAAATTGGTTAAAATTGGCAGTAAAGACATTTATAATTTAAAAAAATAGAATATCTCTCATTTTGAACTCTTTGATCAAAGTATATGAAGAAAAATTGTTCTTCACAAAAAATGTTTTCTCAAAAATATTAAGCAACTGTTTTCAACGTTAATAATAATAAGAAATAACTGTTTTCTATTTTAACAGCAAATCAGCATATTAGAATGATTTCTAAAGGATCCTGTGAAAATTCAGCTCTGCATTACAGGAAAAAATACATTTTTGAATATATATAAAAAAACAGTCATGTGAAATTGTGTATGTGATTAATTTTTGTATTTTTGAACAAATAAATGCACCTACACTGCTGCTCAAAAGTTTGGAATCAGTAAGATTTTTAATGTTTTTTAAAGAAGTTTCTTCTGCTCATCAAGGCTGTATCTATTTGATCAAAAATACAGAAAAAATGTTATTTTGTGAAATATTATTGCAATTTAAAATAACAGTTTTCTATTTTAATATACTTTAAAATATAATTTATTTCTGTGATCAAAGCTGAATTTTCAGCATCATTACTCCAGTCTTCAGTGTCACATGATCCTTCAGCAATCATTCTAATATGCTGATTTATAATCAATGTTGGAAACCGTTGTGCTGCTTCATTTTTTTGGGGGGGACCTGTGATTTTTTTTTTTTTTTTTTTAGGATTCTCTGATTATTAAAAGTTCAAAAGAACAGCATTTATTTTAAAAATGAAATTTTGTGTTACAATATACAATGCTATTCAAAAATTTGGGGTCAGTACATTTTTTATTTATTTTTTTTTTTATAGAAATTAATACTTTTATTCAGGAGGGATGTGTTAAATGAATAAAAAGTCATAGTAAAGACTTATATTGTTAGAAAAGATTTCTATTTTGAACAAATGCTGCTCTTTTTAACTTTGTATTAATCAAAGAATCAAAGAAAAATTTTCACATGTTCCAAAAAACAATATGAAGCAGCACAACAGTTTCAACACTCATAATAAATCAGCATATTAGAATTATTTCTGAAGGATCATGTGACACTGAAGACTGGAGTAATGATGCTGAAAATTCAGCACTGCCTCACAGAAATAAATACTATTTTAAAGTATATTAAAATAGGAAACCAATATTAGAAATTGCAATACGATTTTACAATATTACTGTTTTTTTCAGTATTTTTGATCAAATAAATACAGCCTTGATGAGCAGAAGAGACTCCTTAAAAAACATTAAAAATCTTACTGATCCCAAAATTTTGAGTGGCAGTGTATATTTAAAAACCCAATCTCGTGCATACATAATATATATATATATATATATATATATATATATATATATATATATATATATATATATATATATTAATGCTAGGCAATGATTAATCATGATTAATCATCCAAAATAAAAGGTTTTTGTACATAATGTATGTGTGTGTACCGGATATTATTTATACATGCATGTATATATCTAAGAAAAATGTTATGTTTATATATTAAATATATTTATATATAATATCAATTTTATGATTATAAATATAAACATGTAAATACATGTAAATATTTTCACAATATACTGTATGTGTTACAGTATTAATTTATTATGTGTTAATTATTATTATTATTATTATTATTATTATTATATAAACAAATACGTTTATTTTGGATGTGATTAATAGTTGCTTAGAATATTTTCAGAATAGATAGATAGATAGATAGATAGATAGATAGATGTAAATATTTGGGGTCTGATGGAAATATATATATATGTAAATAGTTTTGGCTAGTTAGGTTAGTAAATGAACAGCTAAATAGACAGATGGACAGAGGATATATCAAGTCAAGGATCTATATATGGATATATTGGTAGATGAATCAGTCTGGGAAGAGTCAGTACCGGTGACTGGAAGCGTGAGAAGCTGTGGAGGTGTGGTGGGATCGTGACGACATTCGGCTGCCCGAGAAATTGCCTGATGTCTCTGTTCCGTGTCGTACTACTCGCTCAGTTGCTGGGACATTCTTAGATATATACTGCAATATAAAGAGTAGCGTGAGATTGTGTCGTTTTCACACTTGAGTCCTAACCTAAATTTAATAACGTTTGAAGAATGCTTAGTCATCAATGTGAGCACCACAGGATCAATTGCGATTTACTTCTGAATTGCTGTAACATCCAGAAGAAACCACACTGCAATTCACATAATCTGAACCCTTTTCAGAAATAATGGACTTTAAGAATTCTAATCAAACAAACAAACAAACAAACAAACCCAAATCTATGTTTTACACCAAAAGTACCAAAAGCAACATTAAATGCTTTCTAAGCCAATCTGCCTATGAACACTTATTTAAGTGTTCAATAATATTAAGTTGTATGCTTTATCATGCCTTCAATTACTAAATCTTCAGAATATGCAAAAGATATATCATCATACAGGAAATGAGAGGCAGGCAAACTCACATCCACCATGGGGATTTCCTCAGGGCCGGGGCCGGGATGGTTGGGTCCGTTGGCCAGCATGCGGTTCGGATGCTCCGCACACATGTTCTGGTGCAGGTGGTTATGCAACTTCTTTCTTTGTTTCCTGAAGAAAGATCCAATCTCAAATCTGAGCTGTGATTTATACAATGACGGCAGATACTCTAATATTTAAAACAGGAAATGACCAAGTATCTACAGACAAGATGTATTAACCTGCTGTTCACTAAAGTGAAACACAAAAGTTACTTTGATTTGGTGTAGATCAGGGCTAGATGGCGTGACCATATATACATATATTGTTTTAGTGATAGGAATAATATTATCATTTAGTTTGTATCCAGTAGCAAATATTAGCAAATAATCCAGTAGTCTTTCGAATTATTGAAAAATAGTCATTGCCATGGTAATATAATAAAATTTTATTTGGTTTGATTTTGTTGTTGTTGTTGAATTTCCAGCTAAATTGCTTTTTTTTTTAAATAAATACAATAATTTATATATAAGCAATGTATGTACACTACTGTTCAAAAGTTTGGGGTATCTTATGCTCCACAAGGTTACATTTATGTGATCAAAAATACAGTAAAAATAATGATATTGTGAAATATTATTGCAATTTAAAATAATGATTTTCTATTTAAATATATTCTAAAATGTAATTTATTCCTGTGATGCAAAGCTAAATTTTCAGCATCATTTCTCCAGTCTTCAGTGTCACATGATCCTTTAGAAATCATAAAAAAAAAAAATCATTATGCTAAATTGCTGCTCAATAAATATTTCTTATTGTAAATGGTGAAAATGGTTGTGCTGCTTAACATTTTTTGTGGAAACCCTGTTAATTCTTTTTTTCAGAATTCTTTGATGAACAGAAAAGTTCAAAAGAACGGCATTTATTTGAAATATAAATCTTTTCTAATATTATAAATGTTAATGTCACATTTAATCGGTGTAATGTATCCTTGCTGAATAAAATTATTAATTTAATTAAAAAAAAAAAAAACAATTATACTGACCCCACACTTTTATAAAAAGATATAGTGATATAAATTTCCTCACAAAGCGAATTTTGCTTATACCACCCAAAGGGTGTAAGTGTTTTTTTTTTGGTATGCTTTTTAATTTAATGTGTGAATGTGCACAGCTCTTTCTGGCGATTGCTAGAGTTCCCGGGGCTTACTTGGTTTTGCAGTATGCCACCACACACACGATGCCAACCACCAGCAGTGCCACGCAGATGCCCGTTATCGTCAGCACACGTTTTTGGTACAGCTCCTCAGCCTCTGAATGAACGAGAGCCATGGACAAGCACACACATATGCACAGACGCACACAGAGACAAACACACATGTACACGACAACCATTGAACACAAAGACACACATACATACAAAACACACAACAGCTGCATCAGTGGCAGCCTTTAAACCATGTCAAAACTAACTCATTCAACCTAAAACATTTTCTAACTTCAGTCTAAATTTCATGTTATAGTTGTAAACAGTCATATTTGTCACTTCTAAACAGATTTATTTAGTTAAAGGGACAGAATACCTAAAAATGAATATTCCGTCATTATTTACTAACCCTCATGTTGCTGCAAACCTGAATGATTTTATTTCTCCTGTGGAACCAAAAAGGAGACGTCTAAAGCTTTAAGTCCAAGCTACAAGTTCCAAATAATGAAAATGAATGGGGAATGGGACACTGTCAAGTGTCAATAACATCTGAAGCTATCAGGCAACTTGGAAAATATTGCACAAGACACAAGTCCCAGTCCCCATTCACTTCCACTGTATGGAAGAAAGCTGCTTGGATCCCAATATGCACATGTGATAGGCCTATATATGTCATGTACATGTATATTCATCCTAAAACCTGTCAATGCAAGTAAATATAAAAGATAGACATGTATTTAAAAAAATTTAACAGATTTTTTTTTTTCATATATAATGTGTATGCATATATAAATAAAAAGTACTGTTAACATATGGTTGCCACATATTATACTAAATAAAAAATCATCATATAGTATTAACATACAGTAAGAGTTTATTTGCAAAAACAGATAACTCTAATTTTCAAAAATCATGTTTTTTCATTATGTTATCATGTTTTATTGTGTTGGTTAGCTGTATTTTTTTTAAAATAACCCAACTGCAGTTTGATTGAGATTAATTGGAATGCACAATGAAAAAAACGTGATTTTTTTAAATTGTTATCCGTTTTTGCAAATAAACTCTTCATATGTACATATGAACATATACAAATTTCACTATGGGGATTTTATATATGTTCTTACATCACGTTTGTGAAAACTATATATCACCTTATAGGTAACATAGCAATATCATAATATAGATCTTGATACAGGGCAATATATGTCATATATTCATTTCCAGACATTCTGCTAAACATCTCATTTTGTGTTTCACGGAGAAAAAAAAAGAGTCAAACAGGTTTAGAATCACATGAGGGTGAGTAAACAATGATTGTCATTTTTTGCGTGAACTCTCCCTTTAAACCTAAAATCTTTATTTTTAATGGGCGCTGAGGTGCATCAGATGTCATTTTAAAAACACATTTCAGATGGCTAATATCAGGTGCTCGGCAGCATGGGAAGGGCACAGCTGTGGTGCTTTCTCTGTCTGCCAGAGTTTCATATAAAGCGCATTATGCTGAAACAGTGGGAGAACTTTTGGCTACCTTCAGGACTGAAACCATACTGTGCAACACTGGAAACTCAAATTTTTTGGCTAGAAGTGTTTATAAAATGAAATCTCCACCTCTGAAAGCCCATTACATGCATTATTCTATATATAAAATCCTATGACGTCTGAAGACAGAGCAGTCTGAGCTTATAAGTCTTGCGTAAAGCATGCCTGTAGTAAAACACACAAACTGCATTATAAGAGCTCTTTGGAGAGGGTTGTTCATAAAACCCGATTAAACTTCATAAGTAGTTTTGGGATATTCGTTATTACAACTAAATGTGCACATTCCTGGTCTTTTTGTGAATGATTCATCAGTGCACATTGCGAAGTAACAAATTATTGTTTTATTTCTTCATTTTTATTTATTTTTTTTTTACAATAAATACGTTAATATATTTATAATGTAAAATATTAAAAAAAAAAACATTTATCTTAAATGGTTACATTAAAATTATATTTTAATGAATATACTTTAAATGCTTTTAATTTTATATAGTTCACATCTAATTTTTCATTTCACTCTGAAATATTACAGTACTAATTAAAAAGGGTTGCTAACACCATTTCATGTTGACTTTAAAACTGATTGGAGGGTAAAAAACATTAATTTTGGCAAACAGCTAACCAAGGCTTTGATGAGCAGGTTTTATGAAGACCGTCTATACAGATGCCTTGAACACATATTTTTATATCTGGGTCTGATTTTTGAAAACGAGAATATTCGAAACATCCTCTGGGGTGCTGTACGTGGGCAGCAACAGAGGAAGCATACAGAACATGAAGGGAGGGAACGAGAAAACGGACGGGAGGAAGGAGAGAAGAGAATTGAGGGCCAAACAGTAGGGGGATGAGTGTGTAATAAAAGAGAAACGCAGGGGGGAGGGAGGGGGCGGTTGAGTCAGACACTGATATTGCATTGCATGCTTGTTACAGGAAACAGAGATCAGAGTACACAAAGAGAGAGAGAAAACGGAGAGCGAGATGTACCCAGACCAACGGCTAATGTAGTGGTGCAGACAAGAAGACAGGAGAAGAGATGGGCAACACTCATTTTACCCCTCACTCGGCTCCCTGACACATATGTTGTATGTAAATAAAAGTTTTATCATTTTTTAATGCACTGCAAAAAAAAAATAAGGTTCTTAATTAGTAAATCTGTGCTGTTTTCCAGGACAAAATAGCTAACAAAAATATTTTTATGAAAAAATATCCTTAAAACAAAATAAATGTAATAAATGTTGCATTAGATATACACTACCTATCAAAAGTTTTGAATAATTTAGTTTTTTTGGAAAGAATTATCTTACAGTATATGCTCTTTAATTCTCTCTAATGCTTCTATTATTATTACTACATATAAAAATGTATATTTCAAATACATACTGTTTTTTTAAACTTTCTATTCCTGAACAACAACAAAAAAAGTTGTATATTATCATATAATTGATAGTTATAGGAACAATTATAAAACATTTTAACATATAAATATATTCAAATAAAACAACTTGGTCCCACTTTATATTAGGTGGCCTTAACTACTGTGTACTTACATTTAAATTAATCATTTGGTACAATGCACTTATTGTGTACATACATGTTTTTACATTGTACTTATATTTTTAAAATACCTATGTAATTACATCTGTAATCAATTTCTGTAATTACATTTATAATTACACTGTTGACCCATACCTTACACTTTAACCCACCCTTAAACCTACCCATACCACCAAACCTGTCCCTAACCTTACCCGTATCCCACCTCAATAGCAGCAATAGTGTTTTGCAATACAATATGACCACAATAAGTACATTGTACTTATTTTTTGATGCAAGTACATAGTAGTTAAGGCCACCTAATACAAAGTGTGACCACTTACGTTAAATTATAATAATATTATACATTCAATATTACTGTTTTTACTGTATTTTTAAGAAATAAATGCAGGTTTGTTGGGCATAGGAGATTTTTGACTGGTATTGTATAAGCTGTTTTCAGAGAATATATTGTAGTTTACCCTATTGACAATACAAAAGTTAGGATTCCACGGTTTTCTGTATGGACATAATAAAAAGATTATCTGGATTATCTTAAAATTTGGAAATTAAAACCTCAGATAAACAACGTCACACGACATATCACACCGTGTCATTATTTACTAAACAAAAATAAAGCCAAGATGGAAAAGCCATGTGTGGCAAACTTAGGACACCCTATGATTCAATGCCTGTAGATCCACGTTTAGCAGCAATAACTTGAAGTAATTATGTTCTGTATGACTTTATCAGTCTCTCACATCATTCTGGAGGAATTCTAGCCCACTCTTCTTTAAAGCGTTGCTCTAGTTTATTGAAGCATTTGTTTTTTGCACAGCTCTTACCACAGCATTTCAGTCAGGATGAGGTCTGGACTTTGACTGGGCTATATATTTTCAGCTGTTCTGTTGTAGATTTACTGGTAGGTTTGGGATCATTCCTGTTGCATGACCCAATATTGGCCAAACTTTAGCTATCGAACGGATGGCATCACATTGACTAGAATACTTTGGTATACAGAGGAGTTCATGGTCGACCCAATGACTGTGAGGTGCCCAGGTCCTGTGGCTACAAAACAAGCCCCAAAATCATCAGCCCTCCACCAGCATGTGTGACTTTTGGTATGAGGTGTTTGTGTTGAAATGCTCTTTAGTTTTTTACCAAATGTGGCGCTGTGCATTATGGCCAAACATCTCCACTTTGGCCTCATCTGTTCAAAGGACATTGTTCTAAAAATCTTATGGTTTGTTCAGATGCAACTTTGCAAACCTAAACTGTGCTGCCATGCTTTTTTTTTAGAGAAGAGGCTTTCTTCTGGCAAGCCATGAATTTTATCATTTAACATGTTAACTGAATCTGCGGTGTAGTTCTTGGGTTGTCTGCCATTTCTCTGAGCGTTACATGGTCTGATCTTGGGGTGAATTTGCTGGGACGTCCACTCTTGGGAGGATTGTTGTCTGTTTTAAATGTCTTCCATTTGTGAATAAACTTCCACACTGTGGAATGATGGATTTCACATTGTTTGGAAATGGCGGTGTTACGCTTCCCAGATTGATGGCAGCAACAATTGCTTCTCTAAGATCATTGCTGATGTCTTACCTCCTTGGCATTGTGTTAACACACACCTGAAGGCTCCAGACCAGAAACTTCTGCTTTTATAGAGGTGCTCACACTTGCTGATAATCACTATGTTAACAGTAATGTTGTCCTAACTTTGTCACACATGGCTTTCCCATTTTGGCTTTATTTTATTTTAAATAAATAATGACATGGTGCAATATCTGAGATTTTATTTTCCAAATTTTAAGACCTGCCAAGAAACAGATTTAAAAAAAAAAAAAATAGTTTATCTTAATGTCCCTCCGATAAAAATAGTTACCCAATGAGAAAAAAAACTAAAATAAAAATTGCTAATTCATTTAAGATATATATACACAATTTTTCTTCTCAAGTATTTTCTTTTAAATTAGATTTATGTTTGGATATTTTACTGGAAAACATGTCAAAAACATTTTTTTTTTTTTTGCAGTGTGAAGAATTACAAGCTATTCTGGACATCTTATTTTTCTAACAAGTTTAATCATATAAGCATAATGTGTTTAAATTTAAGAGTTTATTACAGCAATAAACCATGGAAGGCTGTGGTAAAATCACTGTAACGCCTAGCCTTTAGTGGCTTATCACTTTTATAAAATGGTGTTTTGATAAAAGACATGAATTGCTACATTTCTAATAATACTGATATACAGTCACAGAATAGGAAATATGATTTTATGGTTTTATAAATATTGATCTACCTGACTGATGTGTTTCCTATATTCCTAAAAATGAGTGTCGCTTTGTCAGAGCTGAAAAAGTAAATCAGAAGCTGGGAATGTGTTTGCTTGTTCAAATATAGGACAGAGAAAATAGAACGAGACGAGTCCTTATGTGAATATGCTTAATCTATGTCATCAAATTATGTCATGAACCTTAAAAACTAAAGAATCAAACAAATAATAACTTCATACCCATGATTTCAATTCCAAGATGCTCTGCCAATGCAGAAAGTTGACAATGTAAAAAAAAAAGAAAAAAACAAGAAAACAGGTTTCAGGTAAAAATGTCCACTTGTTCAGATAGAGGCGGTTCACTAGAATGCGATCAGTGGTGTTGTTTGGTTGGTTTTGTTTGAGACATTGAGGTGAGTGACTGTACGTTCCAGTAACAGACAGACAATGCAGACACACACTGGCCAACTCCATATTCCCCATAAAACAGAAACGAAACCAACGGAAATACCAGTAAACAAACAACACGCCTTTCTTGTTCATCGCATGTAAGCAAGCGTACAAATGCATGCAGACATAGACAGCCACACTTACTGCCATATTTACTAGACCTCATTTCTGGTTTAAGGTTAAGAAAACAAAAACAAACAAACAAACAAAACCATTAAACAGAAAAGCACAACGTACAACACAAAAAGACTCAAGTACAGATGAATGTAGACAAACATCTAATGATTCATATGCAAAAACGACAATCAGATGGCTTTGGTTTAGTCACAGTATTACATTTTCGTGTATGTTTTTAAACTTCCACTGCAAATGTGCAGAGGTATAAACACATCTTGAGCTACGGCATGCATGATACTGACAATACAGAGGGTTCATCTAGGTCAAGGTTAAAGGTTAAGGGTCATGCATCATGCCTCAAGCTCAGAACGCTGTTAGAGATCATACAAAACAACAGCATCAATATCAGAACTTCATAGAAATGTTCCAGGTTCAATGCAAGTTAAGATTTACCAATAGCATCTGTGGATTTTCTCAGAATGAGAGAATGAGCTGAAATTACACTTACAGTAACGCACGTATAAATGCTATTACGGAGGATTTGAAAGCAGAAATATGTGCAGAACCACTGAATAGATTACATATAAAACATACAATTTTGTATGCAGAATAATCATGCATTTTTGTTTTGTCTGCAGAACAAAATCAACGCTAAGATACACAGTAGCAGGAAAATCTACTAAACAGACTGTATTGTACATCTTCCATACAAAATATATGACACAAAGATTGTATGTAAAAATAAAAAATAAAAATAAAAATCCAGTAAAAAAAATCCAAATCACAAAAAAAAAAAAAAAAAAAAAAGACAAAATGTTTTATTTTTCTACAGTATGTAAACAGTTCCTTTCTGTTATTCTTGTGTATTATGTGAAATTTACCAAGTTTTACATGGTCATGACAGCAGATGACATTCACTTCCATTCAAAAGTTTGGGGTCAGTACAATTTTTCAAAAATAAATAAATACTTTTATTCAGCAAGGTCACATTAAATTGATCAAGAGTGACAGTAATATATATATATGTATCATGATTTCCACAAAAATATGAAACAGCACTGTTTTCACTATATGAAATGTTTCTTGAGCAGCAAATCATCCCATTAATTAATCATCATATTAATGATTTCTGAAGGATCATGTGACACTGAAAACTGGAGTAATGGTGCTGAAAATTTAAGAATAAACTAGATTTTAAAAATAGAAAGCATTTAAAATTGTAATAATATTTCACAATATTACTGTTTTTCCAGTATTTTTTTTTAACACATAAATGCAGCCTTGCTGAGCATTAGTGACTTTCAAATACATTAAAACATCTTACCGACCTCAAACTTTTGAACGGGAGTCTATATTGTTATTTTTGGAAAAAATTTAAACACCACAATTGCAGTACCATCCATGCAGTTTTTGGGTTGTGGACACAGATGCTATCATTGAGCTTAACTTGTATTGAACCAATCCTTTAAATGATATAAATGAGTGCCTGTCAAACATGTCATGAATCTGTCTAATGGACTAATTCATTTATTAATCTAACTCTGTTCTATGGGAACATAATCTATATGTTAACATGCTTTATTGTATCATTTTCACTATATTTAAACTTTTCTCCACTTTCCATTATCCTTTGGGGAAAAAAAGAAAAATCTCTTTTTTTAATAATACATCAATGCACACTAAATCTGTTCACATCCATGAATTTCTACATAATAAACCAATATAAAAACTCTGAATGGACAAACAGAGGCAGACAAGTACATGCACACACACATCATAGCCAGCATGCAGCTTCAGAGCAGACAGACAGACAAACAGACAGGAAGAAGAAATGGACATACTGTAGAAACCGGCCATAACGGAGGTTTGACAGCGTTCACCGGTATAGTCATTTGGACACCTGATGGAGGGAAACAAACCCACAGAGGGAGAAGGAAGGAACGAGAGGGAAGGGGTAGAGGAGAGAGAGACATGAGGAGGAAGAGAGAGAGAGAGAAAGAGAGAGAGAGAGGGAGAGAGAAAGAGAGAGACGAGAGCAGAGAAACATGCAGTTAGAACAACAGAGAACAACCCCAGCGAGCTGTTCCACCTGATGATGTCATCGCTGTGATGTCACAGCCTGCGGCCATACTGGACGAGTTTGAACCTGAGGAAAGAGGGTCCATGTCATTTCATGCCATTTTTAGGATGGGTCTAAAAAATATAGGCATTGTGGGAAGCCCGATTCATTTTAATGATATAGAATTGATTCATTCAGATGGTTCAATTAGATGGCAATTCCTCAAGGGGGCGCTTACCCGCCTCAAAAACTCAATTGTCCTCCATTGGGCCACAATCAAATATGAATACCATTTTTTGTCTTACTGGAGACATTTGTACACACAGAAATATGCTTGTTTAAATCTGAGCAAAAATTACTAACTTTTATTTATTTATAATTTTAAAATTATTTCTTATATTTATATTTAATTTAAAAAATTTCATTTGAAGTTTGAAATAAAACAGATTATTTCAGTCTATGAAATTTCATGTTTCTTTCAAATGTTACTTGCTATTTCTTTGTAATTATTTGTAAAAATTTACTGGTACACTCTTAAAATAAAGGTGCTTCAGGATGCCATAGTCTAAATGGTTCCACAAAGAACCTTTAAAGGGGTCATATGATGCGATTTGAAGTTTTTCTTTCTCTTTGGAGTGTTACAAGCTGTTTGTGCATAGATAAGATCTCTGAAGTTGCAAAGACTAAAGTCTCAAAACCATAGAGATATTCTTTATAAAAGTTAAGACTCGACCACGCCCCCCTAAAACGGCTCATTCAAACATGTCTACGTCACAGTGTGGGGAGATTTGCAAAACACCACCCAAACGTTTCCTGAACCTGGGAGTAGCTGCCTGCTGTGCTCAAAGGCTGTTTCTATAAAGTGGGGCAATTCCAACTTTGCAAGGACAGTCTGGCGCTTCTGACTCACAGCCTGTAAGTATGTTTTCTTATTTAAAGAATTTTCCACTGACTATTCAAACGCGAGTTTTGAGCAGTGTAGAGTAGTGCTTGTTGTTTGTCGTTTCTCCGATCACAAATGCAGACATGATAATGTTTACGCAGCGCTATGCAACGCAACGTGTAAAAAGACAGTATAAGTCATTATAATCAGTAATTATGTCCCCACTGGATGCAACAAATGCCTCGTTTGTAAGGTTTTTTTTAAATTTTTTTATTGTTTTTGCGTCGTTGCACCGGGACACGGCATCACAATACGGTTGAGGGGCGTAACATTTCCGTCACATGCTTGAGGTATTCGGCCAATCACAACGCACTGGATAGCTGGCCAATCAGAGCACGCCTCGCTTCTCAGAACGATGAGCTTTGTAAAAATTGGCACGTTTCAGAAAGGCGGGGCATAGAGGAGCAACAATAGTGTACAGTATGTGGAAAATAATGTGTTTTTTTAACCTTAAACCGCATAAACATTGCATTACACCAAATACACAAAATAATGTTCTTTTTAGCAACGTCATATGACCCCTTTAACACATGAAGAACATTTTTTGTTTCACAAAAGGTTCTTTGGGGCGAAATAAGGTTCTTCAGATTATAAAAAGGTAAGAAAGAGATGGTTCTTTAAAGAACCTTTGACTGAATGGTTCTTTGTGGAACCAAAAAATGGTTCTTCTATGGCATTGCTGTGAAGAACCTTTTAAGCACCTTTATTTTTAAGAGTGTATTTTTGAGTGATTTGTTTTCAGTGTATGAATCATCATTTATTGTCATCACAAATTATTGGTCAAATCAGTCCATCCCTTTCAAGCAATGCCTGGATGATAGTGAGATATCATATGATATGATAATATGTGACATGCACATTCATATTTTTATATTTCTCATACTCAATAGGTGTGTTTGACTTCAGTTGGATTTAACCGCTTACAGTCAGAGGAGGAGTTGAAAAGGGAGACATTCAGACACTGTTCTGCTTCTCCTGCATTTGCATATTTTTTCACAGATGAAGTGGATTAGCTGCAACATTTGTCAAATAATCAAATGTTTCAGATGTTTTCATAAGGCACATTCACACCAAAGACAATAACTATAAGTATGACAATAATAATATGAATGTAAAAGAACCACCACAACTATAACTATAACAGCACAGAGGAACGATATTATTGGAATCACTTTTAAAGCAATTGTTTTCCAGCTGATTAATGATAAAAACAATGACAACCAATCAGAATCCATCCTGCTTTAAAGAGCTCAAGCATTTAAAGTGTCAGAAAACAAAACTGCAGTATGTTCTTATAATAAACAAAACATTATTGCGGGTTGGTGTTCACGCTAATATAGCTATCATTAAAGTTATCTTTATAGTTATTGTTCTTTCTCAACATATACTATTTAAATACAGTGGGGTTTATATTTTTTATCAGTTTTATTTTTATAAACATGACAGTTGTGTGCAGCGCTATGCCATTTTTAAGCATGCCATAGGTGTCCAAATATTCTGGGGCCACTGTAGATCAAACATAATGAAACCTAATCTGAAGCTTTACGTCTTTACTTCCTCATAAAATGCCAATCAGTTCCACTTCTGTGATCGTCTATCAGACCTCACGTTAATGAGGAGAATGTCCTAAGACAAACAGGAGCAAAATAAAGTCCCTAAAAGCTTCATAATGGTGCCAAAAGCTTCGTCTAGTCACAGGTTTTCATTATTTATATACTGAGGGTATTTTAGAGTTCAGTTCTACTGGGGAATTCACCTTTCAGTCTGTCTGCAAAATTTACTGCAGAGGTCATTGGGACAGGCTGCATTTCATTTGCCTCAGGAGCTACAGTAACACACACACACACACACACACACACACACTCTCTCTCTGAGATGACATGTTAAAGTAATATCTCTGAAATAGAGCTGGGAGGTATGATATATATTCTGTACAATGGTAAAAATGTGCCAAAAATTTTGCTAAACATTTTATAATGTGGTCAATATATATTTGTGCTTTAAAACCTTAATTTGATGTGGGGAAATGTATTTTTGACTTCACTAGTTATCCAAAGAAAGGTAAAAACATTTAAACAATTAATCATTTCATATTCATAAATGCCAATTTACTAATAAAAAAAATCCAACTTTATAAAATATCAAATAATACCAAGTTATATTAAAACCAGGCTGTATAATAACAGTATTAGACACACTTTAAATAAAAAAAGAGACTTTAAAGAGATAGCAGCTTTATAAATCAATTAAATTAAATATACACTAAGAAATGCCTTTTGTACTTTTTTTTTCTATATCATTAATGCCACTCAGATTTTTTTCCTTTCTGTTATTTTTGTTTTTAAGTCATATACCTTATGATGTTTATATTTCATGCATATATAATTAAAATATTCAATATATTTAACTGAAATATAAAAGTATATATATATAATTACATATACAAATATATATACATATACTGTATATATATATATATATATATATATATATATATATATATATATACACGTATAATCATATGATTCATTAGTAAAGTATTTTATATACTGAATTTCCACCATGATTTACTGTTACCGTGATACAAAACATCTCATACTGTGCTAAAGGATTTTGGTCATACCGCCCACCTGTACTGTGAAGTAAAGCTTCAGTGCTGTTGAGAAAAAACTCTCAGGCATATAAGTGAATCACTGTGTCAAGAAAGCCAAGAGCAACACACACTATTTTCAAATCAGTCCATGCTTCCCTGAGGGCTATTAACCCTTATAGCCACTTCAGACGCTCTGTTCTGTAAATTAAAGAGATTGACTCGACAAGTCACTGTTAAAGGATGACATCTCCCCAAAGGATTTGAGCTTTAAACAGCTTTAATGGGTTTGTTTCTCTCCCTTTAAAAAATTGGCGCATATACCATAAATCTGCGCTGCCCTGTCCAAAATGGCTGATAAGAACAGAGCATTGTGTCCATGGTATCACAGGGGAGCAGTAAGTCAGCGTACTATTGATAACGTGGCTGTATACATCGACAGAGCTGACAGGAGACACGGCAAACCCGGTCCCCTTCTTCCAGACCCTCAGACACACTGTCATTTCTCTGGCAAGAGTCCAAGCTCCAAGAGTTGCCTTCTTTCCCAGCAAAGTCCCAACAAAACTAAACTTACACAGTTTCATGAGCCAATACATTGTAGCACTGGGTGTCATTTAGAAATGAATGGAATTTCCCAAATTTGAACTGAAGCAGCAAATAGAATGCAGAGTCAAATTAAAACTGAATAAAATTCGAATAAATTCACATAACTGTTCTAACTGTAATCAGTTATCGGCATGGATTAACATCCACACAGTTACAGAAGGTAGTAACTGATTTGCTCTGATGCAGTTTTCTCTAATTGAAGTAAAGCTAAATTAAAATAAAATATAATTGTTACAGAAAAATATCAAAATTATATGAAAATCGTAAACTTCAATGAAAATGAGAAATGTGGCCATGGCAAATAATTTAAATAAATATGTTTAAAATGAAGTACTAAAATGACTACAACTGAAATAAAGATAAGTCAAAGCTACGCTAAACATAAATAACTAAAATTACAAAAGTACTACAACTTAAACTAAAATTAAAATAACTAAAAATATAAAAAAGAAAGCTAATTCAAAATATTAATAAGTAATAGTATATAAACAATACTAAAATAACACTGCTGCAATGGTAGGAAAAAACCTTATGCAACTGTAAACTGTGAACTGCGTTTAATTTTTGTTTCATTATTTTGAATTTATATAGAGTAACATGTTAATTTGTCAGCTCTATTTGGAGTAAAAATAAGCCCATAAACAATTACATGAATATAAGGTTAAGGGATTGTCAAAGTGAGATAAAGATAAAATGAATGTATTCTGAATGTGTTTAACTTACTTGCAGGACAGCTGATTTATACCATGTATGAAATAACAGTCTCCACCGTTAACGCAGTATGTCTTCTCGGTTTCATTGCACTTCCTGGCATGACTTGAGCCCGGAGACAATGTAGTGGTTACTATAGAAACATACGGACAAACACACAAACACACAGATAGTCAGAGATCAGCATCAAACACATTGTGAAAAAGGTCTCAATAGCTGTGTTCAGAATGCTAGCATATAAGTATACTGCACAGTACATGCTATGGAAAAAAAAGAATACAAAGCTGTCACTGTGGTGGTACCCTAAGGTACAAAAGCTAAAAGGTACATCTTTTTACTTTATGTAACCCTAAACGGTATGTATTAGTATCTTAAAAGGTACATACAAGTACTTTGAAAGCACACATTAGTACCTTATGAAAGGGTACCACACTAGCAACAGTTTTGAACCTTTTTCTGAGTGTATATAGCCTACTGTACACTGCCTACTATTTTTCAATAATGTGAAACAGAATGCAGCATGATAAACACTTCAATTGTAGTATGCTACATTATTGTCACATGACCTCAATACTATGTATAATTCAATGTGTGGCAGCCAGTTTACGTTTGATTTCTTAAGTTTCTTAAGCTGCTCACATCGGAAATAAAAAAGCGATTAATGCATGAAAATTCTTACATATAATCCCTTTAAAAATCACAGCACACGTGGAAGGTTGAGTGCATTGCATTGTGGGATACAATATTACAAGTATAGTGTGCCACAAAAACTGTTAAATTTAAATACGAATAAATAAAACAAGAAAATAAATATTAGATGAAAAACTAAAAACTAAACTGAAGTAATATAATTATTATAATTAAAATTAAATTACCATATTGACCCGAATTTTTTCTTGGAAATACATCTGAAAAAACGCGGTAGTCTTATATTCAGGGTCTAGACTTTGACATGTCAATAATACACCCACAACAATAGATGGCGCCAAACACGCATAAAACGAGTGTGCCATGAAATATGTAATGTACTGTGTGTTGTAAAGATCGCGAGTGAAAACAAAAGAAAAAGAAAATGGTTACAGTGGCATGAGTCGTGACTGTCATGTTAGCCTGATGGGAACAAACTTCATCTGTAAGTGATTTTAAAACATAAGACAGTACCCAGATTTAAAGACTACAATAAGATTTCACTTCTACTGTTAATAAAATTTTGGTAGGCTACTATGAGATGGATGGACTAAATGTTATATAATTCAGATGGGGTAAATGTTATTTTTATGGTATATCAAAAGTGTATATTTTTAAATGTCATTGTTGGTACATTTTACCAGTATTTACCATACTTTCAAAACAAAAATTAAAATAGGAAAAATATGCAGTATGAAAATAATTTAAGAAAAAATGTGTTTTAAAGAGAGAAAAAACAAACAAAAAAAACAACAACAAGATTTGGTTTTCAAAAAGCCTTTTCCCAAAAGGTACATCTGGAAAAAGGGGGGGGGTCGTCTTATATTCGGATCAATAAAATTAAACAAAAACACAAAAATAACAAAATTAAAATTAAGACAGAAAACATAAAAAAAAAATAATAATTTTATAACAGTGTACAAATATATGGTATTCCATAATGAAAATTAGCACAATGTACACAATATACAAACAGCATTGTACCTGCTTTACAATATAGTAGATAATAGACCATTCTGAGAACATTCATCATTATATAAAAAAGAAGAAGAAACTGGATTGTAAAAGTGGAGCAGAGGCAAGCCAACATTCATCTTACCAACCTGGACAACATAATTTTGTTAAACATTCAAAAGCTATTAAATACTGTATACATTTAAAACTATATAGAGTAACTGTTTCTGTCATTATTTATTCACTCTCATGTTGTTCCAAACACGCATGACTTTCTTTCTTCCATGGAAAATTTAGTTTTCAAGCTTGAATAAAACACTAAAGGATTAAAGTATCATAATAGAAATTTGGATGAACTCGTTTAATATCAGAGGATCAGAATTATTCCTGTTTCTATCTGTACACAGCACTGCTAAATATTTCTCCAATATGGCAACAGAACTGAAACTGCAGACACACACACACACACACACACACACACACACACACACACACACGCACACACACACACACTCTTCCACAAAACACTGTATCATTCTGTATATAAACCAGAGTGAGACACACACTGCCAAATACTCATGGCAGATGGGAGGATGTTCTCGCAGGCATCGCTGGCTCACAGCCACACCAAGGGTTCAGATATTCTGCAGTGTGTCAGAGTCACGCAGAATCAAGCTGCGTACTGCAAACACCAGCACATCACATCAGGATCTCTGCAGCCAGAGAAATGGGGAATCCATGATCCAATCGTCTGCCCGGACAAAGAGTCAGACAGAGATAGTCAAAGAGAAACAGTTAAGAGTGACAGATATAAAGAGCGAGAGGGAGAACAGTAGCATGCTGCACAGAAATGATATCTTTAAAAACAGTATGTGAAGCTGCATGCAGTATGCAAGAAATATTTATAACAGTAAGGTACAATGTTGTCACATTACATCACTTACATGGTTAAATCGGGTTAATTCAAGATTGTTTTCTGCTTTTGATTCAATTCAGTATAAGAATGTGTCCAATTATAATAAAATAATAAGTCAAGAATGGTTTACAAATGGCTCAAAAATAAAACTATGCTGAAAATCCATCATTCACCACTTGTAAGCGGCACTTGATCTGTGCATATTTCTCTCATATTATGGATGGAAGACTCGTATTTTAGTTTGAAGCCACAATTTGAAGTTAAAAACGTCTGAATTTGTTTCTTACAAACAATGCCGTTTTTACTTCACAAGATGTTAATTGATGGACTGGAGTGGATTACTTGTGGATTATTGTGATGTTTTTATCAGCCGTTTGGACTCTCATTCTGACGGCACCCATTCACTGCAGAAGATCCACTGGTGAGCAAGTGACGTAATGCTAAATTTCTGACAGTGAATACATTTTTAGAAAGGTTTTATTTTTTGTGTGAAATTGAAAGGTATCCTGTTATGGAAATAATCATAGTTATTTTGCATTTATGGTCTGAATTTTAAAGTTTGATTAAAAATGAGTCAAGGAAGAGATGTTAAACATTGCATCGCTGTAATAAAGTCAAGCACACTGCATTGTGGCACAGGTTCTCAAACTTGAACTGGCGTCATATGCTTTGTGCACTTTTATGAGTGGATGTTGACAGACTGTCACGATCACAACTCCTCCCCTCATGAGTCACAGATCAAGAGAGCAGCCCGCAACGCTCGTGTCTATGGAGAATGGACCAACTCTGATGAAATCCATGGCAACTGACCAAAACAATGTTATTGTTACAGGAAAGTCTTTGAATAATTATGGAAATCGGAATTATTCATTCCGAACACATTTGCTGATATGCTGTAAAAGTATTTACGGTCGCTCTTCCCTGATGACAATAAATAATTTCACACCCATAAAAAAAATCTACACCCCTCTTCCAATGTCTCTGCTTCCCTTAGTTTGAGAAGCTCGGCATTGTGGGATGCAGTATTGAACACAGTGTGCTCTGATGAATACTGCACACTGTGGCAAATGTAGTAGGTCTGTGATTTCTAACCAGTTATACGTGAACTTCCAGGGGTAATTGGAAACATCAGAATTTTCTTGTTATAATTTCTTGTAATTAAAAAAAAGAGAAATAAAAGAACCTACATTAACTAAATAATGCTGTCAAATTTTTTTTATAATTTAAAAACAAAAATAATGGTTTCACACATTTAGTAGCTTTTTTCAGTTACAGATGGATAGAATGATAAAACAACAGAATGATAGATAGAATGATAGAGCGATAAAATGATAGATAGAACAACAGAATGATAGAACAATAAAATGATAGATAGAATAATAGAATGACCGATAGAACGATAGATAGATGACACGAACTCAATCTCTTGATTTTATTGCACTCCCACCTCCCAGACACCAGTGGTGCTGGGAACAATGCCTGAGTGTGTGTGTGTGTGTGTGTGTGTGTGTGTGTGTATTAGTCTCAAAGCCATAGTGTTTCTTTCCTCTTGTGTACTAATTAGTGACGTCAAAGTGAGCCAACAAAATGTTCTAGTGCCATAAAGTTACTCCAGTTACACGTCTCATCTGATGTGTAGTTTTAACTTCAATCCACAGTAAATCTGGCTCCTCACAGCGCAGAGAGTTACACAAATGCACCTGACAGGATTCTGCTTCAGTTATTATTACAACATGTCATGCATTCATATCAAAAAATAAATACATTCTCAGAAAAAGGTATCACTGTTGTGGTATCCTTTCAAAAGGTACACGTTTGTACCTTATTTACCCCTAAAGGGTGCATGTTAGTATCTTAAAAGTACATGTTAGCCTTTTTGTGACAGCTTTTGTAACATTTTTTTGTGCAAGTCGACAAAATATTTAGTTTGTATAGTATCTTACAACTAATTAATTAATTTGCATGATGCATACTGGTCAAGCATTAGTCATTGGCTTTGCATTAGAAGACAATAAGCTTTGTTGCATACAAAATCTTAATATTACTAATATGCAGCAGTTTAAATAAAAATAACTTTAAAAAAACATCACTTAAGAGACTTCCACCATCTTTAACGTCACAACTCAACAACCCGGTTATCATAGTTTCTCAATGGTAAATATAAGTTTGCTTGGTCATTATAATGTGCACATAACCCAAAATTATGATAATTACGATAATTACTCTTCCTTGGAAATTCCTACTTGTGAGTTTGTAAGTCAAAATTTTAACATCAGAATACTCCAAACAAAGAAGAACGAACTTCTTCAGCACATCTATTTTTGCTCTGATTCTCAGGAGGGGGAAATCAGGGCTAAATCGGGCTAAAAATCCTGTAGTTTGAGCCCAGCTTTATGTGATGTATCTAATGTCAGGTATAAAGCAGACACAACTTTGGTGAGACTGCATGGAGTGACAGCCCACCACCTGAGCCCTGCCATTTCATAACGAGCTAATTATCTAATTAACATGCACACACAAACACACAGCACAACAAAGAGAGAGAGAGAACAGAGGGGCATAAAGAGAAAACGAAAGATGTCTCAGAGCACAATAGCCTGTGTCTCTAAAGGTCACACATCACTCCAGCAGGAAATAGAGGAAAGCAGAATGATATAACATTCAACCTTACATCTGTCTCAAGCATATGTCCTCTTCTCTGCAGTGACAGTGTGTGCTATCGAGCTGCTAGCCCAGGGTTCCTCAAATCTTTCCCTGAAGGGCCAATCTGCTGCAGAGTTTAGCTCCAACCCTGATCAAACTCACCTACCTGTGATTTTCTAATGATCCTGAAGACACTGATTAGCATGCTCAGGTGTGTTTGTTTAGGGTTAGAGCTAAACTCTGCAGGTAAGTGGATCTCGTGGGCCAGATTTGAGGATCCCTGTGCTAGCTTATAACTGTTTCCTGTGAAGAGACAAAGTGGCCCATCCCCCTTTGTACCTCAGTCAATTCTGAGGATGAGGTTTGTAATATTAGAGGTATTTGTTAGCTAGAAAGAAATTTAGTTTGAATCTATTAATTCTAAGAATTGGGAAATACATATTTAAAACTTTATAAACCATAATCTCTAGCTTCTGTTAATTGTCATATGCGCGTTCATGAGGAAAGAGGCGGATGATGTAGGTGTAGTGTAAGCTCCGGTGAGAAGTGACGAACGCGTAAGCGCAGAGGAGAGAGCAAAACAAAACTCTAGTCAAGAGTTTTTGCGCAAACAAAACAAAAATAACAATTTACTCAACCATTCTCCCCCGAGTTACGTCGTCCACCATTTTAGAGAGTATCACAATGCATATGCACGCTTTCCCCTAAACGTAAACAACGCTTAAATACGCAGATTACGTTCATGCGCGTGCTTTCCCCCCGAATTTAAACAAAGCTGGTTACGTCAAATACGTTCTTAGGTGCTCTCCAAAATGGTGGAAGACGTAACTCGGGGGTTGAGTAAATTATGTTATTTTTGTTTTCTTTGCGCAAAAAAAAAAGTATTCTCGTAGCGTCGCAAAACTGAAGTTGAGCCACTGATGTCACATGGACTGTTTTACCGATGTATTTATTACATTTCTGGACCTGGGAATATTTCAGTTGAGTTGCTGTATATGGAGGGTCTGAGAGCTCTCAGATTTAATAAAAAACATCTTAATTTGTGTTCCGAAGATGAACGAAGGTCTTACGGGTTTGGAACGACATGAGGGTAATTAATGACATAATTTTCATTTTGGGTGAACTATCCCTTTAAAAATAACTCAATAAAATGACTCAACAAGCTGAACCCAGCATTTGGGTTAAAAAAAAAACAGCATTGTTTTAGAGTGTAATAATGATTTCTTAAGAATTTAGATTTAGCAATCACAAATAGCAACTGATCCTGACTAAAAACATTAGACTGAATGTGCAAAGTGAAGCTTTACAACAAGATAAACAGATAGCTTGTGTGCCACTCAGAATTGAATTAAAAATGTTCTTAAGTTCCAATTCTGAATTTGAATTGAGGTAGCGAATGGGAGATAAAACTGCAATGTGAATTTGAATCGATAATTCAAATTACAATTAAAAAAAAGTTTAAAATGCTTCAAGTTTTGAAGATCGATAGATAGATCTATAAAACCACATTTACTTGAGTTTTGAGGCCAAACATAAACAGGCATGCAGACAAGACATGAAAAAGTGGCAAAACACCTTTGTTTTCTAATCAATTTCTTGGACAGTCCAATGTTTTCTGCTGTGTGTGTGTGTATTCGTGTATCATAACAGCATATGTCTTCCTCCACAGGGGGGAGATGGTGAGTTTATCCAATCATGACTGAAAGACAATAATGTTGATCAGGTGCTGCACTAGCAGTGCATCTGTTCTCCGCTTTAAATAGATCCAGAGAGAGGCTTTTAAAGACTGCACATATTTCCCTCCGTCCCGTAGTCCATCCTGGTGTGGCGGGATATTAGCTCCATTAGCCTTGGCTCTGAGCCGACGGATGGATGCGGACAGGCAGGAGAACATGATTCACGACCCAGCGAGGGGGGTCGCGGGGAAGGCCGTAAGTCACACGGGGCATCCGATCCACTCTACTCAACCAGGTGCCGATCAATGACATCGAACCACTTACAGGCACTCCCTATTCAGACGCCATTCACAGACATGTCCATCGCAAGAGTGATCACACGCGTGCAGAAACGCGCATGCACACGCTGCAAAATGCATGTGGGGGAGGAGGTGGAGGGAAAGCAGGACGGATGGAGAGACAGGCTAATGAAAAGAGGAGTGAATAAAAGCAGGATAGAGGAATGAGGGACTTGAAGGAGACAGATTATTAAGAAGGAGAGCCACTGACGGAAAAAGGGAGAGGAAAAAGGGGGGTTAAAAAAGACGGTGTTCTTACTACAAAGTCTTTCTGAAAGAAAATGCAGTGTGTGTACTGTATACTGAACATTTGCATACACTGTAAAAAATCCAATTAACAAAATGTTGGAAGGGCAAAAATATTCAAGTTGAACTAATTTTATTGCTTGGGTTTGAGAAGACATATTATATTAAGTCTGCACAAATATATTTAAAAAACATTAAATGGATGGTTATTTTCAAATCCAGTCAACATTCAGAATGCCAATGTTTGACTGAACTAATAAAAACAAACCCAGCCAACATCGAGGTCATTCCGCACGTGCACGCGCCTGAGTGACTTCGCGGGAGAAACGGCGTCGCCATCTTGTCAAGTTCACACGTCAGGTAAGTTCCAGTAAATAAATGTTATCTTTTTAGACTAAATTTAACGAGAAAATCATGCAATGTGTTTAATCAATTTTTTTTGAGTGGACATTTAGAAAGTGTTTTATGAGTTGTATATCCAAAGAAAAGTGGGTATAAGACAATGTGTCAAGTTCAGGCGTCAGGTAACATTAAGTCAAGAGTTTCACTGAATAAATATTCGTACTTAACCTTAGACTGAATTTATCAAAACGTATATTTAAAAGGTGTAAATGTTTTATTTCAAACGTGTATATTTATACACAAACGTACAATATAAAAGCATTGAATATGCGTTGTAGACTTTTGCAATTGTCCCGTGAAGTAAAAAGACAACATTAAACGTGACTAACAACACGGTGAAATGTCTCTCTTTTCAAACAGGGTGGATTAACGTTACACAGCGTTTCTGGTCTCGTGAAGACACTTCGGAAGAGAAGTTTGTCGTTCCGAACGAAAATGAACAACTGAATCGTTTCACAGGCCATTCAAAGCGTCTCAGTCAGTTCCCTAGGTAGTGAATCAGTAGATCGTGCACATGAGTCACTGCACAGGGAAAGACTGTAAACACTGGGACAAATGATCAATCAATTTGTAAAACGGCAGGACCCTTATATTTTGACATTTTTATGCTATTTGAGGTAACTTAGCCCTATAATATGAAATGTACATGTTCTATTACAAATCCAGTCAACATTAATGCTCCCTGTTGTGGAATGAATTCGTGCCAAAAAAAAAAAAAGGTAGCAACTTCTGTTTCATCAGTTTAACTAACTGATATTGATACATTGTAAATGATTTAAAAGGCATCATTTCATTTTTTTGAACTTAAAAGTACTTTCCTTTCTCCATCAGGGTGTGGCCAAAGGTTTCATTGGTGCTTTGTCATTGTTGCAAGATTTCAGATGCAACCCAGTTAGTTCTTCCAAGGCACCAAACACTGGCTCGTGACCAGACCGCTCCACTGCAACTACATACCGTGTGTGTACTTTCAAGACTAGAAGTTTGTTTTCATTCCAGGTAATGTGTAAATGTTTAGAGTTTTACTACAATTATAATGTGCTTTTACTGTTCTCAGTGGCATCTACGCTAATATTAGTCTGGTTCATTCTTATTCCGAGGTGAATGCAGCCACCCAGATCCAGTCCATATCCAGATCAGATGGTGGATCAGCACCTAGAGATGACCTCTACAGCTCTGAGTGTCAGCGGAGACCATGTCAGCTAGATGAGCTCCAGAGACAGATCCCCTCCGAAGACCTCGCTGGCCATTTGGACAAGACCACAAGAACCAGACAAGTCCTCTGCTCAATCTGACCTGTGTTGCAGCCTAGAATTAAACCACGCCATGCTGGTTTCATCTGACCAGAGGAGAACTGCCCCCCCAACTGTCCCTGGTTTCTCCCAAGGTTTTCTACTCCATCTCTGATAAAAAGAGCTGATAAAATGTAAAAACTGTAACTTGAATGCAATGTAAGTCGCTTTGGATAAAAGCGTCTGCTAAATGCGTAAATGTAAATCTCTGTCACCGATGGAGTTTTGGGTCCTTGCCGCTGTTGCCTTTGGCTTGCTTATTTGGGGACACTTGGCTGATTACACAGACATTATTGGGAGAGAACTAAACTGGATGATGTCAACACTGAATCACCAATGAACTGACTTTAACTGGAAAAATGACTTGTTAATGTCCTCTTGCATTATTGACAAACTGTTTCCCTGTTTGACTCTGTAAAGCTGCTTTGACACAAATCTGTATTGTATAAAGCGCTATGTAAATAAAGGTGATTTGATTTCATATACTGCAACACCTGGTTCACTTTATTTATTTTTTTTACTTCTGCCTCATTTTAAAGATATAATTGTGAACCGTAATAATATTTGTAACTGTTTGTTTGCTAACATTTTGTTTAGTTTTTTTCTTAGTTCATTAAAGTTTAAACTGAATTTTGCAACTGGAGCTTTAAAGGGATAGTTCACCCAAAAAAGAAAATTTGCTGTTAATTTACTGACCCTTAGGCCATCCAAGATGTAGGTGACTTTTATTTAATTTTTTTGTTTAGTCTGTATGAAAAATATTATAAATGGAGGTTGTTATTAAATAAAGGCTATTTATTATGTGTTAAGTGTTTTTTTAGTGATTGATAAACACCAGTTAATTGTTTTTAATATTTTTATATAAAAATGTTTATGTAGTTCCCCAGCAATTTCTTATGATGCCCAAATAATAAATCTTAATTGAGGTAACATAAAACTAGTTCACTAAAGGTTCCGACAACAATTCCGATAACACTTTGAAGTCAGAAATTGACTGAATATAAAATTTCTGTGGAACTTGTTACTAAATTAGTTGAAACCGCTTGAAATATTTTAGTGTATGCATAAACTACACATTTGCATATACATTAATTTAGCTGTTGTTTTTTAATGCAATGTCCAAAATGAGGAAATGATCATAAGGGGGACAAAAATATTAGAATATATATAAATGTGTGTGTGTGTGTGTATAAAGTTAGGTCCATATACAGTATATTAGGACACTGATGCAATTTTCATAATTTTGGTTCTGTATGCCACCAGAATAGAATGAAAATGAAACTAAACAATCAAGAAGAAACTGAAGTGCAGACTTTAAGCTTTAACTCAAGGGGTTGAACAAAAATCATAACATAAGTCTCATGGAAGTCATGGACATCACCAGAGACTGGGTTTCCTCCTTTGTGATGCTTTGCCAGGCTTTTCCTGCAGCTGACTTTGGTTGTTGTTTGTTTGTGGGTCTTTCTGCCTTTAGTTTTGTCTTCAGCAAGTGAAATGCATGCTCAATCGGGCTGAGATCAGGAGATTGACTTGACCATTGCAGAATATAAAAATTTTTTACCTTCAAAAACTCCTGGGTTGCTTTTGCTGTATGTTTTGGGTTATCATCCATTTGTACCATGAAGCGCCTCCCAATCAGCTTTGCTCCATTTGTCTGAAACTGGGCAAAGAGTATATTCCTATACACTTCAGAATTCACCCGGCTGCATCCGTCCTCTGTCACGTCATCAATAAACACCAGTAACCCAGTGCCACTGGAAGCCATGCATGCTCATGCCATCACACTGCTCCACATGTTTCACAGGTGATGTTTTGGATCATGAGCTGTTCCAAGCCTTCTCCATATTTTTTTCTTCCCATCTTTCTGGTACAGGTTGATCTTAATTTCAGCCATCCAAAGAATGCTTTTCCAGAAGTGGTCTGGCTTGATGCTTTTGGCAAAGTTTAATCTGTCCTTGTTTACACCTTGTGGTGAACCCTCTGTATTTGCTCTGGTGAAGTCTTCTCTTGATTGTAGACTTTGACAGTGACACGTCTGCCTCCTGGAGAGTGTTCTTCTCATATATATATATATATATATATATATACACACACGCACACAGTTTACTAATACTAAATACTACTATTATTTATATAAAATATTATTTATTAAATAATAATATTTAATAAACAACAGCCATCATAAAAGTTGCTAGGCAATTCAATCAAAAGTACAAAGGCGGTGCTCTGATATACAACATTACATTTACGTAAACATGATGGGATTTTGCCAAAACTATTTCTCTGGAACAAATAATAGATTAATGAGACCAAAGACTACCCTTTAGATTTACCCAAAACTAAATATATCTCATGTTTAACCACTACAGACACATCAGAGCCAGCGGTAAATTCCAGAAGATCTGGCCGAGGTGAGGCGCTCTCGGGGCGGCTTCATGAGCGCTGAATGGCTGCTGACGATCTGGAGCTCACATCTCGGAAAACGCTGAAGCAAATTTTCAAATAGACATTATATTTATTAACAAACTGCATATTTGAAGATCAAACAAGTACATTCTCACCTAAAAATCTCTTAACACTACATTCCGTGACACAAAAACAGTATTATACTTATAGTGGATTAGGGTGTCTGTCATGACATTAGGGCGTCTGTCATGAAATACAAATACAAAAACATTTTCAACTAAATACTTACTTACTAGATGGAAAACTCAAGGACTTTTGTGAAAACTATAGATCATATTTCTGCATTTCTGTATCCTCACTCTATTAGTTTTTACCGCACAGACAGCCAACATTTATTACAAGCGGTGAATTATCCCTTTAAACATGTGCACTGGGGTCATGTGACAATGTAGCATACAGCTTGCACCATTTAACATACGTTGTGTATAGCATGCTATTTCACAACTATTTGTGAGCAGCAGACAGTAAACAGTACATACTGTGCAGTTGGAGTAAGCAGCACACTAGTACTCCACTGTGAACACAGGCAGAAGTTGACAGACACTGGGCAGGGGTGGAGGCAGAGCAGCATGCGCAGGAGTGTGTTTTATGTCTGTGTTTGCGTCAGACTCATTAAGCTGAAGGCAGCAGTGCTGAGCTCTGGACGGAGGACTCATTCCTCATTTATCTCAACAGTAACACTGTATCCAGAATCATCAATTTAACATGACCTGTGTCCATGTGCCTTTGTGAGATGCGCTCATTCATACAAATGTGTAGTAGCATGATACAAAATCTGCAATGCATTTTTATTTCCATTATATTTTTTTTTATGATTTAAAATAATTATTGCAGAATAATGGGGACTGAGATTTGATTGGATAGTGACTGTTAGTCTCTCATATTGTTAGTTTATATAACTCTCTGACTGTCTATTATTTCAGAGACAGAAAAAGTTATTGTATTGTGATAAGATTATGATTAAGATGATGAAAACAAACATTTTTTTCTCTTTAAAATAATGTGCACTGATGAATCATGCAAAATAAGGCCATTTGTTAAAAGAATAGTTCACCCTAAAATTAAATGTAATTTACTTGCCCTCATGGGCACTCCAAACCTGTATGATTTTTGTGGAAGAAAAATTTGAATGTTATTGTTTTCCCCTTACAAATGAAGTATCTAAAAATCTTACTGGCCCCAAACTTTTGGACTGTAGTGTATATATATATATATATATATATATATATATATATTTGAGAGAGAGAGAGAAAGAACTATGGAGTGGACAGAATTATCAGTGAACAACAACTTAAATTTGTGATGACCCATATGGACCATTTATAGCACATTCTGCCTCACATCTCCAAATGTGTTTCTCAGAAGAATGAAAGGCTTTGAAACAACATGTGGGTGAGTAAGTAATGACAGAACTTTAAATTTTTGGGTGCACTGTTCTTTTAAGAGCACAACAGGGTCAACTGTGGTTGCGGCTGTGTGTGTGTGTATTTTGCGTTAAGTATACTTGGCTCTTGTATCTGACAGGCTCTTGGCATTGCAGCTGAAGAATTCAGCGGCCAGAGTCCAGCTGGGTCTCACGTCACACACAAACATATACACAAAGATGTAAACACACTCCTCCTAAATGACCCGTCTTCAAGGACGTTCTGCTTTAGCCAGCGCAGTTGTTGTCCTGTTTTAAGACTCACACAGGCACACACCTTTACTCTATGCTCTCAAATACTGCAGAGCTTTACCCTGGTGACCCCCCATATGGCCACTAGAGCATCTCTCTCTCTCTTTCTCTTTCTCTTTGTCTCTCGGGTGTCTGTGCTGTTATATATAGCTGATATCTGTGCACTTATGGACTGAAATGCTTGCTGTTCCTGGAGTGCAGAATCTGCCAAAATGACACAGTTTATCTTCATTAAGCACAGAGAGTTATCTGCAGATTTCCACCGAACACACACACACACAAAACATTTCTTCATTGACTCACAAACTCTCTAGACTTGCCTTCAGCACATGTAAACACACCCTTTCTCTTTATCTCTCACATACACATCCTGAAAAGACCTTTTTACCTTTCAAAGTGACTTGACCATTCGCAAAGACCCGTCCCCCTTCGTTATTGTTGCTATGTCCGACAAGCCATGCCGCTGTCACACTACACATCATGTTCTCACGCAGTGAAAAATACATCGCGCAGCAAAGCAGAAACTGACAGTGCACCTTTAGGTAGGAAACAAAGTCTCAGTTTTTAAATTGAGTCATTTTTTTAAAGGGGTCCTATTATGCTCTTTTACAAAGTCTTGATTTTCTTTTGGGGGTGTAGAACATGCTCTCATGCTTGTTGGTTCGAAAATCGCATTATTTTTCACATAATTTACATTATTACAATACCTTTCTCTTCAGCCTGGCACAAACGGCTCGATTAGTTCCGGGTTTGATGAAGGCCCGCCTTCCGAAAAACGAAATGTGTTGTGATTGGTAAGCTGTCCCAGTGTGTTGTGATTGGCGAACAGCTCAAGCCCCGTTCACACTGGCATGTCGCCAGGAGCTGGCGATGAGGTCGCTAGTGGGCGTTCTCACTAATGGTTGCCTTGACAGCAAAGTACAAACATTTTGGAGGCAGAAGACTAAATATGATCTAAATCTAAATTAAATCCATACATACAAACAAAAATGAATGAGAAACAGAGCCTACTTTCTTCCATTGCGTATGTTTATCTACGGCTGAGAGCAGAACAATCACATGCTCTCTACCGTCTTCTTTCCTATTGGCTGTCGCTCTTGAAAGTCGCTCTTCATTTGCATAAAGTTGAAGGATTCTGAACTTTGTTGCGTTGCTGGACACGCCCCATCCGGTCACCAACGGTCGCTATCTCTCGCTGTAGCTCATGACGCAGGAAATCGCCAGCACTCCATTGAAATGAATGGGATTGTGGCGCTTTGTCGCTGCGTGTTGCTTATAGTGTGAACGGGGCTTCAGACGGCATTTCAGTACTGCTCCGCCCCTTGCCAAAACAGTAAGTTCGTCTGCCATATCAATTCAGACCCCAAGAATATTGAACCAGAGGATCGCGCAGAACCTTTGCATGCATGGATATTGCAAGACATATTAAAGTGGTAACGTTATTGTTGTTGTTTTTTTGTTTTTTTTGGCTAAATCACGTTTTAGATAGGATGTCAACAACAGCTTAAAAATAACTGCATTTATGTAGGCTACAGATAAGTGCAACGATAATATGTATTATGTTTATTGTTCTTTAATTCTAATATTATTACATGAAATGCAGTGAAACTGTTATACAGTTGAATTTATTTATACGATAGTCCCACAGACTTAAAGGGTAACTAAACCCTAAAACAACTTTTTTGAGTTAATGATCTGTAAGACTGTCTTTATTAGTGCTGTGCATTGATTCGAGTAAATGTTTTGACATTTGGTTATAAAGTGTTTTAATTCTACAATATGGTGTAAAAACGTCTGAGTGCTGCCCTCTTCAGGTTGAATGGTGGCTACTGCAGTTAAATTTTCCTATTGGACGTTGCATACCCCTGTGACGTATGATGGCACTTACTAACCACGCCCCTGCACGAGCTCACTTGGCATAGGCTCAGCCCCTGGTATAAAAACATCTTGTTCCGTCAAAACCACTGTAGCGAGTCAGGAGTTGGAATTGCGAGTATTGAAAACGATCAGGATAGCGTATATTAGCATCTAGTTAGCATAGCGATTTATATGGTTATTTAGATTATTTTGTGTAGCCTAGTTAGTTAATTAGCATACAGTTGTTAGTGTAGTATTGTTAGAAGCATAGTTAGCATAGTATTGCATCAGTTAGGATAGCATTAAGTTAGCATAGATTCTTAGCATTAGCTTTATCTGTATTTAGTACAGTGGTTAGGATGGTACCTAGGTGTAGTGTTGCTGGTTGCAACAGCACTGCTGGACTGCATAGCTTTCCAGCAGACTTCGCTAGCATCGTCGGCATCGGGAGTTAAGACCGCAGTTTGAGCCAGCGACTCGAATTGATAAGGCTCTGGCCCTGTGTCCACAGACAATTCACCCTCCTCCACTTCAAGTGAAGGTGGGGGAGAAAAGTCCTCTACATCGAATGACCGCTCTGTTGCAAAGCTACTGGCATCACTCCAGTCACTCTCCTTTGCGAGTCTGACAGCTGTCAATCAATCCGTCACTGCGGGTCTCAGGTGCACGCCCCCCGCTCAGCCCCGCCCTCGGTTCGTCCCCTCTGTCTCCGCTGGGCTCTGCCCACTTTTCCTGCATTTTTCAAATATTGCCAGTTGGTGGAGTTAGGTTCTCACCAGGGGTTTAGTTACACTTATTTGTGGCGGCATATATATGCAAATTAATTCTCTGGCAGCGGGAGGCACTGTTGGAGCGGTAGAGATCGAGGTTTCCCCGGTAACGCTGTACACAAAGTAGCGCTCCACTCACAAACGCTGCTTTATCAGAAATTACATGGAAGATGAAATGAAAATGACATCCAAAATTTTCAGAAGACAGTCGTTTCCTGCAGAAATACAGTGATATAAAAACACCCGCACTGGGTTTCAATTTTGAAATGTGCAGTGCTCAACCAAGCGTACTGCCCACCCCCCCAACCACTCGAATTTACATAGGCGGGATTTATTTTAATGATATTCCAATGGACTGCTTTGTGATATCACAAATACAGGAAAACAACTTTGTAGTCCAAACGAGCCATTCGTTGTAGTTCTTGAAAAGGGATTTTTTTTAAAACTAAATAACTCCCTTTGGAGTGGACTTTGAGATTTGTAACTTTGTAGATATTTTTATGCCCAAACATACACACTACACACTGACTAAAATTCTAAAAGTGAAAAAGCATAATAGAAATTCAGAAATTCAAACAATTAACTGTTTTGTGGCTCTTCAATGTCCCCTGACAGATCACTGTAGATGAACCAATCACCTCTTCCTCTTTACTAATTATAGCATGAAATAAACATGAATGAACAGAAGGTATCTTTTTTTCAGCCGCAGAAAGATGTAAATACACAATTATTCAGGTTCAAGTCCACCGACGTTAATCTACTTTCCTGTCTGATTTGTCTGTTGGACAAAAATGGCAGATTTGGCATTATGATTGGTCAGATCGCCTGCCAATCAAACTCCATGTGAAGGGTCCCTCAGAATACAAACATTAAAAATGTAATTGCTCAAAATTGAAAAAAAAAATTAAGATTTAAAAAAGTTTTAAAAAACGTAGTTTTCATAAGCTGTGCTTGTTTGTAGGGCTGCACAATATATATATACACACAAACACACACACACAAACACACACACACACAATCCCTAATTTATTCTATCGATTCCTTTACTCATTGTTTCATTCATTTATTCTTTTATCATATTCATTCTCTCAGTCATTCCTTCATTCTTTGTGTCCATGAGACTCTGCTGACACATCAGATAATGGAGGGGTTTGGTGGAGAGCTAGAGGACAAAGTTGAGAGAGAGAGAAAGACCCTATATCTCAAACCACTCAACCATACTGCCCTTAAGATGGGCTGGATGGAGCTCACATTAGTTACACACACGCACACACACACACACACACACACACACACACACACTAACGGCACATCAAACGCCTCCGGCTGATGTGATATACTCCAGAGACTGAAGCAGGTGGGGAGATCGGTGAGTAAAACAGCAGATGAGAGAGGCGTGTTCTCCACAATAACACCCAAACTCACAAAACAGACATGAATGCTGTCTCAAATCCTCACATCCAAATAGCTGTGTGCTGTTACATTATTACAGCCTAATGGCCAATAAAACATCCAAAACAATCCTATAGACTTACTGTCCATTGGAAGATGGATCCAAGCCATATTAAAGAGGGATGGACTCTTTTGACTTGGGCAACTAAGCTTGAAACCAACTAGCAGTTACCCAAAAAGAAATGCCATTCTTATTGCATTTACTGCCCTCAGTAGTGTGCTTTTAAATGAAAGATCAGATTTTTATAAGAGTAGATAAAACTAATCTTAAATAGCTTGTTTGCGCAGACAAACTTTTAACTGATTTTTTAAAGGAGTCATAAATGCAATCCAATACTTAGGCCAAATGATTAAAAAAAATAATAATAATTATCATTAGATTCCATTTTTTTAAAGGAAAAAGTTCAGAATAGAACACCACTCACATATTTCTTCAGAAACTGCAACAGTCTAGTTTATCTTACCAGAGCTAAAGACAGGTCCCGTGTGCTTTCAAAGTACAGACATCTTATTAAGCACATCTGCTGTAAATATAAAGTACACACAGAAAAATCTGCCCCATGATGAGCAGGTGCGTTGGTCTTCTGTGACTCTCAGCCATTTGCAAAGAGGGAAATAATGGAGCTCTTACTGCTTTGGACGCTGACGTAGCTGGTGGCGTTTTCTCTGCCCAGCGAGTTCTCTGCCACACAGGTGTAGTTCCCAGAATCCTCTAGTCTCACTCTGCTGATGTGAAGCTTTGAGTTTTTCCTGCACAAAGCAACCAAGACACAAAGACAGAGGGAAACTGTGAAAAACATCAGGGTATATGAGGGCAAAAATTTAAAAACAGAGATGCAAACAGGTAATGGGGAAAAAAGGTGAGAACCAGGGGCATGCTCCACATGGATTAAAAAAAAAAAAGATATTTGTTCTACATGCTTATTTGTCGTTACTTTAAGATATTTTGAAAAATATTTTGTATTACCTTATATGTCAAAAACTGAATTTTTTTCAATAAATAAGAAATAACATCTTGTTGCAACATTTTACAAAAATCAAGACTGAATATGTTATAAAAGATGATTAGATGGCAGTTCTGACCTAAAATGCAAAATGTTTGCCCTATCTCTCTTCACTGTCCCCACATCTCAGACCTCAAATACATGAAATATTACCCTTTTTAGACATAGTTTAATAAAGAGTAAAGAAAATACTATACAAAACATACTAGCAGTTGCCAAGCGGTTATCAGTCTTACTTTTCCAATACAAATAAGACCAGTCTACCTTTTCATAACTGAATATAAAAAGTTATGACCAGTCTACAACCGGCCCCAGTTCTTTATTTACCCTTGTAAGACCCCCCATCAAAACACTTTCTCACTGGATCTGAGCAAATCTCATAGGTGACCTTTTTTGATCTCAAAAAAGTGAGTTGTCACCTAAAGGTGAGGAGTTTGCATGTTTGCATCTATGTAAAGAGAGACAAAAAAGTCAGACAAGAAAGGGGAAGAAAAAAAACACATTGGTAGAGACTTTGTAGACAATAGAGAGTTTGTGTATGTGCAAATGTAGTTGCTATTTATCCCAGAAGGTCATGATCCTGGATCACCATGTTGTTGGGCCTAGAACAACACTTCTATCAACCAATCAGACTGTAGGATCATATGCTGTGTTCCAACTCGAAAGTCAGAATTTCCAACACTCTATTCAGAAAAGTGCAATGAAATGGCACTTGCACTTTGGAAACTGATGCGGAAATCCCAAAAATGTTGCCAAGATGAGCTCACATAAACATGCCAGCACAGAAAACCATTTAATAATAAGCAAAGTTGCGACATCACATGATATAAAACTTGTGTAACAAGCGGCGACAGGTCTATAAAATATGATAAATTGTTGTTGCTGCTGATAATCCTACACCTGCCAAATGCTAGCATTAACATTTTGTGTCAGAGCATTGGTCAATAAAATGTCCTTACATTCACATTTACATTCAAAAGTATTGGGTGTAATTTTTTTTCTTTTCTTTTTCTTTTATTCAGCAAGGATGCATTACATTGATAAATTTATAATGTTAAAAAATACTTTTATTTGAATTAAATTATGTTCTTGAACTATCTATTCATCAAAGAATCCAAAAAAAAATATCAAAAAATAAAAATGCTTTGGCATCACAGGAATAAATTATATTTGATAATATATATATATATATATATATATATATTTTTTTTTTTTTTTACTGTATTTTGCTTAAATGCAGCCTCAGTGAGCATAAGAGACTTTTTTCAAAAACATAAAAAATCTTACAAACCTCAAACTTCTGAACAGTAGTGTACTTATAATTTGTATTTATTAAATTAGCAAATGTTTTATCCAAATCGACTTACAAATAAGGAACATTGCAAGCAATCAAGTCTGTATGGCTGGAACCAGAGATACAGAGTAGGAATATCCCACATCTGACTTTGGGCTAGGATTAGGGTTAGCCCTGATTTTTGATAGGAAAAAATCGGTAGGATGTCGGTCCAGGAGTATGTCCTACTTGGCTTCATCACATCATGCGTGGGGTCTCTAGTGGTGTCAATGTGATACTCGCATTGTCTCTCTGGCCTTCTCCTCAGGTCAGCATGTGGACAGCTCATTAGAGGAGCAAAGCTCTTGAAGGATCTCGCTCTGGAGCCGAACGCATAGAAAATGGCATATCATCCTCTGTCCTTACTTTACCTCCATCATTATTAAACCATCCCTGTCCATGCTGTCAGCTCTTTCGCTCTCAGTTCATCGGCGTAAGTGTGTGTACGGATGTGAGCGCGTGTCTCCGTGACTGTGGATCTGCAGTTTCAGCACACACACATTTGCAAAATTACACAAGGGGCCAGTGAACAGGCAATCCTGTTAGAGTGATCTGCTTTCTGTGGAAACGTGCACCTCAGCACTTTTTCTCAGAGAACAGAAGAGGACTGTCGCGTTACGGAATGCCCTGAATTCTCCTGTATGTTTCCTTCCCTGCGGTCCCGGCATACTGAGTAGCTACATACGGACTGACGGTGACATACGGACTGAATATACAGCTACATGTGCACTATTGATTTGTGTTACAAACGGCTAAATGACATTGATGCAATGTTACTGCAACATGCACAGCTCAGCAGCTTTTTATTAGATCCTTTATCCCGTTTTACGAGATGCAGCTTTCCCATATATTAAGACATTTGCATGATTATGCAATTCTCACTGAAGACTAGCTTATCTAGACCCCAAGCGTATATAAACTTAGTCATATGTTTTTTTTTTATTCCATTCTCCACCTACAGACGCCACTGAGGGAGAAAGTATTGCGTGTTTGGGCCCACACACTCTCCCCTCAGATGCGCCGGCAACCCACGGTCCCATTGCCATAGAAAAGCAATGAAGGGGAAGTTACCCACAATTCACTGATGGAGCTTCCTTAAGATAGTTGACCAGAGCCTGGAGATTCAACATCACTTATTCTGACTGCAGAGGAATAGTTAGATATTCAAAAATTTTAATTTGAATATCATTTACTCAATATCTTTCAAACCTGTATGACTTTTTTTTTTTCAACATAAACATAAAATTACAGCCTCCACTTGCACAAAATGACACTAATGCAAGTAAACTTGTACAATTTGTACAGTAAGTTACACTAAAGTTTGGATTAAAAAAAGGACGTTACGTTGATGAAAAATGATAGTAAATACATTTATTATGTTACTCATTATGTTACAGCTTTTAATAAAGTGAACTTTTGACATTTTTATTTATCAAAGAATCCTGATAAAATGTTAAGCAGCACAACTGTTTTCAACATTGATAACAATAAGAAATATTTCTTAAGCAGCAAATCAGCATATTAGAATGATTTCTGAAGGATCATGTGACACTGATGATTGGAGTAATGATGCTGAAAATTCAACTTTGCATCACAGGAATAAATTACATTTTAAAATATATTCAAATAGAAAACACTTCTTTTTGATTTTAATATTATTTTAGAAAATTAGTTTTGACTATTTTTTGATCAAATATATAAAGCTTTGGGGAGATTTCTTTCAAAAACATAAGAAAATCTTAAACAAACTTGCGAATACTTTTCGAATTTATGTGAATTTATGTATTCAATGATTTTGTACTTTCCCATTAATATGAATGAATATGACATGATGAAATATTGACTAAATTAAACTGCAAATGAGATTTGAGCACCATAACAGAAGGTTTAAAATATAGCTTACATTTCTGTCTGTTTCTCATACAAATCTATCATATGGCTTCTGAAGATTTAAGAATTAAGCGCACAAGACATTTGGACCATTTTTTGGCAAGATTAAGATGGTTTTGTGGTACTGCTTTCATTATATGAGAAAGAGCAGCGTGAACTTTCTTCATAATTTCATAAATATAAAAAATCATACGGGTTTGGAACAACATGAGAGCGAGTAAATGATGAAACAGTTTTCATTTTGTGTGAACTACTCCTTTAACAAGACGTCTGCATCTCTCTCCCCTCTGAAAATCTCTGAGTCTATTTACAAACTGGGACAATCTTCTGCTTGAGTTGATGGGAGATGTATTTTTAATACCTCTGATGCCAAGAATAGTTCTGCCAGCGTATGAGTAGTGTGTTTGCTTGTGCATCTGTGTGTGTGTGTGTGTGTATGTGTGTTTGATGAGTCTTACTTGTTGGATTTGATTTTGACGTCTTTCCTCTTGCGGAGCTGGCTGCCATCTTTGTACCAGTTGAAGGAGGGGCTCGGGTTGCCCACAGCTTCACACTTGAGTGTCAACTTTTTACCTTCCAGGAGCCACTGAGAATCCATGGGCTTCACCTTCGGAGATGATGCTACAGATGGAGAAAACAGACAGAGAGTGAGCAGAAAAGAAAAGCAGGTTTGCCCAAAGGACAGAGAAAGCACACTTTTTTTCCCCCCCTTTAATACCTCAGTTGTTTCTCATAGACAGCAATGAGCAATGCTTTCGCTTTGATTTGCACTGATTTAAATAAAAACAACAGAACATATAATGTTGCAAAACATATTCGCTTGTTATTCTGGGGTGTTTATTCCTTTCACGTTCATTTTACATTTTGCACACTCGTGCCATTTGCTGCTATTTTTATTTATCCTAAGGAATTTTAGGAGAAACATTTGAGACAAAAAAAAAAAAGAAAAATAACTGAAGCAAACTATGAGCGATACAGATTTCTTGGGGTGGAGGTGAGATTGACTGAGGTGACAAGTGGAGAAGAAAGAGAGGTTACTGGAGAAAAAAAGAAGAGGGACAGATGGAGGGAGGGATGGATTTTGTCAGAGGAGGAACGGAGAGAAAGAAGAAGGCATGACGGCTGTAAATGCAAGGAAGCATGTTGAGAGACAGACGCAGACGGGAGGATGAAGAGAAGCAAATAGAAGAGTGGGAAAGCGGAAAGAAGTGAGAAACGAAAGAGCGTGTGAGAGATTAATGGGGCTCATCTCTCTGCAGTTTACCACGCTAAAGTAATCCATCTAGCAATGAGAACCAAGCCCAATATTGTGAACTATGAGCAGTAATAAAAATACAGTACATTTAGTGCAGCAAATAATGATCACAGTTTACACACACACACACACACACACACACACACACACAAGAATAATGCTGCTGCTACAGAGCGTTTGTTTTATTTTACACCTCAAGGTTCATGTGAAAACCCTGACAAACAAAAAGGACACCAAATTCAAAGGGAAACTTATTGAAATTATATTTGAAATAACAAACATAAAGCCTATTTTTTTTTACCTTTAAGATTTTTTTTTTTTTACATTTTCCAAATATATTTTCCAAAAATAAGTTTCCATTACTGTAATGCATTTGAATGTTTTACTTTTTTGAAATTCTTATTTTTCTCAAAAGTAATTTTCATAACACTCGTTACTAACAGAACATTTTAATGCTTTTTATTTAAACCATTTTAAATTAAAATGCATTTTATTTAAACCAGTTTTAATGTTTTTTTAATTATAGCTTAAATTAAAGACAGTTAACATATATATATATATATATATATATATATATATATATATATATATATATATACTATAAACATATTATGTATAAATACATACACTTTGAATTATATATATTTATTTATGATTTACAATTTACATATAAATGATAACATAATGATAAATGATATAATTCAAGGATATATTATATACATTATAACATACAATAAATACCTTACCTTATACCTTAAGGTTATATAATTTAAAACATTAAATAAAATATAAATGTAATTTTCATAAAAATATATGTAATTTTTATATTAATCTTAATTTTCCTAAAATTTGCTTTCATTTCTTTATGCTCAATATGTTTGATCATTTCCTTCCTTTGATTTTGAAGTGAAATTTAAAAAAAGTAAGTGGAATCCTCATGAAACAAAGGACTTCAGGTACAGATTTGGACTGAACACAACATGGTATAGCCGATTGTTCACTGTTTAACTGAGTGTAGCTCCATCTGTGGTTTTCTCCTTCTCTCTCTCTCTCTTCAGAGCAATACTTCATTCTGTCACATCCAGTGAAATCACACCTTCTCATCTCCAGATGCTTCTGACACGCTCTCTCTCTCTCTCACAATCACTTTTTCATAGGCACATACACTCCAAATGTTTAATACACACTAACACCTCTTGACTAAAACACACATACAGTCCTCATACAATTAATGCACATGTACAGAAGCACTCACACACATTTCACATCTTATCACATGCTTGCACGTTGTAACTCTGCTCACGTGGACTCAGGAGCACAAAAGGAAACCTTTACATGTCCAAGAGAGACTTGCAGCTGATTGCTCTGTTAACAGAAACCCCAGAACTCCCGCTCACAAACAGCACAGTGAAAAAACTCATTCTGAGTCCATCCAATCAGCTTCACTCATCAATGCCAGCCAATCTGCTGCCTCGGCAACTCAAGCTACACTTTACCATGAATCTACCACCACTTCAGATCACTTCATTTGACCAGAGAGTGAAACCACTGTCAGAAATTTGATAACAGAGAAAGACATACACACATTCTAAAGGATGTGGGTCACTTTTTCAATATTAAAACACCTTAACATGCAGGGGCAACTTAAAAAGACTGATTTTCCAGGAAAAACCGGGACTCTGTTGCAGTGTTTTTATTAACGTTAACGAAAATTAATTAATTAATTAATGTTAAAATAATTTTCTGTAATTAAAGTAAAAAAAATAAAATATTAATATTAAATGAAAACTTAAACTAAACAAACTAACATTAGAATCGGTGCCTTGCAAACTAACTGAAATAAATGTATATAAGTTGACGTACTAAAATTACTAAAAAATAAAATAAAAAATAAATTAAGACCACATAGAAATACTGAAAAAAATAAAAATGACAAAAAATATAACAAAATGACTAAAACTTTAACTGAATTAACTGAAATTAATTAAAATTAACTGAAAATATAAAAATACAGGCTTTCAATTCAAACAAATAATAAATACAGTAATATATAAAAAATACAAAAATAACAATGAGGTGATACCAAAACATTTTGTTTCAGTATCCCAATATGCCACAATAAGTACTTTACATTGCATGAAATGCTTTAAATTTAAATAATACAGTCTTGGCCAAAAATATCGGCACCCTTGGTAAATATGATCAAAGAAGGCTGTGAAAATTAATCTACATTGTTAATCCTTTTGATCTTTTATTTTAAAAATTCACAAAAATCTAACCTTTCATTGGATAATAAGAATTTAAAATGGGGGGAAATATCATTATGAAATAAATGTTTTTCTCTAATACAGATTGGCCACAATTAACGGCACCCTTTTATTCAATACTTTTTGAAACCTTCATTTGCCAGTTTATCAGCTCTAAATTTTCTCCTATAATGCCTGATGAGGTTACAGAACACAAGAGATCAGAGACCATTCCTTCATCCAGAATCACCCCAGACCCTTTAGATTCCCAGCTCCATGTTGGTGCTGCTTCTCTTCAGTTCATCCACTCATTTTCTACAGGGTTCAGGTCAGAGGACTGGAATGGCCAGCAGAAGCTTGGTTTTGTGCTCAGTGACCCATTTTTGTGTTGTTTTCTAGGTTTGTGTTTGGATTATTGTATGGTTGGAAGATCCAAACATGGCCCATTATAAGATTTCTAACAGAGTCGGTCACTTTTTGATTTTTTTATCTGTTGGTATTTGATAGAATCCATGATGCCATGTGTCTAAACAATTGTTTGAATTCTTTATTATTGCCCTGATGGTGGAAATGGGAATTTTCACTGCTCTAGCTCTTTTCTTAAAGCCACTTCACTAATTTGTGAAGCTCAATTATCTTTTGCTGCACATCAGAAATATATTCTTTGGTTCTTCTCATTGTGATGGATGATTAAGGGGATTAAACAGGAAGCCATGGCTGGATAATTTCATGTTCATAATCACCCTGGAGTGCTCAAAATTGTGAATATGAATGGGAATATACTTCAGAGATATTTTACTCATAAGAATTTATAGGGGTGCCAATAATTGTGGCCAATGTGTATTAGAGAAAAACATTTATTTCATAATGAAATTTCCCCCCATTTTAAATTCTTATCCAATGAAAGGTTAGATTTTTGTGAATTTTTTTAATAAAAGATCAAAAGGATTAACAATGCAGATCAATTTTCACAGCCTTCTTTGATCATATTTACCAAGGGTGCCGATATTTTTGGCGATGACTGTATATAATACATGTTGCTTTAATTTGATGCACATTATTTAAAATAAATGATGTCCTTGTAAACTTTCATCAAAATTAAAAGTTGCTCTGCCTCTGAAACAATGTTTGTTTTTGGATGACATCATCCAATAAGTCCACTTTTCAACCCCCTACCATACAAAGACACTTTTCACGATCAATTCCAGACGGAAAAAAATCACGTCCCTAAATTCTTCCTCACTGAATACCCTGTTTCCATTCCGTCACATTACGTAGAAGAAACAAATGCTAAAAAGGTTAACTTTGAAGAAAATCTGCAGAAAAGATCTGGCTATTCTCTCGTTTTTATTTGGGCTTTTGCCACATTTTATTGAAAGGACCCCAACCAGACTCAAACTTGTCAGAGCATGTGCACTATATTAAACCCATCTACTACAGTTACATTTTATATCAGGAGTTTATATTGGATCAGGCATCCCAATTCGTCGGTCACCGACGTGACGTCTCCATTCCCTCCTTCAGGGAATGAGGGTTACATACGTAACCGAGAGGTTTCTTTTGTATAAATCACTAAACTATCAGCAACAAAAAAAGTGGAAGTATTGGGGACAGCTGTCCAGAGGACAAAAGAATAGCAGGCATTTCATGTTAATCATTGAGTTGATTTCTGCTTGATCAGTAAATCCAAGTATAAACACACAGGCACAAACGCACACACAGATAATAGTGACAGCGCACATGAAAGATGTCTTTTTTTCTCTCTGCCCAATGCTCCTTCCACTCGCTTTGATAGTCCTGGAAGTCTTTTATTAGAAATAGTATTTCCGTCCCTGTTTCCTCTCTCTCTTCCTTCTTCCACAGAAACAAGGTCTATGAGATGAAACTGACTGTCGCTCTGTAATACAAGTTTAAACCGGTTTCTGCAAATATTAAGGGAAAAGAGCTGTCTGTCCCTTTTAAAACTAGTTTAACTTCTTATCAAGCATGTGAACAAATAATCAAGATCTAAAAACACATATCAAGCACAGTTTACATTTATAAAACTGCAACATGTGCACTACTGTTGAAAATTATAAGGTTGGTAAGCTTTTCTAATGAAAGAAGTCTCTTATGCTCACCAAAGCTGCATTTAGTTGATCAAAAATACAGTAAAAACAGTAATATTCTGAAATAATATAACAATTTAGAAGAACAGTTTTCTACGTTAATATATTTTAAAATGTATTTTATTCCTGTGATGCAAAGCTGAATTTTCAGCATCATTACTGTAATCTTCAGTGTCACATGATCCTTTAGAAATAATTCAAATATGTATCTGTCTATGTCTATTTTATTTTATTAATATAAAGCTAAAAAGATATTTATATTGAATAATAATGTAAAAGTTTTACTGTCACTTTTGATCAGTTTAATTAAACCTTGCTGAATAAAAGTATTAATATCTTTGAAAAAATATTGAACTAAAACTTTTGAACAGTTGTATATTTAAATTGCATAGTATATTATAATTTATTTTTTATTTTTTATTTGATATCTATCATGTTTCAGTGAATGAGAGATTCCAATAACCTACTAAAGAAAAGATTGCTATCAATCAATCAATCAATACATCAATATCTTCAATGACCAGTCTGGAATATTTAACATCCTTGTTGTCATACATCTCAACTTTTACTTTAGTTGAAAATCAAACATTGGTAATGGTGGTAGAAAAATGGCTGGTACAAGGTTAATGTAAGAGTCTCTGACATCACCCAAGACAGAAGTGTGTGTGTGTGTGTGTGTGTATGTAAAGCTGCACAAGGTTGCAGTTGTGCATGAATGCTTTTGCTCAAATCAGCATTTTCTGATGGAGTTTTATCACTGACCACCCCTCTCTCTTTCTCCTTCAAGGTTCAAACGTACATCTGTCCAGTGGAGCACACACACACACACACACACACACCATCACGCACACACATTATAAAGAAGAAAACTGTGAAAATAAGCTGAACGAAGCCCATACGCTAATATGACATGGCACAGAAAAACATTAACACTCATTAACACCTGCATGCAAGAGCATTTATCATGAGCTTCACACACATGAACAGACAACCAACCGACTCTTTCTAAGCTATCGCTGGTAACCGTCACATAACCGTATCTCTGTTCCAGACGGCCTTCAGCTGGAATGAAACCAGAAAAGACACTTCAGATTTTTATTAAAAACAAACCCATGGAGGCGAAGCAGCGACTGTTAAACTTGTCCAGCGGTGGAGAGGAAATCTGAATCTGAAAACAAACCTGATGTTGCAATATGAAACAAAATGTGATATAAAACACAGCACTATCCACTGGGACACTTGATAGAAAGCCAACAGTTGCAGATAAATAAATCCTTTGTCACAGGGACAAAAATAAATCAACTTTTAAAGAAATAAAGCAAAATACAGTTTCTGGTATGAGAATATTTATGGATGAAATTTCCCACAATTGCCAGATGTCGCAAAAAAAAAAAAAAAAAAAAAAAGAAAAACATAAGAATAAAACACGATTGGATTAGCCAAATCTGATGTTGCAATATGAAATGTAATGCGATAAGACAAACAGCTCTGTCCATAATCTGGAGAAAGAAGCATTTTGATGTCTACATCAACTTGTCCATATGATGCAAAAAGTCAGAAAACAACACACATCTGTTAAAAAATAATATATAAGTACTCTTATATAGCTCTATTTTTTCTTCGAGATGACACTCTTTATGACATCGCTCTCTAGAAACTCAATTCTGATTGGTCAAACGCAGTCAGAGGTCAAATACTTCTGAATATTGACTGCTGTCCAAGACAACTCTGTATAATCAACGGCTCATCCTGTTCTGTCTCTTTATGGCCTCTACAAGTAAACAAATACAATAATTTTTGTTCATGTTTTCCGTCTTTATTTTGCCATAATAACCACCTGTACATTATCCCTTAAGTATATCAACAATTATTTAATTTGCACTTTTTTGCATTTTTTTAAGTTAAAGAAATTAATACTTTTATTCAGGAATTGAATTGATCAAAATGACTAATACTACAATAATGTAACAAAATAAATAATAAATGCTATTAAAAAAAAAAAAAAAAAAATGTTTCTTCATTAAAACGTTCAAAAGAAAAAAAAAAAATTCAGCATTAGAATGATTTCTGAAGGATCATGTGACGCTGAAGACTAGTAAACTGAAGGAGTAATGATGCTGAAAATTCAGCTTTGCATCACAGGAATAAATTCCATTTTAACATGGAATAGAACAGAAAATGGTTATTTTAAATTGTAATTATACTGTATTTCACAATATTTCAGTTTTTAATGTATTTTTAATCAAATAAATGCAGCCTTGGTGAGCATAAAACCTTTAAAAATCTTACCAACCCCAAACTTTCAAACATTACTTCATATAAAACAGAACATAATTAATCCAAGTTGCTAACAAAAATCTCTAAAGATAACTTTTCCCTAGGAACAAATCTTATAGTGTGAAACGGCAGAACGTGACAGCGAATGCAGAGCTTGTGATCGAAAGTTTCCATAATTCTCTGGAAACAAGGTCAAATTTAACATGCTTTAGACGGCTTGCAGTTTTCACTTCAGCTTCACGCCAGAGATCAGATATCACACATCTTTACTCTTTCCTTCACACACACAAACACACTCCACTCATTCTACACAGCTTGATGACAGTACTTGCACAGAGCAGAAAAATAAATCTGTATTTCTGTTGTGTTTTCCAGTAAACATATCTAAACACTCTTAAAACAAGATAAATTGACTGGAGAAGCAAATCTGCGCAATAACACTTTCAAAGAATAAATCTTGAATTAAGTGTATTCGTCTTACCCCACTGCCATCTTTGTCTTATTTCAAGCATAAATCTAACTAAATTTATGCTTAATATATATATATATATATATATATATATATATAAAAACAAGTATTACATTGCTTCTCAAGTTTAGATACGTTGACTGTAAATCAAAACAGAACTACTGATTAATAAAATGATTTTTTTGCAGTGCACATGACATCTCACCCCTCTTTTTTCCTTCCCGTGGTCCATCTTTCCTTCTCCTGTCACTCTTTCTCTTTTGCTGCTCTCTCTCTCTCATCCTCCTGCAGTTGCGGTAGCTGATCTCTCTCATGCTGAGACCGGATTATGAAGAGTAAGCTATGAAGACAGGACGCGAGCGTGTGTGTGTGTGTGTGTGTGTGTTTCCACATTATAACTGTGTAGGACAGTCCCACCCCTCATCACACTCAGCAGGGATACACCTACTGATGGGTGGGGAGTGTTGGGAGATTGTTGGAAAGAAGAGAAACAAGTTACGAGCTCACAAGAGAGGACCGAGTACTGAGAGACAAACAGAGAAAGAGCAAGAAACAAAAGAGCCAAGCTGCAGAGAGAAAGTATGATAAGTAGACAAGGGAACATGGATGATAAGAGATAATTAGAGGGTCCATTAGATGTATTTATGCCTCAAGGGAAAGAAGCATGTGAAACGCCCTGTAGATGGATTTGGATCAGAGTCGAAACAAAATAACACACAAAATTGGGCTGGTAAAGCTCACCGGTCCAGTGATCGAAGCTGGTAAGCAGGTTGTGGGTTTGAGCCACTTTAGCAATAACCATGCTAGTAAATAATCTTAACTAGCTAAGAATTGTTGTGTGTACTAGTTATATTGGTTGAACATTGCTAAAAGAAGTATGAACAAACAACCTTGCACCAGCTTTAGGTGGTTAATAAATATTTCAGGTTAAGTTTGCAAAAACGAAAGGAAAAACTTGGGGCAAAATGGGACAAATGGACAGCACCATTAAGAAACCTTTAAAATGAAACCATTTTAAAGTTATTTCTTAAAAACTTCTAAATGATGTAAAACCAAAAAGAGACATAATGTGCACTACTGTTCAAAAGTTTTTGGTAAGAGTTTTTAAAGGGATCATATGATGCAATTTCAAGTTTTCCTTTTTCTTTGGAGTGTTACAAGCTGTTCATGCATAGATAAGATCCTTGAAGTTGCAAAGATTAAAGTCTCAAAACCAAAGAGATATTCTTTATAAAAGTTAAGACTCGACCACGCCCCCCTAAAACGGCTCATTCGAACACGCCCCACATGTCTACGTCACGGTGTGGGGAGATTTGCAAAACACCGCCCAAACGTATACGCAAAGAAAGAGGGCGGGACTTTTATTCTCGCTGTAGTGTTGTTGCTGCCGCCGGCACCATGTCCTGGAGACGCTGTGTTTTGTTGGGAAAGCAAAACTACTTTGTTTGGGCTTCCAAAAGAGGACACAACTAGAAATCAGTGGTTAAGTTGTATTTACAACACTGTTCCAGAACAGTTCAACCCAAATATTAGAGTGTGTGCAGCACATTTTATGGAGGACTATTTCCTGAACCTGGGAGTAGCTGCCTGCTGTGCTCAAAGGCTGTTTCTATAAAGTGGGGCAATTCCAACTTTGCAAGGACAGTCTGCTGTGACGCGTAAAACGACAGTATAAGTCATTATAATCAGTAATTATGTCCCCACTGGATGCAACAAATGCCTTGTTTGTAATGGGTTTTATTGTTTTTGTTTCTCTGAAAATACGGTAAGGGGCTTAACACTTCCGTCACACGCTTGAGGTATTCGACCAATCACAACGCACTGGATAGCTGGCCAATCAGAGCATGCCTCGCTTCTCAGAACGATGAGCTTTGTAAAATTTGGCGCGTTTCAGAAAGGCGGGGGATGGAGGAGCAACAATAATGTACAGTATGTGGAAAATAATGTGTTTTTAACCTTAAACATATAAACACATTGCATTACTCAAATACACAAAATAATGTTCTTTTTAGCAACGCCATATGACCTATTTATAAGAAATATATACTTTTATTCAGCAAGGACACATTTAATTGATCAAAAGTAACTGTAAAGACATTTATTATGTTACAAAAAAAAATCTATTTAAAAAACATTGCTCTTTTGAACTTTCTAATTATCATAGGATATTGTGGTTTACTTGTTAATAAGAAATGTCAGCTTTGAATCACAGCAATAAATTACATTTGAAAATATATTTAAAAACAGAAAAGTAATTTTATTTCACAATATTACTGTTCTTACTTTGTTTTTGATCAAATAAATACAGGCTTGGTGAGCATAAGATACTTTTTTCACAAACATTTAAAAATTGTACTGACCCCAAACCTTTGAATAATAACAACTTTCTAATGCAATTTTTAATGGTTGAAACTCCTTAGTTATGCATAAGCTAATCCACATAAAATCATTTATAGGAGTGTATGGGACACTCAGTTGGTTCAGGTGTAGTGCAGCCAAGATGGTGGTGTGTGTTTCCTGTAAGAGAAACAGGAGAGGGAAACCCAATATAACTTGTTTAATCAAAGGAGATTTGTATATGTTACTTCACACATGTGGTCTATAAAAAACAGAAGAGATACAAAGAAAACAGTGGTAAATATATCAATAAATGACACAAATATTCAGTTATTAATATTAAGTAATATATTAATTAACATACATGATTTGCCGATTATATTAGTAAATAAAGTAAACGATGACAAGCAGATTGCACGATCGTTGCCTATGCTCAATATCACGAGCAGGAAACAATCAAAGTCATCAAATCTGACATTACAAACAATATTGAACAAACCAGGTGATATGTAACTAGGAAGTGAACATAATCATTTGTATTCTAATAGGAATACACTTATTATCAAGCTCAAAGTCCGATACGAAAGCATTTGGTTTCACTTTCAAATTTCACTTTCGTTTGTGACGCAGTTTAAAATGCGTTCAATTTATGGGCAAATATCGACATTCAGAACAATAATATAGATTAAAAATACAAAATATAGATGAAAACTCACCCGTAATCATTTACACACTGGTAAAAAAACATATACAAAGTTGACTAAACAATCCAGCCAGCCTGATTTATAACCTGCTGCTGTCAAGTCAAAATGTCCGCTCCTAACTGAGCTACGTATCCTACGTGCCACAAGGGGGTGTGGTTAGGGCTTTCTGACAACATTAGTCTGACTTCAAACTGACAATCCACACAACTTTAAATACTAAATAATAAACATTTCCTGCTGAATAATTCATGCAAGTTTTCACATTTCTACATTTAAACCCTATGCTTTAACCCAGTGGTTCTAAGACTTTTTTGGCCGCGCCCCCCTTAAAACCTATAAACCACTGCTTTAACCCATAGACTTCCATTACTGTAGAATCACTATTCTATGTTATCAATAGAATTTAATTTGTATTTGACTTAAAACATCCCTTTAATTGGGTTTCATTTAGACCAGCTACAATAAATAACCAAATTCGACTAGTTAAAGGGGTCATGAACTGCCTTTTTTTGTACTGTTCTCTGAGGTCCGTTTATAATATTATCAAAAATGTTTACATAAAAAAAACATAATTTATAATCAGTGTTGGGCAGTAACTAGTTACTAGTAATTTAGTTACTGTAATAATATTACTTTTTGCAGTAACTAGCAGTGTAACTAATTATTAATAAGATTTCAGTAATAATATTACAGTTACTTTCCATAAAAGCTTAGTTACTTTTAATGCCTCAACCCCGCTGATTTAAAATCTAACAATCAAATAATTCCTAGATTTATTTTCATAATTTTCACGACTCGCACATGCATGTGATGTCCCCAGTGCAGCAGGTAAGCTTGGGATATGGAAAAGCTTACATTCAGCAGATAGATATATTGCATTATGTTGATTTTGTCAGGAAAAAAGATCTGTTGTGTAAGTTGTGGCTTCACTTTACTCTGGAATTGCATCCCTCTGATCAGCATGTGGTACATTATATTAATATATTTTAAAATATTTTTGGAAAATTAAACAGTTTGTTACAAACTCATGTGATTTGATAAAATACATAACGAAATTTAATCGCATATGAGTAATGGAGAAATTACTTCAAGGTACACATGACAATTAATGAGATGAATACAACACTTCTACTTGAATGTCACTATCAATCACTATTGAGTGTTTGTAATAACGGTAACACTTTACAATAAGGTTCATTAGTTAACTACATTAGTTAACATTAACTAATAATAAACTGCACTTATACAGCGTTTATTAATCTTTGTTAATGTTAATTTCAACATTTACTAATACATTATTAAAATCTTGTTAACATTAGTTAATGCACTGTGAACTAACATGAACTAACAATGAACATCTGTATTTTTATTAACTAACGTTAGCGAAGATTAGTAAATACAGTAACAAATGTATTGCTCATGGTTAGTTCATGTTAGTTAATACATAATAAAAACAGTTACTCACACTTGTGAGGTTCAACATTACTGTCGGATCCAATATAGTTGGCACAGCATTGTCTTTTAGTTTCAATCTTTCTGAAAATCCTGCATCAAATTGTGCCTTGTTTGTGAATGAATCCGCAGTAAAATGAAGTGAACAAAGGACCAAGTTCTTACTGACGTGCGGTCTGGAACTTCATTAAAAAAAAAGTTCATCAACTCTTTCCTAACACTGGGATAGGAAGGAAGGCAATGCAAAGACTATTTTTTCCACAACTTGGCACTGCACAGCGTCTTGTCTTTGGTGCATTTTTATCTTTTGGTTTTTGCGTAGACCTGCATTTGCCTCTCTCTCGTTATTTACGCTACATACGTGAATCGGTGGGCCGGTCTAAACAGGTAGCGTTGATCTTCTTTTGCGTTTAGCCGCACTATTACATCATAGAGTGGCACATTCGACAAGCTCCCGTTTTGGCAGAAGCTATTTTTAGATCAAGTTTTGAGTTCTGAAACTTACAGGATGTTTTTATTGTACCATGACATCTTACATGTCAAAAGATCAAGGGAATTTTGATTCTCAGTTCATGACCCCTTTAAAAACCACATAAAACCAGCTACCAGATACCAAACCAGCTACCAATGCAACTGGATTTACAAGCAGGGACCAACACAAAACCATTAAAAGAGCTCTGTAAATCCTCACATGGTTTACAGTATGGGTGTTGGGGTATCTGGCAGTACATCTGATCCTAACAGGCACATGGGCAGGCCAGGCACAGCGGCAGGACAGGCGGGTGAGCAGTGCTGCTTTAACCTAGAGAGTGTGCGGAGGTCACCCTCATACATCTGTTAAAAAAGCAGCCTATCCTCGGTAACCCTTAAACGACCTAGAGACACATCTGTGATCTCATCTCCACTGCAGCCCTCATTACGTTCTGCAATTTAGCTATCAATTTCCATTAGTGTCTCATTGCCTATCTCTCTCGCTCTCTTCCACAAAAGATGAAAACTACTGGTGGGAATAGTAAACTAGCTGTCCAAAAAGGTCAACTAGTGAGTTTATCTACATATTTTCATATTTTCTTCAACTTTAACACTTTGCGATGTTTAAAATGGGATGTTATTTCAAGATTCAACTTTTCAGTGAGGGGTTTAGTGTCCTGTCCTGACAGTGTGCATTTCATTAAAATAACAGCAACTTTTGGACTGATCTCTAAATTTATGCCTAATACTGTTCCAATGTTTTGCACACAAATCCAAGAAATGTGCATAAAATTAAACATGTAGTTCTATACACACATACACAAAAAACAAACAAACAAAAAACTTGTTTTTAAGCTTGTTTATACTTAAAACAAAAAAGTTAAACAAGTCCAGTTAAACAAAGAACATTCAGATTAAAGTTGCTTAAGTATATTGATCTTGTTTCACAGATTTTTAGATATTTTAACTGAAAAACAAATCTAAAAACACACAAAAAAATAAGCCTAGTCAAAAGTGAAAAGAATAAAGTAAATAAATAAAAACAACAATAAAATTGGATGTCTTTGGCCAATGCATCACTCCTCACACAATAAGTATTGCTATTTTAAGACAATGTGTCGAGTTAAAATAGTTAAAAATAATTTTTAAAAATTTGTCTCTAGACACGTGACAGGTAACAGTGGTGTAACTAACAAGCTTACAAAATTTGCATAACTCAAGCTACAAGGTCAAGAAGATCAAGATCTCTGAGGTGAGACGGAACACAATTTTTAAGGAATTATAAAAATTATTGTGTTAATTATGTTAGATAATAGTTTATTGAAACTGTAATACAAAGAACATCCCTGTAATGCCATACAAAGCAAAAGAGACAAGGTGCTACCTGGTAAGTTGGTACACATCTAAATGTAATTCAATATCGATGATCACATTAAGGATTTGTGATTATTCAGACTGTTTTTCATCTTAGAGATTTGAGAAACACAGTGATGTAGCAGCCAAGTGTGATCTGTTTACATATTTGATACAGTGAGTTGTTTAGATTTCCACTCTTTCTATCACCAAAATAGTTTCTGTCTCCTGAGATCTTCTTTCTCTCTTCTTCCTTCAATCTAGGAAGAAAAGACCTGGGCCATACTGACACTAATACTTTGGATGAAGTGAAACTCACCCAAGTGTGCATGCAAGTGGGCGCACACACACACACACACACACATACACAATTGATGTACACACTAGTTTTCCTCACAGGAAACAGAAAGAGCGGGTGAACAGTGAGCTTGATAAGAGTAACATGAAAGCTTGTCTGAGACACGCCTGAAAGAACAGCAGTAAAGAGCTAATATCTGAGGGAAGAGTGTGTGTGTGCGTGTGTGTGTGTGTGTGTGTGTTTGTGAGAGAAGTTTAGGGTCAAGTCTACAACACAGCCTTTCTGTCAACTGCATTTATGAAAGAATGGCAGCCGCTACAGAGAGAAAATAAACAGAAAACAAGAGAACGAGAAAGCAGAATTAGATTTGTATATTTTCTAAAGAAAACAGGTGCTTGTTAGATGGTCTCTTACTGGTCAAAACCCAATCTCCAATTCATTATGACTTCTATTGCCAAATATTATTATAATTTAAAATGATTGTTTTCTTTTGAATAAATTTTATTTATTCCTGTGATGCAAATCTGAATTTTCAGCATCATTACTCCAGTCTTCAGTGTCACATGATCCTTCAGATATCATTCTAATATGCCAAATTGATGCTCAAGAAATATTTTTTTATTATTATCAATGTTGAAAACTGTTGTCACTTAATATTTTGTTTTTTTAGGATTCTTTGACAAATACAATGTTCAAAAGGAAATTGTAAAAATTCTGAAAGAAAATGATTTGTTTGGAACATCATGAGGGTGAATAAATTATACATTTTCATTTTTCGGTGAACTATCTCTTTAAATGTGCCTTTAAATACCTTAATAGGGTAATAATTAATCATTTTAATAATAATTTATGTTAATAAATACCACAGATTTATATTGTTTAAAGCTAATTGTTTTTTATAATTATATAATTAATTATTTATATAATACTAATACTGTAATTTATATAAAGCTAATGTAAATACCATTGACTTGGCCAAACCTTAGCCAAACCAATAAAAGAAAAGTAAAGAAAGAAAATAAAGAAAAAAGGTGACACTTCACAGTAAGGTGTCATTCGTTAACATTAGTTAATGTATTAATTAACATGAACGAACAATGAACACTACATTTATTACACTCTTTATTAATCTTTGTTAATGTTGGCTAATAAAAATACAGTCGTTCGTCGTAATGTTAACAAACAAAACTTGTGATTTGAATGCAGTTGCAAATGCTGAAATGAACATTAACTAAGATTAATAAATGCTGTAGATGTAGTTATCTAATGTTACCGACAAAAATAATAACTTTTCAAACTGAGGATGTTTTTAGATTTAGAAGATTTAGTTCATTTGTGGGGACAAAAATTGTCCCGTGGCTATACGGTATGACTGACATATGATCTTAGCGGTTCACTTCCAGTCGCTCACAAGCACATAAGGTTGACATATGGGCATACGTGACTTGGTTGCAGTGTGTGCCAGCTCTCTGTGACACTTGTGTGTGTGAGAGAGAGACAGACTGTCACATAGAGAACAGACCAGAATGAATGTGCACAATGATACTGACAGCCAAAAGAGGGCATGTCTCTCTCTCCCTCACTCTTTCTGTCTGTTTGTGTCAGAGCGAATCTGTTGCTATCTGTTCCTCCAAACACAAAAAGCACTAGAAGTTAAATCCTGCAGGAAAGGGTTAAAGCATAGTGGAGGTTGAATTTCTTCATCTGAGCATGCACAATTAAAGCCGTTTGCATGTCTAAACTACTGATCACTGTTTGGCATGAGTTTATGATACAGACGATGAGATGTCTATGAATCTCAGACAGACTGATTCAGACTAGCACAGAGTTCACTTAAAACCAAAGGTATACAATGCACGCCCTTAGACAGATTGGATATGACAGCAGAGGAAGCCCACAGCGAAATAGAAACAGACAGCATTAAGACATGTGAAACCACAGACTGCTTTTATGTGTCAGAGGGAGAGAGAGGCTGGCCTAATAAGTTGGCTTAATAACATTCCACCAAACAGAGAGAACATACTGGAAAAAGAAAATCATTGCCCATGCTCTCAAATACTATCACATATAAGCAGAAGAAATAAGAAATAGTTTTTGTCACACTACAAGACTATTTAGTACATGCTACATGGCGAAATATCTCAAAAGTAATTAAACTATTGGAAAACCATAAAAAATGACCAGTTACATCACCTAAAAACCATATATAAATACCATCCCTTATAAATGCATATAAATAACACGCTAAAATTAGAAATACAGAAATTAAAATGTAATATAATTGACCTGAATTATACTGCATATAAGTTATTATTCTGTTATTGATATTATTTTATCATCACATATATAATATTAAACAACATATATAAACACACACTAATATTATTATTTTCATTACACACACACACACACACACATTGGGTTTCCGTGTTTTATGGGGGTATTACATACACTGTAAAAAGTGAAAGTTGACTTAACTTAAAAATATTGAGGAAACCCGTTGCCTTAAAATTATTAAGTACATAATAATAAAAAATAAAAAAAAGTTAAGTGAACTTGACAATTCAAATAACTTATTTTTAAGTTAAGTCAGCTTATCACTTTTTACAGTGTAGGCTTACTGTACAAACTGTATTTTCTATCCTCTATACACACACACACAAAATAAATATGCAAATATATATACAAACACCTAATTAAAGTATTAAATAATAAGAATAATTACAAAAATGTTATATTTATTCATTATTTCTTTAATTATTTGTATTTTATTATCATCAATATGCATATATATAAAAAATATATAGTTTGTGAAACGTCATCTGATCAAATATTGAGTCATGACAGAGATGTTTGAAAATTACGGCCATTATCACTTAGTACTTACTTTAGTCATCACTCTCGAGTGGAATGCCAAGCTGAGTGCATTGCATTGTGGGATACACTATTCCACACAGTGTGTTCCGGTCGTACTGTATACTGCACGTTTTGGCAGATTTATTATGTCACACTGCGCACAGTGTACATGTTGCAAATTGCAAAACAGAATAAGTAGTATGGCAGTGTGCCATTCAGAACATGCCCATTGACTGTAGAGTCTTGAAATGACTCTTCAGCGCAGGTCCTTCCGCCTACAGTGTTTGAGAGAGCACTACACATGTGCCCTCTCACTGTCAGGTGGGAACTGAAAGCATATCAAGCCTTTACATTTATGGCAATGTGGAAATTTACATTCATGACAGCAGAGGTAAAAGCACACTATACAACAAGACTGTAAGAGTTGTGCATGCAAAACGTGCCACCATAATGCCAGGGTCACTTAAGTCAAAACAACCCTCCAAGATTTCTATTATATTATAGTCTCTACTTCAGTGTATTTAAAAAAAACATTTGGTGACTAGCTTGCTAAAATTATGCTCTTTGCAGTTAAGATTCTGTCATTTTTGTCTCATTTAATGTAGATTACAACAACAAACGCTCTGTTCCATGTAAGTATCTGTGTTTAGAAACGTGATTTACTAGAGAACTACTGAACAGAGCAACCAACTGCAAACTGCTCTGGAATGACTTTACTGAAACACTGATATTTGCCGTTTAAGAGAACCTACGCTAAAGTAAGATAGCTGGAAAAATTATTATTTTTGGCAACCTCTGGGACATGCAGGCACATATGAAAATCAACCACTTCATGTGAGAGCCGCAGTGCCATGACAGGGTTTATTTTCCCAAAGCTGTGCTGCTTGTCACTGTTCATTGCTCACATGGGAAATGCTGGAAAATGGGAATATAATATTTTGAATATCAAATTGGGGCATGGTGCATTATAAATATGAGTGAGCTGGTTATGACTCTCAACGAGTTTGCCAAGCAAGGTGTTTATGGAATAATATTCTTGTCAAAGTCATTTGGTAACACTATCCCTAACCATTACCTTTATCATTAACAACCAATGCAATCAGAGAGAAATTATAGGTTGATAAGAACATTATTTAGGCCGCAAGCACAGACCAAAGACAACCCTAAACATGGTCCTAAAATGTGATTGACTGATATGAAAAAACTTAAACTTAAGTCATTTTTTATATTTAGCATAGATCAAGAAAATCAGGTGTGAGCAGTTAAAAGGTCTGCATGTTCTTTCAGTCTCTGTGTGAATGAGTGGCATGGTTTAATCTATAACACACATAATTACACGTCAAACTTGTGGTGTTTTCAACATCTCCCGTCTCACTATATGAGGACATGAACACACAAACTTCATCACCAGAGCTGCTCTGAGAATCACTACAGCAGCTTTACAACGTTTCATTTGAGAAAACTATTGTCAGATAAACAGAGGGCCCTATTTTAATGATCTAAGCGCATGGTCTAAAGCACACGGCGCAAGTGCACTCAAGGCCAAATCCACTTTTGCTAGTTTAACGAAGGGAAAACGGTCGGCGCGCCCAGGCACATGGTCTAAACGGGTTGTCCCTATTCTCTTAATAAGTAATGGGTGTTTTTGGCCTAACGTGCAATAAACCAATCAGAGTCTCGTCTCCCATTCCCTTTAAGAGCAAGTTGCGCTCTCGCCATGGCGGATTCGCTATTTAAACGGTAGAATTTTAAGGCGCACAGACTGAACGCATCTCCAGAGAGCAAACGGATCTGCTCATTCGCGAGCAAATAGGTAGGCTAATTCTGATACACGCAATGACTATCCATTATGACATGTATTATAAATATGTACATTTTTATATCTATGTAGCCTACACAATAATATTCTTTTACACTGTAATCCTTTAATTTTTAATAATTTGGCATGTTTGTGTGCTGCTGCGCGTCCCTGTGTGTAATAAACAAAGTGAACGCGCATTGTGGACCCACCCAGAGGCGCAGTTTGAATTGGTCTATGGCGCAGTCTATTTTCAGTTCCTCAAAATAGCAACGCACCAACAATGCGCCTGAACACACCTCGTTTTCAGACCAGCACGCCCATGGGCGCACAAATGGGCGCACAAATGGGCGCAAATGCATTTGCTATTTAAAGAATGCGGTGAAGAACTGCTTCGGGCTTAAACTAGCAAAAACCCTTGCGCCGCATTGCTCCGGGTGTATGATAGGGCCCAGAAACTCAAAGGACTTCACAACAAACAGACAAAATAAAAGAATGAAAAAATATTGTATAACAAAATATACTTATTATGGAAACACTTTATTTCGATAGTCCACTTTAGACATTCTACTAACAGTAAGTAACTTTGCAACTACATGTCAACTAGCAGTCATTAGAGTATTAGTAGACTGTCTGCTTAATATCTTCTAACGCTTTATCTTGATAGGTCCACAACATACAACATACTGACTATGAGAAACTTTGAGTAAACTTTTATTTACTTCCCCAGTATAAAATGAATGTTAATGATAAATATCAATATCGAATGATACAGAAAATAATATTACAATATTATTTTTGGCCATATTGACCATCCCTAGCTCATACTACAATGAGTGAAATAATTGCACGGCCAAATCAAATGTATTTGTACAGCACTTTTTACACTTTTATTTTTTTACAGCACAATTATTTCAAAGCAGCTTTACAGAAAATCATGATGTTAATGTTTACAATATCTAAATATCATAAAGCTGCATTTATAAGTAATTTATAAGAGTATACTATGTACCCGGATAATGATATATATCCAATTTTATACATGGAGCTATGTTTTAATACAGTTTACAGTATATTTTGAGATGTCAGATTGTTTTGACTGATTGATTCATAGTAGAGACTCCCATATAATGTGCATTTCAGAGAACAAAGTGAAATGGTTATTTATAGTTTAACAAGAAAACTCTTAGGTTATCTGAGTACTGATGATTTAAGGCCACTAACCTGGAAAACTTTGGTTTAAGGGATATTTTGCCCAAAATTAAAAATTTTCTCATTAATTAGCCTACTCATGAATTTCTTTCTTCTGTTGAGCACAAAAGATGATACTCTGAAGAATATTGGTAACCAAACAGTTGACAGAAGCCATTGACTTCCATATCATGGAAAATGACTATGGAAGTCAACGGTTAACAGCAACTATTTAGTTACCAATATTCTTGAGACCACAGCATTCAACATTCTTCAAAATCTTTTGTGTTCAACAGAAGAAACAAACTCATATAGGTTTGGAACAACTTAATGGTGAGTAAATGATGAGAGAACAGGAAGTGATTACTAAACAAGTGATAAGTTATACTTGTAAACATGCATTTTTAAGGTAAACTGATGTACCTCAACTTCCTGAAGTTGTGTAAAACCAGTCAGTCAGATTGAAAAATGCTTTATTAAGAAACTGTTAGCGTTATTTGTTTACTCTATTTGCACTATTGTTATTTTACACAAATTGGATGCGGCTACAAATGCTCGGACCATACAAATTCTTGCCAATAAAGCAGACTAAATTAAACCTGAGAGGAAGATGATAGAGAGATGCTGCATGTGATGTGATAGTAGGATGATGCCTGAACTCCGAGCCCTGCTGGAACGGAACACACACCGTCAACCAATCAGATCGTTCGATCTCCTCCAGCCTTCAAGGGTTGCGCTCTGAAGGTCAGCTGACTTGCTCTTTCTCACTCACACACACACACACACTTACTCCTCCGTTCTCATACATACACATACTCTCTCACCCCATCTTTCACACACTTCTCTCCCCTCCCCCCGCAACTTGGTTTTTTGCCCTCTAGAAACGAACGGATCGCTCATGTCTGCTTTAACAAGTGCTGTTATTCAGCTCGCGCTATTTGAAGCACTCAAATCAAACAACGTAACAGACCTAACTGCACACACATATATAAATGCAATTAATCATTACAGCCAAGCAGAAAATATGTAATCATCATAGTTTGCACCTGTTTAATATTATGAGACTGCGATTTCATTTTTAAGACGGAAACACCTCTATCTGTGCGTGAGATCAGTGTGATGTCTGCAGCACGCAGCTGTCACCATGGTAACCACTCTTGAGAGAGAGAGAGGGAGAGAGAGACATAGACAGAATAATTATACAATTAAACAATTAAAGGAGCAGCTAAAACGTTCTCCAGTGGACGCTGGTACTGCAGCTCCATCCGTCCCACAGTTAAAAAGAACAATGAGTGTAACTGTGACCTTTGACACCAACATCGCTCAGCGAACAGGTTTCTGGTCTCTCCGTGTCTCCTGCCACATCTCCAGGCTGGAGGAAATGTTCGCTACTCGATATCACCGGCAGCACACAATTTCGCTCAAGAGCCCTTGTGGCTGCGAGTTTGAACGCACATGCACAAATATACACACACCTCATTCATTAGTGTTACAAAATCCATCCATATATTCACACTCTCACATTCTATTTCCAGTTTTACTATGCAGAAAATGCCAGAGCGGCCTGTACTTCACTGCAAAACACTCTTTAATATGTATGTGTGTGCGTATCTGTGTCAAAGACTTACTGTGTTACATTCATTTTTTGGACAAAAACAACATTAACCAAATTCAGACAATGAAAACAGCTTTTTTTGCAAATAGCAAATAGTAAAAGATTAGATAAAGAAGTGAGGTTTAACTTTATTCTCTATGTTGTGGTCAAAAAGTTGTCTCAAATTGGGTGCCGATGGTGTTCCGGTTCACCCAAACTCACATTCAGTAAATGCGCATGAATGAACTTGTTTACAGAAAGAACCACTAAGAATTCGCTATTATTTTACAGCAGTAAGAGAACAGATACCTGTAGTAACTGTTGTGGAAACTATAGGATCTATTTTTGTACGGTACTGTAAGATGAGGTACAGCGTGTGCTTTACACATGGGATCTATACTCCATAACACACTGAATCCCAATGGAGCCCGCAGAGAAAAACCAGCTGCTAATTAAAAAAAAAAAAAAAAGTTGACACAGCAGGTCTATCAGAGCCAAACGAGAAGAGCTTGCATTAGCATCACCTCCACTACATGAGCACCTCATCACAGCATATTAACACTACCCGAGTTTATGATCGGCAAAGACACTCATGCAAACTATGTTTTACATCTTCTGAATCACTAAGGCCTGAAAAATACTCTACTCAAGCACATAAACACAAACATAAACTATACAAGCTCAAATTCATTTCAAAATGTGTCAGACTGCACTTCCATGCATTGCAGAAAGGGCTTTCAGTTCAGCTGCTGTTGTGCCAAATAATCATTAAGTTTACATATTTATAGTTAAAACACATCCAATTTAATGGCACAGACATTTAAAAGAAACTCTATCGCCCTCTTGAATACGGAGGTATGTTACCACTACAGTAATCAGACCTCTAACAAATGGAAAAAGATCTAGTAAACAACATTTTATTCCAGCCAACAAACGCCCACAAATGGAGACCCACATGCAATGTGGCTAACCAGTTCATTTTGTTTCTAAATTTGTGTTTTTGTTTTCTTTTGACTATTTCAAAGTATCATGTTGGTAAAGCATTTTCCAGTGCATTTTCAACATTTGCATGTGAACCCTGCAATCACTATATATTTTCAAGTTAGTGGATTGTCTGACTGACTAGCTGAATAACTGAAAAGTGAATTACCTGATGTTGATCAGATGCATTTCTTAGGCTCATTTACAAAAAAAAGGGGGTAAATATATTACGGCTCTATGAAATTCATTTTTTCCCGAATTCTGTTTTATTTTTTAACAAATTTCCCCCTCGTTTTTTTTTTTCTTTTCTTTTTGTATCTCTATGGATTCTTAATGGTTTAATTGAATTTATAATAATTATATATTCTAGCATAGATCAATAAAAATACATTTTACAATTAAAATTTTAAATAAAAATAAAATAATTGTATTGTTTATTGTTAAAATTAAAACGTAAGGAAAATTGTGAGATATTCCTTAAAAAAAATGAGGTTAGATTTTTTAAAATTATTAATATTTTGTGAAATACACTGTACTGTACAATAATAATATATTTCTGTCATAATTTCTTCAAGTTAAACCAAAGTTTTATATTGAGGGATTGTCCTCAAGACCTTTGAAGTTCTGTGTTTATCTGACAATAGTTTCAAATGAAATGGTGAAATGCTGGTGAAGTGACTCGGAGCAGCTCTGGAGATTAAATTCACATTTACATGTCCTCATATAGTGAGACAATGAATGCTGAAAATGCTTGAATATACGCAGTAGATGAAACTGCACCGCTCATTCACACAGAGACAAGCATGCTTCACATTTAAACATGTTTTTGCAGTTTAATATTCAAAGACACTAAACTGCGATTTAAGTGTACAGCCATACTTTCAATTCATTCATCCAAAATATTCCAAATTCGGTGAGATTCCGGTCTATACATACTGTAATAAATCTGCAATTCTGTTCGCATTTTCCACTTTAATATATGTGTGGTAGGGGATGTGTAATACGATCAAAGAGAGTGCAGTGATGCAAACTAAATATGAAACGTCAATGTTGGGACCCTCAAAAAAGAGCATGGATGCAGGTTTTGCAGAGTAAACTATCTAAAGCGCAGCATGCTTATTAAAACACAAGCGCTAAAAATATCAAAAAATCTAGAACTCACTAATTGACTAGCTGAGCATCATGACCCATCCCTAGTTAATATGGCCACCGTAAAAAATACACAGACGCAGCATGTGTGAAACGGGCCCTAGTGTGATTGTCTTAGAAATGAGCTCGGCTGAGTCGACCTGCTTACCTGAGTCAATGTGTTTCTATCAGTTCATTTCAATTAGACATTCCTGACACATCTCTCAGAGCTGAGGATAGCGTGAATGAGGGCTGAGCGAGAGAGAGAGCAAAGTGAAAGAGAGAGAGAGAGAGAGAGAAAGAGAGAGATGGGCACAGTAAGTGATGAATAGTTGATGAGATGCTCGCAGGCAGAGCAGAAAGGGGAAAGCTATTCTCTTTTACTCTCCCTCCTCCCTCTCTTTCTCTTTTTTTCTGGTGTGCAGCCCCCCTCCCCCTTCAGTGCATCTGGTTTTCTCTTTCTACCACTCTCATTTGCTTACCTTCTCCCCTGTTCCACTCATTTTTCCGCAATAGCATCTCTCCCGAGCTCCCTTTCTCTGTTTCAGTAATATCTCCCCTCCTACTTTCCCACAGATTTGTGATATCAGGAGAGTGCTGGCTATAGAACAAAATATATATTACTTTTATTTTCATTTCACGTGCGCTTCGGCTGAATTCGTGACAGATCCATCTGATTTCTGTCTCTCTGAATGACAGTAGGAGAGCGCTGGGCGAATGGAGAGACAGACAGATTCTTCTGTCTTGTGCGCATACAGTGGGGTCTAAAAGTCTGAGAGCTTCTTGAGTGGTGTCACTAAAGCAAAAATGCAATATACGTTTTTAATTTTCGCTTAAATTGTCATGTTTCATTTGCAATGTTAAATGTTTTGCGACATACAAAACACCAAGAAATTCTGTTTTTATTTGTTTATTGTCACTCAAATTCCTATTAATTCTTTTATTTAATGCTTATTTAAATGAGAAAAATCTGAATTTTTGCTGACTTTTGCATTTTGAAAAAGGGTGACATACTGTACATAATATTAAGAAATTAATGTTTTATTTATTTTTTTAATTGATTAATTTTCACAAAAATTCTCATGTTGGTAATATCATTTGAAATCAAATATGGTTTAAATTAGAAACAAATGTTTCCGTTTAAAACATGTTTCAATCATAATATCAATGTTAAAAGGAAGCATTTTTGCAGACTTTTGAATTCTGTCATTAAAACAAAACTGCATCAAAAAGAAATTCAGGTTATTTAAAAAAAAAAGAAGATTGCTTTTCATTCCCTTCATTTTATTATTTTTACCCACTTCTCTTTCTTTTTCCTGTTCTTTCTTTCTTTTCTTTTCTTTTTTTTAAATTTAACTCCAATTCTCAAATTGACAATCTGTTTTGAAATGAAATAAAGTTTAAATCATAATATTTCCATAACATTTTTTATTATTAAATTATTTTATTATTTATTATTAATAATTATATCATAATAATTATTTAAAATATTTTCCATCTAAATGATCAACAGTAAAATAAGCATTTTTGCACACTTCTGTCATAAAAGCAAAAGAGTGACAATATAAAAAAAAATCATGTTGTTTTTTTATTTAACTTTTTTAACCCAAATTCTCACGTGGATATTTTGTACAAAATACTAAGAAATTCATATAATAAAAACGGCCTTTTAAATTTACATTTTGACTCAAGATCTAATGTTGGTCATTTAATTTGCAGTGACAAATGTTATACAATGTTATAAATAAAACTATTTCCGCATACATTTGGACCTCACTGTACCACATGACCCAAACAGGAAGTCTTTAACATCACAGATATAATTACATTCCTCCATCCAGTACAATCAGCAAAAAAGAATCTCCGTCACGGATTGCGTACTTAGCATCCATGTACCAAATTGAAGCCACTGGACCACCGGGGAAGTTTGCGAGCATGTGTCAAGGGACTGAAGATAAACTAAGTGCTGTTCAATAATTCAGTGACTGGGTAAACCTCAACTGTCCTTCTGCAGCTTAAAGGACATTCACTGTCTCTATAAGCTCCTTATGAAGCTCCATTGCTCCTCTAACACAACTTCATACAGCATCTACACGTCAGATTAAAGAGCATCAGCTTCCTCTATAAGGGCTGCTCTCCCCCCAGTGGGAGATTTGCCTGCATTACCATAATCTGACCAGGAGGTGGGGCTGTTTCTGTGACGCCGCCTCTGATGTTCTGCATGTCTTCATGGCTTCAGGGGTTGTGCAGGAATGTTTAACAGACTGCAGTGAGGGAAAAGCAACAATGTTGCGAGCATAAATGCGCTGCTGTTTGCGACGGAATACTAAAACAATGCGCAATCAATACGTTCATTAATTTTTCCCATTTCGTATCTGAGCGCCTTTGATACGGGCTGCTTTTTATCTGGCGTGAACACGCCGACTCGACTGCCCTCGGCTTTCTGTTCTCTGTGTGTTTGAAAGAGCACATGGAGAAGTTACTGTGAAATATAAATCAGAGGCAAATGAGAGAAAAAGGAACACGGTCAGCTAAAACTCTGCACTCTAGACTGCAGCCTGCATAATTCATACGAGCTCCAGATCTCTCGCTCTCTCTTTCTCTCATCGGCACTGACACACACACTCTTTCTCAATCCTCTTCCTCTCCTGCAAGCACATTCAAACTTACAGACTGTGTGTGTGTGTCTCTCTCTCTCTCACTTTCTGCTGCAGAGTTCAAGGTATGGTCACTCTGATCAGTCACGTTTAGTTCAGTCACACTGGACGAGATGTTCACTCATACCCTGTCTGTCTGTCCGTCTCTGTAGTCTGTTGGTTTTTACATCTGTCATGTCTTTCAGTCTCAGAGCTGGATTGTGTTTCTGAGCGCACGGTCTCTGTGGATCAAGACTGCTCTCATTTTCTTTCTAACAAACAGCAACACTCGCTACGTGACAGGCTTTTGCACCGCACATTTTCCTAAAGGTATGCATTAAGCTTTCAGCTTTTACTGGGTAAATCCTCTTAAAATCACCTGACCTCCTTCACACGCACTATTTCTGTATGACACTTCTTTCCTCTCTCACTTTCCCCAAAGTTTTTCCATTCATTCACAAGTCAACTCATTCATATCGGCTCAGCGACACATACAGTGAGCCAATTTCACCGGCTTGGATATCATTTCTCAGCACAGAACTGATATTTATATTGCCATGTATCATTCTAAAAACAAATACAAAATATAATTATCTAAATATAATATTTTGTAGCTTGACTGAAATGATGACCTCAGTTATTTTAACCAAACTATAAAACAATATTTTACTTGACTTACCAAGGCCTTTCTTTATTCATAAGCTTAAATTTTTGCTGATAATCCCAAAACCTGATTATATTTGCATATGCAACCTGTTTGTATTTTTATACTTGCATATGCATTACATTACATTAAGTGTTATTATATTAGAACAAGAGGTCATTTGCACAGTGGGGAAGTGGGCATATATACATTAAATGCATTATAAACTGCACTACACATTTTTGTCTGTGTCTCAGATATACAGTGTTTCCTAACAGGACAGGGGGAAAAAAAACAGAAAGTCCTTGTAATATAATTTTAGGGTAACATTATTACTAATTCAATAATATGCCATTAGACTAAAAGAAAAGAGACACAGGAATTAAAGAGAGAGAACACTTAAGGCTCTGTCTCTGGACGATGGAGTCATTCCAGCAAAAACTCATCATTGAGTGGAAATCACAATGAAAAAGTAAAAATGCTGAAGCTAATATCTCAAACAAATCGACAAATCAGGTGCCATGTAAAACCCTTTTAACCATACTTCCTCTGAAGGTCACTTGAAAACCATTAACTGATTTACAAGGCAAGCTGCAAGCAATTTGAAGAAATAAAACATATCTCTGTACTAAAACGCAGCTATTGTTTCAAACAGTCACACTGTTCTTAAAGCACACTGAGACCATGCTCATTTCTAATTCATAAAATGTAAATATAATACAATGAAAACGTCATTAAATGAAAAGTCATGTTAAATTAAATCACGTACATGTCATTGCAGGCTATAAAACATTTAGCAATATGTCAGATTATAATAGAGAAGGACTGTGAAGCCAGAGCTTATCTGCATTTGAATGGGAATCTCTTTCTGTAGGGGCCTTGCCGCTGCCACCTGATCCCGAACCAACCACAGGCAGCAGATTTCCAGTTTCCCATCACGTGGTTTTCCTGATGCCAACCCAAAGCTAACTGATATGCTGCTGTCCGCATTATTTTACACACAATTCCAAGGCCCGAAACTTCACATACCCCAATGGCCAAGAGACAGCTGATGCTTCTCATCAAACATACACTTACAACATCATGAGAAGGTTTGAGACCTGCATGAATCATGGCACATCATGCTGCATTATGTGAAATCACGTGTTTCAGATGAACATGGGCGACTCTTAGCCTGAAGATTCATGTACATTGCTTCATATTGATTGAACTCCATTGCCTGAGAGTACAGAATAATTGGTAATTTAATGCATGTCAAGCTGATGTTTGTGGCAAACCGTTTTAACATTTACTTCTAACTAGTATGTATTTATGTATTATTTCTAACTATTTTAATAGCTTACTTATTCCAATAGTGATTAAAAACAATTTATATAATAGTATATGTATTTGTTTATTTGATAATAGTACTTATTCCTCTCAATAGTGACAAATTACTATTGTTAACAATTTTTAAAAAAAATTTTTTTATGTTTTCTGTGGCAATCTGAGGTTCAGATATCAACTAATAATTTAAAACTAATTTGTATTCCATTCGTTGCTGGTTCCTGGTCCAATGTAGTAGCTATTCATGTGGTCTAGTTAACTATACTACGAATAATTAGTCTTAGTACAGTTTTCCTAACGCTAGCTGTATAGACACGACACTGGGAAAAAATGCTGGTGTAAGATTTACTTTAAAACAATTTTCACTCAGAAACTGGTAGGAAATTTCAAAGCAAGGAACGCATATAAACATGTGACATTTTGACATAGAAAGACTCTGGTAAGCTTTATTTTATTTTAATTTTTTTACAGTGTATACTGATTCATTAGTGCATATTAGAATTTTTAAAGAAAATTGACTAATTGACATAATGCAAGTAAAACATGCAATTCTAACTAATGAGATGAGACGGTTACTATAAACTACTGGGATATAAAAGAAGAATAGTTATTTGCAAAACTTGAATATGGATAGCGACAACTGGAATAGTTAAGAGCAAATGTTTGATATCTTAAACCACAGATTCTCATACAAAATAATAATAAAATGTATTAACAGTAACAATGGTACAATATTTGTCTCCATCGGAACAGTGCGAATCAAAGCCAAAGCTGGAATTGAATAGACACTGGTCACTACACTGAAAAAAATAAATAAAAAAGGTGTAGATTTACTTTGAAACTATTTTACAAATAATTACAAAGAAACAGCAAGTAACATTAAATTAAACACTAAATTTTAAAGTAAAAAAACTGAAATAATATTCTCTTGTAAAACATACTCCAAAAATCTCCCCCCCCAAAAAAATTATAATAATAATAATTTTTACAATGCATAAGAACGCATACGTGTTTCTGCATCTACTGAACTGATGAAAGAGAAGAACTCATTAGTCACTATTAGTAATTAGTTTTCGCTGGTTTAACAGAATAAATGTTAGGGCGGCTTGCCACAGATGTGGTCAATGCCTCTCTCTCTGCTTGTATGCTTGTGTGTGTGTGTGTGTGTGTGTGTGTGTGCTGGTGTACACCTAAATGTTTATAACGGTGATTAGAACAATACTGCAGAGACGCCCAAACACAAGCGACCCATCTTTCCGTTCTCCTCTAGAGCAAAACACAACGTTATGATGCTCTCCGAGAACGAGTCGTTCGTTATTCGTTAACAATGAAGAGCCACAGCCACCACAGTCACAGTGAATAAACTTACCGCAGTCTTCACACAATATGCTCTCCACATCTTTCTTGAGGGTCTTCTCAGTGCTGTCCAGAGGAGCAAACGACGCTTTGAATACTAAAGGCTCCTCCGTAGGGTCCATGAAAAAGATATATCTGTGGTGCTTCTCCACCGCCACGCACGGAGCCTCGGAGCCGAATTCCCCGACGGTGACGAGCTGCTCGCGCTCCAGCCCGCCGCTGTTCACCGGCCACACGTCCAGCACTTTGACATTCACACTGTAGGGCTCCACGGAGACGTTCTCGGGAAGCGAGCTCACCTCGCCTTCGATCACCACGGCCGATCGGTAAGCCTGGTCCTGCAGCGAATCCAAACTCGGGGCGTAGCAGGCGAAGGAGACCCCGATGACGAGCATGGAGAAATGCACCGGATCAAGCCTCCTCATGCCGTCTGCTGTGGCTCAGGGGCGGCCGGCGGCGCTGCTGCAGTGCTCTCGGGGCAGAAGGTGCTGGGGGACTGAGTGCGAATGGGCTTGCGCAAGTGTCCATGCCATCTGCGTGTGCCGCTTTCCCCATGCACTTGGTGACGGGGAAACACCAGCCGCTGAGGAACCGGAATCAGCCCCGGTCACTGCTGGGCTGCTGCATTCTCCTTCAAAGCACAATCCCCAAACTCAATAAGCATGCATGCATAAATGACGCTCCTTTGCTGCAAGACGCTCCTCGCGCGCTCTCTCTCTCTCTCGCTCTCTCTCTCTCTCTCCCTCTCTCACTACCTCTCGCTTTCTCTCTCTAGCTAGCTATCTATCTATCCAGCCAATGTCATCATCACCATCACCATCATCAACATCGCGCGGACGGGCAGAAAGACGCCTCGCTCGTGCACACAAAAGCGGCGGAGATGCGAAAAAGCTCCAAAGACGCGCTCCGCCGCGCAAACGACGCGCTGCTGTTCGGCTGGGCGATGCAACAAGCGCGCGCACTCCGCTCAGCGGCTTTTACGTGAGCAGATCTCAGCCGTCTGCTGGAAGTTCTGGCGCAAATGTGCACTAATGACACGGAAGCGTCCGACCGACCAGGCAGCCGTAGAAAGAAATCCCTCGAAAGAAGGCGACCTGCTGGCGTAAATGTGCGTAAATTGTGTTAATACGCCGCGCGACATCAACTAATAGAGAAACAGCAGTCGGGCCACCGCGGCAGACCGCTGACGCGATGACTAACGCTGCGAAAAGCAGCTGGAAATGCAATCGATGCCTGGTGAAAAGTGCGTTTGCCGTGATTTTCTACTCGAGAACAATCCGCATTCAGGTCACATTCACCATTTTGCCCCAAAAAGCGATCCGCCACGCGCCAAGAAGACAGATACACAGCAAACCACCGAGCATCCTATCAGCCATATTTACCCCGGCAACAGGTCCTGCGGGTATTTGCCATGTACCCAGGGCTCTATAATGAGAGGAGGGGACCGGTCATTGCGCCGTCATGACAAGTCAAACTAAATGAGCAGAATGATTCGCCAGAGTCTGGAGGATTATTTTGTGCACGGTTTGAACTGGGTTTTTAACTTGAACATTAGGGTTACATCATGCGTAAATGCGTCGCGAGAGAACGAATGTGCCATTGCCGTCCTGTCCTGAGGCTGCTGTATGGCGACATCTGCAGTCACAACGCGAGTGTGTCACGCAACAGAGAAATGCGCTGCGAACACCTGTCTCGCTTCAGACTCTCGTCGATATTGTTTTCGCATTTGCTTTACTGGGTCAATGACGAACAAGAATGTTCGAGATGATAAAAATCTAGTTTAAAACACAGGCACAAAGTTTTTTCAATTTAGGCTAATCTTCGTATTCACGTTGGATTTTTGAAAAACGTTTACACCATTTTCGCCAGAAAAATTGTTTAATGACGGCCATCATTAAATTTAAAAAAGTTAGTGTTAAGAAATACTACTGAAAATACTCGATCTCGATTTTGTTTAATTAAAACTCATAAGTTACTCTATTTGAGCTTAACAAAACGTGCCTTTCATTAAAGAGTCAAACTAACTTACAAAAAACTGAAAAAAAAAGTCTGAAAATGGTCAGAAATTATTTTTATACAATCTTGTTTAAGAATATTAATATTTGAACATTTTTGACTGACAAATGAAAAGTAACTGTGGCATAACCAACTTGCAGGAGCCATTGTTGTCATGTGACAAGAAACTCAACATAGAGGACCCTCATCATATAACTTTGTAAAATATGTTTGAAAACATTGCTATTTATAAAACCAAAGTGATATTAACGATTTTAAAATGTATAGAACCGACATGAATTCAAATATTACATTTATGAAAATGCGTTGACATGTTTTATACTAGAATGTTAAAAGAATGTTTCTTTTTATGACCTCTTTATAACTTACACAGTTCCCTAATAAATGAAGGACACACACACACACACACACATGTTGGTAACAGTATCTCACAGAAGTAAGTACACCCCTCACATTTTTGTAAATATTTTATTATATCTTTTCATGTGACAACACTGAAGAAATGATACTTTGCTACAATGTAAAGTAGTGAGTGTACAGCTTGTATAACAGTGTAAATTTGCTGTGCCCTCAAAATAACTCAACACACAGCCATTAATGTCTAAACCGCTGGCCACAAAAGTGAGTACACCCCTAAGTGAAAATGTCCAAATTGGGCCCAAAGTGTCAATATTTTGTGTGGCCACCATTATTTTCCAGCACTGCCTTAACCCTCTTGGGCATGGAGTTCACCAGAGCTTCACAGGTTGCCGCTGGAGTCCTCTTCCACTCCTCCATGACGACATCACGGAGCTGGTGGATGTTAGAGACCTAGCGCTCCTCCACCTTCCGTTTGAGGATGCCCCACAGATGCTCAATAGGGTTTAGGTCTGGAGACATGCTTGGCCAGTCCATCACCTTTACACTCAGCTTCTTCAGCAAGGCAGTGGCTGTCTTGGAGGTGTGTTTGGGGTCGTTATCATGTTGGAATACTGCCCTGCTCTGCTTCAGTATGTCACAGTACATGTTGGCATTCCTTCAATGAACTGTAGCTCCAGTGCCTGCAGCACTCATGCAGCCCCAGACCATGACACTCCCACCACCATGCTTGACTGTAGGCAAGACAAACTTGTCTTTGTACTCCTCACCTGGTTGCCGCCACACACGCTTGACACCATCTGAACCAAATAAATTGATCTTGGTCTCATCAGACCACAGGACAGGGTTCCAGTAATCCATGTCCTTAGTCTGCTTGTCTTCAGCAAACTGTTTGCGGGCTTTCTTGTGCATCATCTTTAGAAAAGGCTTCTTTCTGGGACGACAGCCATGCAGACCAATTTGCAGACCAATGCAGTGTGCGGCGTATGGTCTGAGCACTGACAGGCTGACCCTCCACCCCTTCAACCTCTGCAGCAATGCTGGCAGCACTCATAAGTCTATTTCCCAAACACAACCTCTGGATATGACACTGAGCACATGCACTCAACTTCTTTGGTCGACCATGGTGAGGCCTGTTCTGAGTGGAACCTGTCCTGTTAAACTGCTGTATGGTCTTGGCCACCGTGCTGCAGCTGAGTTTCAGGGTCTTGGCAATCTTCTTATAGCCTACGCCATCTTTATGTAGAGCAAAAATTATTTTTTTCAGATCCTCAGAGAGTTCTTTGCCATGAGGTGCCATGTTGAACTTCCAGTGACCAGTATGAGAGAGTGAGAGCAATAACACCAAATTTAACACACCTGAGACCTTGTAACACTAATGAGTCACATGACACCGTGGAGAGAAAATGGCTAATTGGGCCCAATTTGGACATTTTCACTTAGGGGTGTACTCACTTTTGTGGCCAGCGGTTTAGACATTAATGGCTGTGTGTTGAGTTATTTTGAGGGGAAATCAAATGTACACTGTTACACAAGCTGTACACCCACTACTTTACATTGTAGCAAAGTGTCATTTCTTCAGTGTTGTCACATGAAAAGATATAATAAAATATTTACAAAAATGTGAGGGGTGTACTCACTTCTGTGAAATATTGTATTTGTGGTTTACGGGGACTCTCCATAGGCGTAATGGTTTTTATACTGTACAAACTGTATGTGCTATTTCCCTACACCAACCCTACACCTAAACCTACCCCTTACAGGAAACTTTGTGCATTTTTAGATTTTCAAAAAAACACCATTTAGTATGTTCTTTTAAGCCTTTTGAATTACAGGGACATAGGCAGTGTCCTCATAAACCACCTTCAAAGTGTAATACCTCTGTCATACCCATATCATTAAGCAAATTTGTGTCCCCATAAACAAATACCAACCCCACACACACACACACACTACTGTGCAAGTCTTAGACTACTAGTATTTTAACCAGTAAAAAAAAAGTTTTTGCTGTAGTGTGTGAATAGGAAATGTCAGTTTACATTTCCAAACATTCATTTTACTATTAATTGTAATAATCTAGTGAGTTTTTGCACAAGGAGTCTGACAACAGCCAGTGCTCCACACAGAGATCTGATCTGATCATCATGCAGTCTGGAATTACATGAAGAAGCAGAACAAACTGAGACAGACTAAATCCAGAAGAACTGTGGCAACGTCTCCAAGATGCTTCAAGAAACCTCCCTGCAGTATTGTGCTACAGTAGCTACAGTACTGTGAAAAGTTTTAGGCACTTGTGTAAAAATGCTGTAAAGTGAGGATGCTTTCAAAAAATTATGTCATAAATATATTTTACTTATCAATTAACTTGTATTAACTAAATCAAATCAACATTTGGTGTGACCACCCTTTGCGTTCACAACAACTTTTGTCCTAGGTGTACTTGCGCATTATTGTTCAGCTTTGCAGGTATGTTTCTTTAAGTGTCTTGGAGACATTGCCACAGTTCTTCTTGATTTAGTCTGTCTGGGTTTTTTCTGATTCTTCATGTAATCCTCACTGGATTATTACAATTAATGGCAAAAGGAATGTTTGGAAATGTAAACTGATGATTCCTACTGACACACTACAGCAAAAGATAGAAATAACTGGCTTAAAACATTTTTTTTTTTTGGTAAAAATACTAGTGGTCTAAGACTTTTGCACAGTAGAGTGTGTGCACTGGTTTGGGTGGTTAACGCAGACACAAATATGTATAATGACGTGGGTATAACAGGGGTCTTACAATGTGAAGCTGGTTTATGAGGACATGTTCCCGTAATTCAAAAGGTTTAAAAACATACCAAATTTTTTTTTTTTTTATATAAAAATGTATAAAGTTTCCTGTAAGGGTTAGGTTTAAGTGTAGGGTAAGGCGATAAAAAAAAATACCGTTTGTACAGTAGAAAAACCATTACGTCTATGGAGAGTCCCCATAAACCACTAACGTGTGTGACAGGTATTACAAGGAGAAGGTGACTTTTCAGGACATCACCCCATGTCCCCACTTTTCAAAACGCTTATAAATCACACAGAATTGAGTGTATTGAAAATCTGAAATAGCACAAAGTTTCCTGTAAGGGGTAGGGTTAGGTGTAGGGCAATAGCACATACAGTTTGTACAGTATAAAAACCATTACACCTATGGGATTTCCCCACTTTTCACAAAAACAAATGTGTGTGTGTGTGTGTGTGTGTGTGCGTGTTTTTGTGACATATGTGGACACAAATTTGTGTAATGACATGGGTATGACATAGGTATTACAAGGAGAAGGTGACTTATGACTACATTTCCCCATGTCCCCATATTTCAAAAGGCTTATAAATCATACAGAATTAGTTTTTTTGAGAAAGTAAAAATGCAGAAAGCTTCCTGTAAGGGGTAGGGTTAGGTGTAGGGCGATAGAAAATACAGTTTGTACAGTATCAAAACCATTACACCTATGGAATGTCCCCACAATTCACACAAATGTGTGTGTGTGTGTGTGTGTCTAACTTCTACTCTTGTTTTTAGGCGTCCTCAAAGCATTTAATGAGCAACAACCTCAGAATTAATTCACTCATTAATAAAGCTGGAAAAATTCACGTGTTGACCGTCTCTACTGTGGGCGCGGCGCTGTCGCTGTCCGTGGTGCTGCACAGCAAACAGAATGTATGTATGCGTTTCTATTAGTCCATATCCTTACCATTACTAAGTCCTATCATTTTGTCTGTGATCATGTAATTTGACATCTTATTCGTTTTAATCCAGTTTGAACGGTTAATTTTTAATTACACAATTGTACTTACACACATATTGTAACAAGATAAATGGAAGAGGATGTGTGAAAATATCTAACAGTAATAAAACACCATCATGTTGATATTTATTAGCCTATTCTTTCGAGTTTCCCTTTCCGTCTCTTTTTCACACACATACACTTATTAAACACATGCACACGAGTCATGGTAATATGGGAGATAATCTACATCTGGTGATAAACACAGACAAAAAGAATAGCTAAAAACTTCCAAAGAATAGCAAAAACAAAAAAAAAAACCATCCAAACGAAGAAGTTTTCTGCTTCATGCGCAATCGTAACGCTGATGTGACTTTCACCAACACACTCCTGATCTGAAGAATCTCACGGACTGCAGAAATAGAGCCCCTCCACCAGTCGGAGACTTCAAGATGAGATAAAACATGCGAAACACATTTAAGAGCCCATTCTGTGTGGATAGAAGTCAGTGGAGAAGTTGATGCTTCAAAACGCTGAACAAACCGCTTTTCTGTAGAAACATCCTGACACAAAATAAACGAGCCGCTAATCTCTGACATGCATCTTAAACAATTAGGAGTCTGCTACAAAAAAGGAGAAGGCAATTTTAATTTTTTGTACACTGGAATCCACAAATGGGTACAGAATGTTGTAAAACCTGTTTGTAGTGACTCTTTGAAAATAGACCGTTTTCATATATATATATATATATATATATATATATATATATATAATACGATTCCTTTCAAAATCATACAATTATAAATGTAATTTTTAAGAAAGAAGTTGATATACATTTGAATCCTTTACATAGGATTCAAATGTATAACTCTAAACATACAATTGCTTTTAAGACAATCCAATGGTGGTATACATATAAGAATAATATAATACGCTTTAGATAATTTCAGAATGTCATGTAACCATCTAAAAAGTTTTTGTTTACTGTCTTTTTGCGGTTTATCTGATCCAAGTTGACGGCTGGTCGCGGAGGTTGCGTCGCCTCCTTCAGTGAGCGTCTCTGGCAGCAGATCTCGCGAGAGTTCCGCGGTCGCTCGGCAGCAGTCGCTTTTGCAGCAGGGCTGAGGGAGACGGAGAGAGAAGGTGCGGGGAGGCTGCATCATGGCGGACAGAGACAGTGAAAGTGAGCACGGTGGATTCGCCACAGGCCCCGGCCCGATGCACCCGGGCGCCGCGTCGCGGCTCCAGCACGACACGGAGGAGCTCGCCTCGAAGCGGGTGGACATCCAGAACAAACGCTTCTATCTGGACGTGAAGCAGAACGCCAAAGGCCGCTTTCTGAAGATAGCAGAGGTCGGGGCCGGGGGAAACAAGAGCCGCCTGACTCTCTCCATGTCCGTCGCCGTGGAGTTCCGCGACTACCTAGGAGACTTCATCGAGCACTACGCCCAGCTGGGCCCCAGCAACCCTGACACGGTGCAGGACGAGCCCAGGAGAGCGCTTAAGAGCGAGTTCCTGGTGCGCGAGAATCGGAAGTACTACATGGATCTGAAGGAGAACCAGAGGGGGCGGTTTCTCCGGATCCGACAGACCGTCAACCGCGGGCCCGGCCCGGGAGCCTCGCAAGGCCAGACCATCGCGCTTCCCGCACAGGGACTCATCGAGTTCCGCGACGCGCTGGCCAAACTCATCGACGACTTCGGCGTGGACGAGGACCCCGCGGAGCTGCCCGAGGGCACGTCGCTGACGGTGGACAACAAGCGTTTCTTCTTCGACGTGGGCTCCAACAAGTACGGCGTCTTCATGCGGGTCAGCGAGGTGAAGCCCACCTACCGCAACTCCATCACGGTACCCTGCAAAGTGTGGTCCAAATTCGGCACGACCTTCTGCAAGTACGCGGACGAGATGAAGAAGATCCAGGAGCGGAGCCGGGAGCGGAGGGCGCGCGAGATGCTACCGGAGGGCCTGCACGAGGACGACGGGGACGAGGACTAATGCATCTATGAGTGCACAGAACGAATGACATGATAATCAGACGTTACTGTAATATGGGATCGATCTACACACACACCACCCTCACAGACTCAAACAGTTGCATCTCTTCACTCATCGCCGGAAGTTACCCACTTACCCACCATTTAACAGTAAGACGCTGCTATCGACAACATGATGTATGAACCGTGTCCAGGATGGTGCAGGAGTGTGTGTATATCCCTCTTTACCCACGTGTGTGACACATCCAAGCTCTTATGCACTGCAAAAATCCACTTGTTTTCCAATACAAATATCTAAACATCCTGACAGCTATATATATATATATATATATACACATACACACACACATACACATACACACACACACACACACACACACACACACACACATTTTTATTATTTTAAGTAAAATCCAACAATTTTATTCAGATCACTCATGACACACAGCAAAGAATGTCAATACTTCGAAATAAATGAACATGCCTAGTCAATGGTAAAATGACACTTTATACAAAAACATATGAGTGGGGTCAGTTGTAATACGATTCAATATGCTTTCTAAACACTTCAGCACTGACATCTGTCAATCACGTTGCCAACTTGACAGCGGCCGCTTCATGTGTAAAAACTGATGACCTAATGTGTTTTGCAGATTTTAAAATGTACTTTCATAATTAAAAAAGTACAAAGTGATGTGAAAATGCTGCTGATATTCAGCATGCACATTGGGGTTTTTAACGAGAGTGTGCAAAGTGAGTGACGTCACTGTGGCTTGTTGCTTATTGGAGCAACTGACCCCACTCCTACAGTTCTGCTTGTCAATTAGTATGTAAAATATTTTAAAGATGCTGTGTATTTGACTGGAAAACAAGATGGAATTTTTTTTTTTTTGCAGTGTAATACTATTTCCAAAGGTGCAAATTGAAAAAGAGGAAGAAATATATAATTAGTGCTCACTTGACTTCTAGCACAAAAGCTATTATTTAGGAACCGTTTGAACCAAAGGTTCAACATGCAAACGAACATCAGAAGTGTAGGAACAGTAATGCGGGAGTGCTGTGAATATTTAAACATGCACTATTATTAGATTATCCAATTTATATAAAAGGACGTCACCCCTTCTGGTTCGACTTAAAAGGTGCACTTGGTCATTTTTCCATTATTTAAACAGTTTTTCGCTGGTGGCATCATGGGGGACGCCATGTTGAGATCACACGACCAGCCAATTAACAACATAAATGCAATGTTATTAGTCACTTTCATTTGCAAAATAAATTTATCATGGCAGAAGAAGCTTCATGTCTCACATAAATCAAAAATGACAGAGTGCACCTTGAAAAGCATATGAGGAAATCTAGATATGTTGTTTACTCATTTGCGTTTTAACTCTATACACAAAGCAAATGAGATTGTTTGTTTGCACGCGTCATGCAATGTGTGCTTCGGTAGCCGCACAGCGAAGGCATTGCTAAAACAACCGGTTGACGTTTGTTCCTGTTAAATACGAACCCTGTTGCACCATTGCCCACTGACATTTGGGCAGACCGTTTCATTGAAGTGCTAACTTAGATATACAAACTATGATTTTGTGAATCAGATGTACTTAGATCCTTATGAAATTGCCCACGTTTTCTGTGGGAATTTTTCTTTATTTTGTTTTTGGGGATGGGGTGGGTGGGAGGGGGGCAGGTACTCAAACAGGAGCTGTCCACTAGTGCGAGTTGCATTAATATCTGCGCGGAGCATCCTCTACAACGTCAAAAAACAACTCTGGTGCCTTATATTCTCCACACGTTTACATGCTTTACGTGTTCGATCATTTTCTTTCCGATCGCTGTTTGTCTTTCTTTGTCGTTCGGGGTCACAACGGCGTAGTTGCTGTATCACTCGTGGAGCTTCTTCGATGACTTCTTCGACAAGCCAATCAAAGAAAGAGGCACACGGGCTCTTGGCCCTCCACGTTGCTGTGAAAAGAACGATGATGTCGTAATCAAACAGCACTGACGTAAACATGGACGTACTGCGATCACGTCGTATCAGAATTACTTGGTTTTTCCGTGGTGGTGCTCAAAGGCGAAATCGATCCATGTGTGGTTTTGTCCTTGATGCCAGCTTTTGCGAAATTTGTAAAATTATGATTAAGACGTAAACAGTTTTTTTGCTTGTCAAAAACTTGGGTAATTCTGACGCGACGTGAACGCAGCAGTAGTCACCTAAAGGCGGTGGAGGTCTGCTCCTCGTGCTCCGTGTAAAAAAAATAAAATAAATTAATACAAAAAAAAAAAGTAACAAAGGTTTAAAAAAAGAAAAAAGCTGCGTGTAAAAAAAAAACAAAAAACAGTGTGATAGGGTTGTACGTATGTTTCTCGCTACAGCCCAGCATTATGCTAATGTAGGCCTATATTAGTAGACTTACGGCCGAGGCAGTAGCCTGTATGATTTTTTTGTATGGTGCTAATATCCCCGTTCGTGGGATTTACTTCTGCCGGTCTTATCAGTTGCTGAATTCGTTTGTTGTCAACCTCGTCACATCGCACCTTGAGATTTTACTTTTCTCACTAAAGTTACAGTGCTAACATTTCAGTATCGTGTGCAATATATTGTAGGCTGCGTGCCAATGGCGGTGTTGCCCAAAATTCAGTCCCACCGCAGGTTCACGTCCCCCTTCGGACCCCCAAAGCAAAACTATTTCCTAAAAGATCTTATAATGGGTACTCTATTCAATGCCTGATTGGAAATCCTACAAAATCGCTGAATGATGGTATGACAACTATAAAAAATAATCAAAGCTACACATAGTCAAATTAAACATTTGCCATTCTGGTTTTTGTTAATCCAGTCGTGTATTCCAGATGATTCGAACTATTAATGTTAACGCTACAAAAGCATTACCAGAAATACTACTTTGAGTATCTAGAAGACAATAATGCAATGTTTTTGAAAAGGCATTACTGATGGCTACCTCTTGGGGTCCGAGGGAGGCTCGGATTCTGTGGGACGATTGAATCTTGCGTGACGTCGGCATTTCGTGTGTGTGGATACTCGTCCCCTGCAACGACAAAAAATATACGCTTGAGGCTCGCTCTAATGAAACATGTCTCTGCGTATTAAACTAACCTTTTTGACTGCCCAAGTCAAAGTTGAGGGTTTATTCTACTAACTAAACCAGTCACCACAAACAGGGGCCGTCTGAAAGCACCTGCATATACAGCAGCAAATCTGCTGTCCACCAATCAGACGCAATCCTGTGTGACCTAAAAATATAGTGATGTAGTCACTTAAAAAGCTTCTCGGTGGTTGGAGTAGTTTAATACTCGGTTGCTAATATATATATATGTATTTTTTTTTTTTTAAGCTAATGTAAAATGCACAATGCTTCAGTCAGAGATATTCATAACTATTTATTTGATAAAATATCTTATGAATGTTGTAAGGAAAAAAGATAAAATACTTTTTTTCTCAAACCCTCTCTTGACATAAGCCAGCTCACTAGCGTTGCAGTGAAAAGCCTGTTGCTGTCAGAACCAAATGTCACAAATACTCGGATATGTGGGGTTTTGTAAAAACGAGACCTTTATATGTACTAAAGCCACCAGCCTACCGACAGTTTGGGGGTTTCTAGCCACAGACTCCCATGCTAAAGGCCCATTTCGTGCTAAGCACATGAGGAAGTCTATTGGGGATCAAGGCTGACATTATTCCTGTGGAGCGTTTGGTCTCTTGTTTACCACTGCACAATATTAAAGCATACATACGCACTTTGTCTCGCTCGATATGCCCTCACATCTCTTCAAGACTGAATCTGAAACGGCATGCTTCTCTTGTAGGGGCTATTTTAGGTCTATTTGTACACTGTTATATTTCTTTTCCTCTTGAGACCGGTAAGCAAATCTTTTTCCTATCACTGCCCGGATCCGATTACGAAAACTGCTCGATGCGTGCCACAGTACGAAATTTAAACTGGAAGTAACATTCGAAGGTGTTTTCTAGAGCAAAACGATGCAAAAATGCACCCTCGATCGCATACGCACATGTTTCAAGTCAATCGTGAAGGTGCTATTGGGAACTAAATGGCTCAGTCCTGTCCGGGTGGCATTGTTCAGCCAGACTTTATCTTGTAATAGTGTTCGAGCTCTCCACCAGCAAAGACCAGTATTGGTTTGATGCACAACAGGCTGTGGGGACAAAAAATTCGATGGTACTCTGACTCCATGCTGGATTGGAAGAGCAATTTCAGTCTTTTCTCCAATTCCAGAAACGTCACCTGTCCTTAATTTGCATAACTGAACTAACGGAGCTGCACAGACACCTTAAAGCCCTCACGTATCTGCAGTTTCCAATACGAAGAGCGAAGCGCAACCTTTTAACTTGATCTACGTGTTAATCTCATGAAGCGTGTGTGTGTGCGTGCGATTATACGGTTCCCCTTCCCTGTTAAACCACGGCCAGTCACCAACTTGGGTTAGTTCTCATACTTCACGTTCCTTCGGTCTCACAAGCTCGAGGCTTTGACCTGCTTAGCATGTAACTGTGAGCGTTTTGCGTATTAAGCAGACTGTCTGGGAGGGGTCCTGCATCGAGGGTCAATGCACAAGGAGGGTATTCACATATCCCACCAACCATTTCCTTTTTATTCCCTATCAAATGTGTTGTACTTAAAAATATATATATGACCTGTGATGTGTGTGTATATATGGTTTGTTACATATGATGCTCCTCTTTATTAAAAAAGATAGCATATATATATATATATAAAAAATATATAAATATGTATACGATTCCTATATATGTGTTCCTATATACATAGGAAATGTATATAGGAAAAAGCATATTGCTGTTTTTTTCCTTTGTATTTTATACTTACAGAAAGCATTGAATCAAATGGATAAAATACTTGCACTTTAAATATATAAAGAAAATAAAAAATCAGCATATTATTTTTGATAGGTGACCTCACATTCAAAGATTCTATAATTACTTTCCAGGCTTTGTGACAATTGCTGTTTGGCAGAAATCTATGAAGTTCTTCTACATATTGAAGTCTATTTTGTCTGTGTTACAGAAGGTTTACTAAAGTAAATTGCATGATGACTAAGTAGTGCACCAACTGTTATTTTCTTTAGTTGGTTAAAAATGTCTAATGAAAAAATACTGTGATGATTATTCTCATGTGTGTACCCATGTTAAACTTAAGTCATACATTCGAAGGTATTCAGTTCAGCCTTTCCTATAACATGAATATGGTGCTTAAATTGGCTTAGAAATCCATCGTGTTCTACTCTTCATCATTGCCACAACCATCCTCCTCCTCCTCTGCATCCTCTGTTTGTTCCCTTGGCTGTTTGCGTGTTCTCACAACTTTATTCAGATTTACGTTTCTTGGTAACAAGTGTGTTTTTGTACAGGTACGTATGTTGTTCTTGATTTGGAAAGCCTTTGTGTCTGAAAATGACTAATTGCAATAAATCATCCATTCCTCCCTGGCAATGATTGTTTTTTCGTGTTGTTGAATTCTTACGTCCACTTCCAGTGGCGCTTTAGAAGAATAGTTGACCCAAAAATTACAATTCTGTCATCAAAGTTGTTTGACTTTTAAAATATCTTATTTTGTGAACGACAAAATAAAGTCAAACAGGTTTGAAACCACGTGAGGGTGAGTAAATTATGACAATTTTCATGTTTGGGTAAATTCAAAGCATCAAGCTACTACAGAACATGCTAACATGAAAGTAATAGTTCTATAAAAACTGAAATTGCTTTAAAATAACCTACTTTAACCCATGTGCTTTCAATTGAAACAGGAGTTTCATGCAGAAGAGAACAATCTTTTTTCTATTATTTATGCCACAGTTGAGAATCAAGGGACATGCTACTTCCTATTGCTAGTCAGAGCTAGGTCGTATAGGTCGTATGATTGGACTGTGCAGGATGAATTTTTTGGTCCCACTTTATATTAAGTTATTAACTATTATGAACACTGGTCAACATTTGAAGTGGATCAAAACCTTTCATCAAAGTTCTAAAACCAAAATGCGTTCTTGTCTTAGGACAACTTTGAACTTTTTTGATCCACTTCAAATGTTGACTACTATACTTCAAAAGATAAGTACAATGTACTTATCGTGTTCATATTGTATTGTAAAACTGCTATTGAGGTGGGATACGGGTAAGGATAGGGGCAGGTTTTGTGGTATGGGTGGGTTTAAGGGTGGGTTAGGGTGTAAGGGATGGGTCAACAGTGTAATTATAAATACAGAAATTAATTATAAAATGTAATTGCATGCAGGTATTTTTAAAATATAAGTACAATGTACCAATTGATTAATTTAAATGTAAGTAAATAGTAGTTAAGGCCACGTAATATAAAGTGGGACGTTTATTTCAATATATTTAGTTTGTTTAGCATCCGCTTTATCATCTAGCTTTCAAATGACTTCAGTGTTATCAAATATAGACTGAAAGCTACAAAACTATAATTTTGACTTAACTTGATATTAAAGGGACAGTTCACGCAAAAATGAAAATTCTGTCATTAATTACTCATCCTGATGTCGTTCCAAACCCGTAAAGACCTTAGTTCGTTTTTGATGAAATCCGAGAGCTCTCTGACCCTCCATAAACAGCAACGCGACTGAAATATTCCCAGGCTCAGAAACGTAGCAAGGACATCGGTAAAATAGTCCATGTGACATCAGGGGTTCAAAGTATTCTCGTAGCTTCGTAAAATTACGGTTGAACCCCTGATGTCACATGGACTATTACCGATAACCTGCTACGTTCTGAACCTGGGACATTACAGTTGCATTGCTGTCTGAGAGGTCAGAAACTCGGATTTATCAAAATAATAAATAATTGTGTTGCGAAGATGAGCGAAGGTCTTACAGGTTTGGAACGACATGAGGGCGAGTAATTAATGGCAGAATTTTCATTTTCGTGGGAACTATACCGTTAAACACATAATATTTCAGATGTTTAACGAAAACCTCACTGACATTGGGACGATGGAAATAAAGGTGCAAAAATACCGAATTGTGGCTAGGTTTTCGGACTCATTCTTTCAGTGCTCTATAGTTTAACTGACATTTTAAACTTAAGTCAACAGGAAAACAAAAACTCTGAGAACACATATACCTCTATATACCATATACCACCCACATATAACACGTCTTATAGTGGGTGATTATTCAGTGCATGTTATTTAAGAGAAGACTTGCTCCCACCAAGCGGAAGTCAAATGGGTTGCCGTTTCATGTTGACTTGAAGAGTTGCTGCCATAGATATGTTAATTGGTAATACCTGTTTGACAATGTGTGTAATAGAATTTCCCAATAAAATTATGATTTTGCATAACAATAAAGACATTAGATATGAGAAGAAAGATGTGCCAGTGCTGTTCTGTAAGAAATGATTAATGCAACACTTGGCAAATGAGCTCCTACTAACCTGTGTGGCAGAAATAAGGACTTTAAATGAGATGAAACACACAGGCGGAGATGGTGAAATAATCATCACAATCTTTTATTACAACAGCGTCTGAGTTCTACCCTAAACGGGAAAATCATGTTAGCACAACAGCCAAAGCGAAAAGTAGGCTATAGAGGTCCCTTTAAGAAAGCCATTACTAAGAATGTATAAAATTGCAGCTCTTACGTCATTCCACATCCATAAAGCATAAAAGAGCCAAAAGCTCATTCTCTCACTTTCAGCGTCCTCATGCTTTACAACAGGACTATAAAAATCTACTTGCACTTGCTCAAAGTTTGTACCGTTAAGTTTCAAAATCCTGTTTGGTGGCTCAAGAACAATTTTCTTCCTCAAAAGTGACACGTTTCCAGGATTGAGACGTTTCCATTCGCTACAGCGATTCAGATGAAGAGGCAGGGAGGTTCATGGTGTGTTGTTTGCAGTCCTGCTGCTCAATATTCAGTCCAGGTTGAATTTTCTGCAGGCACATAGAGACACATAGAGGCTTTGTGGTCCATTGAATAGAGAAAATGAGGGCGTCGCTTTCAGTCTGAAATGTTTTTCCTCTTCGTCACTGTTTTGCATACTCAGACTCAACTTGCAGTCTTCCTTCCTCGCTTGTGCGCATACAATTACAATGTCCCATACCCTGTCCCGTGTTAAGACACTGTATTTTCCAACATCCGACATATCCCTGGATCCTTTAATCAGCCATCAGCTCTTCAGTTAAGAGAGTTAAAAAACAATGGTGCGGGCTAAACTAATTGAGGGTCAAACGTAGTCATCTTTACAAGCGTCTTCCCGATATATTGGCTCCAAAAGGAGAAAATAAATTTACAATTAATAAATATAACATAATAAATAATTACAAGGGGGTATTTGTATAACACTACAGACAGCCCACATGAATCTTTACATGCACCCCAACGTGCGGTGAAGCCCTTAAACTGGCTACTTCATGAGGCCGATACTGTGAGCGTCTCACAATTACATCAAATGCTACATCTAAACCAGACCTGTCAATCAGGAAGCCATTACCGCACACAGCCTTGGGATAGACACACGTTGTGATGTCGTAAAGAATGTCAAACACTGCCAAGTAATGTCATGATTTATTTAAAGGTGAAATGTGTCTTTTCTGTGCCACGTCAGAATTTATTCAACAATTCAACACATGCATGCAAGTTACGCAAGTTATTTTTGTGTCTTCACGCACAAAAAGTTTTCTCCGCTGATGTCACATGGACTATTTTAACAATGTCCTTACTACCTTTCTGGGCCTTGAACGTGGTAGTTACATTGCTGTCTATGCAGGGTCAGAAAGCCCTTGGATTTCATCAAACATATCTTAATTTGTGTTCTGAAGATGAACGAAGGTCTTATGGGTTTGGAACGACACGAGGGCGAGTAATTAATGACAGAATTAAAATTTTTGGGTGAACTATCCCTTTAAACATCATCGTCATGAACAGGAAAGCTTATCTATTCACTAGTCGCTTTAACAGCCTTGTTGCGTTTATTATTGCGCTCTAGCTATTCTAACTAAAACTTTCAGGGAAAATTTTTTTTTTTTGTTGTTGTTGGAAGGTTAATGGTGGAAAAGTTGAAGTCAAGTGACCGTGGTGTAATTTGCTCATAGACTAGCTTTTTGCTTTTAGTGATTGTGTTTAGGTTTCAAAATTCAAAAAAATTATGATGTTGAACAAAGCATGTAAGAATCATACTTTGACAAAATACTTTGTCGTCTCCACAAATTAAACTGACTTTAACATTGAAATAAACAACGCACATTTCACCTAGTATCCCAAAGCATTACATTGTTGCTTTGTGATGTCAGTGTGCCTTCATGACACTTCTTAAAGTGACAGTTCACTCAAAAAATGAAAATTTTGTCTTCAGGTCATTCCAAACCTGTATGGCTTTCCATCTACAGCGTAACACACAAAAAAGATATTTTGAGAAATGTCTCAGGCATTATTTTTTTTTTTCCTACAATGGAAATAAATGGGGTCTGATGTTGTTTAAGCCCCAGCATTCTTCAAAACATCTTCTATGTTCCTCAGAAGAAAATTATACAGATTTGGAATGATTTTTCATTTTTGGCTGAACTGTCCCTTTAATGGACTCTAAATGAACCTCTTTGCGTGTCACTATAATGTCACAGTAAAATTCTAAATGACATCACAACGTGGCTGCATGTCACAGTGCATCTTCTGCAACACATTTGTGATGCCGCAGTTCACTTTCTCTTGACTTTATATGCAGTGTTGTCATTTCTTCCCACTTATACAGTCTTGGTCTCCTCATTTTTCGTTTTTGGCACATAATGTTCATAGCATTATTAACAATGTTTATTGTTGTAGTAATAATACTAATAATACATATAATGGTCATAATAAATTTACTGTACATTGAAATAATAAGGACATTATAATGCTACGTTTGTATTTCTCTCGACTCTGTCTCACGTATTCGAACCCACTGCAGTCAGGCTCAGACGTGAGTGTGTCACATGAGTTCAGAGGACAAAGAAGGCTCTTCAGCTATTGTGCTCTGGGGCGTGTTTATGACCGGCCCGTCCATTGACCCCCTGACCTTGGCTGATTGACGGGCTGGACTGAGTTTTGCGCAGGTAACCTTCTTTCCCCTCCCCGCTGAACAGACTGGCTTCAATCTTATCCAAATCATCACTTCCTGCGCGAAACTTGGCCTGCAGGAGGCTGACGTACGTCTCATAGCGACATTTCTGCAGACACAGAAAAAAAATAAATAAATAAAAGATTAAAATGGCTTTAAATTAAAATGATTGGTTTTGGTTAGTTGCATTTTACTATTAGTGATTTGCATTATTTTGCATTATCCCTGTTGACCAGGACCATGATCAGAACAGAATTGTGACCTATTTTTTGGTCACGACCCACCAATTGGGAACCACTGATATAGATGTTTTGCTGATGCTATTTTATGACCAATGAGTACTTGATCAGCTAAAACCAATCATTTGATAACTAAAACAAAGGTTAAAAGGTGTGTTTTCTAACAAGTTTGACTCAAACCTATATGTTCTTCTTCATCAGGCCTATACAAGAGCTAAAGCATAGTTGTAACATCTAAACCACATTCATATGAGCTCTGAGACAGATGACTTTGCATTGTACTGACCTCATAGGTTAAATAGTGCTCTTTGATTCGATACTCTTCTGATTCTTTGCTCTTGGGTGTCAGATCTGGTGGGCTCCTCTTGTGTTCCTCCAACTCCAGAGAAATCTGCTTCAGTTTGTTCTCATGGGACTTCAGTTGCTCCTCCTGTATAAATTAGAACCACCTTTATGTAAATACTGTACAACACCTACAATTTTTGTTGAACAGTCAACAATAGGCTTATACAATGCTATAGATTTAATTAGTATTAGATTACTATGCCATTGTCACAAACCTTCATTACATCATTACATTATTGAATTCAGTAGGAAAATATTTGTGAAAAATGTACTACAAATTAAATATGATTTTAAAAAGATATAATTAATAATTATATATATATATATTTTGCATTTTTAATCTATTGTTTATAAACAAATGAGGAATCATTGAGTAATCATTTTAAATCAATGTCATGAACAAAACAAAATCATATTTTGTTATTGCTCCAAGTACATTTGTCAAACTGGAAAAGGAAGGTCAATATGACCTCATTGCATCATGGGATACAGTATTCTCAGAGTATTGTTCATTATTAATAATAATCAAATTTCTAAATTCTTCCACTATGTAATGAAGTTCATCAGTCTGTAGACGGTTTACAGTTATATTTTGCACCTGGTTGAGTCTTGTTGTGGATGAAGGCAGCAGTGGTCTGCAGAATTTCTTCATGGAGCCGATGGCGGCGGGAAAAGCAGGAGCCGAGAAAAGAGCAGCGACCAGATTAATCCTGAAAATCCATGACATCATCTCCTCTTCACTCCTACACACACATTTAAAGGGAAAGTCAAACAAGAAACCAATGAAAGCAATCTGACCCTAGTACTCGGTGACATCTACAGTAAAACAGCAGGAAAAAGATTCTCAGAGAAGTTGAAGAGGTTTGATGCTTACGGGGCCTGCAGGAGGAAGACCCTCCAGTCCGAAGTCTTGAGTTTGAGGACGTTCTGTCTTTTGCTGTAGTCACAGGCCCTAGTAGCAAGAGCGTGGTGAATCCGTACTGCATTCTTCAGGTCCACCTCTGACAGATCTTTATCAGGCTTATACTCATCCTGACCATACGGGGGAGACAGAGAGTGAATGCAAAAATGAAAATAAATGATAGAGGCAATGGCTGCGTTCCCAAACCCTATTGAGCTGCCAAAGTAGGCGGCATTTTAAGGCACCACAAAGGCAGTTCCAAAAGCAAGCAACATAACTAGATTAAATAATTATGCTGTTTTACAAGAAATCTGCTAAAATTGTAAAACAGTACAGAATGTATCCTTCAAAGTGAAAAAATTTAGCAAAATGTAAATTAGAAGAATGCATTTATTTCATTCAGTACTGAAAAGTGCTAATAAAGCAGGCTTGGTTACCCACTATTTGTGTTTATTGATTAATTTAATTAACATTATTCATTGAAATAATAATTATAAAAATAAATGATTGTGAGAAATGTTACCTAGAGAAGTAACTTGTTGAAAATGAAGTGTAAAGTAAAACTGCAATTGAAATAAAAATCAATTAAATGCGAACAGTAATAAAATAAAAAAAATAAAAATAAAAATGTTAGTAAAAAAAAAAAATTAATTAATAAAATAATATTAAAAACTAGTGTAATATTAGTATAAAAGAGTAATTAAATTAAATTAGTCACTTGTGAGGTTTGATTGCATTTAGCATGTCACCTTAGCAGACAGCAAGACAACCCATTATGTTTTGGAAAAAAGTCTATGACTACTGTATGTTCAGACTGGAATACTAGAGTAGACACTGTTAGCAAATTATATGTCATAATGTATATTGCCTTATGTATTTTAAACACAGAGCACTTTGTAACATTTTAAACTTCACTGTTGTCACATGACTTAATTCAATAGGTTACATAATTCAATGAGTGACGTCGATTGCATATTATTTTGCATTCTGAATACAATTTTGTGTAATAAATGTCTTAACTCTAGGAAGTCTTATTAAATAATGTGTTTAAAAAAGTGATTATAAACTTGTAAACTGTAAAAGAACACTGTAGAAATCAAATGCATTGCACATTGTGGAAAACAGTAATCAGTGTAGTGGGCTCTTGTTGGGACATTCTGGCAAATGTAGTTGGTTATCTGACTATTCCTTACAAATATTATAGTACACATACTGCAAAATATAGTATGAGTGTGTGTGGTGTGTGGGAAGTAGATTTAAATTACTTTCTGCAGGTAGAGAATCATCCCCTTCAGCACAGCATAAAACTTCTTCCAGCCTCTGCGTCCTCTCGGGGCTGCAGAGAGACAGAATAAAAGAGAAAAAGTGTGTGTGTGTGTGTGTGTGAGAGAGAGAGACAGAATAAAGACACACTTCACTAATGAGCTCCGCTGTTGTTTGCTGCAACACAAGTCGAGGAAAAAAATCTCTAGAACAAACTTCACTGCTCACAAATGAACTCCACCACAATGGAAGATACAACCTAATTGTTTTAATTAAAGCAGCTGCATTATTAAACAGAAGGAATTCCTGGCGGGTTCTAAATAATGCTGATTTATTGCATTCCTTGACATTAGCTCTGCTCCAAAACTTGTTGTTTACTGCCTATGTAGCCAGCTACCTTAAAAGACAACATCCTGACCATCATGGAACCTCATAATTGGCATATTTGGAGTGTTCTACATAAGAAGCGCTGCCACACACAACACAAACTTAAATCAACATAAAAATACACAGCACTCATTAAATGTAATATAAATTACTTACACTTATAAAATATAAAAAATTAAAATATGCAAAAATATACTTGCAAAACATAATAAAAATATGAAAATTATATATTTATAAAGATGCATAGCTTATAAAATATATAACTCTTACTTGTTTTCTAATCTAGCTCTGCAATAAACTTGGCATTGTATACTATTGATATTGTTGGCTCTGTGACAAATTGCCTGCAATGTTCCTCATTTGTAAGTCACTTTGGGTGAAAGCATCTGATAATTTAATAAATGTATATGTAAATATATATATATATTTAAACAAATTTCATATTTTTTTCATTAACATTTCATAAAATAAGTATATTTATATTCCACTGCTCTTTATTTTTCACTGAGCTTGTTATTGTTATTGTTATTAAAAATAATTTTCAAGTTACTGACATGAAGCTGAAATAAACTAAATATAAATATTAGATGAAAAACTTAAAAAGTAAAGTTTAAGTTGAAGCACTAAAATTAATAAAAAAATAACAGTGAAATAAAAATGATAGATAACTTGCAGATAAATTTTAATTTCAAATTTTTGTGATTTTGGCTAAAATGAGGAAGCAAATTATTGGCCAAATGACAGCATTTTAGTGTACTTAAAGATGGAAGCACATCTCTGATGCCTTAAAATGTTGCTTTAATAGGCAGCACACTAGGTTTTGGAAGTTGGAACAGAGACATGATTTACCTTTGTGTTTCTTCATTTATTTGTCTGTTATATTTGCCTCTTATATTGATACAGACAAAGGAAAAATGACAGGAAATGATGTGTAAACAGCACTGGGAAATTAATACCAAAAGCATGATTTTGAAGAACAAACAAACGACACACGTACTGCGTTTGCCGTCCATGTCTGCGTGGCTTTTGCGTGTCAGAATGCCGTGTTTGTATGTCGCAGCGTTGAGTAAAAGCGGAATGGCGATGAAAGGGTTACTGCCGTCCGTTACCCTGACAACCCTCTTCCCTCCCGCCTCACACTGCTCCTCCACCAGCTCCGACAGACTCTTCCTCAACTCCTCTTCCTCGCTGCAGAAACAGAGCGGATTAACCAGCATTAATGCACGTGTGCAGGTACTGCGCACATTACACGCAGATTAGCCCCAGAAGTCACATGATAATGCGAGCGCACTTGACTCCTGGGGATGATATTGGATACTCACATCGCCCACTCCAGCTTCTCGTTCTTTATTGAGTTATAGAGCACCTAAACCAGGACAGAGACACATGAGACTGTTAATACCGTACGTCTGAAATACCACAACTGCACCAATACAGTCAGACGGGCTTATGGGACGAGCATATGAAACAATATGCTTTTGAATCCAATTTAAACACGAATGCGTCTTTTGTTGCATTCAAAAATGCAATTACAATATGCGCATTATGCGGTTACTGCGTTTCGGGAGTATTTTAATGAAATCAGTCAGGTTTGGTGAGAAATCACACTCTATCAGTAAACATGCATGTGTTTTTCTGAAGCGATGTTTATTTTTTGTACCGCTGGTTGTCAATAATAATAATAATATAATAGAAATAAAGGAAGCAAATACATGTCTGCTGTGTTTCCACATAATTACCTTGAGCAATTCTTTGGAAAAAACTTTGCCGTCGTTGAGGCCGTCCAGATTGCTAATGAACTGCTGGCAAGACATCTTCTTCCCAATATTCTGCAATACAATAACACAATACTGTGTTACAACAATAATGACATATATGCCAATTAGTATCATCATATCATTGACGGAAACAACTGACCCTCTGCTAAGCTATCCTTCAAAACTGTTGCCATCTAAGACAAATGTATACAGATTGATGGAATATTATTCTTCTAACAGGGGGAAGGAAAGCATTGTGAATTTTTTCTTTAAACTTAATTGATAAATTATTCAGTGACATGATTAAAAACTGTGACTGTGAATCACAATTGAGGGAATTGGTTGCGGGCTGTTTAATCCACAGCATCCACTTCTCAAGATTTATTTAAAGATTTGGAAAAAGAGGCAAAACACCACTTATAACCTCTCAGTGTGAATATTATAAGGGCCCTGACAACAACGTTTCACCATATTTTGTTAAATTCCTGTAAAACCTCTCCAAACACAAGAGATCCTTACATTTACTTGCATTAGAAAAGAGCAAAAGCTTGTATGAAAAATGCCAAACAATAACAATTGCAAAGATGCAGTAGGATTTGTCAGTATTATTTCTAAGATGGCACTTAGCGAAGGGTCAACTGATTAAAAAAGAAAAAAAACTAAATCCCCTCGTAACCTGAGGTAAACTAACATTAGCCACAACTGACAACAGGAAAAAATACTAAACATAACTGCATTTTTTAAAAATGTATGTCATGCTTGTACGCCGCAATACTAAATTGTTGCATGTGGTTGCCAGGATGTTGTACAGAGTGAAATAGTCAGGTTCTGGAAGTAAAAATTGAATTTATTTTCTCCACAGGGAAACAGATTTTTAACAATAACTTATAAACCTTTAAAGAAAGACCTACTGTGAGTTTCAAGGTTGTTAATCAATGGTACATCCTTTTGATGAAGCCATCTGTTCGCATTTTTCAGCTTATTTTTATAGAGGGAAAATGTGTGTGTGTGTGTGTGTGTGTGTGTGAGTGTATATGTGTGTGTGTGTGTGTCTGTGTATGACATGTGTGTATTGATCTATCTATCTCTATATATACATATGTGACCCTGGACCACAAAACCAGTCATAAATTCAAAATTGAATTTTTCCATTGATGTATGGTTTGTTAGGATCTGACAATATTTGGCCGAGATACAACTATTTGAAAATCTGGAATCTGAGGGTGCAAAATACTGAGAAAAAACAAAAAAATGGGTACAAAAAAATCAAAATACTGAGAAAATCACCTTTAAAATTGTCCAAATGAAGTTCTTAGCTATGCATATTACTGATCAAAAATTCAGTTTTTATATATTTATGGTAGGAAATTCACTAAATATATTCATGGAACATGATCTTTACTTAATATCCTAATGATTTTTGGCATAAAATAAAAATGGATAATTTTGACCCATACAATGTATTTTTGGCTATTGCTAAAAATATACCCCAGCGACTTAAGACTGGTTTTGTTGTCCAGGGTCACATATACCTATGTATATCTACATCTATCTATCTATCTATCTATATACAAAAATTAATGGAAAAAAAACTTCTAGAACTAATTACTAGAACTAATATGACTCGAGATCTACTTCATTGTAAATCTGTGTGAATTTTTCACCCCGTTTATCATCTGCCAGAAAAAAATATGCCTGCTTACTTAGAAAAGTAATAATAAACCTCTCCTCAACAAACTGCATGATTTGAGGCATCACTCATGTCTGTGGCACAAATGATGCTTTTCAGGTCCATGAGTGATATTAATAGTGATCCTTAGACTTATGACAGGAAGATTGTGAAAGCTTCTTGCACAGTTTGAAGGAGATACCATATTAATTTATTATGGTTTGTAGCAGTAACAATAACTGTAGTTGAGCATTTAGTAGTCTTTTGGCATCTACAGTCCCATGGCAATCTTTTGTAAATATACATCACCATATTGAAACCTGAGTGATTAAAAAACGCAAATGTAACAATATAGAGATCAAATCATAGAGATAAAAACAAACTATATTCAGAACCACACCAGTTATTTCTAAACTCCATGCAGTTAACAAAGCTATCAGCAGATGGCAGTATCAAACCAGACCAACCATTCGAAACATCACAAACAACACACATCAATATCTCAGTCTGTCTGTCTCCCTCCTACCACAGAGATCTACTTTAGATGAGTAATATTCCACGAATGATGGATGAAAATGTTCTGAAAACACATTAAAGCTGAAGCCATTAAAAGAGAAGAAAAATACAAAGAAGAACAGAGGAGGAGAGAAAAGCACTTACCACCTGCCGCAAAATGAGTTAGAGAAGAAATGGAGAGAGAGATACATGTTTAGGTCAAAGTCGGAGAGAACTGTAATATTACTAAGAGAAACACAAGAAGAAGCAGCTTGTTAAGGAAAATGACACTATGAAGTGCATATGGTGAGGTTTTCAGTTTAGTTGCTGATAACGGTTCATTAGCATCATCTTCAAATATTATATTTTTTAATTTTTTATTCTTATAATACTTTCTTGAAAATCGTCAGTCTTGGCCTTCTGCAGTCAAATATATTTGTATAATGACCACTAGACATTTAATATGTTGGATGGTGTACAGTCAACCAGTTATTAATGCAAAATCAATACTTAACATCAGGGTACTGATCAACTTTTTGGTGTGAATACAGAATATAGAAATATGAGACAGGACTGAAGATTGTTTGTTTCCAGATCAATCTAATATTTGCTTCTGCAATTAGATTGGAGAGTAATTGCTAGTAGATCCAGTTAATGCAGTAACTAAAATTATGAGGCAATAAACTTGTTAGTGCCAGACACGTTTGGAATTAACGTCCTAAAGAAGAGCTGAATACATACGTGTCCATGCAGGTCTGTGTTAAGAAGCATAAGTGCACAGGTCAGTGTGTGAGCGCCATCTATTTAAAAAAAGAGTTAGGAAAAACAAAAGTTAGATAATAAGAAATCATACATTCTATAGAGCACATATTTAAAACTAAAACACTGTTTCAAAACCAAACCAGCTGCATAGTTGCACATCACAGGAGATTTAAAGCATCGTAAGCATCATTTGCTAGGCTAGCAACATGCTAACATAAAACAAATGTTCCAATAATTCACTCATGAGGTTACATTTCAGTGAAGATGCAGTCTTAGAAGGCCATCTTACTAGAGCTTGTAGATGTAAATTCACTCATGTACCATAAAAGTTAATTGAAATACATTATGAGCTGCCATCATAAAATTTGAGCTACATGGCATAAGCTAAATCTAGAGAAATGCACTTGCCCTCTGAGGTGAGAGCTTCTGGGTTACAGTGACAGAAGCGTTTGGAGAAGTGCACCAGCACACGTTCTCTCTCCTGCGTCTCTCCCATCAGAGGAAACGCCTTCAGGAAGTTCCTGCAATGACATGAAGACAATCATGGTGCTGTGCTAAGAAAGAGGAGAAATGCTAGTAATGCTATAATACAAATATACACACAGACAGTATATATATTCTTTACATTACTTAAAATGTAATGTCCTTGCATTGTGCTATTTAGTGCAGTCTGACATTCAATAAAAGCAACAACAGTTGAATTTTGGTTTGCATGGCTACAGTAGAAGAATTTATGTTAATTTTTTGGAATGCACAATTTCAGGAAAAAAAAAAAAAAAATCTATATAAACATGAATCAGGATTGCAATTTAAAATGCATTTTTTTAAGCTCCAGGTTTGCTGTGATTGTTTGTAGGGCTGCACAATTTGGCCCCAAAATTCTATCAATATGACAATAAAAATATAACAATAATTATCATTATTAAAGCATTTATTTTGGTGGAAAACAGCAGGACACCCTTAAAGCTTCTCTTTATAAGCTCTTCTCATTACAAGTTAATGACTGGCGGATGTTGTGTTCCCAAATCCATGTTATAAGCGACCCAAAATAGTTTCATGAACTTGTACTTCATGTACTTGTGTGTTTCGGGCCAGTAACTTTAGTCTAGACTGAATCAGAGCTTCCACTCACTGTCTGTGATAATTATCGTTCTATCCATAGAACTATTGTTAGTCCAGGACTGAAATATTCTTAACCGCGTTGTGCAACTGCACTTAGTTCCTCCTCTTCTTGCAATGCAGGTATTTAAGTAATGGCATGCTTAACTTCTTCCAGTTTCAGGGGTATTTGTGGAACTGAGACATTAATATGTGACATGCGTGAGTATTAATCTAAACTAAGCTTCTTCCTCTTATTGCAGCTTAACCATAGTAATAATACAAAGAAACAATGAAGCAGCTACATATGTGACGTGCTTTTAAAAACCGTTCAACAACAACCGTGTCTTTTACATTACATTTCTGACCTGCCCACACTGAAATCTTTTTGGTCCAAATACCTGCTTAGCATAGCTGTGTATTACACATCAAATATGTTCAGTCTGACTGTGATTTTGTTGGTACATTTGCCATTTTTCTTTCAGTTAGGATCAGTATTTGCACTGTTCAGGACACTAACAATCTTGGTTGTATTTTGTAGTTGAAATGTTCTCACCTTAGCGCTCTGTCTAATGACAACCCCGTGAAATCAAAGAAGCTCAGGTACTCCGATGCCACCAACTGGCTGAATTCATTACTGCAGGAGAAAGAGACAAGGAAGAGAGGGATTGTGTGTATGAATGAAAAGTGTTTTATTCCACTCCCTTTCCTACACAGTACGCTCGTTCACACACAAACGCTCACTTCTTGCCCAGGTGTCGTGCCACATCACAGCGTTTGAAGCCCTCCAGATAGAAGAGCCTCTTAGCCAGTCGTTTGGCAGCATCTGTGTCGACGCGGCAGCCGTTGGCGAGTGTATCCGTGCTGCCCCTCTCCAACGTGTCCACGCTGCCCAACTCAGAGTCCGAGTCGCAAAGCACATCTGTGAGGTTGGCATCACTAGGTTGGCGGAAACAAACAAGGAAAAGAAAAAGCATCAATGTCCAGATGGAAAATACAGCCAGAACCAAGATGGTAGATGATGGATGGTTTTAGATCAGTGTTTCTCAAACTTTTTGACTCGAAGACCCCCACTGTCCAACATAATATTCAAAGGACACTATAATAGAGGTGGGAATCCAATTCCGATTCTGGAAATCACAATCCAATTCTAAAACTACTCTTGATATGCATTTTCTTATTAATTAATGATACTGACTTCTAATAATATAACACTTATTTGTGCATTTTTATTAAATTACTTATAAGTACATTTGAAAATAATTACATAATTAATAATAAAATCAAAACAATTGTATGTTAAGTATGATTAACTAATTCAAACATAAGCAAATATAATGTAGTAATGGGAGCACATTAAAAAAGGGAACAAAGAAACACATTACAAGCAAAAAACAAAAAGTCATTTTCAAAGTATCTCAAAGTTTTTCAAATGAGGAGAGTGAAATATTTTTTTCTTTTTATCAGCATTTTTGCCGTTTGATTATTACTGATAGACAGTGCATTCAGACTAATGCACCGATCTGATTTAACGTCAGTTGTGTTGTCATGTCCATAAGACAGAACTGACTGTTTACATGCCATCGACTCTCGCACCACACAGACTGGTGCACGTCACACTGGACTGCATTTCCCATCATCCATTGCACTGATCACACAGCTGTCACCAATCACACGCTCACCTGAGATCTATTACACACTCTATTTAATACCCACTCAGATCCTGTTCAGATCGCTGAGTATTGTCTAGCGTTTAGCACTCTCCTAGTGTTAGCTACTGTACTAAGCCACTGTAGTACTCTAGTATTGTTCTGCGTTTATCATCTCTCCAAGCGATAGCTGCTTTACGGAGCCTTTTTCTGTCTTAGTTTCTAGTTCCTAGTTCTAGTTCTAGTTCTAGTTCTAGTTCTAGTTCTAGTTCTAGTCTTAGTCTAGTCTCATTGTGTTTCCTGATTTCCTAGTTCCTGATTCTTGCTCATGTATTTTGGATTAACCCTTTGCTTGCTGTTTCGGACTGTGTTTGCTCCTTGTCTGGACTTTTGCTCATGTTATCGGATTACCCCTCTTGTCAAGCCCTCTGGATATTGTTCGCCGATCAAAGACCCACGTTTGCCCTAAGATTACTCCTGTCTTGCCTGTGTCATACTTGTTTGCTGTTGTTTGACCCTGCCTGTGTTTTGACCATGTTTCATAATAAAAGCTTGCACTTGGATCCGCACGTCTCACATCTCGTTTGCCCCGTTACACATTTAAAGTTTCCAAAATCGATTCAGAATCACGATGCATCAGAGAATCAATATTTTTCTCCACTCCTACTATATAATATTATTAGAACTATACCTATTATTAGAACTAGACTATAACGTGTTAAGTATAACATTTTATTAACAGAAACTGTTTAATTAAAATTAATTAAACACAGTTCATTTTGTGATTGCTCTATTATATATTTTTTTTAGCATTTTAATTTAGATTGTTTGTAATATCTTAACAACAACAACAACAACAAATATTTAATTATAAAAAATTAAGTAATCTTTGCTGAGGCCCCGTGGATGAGAAACTGGATGAGTGTTTTAGATGGTTTATAGCGAGCCTTTTATCATTAGGTGGTTTAAATACTAGCTGTTGAGACCAAGTTCAATATGCCAGACCATTTTGGTTGAGCTGGCTAGAGATGGTAAACCACTACGGTAAACTTATGTTCCAACCAACTCATCCCAACTGGGTTTGATCTGCTTTTTCCATAAGATTTGTTACACTAGTCGTCCCCCCCCCCCCCTAATCCTATAAGAGATTGACAGAGATTATCTAACCCTACAGCAAAGATCATAGTGTGTACACTTGTGTTCAAATTTAGGCTATTGATATAAGCGTCCAATCCAAGCCCATTAAAATACTCCAGCAATTCATGCCACCGAATTAGCATTTAGCTCATGGGTAGCAAAGAGCATCTTGAGAGAAACACAATCTTTTTTTTTTTCCAGCCAAGAAACGGCAGATCTAATTCAACTAATTAAAATCTCGATGTGTTCAATTACTGCGATGGAGGCGAGTGGCTCATTAGGATGTTCTTTAAATGAAGCTATAATTTGGAATGAGGCGTTTTTGCATCAGCTGCTGAGCCCAGAGAGGACAGAACCTGCATGAGTCAGGCAGGCCATTACTGAAGTGACAGACGCCAAGCTTTATATGATTTATTTATGAACTTCTGTCTGGTTATGGTACACAGCTAACTGCGCATAAACTAATGTGCCTTGTGGTGTTTCATTGCAATCATAAACATATTACACTCTTAAAAATATTCAGCTTCACGATGCCATAGAAGAACCTTTTTTGTCTAAAGGTTCTTTGTGGTGAAAGACGGTTCTTCAGATTATAAAAAGGTAAGAAAGAGATGGTTCTTTGATGATGGTTCAAAGAACCTTTGACTAAATGGTTCTTTGCGGAACCAAAAATGGTTATTCTATGGCATCACTTCAAAGAACCTTTTAATCACCTTTATTTTTAAGAGTATAGGAAGGTACAGAACTTCATATTTTCATTGGGTTGCCTGAATAACTACTATAATTTAGGCTTTTGGGACACCGGATCGGATGTGCTTCTCACAAGATGTTTATACAAGATGTGTTGTGTTCAAAAATATCTAGACTGTGCAATGTAATGTGTCTTGAGATGTGTTTTTGAAAGCAAGATAACTTGACACTTTGACTTTAAAACACTTCTCTGAGAGAGTTTTATGCCAAGCTTCTTGGACAACTAGTCATCAATTGTGACTATATACACTGCTATTTAAAGGTTTGGGGTTAAAAGAAAAATAAATTAATATTTTTATTTAGAATAAATGCTCTTCTTTTGAACTTTCTATTCATCAAGGAATACTTAAAAAGATTTTCCATCACAACTTTTTTCAACATTGATAATAATATGAAATATTTCTTTATAAGCAAATCAGCATATTAGAATAAGTCAGGATCATGTGACACAGAAGACTGGAGTAATGATGAAAATTCAGCTTTTCATCACAAGAATAAATTGCATTTTAAAATATATTAACATAAACTGCAATATTTAACAATATTTTATACTGTATTTTTGATCAAATAAATGCAGCCTAGGCCAAATGAATTGTAAAGGACAAATTAAAAGGATGCTGTCATCACTCTGTGAGCAGACATGAAGAGAAACGCACTGCGAATACAGATGGCATATGCTTACTGGTCAACAGTTTAGTCATGATGCATGTCCACAGCCCTCTGAATAAATTATGGCTGTCATTTTCATTGTGGGTGATTCAAATTTTTTTGCATAATTTGATTAGCACAATTGCATTAGCTCTAAACTCGATAAGGAACGGTAATGTGTTGGTTGCCATGGCGCCAGTAGAACCTGGTGTTCCAGGAGAGAGAAAGAGGGTGTAATTTGTGTCCCTCCCAAGCAGATGGCCCCTTCATCAGCATTACCCACAATGCCCTAGAAAAGCCCAGACAAATCTCACACGGTACAGAGCGAGCAGTCAAGCAGGCATGATTGCACAGGGTACATACTGTAATTCTAGGTGAAGAACAAAGTAACAGGAACGCGTGATGAGCAGTAGTTCAAGGTGATGAATGATTCCCAATTTCATCCGGAGACCACAAAAGTATTTCAGAATTTGCTGAAAATATACCCACCATCAGGACATTCTAGATGTAGATAAATTTGCTTCTTTATCAGAACAGATTTGGAGAAATTTAGCATTACATCACTTGTTTACCAATGGATCCTCTGCAGGGAATGGGTGCTGAGTCCAAACAGCTGATAAAAACATCACGATAATCAACAAACCACCAATTAATGTCTTGTGAAGCAAAAAGCTGTTTGTAAATCCATCATTTAGATGCTTTAAACTTCAAATCATTTGGAGTCAGCTTCCGGCTAAAATTTCAGTCCTCTATTCATAATGCTTCTTGCTACAGTGAAAAAGTCATCTCACCTCAATCAGAAAAGAGGAGTATGCACAGACCAAGCACAGTTTGTAAATGAAAACAGTCCAAAACTATTCTAAGGGGATGGACTTTTCCACTAGAGGAAGCATTATAATGGATTATGGACTGGTATTTTGGCCAAAAGTGATGGTTTAAAACACCTTAAAACACCTTTGTCTCTTACCAATGCACAGCTTTTCACTTCACAAGACGATAATTGATGGACTGAAGTTGTGTGGATTACTTGTGTATTATTGTGATGTTTTTATCAGCTGTTTAGACTCTCATTCTGACGGCACCCATTCAGCAATACATTACAACATTACATAAAGGTATGACGAAATGTCATCTGAGTTTAGGTTGTACACTTTCCCTCTTCCTGTCAAGCAAAGCACTCACTGAATCATCACAAATGACTCACATCTACAGTATGTGAGGACATGTGTCTGCACAGAGACAGGTGTGAATTAGATCGTCAGACTCTCTGACTGGTTCAGCGCCCCTGACATAATCTTTCAGCAGTCAGGTGTCAAAACAGCTGGCCGTTTGTATTTTAGTCCTGTGTACATAATGACTGAACAAACCTGATCGGAAAGCAATAATTCTCCATCTGCCACCGGGCTGCTGTGATCAATAATAATGATAGATTGCACAGTTATAGTATTATCGATTCCTAAAGGAACCCAAGTAGGACATTGCCATGGACATATAATATTACAGGAGCCAATGAGCTGTGTTTGTGTGACATTTAAGTAAATAATCTCATTATCATTTATTATTTTTTTATACATATTTTCTCCAAGATCCTCCACGGGAAAACGGGAAAACAGACAGACAGACAAATACATAGTTTAAACGTTTGGGCAAGATTTATTTTTTTTATTAATTTTTTAAAGAACTGAATACTTTTTCAGCAAGAATCCACTAACATGAACAGAAGTGACAGTAAAACTAATTATATTCTGTTTCAAATAAATACTGCTCTATTGAACTTCTATTCATCAAAGAATCCTGGAAAAAAAATTATCAGTTTTTACAACACTGTTAAGCACAGCACAACACTGATTTGCCGTTGGAGGAATAAATTACCTTTTAAAATATTTTAAAATAGAAAACAACTTATTTTAAATTGTAATGATATTTCACAATAGAACCGCTTTTACTGTATTTTCAATCAAATAAATGCAGCCTAGGCCAAATGAATTGTAAAGGACAAATTAAAAGGATGCTGTCATCACTCTGTGAGCAGACATGAAGAGAAAGCACTGCGAATACAGATGGCATATGCTTACTGGTCAACAGTTTAGTCATGATGCATGTCCACAGCCCTCTGAATAAATTATGGCTGTCATTTTCATTGTGGGTGATTCAAATTTTTTGCATAATTTGATTAGCACAATTGCATTAGCTCTAAACTCGATAAGGAACGGTAATGTGTTGGTTGCCATGGCGCCAGTAGAACCTGGTGTTCCAGGAGAGAGAAAGAGGGTGTAATTTGTGTCCCTCCCAAGCAGATGGCCCCTTCATCAGCATTACCCACAATGCCCTAGAAAAGCCCAGACAAATCTCACACGGTACAGAGCGAGCAGTCAAGCAGGCATGATTGCACAGGGTACATACTGTAATTCTAGGTGAAGAACAAAGTAACAGGAACGCGTGATGAGCAGTAGTTCAAGGTGATGAATGATTCCCAATTTCATCCGGAGACCACAAAAGTATTTCAGAATTTGCTGAAAATATACCCACCATCAGGACATTCTAGATGTAGATAAATTTGCTTCTTTATCAGAACAGATTTGGAGAAATTTAGCATTACATCACTTGTTTACCAATGGATCCTCTGCAGGAATGGGTGCTGAGTCCAAACAGCTGATAAAAAATACTAGTCAGAAGCTAACAGCCAAGTTGAGAATTCAGTTTCAAAATGTGCAATTTGTTTACCAGTAATACCAGAAATAAATACTAAAATAAACGAAAATACTCAAAATAAGTATCTTTACAGTAGTTATTAAACTTTAAAGAAACTTAAAACAGCTTTGAAAAATAAATGTTAAAAGAGTTCTGCATTCTCAGAGGTCTCTGTTTACTTGGAAACTAAATTATGAATGTACTCCAGAGACTAACTTCAGTATGTGAAAAATATGGATTATTTCAAGTCTAAAATATGTGAGCTCACAACAAACTGGAACATGTGATGCAGCCCAAAGATGTGCTACAATATTTCCATTCAGCAGTGACTCACCTCCATACAGGCAGAATGGATACAGATAACGTACAACATTCACACACAGACCATCACTTCATGACAAAACGCTCTATCCTTCTGAATTCATCCACCCGTAACGCTTTATGTTTTAGAATTTGCAGTTATCGCTTCAAGATCAGGATGTGGGGCCAAGCTGCTATGATGTATGATACAGTAAAGCGCCTTGTTGGTGCGTGTGAGTCTGCTATCTGTGGTATTTGCATGCTTCAGTAACCTGCAGTCACAACATGTTTGTCCCTTCATCAACAAACATCAGATCATTCAGCTGGATGACCATCATAATTGGTTACAATAATCATCACAGCTGATGCCGCTCTACCATCCAAACTAATAATCATCCTTCTCTTTCTCTATACTCAGTATCACCTCAACTAGAGTTAACAGATTAGCTTCAGATGCAGAAACTGATCTGCACTAAAAGCACTTTCTATGAATAAATTGTATTTTAAATGTATTTTAATTTGTCTACATTTCTACTGTACTCAATCTTACCTTTTGAAACTTGGCAGCACTGCAAATAGGCCTATATTGTTGGCTCTCTTCTTAGACACAGTGCTATTTTAGTATTATGTATAAACTGTTAAAGTATTTATTAATATTTCTAATTAGTTTAATTATTTTGTATTTTCTGTTTTCATTTTGTTTCAATTTTAAGAATTCTGTTATATTTTTATTAGTTTTTGTTTAGTTTAGTTAGTTAGTTAGTACATTTAGCACTTCTGTAAGCACAAGTTTAGTTAGTTGCCAAGGCAAAATTAAATAAATTATTTTAGTATTATTTATATACTATTAAAATATTTATTAATTTTTTAATTAGCTTAATTATTTTTATTATTTAATATTTTCTGTTTAATTTTAGTTTTAGTTTTAATTTTAATAATTCTGTTATATTGTATCAGTTTTTGTTTAGTTAATATGTATATAGAGACAGAAATTACATTTATTTATTTAATTAGTTAAAGTAATTTTAGCACAATTTTAGCACCAAGGTCAAATTTCAAATTATTTTTAAAAACTCGTTCATTTTAATTTAAGTTTTTTTAATCTAACATTAATATTTACAATTACAATTACTAAAATCAATTTTGAATAGTTTTAGATTTAGTTTCCAAAAACAACACTGTTTGGAGACTATTTAGGATTAATTATCTCTTTCTGTCACAAGATATTATGGCTGCCAACTTGAAAATGAACAGTAAATATTCATGACATGAACATGGCTTTTTACATTCCATAGCCATACAACATAATGGCATCTGAGACAGTTATGATTCTATGGACCTTTAATGGAAAGGATATTAAGTTAATGGACCTCTTGAACCTTCATTGGAATCCCCTTGCTCTGAGATTCACTTTAGCATTTTTCCAGGGCACTTAAAAGCTCCAAAATTACAAAAAAACATAAATGTATCATAAAAGTCATTCACATGACTTGTGCACAGCAGCTTTGTGTAAGGAAAAGACTGAAACTGAAGTTATTCACTGAAAATCTGGAGTGCATTTATCTTTATGGTGCTTTCGAGTGTTGTTTGAAGCTTGACGGCTCCAATCCTCATTTAAGTCAGGATATTCTTCTGTGTACACCTTTTTGTGTTGCACAGAAGAAATTAAGTCATCTATGGAAGTCATATGGAATGACATGTGGGTGAGTAAATAATGACAAAATGTTTATATTTTATATGTTAAAACTATTCCTTTAAACCTTTCTTCTCCATTCTCGCAGTCACTTTAAGCTGCTGAGCAACTCACAGCAGTACTGAAGTGTCAGACAGAGACAGGATAGAGCTAATTATAGACTGGGTCTAAACCCAGTAAAGACAGACTTCTCTGTGATATGGACCTGCGAGGATTTAACAACACGGCACAGTGCCAATGAAAAAGACCCATCATGATTTACTCTGACACATGCACACACACTTACTATAGTAATAACTTTTCTCTCTCTCCTTATCATCTTTTGGTGTTGTCTCCACAGCAACGAGAGATTATTCTCTATCTTCACTTCTGCACTTCTAATAGCTCAGCAGAGTCTCACGGTCAGCTCACTTTCATCTCAGCTCATCCGTGCTCCGTTAGCAGGTCCACACACAGTGCTAAAAAGGCTTTCTGCTCTAGCCGGCATTTTCCTGAAGCTAACAAACTAACTGACCCATAGATATTTTACAGCTTATGCTCCATAAGGTGTGCAGCTAAGAAAAGTAATAGATTTACACTCTGCTAAAGCCTAAATGGTAACTGAGTATTGAAAAGATTGTTACCTATGGAAATATGTAATAAAATAATACATTTTATGAGGATTATGTTTTAAGTCAACATGAAACCTCAAAACCTCTTTTCAAAGGAGGATCAAATGACTGCTTTTCAATAAATTGCTATATATATGTATTATGCTATTATGAATATGTATTATGCGTGTGTGTGTGTGTGTGTGCGTATATATACACACACACATACGCTAATACATTATATAAAAATATATTAATTGTACACTGTAAAAAAACAAACAGTTGAGCCAACGTAAAATTTTAAGGCAACCAGCTTCAGCAGATTTTTGAGTTTCCTCAACTTGTCGTTTTAAGTTTATACAACAAAAATTTGAGAATCTCCTACAAAAATAAGTTGAGCAAACTCAAAAATCTGCTGAAGCTGGTTGCCTTAAAATTTTAAGTTGGCTCAACTGTTTTTTTTTTTTTACAGTGTACAAAAATTAGAAACATATATATTTTTCTCATGAAAATATTCACAAAAACAAAAATATATAGTAAAAATATATATTAAAAACATTACTGATTGATAAATTGTAATGATTTAAAAAAATGAATTGAAATTGCGATACATTGAAAGGTACATAATGACTCAAAGAAATACATAAAAAAGTAAATGAATAAATATATATGCACTTTCAATTTTTTTTCTTGTTTAAAAGAGTTTTAGATATAGTTACTGGAACACAAGACAAAGATAGTGATTAAGAAAATGTTTTTTGCAATGTATGGATTAAAACTAGAGGATATATATTTTATTCTACATGGGTTTAAGACATATTTCAGGAAGTGTATAACACTAATAGACTACAAACGCTGTTATCAAAGGATGTGAGCATCAATACCTGCAAGAGTAATTGAGTAAATAATATTGATTTCACACAAGCAAGATGCCTTTGAAAAAGAAAAGGCCTGTGTTTTTGGAGAAAAACAAAGGATTACAATAGTAATCCTTTCTCTTTGTTGTATGGAAGTATGCACGTGTGTGTGTGCAATGTTTATCACAGCCAGTGTGTAGATGTCAGAAAGAGAGAGATTGTGTGTGTGTGTGTGTGTACAGCTCTCCTGCATCCTGTAGGGATAATCATCAGCTAGACAGCACTCACCCGCTGCTCTTACACACACAACCAGGATGGAGCGGAACCAGACAGGAAGTTTGCATGTGTGTGTGTGTGTGTGTGATGGGGGTGCACATGAGTGTGGATTTGTGAGTATGTGTGTGACAATGAAAGATAAAGAAGGAGATTATGAGTGTCTGATAAAGACAGAATAAATGAGTGTGTTCTTTTGTGTGGATAGGTGCAGGCTTCAGAAAGGCGTGGGGGTGGTAAAGGAGGTGGGGTCGCGGCTGAGATGATTGTTTCTGTGCCTATGTCACCAAACGGGTGAAAAAAACCCACAAATTAGCGACCGCCTGAGGTGCAATACATAAAAATGCATCACATTTCATGTCACATATTGACCTTTGTATGGCAGTCAGAGCAGACAGATCAATCACTTAATCGTGTCTAAACTCAGGTCAGTCTCAGTGGAGAGGTAATGAAGCATGAACCTTCAGAAAATGAACAGATTGCTCTTGAGATGGCAGGAGAGAGTGTTATGTGTTTCAGCAGTGTGAATTCCTAATAGAAAATAATTGCTATCTTACATAAAAGCATGCATTCACTTGCTCACTCACTCATGCACAGCAAAGAACACTTTGAACTGAGGGATTTGTTGATGAACAGTTTGGGATTCACTTGCATTTCCTCTTATTTTCATTAAACACTAATAATATGAATATATTTTAAATACATGTCAAAATCAAAGTTTTATGGCTTTAAGTCAACGATAGGTTGCATTCCGGATTAGGACTGACTAAATGACAACTCAGTTGACTGAAAATGTGAATACTGAAGTGGACGTATGGTGGTTATGGTCCTGGTAGTAAGGCCTCGAAATGCTATAGCATTCTTTTTTTGTCCAATAAAATGCCCTTTTGAATGCAAACATCCTTTGCCTTTAACTAGCAATAGCAAGTAGCAAATCCAAGGTTTACAGCTGCAACGTAAGCTAAAGGCTGTTGGCTATTTAAAGAAGGACGCCTTCTGTATGTCAAAACTAACTTCCTGTTTCAAAAGCTTATGCATCTGGTCCACAAATTATAATGCTAAAAATATGATCAAATGTATAAAAACAAAAGGTTTAAGATATAGATAAACAGAGCTTGCATTTATTTTAAGTTCTCATATACCACACACACGCGCGCACGCACGCACATTCGTATATTTATTTACAGAAACTGAACTGAAATGTTAAATGCATTTTCAATGCAATTCTGAATGCAGCACAACTAGACTATGTTTTAAGTAACTCCCTAGTAATCATGATGCTTGTGAGGCTCTGAGGATTTGATAATTACCAGCATATGTTCTTTTCCTTCTGTTAGCGGTTGTAGACACTGTGCAGCACTCATTTTGTTCTCTGTGATGAGTTTATCAACCACATTCAACCACCATGCAACTCCAAAGAACTGCTAATGAAAAACACATGTGGCTAGTGTAGTGTTACCATCCTCTGGTACACCACAGGCTAATAAAGTTAGCCTCTAATGCTAAAATACGGTAGTTTTAATGAATAGTGTGCAATATGGAGGTCAACTGGACATGACCAAATGTAGTCTTGACCCTGTCAGTGACTAAAATCTAACTGCATTAATACAGAAGGACACTAATGGAGGCATAGACAAGCGGCACTTGGATAAAGCACAGTGTGACTGAAAACTAGAGCAAGGCTCCCGTCGTGAAAGAGGAAAGCCAAAGGCGATGATGTCACTCCCTAAAAACAATGCCTCATTCAGGCAGACTAGGGGGCAGGAAGCTGCTAGTCATTTAAAACTGGGGAGGAAAAAAACGACAACATCTGCTGCTGCGTCCAGTCCAGATGGATGCAAAGAGAGAGGGAGAGTGAGACAGCAGCAATATTAGACCTATCCTTCATTTGCTCCCAGAGGTGGAAATCTTTCCTCTTGGATACTGGCTCAGATCCGTGCAATATAAAAAAGTTTCCAGTCAGCTAGGTCACAGTGTGATACTCCCTTCAAAACAGACACCATAGGCTCTCATTTTCAAACCAGGCTTATTAGAAAACGTGCACGTGGAAACATTTCTGCAAAACGATATAACGATGCTTCTTGCACATTTTTCAACACTTTCAAAGTGAAATGTCCATTGTGTGGACGCTAAAAGAACTTTAAGTTTTATGAATTCTGGCTATGTTTTGTTGTTAATTGTATCGTGTAAATTTGGAAATGAAACTTCCGTTGAGTGGCTCTAAAAGGTTAATGCTCTATCGTGTTTGAAAACATTAAATCTGATTGTGAACCTAATGGATAGTGTTAACAAAAGCAAATGTGAGATAAAAACGCATCTGTTGAAGCAACCATGCCATTTTGCTTACTTCTACAAGCGAGTACCAGGTGAGCTTCCAAGCAAGTTTACTACATTAGAAAAGCCATACATTTTGAGAGAGTTACTGTATGTGACGCAGATGTCATAATGTATTAATTTACAAATCATGCACTATGGTAAAAGTGTTTCGAGGTCATAACATAGTATTGTGCAAGACAATGTGTGAAAATAACTCTTTACTAATCAATAATCTGCCCCCATAATAATGATTTGTGTGAAAAGAAAAGAAGATTTTTGGTGCTTCTATTCCTGCTACAGTTCATTCATTTGGATTTGTATGTGTTTTTGTAAAAATGTATGTACAGGCATGTTTTTCCAATGAGCCTAGGTTGCTCATTTTTATGCAGTTTGGATCAGAGTAACAAACAGCAAATAGTCATTGACTGTGGATTGAATCTTGACTCCATTCCAGATGAGCCATTGTCTGTGCTGGGAAGAAAGCATGAAGCATGAAACTTGTTGCTCACTAGTTTGAGACCATGTTATTAACTTGTGCTGCATGCCATCTACTGGGCAGATCAAGAAGATGATTTAGTTGCATCCCTACCTGATAGAGTTTGGCATCGTTCCTCCACTCTCTCCATTCCCAGGCAGCTCAATGTGGAATCCATTAGGGATGCTCCATTGTGCCGGCTGGCTCAAGACATTTTCTGACCTGCTTCCTGGAATAGTGGTCCGTAGCGGACTTGCAGAGCTGGCTTCATCCCTTGCCGTCTCCGTCCCCAGCTCAGACTCGCCCTCAGCCCCTTCCTGCACGGTCTCCAGCTCCAGCTCCCCAGGTTCAGGGCCCATTAGGGCCCTCTGCTGGATGAGAGGGGTGAGCGGTGCCTCGAAGCTGACGCAGCTGTCCGTCTCGTCGGTGAGCGACAGCACGTCCAGTGAATCCAGACTGCTGTAGCAAGTCCCGCCTCTCAGAAGCTCTGATTCAACGATGCGTTCAAACGTGGAGCTGAAGCCATCCTGGCTCTCTTTCGTTCTGTCGTACTCTTCCTCTCCGTCGTCCTCTTCCTCATCCACAGCTGTGATCTTGGCGACCTGCTCGACGATGCTCTCAAACGTAGAGCTGAAACTGTCCTGATTTCGGGTCTCCCTTTCCTCTCCGCCGTCCTCCCTCTCTTCCTCGTCCTCTACCTCAGCATCTGCTTCTTCTACGGAGAGCTCAAACGTGGAGCTGAAGGCGTCTAGGTTCCCCTGTGCTGAAGGCTCTTCCAGGACTCCCTCCTCATCCTCCTGCCCTTCACTGTCATCTTCAGTCCCGTTCTCGAACCTGCAGTAACAAAGATGCCAGTTAATGCATTCCCAAACCTATCCGGTAATAAACACATCACAGAGACACAACGGGCTAAAGAGGTCTTGCTTTAGACTATACACAAAGGCTCTTAGCCTGGCTGGCATGCGCTGTGCGTGTTCCTATCTTTAGTCGGGCTGCTGTCACAGTTCTTCAGCACGACTGCAGTGGAGGAGTCCCAGCAGAGAGGAGCATCATTCAGGACAGCTCCCCTGCCACGTACAGTGCCCAAAATATCTCCCCACCCTCATTGTAACATGCGTGCCACATCATTTGTGAAGCCTGACACTGAAAATTGCACAGCTAAACTCTGTAATACATGTGTTTCATATTCAAAATATTTTGTAAGACATGAAAAGCCAGGCATTGTGAAATTCATTGTGAAAAGATGGAAGCCTTTCAAGGGGTTTTGTTGATCTTTTGGGGGTCTGTTCAGACTACAGCTTGATCCTTTTTTGAAAGATCGTTAGGATGTGTGTTTTGGAAGTCAATTTTATTTGTTTAGCACTTTTGACCGGTGCAAAATTTCTCTGAAATTAGAGTTGACGAAGTGTCAGAGAAATAATAAAGAAATAATGTGTCAAATACTGAATTTTACTTTCTTACATTCAAACTGCAATTTTGTATCCTGTTTGCTTCCTCAATTTAAATTCAATTCAAATTCAGGATTCTCAGTTCCATTCTGAATAGCATGCAACCCTAATTTGGACCAAAATGTTGATTCAGAGGCTAAAATATGTATTATTAAGTATGTTGACCAGTGACAGTTACAGTCGAACTAAAGTCCTCATCTGTCTGTTCAAGTAAATGTGACATATAGGTCAATATTTAAAGGCTTAAATACATTACCACTCAAAGATTTGGACTTAGTAGGAGTTTTAAATGTTTTTGAAAGAAGTCTGTTATTCTTACTAAGGCTGCATTTATTTGATCAAAAATACAGTGAGAAACAGTAAAATTTTGAAATATTAAAATAACTTATTTCTATTTTAATATATTTTAAAATGTACTTAATTCCTTCGATAGCAAAGCTGAATTTTCAGCATCATTACTCCAGTCTTCAGTGTCACATGATCCTTCAGAAATCATTCTGATATGCTGATTTGGTATTTTTGTTTGATAGATAGAAAGTTTAAAATAACAGCATTTATGTGATTTTTTTTGTAACATTATAAAAGTATTTACTGCCACTTTTAATCAATTTAATGCATCCTGGCTAAATAAAGAAAAAAAGAAAAAGGGATTAAAGGAAGGATTATTGCTTCAGTCTGACAGAAATCAAACTTTTAAAATGTATGTAAATGTACAGTATATCTTATTTTACTAACCTTAGAGAGCACAGGGGCTTGGTTGAGTCCTTTTCTGGGCTCTGAGGTGGCAGCAACTGTGTGTCTTCACCTTTACGGATGTCCCTATTACTGTTTTCTGTTACAGGATCTAAGCTGCTGCCCTCAATCTCACTGTTTCGACCTTCCTCTTCTAATGTCACCTTCTCATCCTCCTTTGCACTGGACTGTGCGTTTCTGTTATTCTCTGTATCTCCGTCTTCTGCTTCACCTTGCTGCTCCTCCTCTGTCTTTGTCCCATTACAGGGCTCCAAATCTTTCGCAGTAGAGCCATCAGCCTCCTCCTCTCCCTCAGGTGCTGGGGGTGTATCTGGAGGTGGGGTGTCTGTGCGGAGGGGGTCATGCTGCCCCTCCTGACTCATGGTGGCCTCCTCAATCACGGTGTCCTGGCAGCCTGGGGTCACAAGGTCAGGGTCAGGAACAAGGGAGGGGGGTAGAGTTCACACCTATTAAGAAAGAAGGTGAGACAGAGCAATGAGATTTGAGAGGTGAGCCCTGAATAATAAAGGATAAGGACCTACTGAGAAAAACTGTCTATTCATAATCCACTCTCATTAGTATGGATAAAACTGTTAAAAACCACCATGGCAAAGAATGCATAAAAGCCCATCTGTTTCCAGAGGAAAAATTGCTTAAATAGTTCATAACTCAAAGTTATGGGAGTTTTTTCCTTTTTTTAAAAACCAGCATACTGGTATAAGTGACTAAGCAACATAGACAGCTTTGTGAATTGAAAGGAGATCTCTCTTAACTGCATACACTTCTAACTAATGGTTGGAAAACTATTAATAACCAACAACTAATTCTTTAACTGAGCAAACAAACCAACTGTAAATGGCCGTTAACAGAAGCCAGAGATGCTGAAGAAGAATGCAAAGAGCAGGCAGAGCAAGATCACTGTTCACCAGCGAAATATCCTAAATACAAAATTGGGGGTTTATATGAATGTTTCTTTGAGAGAAACTGACTGTCTTCACAAAAGTTTAGATGGTATTTTCTTTTCATCTTACCTCCATATAATAATGTAGTTTTTAAATGCTCAGTGCTACTTTGTTTACAAAGGTAACCAATGACATGTTCTATCGCTGCTGTTCCATAAGCGCCACCTGCTGTCAGAGAGTGAATCTGTGTTTTCATTCAGTATGTCTGCTGCTTCTTTTTCATGCAGATTTGTTTTGTTTTTTTAGCATAATTTCACAAAGCTAAGGTCAGACCATTCTGTTTCTGCTTTAAATTTTGAAATTATTCGATCTAATTTATATTAAAAACTGCTCATATTTTAATGTATAATGTTTGTTTGAATCATGATTAAATTTCAGTGTTTCTGCAACTGTTTCATGCAATCTGATTTATTTAAAGGCACAGTCAGGGACAAACCATGATAAACCGCGAACCACCAGAATCCTTAAAAAAAAAAAAACAGTGATACAGATTTTTGGTCAAACCGCCCAGCACTAAATGGTGATTAAAAATCTAACAATACAACAACTAAAACAATAGCTCACATACAGTGACAAAATAAAACTGTCCTTTAAGCAGGCTTGATGCCATAAAGTGACAGGACATTCTGTCCATCGTTTGGCCTTTATTTTTGTGATGTCACTCTTGGTAGCCACACCCACTGTGAAATCTCATTGGTTCAGAATCCCACTCCTGTACATTAAACATCGAATATTTTATTTCAATCAAATGTTCAAGGCAATGGACAAACAAACTGGTTGCCAGTTGCATCACGTCTGGTTAGGAAAAATACAATGAAAAATTAAAATGGATAAATAATTTTGGTCTAGGAAGAATTTGACAGTCATCAAAAATAGTCAACATTTTGATATCTTGACAAATCTAAGAACAAAGTAGAGATCTCTTCTGAAATGCTCTTAAAAATAAAGGTTCCAAAAGTGGCTTTCACAACGATGCCATAGAACAACCATTTTGGGGTTCTGTGGAATGGAAAAGTTCCATGGATGTTAAAGGTTCTTCATGGAACCCCAGATGCCAATAAAGAACCTTTATTTTTAAGAGTGCAGAAGAGACTCGTGTGTGATTAAAGGGGTCTTTTGCTTAGAAGAAATATTTAAGACTTAAGCAAAAGTATTCTTTTGCTCTCCATTTAACCTCAATAATGTCTAGGAAACAATATAACTGAAATAATATAAAGATTTCATCTGAGATTTTTCCATCCCATTTGCTAAGTACTGCAGTCCATCAAATCAGACAAGTGGAGCAAATGTGTCAGGCCGGCATGTAAGACCACAGCTCACTGGACATTACAGGTGACATTAAGCATTCTGAAGACTGAAGCAGTCAGGTGGCAGGATCTTTAAAGTTTAAACAGCGATTCAGACTCCATTATCTGCTGTCATCTTTGTGTTTTATCAGCCCTGCAGAAATGCAGGCCGGTGAGAATGCATTATCTTTGACTCAGCAAACCTCAAGCGCCACTGATGTTTTACATGCTAGAGTCACACACACTTACAATACAAGACGCAGACCAGAACGATCCGCTGAGGGTGAATTTAAGGGTCAGTCTGAGTCTAATTTTAAATGCTGCTCTGATTTCTAACATCTGCTCTGGGGAATCTTCCCTAAACTCAGCGGGCGGCGGCAGCACCGGACAGGACAGATGTTTTTTCAGATGATTTTACTTCTGTAATGTTACAACATCTGCCGAACATTAATCAATAGACCGCACTAGCGATGGGAAAACTGGATCATTTTACTCACTTGGATCTTTGAATCTCATTCAGCAAAATAGACTAATCTTTATTCAAGTCATTAATTTGAGTAGAGTTAAATTAAAATATTTAATTTTTAATTTCCAAATTCCCTGAGATACTCCAATTAGATAATGCATCCAAAGACTAATTAAGAAAAACAGAAATGATCTCCCAGTCCCTACTGCGTTTTCTGAACCAAATCTTTCACTCGTTTTTCACGTGACAGATGCAAAAATGAAAAGTTCATGAGCGATCCATCACTAGCCCGCACAGCCTAAAAGGAAATTAATTTCACAGGTGGAGAGAGTTATTACATTTTAATGAAAGATTACAAAAAACAAACTTTTTTGGACAATCTTCATTTAGAATAATGTGCCTTAAGGAATCTGGAATAATAGGATCAGGAATGTGTTGTTACAAAAGAAATCTGGTCTATTTTAATTTCACATCGACTTTGAAGCTGAAATCTGCTGCTAGCATCACCAAAAGAATTGCAAAATAATGACAAAAATAATTCACACACAGATTTCCAGAACACTACCTCCATTTGGTCGATCAAAACTTTTGAAATAAGTCTCATACACTCACCAAGGCTACATTAATTAAAATTTGAAATATTATTACAATTTAAAATATCTATTTTCTATTTGAATGTATTTTAAAATGTAATTTATTCCCGTGACGTAAAGCTGAATTTTCTGCATCATTACTTTTTTAGTCTTCAGTGTCACATAATCCTTCATAAATCATTTTAATATGCTGATTAGCTGCTCAATAAACATTTATTATTAACAATATTGAAAACAGTTGTGCTGATTAATAATAATTTTGTGGAAATTGAGACCCATCTATTTCAGGATTATCTGATAAACAAAGCATTTATTTAAAATCTTTTGTAACGTGTTTTTACTGTCACTTTTGATCAATTTAATGCATCCTTACCATATAAAAGTATTATTTTAATTAGAAAAACAAAACTTTTGAACAATAGTATAGCGTACAGTTGTCTCTGCACATTAAACTGAGAAGTACACTTAAGTGTGACTTTTAAATTCATATTCAGAGCATTTTCTCTTGGGCTCTTCATTAAACCCAGTGAACAGGACAGATGCTTAGTGGCACATCATTACATGTTTAATACTCATTTACCAGATGAAACCAAATGGACAGACACACAAACACAGGCTGGAATTTAAACAGCACACATGTACAGAAAATCCCTCTCTCTGGCAGAGAAACAGTCTAACATCCTCCGAGTTAAATGTGAAGCTCAGCTGCTTTTTTTTTTTTTTCTGAAGCTCTGACTCAGACGGTGCTCTTTAAAGCTTTCTAATGCCGAACATCTGATCGAATCCAACCGCAGTAAAACCCAAGTTTCCATTACATTAAAGCTCTATGGCCCAAACTCCCATTACATTAGGCAACAAATCAAATCTCTTCATGTCTATATTCAGTGCTGTTTGACAGAATACACACCAATTCATCTTAATCGTACCAGTTACACATTATTTCGATTGAATTAGGTCAACGGTGTGTGAACTGTGTGTAGTTTCCTACATTATTGTACCATTTACCCCTGCTATCCCCCCCTAAACGCTAGAGACATGGGAATTTTAAAAACACACACTGTCCCACACCACAATGAACATTTTGATGTGACATTTAGCAAAAGACGCTCTCAGAAAGTTACCTTTGACCTTGGCTCTTCATTCAAACACACGTGGTTAATGTTTGACATTCTGCATGGGCGCTCAGTACCCAAAGTCCATCCCAGCTGCAGATGATCTTTTCACATGGAAAGCACATCTAGACTCACATGCATGATTCCATCACACACAGACACAAACACACACTCAGGCTCAGCTGCTGTGCAGTACCCTGTTGTCATGCTGGCTATTCCTGAGAGCCTCTGAGCTCTGTATCTGCCAGATACCCATAATTCCTACAGCAGCAGCACACGCCCATTAAACAACATGACAGATCATTCACTGAGGATGTATGAGTGTGACGTATGACTGTGTATGTGTCAAGATATGCCTGTATTGGCAGTAACAACAATAGGGATCAACAATAAGGATTTTTTTCTGGGCAATTAGGCTGATTTTTACGTACCCACCAAAAAAAATAAAAAAAATAAATAAATAAAATTAAAAAAATATATATATATAAATAAAAAAAAATACTATCTGCACACTGAAAAGGTGTTTTTTAGAGCCACAAAAGATTTCTGTTTCAAATGCTGTTCTTTTGAACTTTATATTCAAAGAATCCAGAAAAAAAAGCTTTTCGCAAACATATTAAGCGGTTTTAATTGTTTCTTGAATCAGTATATTAGAATGACTTCTGAAGGATAATGTGACATTGGAGACTGGAGCAATGATGCTGAAAATTCAGCTTTGCATCACAGGAATAAATTAATTTTTAAAATATATTCGAATAGAAAACTGTCATTTTAAATTGTAATAATATTTTACAATATTACTGTTTCTTACTGTATTTTTGATCAAATAAATGCAGCCTTGTTGAGCATAAGAGACTTAAAATATTATCAACCTCAAAATTAGGTAGTATATGTATTATTATAAGACTTTTTATTCTGAATCTTAATCTGAACCCATTCAGTGCACACACTATTTATTCACACACCCTAAAACAATTTATTGTGCAATTTTATTATTGCTATTATTATTAGCATTTAATTTTTCCTTGAGATATTTATATTTTTAATTAATGATTGTTTTTAAAAGATTTTTTTTTTTTTTACAAAAAGAAAATATTCATATTCATGAATTCATGAACTCACCTTAGCTAGAAAACAATCATTTGTAATTTGTCAATTCCTACTAGTGTTTCTAATCTCTATAATTTTTTTTTGCAAATGCAAATCAACAGAATTTGCATCACAATGTCAAATACAGAGCAGAAAACCAATTACATGGATGTTAAAGATTAATGAATGTAAAAATGTTCTGTTCAAGAGAATCATTCTATCAACTTATTGTTGAGCCCTGAATATGATACTAAAACCTAAATCATCTGTATTGTAAAGACCATCTAGTAGTCTGGGGACAAGTTCACTATATATAACAATAACAGATGTCCTCAAGTGCAAAATGATTCATAAATAAAGCATATAATGCCTTTTATTAAAAAAAACACAAAGATTTCCTTTGGAGTTAGAGGTTTGGTGATCATTATCAGCTTTATATAAAAGACCAAAAATCTGCAGTGTGTCTCATTTAGATGTGTATGTGTGTGTGTGCACTTGACTGATTGACTGAGAGACTTCCAGTATTGTCAGCAGAACAGTAGGGTCTTCAGGGCGATCAATTCTGTTTAATTACTTTCCCTGAACTTGTCCGTCACCTTCACTCTTAACACCACACACACACTGGCACTCATACAACTACTGGCCTTTTAACAAACCCACACACACACACACACACCATTACTGATAGACTCAAAGAACGGCCTTATCTTCAAATCAACAACCTCTACTCAATCACTGCCACCCAAAAAACCTTCAACATGCTTTCAGAGAGATCTGCCTCCACCTTTTGGCTGTCCTGTGATATTTTGAGGTGAAATTTGTTCATTTTATGTGTGTTGGTTTTTCTGCAAGTTCCTTCCGACAGCTTCGGCTTAATCTCACATCTTTATTGATTGGATTAAAATAAGGCAGTATTTCCTCAGGGATCGTGGGTTGGCCACGCAGCAAGGGCCTGACAAAATGTGCAAAGAGGCAGAGAGGAAAACAGAGAGCTGCACTCACGAAAAAATGTGAAAATCTGCAGTTATTGCCATAGACAGCTATTTTGATGCTTTAAAAGGACTTCCAATTGTGTAACCTCATGTAATCCAATTGATTCATGACGTTTTGACTTGAAGAAAGCAGGTAATTCACAGGTTACCATATAAGGCACATTTTGAGGGATCATACTAAACACTTTTACAGTGCAATAAAAAGCATCACAAACCCACAGCCTTTCACAAAAACTCCTACATAATTACCAGTCTTTGTCTTAAATATAATTCACATACATACACACACACATCCATGGAAGAGTTTAGGCCTATATCTTAGGCCCTATAACCATTTCCTCAATATTAATCTAATAATCTATTTGCCTTTCAATAGTCATTGTGAATTGTCCTGTGTTGCCACAAATTAATAAATAATAGATTAATATGTATACATTATAATGCTTTACAAATATACATATATAATTATAATTATATTATTTTTATTAATATATTTAAGATATTTAAATATAGTAATAATTATAAATATATTAAAATATATTATTTTTATAAATATTTAATATACATTTTAAATATTTTTAATAAATATAATATTATACACAATTACAATTATAATTGCTAGAATTGCTTTTTATAATTATATTATTTGCATTATATTAATTGCATACATATTTTTTATAAATATCTAAATTACATATTTTACAAATATTTATACACACAGGTGGAGGCATATATAAAACAAATATTTAATTATTACATATTTAATCACAAATGTAATTAACTTTTAAATTAATATGTAACGTATGTAAAAAAACATTATTACATATCTAATTATAAATATGTAATACATATTAACATATTACACACACACACACACACACACACACACACACACACACACACACACATATACATACATATATATATATATATATATATATATATATATATATATATATATATATATATATAAATACTTAAAACATGGAAGAATTTAGTTGAATCACAATGGTTGAATTATGGAATGTCACAACAGAATGCATCTTAGTCAATTATATGGTGCACTATGCACTAGGGAGTCAGGGATTCATTATCTTATAAAAAACTTTTTATTTAAAAGTATATTCAGTGATAAAAATAAGCGTAAAAAGTCTAGTGCAACAGTAACAGGGTTAAATGAGACACTATCTATCCATAGTCTAGCCTACTCTCTACAGTCGGACCTATCCAATCTACCTGTCTGGGACTATTAACACAAAAGAGAGCCACTATATTACAAAAACACTTCATCCCCTTCTCCATCTCTATGTAGTCTGGATACCGGATGTCTGCGTGACCCACTAACCCTCTTCAGACGCGAGATGACACCGCCGCACACGCACACCGCGGGCGCAGACACACAAAGACTGACCGTTACAAACGATCAGCACGCGGTATTTAACTCTCTCGGGAGCTGCAGTGCGCTAAATATATCGATGCTGTCTACCTTACCCACATACAGCCGGCTGCGTAATGCTGCCTTTCCGTGCGTAACGAGTTACGGGACATCAAAATAGAGGCTTCAAGATGACAGAGTAAGCGCAGACTGGGTTTTTCCTGACACGTCAGGGGTCCTGTGAAGGAGACCACAGCTGAGTAAACGAGTGTGAACTACTGAGCCGTGCGTAAATGTGATTTAAATCACCTCGTTCTGTCACTTCCACTGTTGTCAAGGTCAGACGTCCTATTGTATCATGTCACCGTATCACTTACAACGTCTTCACTTAAATCATCCCAGAGATATAAATCTCATTAAACGCATCCAGGCTTACACGCACACACCTTTTTAACAGGTAGAGAGAGAGAAGAAGTGATCGTTTAGGGCGTCTTGTGTCTCGTCTGGCACTGGGATGTCTGGTTGTCTGACGCCTATATCCCCGCTGTTTCATTATGATAGTTGGGCTAACAATAGATCAATAAGCATTGCTATTGCATTGCATTGCATTGCATCGTCAGACATAAAACCGTATGCATTTAAGATGCATCATCATTTGCAACCAGAGAGTATTCATGAGGCTGCTATTAAAGCAAGATACTCTGCAGCTGTTCAAAGCATCACAGCTCAGGTTTTGCCTTAAATACAGCCTGTGTCTAACATACAGTGGGTCCTTGTGTTTAAGGCATCGTGGAGTAAAACACACACACACACACACATATACACAGAGAGCCTGAATCACAGCCATATTATCCCCAGCCTCCCAGTGCAGTAACCATGACAACAGGATGGCTGGGAGACACTGCGCTCTCTCAAAAGGCTTCGGCTGGTGCTTTCTTCCTTCCAAAATAGACCCCAGAAGCTTTTCAAGAGCACCTCGTCCTCCATATAAAACAGAAGGGGTCTCTCTCTCTCTAGCATTTAAAACCACCCAGGCCACACATATAACCTGAGAACACGTTGCATTTTCATGCGTACCACAGAGAAAATAACTGCCGGCATTGCAAACGCATGCACCTTAACGTGTGAGCTTTAAATGTGCATCAAAGAGCAAAAGCACTGAGCATACAGTCCGTTTGTGATGCATTGCATGCGTTAACCCAATTATAAGCGTCCTAGATGAATATATGTTAAATAAGATACTCACCACCAAAAAAATTGCAATACAAATCCCTTCGGAAAATGAAGCAATTTTGGCAGAGCGCGCGCGCGTCTTGTCTCCCTATATCATCCGAGCGGATCGATTTGCTGTGTTTAAGGAGGAAGCTGTGCAAAAGGCTTATCAGAACCGAGTCTGACACCTGCCGTTTCCTCTCGCCACAGCGTGGACAGCGCACAGCGACAGAGAGACCGACCGGCTGCGCGCGAGATCTCGGTTGTGTGTGTGAGTGAGCGCGCGAGCTGCGGCGGCTGTCTCGTGCCCCCGCGACGCGCTGGACGAGCAGCACTTCAGACTGTTGCTCACAGTCTTTCCACATCAATAATACATTATAAAGCACAATTCACGCGCACCGGGGGGTTCTAAGAGAATATTCAGACTCATTCGTCTTATATAAGCCATCATGACAATTCAAAATCAATATGACAGGGGGAAAGGCATTTTCAAAAAATGGTGGTTTACATTTCAACAAAATTTAGGGCATTGGAATATGAGCAGTTGATCTGACATGTTTTTACTGTATGTTTACAAATCAAAAAGTGCGTGTGTGTATGTTTTGATTTGTAAACATACAGTAACAACATGTCATATATTTAATATATATATATATATATATATGAATACATTTTAATTTGTAAACATTTTAATATCTCTCAAGAGATATCATATATAGGCTATATGGAATCTGATGATGAATAATATCAATTATTACAATTTATGATATTTATTATCAATTTATTCATACAATTGAAAATGTGTCAATATAATCTGCCTTTTTGAATACCACATAATATTATAAATTACATTAAAAAATCCAACAAAAAAAAGCATGTTTAAGTGTATGGTAACAGTCTTTTCTGTTGCCCTGAGACAACAATAACAACAACAACAACAACAACAACAATAATAATAATATTAAACTATTCAGTTGTTAATTTAAAATCCTGAATGTTTCTTCAAATAAAATGTCTTGATTTTTAGACAGGCAATATTTGAGACATACCTACTGAATTTGAACTGGGACCTTACCCAAGAAGTCCAGGACAATATTGAAAGGAACTTTGCTGTCAGGATAAAAAAAAAAAAAAAAAAATGAAATGAAAAGAAAAGAAAAGAAAAAAAAAGGAAGAAAAACGAAAAAGGTACTGGTAAGTTTACAGACATTTCCTTTTTACTTTAAAACACAACACAATCATTTGCATGATTCAAAATATGGAGAAACATCTGTGAAACATCAGTACGGAAAATTCCTTCATCAGACCCTATTTTTATGGACTTTTATGGACTCATGGAGTTTGTTTTTGCCTTGAAAACAACTTTTAACTTGACCATTAATAGCAGCATTGTTACTGTCCTGTGATGGGACCTATTTATTCCATTCTGTTCTCTAGTGTACCAAACATCTTTCATAGATATATGATGATATTGGAATATTCATAAAAAAATAGCATTGTTACCAAGATAGCCCTGTTCTCTCCTTCTACTCCTACAAAAAGTGACATTTGCATGTAATGTTGTTTAAAAACCCTTTTGTAATGGATAGAAAACTTCTGATATTTTATCTGTGATAAGAGTGGGAAACACTGATGCTCTGCAATTGAAAAGAGAATATTAATGGATCTATACATTGAATTCTTTGACCTCATCTTAATTAAGCAGTAAAGAGACGCCTTGCTTTACTGTGAAAGAGTCCCAGCTAAAGGTGTTCTTATATTCTTACACTAACTAGCCTGTAAATACAATAAATGGGATCATGTGACAATACCATTCTAGGATGCTGTATTTCTGCATTCATAAGTCAGAGGAAAACAATAGTGTTTAAACGTCACTAACTCAATAAAATCTAGTGATTGCGAGCTGTCAATTTTTGATGAACCCATACATTACATTTTAATGGGCAGGTCTCTCCTGTTTGTGTAATTTGCATTTTGCACCAGAGCATAAAAATGAGCCAGTGAACACCCACACTGTCATCCTGATGTTCATCCAAGTAGAAACTAGAAAGGAAACTGGTATTAGGGAGGTAAAAAAAAAAAAGAAAAACATAGCATTCACCTGTGCTAATGATACTTCAGGGACCTGAGGGTGGGTTTATGGGCTCTGCTTGTGTAGTTGAGTGAGAGAAAATGAAAATTGTGGGATCAGGACCACTAGCAGTAGACCCCCAGACACTGTCAATCTTAATCACTTATTCATTAGACTTCCACCCTCTTCCTCGGCCATCCCTTCATCCCATGGGATCTGGTGGAGGCAGGTTGGGGGCGGGTGGGACATCCCGGCTCGACAGCAGGAGGAATCCTGAAGGAGTGTCCGTGTTGGGAATGTCGCAGGAAGGTGGAGTGTCCTATACAGAAATGGGGGATGAGAGGAGACAAAACAGAGGTGTTTTTTTGGGGGGGAGGGTGAGAATGGAAGAAAGGTGTTATAGAGCTTAAACAGATGGAAATTATTGTACCATGGATGGATGGATGGGTGGATGGATAGACAGATTGGAAGAGAGATGTGAAATGAGCAGTTAGAAATTAATTTGAATATAATAAGGCAGGAGTGTTTAAAAAATGAATGTTCTGTCATTGTTTATTCACCCTGATGCCCTTTCTTATCCATATGCCTTTATTTTTGTCTGTGGAACACTTTTGAATGTAGCTATAAAATAGCTTTGTGTACAGAGTGGATTGAAATTTTAAATTTGACTAACAATATTATTCTGCTCCACCAAAGTGCGTAAATATCTTTCACTTCTGCATTCAGATTATAAAAATGGCTTTACACAAGAACGATAAAATGGCATTGGTTGTTGTTTGTGATGTAAAGAAACATTTTGCAACAGTTTAAATATATAGAATGATGTGTGAGACTTGAGAGCTGCAGCAGATGGGAATGTTTTCATTGAAAATCGACTTTTAGGACTGTTCCTCATCATATGGCTTTAGAAGTCATGGAAAATAGTACTACGGAGGACATTTATGTTTTTTTTTTTTTTTTTTGCACTAAAAATGACACACACACACACACACACACACACAAAAGACACACACACAAAATCAACTGTGATTAAAAATATTTATGCCTAAATGTAATATTTATGCATTTGAACTGCATATGAAATTTCCACTCGTTTGTATTTTAACATAGGCAAACCAATACATTTTATGTGATGCATATTTGTCAGATCATTTACCTATTTGCATCTATTTGATTATTTAAATAATCATATTTTCAAAATGCATTTATTCAAATGGCTTAAAATCTGCATAAATCTGTTTATTGTGAAAAAAATATTCAGTTAAAAAAATAAGCTGCATTCAATTGTATGAGACTGAAACAAATTTGATTTATCCATTAAAAATATATATATATATAAACCTGGTTGTGTATGCTTAAAACAGTCAGTTTAATAGTACTGTCTCACTTATGCATGACTGACAAATATGCATCACATTAAGTTAATTTTAAAACTGTAATCTTAATGGATGAATTTTTTTAATATCCAATTCAAATACATAAATCTTAAATTTAGGCTTAAATATTTAGTAATTGTTAAAATTGACAAACGACTAATAAATGCTGTATAAGTACTGTTTATTGTTAGTTCATTTTAACTAATGCAGTTAACCAGTGTTTATCACATGAAACCTTGCTGCAAAGTGTTACCAAAATAATAATTTAAATAATTAATTTTTATATGAACTATTCCTTTAAAGAAAATTAAGATATGGTGAGTGGGAGGGATGCATGGGTGGGAGGGTTCAGTGATGGATGTATGATGGATGGAGGGTGTGATGGAAAGAAATGAATGATAGATGGACAGAGGTAAATAGAGTGTGACAGAGATGGGAGACGTGGGAAGAGGAGGGAGAGACTGGCCTCAGGGATACTTAGCAAGCAGAGACAGTAAGAGCCAGGGGACGGCATGGACAGGATCTGATTGGTCATTTGTGGGTTTTCAGTCCAGGGATGAGAATGAAAGAGACGCAGCCGGTTTCCCAGAGGCCTCTCCTGAACCCTGGTCCACTGCTCCCAACGGACTGTTTTCCCACCACACAATACACACTGGCTGGAGGCCAGCAGGACTGTCCAAACAGAAACACACATTGGACAGAAAGGAGCTTGCGAGATAGCGGGGTGAATGTAAAGACGTCTAGGGGTGTTCAGAGAACTGGTGTAGCTTGGGGAAGGGGGGAGGAGCCGGAGCGCAGGCGCAAGGCATTGTGGGCAAACTCCATGGGGACGACCAGGTGAGGGAGGCAGTTAAAAGAAGCTGAGTCAGCGGGAGAGAAGGAATGGGGAGGTACAAAATGGATAGAATGATGAATGTAGTTACAGTATGATGGCACTATAGCAATTATTTACTCACCATCATTTCATTCTATATGACAGATTTTCTTTGCTGTGATGCAAAGCAGCCATTATTTCAGTCTTCAGTGTCACATGATCCTTCACAAATCTTTCTAATGCTGATTAGCTGCTCAAGAAACAGTATTATCAATGTTAAAAATACTGTTTCATATTTTTTTGTAAAAGCTGTGATACATTTTTTCATCCGAAAGAATATAATTTATTTGAAATAGAAATCATTGTAACATTATAAATGTCTTTACTATCATTGTTGACCAGTTTAATGCATCCTTACTGAATAAAACTTCTTTAAAAAAACAACAACAACAAAAAAAAAACACTTGACTTGTAATTCTGCACTATTCTAAATGTACATAGTTATGCACAGAAAAATCAAAAGATCACTGGTTTTCATCTTCTCAGCTAAAGCCTCTCAATAATTGATTCTTGAAGTCTTCGATTTCAGACTAATCAATTTACCTTTTAAGGTACGGTCATATTTACCACTGCTTGGCAAAATTTAGTAAGTGAAATCCAGTCATTTCAAAGGGAACTGGTGAAGATTTGAAAAGAAAAGAAAAGAAAAAAAAACTGCAGATCCACAATGGAGTGGCTCATTCTGGCAGTATCTACTCAGTCACTTTTCCACTGTTGGGGAGTAACTACAGTAGTTGCATGTAAAGGAATAACATAATTTAATTACAAAATAAATGTAATTGTAATCAGTTACAGTTTCTGAGAAAAAAATGTGTAATTAAATTAGTTACTTATGAAAATGTTAACAATAACAAAGGGGTTTACATCTGAATATTTTCAGACAAATAGATTTGATTGATTTCTTTGCCAAATTGCAGTGACTGCTGTAAAATATTAAATACTATACTGTAAGGTTAACCTTGCCTGATTTAAATTTTTCAAAATGATTAACAGTTGAAAACATTAGAAATTTAGAAAAGCATTCAAAAAGTAATCAGTTACATTACTTTAATAAATTAATTGAAATAGTTACACTACTTATTACATTTTAAATAGGGTAACTTGTAACCTATACTTTTCCAAAGTAACTTTCCAAACACTGCACATTTAAATATCATAAAATGATGATCCATAAAAAGGCTGTTTGAAAGAAGTTAATTATGGTTAGTTTATTTGCTTTTGACATTTATTTAGTTGTCATTATTCGTTATATTTTGTCATATCTAGCCCCGCTTCTTATTACATGTGACATTTCACAAAGCAAGGTTAAATGTGATGCACATTTACTCACCAGTAACAACAGATGATCAGTGTCTTGGGCAGAGGAATTGAAAAATTTAAGGGAGAGGAGGATATGGGAGATGTTGAGATGCTAAAGGTGAACGGTTGCTGGGGTGCGCTGGCATTTTGGCTGGTTCATGGAGGGAAGGTTTTGGTTCAGCTGTACAGTGTCAGCCCAGTGAACAGGAACCAGTCATCCCTTGACATTTGAAAAGCCTGACAAGACCATAATAACTGCAGCACAGCAAAGAATGTGTGTGTGTGTGTGCTAATGCAAGACCTCCATCTACACAATCTATTAAAGTCAAGATGACATGTACATTATCTGAAGAAAACATGAGTGGCACTTACCTATGCAAAACTAACTGCCATCATGGTTTTATCATCCATTTGCTTTGAAAAGTAACAGCACACCGAACAATCCACATGATTTCATTTGAAAAGCTTCTAACCCTTAAAGTATCAACAATAGTTAATAGTGCCTTAGCAAGCACCATTAAGTATAACAAATCTGCTCAGTGTCCCCTTACGTCTTAGAGGTATTTAAGGCCGTTTATTTCATTAAACACTTTTAACGAGTTTTGGATGAGAAATTTAGCATTTGATGGGTTTAAACACCTCCTTGATCTGCTGCAAATTACTGCCAGGACGTCTGATGACAGAAATGTCATACTTAAATGTCAGAGTGTTTAGCCATAATAGAGCGAACCGACCAAACAAAGGGCTTGAGCGTTTATCTCGCCGCCACTGCTGCAATCTCTACACTTTCATTAGGCAAATACAATACCATCTGATCACTCACTGTTCTGCTTTGTTCTGTGTGATTTCCTTCTGTGTAAGAGTGGGTTTGAGATGGCACAAAATGCCTCTGTGCACATGTGTGCATCACCCTGACTGCTGACTATGCTGAAACAAAAGAAAGATACAGCAAAAACGTGGTTTAAACTACTGTACCTCTATGGCGTTTTGTCTGTGTGGGTGACTGCTATACAATGTTTCACTGTTGCCACCCTTTGTTTGCACATGCTGTCTGTGTTTGTTTGCTGCAATGATCAATAATATATATATATATTTCCATTCAAAAGTTTGATAATAACTGTATTAAATTGTAATATTTCACAATGTATTCATCTGTTTTGATTAAATAATGCAGCCTTGGTGAGCATAAGAGACTTCTTTCAAAAACATTTAAAAAATCTTACTGACCATCATTTGTGAACAGCTGTGTATAACACCAATTCATATAATTTTAATTCTATTTACCATTTGCTTTTCACAGGCAATTGTACTTGCGGCAAGCATGCTCATTCTATAATGAAGCTAATTTACATAGAAAGGTGTGTTTGGCTCAAAAGAACAATGGCTTAATTTAAATACAAAGCACTGATATTTGAGCACATTTAGTGATTGGTTAAACTGTAGTGTTTGGTTAGTTTGCATTGAAATCATGGCACAACTGATCTCTGCCACAGACATGCTTACACGTGCAATGCCCATGTGTGCATGCGAGAGAGAAAACAAAAGCATGTTGGTTTGCACATTGTGACATTTACACAGTATTGCTACATGCTGTCGTGCTGTCACAAAACACAGAGCGCATAAAGATGTCAGATTCCAGCTGTCATGTGGAAAATTGACAAGAACAACAGAAAACCCGGTGGGAAACAGAAATAAAAATAATGTTCATGTGACTCCCAGTGCCGACCAGACGGCGGGGCGCGATTATGGCTGTCCAATAATGAGCTAGTCAGCACGAGTTAGCATCAAGAGAGACAAGAAGCAAATCTGACATGCAGACTTATCTGTTTAATTACCACACACTCCTGATGTGTGAGAGAGAGAGAAAGATGGTTGAAGGTTTATTTGGTTATTAACACGTCCATTATCACACACACAAATGCACACACTCATTATTGAATTGATAGTACAGTGCTGGTCCAGCTTATGAAATAATGTAATTAGCAGCTCTTGCAAAGGCAAGCATCACTATTACCCGAGTCATATCTAGTGAAGTGCAGGTGGACTCTTCTGACTTGATCCAGTAATGGGGTTGTGCATAATTCAGAACTGAAGAATTGGCTCAATTTTAATTCATGAGTTGGACTTGAATTTGAATTAAATTGGCTACACCCCACAGGAATTTGAACTGGAATGACAGGAAGAGGAATTTACTGAGCAGCAGTGCAAATAAATGCAATATAGATAATGCATTCTGGGAAGTGAAGTGTTGGTTTCTATGGTAATGCCATTGAGCTGTTATGCCTACGCTAAAAACAACAGTAACAGCAATGCAGTTTGCAATACATATATTGTCTTATGACATGACAACATGTTGCCGTTGCGGTTGTGCTGTATTATTATATTTCGTCTTGTGAGGCAGCGGCAGAAATGCAGGAAGCTGGAATTAGCAGCTTTATTCCATACTGCCGTCTCCGCTACTTTCAAAACTCAAAGAGGTATGTATACTAGCAGTACACTCTTAAAAATAAAGGTGCTTCAAAAGGTTCTTCAAGCAATGCCATAGAAGAAACATTTTTGGTTCCACAAAGAACCATTCAGTCAAAGGTTCTTTAAAGAACCATCTCTTTCTTACCTTTTTACAATCTGAATAACCTTCTTTTACCACAAAGAACCTTTTGTGAAACAGAAAGGTTCTTCAGATGTTAAAGGTTCTTTATGGAGCCATTTAGACAAAAAGGTTCTTCTATGGCATCGTGAAGCACCTTTATTTTTCAGAGTGTATATTGTGTTTTTCCGCTTGACTTGCACTTGCACAACACAAGCTTGTTTCTGCAAAGATGTTCAGCATGTTTTCTGCAAAATCGTCTGACGTGTTTACATTTTACGTGGCGTGAGGACGTGAAAAAGCTACGCTAAATCTGATATGTCCGGTCAGGCTGAAACGGATTTCCAGAAATGCGATTTGAATAGGATTCCAAACCACATACGAATGTAGCTCGAAACGGATTTGCACAAATCGGATTTCATGTAGTTCGTCGCTGTTCAGACTATTTAAATATGATCGGATTTCAATTGGATTTGCACAAAAATCGGATTTGGGCTGACAGTCTGAACGAGGCTCTTCAACAAATGGCTGGTAAGGGACTTCAAAGAGCTTCTTCCTGGGTTTGTGACATCACAAACCCTTAAATTTACGGGAACACGCAGCAGAGGGGGTGGGGCCATGTTGCACATGCAACTACCCGTAATGGTAAGAGGCGTGACGTATCCAGACAACATGCACTACTAGGCAGTTAGTGAATCTCAACACACTGGGCCTACTAACCAATCTGAGCCCATTGCGTATTTCCGAGGGAGGGGCTTCATAGAACTAGGAAGTCAACAGGCCATTTTAGGAGAATGTAAAATATATGAAAAATAATGAAATTTAAAAAAAAAAACAAAGCATGAGCACATGTTAAAGTGCACCCCATAAACACAACAAAGCCTTTGTAAATAGCTGATTGACAACCCCTTTAAATATAATTAACTATAAATTTTTATCCTATAGCATCTATTAATCTGTCTACCTATTTATTAATCTACATATATATATAACTAACATTCAAACCTCAAGGCTTTTTGAAATCCAAAATAATGGATTTTCAACTGAAAGTTTCTAGCATCCTGTTTACTATCTCAATTCAAATTCCATTCAAATTCAGGAATTCTTAGTTTATTTCTGAATGGTGAACAACCATGGCAAGTAATCAACTACCTAGCAACCACCCCGAACATCCTAACAACCACATAACAGGAACATGGCAAGGCCCCAGCACTGTAGCACCAACTTTTGCACCATTCACAATCTCTTCAGAAAATGTAAAAATGTAGTTAGTTTATATACCATTCAAAATAAATACTTTTACACAGCAAGGACATGTTAAACTGATCAAAGGTGACAGCTTTCAAAAATGCAGTTCTTTTGAACTTTCAAATAAGTTCAAACATCAAAGAACCCTGAAATAAATGCATAAAGGGTTCCACAAAAATATGCAGCAAAACTGTTTTCAACTTTGATTATAATAAGAAATATTTCTTGAGCAGCAAATGATTTCTGAAGGATCATGTGACACTGAAGACTGGAGTAATGATGCTGAAAATTCAGCTTTGACATCATATACATACTGTAACGGGAGGAAGAATCACACGACACGGAGGGTCAATAAATGCCTCGAAGGGTGCGTTTATTGGTGTGTGCAAGCGTGCCGTAGTGCTCGTGGGTGAGACCGTCGTGCTCCAGGATCAACTTGTGCTTCCGTGCTCTGCGTAGGTGCGGGTCTGGTGTCCGTGCAGTCTGTGTGCTGTGGGCTGGCTGGTCAGACGCTGCTCTCTGTAGCAGAGGGAGAGGGAAGTTAGTGATACGCGAACTGGAGTCATATCTCACCCCTCTCCGGTTCTGGCGTGCTTTTATCCACGTCTTCAGGTGTGGCCGGCCAGCCTGTGTTAATGACGTGCAGGTGATCCTCCTCCGTTTCCAGGGCGACGCTGATGAGGTCCCGGGACACACGTCACACTCCCCCCCCCCTAAGCGTCGTCCTGTTCCTGCGGGCGAGAGGGGAAACTGGGGGTGGGTGGGGAGAGATACCTGACAGACCTGCGAAAGCTTACCAGATCCGGGAAAGTCCGTCGGCGTTGGTGTTGGCCGTCCCCGCCCGATGTTGCACGATGAAGTGGAAGTCCTGGAGCGCCAGGAACCAGCGGGTGACCCTCGCATTCGTCTCCTTGGCCCGTGCCATCCACTGCAGAGGGGCGAGATCGGTGAACAGCGTAAACTTCCGGCCAAGTAGGTAATACCTGAGCTCCAGGACTGCCCACTTGACGGCCAACTCTTCCTTTTCCACGGCGGCATACCGTTGTTCCGTGGGGGTCAGCTTTCGGCTGATGTAGATCACCGGGTGTTCCTCACCGTCCTGTACCTGGGAGAGGACGGCTCCCAACCCGGTGTCGGAGGCGTCCGTTTGCAGCAGGAAGGGGCAGTTAAAGTCCGGGGCTCGGAGCACCGGCGCCGCGGTGAGAGCCTCCTTCACCTTCCTGAACGCCTCCTCTTCGGTGTGTCCCCAGGCGACCCTCTCCGGCTGCCCCTTCCTGGTCAGGTCTGTCAGGGGTGCTGCTAAGGAGGAGAAGTTAGGGATAAAACACCGATAGTATCCAGCCAATCCCAAAAAGGCACGTACTTGGGTCTTGGAGGTGGGCCGCGGGGCCGAGAGAATCGCTGCCACCTTCTTCTCTTGGGGTTTGATAAGTCCCCGGCCCACCTGGTAGCCCAGGTACTTGGCTTCATCGAGGGCGAGGTGGCATTTCCGGGGATTGGCGGTTAGTCCCGCCCTGCGCAGCTCCATGAGCACCCTCCGCAGCCGCTCTAGGTGGTCCTCCCAGGTCTCCGAATGCACTATGACGTCGTCCAGGTAGGCCGTGGCGTAGGGTTGATGGGGCCTCAGCAGGATGTCCATTAACCTCTGGAAGGTGGCTGGGGCCCCATGCAGGCCGAAGGGGAGGACCCGATACTGCCAGTGCCCACTGGGGGTGGAAAAGGCGGTCTTCGGTTTTGCCTCGTCCGATAAGGGCACCTGCCAGTAACCTTTGGTGAGATCCAGGGTGGAGATATATCGGCCCCTCCCTAGCCGATCTAAGAGCTCGTCTACCCGCGGCATGGGGTACCCACCGAATTCGGAGACCTCATTTAGGCGGCAGAAGTCATTACAAAAGCGGAGGGTGCCATCCTGTTTCGGGACCATAACGATGGGGCTGGACCAGGGGCTGCGCGAGGGCTCGATTACCCCTAACTTCAGCATCTCCTGCACTTCCTCTTCAATGGCGTGTCGCCGAGCCTCTGGCACTCCGTAGGGCCGCTGCCGGACGATGGTGCCAGGTGGTGTGCGGATGTCGTGCTGAAGGACATGGGTCCGCCCGGGCAGTGGAGAGAACACGTCGGAGAATTGACCGACCAGGTGTTGCAGCTCCGTCTTCTGGGCAGCCGATAGGTGGGGGTTGACGTCTACAACCACGGGAGTGGAGGTGGCTAGGGTGGCCAGCTGGGTCCTCGTCCCGACCCACCATTTCAGGAGATTCACATGATACAGTTGCTCCTCTTTCCGTTTCCCTGGTTGGCGTATGCGGTAGGTGACGGGCCCCACCTTTTCCGTCACCGTGAATGGCCCCTGCCACTTTGCTAGAAATTTACAGGCCGCGGTCGGGACCAGGACCAGGACGAGGTCTCCAGGCTGGAACTCCCGTTGTTGGGCCTGCTGAGCCTTGGTGAGATACTCCCGAACCATTGGCATGACCCTGTCGATCCGTTCCCTCATCTCACGGATGTGCTCGATCGTGGACCGATGGGCGGCCGGCTGTTGCTCCCAGGCTTCCTTGGCGACGTTGAGTAGTCCGCGGGGTTGACGTCCGAACAGGAGCTCGAATGGGTTGAAGCCGGTCGACGCTTGGGGCACCTCTCGAATCCCAAAGAGGACGTACGGGAGCATTCGGTCCCAATCCCGTTTATCCTCCGCAGCTACCCGACGGAGCATCCGCTTCAAGGTTTGGTTGAATCTCTCGACCAGCCCATCGGTCTGCGGGTGGTAGACTGAGGTGCGGAGCTGTTTAACCTGCAGGAGCCGACAGAGGTCGGCCATGGTCCGGGACATAAACGGGGTGCCTTGGTCGGTCAATATCTCCGCAGGGATGCCGACTCGACTACACAACAGGAAGAGTTCCTGGGCGATCGCCTTTGATGTTGCTTTCCAGAGGGGAATGGCTTCGGGGTAGCGAGTGGCATAATCCACTATGACCAGGATGTGTTCATGGCCCCGGGCGGACTTCGGCAGCGGCCCCACGAGATCCATGCCTATTCGCTCGAAGGGTACCTCGATGATGGGCAGGGGAATCAATGGGCTGGGGGGAGGAGTGCTGGGCGAGGTCTGCTGGCACGTGGGGCAGGTGCGATAGAAGCGCCTCACTTCCGCATCTAGTCCGGGCCAGTGGAACCGATCCCGAATTCGTTGGATTGTGTTGTGGGCCCCTAGGTGACCGGCCATGGGATGGGAGTGGGCGAGCTCGATCACTGTCTCCGTCTTGGATCGCGGCACTACCAGCAATTGTTTCTTCCCTCTCTGTAGCAGAGGGAGAGGGAAGTTAGTGATACGCGAACTGGAGTCATATCTCACCCCTCTCCGGTTCTGGCGTGCTTTTATCCACGTCTTGATGGGCTTCAAGTGTGGCCGGCCAGCCCGTGTTAATGACGTGCAGGTGATCCTCCTCCGTTTCCAGGGCGACGCTGATGAGGTCCCGGGACACGCGTCACAATTCAGTACATACATATATAAATATTTTGACTTGTAGATAAAGCAGCGACCAATGAGTGTGTGCAGAAATCAGCAGATAGTCCCCTAAAACCAGTGCATGAAAAAGTGATGAAGATTTGTTCTGTTCCTGTCTATCACTCAGAGAGAGAACTTAGGTCCCAGACTGGAACAAAGACATAAACTCTTGTTCTTATGAAACTGCAGAGTAATACAAACATACACAGAGAGAAACAGAGGGAGAGCAAACAGAAAGAAAGACAGAGGGAGAGATTAACTGGTGAATGTTGACCTTGCCAGCTGGTGGTTGAAGGAGCTACTTACACACACACACACACACACCCGGATATAGCTCTCTGGAGTGCACGAGCTGTCAGGTTGGCACTATGATGCAGTGGAGGAGGGGCCATATAGGGTGTGAGTTTATACCAATCCCTAAACATCCTCTCCAACACAAACACTCCACATGCTTACCCAAAATCCCACAGGCTGGGTGCATCGCCGTTCACAACTGGCCTGGAATGGGCCATCACAGGCCTAAATCACATCTGATCTCTGACCTCCATACGGTCAGTCCAGACTTAGCAACAGATCTCACACTCCATCAACAAATCTGCTTCAAACATTTGCTTGGTCTTCATCCAGACAGCCAAGATGCACACTGTAAAAAATGTTTTCATCATTATAACAACAACATCTGTTTTTATCTATTTAATTTGTTACATTAATATATATAATGTATGTATACAATTTTATGAGGCTTCAGAGTTTCAGCTTTTCTTCCAAGTTTTTTTTTTTTTTTTTTGTATCAAGTATTTTTAAAGTGGCATGGTCAAGTAACATTGACATCACTTTGATTTTACTTAAAACTTTGTTTATTGTTAAACATATTTGATTATATTTTATTAAATATTTAATCCTTAAAAATATCACAACTTTTTAAATATTTCAACTATTTTAAAATCACTTAAATATGACTAATTTAATTTTAAATTGTATATTCATTCATATATAATCATATATTTAATCATATATATCCTAGTTTAATTAAAATAAACTGAATTATAAAGAAAATAAATTCAAACACCGGTAATGTTCATACAGTGACTGTCATCCATATAGATATCCATCAATAAATGCAGTTCTTTATCAGCTCTCATAGGGACTGTATTGCAAACATACAGTCACTGCCACTGTAACAACACATAATATAGACTTTAGTATGTTAGATATTGAAAAGATCATTTGAAATAATAATTTGTTGTCCTACCTTCCAACGTAGGACACAAAGGTGACGGTGAAGCTTGAAGGTCCTGCATTGTTCAGCGATGGACAGTCATTCATTTTATTCATAATCAAACTTCATCCAGTCTCTTCAGAAGATCAATGCAGAAGAAAAGAGAAGAGACGGTTTCTGTATTAGCACCATAAATCCTCATAAAACGGAGCAACCAGGTGCAAAAGAAAACACCTATTCACACTCGCGTTAGAGAGCAATATTTCTGATAAGAAAAATGTTTAGTTCACATCTAAAGAACAATGGCTCCAGTTTGGTATCACACACAGATCTCAAAATAATCGATAATTTGATTAATGTACAATCTAAACAAACAACCTCTGTCAGTTCATAAATCTTTATTTATTTATTTATTTTTATATTTTCTGCCTATCTGTAATAATGTACAGTTAGAAAGAAAAATATAATTTGCTCGCTTACAAAAACGAAAACCTCATGCACCACAAGGGGGCGTTGTTCAATAGTGAATTACACTACGGCCATATAAACTGTAACTGTATATCGCTTCGACTATAAATTATTGATAGGGTGGGAATAATATTACAACTAATCATAAATTGCCCTACATTTCACATTTGCATTTTTAATCGAATTACTATTTAGTAATTAACTTAACACTTTATTAATTATTAACTAGAAAGCAATCTGAGGTAGCCCAATGTGCTTTTTGACAATGGTGAAGGTCCGTTGTTGGGTTCAAACCTCAAATCTTGTAGCTGCCAGCCCAGATGTTTAACTCCTGAACTAAGCCATTTAAATATTAATTTAGACAGATGACATATTCCCACTGATATGAACCCTGATAAGGATTTGACCCAGAAACCACCCTATGCCACATTCTCACATGTTTATGTTGTCACTGCAGGTCAGGCCGGTCCTCAATTTGAGCAAAAGATGAATAGTTGGAAAGAAATGAACTTTCCCTGACTGTGGGAAAATACCAGTTAGATAGACATTGAACCTCTACATGAAACTGAAACGATCTGGGTCTGGGTGCCTCACCAAAGAACAAGTACTGTTGACTTTAATGAGGCAAACGGACAACATTTTCTGAACATCTTCCATGCCTGTGTTTCTTCTGACCCCGGAGCGGCAGTTTTACAGCAATATCACTCGCTATATCATGACACGGGCTTTCTGTGGACTGCTGTTGTTCAGATACGGTCTATAACTGCTGAACCAGCACCAGTGTAATTCCACTTCAATCTAGAGCCTGAAAACACACAGGCACATGATCACTGCTGTTTCAAACAAACTGCAGCAGTTCATTATGCCTTCAACTGTTTCATTAATGCATAGGTCAATGTCACAAATAAATATAACAACATCTGGTTTTATGTGTTTAATTGTTCAAATAATTTGTTATTTTGCATACAATTTTATTAAGGTTCAGAGTTAAAATTTTTAACAGTTTTTAAAAAAAAATATTTTTAAAGTGGCAAGATAAAGTGCAATGAGCTTAAGTAGTCAAGTAACTTTGACATCACTTAAATCTTTAATTTGTTTATTGTTTAAAATATTTTATTATATATCTTATTAAATATTTAATTATTAAAAATATATTATATATTATAGTAAAATATTTTTTAATTTGAAATTGTATATTCATTCAATGATATATTTAATCATATACTTTATATCCTAGTTTAATTAAAATAAACTTAATTATGAAGAAAATCAATTAAAATAATGTTCACAAACTTTATTTCACAAAGTCCAGGTCACGTTTTACAATACAATCAAAAGCGATAAAAATAAGAACATATATTTTAAAAAGAATGTTAGGATCATAACGCTTTGGTATCCTGATTGCTGACACAATTTTCATGATAATTATGTAAATTTTAAATACCATAATGAATCTGGATTTTTTAAAATGTTAATTACCACAATCATTTGCAGTAATTATTCCCAGTGGTGATACTCATTAGATTCACATTAGCATGTTTAAACTGCAGTAAAAAATACTGCAGTTTAATGTTTTTTTTAATCAGCATACATTAAAGGCACTACAACAAATACTAAATATTTATACATATTTATATTGCTATAAAATATTTAATTGTTTTTAGAATTACAGTGCAGAGGACTGTTTTCCATTATAGCTATACATATTTAAAGAAACACATGCTTAATTGTAATAAAAAATTATTATTATTATTTAAAAAAAAGCAATATTTACAATTTCAAAAGCCAAATAGAATTGCTTTTTACTTAATTTTTATTTTGGAGTGAAATATGGCCTTGAAAGGTTTTGTGAGATTCTTTCTCATAAAACAAAAAGAGTTGCAAGGCCACTATTTTTCATTTGGCCAAAAGTTAAAAAACATTTCCATTTATGTAAATACACAGGGAAGATGCCGAAAGTGATGCAACATTTAACATTAACACTACTGGGTTCAAATGACGGCTGTAGGATCTCATTGGATTTCAATGCAGTGTAAAAAAAATATACAGATATTTGGAGTATGTTGTACAAGAAAATACTATTTCAGACTCAGTCTAATTCAGTGTGTTAGCCTACTTGCTATTTCTTTGAGTAAAGTGATATACAATATACAAAATCCTGCATCATTTTTTTTCCAGTGTGGGTGAACAAGCTTGATCACAGATAGCCATACTGATACATTTACATTTACATTTATGCATTTAGCAGACGCTTTTATCCAAAGCGACTTACATTGCATTCAAGTTACAGTTTTTTTTTTTTTACATTTTATCAGCTCTTGCTTTCCCTGGGAATCGAACCCACGATCTTGGCGTTGCTAGCGCCATGCTCTACTATTTGAGCTACAGGAAAGTACACGAGATTCCTCAAGTGTATTTTGATACGAGATTCCTCAAGTGTATTTTGATACGAGATTCCTCAAGTGTATTTTGAAGCTAATCCCAAACACAGTTCCAAACCCATGGAACAGCAACAGACTATGGAAATCTCTTGTGTTCAAACATTCCCAGTCTGCGGGATTGCTTTGAAAGTCAAATATGCTGTGTGTGAGTGAGTGTGTTTACATATACCGCTTGAACCCTAACCTGCACTGCGCTCCATAGTTGTCTCTGCAGGCTCACATGGAGTGAACAGTACTCACATGAACGAATGAACATGTGGTCCATTTCAAAAAGAGTAATGAAAGTCACATGACCGCAGTCCATGATGAGTCAGGGAAGAGTAAACAGGTCAGTACACTTAATCAGACACTTCCTGTTTTTCACAATGCACACACCCACATGAGTCAAGTCATTTCAAAGGAAATTTTTTGGGAAATTTATAAAGCATGCTTGTAGGCAAACAAAACATCATGTGACTCCTATTTAAATCTCAGTGAAAATGAATTGTGTACTTATTCAAGTTCTTAACAAAATGATATCTGTGTTAAAGAGATAGATCGCCCAAAAATGAAAATTCTGTGATCATTTACTCACTTTTTCAATAGAAAATTGACTTCCACTGTATGAACAAAAAACAATGACACGCTTCTTAGATATCTTTTGTGTTCCACAGAAGGAAGACAGAAAACTATCCCTTTACCAGATGACTCCCTTCATAGTGGGTGTGTAACATGTTTAAGTCATGACTGTGTTAAAAAACAAAAGTCAGGTGACTTTTTCCACAAGAAGGAGATTGTTTAATAAATGAGATGGACCTTTTAAATTGAATCTGAGGCTTGTAGTGAAGCAGGTTCATTTCCTTGCTGAATTAACCTTGACTTGCAAGGCTTGATGGGAAAAACACCTGTTAAGCACCATTATTTTCTAGGCCTAAATATGTAATGATGTATTCTGTTTGCACTAGAGGTCAAAGAAGTATAGAATTTTGTCGTTGTTTCTGGTTTCCTCCATTTCTCTTATTATCCATGTAGTGGAGATTCCCTCCTGTACTAACTGAATAGCCTTTAATTCACATTTTTACACTTCTGTTCTGCCCAACAAACACTAACAGCTCAATCCCTGTGGCTTTCACACCTCTATTCAGTCAGAGCTCTATAGAGATGCTAGTCATTGGGTTTTGTGATGTGTGGACTTCATTGTTCTCTGACTCATTTATTACATCTCTGTTGTTTATGACATAGAAGGCACCATGATACATTTCACACGTGAAAAACATTTGTACCTTTTTCTTAAAGAAAAAAAAACGACCCAAAAAAATCTAGTGTAACAATTAAGTAAAAATTCTAAAATATTTTTATGATTACATAATGATTATTTTGATTAAATAACTGAAAATTGTTTCTTTACAAATACAATTAATTTTTAAATAATAATATTTTTTTCTTTTTTTTTTTAAAACTGAATGCAAACTGTCCCAAAATTCCGAAAGGAAAGACAAATAACAATGTGAATCATTTTTCCTAGACAGCAATAAAATTGAATAGATAGTGTAGAAAATCTTAAGTGTGTCTCCAGAGCTTCAGATAAGATCTCAACAGTATCTCAGTTTGTAATGCTGATGACAGTCAAGTGTTCAAAAGCCTGTCTGTAGGGTTCATTTCAACTACTGAAATACGTCAAGGGGGGGAAAGTTTTTTGCGTCATATGCTTAATTTATGCCTGAATGGGTCTGTGTGCTTAAAGTTCAATTATGATGTCACACACAAAAGAACGTGGAATTAATAACAAGTCTGACAGTGACCTGTCAGAGAAACACAAAAGCATTTGGCTGTTCCATAAATACTCATTTACTTCAGCTGATGACCTCAAAATGACAGATTTCTTTTAAAAGTTTTCAAACAAACATACATGAAATACAATGAACCTGAAATAAAAAATATGGTTTCACTTTATTTTGATGGTCCCTTTAACACATTCTATTGACTATAAGTAATGTTGCACCTACATTTCTACTAACTCTCATTAGAGTGTTAGTAGTGTATTAGTTGACTGATAGGGTTAGAGTTAGATTAAGTTGACATGTTCTTGCAAAGTTACTTATAGTCATTAGAATATCTGTCGGGAGACCAACACAATAAGGAGTGACTAGATATGAAGCAGACAGTCTACTAATACTCTTATGAGAGTTTGTTGACATGTAGTTGCAACATTACTTAGTGTCAACAGAATGTTCAAAAGGGACCATCAAAATAAAGTGTTACCAAAAATATATATATATTTTTGAGTCATAAATATTAAGACACTTTTTATTTGTCAATGAAGAAATGTGCGTATTCATAAAAAGTCCAAATATATGTTAATAGTATTTCAACTTTTTAAAACTGATTCAGTGCTTTTTGTTATTAAATGGCACTTATTTTCTCATGAAATTCTGCCTTTGAATGATACTTTGTCTCATTTTTTCTGAAGTTAGACCACCATATTTTTGTCTTACAGTCCCACAACAAAATGCATAATTATATAATTAGTTGAATTTTAATGTACTCTACCATTACCTTAATAGTTCAGGATCTTTAGTAATGTCACAAAAATGTTTTATATGTTAACATCAGTTAATGCTATAGCAAACATTAACATGCATAAATAAATAAATAAATAACAGCACTTATTGATTTTGGATTATTTTTAAAAATGTATAAATTATTCTTGAATTTAATGTTAATTTATACAACTTTCTGAACAAATGTGAATTAATAATGAACTATTAAAGATTGTTTTTCATAGTTACTTCATGATACTTAATGCATTGGTTGAACTACACAAAAAATGGTTTTAGAAACAATTTTCACTCCAAAATTAGTAAAAACAATAGTATTGTAAAGCATACTCCAATAATCTTCGTTATATTTACAGCTTTTAAAAATAATGCTTTACAGTGTATATTGTAAATCATTACCATTTCCCATATATCAACATCAGCCTATCCTGCTGATTTGGCAATTCAAATGTAGCTGTTTTTGTTATGCCAATGAATCACATTGAAACAGATAGAGAGGGAGGAGACAAAGAAGGAGAGTTGTGGTGAGGAAGTCTGAGAGAAGGAGGGAGGGAGGAAGAATGCTATGATGTCACACTGTAGTGCACTCAAATACAAAAGCAGCCGAGAGAAAGACACACACTCACACACTCACTCACACACACGCTGCTGCCTGTTTCACTAACACAACTCCACAGCACACTTCTCCAGCTCTGAATGTGAGTACTAGTTCACTTTTCTCTCTCTCAGCTCACTTCATCAGCACTCAGCAGTCTCTTTGTCCTCATCTTTACAGCTTTTTCATTCTCTCTTTCTCTGAATCTCTCTGTATCCTCTCTCTCTCTCTCTCTCTCATGTGCTGAACAACTGAGACTGTTTTGGTTAGAGTTACAGCTCCTGATCTATCTAACGGCTGCTTCCTCTCCTGCTTTGTTTCTTATAGTTGCTCTTTTGCCAACTTCCAGAGTCTTTTGTGCTGTGAGTCTTTGTGTAAATGTCTCAGTCCCTGGCTGTCTCTGTTGTCCATCCTTAACATACCCAAATTCAAAGTCTTCTCTGAGTGCATCATCACAGTTTTAGCATGTTATTTCAGCTGCATTTGAACTAGTTTTATGCTTAGGTTGTTAGTTTTGCCTGAGTAAACTCAGTTGTTGCATTTGTCCCCTATCACTCTAATTGAAAACCACAGAATCGTTTATGAATTTATTGCTTCTTTGTTTGCTTTGAAAGGCTTTGTTAGTTGTGTGGTGAAGAAATATGTCTGACCTGGTGCATGATTGTTTTGAATAGAAAGGCTCTTTGTTTGAGAAATGCTAGTGGAGTAGGATTAATTTTCTGGCAGAGAGAAATAAAGAAAAAGAGAGAGTTAGGAACTGAAATGCTGAAGTAATCTGTGTAAACAGCAACAGGGATGAAGCTACTGAATGAGAAACAACTAAATAAAGTGTATGTCGGAGAGAAATATAGATGCTCATTTAGCCAAAGTCAACAGAGAGAGGAAAATCACACACAGAGCTCTGGAATAAAACAGACTGCTATTGTCAACCCAACTGAACAGCAGTCTGGATCAAACCATAAAACATCAAAACTTCCAGCTGCTCAGAGGAACGTTTGTCCCAACAGTCTCCTTTAACCTCTACGGGAGAGACAATCACAATGAGAATCACTGTAATATAACAACTGCTTCTTCTAGACAGCAATGAGAGTGTGATTTTCTCCTTAAAAGCTTCAGATAAGATCTCAACAGTATCTCAAACTGTACTTCTTACTTGAATCAGTGTTCAAAAGTATCTCCATAGGGTTCAGTTCAACTACTGAAATATGTCATCTGGAAAAAAAAGAGAATTTTTCGCTTCATGCATTCATTTTATACTTGAATGGGTTCACAGCTCAGTTATGAAGTTCATAAACAGACATTATATCACAACACTCATTGACTTCTGTTTGTCCAAAAAAATGGCAAATATATTAAAAAGACTTGGTCTTTAAGACAAAAATGTTTAGTTGGTGTAACTTTAGAGAAAATGAGACAAGGTATCATTAAAAGGCAAAAATTCTTGAAAAAATAAGTGAACACTGTATAAACACTGAATCAGTTTTAAAAAAAAGTTAAAATGCTATTAACATTTATGTGAAAACCAAACACGTATTTATAGCGTATTACATATTTTGGCTTTTTTATGAATAGGCACAGTCAGACAAGTTTTTACACATGTACTGTATATGATAAATTTAAAATTATTGTTAAATCATCAATACCAAGAAATTGTCTTAGGGTTACATATACATATATATATATATATATATATGCATGTGTGTGTGTGTGTGTGTGTGTTTATGAATTTCTTCCTAAGATAGTCCACAAAGAAAAACAAAATCTAAAAGCTTCATTAAGCCTCCTGAAACAACAATAAAACGTCTCTGCTCTCTTCAGAAAGAGGAAATTGGAGTGGGATGCTTTGTTGTTTTACGAGTGAAATCAGGATTAATTAATGCAGAGATATAAAGGAGTCGCCCATAAAGAGGGGCTGCACAAAAACGGCAACAGATGCTTAAATGGATCTTTCTTTTTTTTCACCTCCTCCCATTTCTCTCTCTCTTTCAGACTGGAATCACATGGCCAGAGTGTGGGACAGGAACGAACTCAACAGCAGGATCTAAAATGCCAATCTCTGGAAGATAGAGGAAGCTTTTGTTTGAGGAAAGGACGATAAGAATTCCAAAAAAGGAGCTGCACTCTTCAGAGAACATTTTTGTATACCAGCACACTTGTTCAAAAGCCCACAATACTCAAACAGACACAACATGCTGCAGCAAATCCTAGCTGACATGTACATCGACCCTGATGTACTAGAGGCTTTGAACGAGGAACAGAAGAAGATCCTGTTCTTCAAAATGAGAGAGGAACAAGTCAGGCGCTGGAAGGAGCGGGAAGAGAAGGAGGGCAAGGAGGGGATAAAAAAAGAAAAGCACCGGCAAAAGAAAGGTATGAACTCACACCCTTTCTAAAAATACTGCCACGTCTGTCATTCTGTAAGCATCAACAGGAGACAAAAATTATTTACAGAGCAGTCAAATGCTTTTGTGTGTCTCTTGACACGCCAGTGTTTTTGCACATTCTTAAGTGTGGGACATCATAATTGAACCTGACAGGCCCATTCGGTATAAACTGAGCACATTTTTACTTTTTGTTCCCGATGACGCATTTCAATAGTTGAATTGAGCCCAATGGAGAAACTTTTGAATAGTGATTGTCAGGTACATTCACACAGACGCCGTGCTGAATATAGTTCAGTTCTGTTATAAAAGAGAAAAATTGTGTTCACACACACTTCAGCTATTAAAGAGTGTGACAATCATTTAATATAAAAGAAATAACTACCAGTTTTAAAAAACACGTTTTTTTCTTTATATATATATATATATATATATATATATATATATATATATAAGTTACCATTTACTTCCTTAAGGCTCTGGCAATAATATTGAAAATTTAATTTCAGCTAATGTAGAGACTAATTTACATAAATGGAGATGAAAAGAATGACAACGATTTACACTACACTTGAACATTTTGGGGTCAGTATAAGATTTTTTTCTCTTATGCTCAAAGAGGCTTCATGGATTTGATTTAAAAATATAGTAAAAACTGATGAATTTGTTAATGCTGAATTTTCAGCATCATTACTCCAGTCTGCAGAGTCACATGATCCTTCAGAAATCATTCTAATATGCTGATTTCCAGCTTAAGAAACATTTCTTATTGTAAATGCTGAAAACGGTTGTGCTGCTAAACATATTTTGTGGAAAGATTATATAATGAAAATAAAGTTCAAAAGAGCAATGTTTACTTGGTGTAACATTGTCTCATTATACATACCTTTACTGTCACTGAATATTAATATCTTTCAAAAACAAAATGTGACTGACCACAAAATTTAAACTGTAGTGTAATTCACATACTGTCAGTTATTTCACTGACACATTTAGAGCCTGATTAAGTAAATTCACCCCTTGCCGTGTGAACATAGCCAATCAGAGAATGATTCACTTTTATTGAATGTCTGTGCAGATCCACGTTACAAGGAACCCAAAATAAATCTTTTTACCACGCCCTCACTGATGTAACAAGGAAATCAATACCTGTGTGAAATGTTCTAACGTCATTTCAAGGTGAACACATATTTTTAAGGCCAAAGGTAATTAAGTAACCTGAAAGAGCGAAAGAGTCACATAACAATACCGCAGAGACACGCTACAGCTGCAAGGGCAAAACCAGAGCCAAATTCCAGCTTTTCAACACTGGCCTTGCAACACACACAATACTCACATGCAAATCACCTTGCAGTAGATTACTGTTTATCTCCATAGCATCAGCATTTGTATGGAGTTGAGGCTTGTTTGGGATCTAACCCCTGTAATGCCGTAGGGGCCCTGCCGCTGTAAATTCCTCTAAACATTTCAGGGCTTTCTTACACTAATGCCTGAGGATGTGCTTTGCCAGAGATTTGGGCATGGAATGTTCTCAGGAAACACAACATGCAAAAACAAAGCAAACATAAAAGAGCCATTTTTGGTTGCCCAAAGAACCTTTCAGTGAACAGTTCTTAAAAGAAACATTTTTTCCTTGGTATGAAAAGCATTTTAAATATCTAAAAACATTTTGTGGAATTAAAAGGTTGCCTTGATTTTAAAGGTTCTTCATGGAAGCATCAATGACTTTATTTTTAAATGAAAATTATGAAAACTTATTCACCCTCAGGCCATCCAAGATGTAGATGAGTTAGTTTCTTCATCAGAACAGATTTGGAGAAATTTAGCATTACATCACTTGCTCTGCAGTGAATGGGTGCCGTCAGAAAGAGAGTTCAAACAGCTGATAAAAACATCACCATAATCCACATGACTCCAGTCCATCAATTAACATCTTTGAAGCGAAAAGCTGCATGTTTTCATCATTAAGATGTTTTTAACTTTAATTAGTTGCTTCTGGTTACATCAACAGTCCTCTATCCATAATATTGCTTTCTCCAGTGAAAAAGCATATCTCATTTGAATCAGAAGAAAAATCTGCACAGACCAGGCAGTGTTTACAACTGAAAACAGTCCAAAACGGTTGTAAACATAAAGGCCTATGTGAATTTTGATGTGAGAAGACAGATAGACTTTTCCTACTGAAGAAAGCATTATTATGAATTATGAACTATTTTGGCCAGTAGCAATGGGTAAAAGTTAAAACGCCTTAATGATGGATTTGTTTCTTACAAACACGCAGCTTTTCACTTCACAAGAAGTTAATTGATGGACTGGAGTCACGTGGATTATTTATGATTATTGTGATGTTTTTATCAACTCTAATTCTGACTAAGCAAGTGATGCAATGTTAAATTTCTTCAAATCTGTTCCAAAGAAACAAACTCATCTATGCAGTACCTTGGATAGCCTAAAGGCAAGTACATTTTGGGTGAACTATTCCTTAAAAAATGAAAGCTCTTTAGAGAATAGAAGAAAAAACAACAACCCAATAGTGTGGTTTGCAAATGCTCGTAACATGTTCCCTGACTGCGAAAAAACATTCAGTTCATGTGATGATGACGATGGAATCCAACCGAACAGGAATTGACGTTTACAACAGCATTTGCTCAAGGACACAAATGTTCTTGTAAGTGTTCCTATCAATAGTGCTGGTATTCTCCCCCGGCTTCTGTTTCTCATCAAAAAAGCGTCAAGTCACATGAGCCACATGTAACACAGGGCCTTTGTGAAGTATGTTTAGCTGCTGCACAAACGAGAGAAAAGAGAGCTGCTGTGTCACAGTCATGCAGTTTGACTCTTATTCATTTACTTCAGTTTGACACGAACACAGTCAAATCTCTTTTGATTTTCTCTCCACGGACACACAACTGACAGGGTTCACAGCTCATGTCAATGACAGCATTGTGAAGCGCAGCTGTGTCCGTCTTTCTCTCGCTCAGCACTTTGTGGCCAGTTTCAGTTGCCTCAGCTGATACTGTGTGTCAGCTCTGCGTCAGGGGCAGTCGAGATAAATACTGTTGAAGTTTCTGTTGGCAGTTCTGTTTGTACACAGGCAAACAAAACTATGAGCTACCGCTGGAACTTTGTACCCGAGACTCTTTTGCTACCCACTGGAAAGAAAAATCACCAATGAGATGTCTGTAATATGTCACTTGTTTCTCTCTGACAGCAATCCGATTAAATAGACAGCAAATGGAGACTTCGAGGTGTGGTCAGACTAGACATAAACCTGGGGAATTACTATAGACACCGTCGACGAATATGAGCAACAGGATGTGATGTCACAACTCACTGTCTTTGTAGCATGACCCATCCTACTTTTCCCGGATGTGTCCTCTAAAGGTGCAAATCATTTAGTAGCGCACATTAATCCAGCAAATCCTCAGCCAAAGGAATGAGTCTGTGAGCTAAACCGACTAAATTAAACACTTGACAATAAGTCCTGGTAACATTTGTTAAGGTGTTATGAACTAACAATGAACAACATTTTTGACATTTAACCAGTTGCATAAATATTATATCTGCATTAATGATTCCGAATGCATTTTTAATGTAAATAACATAGGCTAACATTCCTCCTTTTCTTTTTAAAGCACAACATTGTATCCCTAGTTTTTGATACATAATGGATTATATAAAATATCAACATTTACAATCTACACTACTGACAAATTAAAGCATGCAGCTTGTCTTAAACTTGCTTACATTCTTTAAAGTCAAAAATCTCAACATGAACTCATCTCTTATCAAAATCCAAATAAGACTATATAAATAATCTGACTTGTTAACCGCATCTTCATAGCTCTACACAAGAGGTTCCAAACATTTTCAAGGCACTGTCCACAACAACAGTTAAAGACCTACAACCCTTTACAGCTGTTCATGATTTACTGGATAAATATTCAGGATAAAGATTTAAAAAATATATATTTTTATTCACAATATCTACCTGGTATATCTGAACTATTTTGTAGAGCTTGGCATACAGAAAATGTGTGTTCATGAAATGTATCTAAATTCTCATGGAATTGTAGGATTTTATTCATTTACAAGGCTGTTCCAGATGTAGAAATCACACTTTTATAATTAGGCTTCCTTATACATCCTGGTTTTTCCTCAAGAGAAAACAGATTCTTGATAAGAATACTATTAGAAGTTTGCTGAGGGCCCCTGGTTGAGAACCGCTGGCCTGTTCTCTTAAATGTATGTCAACAATCGTCCCATTTGTGCTTATTTTAAGAAGTTTAAATGGATAGTTCACCCAAAAATTTAAATTCTGGATTGGAACAACATGAGGGTGAGTTAATGATGGCAGAATTTTAATTTTGGGTGAACTGTACCTTTAAGGAGTAACAAGGAGCGACATCCAAGCTATAAAACTCTCCTATGGGATGGTATGAACACAGATTTTTGCAGGCTTGTTGTCTTTTATTTGTAGTTTTATTACATAAAAGGAGGGAGAAGCTCAACCATTGATAAGTTGCGTTCCTATATAGGCTACAAGGTGTAGCTCTAATCTCGCTGCTCAAGTTGGGTCATAACGCTTTAAGAAACACTCCTCAAAAAACACATCCATCACCATGCAGTTACATCACCTTTCAAACACACACACCATGTCTTAAGCAGCATATGTGGGTGAACCATGTGACCTTGGCAACAAGCACTACACAAACACACACAGATCTAACCATTAGTGCGAAAAAAAATACCCAATAAAGATGTGTGCCAGTTTTATATTATGTAACTTTGTAGTTTCAGAAACACATACTGAACATTTCTGAGATTTCTAACAGAAACCCTAAATTCATTCCTGCATGGAAATGAAGCCATTTGATCTGCCTCGCTCTTAGTCGTTGCGTGGCTTCTGTCGACCTGGAGAACCGGTTCTTTACCTAACCTTTTTTGCTGGAACTGAGGGGTGTTAGGTTTTCCCTTACGTGCAAGAAAAGAATAAAGAACAGATCAACCCCTGCTGGAACAAACGCTTTCACGCTGGGAAATTCTTGACATTTTTTCCATAATTCCCACTGTGATATTCATGGCATTATGATGTACTTTTAGATTATTTAGCTGAGGTGAACTGCAATCCCCTACAATCCGCACAAGGATCCTCTTTGTCGCTTCTTATGTAAGCACCACATATCAGTTGATCACACTTCATTTCATGCCTTCAAACATTTGGTGTAATCTGAGAAGGTTAAATCACACTGAAATAATGATGAGGTTGACTGGGAAGGATTCACAGCTTTTGTGGGTCGGTGTAAGTATCTGTAAGGTGATAATACAAGCCTGATGAACGCTGGCATTGACATCTAGACACTGAATGACATTTACACACTTCTAAACCAGAGCAGGCGACCTACAGTATGCAGGATCAATTTCACTCAATGTCACAGCGCCATCTCTTTGTGAACAGGACACATTGCAGAGCGTAATATTGGAAATCAAGGGTTCAGGGTTTGGCTGGTTTACATCTTAAAGAGGTCTGTAACCAAAATAATATGCGGCAGAATACAATTTTAAAAGGCTGTCAATGGAGAAATATGCTTTATGCCAAACTGTCAAACCTCAACCCCTTGGGTTGAGTAAAGAAAATTTAAATAACAAGAAATTACAGACTATTAAACTTCAAAAATACCCATATCTTTGTTCAGAAAGCAAGTAAAAGGACTAATCGTGAGCTGTTGCATTTGTTGTGCCTCTTTGTCTTTGTAGCTTAATTGTTTCTGTGTTGCTCATTTATTTATTGTTTCTCAGATATTGATTTTCTTGCCATGTTTATTGTTTTGTCCTCAGGCCCTTGTAAAAATGTGAGCTGGTTGCTGGGCAGTGACGGTGACGTGCATGTGTGTATTATCGGAGAATCAGATGAGCTCAAATCTCCAAAACTCATCCTGTCCGAGCTGAGAAACAAGACAGCGGCCAACCCTAATACTATCAACAGGTACAACACCCTCAATAATAGGTAGAAATACATGGAAACACTTTAATATAGGGACCAATTCTCACTATTAACTAATTGCTTATTAGCATGCCTATTATTAACATATTGGCTGTATATTAGTGCTTATAAAGCACATATTTTGCCTGACCATATTCTACATCCTTGGACCTCAGAGCTAAATGTGTTTTTCTTTGTTCACAGATCAAAAGCAGAACTTGTAAATAGCAACCTGACCAAACCCAGCAGAGCACAACAAACCAGCACAGAACCGGGGATCCAGCTACTGCTCAAGGTGTGTGGGGGTACTAAATAATGTCTTAATCAAATTTAAAGAAAGAAAGAAAGAAGGTTAGTTGGGGTACTGTTAGAGCACTGCTTCCGGTTCTGCTTCAGAAATAATGTTGTATTAGACATGAAGTGGCAACCCAGCACAGTTCCAAACTATCACACAAAAATGTATTTAATTTTTTTAATTAAATTAAAATGGCTATGAAGGCACATAGGCCCAAGAAAAAGATTTTACATTAATTAATTTAGCAGATGTTTTTAACTAAAGCAAATTACAAATGAGGAATACAACCAGCAATTCATCTTAAGGAGGCATAGGCTGAATAGTAAGAACTTTGTGAATCATATTTGTCTTTTACCTTTGGTGTTTTTTATTTTTCAGGATAAGGCAATGTCACATTCTGCATGTTGGTATATAATATGACTCACTTCTATAAATTTACAGTACATATCATTTGTGTGACCAATCAGAGCATGAGATGAGATTCACAAGGTTGGAGGATAAAAAATATCATTAGCTTGGTATAAAAACAGACCTCAATGGGATGTCCACTATGATAGAACGTGTGCGTGTGTGCGCATGTGTTTAAATGAGTGTGCTTTCATGTGATTTGACATATGAATGTGCATATGTGTGAGAGGATGCACATGTGTGTGTGTGTGTGTGATTTAATAATAAGAGCAGCAATAATAATAAAACGATGGGTGTGTGTAGTTGGACAGGCCAGGCTCCCCTGAGCAGATGGTTTAGAGCCTGGGCAGAGAATTAAACGGTATCAGATGGCATCAGTGCCACGTTGCCAGAGGGAATACACACATGCAAAACACACACACACTTCCATCTCTCTTTGTGTCTCTGAATTTGTCAACTCCGATTTTATAAGTGTTTACAAATGAGTTTCATTCAATCTGCCACAGAAACCAGAGGAGCTCAGCGATTCTACGACAGTCTCAGATGAGTCCAAGCAGGACAGCGGTTCTGATCAGTCAGCTGACGACACCAGGGGCCAAACAGATGACTCCGATTCGGGCAGCGCGGAGGAGGACACGGGCCTTTACAGATCACATATGAGCAACACAGAGATGACAGAGACAACAGTAGCAGACAGACTCAGAGAGCTTCAACTGCACAGAGCAATGAAAGAGCAGCTGTCAATCAACATCAAGACACACCCACTGGACACACCCACACCAGACAAGAGCACAGAAGAAGAGTCTGAATTAATCCCAGGTATTCTTTCAACAATATACTACAAAAACACCACAGAACAAGAAACACAGAGAAACACAAAACTATTATCAACATTTATCTTACTTAACATTTATTAATAATTACTATTCATTTTGTCTGTTTATCTATTCATTCAGTTTTTAGCCTCTTTTTTTCTTTTGTTTAAACATGTCTAAAGTTTGTCATTTTGCCGTTTTCTAGCAATGAACATTGGTTAAACATCAAAATAAAATAAAAACACAATTTTTAAAATTAAAACTAATATATGTAATATTTTTGTTTACACACATAATATTATATATTCATATTTATATACACAAATATAATTATATTATATAAATACTATTATATAAATATAATATTACTTAACATTATTTACTAATATATTGTAAGAAGGGTAAGAGCACAGTAGCATCTGAAATAATGAAATAAGGTATTCTTTCAACAACATACTATAAAACATCACAGAACAAAAAAAGCACAACACAAGATAATCAACATTTACTTCATATAACATTTATTGTACAATTTATATTCATATATTTTTATATATTATATTAAATACATCTTATATTGTTTAATATTATTTCATAATATATTGTTTAATAATATATTTATAATTAAATATATAAATATTAAGCATTTGATATTATAACTATAACAACTATTTAACATTTGCCCTACATAATAGACAAATTGTCCAACATAAGACAAATATCAGATAATAAATGACCTCAAATACATTTATTTTCAACATTAAAAACTATTTATAAAATAATAATATATTTTTTAATTTATAAAATAAATAACTTTGTGTATGTGTGTATAGTATTTATTTAGTGTGCGTGTGTGTGTGTGTAGTATTTCCTTAATTTTGATTAAAACATGTTTCTTAATAATAAAAAGTAACAGATAAAAAAAAAAAATCTCTCGTTTATAAAATTTTGGAAAGGTACATTCATGTTGTTGTCAATGTAAATTGACAGCAAGCGCCATCTAGTGGACTAGTGTCATTAGCACAGGCAACACACAGCACGCCAGGCCTGCGAGCGCCTCCTACAGGACACACCAGTCACAGCAACACTTTCCTTTGTTTACCAGCTGCGGCTAACATTTTTAAAAACAAGGAACTTTGCGCTGCTCTTTGCGTACTAAAACGCTGCACTGCCTTCAGACCTACACACCAACTACAATCAAACTTATTTGGAAACAGAAAACAAATACGAGCTCAGAGGATTCAAACATACTAACGCACCTGTACCTGACTGTCAGCTTGGGATGGCAGATGTTGCTCAGGTGTTGTTTGGGTCGTCACCTCACATAATGTTGTACATACATGTTAATTTATTTAATGCTAAAGTGGATAAATGATTTACGTGTGGGTCATCGTGTGTGTGTGTGTGTGTGTGTGTGGACACGCGCGCATATGTGTGCGCTGGAGCGGGAATTTGCGCTGATCCCACGTTTCCATGGCGACAGCATAACGCAGTCAGGGGGTCACGGCTGCAGGGAATGGCCAGAGAAGCATCAACAGGAACTGCGGCTCAACTCCTGCGAGAGAAATAGAGAGAGACGTGACAAAACTAGATTGCTCCCATTATAATCAACACAGCTGTCCAGTAGGAACCACATGAACGATCTGGTTTTGTCACATGGTGTTGCTTGCGTCACCATCGCGACAAGTTGTCGACGTCATATCATTTTTTCTTTATTGTTGAAGTGATCTTCAGCAACAAATCATTAATTTAAAACGAGAGCAGGAGATATATATCAACAGCAACCGTTTACTATATATATATATATATATATATATATATATATATATATATATATATATATATATATTCAGGCTTAAAACTATAGGCTATATTCGGATTTTATATAATATGAATGGATTTTTTTATTATTATTATTATTATTAATTAATTGCTTTAAATTTCACAAAATTTGACAGTCAGTTTATATTACATTTTACAAAGACAGATTATTGTTTTAGTCAAACTGAACTTAAACCTTTATGTGTCAGTGTCCCAAAAATGTCTTTGTGTGCATTGTATTGTCAGTGTTTATTGCTGATGACTTTTCCATGTTGCACCTGGTTGGACATTTTCAGTCATTATAATGGGAACAGTCTTGAGTTGCCGTGCCGTTGCTTGCAACTTGGATATAGAGGTTGCGTCACGTGAATACAAGGGAAAAACTGCAAGTAGAGGGCATAGTAAAGACCCCCGCATCAGTGCGGAAGGAAAAAAGTGATGGCAGAGAGTCGGTCTCACAGGAAAAGCGTGAAGGGGCGGAACTCCAGGCTTAGACCCCTCAGGGAGAGTCTAAAAATACAGTTCTCCCCTGGCCTCTCCTCTGAGTCTCACTCTCCACAGCATCTGTCTCTGAAGTCACCCACGGTCCCCACAAGCGTCCTCCCCCGTCTCTCTGTCTCGTTTCTACCCCCCATTCCCCCTTTTACCTCAATCACCCCTTCACCTATTCCCTGACCACCTGTCTCACCCCGTTTAACACATTCAAATTGAGTCATCACTCCCGTAGCCTTTACCCTCTACCTCACTCTCCTGTTATTTGTACTCTCTTCGTCCTTTACTTTCTTCCTCTCACTTTTTTCTCTTCTGCCTGCTGTCGCTCTCCTTACTTCTCCCTCTTGTGACCTCTAGACCTGCCTTGAGTGGGTGGAAAGGAGGATCGAGAGAGAGAGAGAGAGGCAGGCAGAGAGAGAGAGACAGCTGTGGATGTATTATAATCCCCGGCGGGCTTGTGTCAGGGGTCTAACAGCTTTTTAAAGTCAGCAGTGATTTACAGACAGTCAAAGTCTCGTAATCACGAATTTCTGCTTGATTATTTCCTTAGTCTTGACCTCTCGTGAGGTCATCGTGGCTCTAAACCAAAACCCAGTGAGCTGACTACATAAGCAGAATTTTAAGGCATCGTAGGCGCGCTCCAGGCACAAAGGCCATTTCATATGGTATGCAGCATTATTATGGCAGCATCTAATGTATTTTTCACAAAGAAGGCAATTCCATAAAGAATTGTGACAAGCTCAATGGGAAAAAATAAATAAATAAAAATTCCAAAATGGCATTAATGAATGAATGAATCAATAAATAAATAAAATATATAGGTAAATATATATAAAAATTTAAATGTATGTAAATGATTTAATACAATTATTTAAAAAAATAATTACATCGTAAAGTGTTTACAATATAATTTTTACAATATAATTTCTAAATGTAAATAGTGCATATTATTTATACAGAATAGTTCAATCTAACAGACATTATATATAAAGTTTATATAAGTTATATAAGTATATATATATATATATATATATATATATATATATATATATATATATATATATATATATATATATATATATATATATATATATATATATATATATATATATATATATATATATTTGCAAAACCTAGTCCAAAAAAAAATAATTAAAAACAACAACTGCAGTTTCATTGAGATTAATTGGAATTCACAATGAAAAAACATGATTTTTGAGAATTGTTAAAAAACGAAGTTATCTGTTTTTGCAAATGAACTATTCATATATAAAATTCATATATATAGAAAAGACCTTATATATATATATATATATATATTATTTATAATTTTAACAGAGTATCATGTTAGCTTAGCAACATGCTAACATTGTATGCTGCCAATAGACAGCAAAACAACTCACTAGGTTTTGTTTCCATGTCTAATCTAACAATCTTTCTTCTGCTCTTTCTCTCTAAAGGAGTGATGAAAGATAAGGATAGCGGTCTGACATACGGCGGTCGTGTGGCTCAGCTCAGGAAGAACTTCAACACCAGTAATGCTCCATGTGTCAAACCACCGATCCCCTGCAAGCCCGCTCACCTACTGGCCTCCCCCTCTGTCAGATAAACACAACACTGCCACGCTGCACACCTGAAAAGCATCCTAGTGTATCCAAAAACCTGCAAAATGAACTATAAACATAGACTTGTACATACCTGAGCGTGTGAGCAGATCCAGGTGTGGACGTAGCTGGAGACGGACGTTGTACGGAAATCAAACACTACTTATGACCCAGCTCGAGCCATCACTCTTTTCACACTGTTTACAGAGGAACGTGAGGAGGAAAGGACTCAAAGATTTGTTCTACTGCCTTATATAGTTTATTTTTTTGTTTTGTTTTTTATATAAACTTTGTTTCCTTAAGGGGAGAATGACCAAAGTTATTGTTTAATGTTTTTATAGATAATGGCTCATCTTTTTTTGTCTGGTTGTAAATAACGGTGTCATATTGTATTAAATAAAACAACTGGTTTTAACTGGTTTTGCGAGCTGAATGCTAATGTAACTAGGAATGCTGTTCCAGGCCCTCCAATGTCTAGATAGATAGATGATTGGGTGGAATGGATGGATGGATGGATGGATGGACGAATAGATGTAAAATATATTTCCATATTATCGCCACATGTTTGGTAACTCAGCGGCATCTGGTTCATGATGGAGACAGTCCATCATTCCAGACTGTGAAACAGCAGCTGGGATAGTTATCATCTGTGCGTCCGACCGGTCGAGACAGACGGCAATGCCGGGCCGTCATGCTGACCCTCTCGTCTCAAATGAGCTCATGCAGCTGAGTTACTGACCTCTCCCTTATCTCCCTCCATTCCGTGCTTCCTCTGAAGGATCGGGGTGGAAAAAAAGAGACATGGAGCCTGGAGGTGCATAGAAATAGAGAGAGCATAGATACAGAGGAACAAAATGGAAAGAAGGACATAGGGAGATGGGGGGAAGGTATACATGATCTGAAGGGGATGGGTCACTCAATCTCATAAAATTTAGTTGATTTGCAGGTGATTTTTCTTTAAGATGGTATTAAAGTAACACCAGTACTGACTGAATCCTTCTGTTGAAGCTGTGGCCTCATGGTTATAGCACAGATGCTTAAGTGGTAGCCACATATATCTTTCAGTTTAACAAAATTCTCATTACATGTATATAGTAATATATAAGTAATGTATATGACCATAACCATATTCAATTAGTATGATAGCAATTCCAATATCAAAAGTTTGTATATACACACATCAACGTAATTCAAATTTGACACTATTTACTTTTTAATATTTGTCTTCCAATTCAACACAATTTTACATTCTTTTCAGATATAACTATAAACATATTTGGTTATAATGTTATTTTATATGTTTTGAGAAAAAAAAAAAAAAAATTACATTGACTTTTTACAAAGACTTTTTAAAGGGTTAGTTCACCCAAAAATGAAAATTAGCCCATGTTTTACTCACCCTCAAAGCATCCTAGGTGTATAGGACTTTCTTCTCTCAGACGAATCCAATCGGAGTTATATTAAAAAAAATTCCTGACTCTTCCAAGCGTTAGAATGGCAGTAGGCGGGTGTTTTTATTCAACAGTCCAAAAGTAGTCAAGTAAAGCGCACATATCCGTAATATAACATGCATCACACGGCTCCGGGGGGTGAATAAAGGCAGAAGCGCGACAGAGAGAGAACAAAACAAAACACCGGACACGAATTAGAAGCACAAAACGAGGATTTGTAAAGAAAAATGTAGGATTTCGATATAAGCCAAGAAAAGACTGGTTTTCCTTTGCTAAAGTAGGCTACTTTGCTTCCTTTGCTCCTGTAAACAAACTCGCGAGACTATCATATCTCACAGGCGCGTGTGCGACGCATAAGTCCTTCATCATCCACCAGATTGTTTATAACATGTTAAATATGGATATTTTTCTTACAAAAACACATCGATTTGCTACAGGAGGCCTTTATTCACCCCCCGGAGCCGTGTGAGACACATTTTATTACGGATGTGTGCGCTTTATTTGACTACTTTTGTACGGTTGAACAAAAACACCCGCCTACTCCGATTCTAACGCTTGGAAGAGCCAGGATAATTTTAACTCTGATTAGATTCATCTGAAAGAAGAAATTCATATACAGCTAGGATGCTTTGAGGGTGAGTAAAACATGGGCTAATTTTCATTTTTGGGTGAACTAACCCTCCAAGTTGTTTAAAAAATAAAAATAAAAATAAAAATAAATAAATATATATATATATATATATATATATATATATATATATATATATATATATATATATATATATATATATATATATTCTTTTGAAGTTTCTATTCATCAAAAAAAAAAAATCCTGAAAAGTATTATTTTAATGGCTGCTGAAAATCTAGCTTTTCCATCAACACATTACATTTTAAAATATATTCAAATAGAAAAAAAAGGTTTCTTAAAATTGCACCCTTTGTGAGCATAAATAACTTCTTCTCAAAGCATTTAAAAAATATAAATAAATATATGGGGCTGTTCTACTGATGAACGTTCTAAGGTGTGCAATTATTTTCAAGTTAAAGTATTTCTACTAAAGTATTTCTAGGCAAGTCTAGACCGCATTAGATGTTATTTCAAAGGTCCTTACAGCCTACAACAGCAAAAGAGACAAAACCCACAATGACACCGACCAAGCAAATAAATAAAAAAGAAAAGCACCTACTCTATCTCCTGATCTCTCCCACTCAAACACACAGTACAGCACACAAACGTGTTGTCAGTGCTGCTCTGACGATTTTATCTGTAAAATAGTTTAGCAACTTAAAAGCTACATGCCATTTCTCACTAACAAAGTAATAACAGCACTGTTCTTGAAGCAGATTAATTTAAAGTTTTGTTATTACTGCTCTTAGACCCTGCTGCCAAACACTGTAGAGAGACGCACAGACTCCTCAATGTCTCTCTCTATCACTGTATTAGTCTGCATTTATCAATGGCTCAAGCATGGACGGAACTTGACGATTGAAAGATTTTACTAAATATTTGTTAATAATGTTTTCAACTCAAAAGTAAATATGCACATAATGTAGTTACTTTAACATATATTAAATTGTTTTTTAGTATATAAATTAATAAATAAAACTTAATGGCTTCCCTAGTCTCATTTGTGTAAGAAGTTTTCGCCAGATGAATCTGCATTTTGGCGGATAATAGCCTGTTATATGCTGCTTTCCTGTTGCATGACGTACATGGATATTTACCTTTTTTGTTTTTTTTACAACATATGATATTTTATTAACAAAGAAAATTCTGAGCTCGGAGCCCTCCCTTCGGACAGCACATCAAATACGCATAAACCTTACTCTATTTATTATATGTAAGGTGTGAACTCGTGAAACAACAACTGGAGAGGAATCTGGACATGACCAAAATAAAGTCAGATGAAGGTGCCGATGCTTGACGTCTCCAGACCCGGACAATCTCATAAAGGTGATCCGCAGGACGCTCCATTGTAGCAGCTCAGTGTTTTACATTTATATTAGGAAAAGGACCATTTGCATCCAAATCTAATTTAATGCACACAGAACAGAACCTAGAAATAGATTTAAGAATATAAAGTGCTTAATTGGCCATTTTCAGTAAGATTTAACGTTACCAAATGTGTTTGCATGCCTGATTCTGTGCATTTAACTTGAATCATGTACCAACAGATTGTTTAAAAGCACTGTAATTCACTCGTTGATTTGCTTAAAATCTACTTTGCGATTCTGTTGACAAACATGTTTATAGTGCATTCTATTCAACGTGTTTATTGCTATAGCGCAGCAAAAATAGACTGCACAGCCAGAGATTATCTTACTATAGGGAGATGAGAGGGTCTGTGTTACTTACTATTAGAGAAAGCGTGACGGCTAACTTGGATCATGTGTGCCTTAATAACCAATCACATTAAAGCCTTGACGTCACTGAATTTCAGTCAGAGTTGTACGACACTCAGTCGCCGTTTATGGATACCATAGGAATGAATCAAAGCCACTAGAAGGCAAGCCTGCAACCATTTTAAAAGAGAAGTCTCTGACTTTTTGCGACAGATGGGATTCAGCTTATACGACACTTCTCATTCATTCCTACGGTATCCGTAAACGGCGATTTAGTGTTGCACAACTTCAATGAAATTCAATGCTTCAATTCAAGGCTGTACTGTGATTGGTAAATAAGGCACACGTGATCCAAGTTGACAGTTACGCTTTCTCCAATAGTAAGTAATACAGACCCTATCATCTCCCAATGGTAAGACAATCTCTGGAATGAATGAGAAGTGCTGTAAGCTGAATCCCACCTGTCACAAAAAGTCAGTGACTTCTCATATAAAACAGCATTTTGTTCGTGGTAAACTTTAAAAATAGTTAAATCCAAAAGTATTGTTTAGTGTAAAACATGCTGAAGATTAGCCAATAGGCTATCGATTCATTACATGAAAAGCTGTTTCCTCTAAAAAGCTGTTTATTCAGGGTAGTGAAGCCTCTCCTCCATTGACATCCATTCAAAACAACTGCCCCTGGGTCTCCTTTCCCACTGCCAAAGCGGAAGCATTAGCATTAGCTGTTATGCTTTTTTGGCTAAAGGTTGCATTCTTGCCTTCTAATGGCTTTGTCGCAGCCTTTACAAGTAGTGGGCCTTTGTGTGCAGTGTATCTGGTTACCATGACAATTTTGCGTAAATTTGTACGTTTACTACAGAAATGCTAAAATGTAGGGTAAACATACCTATTAAGCTCAAGTACCCATTAAGCACACTTCCATTTTTGAGATCAGATTATAAAAAGAAAAAAATAATTTATTATCCTACTTGATGTCTTAACCAATTGATATGTTTGTTACTATATACCTCCTATAATTTCAAGTCAATCAGATCATTGCACACTGAGATATGAGTCTCCATGTGTTCACACTGTATGGCAGCCATTTTGAAAGCTGTCTAAAAACTTTCACCAAAAGAGGAGCCCCTTAAATGTGCATTTTTTAGATGTTTAAGCTTCTATTTTAGGTAAATTTCACTACTTATTGTAAAATTAAGAGATTAATGTTCAGACTTTTGCATATTATAACCTGGAACTTGGATGTGGGAAATAATTACATTAGATCCAAAAGATAGTTTAGCAACATAGCGCAGATGCTACAGAACACAGTTAGCTGACTAGCTGTATAAGATTGTGTGCTACGCTAACATATTACGTCACAGGCATTACTGGCTTGTACTTTTACATCCATAATATTATAAAATGACAGTTTATTGCTGGTCTGTCATTTTACAGTGCTGTAATTTTTAAAGATTTCATATTATTTTAAGGTGAGCTTATGGGTGCACGACTATGAAAATCACACAGCTTCAGTGTGACATCAATAATAAAAAGTATAATTTCATAGATATTGTTAATAATAGTTGTTCATATTAAAATATGTATGAACTTAATACATGACCTAGACTATTTATTTAGCAAAAATCCTGTCATTTTAATAAATATTACATTAAATTTATTAAAAATTGTTGCTGCTCCAATTAAGCTCAGTGTGCTCTCATTAAGCTCATTCACATTGAACGTCTATGTAAATACTTCATAAACAGACTTTACATATAAACTGATGGTTGTCACTTTAAGTTAAGTTAACTGATTTTCTATGGATTCTGTTGACTCAAATCTGCAGACTGGCTCTGATCTTTGGCAACTAGCATCAACTTTTCCAGACTGCAAATCTGTGGAAAATCGGAGCAAAAATCATGTAGTATTCTCCTGCCTTAAGAGACTATAGATAAGTTGATATCCATTTAAAAAGAAGTTTCATAATGAGGCTAGTTTCTGTGTTCATCCCCATGAATTAAATGTTTTATTGGTTTGTTTTATTTGATTTTTGAATGTGTTACTTAGCTGAATGTGGACTAGTATAGCTGAATATATGAATATATAACTGATCAAATTGAATGCCTTGTTGCTTGATTTTAGTGTTCTGTTTTTTTTTTGTTTGTTTTTTTTTTGTGATTGACTTTGTACCTTCAAAAAAATTATTTTTTTTACAATTATTCTTTACAAATTTTCCTTAAAATAAACATTTATTTTTAATAAAACATGATGTGAGCTTAATGGGAACAGGGGTGCAAAAATGTACCCATTAAGCACAGCCAGACTTTTTGAATTTAATGATGTATATCTTAACTGAAATGCTTTTGTCATTTAAAATAAAATTAAATATTTTTGTGTGAGAGATTAATATTTTATTTTAACATAACTTTTTGTACTGAAACCAATATCTTGTGCACTAAAAAATGTTTCAATGTAGATTTTGGGGAGCTTAATAGTTACGTTTACTCTATTCAAAAGTTTGACTGACCAATTTGACTGGCTTGGGGTTTGGCCCCCTCAAGCTCAAATGTCAAGCTACGTCTATAGGCTCAAGCCTAGGTCTAAATTTACATTTTGGAATTAACAATGGAGGTGTGGGATGTGTAAGAAATTAGTCCTACACACAAAAGCGTTTTAAGGAAAAAAAACTGACAAATGTCTTGAAATACAACATCTAAACAATGTCTCGAGGTGCGGTAACCATAGTATAAGTGGAATAGGCCTAATTGACTCTGGTCCGTTGAATTATGCTATGCATCGTGGTTGAATCACCACCTCTGGTGTGCATTATTTTCTAATTTTACGACCCGTCCTAAATTATCCGTTGCATATATACTACAATATAATATAATATAATATTTATTATTTTACTTATTTATTTACTGACTGACGTCACCTCAGCCAAGGGGAGTTTAGTCATCCACATCGACTGCAAACAGGCATTCAGGTCTGAAACGCCCACTTTTCATGATTCAGTCAATTCCCAATGGGCAAAATCACTTTTGATTTGAATATTCCGCTTGCAGTCAAGTAAAACGGATTATAAATGTCATCTTGTGGGTTGCGTGACTAACTTCATTCTAATTTAGCTCTCACAAACATCACTCAAAAATAGTGGCCAGGTAATATGGAATGATATTAGATTTAGTGTCGATTCTGTCAATGATCTGATGCAACGAACTGGTCTGGATGTGTGTTTTCAGAACTCAACTAATGATGGCTACCTACCGTAGAAATACCTCTGATGTGCGGAGGGCGAGAGAACGGATTAATATTTCATAAACAGTATCATTGCTGTACGCGAGGCGCTGCAGAGTTTTGGGGAAGCTGCTCTGTAACTCCAGTCGATACTTTATGTCTGTCGTCTCTGTAGTGACCAAACCGGTGTAGAATTTTTACATGAGAGGAGAATTGATATTCCCCCTCTCTCTCTTTCTCCCTGCTTCCTTCTATCTCTCTCTCTCTTCTAAGCTTCTACAAAGACCGCGACTGTTTTGCCGTTACACTCAGATGCTCTGAAGAAGCTTCCTGGAGGAAGAGGAAGGTGGGGGGTTTCTCTGAGCGCGAGGAGGACAGGGGTACTCAGGCATCGTAAACCTTTTAAACGCGCGCGCACACACACGCACACACAATTCCCTGCTGCAGTGGGATTCTCTGAAGGGAGATAAAAAAGACTCTGTTGTGCGCGGGAAGAGAGAGAAGCCCATCACCACCTCCACCACTGTCACCCAGAGAGAAAAGAGAGAGAGAGAGAGGGAGAGAAAGGGAGGGAGAGAAAAAAAGTGTTGTGGCGGTCTAGCGGTGTAGGCTGAACCTCGGCTCCAGTGACCCCTGGCGAGAGAGAGCGCTGTGTGTGTGTGTGTGTGTGTGTGTGTGTGTGTATCCCTGCAACATGTGACAGGGCTACACACACACACGCAGCCTCACCCCCTCAGGCAAGAGCGAAACGGTCTGCAGCGAAAGCGCCAGTGTGTGTGTGTGTGTGTGACCGAATCCGTTCGGGGAAAACAATCCCTTCTGTGTGTGAGTGTGTGTGTGTGTGTGTGTGTGCGTCTCTATACGTGAGGCTGCGTGTGCGTGTCCGTGCGTGCGTGTCTTGCAGTGAACGGTCTACTGCGTTTTTTCCTCCATGATTAATCAGAGCGAGGGCAGGAGGCCGAGGGCCGAAGGGACTGCGACAGCTCCAACGCGCTTAACCCTTTACTGCCCACTCATACTCGGACTGGAGATCCACATTAAACACGACCTGTAATATCACGAACACTGAAACGATCGCGAACTAATTAGCTGGGACTATTGTGGTTGTAGCACAAACACCGTTAGTGATTAGGCTAATAGGGCGCAACAGGGTTTTACCATTTGGATTTTTAACAACTGTTCAACAAACAGTTCTATGCAGTGAATTAACCAATCAGTTCTGAATTGAAGTGACATTACAAACTTCGATCACTACAAACTTTGCATAAATAAATAACTAAACAACAAACTATTTGACTAATAGCTATAGGTTGTATACAAAAACACTAAGTGTACTAAATGACAAAAAACACTTAAATGCTTTCTAGCAATGTAGTAATGTAGTGAAAACCTTTATCAGTGTACAAGGCTACTGTTCAAAACTTTGGTGTTGGTGTTTTTTTTTTTTTTAATGCTTTTGAAAGAAGGTTTTTTATATGCTTGTCAAGGCTGCATTTCCAATTTAAAATACCTGTATTAAATATAATTTATTTATGTGATGTCAATGCTGGATTTTCAGCAGCAACTACTCAATTTTTCTGTCACATGATCATTCTAACATGCTGATTTGCTGCTCAAGAAACATTTCTTATTAATATTATTAATGTGGAACAGTTGTGCTGCTTAATATTTTGGTGGAAACTGTGATAGATATATAAATATATCTTTAAAAAAAAATGTACATCTGCTCTTGAGTCTCTGGTGAGTGGAAAACTGAACCTGACAACACCATCAATGCAACACAAACCCAGAAATCCCCTACAGAGATGAGAAAGACCATTTCAAACACAAACATCACATGTCTATCATGCTGAAAACCAATCACGAGCCCACAAAGGCATGCGATGAAAATTCACAGGTGGAAATTGGGGTGCAGGGCTGTCAATCAGACATAATCCCGCCTTTTTAATTTGACTTCAAAATTGGGATTCTGTGTCTTTTAGTCTACATCTTATGGCTTTAACAGCCACCTTTTTATTTTAATTTTTTTTAAATTACTTAACATATACAGTAAGTAAGATTTGTTTTAGAAGTAATTCATACTTTTATTCAGCAAAGATGCATAAATTGATCAAAAGTGACAGTAAAGACATTTAGAATGTTTGTATCTCAAATAAATGCTGTTCTTTTGAAGTTTATATTTATTTTAAAAATAAATAAATAAAAAAATGATTAAGAATGTATCACAATTTCCACAAAAATATTTTTTGTGATTTCTTTTTTCAGCTGAATTTTTGTATGTATATTTCTTAACATTTTTAAAGCATTTTCAGCATACTGCTGCATATGGCTTTGCTAATGCAGCACATATTAGCTGAATTTTGCTCTCAATATATATAATCTATAACATTTTGCTCTTGACTACAGAGTAAGACAAATAGAGACATGCGTCCTTTAATATGATATATTTTTATTATAAATCCTCAGAATTATAACGCTAAACACTGTATGTGGGCTATTATGCAATTTCGAAATTATTTTTTTTTTTAAAACAATAAAATATAAAAAAACTGTTTTGAACATTTCAGGTGGTCACTTTGGTTATATAAAGTGATTTTCATTCTTTAATAACTGAAGTGTGTGTGAACACCATCGGTTTCCTCTCTTCTAACAGAACTAAAGTATATTCAGCTCTGCTGCTGTGTGAATGTAGCTGTATTCACTGCATTGCTCACTACAATCACTATTCAATAGCTTCTCCATTGGGGTCAATTCAACTATTGAAACGCATCATCAGAGCTAAAAAAAAAATCACTTCATGCACTCAATTTATACTGTATAGGTTCACAATTCAATTATGATGTCACAAACAGAAGAATATGTAACTATTACAAACACTGTGACCATTTGGCAGTTCTGTAAATACTTTTTGTCTCCTGTTGATGCTCAATGACAGATGGGGTAATATTTTTATTTATTTATTGCAAAATGAACCAAATACATTAATCAAGCAGGGGTGTATCCAATTTTATTACAAAATTTTCTGACTATTTAAAAGATAGGACAAGCCCTGCATAACAAGTATGTCCAGAACTTCTTTTGGATAGGAAATACAACGTAATTAACCAGGAGGAAAACGGTGGGGTCTTTAAGAGTGAATCATGTGACTGAGGCTGTAAACACTGCAGACCATGTTTGTGTTTGTGTTATTTATTTATTTATTTTGCAGGAAGTTAATTAGAAATAAGTATGTAGCATTTTAGCTCAACGGTAAGTGTTAAATGCTCGTCCCATCTTGCTCAATAACTTCAGCACAAATGACCCCGATACATGAGCTGCCATTGTTCAGCCGGACACATGCTTGGGCAGCATGAACAAATATTATATCACATTATGAGTATTTAATCAGTAACCATATGTCATAATATAAGTTATTTTTGCTGGAAATTCAACCCAAAAAAGATTATAAATAAAATAAATATTTCTGCAATATATATTTTATTCTGCAATAACCCGCTAAATTAAATTAAATACTTTACAAATTAATGGTGCTGTATTATTTGACAATATTATAGGAACTTGATGAATGCAAACCAAAACATAAAATTATTAATTAAGTCTGGAATCAGAACAAAACAGAAATGAGTTTAATGCATTGAGTTAAAAATTAATACAGTATTTATATTTTATTGATATATCACCATGCATTGAAATATACAATGATAAACATTTTTGACTGCATGGGTTCAGGACTATTTATATTTGTATTTTTAATTACGTTTTTACATTTTCTGTTTTTATTTTAATTTGTTACATTTTTAGTTTGTTTTTTGGTAATTTTTATTAATTATTGTTTTTTTAAATAGTTCAGTTAATTTTTATTTCAGTTTTAGTTTTAGTTATTCTAGTACATCACCATAAACTGAATGAAAATGAGAAATGATGCCTTGGCAACTAGCTAAAATAAAACAAGTTACATTTTTTTACATATTTTATTTCAGTTAATGTTTATTTCAAATAACCAAATTTTTTTTTATGGTTTTAGTTTTAGTGTTAGCTAAGTAGATTATGTTTGGTTCGCTCTTAATACTGCAAATTATTTGTGTGCATTTCACCGATTTGTCATTTAGACAACAAATTCTGTTCACACATGACCTCTAAACAGACAAATGCTGTTAAATCTACAGAAAGGCTATGAAAGTGCCTATTGTCGCAATTATTTGCGGTCTTTCACAAATACACACACTCAAACAACATGATCATGAGTCATTCCGTAAGACTCCCATCAACTACGACTACAACTGCTGCTGCACACACACAATCGGCGGCCTTGTCGATAAGCACTCTTTGTTTCTCATTACGCCGCAGTTGTTTTGATGGGAATATCCTGTCACGAAGGGAAGGATGTCCACTTTAGAGAAAGAGAGGACGACGCTGGGCAGACGCTGAGGAAATGAAATACAAGAGACACCTACGTGCAAGCGAACGGATAAAGAGAGAGAAGGGGAGAGAGGAAAGGAACCGTACCACCAGCAGGCCCCTACAGATCTGCCAAACCGCTAGAAGAAAAACCCTGTTTTATTTATAGTGCGGCGTATCCATGGAAACCCGAGAGGTCACTGCAAGCTAGACCTGTATTTCACCCTTGCTCAGGGGAGTAGGATTTCACGGAGAGGCGCTTAGATGTGTGTGCGTGTGCATTTGTGTGTGTGTGTGTTTGCGCACAATGTGGAACCGTGACTGATGGTGGTCACGCAGTCCCTAGAGCAGGCAGCCAGGCCCGATGCATGCTGGGATGTGTGCACAGGAGGCAAGAGAAGCACAGGCACAAACTGCGTCTTTCTCGGCGCCGTACATCAGAGCCGTTTTTGTTCATCCAAACACGTTTTCACTCTGTGGGAGAGTGCCGGAGTATCAAATCTCACGGCATTAGTCAGGGTTGAGCACAAGGTTTCATGTGATACATGCAGAATCTCACCACCAAACGTTTAATTTCCTTGCAAATATTTTGATCCTTAACTAATTCTGTCATTTTACAGAATTACAATTTGAATATTGCAATTTAGCTCTCCGTGATGGAACCGTTTATAACTATTGCTCATAGTTCGGGGTAGAAATTTGAACAAATCCATGCCAAGTAGCCTACTGTGTTTTGGTGCGCAAATCGTCTTGCACAGTTGGCGCTAAAGACATGAATGATGCATCAAAGTGGTCAGATTTATTTATTTATTTATACATTTATTGTGAATGATAAAAAAAAATTTCAACCTTGAAAAAAAGCTACTGAACATTTTCCATATTATTCTAAGAATAACATTCTACATATTCTTAGAGTAAAACATATGTGGCAACCTGCCCCTTTATAAATGTAACGGTATGTGTCACATTCCACCAGTACTGCCCAGAAAAACAGTCTGAAGTTCATTGAACACGTTGACCCAATAGCGGTGCATGTTGTCACAATGTAAACTTGGGTAACACTTTATTTTAGGCTCTCTTAACTAGTTGCTTATTAGCATGCATATTACTAGAATATTAGCCATTTATTAGCAGTAATATAGTAAGTACATGTAGTTAATTAATATTACTCAGCACTTAAATGTATTATTGCACTGTAACAAGGACTCCTTAAAGGGGTCATCGGATGCAAAATTCACTTTACAAGTTGTTTGAACATAAATGTGTGTTCGAAGTGTGTGTACATATCCATCCTATAATGATAAAAATCCACCCAGTGGCTTTTTTTAAATCCCCTTTATCAAATCAGACAGTTCTGAGATTCCTGTCAGAATGATGTAGTTCTGCACAGGCCCCTCCCACCATAGTTGATTGACAAGACTGTCTTACCTTAGACCCGCCCTGAGTGAGCTGAGAGCTGTCCGCCATTGTGTCGACTCCGGCGCAGGGGAAGACAAGATGTCTCAGATTAAGCGATTGAGGTGTTTAGTTGTTGGATGCAATAGTGAATATAGCAGTTGTCATTTACTCCCGGCATCTGAGCCGCTGAAGATGCAGAGGATACTTTCGTTTTGAAGGGAATGCGCCGATCCCCGATGTGCCTAAATGCGTTTATGTTCGCGCAAATTATTCATGATCCAGCTTCATCTACAGAAGAAGTGAGTATAAGGATTTTTTATGAATCTTTGCAAATTGCCTTTCCTAATAACTTGGTAGTTAGCCAGTTTCACGGCTAAAGTAAACAGTACTGCTCTTCACCCCACGGAAGAGAGGGGCGGGGCCAACACAGCTCATTAGCATTTAAAGCAACATGGCCTAGAATGGCTTGATAAAAACAGAGCTGATTTTGACAGGGTAAAAAAGGTGTTTTTTACACTACCATTGAGAAATTTGAACCAAAGTATGTTATAGACTTTTCATTAAGACCCGGCCTAAATAATCATATCAACTTGTGGAAAATGGGCATCCGATGACCCCTTTAAAATAAAGTGTAACCGAAACTGATTTTGAAAGAATTTTTTTCCCTAAAATAATCTAAATTAAAACCTAATGTATTTGTCTAATACAAATATTTTTTATTTTTTATTTTAATGTATTACAGATTTTTTGAGCAAAGATTTATCAGTAAAAGTTTGTGCTAAAACAGCAAAAAATAAATAAATAAAGTCACATAAAACATTGTTTTAAATTGACCAATTAAACAAACGTATAATATTCTAAGATTTAAAAATACATGTGAAAACTCAGACCAATTTGACATTTAGAAGAGAAAAAAACTACATTGTATTTATTTGGTATTGATAGTGATTTTTGATAGTATCGGTGTATTATAACCATGTATTATCTTTTGAGTAAACTTTTAACAGTATAATTTTGGGCTTAATTAATAAATATTATTAATAGCCTGATGCAAAAGATGATTCCACAAAAAATCTGTATTTAAAATGTATTAGGCTATTTAACTTTTTTGCAGCATATGCACAAAAAAAGCAAAAATTACAACAACAAAAAATGAATATTATAAAATTAGAATATAAAACACGTGACAACTTTATAAACTTCTACTTTGTAAATGTGACGACATGCCCTGAGCTCAAATTTATGGGGAAAAAAATGCCCAGTTAAGGTATGTTTTTTCTTTTTCTTTTTCTTTTTCGTTTTCGTTTTCGTTTTCTTTTTCTTTTTCTTTTTCTTTTTCTTTTTCTTTTTTTCTAGCAACCACATAGCAACACCCTGATAGCACCCACAACATTGCAGCATTGCAGCAGCAACTTTTGCACTTTCTTTAGAAAGTGTAAAAATGTAGTATTTAATCAGTAAAAGTCAAAAACAAACGGTTTAAGTTTTCAGTCCCTGCGTTGCATCAGCTCCAAGTTTACATCGATGAAAAACAATTTCCCTAACAAGGACACAACTGCCTTACAAATGTCGTCTACCTGAGAATCATTAAAATAACTACCACATTTTCTGGACAAAAACCCCACAGTTAAGCGATCATTATTTAGGTTGCAAATCTGAAGGCCGGTTGTGAAAATGAAGACTAAAAGCCTTCTGAAGACGCTGAAGTAAAACAAATGCATAAATTAGGAAAAGGCTACCCAACTGTTGGATGTCCCAGTGGGTGCTGTTGTTCAATTATCAAAAAGATCAAACAACCGAGTTGCCAGCTTAAAAAAAAAGATGTCCCTGTGCGAACAAGAACGGCACATGTGAGAGAATCCGCCAAGGAGCCAACGATCACTTTGAAGGAGCTACAGAGTTCAGCAGCTGAGAACAGAGTGAAGGTGCACCAGTCAAGCATATCAAACGCTCTGACACTAGCCTGTATGGGAAGGTGGCACAAAAGAGGCCATTACTCAAAGGAACCATGTGAAAGCACGTCCGGAGTTTGCCAAAAAGCTTAATAGTGGCCCGGTTACAATGTGGGAAATGATTCTGTGGTCAGATGAGAACAAGATATAGAGCGTTTTAGCGAAAATTCAAAGCAATTTATGTGGTGTAAATCTAACCTCACTGCACAAAAAAGCACCATGCCAAGAGTGAAATATAGTGGGAGTTGCATCATATTGTACGGCTGCATTTTATCAGCAGGGACTGGACATCTTGTTAAGATAGAAGTAAGGATGGATGGATGGTGCAAAATATAGAGAGATACTGGTCTGAATACAATAAAACACATTATATCATTGATTCAATAGTATTACAGATTCTAACTGCATCGCAGATTCAAAGCTGAACCGGAATCTGAATTTGACAGAAGAACATTCTAAGAAATAAATGTGCCAAGAAGAACATTTTTAAGTTCTACAAAAGACTCTCAAATTCTTTAGAAAACCATCAATATACTGATGCTTTAACCCAGAACCCAGCTGATTTTAAAAATGTATAATATAATTTTTTTTTAATCGCAGAAGTCATATAACAACATAAAAAACTAAAAGTTAAAATTTGAACTGCTCCTTTAAGAGCGTATCAGACATCATATAATTTGTCTGACTCAAGATTCATAAAATATAAAGGGGATTAGTTATAAAAAAGAAGGGTTAGTTGTCGCACTTTTTACTCCAGTAAATATTTTTTTAGTGAAAGCTTATTGTTGAAAGTCAATTTCTGTATAGACACAAACTTTATAGTTGTGGCTACAAACACTCTATTTAACATTTGAATCAATATTGCCCAAGAAAAATCTATAGTTCATTGGCTACGCTGATTCAACAGTTGTCATAATATAAAGCTGCTAACACTAAAATACTGAATTCATGTATAAATTAAACTGATTTGAGAAGAACACAGTTTTCTAAACTAATATAAACTAAACTCAATTTAAACTAAAACAAAACCAATCTTCCACAACATTCCAGTATTTTTATTTATAGTTAAATGTATTATATTTATTGCCCTATATTATTTATTTTATATTATATTAAATGACTATTTAACATTTTTTGAGGAAAACTTTGTTGTGCTTATGAAGTACAAAAACAGCAGAAAATAAGGTAACATGATGCTTTGGCTAATTAATCAAATTTATAATACTCTAACATTAAAAATACATGTGACAACTTGCCCCGATTTGTATAAATATTTGTTTTTATATTTAAATGTATTATGGATTATTTAATATATTTTGCGCAAAAATTTAAGAGTAAAACAATTATGAAGGACAATTATGAATAAATAAATATGCATGTGAAAACTTACTTCATATTGACATTTATGAGTATATAGTATTGGTGCCTATCTGATGTATTATAGACTGTTCGATATCTTTTCTTTATGAAGCACAAAAACAGCAAAAATAAGGTATTATACAATAAAATCTTTTATTGAAATTTTTACAAAAATATCAAAAAATTGTTTTGGCCAATTAATCAAATGTATAATATTCTAATATTAAAAATACATGTGACAACTTGCCCCAAATTTGACATTTACGGGGAAAAAAAACCTACATTGTGATAAGAGTTTGGTAGTATGTCTGTCTGATGTTTTTGTCCTCGTTGTAATGAAACCAGCGCCATCAGCAACCAACAGCAGTTTGTGTGTGTGTGTGTGTGTGTGTGTGTGTGTTTGATGAGTATGTGACGGAAATCTGATTAGAGATAAAGCTGTAAACTTTGTTAGCTTGCAGAGGTGACAGCGTCAGACACGGTAGATCAGACAACCCCCTCCTCCCCTCTCTTTCTCTCTCTCCCTATCTCTCCTGCTCGCCTTTAGGCCAATTCAATAAAGCCAGGCCCTTATTTACCGTCAGACGGCACGGCAACACACTGGACTGTGGTGAGAAGAACAATGGCCCCTCACAGCCCCGTCTTTACACAACGCTACCCACGGCTGACGCTATCCCAGCCCAGCCCACAGGCCTGATGCCGTGCTGATAGAGATCAGAGTCACGCTAGCTTAGTTTGAGCTCATACAGAATGAGTACGGAGAATCAATCCTGCATTTTAGGACTTTGTCATGCTGTTGTGTGGACTCTTTGCTTGTGGGCTTCGTTGTACATTTATATAAGGAGTAGGTCTAATTCTGTCATTATTTCTGTCATCATCATGCCTCTCACATGCTGTTTTTCTGTGAAACACACTGCAAAAATCTATTTTTATCTTATTTTTGTCTTAAAACTCTAAAACCAAATAAACTGATTTGATAAGCAACATTGCATAACATTGTAAGACTTGTTTTCAGAGATTTAATATGATTGTTTATTACTAATATGAGAGTATTAAGTAACAAGCTAAAAACAAGTTTAAAAATCTGTCAAAATATAACAAAACACATTTATTAAGGGCACATCTGAAAACAAGTTTTAATTTCTTATGCAGTGTGGCTTCTAAAAAAAGATAAAAAGTAAATGTATCTTGTTTTATAGAGGTTTAGTCATTTTTAGCCCAAGACTAAGTAAAAACAGACTGCAAAAAATGCTTTTCTTACTTAGATTTTTTGTCTTGTTTCAAGCCAAAATATCTAAAACTTCTTATATCAAGAAGGATTTTCTAGACAAGTTAAAATTATTGTCTTGTTTTCTTACTGCCAATGGGGTAAGAAAAATAATCTTGTTTTCTGTTTGAAATAAGATTATTTTTCTTACCCCATTGGCAGATTATTTTGCTAAACTCACTTAATTTTGACTTCTTTTTTCTAAAAACAAGACAATAATTGTACTTGTCTAGAAAATCCTTCTTGATATAAGAAGTTTTAGATATTTTGGATGCTAAAAATGTTTAAACATCTTATCTGATAACTGTATTTATAAATTATTTTATTCATTTTTTATTGTAATTTGTAGCTGTTCATTTTTGTCATTTTAATTCTAAAACAATATACAAGAATAATATTGTTGGATTTTATTCCAGCTGATGAATGATAAAAACATAAAAAGCTCAACCATTTAAAGTGGCATAATTTGATGCACTTCTAAAAACATTATAATCTGCTGTTGTGGATGCCAATAGAGTTATCATTATAGTTAACTTTATAGTTATCATTCTTGTATTCAGCGGGCCTTTATGTACTATATTCCAAGTCATCTGATACATTTTTGTAACTAATTTACCAAAATGTAAGTTGTATTCTCTGATAATCTTAACATCCGCTGCACCTTTTAAATCTCACTCTCCATTTCTCATATTCAAAGCGGTGTACTGCTTTTTGCAACCACACATAAGAAAAACTGTGCTTTTTGGCCATTTAAAACATTAAAAGCCCAATTTTCCAAAGAGAAAATGACATGAGGGTGAGAAATTGATGACAGGATGTTCATTATTGGGTGAACTATCCCTTTAGTAGTATATCGCAACTCTAAAGACCAAGTAGATGGTGAAATCTTTTGTTCCCTGTAGGAAAGACTTTCACAAACACGCACAGACCATGACGTCTTGATATCCAGCGTGGCAGGATCTCACACACACACACACACACTGGGGTCAGTGGCGCTCAGTGAATTAGTCACATGGTGGTGTGTTAATGAAGCAAACCTTCACAAACTATTTAATCATTAACATCAGGTTTCTACTGCAGCAGCGGCGCATTCTCCCTCCCCATCTTAATCGCACACACACTCACACACACACACACACAGAGCGACACTCGCTGTCTGTGACACACTCAGCCCGGTTCGACTGCATCTCCTGAGACAAATCCATTTTATCTCTCCTAGACTGCATCTGCCTGTCTCCATCTCGCCGTCTCTGTCTCACTGTAACACACACACACACACTCGTTTACTCACTTACACATTATCTGCCTGCTCCAGTCTGCTTGCTTTCTACTTCCTGTCACGCTCTCTCTCTTTGTTCCTCTTCCTCTCACAACATACAGACACATAAACACAAACATGCAGTGCTCAGATCAACAGTTTACTGTACTAATAGTCTATTTTGACAGTCGTAGACCAAAAACACACCCCACACAGAGCCGTCGCATACATTCATGGGGCCCAGGACAATATTTTATTACAGGAGAGCATAGGTTATACCATACAAGACGACCTTAGTGGGCCGTGTTGTCCTGATAAATTTATGCAGTAAACACAGGGTTAAATGCTTAGCCGATGCATTGCAATTGACCTTTCGCAGGGTGTTTGATTGACAGGTGATCTGACCAATCATAACACAGAGTCTACCATTTTTAGTAGAAGAGTAGATTAACAATGGTGAACTTGAATTTGAAAAAGCGTGTGTATTGATGTCTTTCCAAAGTTTAAATTTCTGATGTTCATTCATGTTTATTTCATGCTATAACTAATACAGAGGAAGAGATGATCGCATCATGTGCCGCTTGAACTATGGTGCTAAAGCGATTTGTCACGACACATTAAAGTGCTACAAAATGTTATTTACTGTTTGAATTTCTTACAAAATGACAACATTTGAAAGTTTACTTGGTTTCATACCAGAAGTAACCTTGACTGTCGGCGTGTTGTCCGTTTCCTCTTTGCTCTGAGATGTATTTTTCACTGCGTGAGAATATGACGTGTAGTGTGAGAGCACAATGGCTTGTCAGACAACATAGCAACAGTAACGAAAGGGGGCGGGTCTTTCCGAAAGGGGCAATTATACAGCCACATTGTACATATTTAATATCTGTGGGGCAAAATTCTCCGTATTCTAGGGGGCGATAGAACTGCCTGTGAAAATGTCACTTCAGTGTTACGGACTCTTTCACATTCCAGGGTGAGCAGAAGTAGAATTTCTACAGTTTTATAAAAAACAATTCATGATTCAACATTTCTATGACTTTACAAAAAAGGAAAAAAGCATTGAGATTGATTACTTTTGTCATGAAACGTGAGCAGTGGAATAAAAAAAAAGCACAAGATCTCGAGACACGCTTAAGTTGAATGTTATTTCATTTGCAGTTTTTACGTTTTTAGAACGTAGTGTCATGTGCAAGGAATATATGCTAGCACAACGGTCAAACGCTGCACATGAAATCATACACTGTCTAGTAGGTATTGCATTTGGTTTGATTAATTCTTACTTTGCGAATGGTGAAAAAGTATGTTTTAGTATGAATATGGGTAGTATGAAACTCAGACATACAGGTGCATCTCAATAAATTAGAATGTCGTGGAAAAGTTCATTTATTTCAGTAATTCAACTCAAATTGTGAAACTCGTATATTAAATAAATTCAACGCACACAGACTGAAGTAGTTTAAGTCTTTGGTTCTTTTAATTGTGATGATTTTGGCTCACATTTAACAAAAACCCACCAATTCTCAACAAATTAGAATACTTCATAAGACCAATAAAAAAAAAAAACATTTTTAGTGAACTGTTGGCCTTCTGGAAAGTATGTTCATTTACTGTATATGTACTCAATACTTGGTAGGGGCTCCTTTTGCTTTAATTACTGCCACAATTCGGTGTGGCATGGAGGTGATCAGTTTGTGGCACTGCTGAGGTGGTATGGAAGCCCAGGTTTCTTTGACAGTGGCCTTCAGCTCATCTGCATTTTTTGGTCTCTTGTTTCTCATTTTCCTCTTGACAATACCCCATAGATTCTCTACGGGGTTCAGGCCTGGTGAGTTTGCTGGCCAGTCAAGCACACCAACACCATGGTCATTTAACCAACTTTTGTTGCTTTTGACAGTGTGGGCAGGTGCCAAATCCTGCTGGAAAATGAAATCAGCATCTTTAAAAAGCTGGTCAGCAGAAGTAAGCATGAAGTGCTCCAAAATTTCTTGGTAAACGGGTGCAGTGACTTTGGTGACACCAGCAGATGACATTGCACCCCAAATCATCACAGACTGTGGAAACTTAACACTGGACTTCAAGCAACTTGGGCTATGAGCTTTTCCACCCTTCCTCCAGACTCTAGGACCTTGGTTTCCAAATGAAATACAAAGCTTGCTCTCATCTGAAAAGAGGACTTTGGACCACTGGGCAACAGGCCAGTTCTTCTTCTCCTTAGCCCAGGTAAGACGCCTCTGACGTTGTCTGTGGTTCAGGAGTGGCTTAACAAGAGGAATACGACAACTGTAGCCAAATTCCTTGACACGTCTGTGTGTGGTGGCTCTTGATGCCTTGACCCCAGCCTCAGTCCATTCCTTGTGAAGTTCACCCAAATTCTTGAATCGATTTTGCTTGACAATCCTCATAAGGCTGCGGTTCTCTCAGTTGGTTGTGCATCTTTTTCTTCCACTTTTAACTTCCACTCAACTTTCTGTTAACATGCTTGGATACAGCACTCTGTGAACAGCCAGCTTATTTGGCAATGAATGCTTACCCTCCTTGTGAAGGGTGTCAATGATTGTCTTCTGGACAACTGTCAGATCAGCAGTCTTCCCCATGATTGTGTAGCCCAGTGAACCAAACTGAGAAACCATTTTGAAGGCTCAGGAAACCTTTGCAGGTGTTTTGAGTTGATTAGCTGATTGACATATCACCATATTCTAATTTGTTGAGATAGTGAATTGGTGGGTTGTTGTTAAATGTGAGCCAAAATCATCACAATTAAAAGAACCAAAGACTTAAACTACTTCAGTCTGTGTGCATTGAATTTATTTAATACACGAGTTTCACAATTTGAGTTGAATTACTGAAATAAATGAACTTTTCCACGACATTCTAATTTATTGAGATGCACCTGTACTACATCTGCCATGTTACAATGGGTAATCTGTTTACTTATTGACTATTATTGTTTACAAAATACTATGAATTTGCACATGCTACTATTTTCACTAACTATACAATATATAAGTAGACATATTTAGACACAGACAAAGACATTTGTGTACCACATGTGTCAAGCTGCGAGTGTGCATTGCTGCAGGGATGTTAACATAAACTTAGCATCAATTTTTATGCTCATTTTTATCTGTCAGGTCAACTATTGTTATGATTAGGCAAACTGTTGAAATTTTTGAAGCAATAACTACCTGAATAACAGCACATCTGGTTTAATGACACAGACATCTGAAGGAAACTCTATGGCCCCCTTGAGCGCTGAAGTTCGTTACCTCTAAAGTATGTTTCCGGCCTTAGCTCAGCTCATGTAGTATTCCTCTTACACTCACACACACTTTGATTGGTCTCTCTCCTGTATGAAAACGTGTCCTTGGTTCTGTTGCCATGGACAGTAACTAACCTGTTCTCACCCTCACAAACATGTGGTTTCTCTTTCCTCTTTCCTAAAAACTTTCCTAACTACCAGGCGCATCTCTCTTACTTTATTTTCCAGTTTTAAATTGTCTCTCTCCTTATTTTATATTTCATCACTATACTGCTTTCTATATCGGTCCATCCTCCTCCGCAAATCAGTAGCACTCTCTCTTTCTCCTTCTCCTCCTCCCTCTCCCTCGCGCTCGCTCATCCTGCCATCCTGCCGGGCAGCAGTGCCCGCTGGCACATTGGCAAGCTGGTGTCGCGACGGGCACGAGCCAGCGAGGACAGCAGGTGACACAGATTTGCGGAAAAGCAGAATTAGAGGTGCGGGAACCACCGAGGGGGAGCACTCACGCGGAAAATGGGAAGTCAGGGAATAAGGGAGAAAAAGGAACACTTAAAAGTTAAAACTGATTTAATGAAGTAACCGCAGAACTTGATTCCTAAATTTGATGCTGTTAAGACTGAGTTTAAGAATAAAATAAAGAATGTAAAATAAATTAATTGAACAAAAACTAAAGAAAAACAACTAACCTCCAAAGCTCTAAAAGCCAAAAGAATTACCTTGCACAAATATATCTACTGATATTGCATTGTCCACACACAGTGCTGCATGAATGACATATTTTTGTAGGCCAAAACCCAGTAACAATTTAGCAATTTAGCACTTCCAGTCTCATTGTCCTGAGGTCAATGTTTTTTTTTTTGTCTAGGTTTTTGGTTAAATGCCTAAAAATAAGCCCAAAATGTTTTCATGTTTTATTCTATACATAAAATACATCAGTAATATGTCATGTGATTTTTTTTTTAAATCTAAATGGGACTGCACTGGTTTTCATGGTCATTAAACCTCATTAAGATGAAGTTAAACTCATCTATTCACTAGTCCACTTTTAAAGCCTCGTTTAATTTATAATCACGCTCTTGCAAATTCTATTTTTCTATATTTCTATTTTTTTTTTTAAATAATGTGGTGATGTTGAAGTCATGTGACTGTGGTATAATTTGTTTATCCCATGTTTAGCTTTTCACATCTGGCGATTGTATTTAGGTATCAAAATTCAAAAAAGTTGTGTTCATTTGTGAATATTACCAAGATCCCAAATGTTTGTTGGTCACAGAGCTTATTTTCTGCAATAATCCAATTACACAATCCAATACACTAGTTTGAACACATCACTTTGCATAATTTATACTACAAAATGGCACAGAATAGTGCACAAGTATGGAAATTTTGACACACCATATGTTTAACTCTGCAGATGGCGTCCATTTATATTTGGAAATGTATTGGGATTTTTTTTATCCAGTTTTGTGTAACAATTTATAAGCTTTGATAGTCTGATCAAATATTAATACTACTTCCAATTGGACACATTGCATTGTGGGAAAAAAAAGTTTTCCATGCAGTGCGCTCTTTTGTTTACTCTACGGCTGTGTTCCATTCTGAAGGGCTCATCCCTACAAAGGGTTTACCCTCCTGAGAGCTTCAAAGGAATAAATGGTGTAGGGGACCAAATAACTGTTCCTTGGAACCCAAATCAGCGTCCTCTTACTGAGCCAATCAAGAATTAAACCTGTGCAAATAATCATGGGTGCAAAGGTTTTGAGCATTTTGGTTTGGAACAACTCTTCACTATGGCAGCCATGATTGTTCTCACTCCAGAGCGAAATTCAGAGGCAGAAATATCCCGTTTGGAGTGCAGCATATATGTAGTAGGTTGTATGAAGATTTGCATACTGTGCTTAGTGTGCATACTGTACAGTGCAGAAACAGTAAGAGTAGTATGGTAGTATGGAATGCTATTCTGAACACAGCCATTGTGTGCAGTGCAGTATGCATCAGACGGTCAGTGAACGGACTGTGGGCGGTCTGTGGGCATGTTGCCTGAGGCTTTTCAAAAGGTAATTATTATTTCAAAATCGAAAAAAAAAAAAAAAAGACAACTAGCCTCATGTAAAACAAAATAAAATATATTACTGAAAATTGAAATCAATTGAGAGGATGTGATTTTCAAACTCCAGGCGAGGAGATCACAACAGAAAGGTAAAATATGTTCCAGTGACACTGAAAAGGGGGCGAAAGAAAGATTGAACAGGATACTGGGAAGTGTCGTGTAGCCTGCAGTGGTCAATTCCCCACGGTACTGCTTCCTTTGTCAAATACCCTCGCTACCATCTTCCAAACACCCACACACCCACACACACACACACACACACACACACAGAGACAGTGCCTGAGGGTTTATGTCCACCATCTTATCACCATGCAGTGGCAGCTCTCTCTCTCTCTGGACTCTGGGTGAATTCCCTGTGCTGTCAGGGCCCTGTCACATCAGCAGAGCTAACAGAATATAAGAGAGAGAGGGAGAAATATTCAGAGTGAGACAGACAGAGGGAAAGGTGGACAGAAAGAGAGAGAGAGGGGGAAAAATACTGTTTGTGTACTGTATAGATTCACAGCCATAGGCTACGACTCAGCTAACCTTCCTCCACCCCTCACAACCTGAGCTCTACTTCAGCTTCTGCTTCAGAGTTGCACAGCTGCATAAAACATCCTCAGTTAGATTTTGGCCCTCAAGCAAGGTGTAGACTTCACCTGCAGCAACTCATGCAAGCTTAAACTCGTTGGTTTATCAATTTCAAGCTGAGGAAAAGATTCATAATGTGACTTGGAATAGCATAGACAGGCAGCTTTATCTGCGTATAATGATGGATATTATGCTGTGTTATGTTGTATTACACCATGAAGATATACTTTCATAAACCACACACTCAGAACACCTTAACATAGCAACAACCTAGCAACCAGCCAGAACATCAGAATGGGGGAACATAATCGACAACTTGGGGGTGGGGTTTTTCACGAGTACCAATAAAAAGCCACCTAGCATTACATTAAACTTACACATTTAACCTTTGCAACTGCAAAGCAGCATGCTAACAACCACTCATAACACCTCAGCAACTGCATAGAAACAACTTAGCAACCAGATAGAATTTGAGGACTATTATTAAAACTAGAAACTACCTTTCAACAACATATCGATATGCAAAAAAACACTTGCACATTAGAAACCACATAGTAACGCCATAGCAATGTGGTTACAATCATTCATAATAGCTAATCAACTGCTAAGTAACATGATGGCAACCACTCAAAACATTTAATAGGAATGGATTATAGAGACACTATAATATATAACTGTAATAATGTCTTAGAAACCCCATAGCAACATGTTAAAATCATTCAGAACACCTTTGCAACCACATAGTAAAGAGCTGATAGCCACTCAAACAATTGATAATCAGTTTAAACTAAAGGTTGTTGGACTCGATATAGGGTTCCTTCCTAGTGTTTCCAACTTATCAAAGATCCAGTGGTCCAGTATTGATATGCAGCCAGGAATCTTGTTTCCTGAAATGTATGTGTGTCTGATTTCAACGCCAGGGAAATACATAAAGCAAATTGCCTGTTAATTGATCACTTATATCAAAGTTATATAATATTGTCATATCGTCCAGTCAAAAACTTATATAATTTTTGTCATTGTTTATTTAAAAACATTCCAGTTATGCAGAATATAAGATGGTAAATATTTAATTGATGAGTTGTCAATATGATACATAACAATAAAATATATATCGTATGATTTTAATGCAACATATCAACATAAAATTATAACTACAAATCCGTGTTTCGCTGACCGGAGTCCATTTGTTTCTTTGAATTGCAGCGATCCATTTGCTTCTCCTTTCTGTAGCTTTAAGGCCCCGATATACATCAAACGAAGTTCGTTTTCGTTCTTCGTTTGGGGGCAAAAATAAGTTCGAAAAGTCTGAGCGACGGTATACTGTTTTCGAACATTCCAGCACCCCTGCGCTGCTGGAGGCGGGGTGTAGATTAATGTAAACATGTGTCGCGACGCTCGCGCATATGCCCTAAACACACCAACAGTGCAATGTATGTGCAACATACAGTGCAACAATGCAACAGTGTATCTAGGTCTTTTAATAAACTGGATAAATTATTACACGTTTTTATATTTTATGTGTTGTCATAATTTGATAAAAACAAAGGTTTATTATTGTATGTTATGGCATTCCATTTATTGTATACTTTTTAAATTCGCTTATTGAAAGAACAACAACAGCAGCAGTATGCTGTAACATTTATTTGAAACACATGTATTTGGTACTTGCTACCTTATATCTTTACTCTTTCGCTTCATTATTTTCATTGCTTTGGAAAACTTGCATCCGATGTTTCTCTACGTCGCTTTTTGCATAAAGGCCTTTCCACACTGAGCGGGAAAAAGCGAAACGAGTTTCGGACGCGATGACGCGCTGGAATAAAACAACCGCTTCCTATGGATGCTTCCACACAGACCGCGAACATTCGCGCAGCGAAAACGCTAATGTTTTTTTTTTTCGTCCAGTCCGACGAATCTTTTCAGTTTCGCAAAGCGAAAACACGGGCCGTCCAATAAGATTTGAGTTAGGATCACGTGACCGGAGCAGCTGCTGTTGCACAAAAGGGTGAGAATGGTGGCGCTGTTTCGAAAACCAGTGTAAACAAACAATGAAGAAGAGTATCTTGGATAAGAGAGTGGATACTGAGTTCTTGTTATCGTTGGTATTTGAGAACAGATTTATTATCTCATGTTCTTCATACAGAATAACATTTCTAATAATTATCCACTGAATCATGTGATCTGTAGAGCACCGTCCATTTTCTTCCACGTGCTCGAGTGTTATGATTCAGAGCGCCTTCACTCTAGATCTTTCTTATTAAAATAAAAAAAATCGAGTGAAACATTGTTCTTCACTTGAAATATGAAAGCAAATAGACATGATTATGACTATATATTTTCCGTATGTGTTTTGTATGCAGCTCATTTCTTTTTTATATAGCAATAAAGGATGTTTATGACTAATATTAGCAGTGTAGCGTTATTAAACATACAAAGAGTGTGTCTTATTATTATAGAATCAAAATCAACTATAAATCACAATCGGAAGTCATTACAAGCACTCGATAAAGGTTTAAAGTGAGTAAGCAAATAAATTAATAATTAAATACATTTTCAAGTGTAGCTTGATGCTAATTGTAGGCTACTTCTAATTATATTTTATATGTAGGCTATTCTTGTAAGCATTATAGATAGTTTGTGTTTCTGGTGTAGAACCAAAGTTTGTTTATCTTAATTTAAATGTTAAATCCATACACGCGATACATATCTGAGGAAAATGCATTGTTGGTCGGCGCCACCTAGCGTGCAGGTGTGAATTAGCAGAAGGTGAACATTCGTTTCGCGCTCAGTGTGAAAACAACATTCGTGGGTGATTCGCATCGCGCTCAGTGTGGAAAGGCCTTAACTCTGGGTCGTCAACACCAAGCTTTGTTGCAATTTCTTTCTAGGAATTAAATGCTTTCTCTGAATCTTTAAAGTCTGTCTGCAAGCGATTGTACAGGTGCGGATATATTTGTGGCAGCTCAGCTGACACGGTGTATTTATGTTGCTAGTGACTTGGAGATGTTGTTCTGCTACCTGACCTTTGTTGAATGAGAAATGAACTGGGGGAAGAAAAAAAAAAAAAAAAAAATTAAATAAATTTAAAATAAATAAAAAAAAAAATTTAAAAAAATCGCACGTCAAAGAAGGTGGTGCTCCAGAACACACCCACCGATTGCGTAATCGCCACGGACCAATGGTAGCTCAAAGGTAAACAGGAGCCAAAATGAACTCCCCCAGAAAGTTCGCTTTGGTGAGCTGTTTCGAGCTGCCGAAACAAACTCAAAACAAACTTCATTTTGTCCTGATTTTGTTCGAAATGACGTCATATCAGTTCGTTCTTCGATTTCGTTTATCGGGTATATCGGGTAAACATTTAGGCAGTCTGTAAAAATATACCTCAGATTTTCTGCAATCTATTTGTACAGTCAGTCGTAAAGCTTTTTCGCATTTTAGATGTGTTTTGTGTGTTCTGTCGCAGCATTCATGCTGTAAACCAATGCTGCCATTCAGTCTTTTTGCCACTCAGTGGGCGGTGTTGTGCCAAATTCTGCACCCTGCCAGATTATGCACCCCTCGTTGAAGTCGCTATCTGATTGCATAATCCTAACCCCACCCCTAATCCTAACCCCTCCCCCACACCTAAACCTACCAGGACTAGGGGGTGCATAATCTGGCAGGGGTGCAGAATTCGGCACAACAGGTGGCGGAACCGCAGTCAATCCAGCTGACGATGACATCATGTGCTCCCTCTATAGTTCCAAACAACCAGTAGTTCCAGCATTGAAGTCTATTAATTTCAGTGCATCTCAAGCACTCTCGCTAGAAAGTTGAAGAAATTACACCATTTTTTTTTTTTTGGCATTTTAATGCATTAGTTGACCTCTCGGAAATCTAGCCAGTAGTGGTATTTTATCGTTATAGTTATAGTTAATGTTTATCTATAACATGAAAAACACCTCAGTAGCGACAATAACCAGATGCTAGTTGTTTTAGTCTTTCTACAATCTTTCTCTCCATGTAGGAGGTTGAATGAATTTCATTAAAGACTGCCCATTCAAGAAATACAATGAAGAATTCTGCTAAATGTAATTGGTTGCCTTGTGTTTCTACACATTTACACATTATTTTAAATATTTTATTGGGTTAAATTCCGTATTTGCTTGTCTTTTCTCATCTTCACTTATGTTGTATGCTTGTGTGAATATCATAAAATAACACTGAGATGTAAGTAGTTAACCTTTTTAAATGTAACATTTAAAAAAAATCATCCCATTCAAACACATTGACACATTGAGTGGTTTGGAACTATTGAGAGTTCCATGAACCACGTGACCGCGTGGTGGCGAGATCAAAGCATGTCGCAACTCTGGTTCTCAATGGCTCTGGGTGGAATATACTCCTAATAGAGACACAGTGGACATAGCAATGCCCTAGCAACCACATAGCAACATACTAAAACCATTCAGAACATCTTAGCATCTGCATAGCAGTATCCTGGCAATAAGAACACCAGAATAGGGTGAATATCATAGAGACACGTAGAAAACCACCTAGCAACACCCTGGCAACCACATAGCAATATGCTTAAAGCCAACCCTAGTACTGTGTCAGGGTTTTGTATGCGAAAGCAGCACTCTAAAATCTAGTTTTAAGAGGAAAGCTGTTTCTTGCTGCCACAGACAGCAGAGAGGCATGTAGAGATCACATTGATGGGTTGTAGCAAATAAATGTTAAAGACAGATAGACAGAGAGAAGCATGATGGCCCGCGAGTGGAAAAGCAAGACACTGAAAGCAAGAAACTGGCAGAGAGGAAGGGAAGAGTGAGAGAGTGAGTGAGAGGGAGAGAGAGAGAGAGAGAGGACAGGCGGCTGTAATTGGCAGTCATTCTTTGTTGGAGAAGGCCGCTGGCTTTAATAGGCTCTGTTGGTGACTCGAGCAGTGAGGTGAAAACTGTGTACACACACACACACACACACACACACACAACCACCCATCCCCCAGATCTGGGAAGTGCCTGACCGCCCCTCTCACCTCCCATTGCCCTGCACCATACCATCAGAGTGAGTGAGAAAGAACGCTCATGTCGTATTACAACATCAACAAATGTAACCTCACAAACCCTGACTAAAGAAAAGTTCACATTAATGTGAACATGAAATAGGTTTCACTCCATTTTTGACATATATGCAGCAGTCAAGCAGTGCAACACTAATGTCGATTTGTGTGTGTATGCGCATCTGGCTGTATTAGGGTGTAATTGTCGAATGGGCCATAATTCCCGTTGGTAAACGCTGTGTATTGATTGGTTTGGAGGAGATTGTCGGATAGCAGTCGTGTCCAATTAGGAGCAAGATGGACCTCTCACAGTTCGCGAGGCTAAGAAACATGACATCATCATGTGTGAAGGGTCCACGAGATGTGTGATTTCAACACTGAGCACATCTGAGTTTATTTAACCACATCACCAATAACTGGAATATATGGTTTTTAAAGGAGTCATGAACTGCCTTTTTTAATGTAATTATAAGGTCCCCTTATAATGTTATCAAGATTTTTACATCAGGAAACATCATAATTTATGAGCAATAGGCTATTTTCTGTCCTGTTTTGGCCCCCCTCATCAGAACACTCTGTTTAAATAGGCATGGCGGATTGTAGACTCGGACGTAAGAGCCCACTGCAATGACTGGATAAGAATTTTGTATGTTTGACAGCCTTCATCCTTCATAGATGGACACTGATTTAGGTTAAAAATGCATAAATACTCAGTACATATCAAACAATCTGTAATAACAGACAAAGCAATAGTGACCACATAATTACTCACGTAATTAAAACAGTTACTCACACTTGTGTTGCAACATTATTATCGGATCCAATATAGTCAGCACAACATCATCTTTAATTCCAATCTTTCTGAAAATCCTGCATCGAATTTCATTAAAAATAGTTAATCAAATAAAGCTTATCATTTGATTTTTATGTAGACCTGCATTTGCCTCTCTTGTCATTTACCTTCTACATGCGCAAATCAGTGGGCAGGGCTAAACAGGCAGTGATGTAGAAGCAGGCGTTGATCTTCTTCTGTGGAGGCGTTGTTTAGCCACACTATTATATCATAAAATGGCACATTCCTTAACCTGTCATTTTTGCAGATTGGCTTCAATATGAGCTGTTTAGACTAACAAAAAGGTTTTGAGTTCTGTAACTGATGGGATTTTTTTATAGTACAATGGCCTCTTATGTGTCAAAAGATCAAGGGAATTTTGACTTGTCAGTTCATGATCCCTTTAAAGGAATAGTGCATCCAAACATACAAGTTCTGTCACTATTTACAAGGATCTTTGTTTGGAATACATTCAAACAATCTTTCTAGTAGCCATGGTGAAAACAACAAGAAAAAAAAGAACACACTAAGAATGATAACAATAACAATAACTATAAAGTTTTAATAATCATTTGAATTCAGTGAGAATAGTCTACACCATAACTATAAAGTTAACGATACAGAGGAATGAAATCACTGAAATCCCTTTAAGAACTTTTTTTTTCTCCAGCTAATGAAAGATAAAAACATTGACAGCCAATCAGATCTATTCATCCATCTGGCTTTCAAGAGCTTGAGTGCACGCTTAAAATAACAGAAATAAAGAAAATAAAATTGGAATGATCTGGGGGTGAATAATGTTGTCGTTTTGAGTGAACTATCCCTTTAATGCCTCATTATGAAACTGAAGCCATATGTTTAGGAAAAATCAATCAACCAATGACAGCCATTTACACACCAAGACCAAAGGTCATGAGGTAATAAAACTAGCTCCTATTATAATCAACAAAGCCGTCTATAATACAAAATAACACTTTTAATAAGTGTCACATTGTTGATTATAATGGGACTTATCTAGTTATATTTCAATCTAAACGAAGTTGATACACCAAAAAAATAAAAGTGCATCTCTTGAGAAGTGCCCACTAGGCCAGATAGGAATATAAAAGTATGCTATGTTGACATTTTGTGCGCAATTTAATATTTTATTTGTGCAAACATGGAAGATGTTGTCTTGTGTATTGCACATGTTTGACAAAGGAGTGAAAATATAGAGAAAAGGTCGCAGGAGATTCAGCTCGGCGTCAGCTGCGCAGCTTGCGTGTTTGCGGCGTGGAAGGGGGCGAATTAGATGGCTTCCTCTCCGAGAGAGACCTGACCGTGGCCAGTAGCGTTTCTCTGCCACCGTACGCAATTAAAGCCAGACACTGCCTGGACAAAGGGGGGTTGAGGGGGACCGGCAATCTCGAGGAGAGGAAAAAGAAATCTCTCTTTCCGTCTGTGCTGATAGTCCTCTCCCGAGCCTCCGTTCTGGTAGATTGGCCTGTGAAAGCACTGTCACCATGTGAGGTTTCACTTCAAAAAGATCTGTATTTTTGCAGATAGAGAAAAAATTACACGTCCGTTTAAAAAGGCAGAGTTTTTCCAATGTGTGTTTAAAATGAACTCAAATGACAGCGTCAGCGTATTTCCTTTTCACTGAATTAGTGGTTGATTCTTCAAATTCATAAAATGGCTCTATATTCTGATTGGACGAGACACTGTAAATAGCCAAAATTATGTTGTATTCACATCATTGTTGGAATTACCGTAATTACTGGAAAATGAGAACTTAGAGATACTGCTGAGGGCTGTTTATGTCCTTAGACTCTAGATGATTTGATACCATGGCAACTAACACCAACATGGATCCATGTGCAACTTTGTTGCTTTTGTTTACAGTAAAAGAAGTCATTACTAAATTAAACTGACCTCTAAGCTCTTGCATTTAGCAATGAAAGGACACCAAATAATACTGAATACAATTCAACGGCATATAAAATAGAACTGTGTACATAATTAGTTTTAGTACAACTTTTTGAGGTCGCTGCCAATTTTGTTGTTTTACTATGACGTCACGATGGATCTCTTAGATCAAGGGTGTCAAACTCAGTTCCTGGAGGGCCGGAGCCCTGCAGAGTTTAAATGCAACCCTAATTAAACACACCTGATCCAGCTAATCAAGTCCTTCAGGCTTATTTGAAAACTACATGGTTTGTGTGTTGGAGCAGGGATGGAACAAAACTCTGCAGGGCTACAGCCCTCCAGGATCTGAGTTTGACACCGCTATCTTAGATTTTTGATAAAGAAGATGCACTGCCTGTATCATTGAAATGGTACTGCTACCATAGTCTCACGTAGCCAGACCTTCAGACTGATGGCTGAAGGTCTGGAATAGATGGCAGCTTTCATTGGCCAAGGCCCGCCCATGATGCCGTTTGACCGACATGTCAAACAACTAATCACAGTTCGTTTTGTTCAGTGTCATGTTTCAGGGCGTGGGTTATTTATTTTTTTTTTTAGTTTTTAAAAAAAAATTCCAATAGACCCTTCACAGGGAGTTTGAACAAAGACAACACTGGTTTGACCTACGGGCGATTTGACCAATCATAACACCGAATCCGCCATTTTTGTCCGACAAACAAACCAGACTGGGGAGTAAAAGCAGGAGGGGCTGAACACAGTGCTAACTGACACCTTAGACCTGATGGATTTAGGGTTAGTGAAAATGCATTAAGTAGAAGATTATTGTAGGCTATATTAAACTGAACTGTAGGTGGCGACATGTGCTTTTGATGCCTGCAAGTTAAACTAAAGAAGAAGACACGAGATCGGTAGACCAAAACTTGAAAAATTGTGTGCACTGACTTTTCGCAGTTGAAACAAGGTATCTTCTTATGTTCATTCAAGATTATTTCATGTTATAACTAGTATAGTGGAAGAACTTGGGTAAAGTTGGTTTTATATTCGCACATTCGGACTATTGCATTCAATTACTTTGTTAACTGCACTACATTGGACGTTCAGCGGACATTCGCAAGTAAATATGACATTAAAACAATACTTGCCCATTTTGATCGATTGCGGAAAAAATGTAATTACAATGATTGGTGAAATGGTTTACAATGATGTTGCTGATTAGAATTTGCAAAAAAAATAACCTTATTGCACATATAATTAGAAAGTTATTGAACGCGGAAAAATGTCTGAATGTTGTGAATGTGCAAATATAAAACCAACTTTACCCAAGTAGTGGAAGAGATGATCGGTTCATATGCTGCTCGAACTGTGGCACTACAGCGATCTGTCATGACACGTTAAAGAGCCACAAAACTGTAGGCTATTTATTGTTTCAGTTTATTAAAAAAAAAGGGACCAAATTTGAGATTCTGTTTCATACCTAAAGTAACCTGCTCTGTCTTGTCTGTGGGCACGTTGTCAGTTTCCTCTTTGCTCCATGATGTATTTTTCACTGCATGAGAACATGGTTTGTAGTGTGAGAACGGCATGGCTTGTCGGACATAGCAACATAGCAACAGTAAAGAAGGCGGGTTTTTGCAAAGGGTCAATTGAATACATTAATGTCCAGAAGTATAACAATTTAGAGAAAAAAAAAAAAGTAGAAATAGAAGAATTTTTAAATACACTAGAGTTTAATTGGGCTCTAAAGTTAACCATAAAAGAGGCCTAGGATAAAAATAACTATTTAAGTAATTTAAAAGTTTAAAATGGAATAAATAGGCTTATTTCAAAGAAAATTTTAATTTTACTCATTGATATGATTAAAAAAAAGAGAATTTAAAAATGGTACACTATTCCCCATTATGCTACGTTTAAAAGACCGTCCTCAATAACTTGGCTAGGGGGTAAAATTGTGGATATAGTTTAATCAATCACAAGCCCGCTGCGATTATTTTGTGACTAAAATAAAGAGGACAGAGCAATATAGGGGAGTAGGAGGAGGAGGATAGAGGAGATGAGAGCCGGACACGTTGTGCTTTTCCGCCGTCTCCCAGCGGGAGTGTAATATCGTGGCTCCTGCGCGCTGACACGCGCACCTGGAAGTGCCGCTATGCTGCTCGCAGCACTGCACCAATTATAGCGCAACATCTCGCTCTGCCGTTACCATAGTAGCGCCGTGCTCCTGTTCCCCTGGAACGAATGAACCGTGGGGGAGCGAATATCTTATCAACCATCGCCCTGGTTACCGCGCTCTCTCTCTACGCGCGCCCCGTCGCTTGAGTGAGAGGCCAGAGCAGGCGCCCTAGCTGCAAATGTGTGTGTGTGTGTGTGTGTGTGTGTGTGTGTTTTGGACAGAGCTGCAGACGTGAGCACAGAAGGGTCTGGGTGATGTTGATAAGACTGAAGGAGCCTTTGCAGCGTCCCTCAACCGCTCTGTGATCGTGGGCCATCATTTCAGACGTGCACACGCACCCTAAATTGCATGCTAACGAATCTGATTTGCTCGGATATACAGATTCGACGTTGCATGTGGGGCAGGGCGGCGTTCAAATCATTTCTGATGGCCGTGCACCTGGAGGAGAACAAAACACGCTCGGCCCCATCTCTACGCAACCCCCACACACTGCGTTTGCTCTCTCCCCATGCGGCCCTCTGGCTCGCTCGCTCTCATCGGATTGATGGCCACGAGGAGTGAGACAGACAGACGCGGCCTGCAGAGAGAAAAAAAAGCTTTCACACTCTCATTCACTCCTACACCACGGACAAAAATATCACGCTCAGTTCACTGGTTTAACCCACCCACAACACAAACACACACTCACTCACTCTCACACTCGCGCACGGTTCAGTCAGAGGAAAATTATGAGTGCTCATTGATTTCACCTCACATGACTTCCTCCGTCCATGACTTTCTTTGTGAACGCAAACCCAAAATAAAACCAAAATATGGTGGCCAAGAGAGCTCAACGCGCTGCAACTTCAGAAAACACATGCCAATAGAAAACGCACCAGCAAATCAAGAAAACATCTTCATCAATTTGACAGCAGGTGCTGCAAATGCTCACAACACAACCAAATAAAGAATTTTATTTGCAGCGCTTTTCTTTGTTTGGTTGTGTTGTGAGTATTTGCAGCGCATGTGCTGTAAAATTGATTTGTTGTTTTCTTAATTTGCAGGTGTTTTTTTTTTTTATTTGCACCACGTTAAGATCTCTCGGCCACCATACTAAAATATCAAATAAGCATGTTTCAAAGAGCATCATTACTAAAGCTCAAGACAAGTGATAATCTTCATTTAAAGTGGCCATCACCATGCAAACATGCTATAGAATTGACATATTTCAACAACGACTATAGAAATGTTTGGTTTGCACCTCGATTTATTAAATTGAGGACTGCCAAGACCTCAGAATGGTTGGCTTTGGACACATATACATGCATTCATTTACGCAGACCGATAATTTTGGCCCCATACAGCACGGGAACAGCGTGCTGTTGGATTTTGACTTTAAATCATTTTGGTATTGTGCATTTCACTCAATCTAGATCAGTATTGGGGCGAACCTGTTCAGTAGGATTCAAGCATGAAGAAGGAGGGGAAAAAAACACCAAAATGACAGTTACTGCTAAAAAAAAGTCACTTATCCATCTTGGTGTCCATGTTATGTGGATGCCCTTAAGCTCCTTTCACATGAATAGCGCCAATGCGTGTCTCAACAAAGGCATAACGCGCTTTGACGCTCATGTGCAACGCGTTACGGATAGCTTACAGAAGGGTGAGTTTACATGGTTGCTGGGTAGAAAGAAACCAGAGAACCATTCACAATGAAAATGAAAGTGCTAACATGTTTGTGAGCTTAAAACAGAAAGGAAATCGCTGGTTGAACAAGAGTTTATGAAACTTTTCTCATAATGCTCTAGACAGATGTGTCATGCAGCTCAAGGTGTCACAATGGGGTATTGTCTGGTAATCCTTGTCTATATTATGAAAACTCAAATGATAAATGGAGTTTAAGTTGAAATAGTTTGAACTTTAAGCATCATAGAACAACATTTGTACATGTTCAATGACGCAAACCATGTGAAAAGGACTTAAAGGAGTACTGGAGATCAGGTCTTGGTGTATTTCAGCAATAAAACATCCTAATCATAGAAATATTATCATTACACATCAATAATTTCCTGAATTTTGGAGGTCCTGGTCTGCTAAGGGCCATGTCTTCCATCTGACCAATCCCATGAGGCTACAAGAAAAAGGAGGCGGGTCCTATGCAGAGCTGGTCTACATAGTGTAGTTCCATCAGCTTCGCCTTCCCTCCAATCCCAGTAGGCCTACAGCATTTAAAACAAACAAACAGAATGTCAAACCCAAAAGGACCTTTCAGGCATGTTTGTAGTAAGGGATGCTACATTAGAGTGTTTTTCATGGTCATCTTCGTATCAAATATTGAGCAACTTGAAAACTGAATGACGAATCAAAAAACAAACAAACCCAAAAAGAAAAAAAAAAAAAAACCTTAACATAAAAAGGCAATCGTAACATTGAGGCAGTCAGTAAGAACCACTGTGCTAAATTACAATAGTGCTCCTTAATTATCACAAGCTTTAAAACAGAGCCTTGGGATTACATTCTCTAAACGAAATTACGGCATTTCTCCACACATGGACAAACAAAACCACTAAACACACAAATAAAAATGATTGTCCGTTTTCCATTTGGCGGCAAATAGTTCCAGAGCATCCAATAAAGGGCAAGATTCCGAAGTAGAACTCAGATGGTTCCAAAATGGAACACAGGAAAAAAGAAAAACGGAATGACATTCCGCCATTCACTGTTTATTTTTGGTTCAGGACATGTTCATTCTCAAATAGTGCTTTCATTCCGTTCTTCATTTGTTTTATTTGTTTGTTTGCACCCAGTGTTTACAAGCGCCACATCTTTCCGAGTGGGAGTGGTGTCGCCGTCCATTGGGAGTCCTTCATTATGGGATGGAAGTCATGGGGGGAGGGTCCAGCTGCCCTATGGAAACCATCGGAAAGGAGCTCCGGTTGGCAGCATCACCTTCTTGGAAAGACAGGAAAGAAAGAGGAAGGAAACAAGGAAAATAAAACAGCGTGAGTCATTGATAATTCGACATAAACACCAACAATGGAGCAGTAAGAAAATGGGAAATGTCTCATTAAACTGGACTCTCAACTCTCATCTCCAGACCTTTTCCCTTTTCAGTCTCAAATCCCTCTCTTTCTGTGGAGCCAGACTTGCTAAGACCGTAAAGGGCTGAAATACCGCAGTGGTGCAAATGGCAGATTTTTTCCCAGCCTGCTTTGGGACTGGGCAGGGGTAGTCTATGGCTGTGGGACTTTGGGAGAGTGGAGACAACGGCAGCGTTTCCTGGGAAGACGTCCAGAACGAAAGAACGAAGGACCGAGGGAGAAAAAGAGGGAGGGGAGTGTTCCCTTCATCATGAAGTAACATGCACAGGCAATGATTTCACCTTACATGACCTAGTCCCTCTCTCTGTTTCCCAAACACACTCTCCCACTCTCTCATTACTCTCTGACAGGGCTTTGGCGTTTGTACACGCGCACACACGCATCCAGACCCCCTTTTCCCTCATCGACCCCATAGACAAGCCAACACAGATGGGCTGTCGGCCCATGCACATGGCCAATCAGACAGAGCGTGAGTGCATGGACAGACACACACTCGCACACTCACACAAACACTCACCAGATTAATTTCGAAGGTTATTTTTTTAACCCATCATCCTCAGTCTCTACATCACACAAAAACACATAAACACACACCAATACTGAAGAATGACAGTAAGAATAGAGGATCAAGGGCACCATAAACATTAAACACAGACCTTTTTTTTTTTTTTAACTGGCAGAGACTGATACAGTTGATTTTAATCTATAAGCAGATCTGATTTCTGTTTTATTTCCACTTTTTAACACAATAACTAAATAATTATTATACTATTTAAATAAAATATAAATATGCATTCTGAATATTAAAATAATAATAACAATAATTGCTTTTTGTTGCTGTTTCTGCAGTCATATTTATTGTTTATTTCAGATTTTTGACAATAATTAAATTACCACTGTAATACAAAATAAAAACAGTATTTATTATGAAATTTTAATAATAATAATAACAACAACAACAATGATACAAAGCAACAACAACAACAACAATAATAATAATAAATTATTATTATTATTGTTATTATTATTATTATTCTTTTAATGCAATTCTATTTATTTCTCATTTTGGACAAAATTATTATTATGCAATAAAATACAAACAAGTATTTTGAATATATACATTATATATAATTTATAAATAATAAAAGTTATTATTAATAAAATATTCAGAATGTACACTATGCTTTTATTATTACTATTGTAATTGTTATTATTAATACTTTTTATTGTTTATGCAATTACATTGTTATTGTCAGATTTTTTGACAACAGTAACAAATTATTATTATTATTATTATTGTTATATGAATACCTACTTTTTTGGTGTTTTTTTCTAAAGAGATCCACTAAATGTTGCCATTTATCAATTAGACCAATGACCAATTTTTTTTTTTTTTTAAATGGTCGAAATATAAGTCTGTCTTTAATGAACATACAGTAGATAAAATGCAGAATTCATCGCCGCAATGCTAAGGTGTTATTGGTGGTTGCTAGGGTGTTGCTATGCAGTGCTAAGGTCTTGGTAGTATTTTTAAATGTTTTTCAATGCAAATGTAAGCAGGTAGTGATATATGTTGATATATTGTGTGCCGGCCTGTCTTTGGCTCTCTCACACAGACACCGACACACACGCTGTTCCTAAAATACTTTTAGCCGTCCGGCTGTGAGACTGAGATTCCTCTACAAGAGGAAGAGGTGGGGCCTGGCGGGCAATGTCTGAGGCCCCGCCCACTCAATCTCCTTCTGCTTCCAGCTATATCAGGGACTTTCCGAGATACTGGCTGCCACATGGACACAGTGAGATGTGTCATCATGCAGTACACACACATCAACAAAAGTTGCAAGCAATGACATGCAAGGTAAGATCAATTGCCAGAAATTGAATGGGATTTGCACAAAAAAAAAAAAAACACACACACCTAACCTGGCTCAAAACACATAAAAGGGCCCTACATATGAAAACACATCTATCCATCCCAAACACACACACACACGCAAACGCATCAAGAAGTCAATAGACCCCCACACCACTGACTGTGACCTGTCAATAATGGCTCTTTAAACTCTATAAGTCCTCTATGCCTTATTCAACCAGACCGACCCTACTGTCAATAAAAGCACACAACACACACACACACACACACACACACACACACACACAGAAATATATGCAATTTGTTTCAATGACATCATGTAATGTCATCTTAATGGTAGTGATGTTCATATTTGTTATTAGGGTAACTGCATTTACATTTATAAACTAGGCAGATGCTTTTATCCAACGCGATTTACATTGCATTCAAGGCACACATGATGTCAGTTCATGCATTCCCTGGATTCAAGGCACACATGATATCAGTTCATGCATTCCCTGGGAATCGAACCCATGACCTTGATGTTGCTTGTGCCATGGTTTACTGTTACAGCTACAAGAACTCAACACCAGCTAGTGACCAACCAGTACAGAAACTAGCAACATGCAGGGACAATCACTGAGCATGTGAACAGGGTTTTAGGCAAAAAGGATACATTACACAAGTATGCAAATGCATCACAAGCGCACTGTCCCAAAGCGCTTGCGCATGACACAGCATTCTAAAATGTGACACTGAAATTAAAGCTACACTATGTAACTTTTGGCCCTCCAGCAATTTTGAAGCACAAACCAACTAACTTACAGAGGAACATTGTGTTGGTCATTATGTGAGTTGTGCTTCAGCTCTGCACGGATGAATCTGATGGGTTTAGGCGCTCCACTGTGCTCATGGTTACAGATGATCGCCTTATCAGTGTGAGAAAAATATAGGCTTATATACTCATATGCAGGCAAAAAATATTGCCAATATGAAAATATAGGCAAACAATATAGAAGTATAGGCAAACAGACCAAAGTAGAAACTGGTTTAAAGACATTGTGGCATTGTTACCAACAAACATTGTTTTGTGAACCAAGTGCACAGCAAATGTGATGCTATTCATATATGTTGATTCATGTTTTATTACGGATATTATCGCTTTGCCTTTCAGCTTGCAAACTCATTTCGGTTCGGGATTCAAAGTTGTTGTAGCTTCAAGCTACTTCCTCTGCATATAGTTGTAGCCTGAACTTATTTATTTACAGATATGACATAAAAAATAAGCACGGGAGGATGACAAAAGTATCCATCCCGACGGCTCTTAAAATATAAATTAACATAGGCTTATCATAGTGATTTAGGGCCAGGCAAAATAGTTTTAAGATGTGCTTACTCATTATTTGAATTTTGTTAAATCTGAACAACAAAAAATTACACAGTGTAGCTTTAAAAATGCATCTTTTTTATTTCACTACCCTGATTCCCATGTTTTTGGAAAAATAAAATAAAATAAATATGCTGTGTGAATGTAAAATTACTTAAAAATTACCTATCCATAAACATATGTTCAGTTTAACTAACATTAAACTGTTTAGTGAGTTGAAACTGTTGCCTGCCATGACAGTAGTTGACCTGGTAGCCAAAATTCACTACAGATTTATGCTAATGCTCTATAGCGCCCCTTGTGGCAACATATTTGTTTTAAATTATATATTACAAATTATACAAAGTGTGAAAACAGCTAGAAACATTTGTATTCACATGCTTGCATGCGTGTATTTTGGGCCTTAGACTTCATAGAGACACAAACACAAACACACACAAACTGAGCCCTCTAAGCTCTGGCGCACACCAACACCTCAATCTTTACCTCCTCACTGCTGTAATTCTCAAAGAAACCGGGCTGGTCAGTGGTCAGTACACACACGTAAACACAACCCCTCTCTCACACACGCAGTTCATAATGACTTTCACCGGGGCTGTGTTTACCTCTTCCTGCAACGCTCTACACACAAACAGACACACACAGGCGGTTCAGGGCCTCTGGAGGACGAGAAAGAGAGGGGTTCTGGGACACATTGACACCTGGCGCTCCAGATGACAGACGCAAAGGCCAGATGGACCGTATGAGGCTGCCACACGCACACAGAGATGCACACATGCACATACGTGTATGTGAACATGCATGAAAACAAACTCATATGCGCAAATAAAAACCGCCATGCTGCAAAAAAAACAAACAGTCACACATCATGTATGAAAGGCCCCATGTGTACATTCACAAATTATTTTAATTAACTGTGCCCGAGTCAAACAAGTTTCCAGCATTAAGTAAAAACATGGTCACATGCAACAATATCAGAACCTATTTAATATTTAGCATACAGATATACGGAGCAGGATTTTGAGCCAATGAGATTTCTCTTGCGGGGGGGCCATTTAGTATATATTATGTAAACTATAAACACTATGTATAGTTTCCTACAAAACTACACAGTAAAGAGTACTGTATCCCACAATGCAATGCACTTGACCTTCTATTTCAAGTGTGAAGGAAGATTTTTTTTAAACTTTATCATAAATTTAATTAAAAAGTCAAAATTACCATTTTATTTCCAGTCATATGCAATGTGATGAGGTCATGTGACAACTGTTTAGCTTACTACTGTTTGAACTGTTTATTGTGGAATAATGACTACAGGTTTCAGCACACACTTTTCAGTAAATAGTATGCTAGTTTTCCATTTCAAACATATACATGATATGTAATGAATAGAAATAGAAGATATGTAATAAATGAGTGGTGTGCTAGTATGCTATTTCCAAAGTCAGCTTTATAAATGGTATTGGTGTGTTCAAGTCCTTGTTTGTTTGTTTGTTTTGTTATTTATAAAATTATATTAAAATGTATTAAAATTATTTATTTATATATATATATATATATATATATATATATATATATATATATATATATATATATATATATATATATATATATATATATATATATATAGATATATCAAGAGTCTTGTTTTTACTTAGTCTTGGACTAAAGATATCTAAACATGTCTAAAATATATATATATATATATATATATATATATATATATATATATATATATAAATTAGTTTAAAATTAAAATAATTACAAAGTTATATAAAACAATTTTTAACTCTACATCTACAAAATGAATACACACTGATTTTTTCGGCAATAATATGGGATTTTGTATATGCAATTAGGTTTACTGTTAATAAAACAATAATAATTACATTCATTTGAACGAATTTACCATTAATAAAGATGCTGCATCCATTGCGTCAGACATGCTATCTCACTGACACACCCCAATTCTCGGTTTCCCAGTTGTAATTATGACTTTGTGGTGGCGTTCATGTTCGTTGAGTTCGTAAATACAATCTTTCTGACATGACTTGAAAGAGCCCTATTCTATTGTCTTGATGTGTTGTGAAGCCCCGCCCACAGTGAAATTTCATTGGTCCAAAGTCCCACATTCAGTACTTTGAGTAAAGACAGAACACTTAATGCTGGAAGCTTGTGCATTGTGCCTGGTTGGAACATGGTGTTATTTCAACATTTTATATTCATCACATTCATTCAAATTCATTAAATGTGATAGCTGAAACTCTGAATCATCTCATCATAGTGGACAGTGAAGGGGAACCTTACCTGTGGAACATCATGATGCCTTAACATTTTCCTTGCAAGAAAAAAATAAGCAACCAACTAGACCAATCTTACCATGACACCATTCTCACAAAGTTAGATCCTAACTAGCTTACATCAGCACAGACTCAAGAGCTAATTTTCCCACACCTGAACCTGCCTGTAAACAAGGCAGAAACATCTCAAGTTACGCTGCCTTGGAGATGGGAAACTACATTCAGCTTGCCATTTGTCAGGATGAGTAATGTTCATATGCTAACATTTATGAAACAAGCAGCATTAATTTCTATGTAGACTGTTTGTAAAAACTAGGGTTTGTCAATCGATTAAACATTCTAATCAAATTATTTACGAAATACACAGATTAATTAACTAAATGAATCATAAAATATGCTGAAAAATTGCTCTATATGCCCAAGCGTGAGATGGACCTGTTTGGTCGCCAGTTTTTTAGTGAGACAAAAAAGTTTGAGATCATAATGTTTTTAGTTTTTATTTTACTTTTTAAATAAAGTCTTTATTCTTATTCTTACCAAGTCTGAATTTTTTTAAACAAACATACAGTAAAAATAGCAATATTGAGAAATATTATTACAATTTAAAAGAACTTTACAATTTATTGTTGTTGTTCTTTTTCTACTTTAAAACGTAATTCATTCCTGTGATGCAAAGTAAAATTTTCAGCATCATTACTCCAGTCTTCAGTGTCATGTGATTCTTCAGAAATCATTCTAATATGCTGATTTGCTGCTCAAGAAACATTTTTTACTATCAGTGTTCACAATTGTGCTGCTTAATATTTTTTGTGAATTATTAAAAATTAAGTCTTTACTGTCACTTTTGATCAATTTAATGCATTCATGCTAAATAAAGTTTTAATTTCTTTAAAAAGACCTCAAACATTGGAACAGTCTTGTAAATTGCTCAGAATGTAGAAAATACTTTCTTACAGATTTTAAATGTGTCAGAGGTCATGATTTTACAGCATTAATGGTTTTATAGTGTTATTTATTTTTTAATTTAACTGCACTAAAAGAACACATTAAACTATAGTGAAATCCTTTTTTTTTTAAATCCATAGTAAAATCCATAATTTTCCATTAATCCATTACGTAAAGGACTGCACTGTACTGAAATAAGTCATTAACACAAAACTGATTCCACAAATTACTTGCACAGAAATTTGCTCAGCTTGTATTTCACAACTTTTATTTTCAACTTTTGCTGCTTTTATCCACAGGATTAATAGAGCGAACAGGAAACGATAAGGAGATGACGGAAGAGAATCAAGAAATTACACAAATTTGCAACACCTGCATGAGCATCACAGCGCAACATATCAGAAGTGTGGCCTACTGATTTAGCTCAAGCATTATGCTGTGATGCCCATGCAGATGATGCTATCTTGAATCCGGCTAGCATTCAGTGATAATATTTATGAATTTACTGTGCATTGCTCACCATCTTACCTCCAGCCCGCCAGCAGGTTTCTTTTTGAGCTCTTCGCACTTGCGGAACTTGCAGATCTGATGGCCAGTTTTGCGGTTGCGGCAGCTGCTGCACTGTTCGCAGTTAATCCTGCGCCGGCAAGGTGGACACAGGCCGCATCTCTTCCGCTTTTTCTTCCCGTTGGCACTGATGGCCGATGAAATCTCGCTCTGCGTCTGCTGGTGTTCCGACGCGCCCGTCACGTGAGAGAGCGCCCCGTCGGCAAGGAACACTCCCGCCGGCGTCATTATGAACAGCCCCGGGTGATACGGAAAACTCCCGCCCACTCCGCTGTTGCCAAGCAATGGGAAGTCCATCACACTGCCCAGCGAATCAGAAGCTGAGACCGTCTCCATGTCCCCGCCCACACTGACATTGGACGGGTCGCTGACAGGAAGCAGCATCCCCGCCCGTCGCAGGAGCTCGGCGGCCTGGGCGAGATGCAGGCCGCTAGGAGAGTCCAGAAGGCCGGACACTAATGCGCCCCGATCCAATTTGGCGTACCCCACTTGTGACCTGTGCTGGCTGGCGGTAGTGTGAGCTTTGACGCCCGCCGCCACCATTGAGCTCTGGGCAAGTCTGTTAGCATTCGCGACACTGGCCACAGCGGCGGCCGAACAGGTCGCGATGTACTGTGAGAGAGCTCTCGAGCGCTTCAGGCTTTTGCTGAGCGGAGCGCTGATGATACCGCTGCGGTTTCTCCGTTCCACCACCGGGGATGAGTCTTCGTCCCCGCAGCAGCTGTCCTGCGCCTCCTCATCCTCAACGGCTCGACTTCCCTCCATGGACCCTCCGCTGGCAGACATGGGCCACGGCGTGAGGGGGAGGGAGAGGGAGATGAGGGAGCTTAGGATGAACAGGGGATAGAGTTGCAACGTTCCTACGAAAGACCGAAGCCAAGATGAGATTGACGCGTGCACAGCTGGAGAAGCAGACCACTGGAGCAGCGGTTCACACTAGTCGAGCCTCAAGAACATCTCACGGATCCGTTCACTAAGGCCTGAGAATCCTGGAAAGGGAAGATAATGCACAGAGAGGTTAAAGTCAGAGTGGTTTGAATAAATGTATGGTACATGCAGAGAGGAATAATTCAGATTTTTCTTATGCTCACCAAGGCTGCATTTATTTGATCAAAATAGAGCAATAAAAACACTTAATATTGTTATACAATTTAAAAGAACTGTTTTCTATTTTAATATATTTTAAAATGTTATTGGTTTCTGTAATGCAAATAATAATAGGAAATATTTTTTGATTATCAAATCACCATATTAGAAAGATTTCTGAAGGATCATGTGACACTGAAGACTGGAGTAATGATGCTGAAAATTCAGCTTTGCTATCACAGAATAAATTGCATTTTAAAATATACTAAAATAGAAAACAGTTCTTATGAATTGTAATATTTCTTAATATTACTTTTTTTTGATCAAATAAATTCAGCTTTGGTGAGCATAGGAGACTTCTTTAAAAAAATTTAATTAGGTTACACTTTATTTTAAGGTGTCTTTGTTCAACTATTTATACGTTTAAGTACTGAGTAATATTAATTAACTACGTGTACTTACTATATGATTAGGGTTAGGATTAGGGTTTGATTGAGGGTTACTTACATGTAATTATGCATAATTTATTGTTATTATAATAGTAAGTACATGTAACGTGTAACAAGGACACCTTAAAATAAAGTGTTACCAAAAATTATTCCAAACTTTTCATCAGTAGTGTATATCCAAACCTAAAGAGCATGGAGAACCTGTCACGTCGGCCTCACCCGTCAACCGCAAAATGAATTATCTGTGTGATTCCTCACGGCACAGCATCTCACTTCATCCTTAACTGCTAAAAACCATTTTAACGAATCTAATTCTTCCGTAATAATCATACCTATAAACATACCCAATTTTATTTGTTAATTGTTTTGCCCTGCTGAAATGGGCACAAATTCATGGTGACATATAATCTACTGTTCGCTGTGGCCTCATCTGACCCATTTTGATTCCTTAGCCAACATTTATGTTTCATACATAATATCTGTCCTAGATATCTGATTTAGTGACAATTACACTTTGTTCGGTGTTCTTCCAAGGAACTGAAACTGACTGTGAAGCTCATGACAAAAAAAGAAAAGATTTTGTGTGGATTTTGAATTGGACGGTTTGAGTCTGTTAAATTGTTATATTTCATAACCTTTACGTGCAAAAGCCCGTTCCTTGTGACAGCAATTCCCCTTCAGTGTGAGACGTCTATCAGGGTCCACAGGCGGTCTGTTCTATCACGAAACCGGAATCGTGAGCTCAAGCGCAAAGCCCCTGGGGTGAGCCGACAGTGAAATCAGGATGTCTAGGTGCAAGCTCAGCCGCACTGACGCACGTATACACGCTCGTCAACGACTTAACATTTCAATTAACTGCCAAGCCTCAGTAAATCATGCTATTGGTAATAATTAGAGGGAAAAAAATTGTTTAGGTTGTGAGTGACTGCCCATGAAGATGAGGTAACTGGCCATTCATTCATACATACAAACATGCATGAATGAATGAATAAATAAATAAATAAATAAATAAATGTAAGGAAGAGTGGGGCTAGTTTTCTCAGTGACTATAAGGTGTTAAATGTTGGTTTCAAATATCTAGTTCAAAATGAGTATTTTTCATAAAAAATGAGTTGGGGTCACATGTTTTAAATGGTATAACTTACAGTAATGTTGGCTAAACAATGGTTTAATACCATTGTACATTTCCATTTTGATGTTTCATTAATTTTGGATTCATAACTGTTTTGCTGTGTGGCTTTTGTTATTTAATGGCAGAATCCATTGTGACAACTTACCCCATAGTGTGACAACATGCCCCACTACAGGAGCATGCTGTCACAATAGGTCAACCTCATAATATCAGCTAACAACAGAGGAAACTTAGCCCCCCACCCTTGTTTTTTTTTTTTTTTTTTTGTAATAAAGACTATAAACTTGTGTCTATTCAAAAATAAATATATTCAACATAGTGATAACTATCCCTTATCATTCCTTTAGACTATTTCTTGCTAATCTTAAAAAAAAAAAAAAAAAAAATCCTTTAATTGGTGAATCCTACTGTCTAAAGATTGATTCGGTCATATTAAATAATATATCTGACCTGATTAAAACCATATGAGGAACACTTTTACTGTAAGTTACCTGCCAAAACATTTTTACAGAGCACTCTATCCGTTAGCAAAACACATAACCATATCAATTACGATTACATCACATCCACATCAAGGAGTCATGATGGGAATAAAAACTTACTGGAGACAGGTAGCCCTCATCTGCAGGTAAAATAGGACAAAAGCTGCATCTACTGAGGGTTTCAGTAAATAATTGACCCGGCTTACAGATAAATAAGTTCCTAGCAACAGTTAAAATGCCCGTTCAGCAATTGCCTAATGTCAAATGCATGTCAAACATACGAGGCTCACATGCACAGGGAAATTGCTGTGTCCAGTATTGCAGCGAGCCAGAGGGACAATAGCACGACGTAGAGAGATCTGGACATCACCAGGGAACAATAGCCAAACCTGCACAAATAGCCCAACTGTGGCTAAACAAGATGACCTGCTTATCAAGACCTACATGTTCTGTCAAACAATCACCTCAATTAAACCCTTCCCAGATCAATCCCAATCACAGACCTGGATTAACTGCATATATCCAGGTTAGATTATTTAAAGAATTAGAATGCAAATGCGCACCACATATAAAAAGTTTGCATGTAACTCATAATGGATTAATAATAAACAGCACATATAACTTGCATTCATACTTACCTCTCTCCAAGAGGAATTCTGAATAATTCAGACATTCCCGCTCGGTAAATCCCTCATATTTTAATCCAGACAACCAATAAAAACAGAAAATGTCAAAATAGTATGTTTACGGTGACCACGGTACAGCAAAACAACAAACAAACAGGCTACCCGTAAATGCAACTATTGCGTGCGCCTATTTGGTTACGCGTGGCAAAGTTGCACCAGTGCATCTCATGCATATGGGCAAATTGTCAATCAGATGTAACGCCGATCATTTAGAAAGTAAAACAAAATCCCTTTTGTCTCATCTCGACCGATGTGTCTATGGTGACAGCGCGCGGTATGCGCCAACACGTCGCGTTGGTTAAGCACATTCCCTTGTTATTTCACTGCCAACTTATTCGTCTTGGCTGGATGTCATTGTAACTTTGAACAGTCCTCAACAAAGTCTCATTCCCCTCCCTTTGATAAACATAGGGTATCTGCATATTTGCAAACACAGGCGTCTTTTCATTCGCGCCGCTCGTGAGCCGAGGGGAGCGTTCCGACTGTCCGAGCGGTCCGGTGCTCTCACGCGCTGCGGAGATTTATATAAAAGAGAGAGAGAGAATAAAAGGTAAAAGAGCCAAACGAAAGCAAATGCTCACCCGAACTGAATTCTTCTCGCTGTTTCCTTCAATAAAGACCAAACACCGGCAGATACACGCAGAACGCACTTTGTCCGAGAGCGAGCGCGTGCGCTCCTCCAGCCTCTCGCGTCTCTCTATCCCACCTCCACATCCTCGCGCCCGGAGAAGAACATGCAAACACATTTCATAGATTTTTGGAGCTTCACACAAAAACCGAAGTGGACTTTCCGTCGGGGAAAAAAATAAATGAACCTTAAAGAGGTGTGGATGAGCGCGAGGGCATTCTGCGGTGAGGCTGTCTGTCTCTCTGTGCATATGAGAGCGAAATAATGAATGAAGTATAGTTTTGAGAGGGCTGGACACTCAGCCCATTGTTGACTCCATTCTTAATGGCTGTTGGCTGCGCTCGGGATTGATGTATTATATCAGAACTTTTGCACATTCACGCTTTCCAGGAACTTGGGGATGATTGATATTTTAATATGCAAAACACGGCTCCCAAGTAACCATTCACTCATCTGAAATATAACCCTGTTGGCTGCTCTGTTAATGAGAATAAAATGTAAATTGTAAATAAGGATCGCACGTTCATGAAAATAATAATAATAATAGCAATAATAATAATTATAGGCTACAACAATTAGCTATTATTTTTTGTGTACAAACAATTTGCTATTGTTTGTAGCATATTTGATATCAAATTAATATTTAATCCATATTATTAATAATAATAATCATAATAATTATAATAGATGCATTAATTATTAAATTAACATACATTCGTTTTTAGTAATCTTTTATTAATATTATAAATGTATTTTTTAAATCAACGCATTGTATTAGTTGTATATCATTGTTTATTTTACTTTTATTTTTAGCCTATTAGGCCTAAATTAATATTCACTTTTTATTAACTATTTTATCATTAATAAATATCAAAGCAACTTATAATGTATTTAATAGGAGTAGCTACCCAAATTGTTTATATTAACCTAATTAATTATAATTTTAAATTATTTGAATTAGTAATAGCCTAATTAACATTAATTAAGTTTATTGATTAATGTAGGCTATTTAATATGAGTACCCATAAATTACCCCTAAAAATGCATTAATTTTAATTTCTCTAACAGTCAGCATATAAAAAGCCATTAATCTTTGTGAGGAAATCAAAGGGACTGGACTCGTTACCACAGTCGTCGTGTTTCTCTGTGTTTGATGACTTTGTCTGTGACCGAGGAGCCGTTGTGCTGTGGGTCCATTTGTCCGTCAGTCCAGTCGCTCGCAGACGCTCCTCCTCGTCGCTTGGAGTCCACTCCACCTCTTGTGAGCGTCCTGTGTGTCTGGCAGGCGGCCAGCTGAAGTGTGGGGAAGTGACACCGCCAGGGCGGCAGAAATTTTCCTCCGTTTCGGGCTTCTTCCCAGTCGCAGACGGGCGAGCGTGCATTGGCTGGAAAGTGGAGCAGCTCGTCAGGGACGATCAATGCGGATCGATCAGCGCGGCGCTGCTGCTGGCTGCGGGTTTGAGGGGGCTGCGTGTTACAGTCCTCCACAATTGCATTAACGGGAAAGTTTAGGCTTGAGTAAAGTGACACTACTTTACAGCTTAACTTCCCATCATGTTTTTTTCCCCCCCCATTTATCTGTATTCACAAAAGCCTAAACTCTATTCTAAACCTATGGGATTACGTTTTCACATACGAGACGTTGTGTTTATACCATGGTAGTAGCCTACTGTATGAACACAGATTAATATCCCATGGTATTTAGGCTACATGTCTCTCCAAGGCACTTCAGAAATAGGCCTACCATCGTAGTTGTGTGTGTCCAAAAATATCGTGATACGGGACTTATCAAATATACACTGATTACCATATTCATATAGCTTCCATGGTATTTACATCACAAAAATATACTAAAAAGTACCACGGTGATGCTACTAACATTTTTTGGACACATACATGGTTGTGCTCAAATGTATGCTTGTATCTGTATACCATTTAAATACTTTTAAGAAATACCACGGTAGTTTCCTAAAACATGGTATCATATACCTTACTATCTGATTACTATATTAAAATACAATAGCGTTTAAAGCACCTACAAAACAGTACCATGGTACTACCATGTTTTTGGACATTCACCACGGTAATACCATTGTATTCTTGGAAGTATAATACAACTCTTGGAACTCATACCACAACTGTACCATGGTACAGCCACAGTACTTTTTGTAAGGAATGGCACTCAGTAGTATTTCAGTGAATACCATGTTATTACAACATAGCCTAATTATGTCCAAAAACATGGTACTTTGGTAATTTGATTTATACCACGGTATATGATTAGCATATTCACATATCAAATATACAAGGCACTTGAAAGTACCTCAAATGTTTTATATAATATAATACATTATAATTTATAATCATTTACAAATATAATATTATATAATAAAAAAATAAAAAATCTATATATTATATATATATATATATATATATATATATATATATATAGTTTATAATTTGTTTATTTATATATAGCCTATTATATATTTAAATATAAATATTGTTGCATAAATCTAATCATTTTTCTTATATCTTAATTTATTTATTTAATTTATATTTAAATATATAATAGGCTATACATAAATGAACAAATGATAAACTATTATATATTTATAATAATATCTTTTATAAATAAAGACAAACATCAATATAATTGTTTTTCTTTAGCATTTAGTACCAATCAGGATGTAAGTGGACTATTCAGAGAACTATTCCAGGATGCTTGACTTGAGCCAGGTTTGTTTGTGAGCTCATTGATCAGACCTTTGGATCCTGAATTGCATCATACCCTGAGTTCACCCTGGAGGACGTTCCTGTAGTATTGAGCTGGTATATCACTGGAGCACGACGAGACGTCCTGCTATGGGACAGATAACAGATCATCTCCAAACGAAGCCACATGATAGATCATTAAAATGGGCAAATAAATAAACAAACACTTGCCTATCCTTGTGGCCACATAATTCCCAGATAACTTTGAGACCTCAGCCCCCCTCCTCACTGAGCTGGGGGGGATTGTGTGGTGGTGAGTGGGAAGAGGGGGGTGGATGAGGACGTTGGATTAACGTCACATGGTTCTCTCTGGCAGCCAGACACATGACCCGCTCCACAGGAGGGGATAAAACCCACTTGAAAGACGACGGCATGGAGACCGAGGGAGAAAGAAGAGGGGAAAAAAAAGAGAAAGAGATGGAGCAAACGTCCGGTTTTCTCAGACGCTGAGGAATGCCGTCGGCCTGCTTCTCGAACGCAGAAATGCAGTAGACTCGTTCCCCCATGAGATACTTTCCTTATTTCTTCTGCTCTTTCTGTTTCTCACTCCTGTGAGTTACCTGTGGTTTTGGGCACCATGTTGTTAGAGCTTCCTGTTCTTCAATGACTGATATCTCCCCCAAATATCCACATACTATTTCAGAAAGATTTATTAGACAAGAAATAACCTACAGACTGTTAATAGTCTTGTTATTGGTCTCTATTTCACAAGCAATTTCTTTTTTAGAGATTTGTTTAGAGACTTTACTCGTCCCTTGCCAATTGTGCTTCAGAGATGAATTATAGCCAAAATTGAGTTCTTATTGCAGGAGAGTTATTGCTGGTATTTTTCTAAGCAATTAGACATGCAATTCTCACCTAGCAGATGATAAAATGGTGAAAATTTTGTAGATTTACATTGAAATAGGCACCTGAATTCAGCAAAAACATATCTCACTGATGCCATCCTTAATAATGGTAACATGTTTCTGTAATACGGCCCTGTGTCAAAATTTAAGACTTAAAGGCTGTTTTGACCACCTAGCAACACCCTAGCAACCACCCACAACATGCTATCAACAACTTAGAACACCGTATCAACCTCATTTCAGTACTTTAGGACCACTGTGCTGAAACATATATATTTTTTTACTTGGTGTGCATATAAATACATTAATATTAGTATCTAGGGACCAATCACACAAAACGCATTTGTGTATTTATATATTTATTTATTTTTAAGCTGAAGTTCTAAGGGGCTATTCACTTAGAATGCGTTTTTGCTTTGAAAACTGCAATACAGCAAGTAGAATGGAAGAAAAAGGTCTCAAGATTTTTTAAAGGTCGAAAAGTTGAGTGCTGCATTTTTAGAACACCGTGTCATGCGCGAGATACAGTGGTCAAAAACATCCTTCTAACATGTTTTCATAGAAAAACACTTAATAGTAGTAGAGCACTGAAATGGAAAAACGCTTTCTGTGAATAGCCCCTAACTTTAGCATTACGTTTTTATAATGCTGAATCATGCACAAAACACTGCAAAAGACACAAGTGCTACAGCCAAACAAATCCATCTAGAGCATGTTTTCATAGAAAAAAAAGATTGAAAAATAGTCAGTCAAAAACACACATAAAGGGATAGTTCACCCAAAAATGAAAATTCTGCCATTAATTACAAACCCTCATGTCGTGTTCCCAACCCGTAAGACCTTTGTTCTCGGTCCGGCTGACGTAGAACACACATAGGCTGCACCTTGTTTACAAGCAGAGGAATGAACACGCATGCGGCATGGTGCTCTCATGAATGCTGGTGGAGACTGACCAGAAGAGAAGAAATTGTTGAATAAAGTTAATTTTGTTTTCTTTGAACACAAAAAGCATTATCGTAGCTTTGTAAAATTACAGTAAATTACATGTGAACCACAGATGTCACATGGACTATTTTAACAATGTTCTTACTAAGTTTTTGGGTCAGAAAGTTCATGAAGCTCTCTAACCCTTAATTTGTGTTCTGAAGATGAACACGGGTCTTACGGGTTTGTAACGACATGAGGGTGTGTAATTAATGACAGGATTTTCAGTTTTGGGTGAACTATCCCTTTAAGTCCTGGCCACATTAACAAAACTTTTGCTAGATTTTTCAGGCCCCTACACATGGAGATGCGTTTAGCCGCATACGTAAAACATTTTGTATCGCATCGGCATTTAGTCTGGACGGATCCAGCGTTTTGGGAGCCTGAAACCGCTATTCTTTTTAAACCGGGTCCCAGAGTGGATAAATCTGAAAACGACACCCTTGTGGTTTTGTGTGTACAGCCAATCCACACATGAAACGATGTCATCACCCCAAGCCTCGCAAGGTTTATGCACGTGCTCCAAGTCTTATCCGTTTTTATTGAATGTCTCTCTGTGGCAGAATTACAGCGCCACATACTGGTCTGGCATGTATACTACATCGTTTTGAGTCGGTTTCAGTGGTTTCTTGTGTACACAGATATTTCTTGAGATGACGCCGTGTTTACGGAATTTCTTTTTAGAACAAACAAAAAAACAAAGATCGAATAATGAAAGCTCTGGCTTCGTGTGGATGAGTAAAGAAGGCCCTTTACCAATAGTGAAACATTGCTTAATGAAACCAGTCAGCTTTAATAAATATATTGGTAAATATTTTGAATATGCATGTTAAAAGTTTAACAACCTTGAATCCGGTGCGAAATCCGGGGATTTTTTACTCGCACAAAATTCCAGATCGTGCGGATTCTTAAGTAAGTTTTATCTGTGGATTTAAGGAATCCATATGTTCAGGATTTGCGTGAGGCCAAAAAAAAAAAAAACAATGCAGAAAAGACAACGAAGATTTCACGACGTGTTTAAGCTGTTCACATGCTGACCAACAGAAAGCTGCTTGGTTTGAAAGTAACTTCTGTGTAAAATGCGCTTCATACATCAATACATTGACAATAGACAATTTTTTTGCGAAAACACCTCTACACTGTATAAAATACATAAAACAGCAAAATATAAAACATATCGATATAAACCCACTAAATAACAGTTCGTGGGTATATATAGCCTACTTTAGAACTGACTATAAATATAAAACAAAAAAAACGAAAAAAAAAAAAAAAACCCAAAGAACCTCTTAGTAAACATGCAAGATTGGGGTGTCCAGCAAAAAAAAAAAAAAAAAATCTATATATTTATAAACCTCACTTCCTGCAGAGCCAAAGAGGTGACGCTGCCTCAAAATCCCTTCAAAACAAACCCAAGAGCACCGAACCGATACAGTGGCTCCATCTGGTGGCTGTAAGCGGTACTACAGCAGGGCGATCTCTAATTTCCTGTGTTTTGCAGCAGTACAGGAAGTAGAGCACATTATCTCCCACATCCTGTTTTAAAACTTTGGCTGTTATAACCCTGCTTACTGAATATAGAGAGTGAAAACCCAAACCTGACAAAATGACACAAGGGTGAACATTTCAAATTACGTTTATTCAAAATGCACATCTTTATCGTACAGCAAAATACACATGGCCTCCGAATTACACATCACGATAGAAATTATATTTCTATGCTGTTTTTAAATGGAACCTGGTTTAGTTTTACACCTATGGTAAAAACTACACAAATGTTCAAGTCATAATCAATGAAATGTTCATTAAACTGTGCGTAGTATTTCTGACCTCTCATCAACATTCACCTGCGCTGTAGTGCAAAGTTATTTTTAGAGTACATTTAAAGCACATTTAAATTATATGGTTTGTGTTAGAAGCAGAGAGAAAGACCAAGTCTAAAACCGCATGTTTACAGGAAATACAGTATGTTTGCTGATGCATGTCTGCAGTGCTACAGGAAGTCCTCATGTGAATGAGACACATTGACATTGAGAATTACAGTAATTGTAATATTAAATCCTCATCCAGTTCCTCTCATCGCCAGTGGATGGAAAACACTGATGCAAACACACATATACACACACACTCACTGACTATTTAGGGGTTTTTCTTCTTAATGATCAGAGGTCCAACATTATCACCAGTTTCCTCGTTGTGTTTGGTGTGTGCGCCGTCACAGTATGGAAACTGTCCAGGGAACAAACAAATACATACAATTCACAACCACACATGATGATCCTTCAGAGAGTGTGATGATGTATCTGTACGCTTCCTGCGGTTTTAATGTTTATTCCAACACTTTGCACTGGTACATCTGCAGGAAGCTCATCTAGATCACTATGGTGCTTCAGGATATGACAAACAGTGACATGAGGGTGCATAATTGACAGAAATCACAATTCTGGGGGAATTATACCATTAACACTATAAAGCCTGTCATATGGAATAATGGCCAGAAAAAAACACCTTTTTTAAATGGAACAATGTATTGAACCTTTAGAGCAGTGATCCTCAAATCTGGCTTGCAAGATCCACTTTCCTGCAGAGTTTAGCTCCAACCCTGATCAAACTCACCTACCTGTGATTTTCTAATGATCCTGAAGACACTGATTAGCATGCTCAGATGAGTTTGATCAGGGTTGGAGCTAAACGCTGCAGGAAAGTGGATCTCGCGAGCCAGATTTCAGTATCCCTGCTTTAGAGAAAAGTCTGCATATGTATTTTTTTTTTGTTGAATATCATATTTGATATATCAGGATTCTTATGGCTAATATAATATGATATAGTGATATTATGAAGCTCATACTTGAGGAAGAAAAAAAACACTTCCATGTTATTCAGAAGCCCTAACTGCCTAACTTGTTTTTCTTTTGAATTAAGTTTATTTGTCTTGGAAGACAATTTTTTTCTTGTTTCAAGCATAAACTCAATTAATTTTAATCAATTTTTCAATTTTATAGTTTTATATATTTGCAGGAAGATAAAATCTTTGAATCTTTTTTGTATATCTTTTTTTTTTTTTACAGTGAGAAAATTAAGCAAAAATGTGCATTTTGCAAAATAACGAACTTTTATGTAAAACTGATTTTTTATGAGTATAAAAGACTACTTAAAATGCTTATAGATATCATTTGTCACTCCTAATAATAGGTCTTAGTAAGTTGATATTTAAATGCTTAATGTTATGATCAAACACTGCAGGTTTTAATTGTGGGGCAAAACATTTAATCAAATGCAATACAATGATGATTAAGAGATGAACAAATAAATGTTCCACAAAAGCCTGATATTTGATATTCATATTTTAACATGATTATGTATGGATAATTGTTTTAGTCCATCAAACGTTCATCTTGAAATATTTCTAACAATATAAAAGCTATATGGATGTTTATTTTATAAAAAAAAAAAAATCATAAATATTTCACAGCAAAAAGAAACAGGTAAAATATCCTGAAGGGCCGTGTTTTAAAATGATACCAAAAGTCCTTTTACTTGCTAAATAAGTATAAACTAACAATCAGACAGAAGACATACAAGATTGTTTATAATAACAGGTTTTTCATTAAAGTTTTAATCTTGTTAATAATTTAGATGCCTTAAAATTAATGTATCAAATTTAAAAAAATGGTTCATACAGATGATCTCCAAACAAGCTAGTGGGATCATTCAGCAGGCATGAAGAATCACTACACTACCCTATTAATATGAACTCAGACATGTGATCCACTGAGGAGGTTTCACTCACCTTCTTGGATCTCCAGCAGCGGCAGTAGACGGCCTTGTTGCCGATGTCCTCCATGTCGAAGCTGTGCACTACTTTGGGGCTGTCTTTGTTGACTGACATGTTGACCCTGCTCTTGGGGCTGCTCTGTGAACTGAAGTAGCGTGTCAGCAGGTAGGTGCTCAGAGCTGCGGCCACTGCAACGGGAACGATGGTGGTCAGCTGATCTGCAAATGTACACATGAGGAGGCGCTCGTTTTTGACAGGGCCGGGGAGTTCCTGCACACTATTCTACGAGCATTACTATTTTCTAGAAAAGATTTAGTTTAAACTTTGGGTCAAGCCCAGCCACGTTGAAACTGGATTTTGGACATGATAACCTACACTGTAAAAAATTACTGTGATTTTAACGGTAAAAACTGTGAAAATGCTACAGTGAAAACCTGTTAAATGGTTAACGGTAAGTTCCCCTAATATATACGGTGAAAAACTGTAAAAGACATTTGAGACAATTTTGCACACTGAGCACCTTCTATACGTGTTATTATTTAAAAGCTGCCTGTGATGGGCTTAGGTTCATCATGTGACTTTCTCATCACCACCTGCATTTGGTGGTTATCAGTGTATTTCAAAGGTACAAAACAGATTTCAGTACTTCAATAGGTTGGTATATTAACATTATATCAGTTAATGAAATTAAGGTATTTAACTGTAAATTTAACTTAAAACTGTAAAACCTAAAATGTTGCTACCGTATTTTTTACGGTAGAATTCCATAGTTTTTTTTACCGTAAATTTTACGGAATTTTTTTTTTTTTACAGTGTAGGTGGGGCCCTATAAAATTTCCAACAAATTCTTTTTTTCTATCTAACTCTGTTTTGGATTTTTTTTTTTTGGACTGCATTTTAATGGTTAAAATATATATTAGTAATCAAAAAGCATTTCTGACTATTTGAAATTATGAAATGTATACAAACTTAATTTATAACAAATTTAACAAAAATTACATGTTTATGGCCCTATGCAATGTTTTTTTTGTTTTTTTTTCAAATTCTGTTTTATTTTTCCCAAATTCCATGCTTCCTGTTTTTCAGTAATTTATTGAAAATTTTACAGTAATAGTGCTTTTCATATATCAACTTGAAAATGGGAAAAGCACTTAGGTTTATTCCCAAGTTCAGAGAAGTGTAACCTTGCATTTGACATATAAAAATTTAAGGACTCTGATCTACAAAAAAAAAAAAAAAAATATTTCACCATATCCACTTGCCCAAAACCATACTTCAATATTAAATTTTTTTCACAACAATTAGTGTTTCCAAATGTTATTTGTAACAATAAAGGCTTTGTTTGTTAAAATACACTCATTAATATATCTTTAAAAACATGATTCATCCATTACGTGTCATTTGGAAATTGTGCCTTTATGGAAAATTACAATGTAAATTTGGTCCTCCACACTTGGAGAAAAAAAAAAAAACTTACAATGTTATAACTATAATTAATAGTACAGTAATTTTGACAGTGGCTCTCATTCAGCTTATATTATGCAAGCATTGATTGCACAATCATATTAAGCAATTATTTACATGTCTGAATACCGCATAACCTCAGCATTAGAAATAAGTGAAACTTTAGCTCAGAAAATAAATCTGAATAGTTTGCGGTCGTATTTTAAATTTCCCTGGTTCCAACTCATTTTTTGAAACCTATGATTTTCTATCTTCAGTATCACTCATTTATATATTTCTGTTTCAAACAGCCTGATCCAATAGCTCCATATATCATTTCTACATTATTTTCTCGAATTAAGAAAATCTACATGAATTTAAATTTCCCTGAAACACACCCGGTAGTTATTAATTAACAGAAATACAACCAAAGCAACACTGCCCTTTGGAACAAACTACTTTAGACAAAATAACTTTACAATTTGATATCAGTAAACCAACAAACTCAGTGCCCAGAGACCAGAGAAACAGTCTACAACCACATAAATATTACATCTGTAGCACACTTTAAGCTTATACAGCTTTTAGTGCACTATAAAACACATGCAGTACAGAATAAAAGTGTTTATTGACATTATGGGGTGGCTTTATGTGTCTGGTCTTCAGTGTCATGTGAGCTAAACCCATGAAACTTAATCAGATTCAGCACTAAAATATAGTCACGACATGTGTCAACACAGATACAGGCTTTCATCTTGTAAATCCTGGTCAGGTGAGAAGGATTCACTCTGACTCTATAATGGTAGTCCTACTGATTTCCGTGAATCGGTTCTTGAGAACGGATCGTTTCTCAATGCTTTAACTTCATCACGTGATCACTGACAGCTCGACGTGACATAATATAAAGCTAGTCTAAGCTGTCATACAGTTAAGTTGTAAACGTATTTTAACACGGTTTTTATTTGTGAATGTGGACGAATCGTACAGACAGATTCGGTTCAAATGATTCGAATCAAAATAACTATTCATTCCTCGCTGTATGTTTCCCGAGACATCAAAACAATCAAGTTTGTCAGGCTCATGATCTGCCGCATAACAAATACTGCACAGAGACATGGCACCAAGATGTAGCTTTATTTCCTACTAAAACAGTGCATTCATTTAAATATCCAAAATGCATTATCAATCCAAAAATACCTGCAAACCTATGACCTAATAACGCGTGCGTGCAATAATAAGCGCCATAAAACTTATCTGTAACGTTAATGTGTGCAGGTTAGAAAGCATAACCTAACATAAATCATGTACAATCTGAAATAAACACAATTTTCCGATACACAACATAGTATCGAACACGCTGACAAATGTGTGTTGATTCTTTATGGAATTGCTGCAATCGATCAAGGTTGCAATGGGCTTTATATTAAAATAAAACACTACTCTTACCTTTAGAAACCTTAAAACCCGGTATTAACCCTGGTTTAGTCAGAGCTGAAAGCCCTGGCACTTGAGATGCCATGACGGTAGAGTTGTTCGGACTTCAAGTTTAAGGGCACCACAAGGTCTGAGAGACGCTGAACCTGAGTGGCGCCGTCACTGCGGAAACTCTGCGTGATTGCGTCACTGGATATCTGACCAATGGCTGGAGAGCGTGACTCACTCACACTGCTACCTCAGATTACTGTAAACATGGGGCCCAAATCCCTCTTGAGCGTGCAGCAGGCAGTTTGGTGGCGAGGGTTTGTTTATTATACACTTTTTAGCCCTGATATTTAAATGTTTCATAATATAAAATATTTAAAACCTTTGAAAGAACGTTCACTCGAACCTGACTTATAGGATTTAAATAGAAACAATTTGTCCATGAACTGACAACCAGTATTAAATAACTTATATAATAGAAAATAATTTTATTTTGTATTAGCCCATTTAACACAAAGCATTTCACGATACTCACTTCCACAAAACAATACTTCATTTATTCTTTTCATAACAATTAATATTTATGGTATGAAGTGACATCCAGAAAAAGCTTTGCTTATGGAAAGAAAAAAAAAAGAAAAAGAAAAAACATGATTGATCCATTAGTTGACATTCGGAAATTTTGCCTTTATGAAAGATTAAAGAAAATTGCACATGGTGCATTTAATTGTTTCAGTCATTTTAAGTGCGTTGGTCCACCACACCAAATGGGGAAAAGGCTCCAATAAAAGGTTTTTGTTCAAAAATACCTTGCAACTTTGTTTTACTATAGTACAGTAACTGTGACAGTGGCTGCCATGAGGCACATATTGCACATTTGTTTTCTATCGAAAGAACCACCAAATGGACAAGCAGAAGAGATCAAAGAAATGTTCCTTTTTCAACAGAGCTTTCGAAAGCATTGAGGATTTAAATCCCAAGAGGACAAAGTTCCTCACATGCAGTGTTTACAAGATCCACATCATCTGTTTAACAAACACGTAGGGAAAAACCATGCAGAAACAAAGCATTTCAGACTTTAGTAATCATTTTATTACACAGTTTTAATCAACACACAAAGCTCAACGAGCCTGTCAGGAAATTAAATATACAGAAGTTTGTCTGTGAGGAGTTTTGTGTCCTCTCACCCAGGGACCCAATCGAGTCTGGCTGAACCATGTTAGCATCTAATTCAACAAGAGCAGGAAAAAGAAAAGAAAAAAGCAACCTAAGAGTTACAAGGGTGGTTTGGGGGAGAGAGAGAGGAAAAAAATAAAATAAAAAAAACAGTAAGACGCATGTTATAGAGACTGCTTTAAATAACTGGTCCGAAACCCTGCATGTGGTGAATGTTTGTGAAGTTGGTCATGGCTAAGGAAAGGGGAAGAGACAGTCTTTGCAATGACAAATGGAAACAAAATATATATATTCATAGTTTTCAAGTCCATTAGAATACTCCGGAGGAGAGGACAGGATGTCCATTTTCCTTTAATTAACTGCTATGATTTTAAAAGAATTCCTTATAGATTTTATACAAAAAAGATAGCCAGCATACCCCTCCCTTCTCTGCAATAAAGAAATAAAAAAACAAACAAAAAAAAACTTCCTGATCCAATGTACAGTTGGAAGCCCAGGAAATGGAAATGAAAAAGTAAACTGTAAAAAACATATCCCTCTATGTCCAGACTATCACAAATTGAAGGGGGAAAACAAAATAATAATATAGCCCTCCCTTCCCAGTTCTTAAAAACAACAAGGAATGCTTTTAGAGCCATAAACATCTTCTACAGCAAAATTGATACGGACTGATCCTAAGCAGCGGGTACGTCGCAATAGCAACGGATAAGGTAAAGCAGGAGCTGTGGAGTGGAGGTTTGCATTTGGGGAGGAAAAGGAGCTACAGTTGTAGTTTGAGTATGTACACCATGGCTGCCAGAGGGCTAAGAGTGGGGGGGGAGGTGCTCTGGTGAGGGGAGGCGTGGCTTAAAGAAAGCACTCCAATGGAAACCAACAAGATCTGTTTTTTTCTTAAGCTTTTTTCTTTTTTATCTTTTGAACGTTCAAAATCTCCCCTAACCTTAAGATGGAGAGGTGTAATTTTCTCCCATCATGATTCTAACTCCAAAACTACATTGCATACTTTTGTGTCCATTCCCGAGCTATTCTGTTGTACCTATGAAAGAAGAGAAATAAAAACATTACTATAACATATCAGAAAGGCTTTTGGATGACACATACGCTCTTAAAAATAAAGACTCCAAAAGCAAATAAAAGAAACATTTCGGTTCCCCAAAGAACCTTTCAGTGAACAGTTCTTAAAAGGAAACATTTTCCTAGTATGAAGATTTTAAAAATCTAAATCTTTTTTCACTACAACAGAACCTTTTGTACAATAGAAGGATTCCATTGATACTAAAATTTCTTCATGGAACCATAGATGCCAATAAAGAACTCTTATTTATTTCTTAAGTTTAATGCAAACAACCTGTTGTTGAAAGATGTGGCAGTAAAAACTATTAGAATTAAACATGAGTGTGGGAAATTAAAGGGCCAAATTAATTTGGTTTCTGAGCCCTGAGCATGTGTATGTGAAGAACAAAAAGTTATCTAAAAGAAAAACATGAATTGTCCCTTTGGACACTGTCAATTGCCCTCTTCATGTTTTAAAGGAAATTTGGAAAAAGTTGGGCATCGCCAATAATTTAAAATCTATTACAAAGGAACTCTTCAGTATTCCCTCGAGTTCTTACAAGGTCCAGCCCTCAACCTCAATTGCTTTTTCCACCCACATTTGCCAATAACACCAGTTTAAAACAATAAGGATCTAATGGGAGTCTGCTGGCATTTAATTCCCTTTTCTGCTGAATTTGATTAGAATCATCCTCCAGTTCAAATTATTACACCCAGCTCAGTCTGGTTTAGATAAAATAAAACACTGTTGCTCGTTCAGCTATTGAAGCCTGCTTTTTGGAATTACAGCAAGCTGAAAACATTTTCACTTTTGCCATGTCTCTACTTCTGTCAACTTCAAAGCTCAGCAACAGTAAAAGTAAATTATTCACAAAACAGGACTTCAGATCGTCAGCGTATAAACACAACATCCCCAGGGAAGAAAGGTGACAAGTGTCATAACAGGAAACTGCATAGACAATAACGCAGCTAATAATGCAAATGACTGCATGACAGCACCTATGGGGAAGAGCATTAGGGCAAACACAGTGTGCGGTAGAGATCAAGTACAGAAGAGGACACTCACTTTTCCCTGTCAGTCTTGTAAATGCGGGCGATCTCAGGTACTAAGGGGTCGTCCGGATTGGGATCACACAGCAGGGAGCAGATGGACAGGAGAACTGAAGGGCAAGATAAAAACATTAAAAGAAAAAGAAAAACAACGTTAAAAGAACAATATGCTTGCTTAAACAGCTGTCATCTTATATAAGGACATTCGTTTTTATATATATATATATATATTTTTTTTTGAGGCACCAAAAACCTGTTATAAGCAGCTCAAATATACGTGAATAAAAATATAATCAATATAGTTGGAAATAACTCTCCAAAACACCAAACTGTCCCTAACATACCCACTTAACATGTGAACAGCAGCAAATTAATCACATTCAGCGCTAGCTGCATGCATTTACATTTAGACACTGCAGTAAATTCAGAAACTCAAAGAATATTCTCCACTATCACTTTATCTAGCTTTTCTTTTTTGTTGTTGTTGTGTGTTAAAAATCGAGTTTTAAACTAAAGAATGAGATTATTATTAGAAACAATTATGCAGCAAATGTTATATCAATGAGAAACCAACAGCATCTTACACTCTCCTCTGGTGTAAAAGCATAACATTTCAATTTGTGTTTGAGTTTATTGCCATATAAAGCTTCAAAGACTACTTCATGGCACATACAGACAATCAAACGTCCAATTAAACTATCATTTCAAATTTTAAAAAGGTAACAATTCTGCACGACAACCCTACAAAATGTTTTTAGTTTACTTTGAATAAATCTGAATACGAAATAGGATTCTGGGTGCTACATTGTTTAAAGCAGTTCTCACAGCACTTGAGCATTCAAACATCACATTTTAATATTTTGTCTACAAGCTAAATTTTGTGGGTAACAATAAAATCCTACTAAAACCCCATACATGCTACACCACGGGAAGATATAGACTGAGGCTAAGAAACAAACATTTCCAGAATTAAGTGCTGTAAAACAATCTTTGAAAACTGTGGTGTACCTTTGGAGATGGTAAGTGCTGGTGACCACTGTGACCTCAGAATATCCAGACAAATGCTGCCATTGCTGTTGATATTTGGGTGATAGATTCTTGTGGTAAATGCAACCTGAGAAAGGAGCGAGACAAAAATAAGCATGCAAATCACAACCTTTACAGGCTAAACAGTAAAATTACAGACAACTCTAGAACAGTTCCCAATTACTGAAGATTGTAATCCAAACACAAGCACTGGCTTCCTTCGAACACATTCCTTAAATTCATCCACAAGATTCCTTGCATTCTACAACTGCATATGATATACAGTCATAAGTTTAATTATTTGAATATATGGTGGGAGGAAAAACATTTCCTTATGTCATGACAAAGAAAGTACAGGTTGGTAAACCGAGGATTCAAAGTGACAAATAATTAAGCAGCTCCTGAGAATAACCAAAACACCTGAGAAGCTGTGCCCGAGTCAAACAGGTGTGGATGTTACTGACCTTTGGCGGTTTGAAGGGGTAATCTGTGGGAAAGTGTATGGTCAAGAAGAACACTCCGCCCTGGTAAGGACTGTCATTCTGTAGGGTTAAAACGTTTAATTAGCATGAATATATATAGCAAATCAAAAACTCAAAATGATCAATATTTACTCAATATTTCAAGACAACAATATCATGCTCCAAGGGATTCCTGTAATGTTGCCGTCTACTATAGGAAACACGGAAAATAAATACTTACCGGTCCCATTATTGTGGCCTGCCAATGAAACACTGAAACAAGACAAAAAATAAATAAAATGTGTCAGGGAAAGCCTATATCAGTCACACCATGTTCATCATGTCTTTTTACAACTCAAAGAGGTACAATTTTTGCTTGCCAGCTTAGAATCAGTCTTGTCAGAATTAAAAGAGCCCACTGAGGAATACAGTATAAAATATGATGAAGCAAATGTGGGTACAATTATGTTGTCATATTTCAGTCAAATCTCTGAGGCACTAAGTGGGTCAGATGGTTGTATGAGTCACAGTTTAATAAAGTTGTGACTCTTTTGAGGGAAGCTATATATGCTATTTGTCGGTTCAAACAATCCGTCGTCTTGTGGCTGAGCTTCACGCTAAATATTGATGAGCACCATCTATCACAGGACACACAGAAAACACGATCAGACAGGAAAAAGCACTTCTGACAGTATGTGTTTGAAGCTACTATGACATTCAGTTCCTATAAGTGCTGTATCCATAAGACACCTTGCAGAGCAGATTCTATTAAACAAGGCAATGATAAGAATAATAATTTTTAAAAATACCTCAACAGAAAGGAATGTGACAAGTTGTTAGTTGTAACTAGCTGTTACACCACAACATACCAGTATTTCTCCTCAAACTTAACATACATACATACATATAGAGGCCTCTACTATATTTTAACTATAACCATATTATATATGGTTGATAAAGATCATCTGAAAAAGGAGGAATATGACGTCACCCCAGAAGAGAACTTGTTCTTTCAAACAACTAATTATATCTATCACAATGTTCTTTTTCCAAACATGCTAGTTTGTTATTGCATTGTTCTAAAACTTGCTGAATTTCCTTAGTGTACACCCCCCACTCCAAAAAAAATATATATTTTCTTTCAATCAGTGCAGGTTTTGTGTTTGCTTTTGGAACGGACTGATCATTGACAACACTGATTAGGGCTTATGTACCTCAGTTTGAATGGGGGTAAAAAAAAAAGCATTATTTGTGCTTCATTTTGACAACATTCTCCCAAAAACTGATGTGCATAAGATGAGATCAATGAGGCTTACAACCAATCAATTCCAAAAAGAAATACAAAACCTGTGGTAATTGAAAAAACAAGTTGACAAGAACATTAAATCCTAGATTTAGTGATAATATTGCATAAGAGATTTACACTAAAAATGTAAAAGGCCAATAATTTGACACAAACACCAAATTAAATAATTTCAGCACAGCAAGAGTTAAAAGTTAGATTTTTGTTACACAATCAAAGCTGAAATTAACAATGATTATCTTCAAAATACCTGTAAATCGAATTTGAAGAGGAAAAAAAAACAAACAAAAAAACACTAGTTTATCAAATTCATTGGTGGGCAAAACAAGTTACTTACTGTCATCCCCTACTGGGCCCGCTGAACACTGAGCAGGTGGGTCACGGCCCAAATCATGCAGCTCCTGCAACACACCAGAAAAATAAAAAAACAAAGCAGTTTAAAAACGGTTCACCTATCATGACTTTAAAACCAGCAAGTAAAACTCTGCATCACCTGTCCCGATCCCTTCCTGAAACACCTGCAGTGCACACTGCTGACAATGAAGCACCAAAATGAAACTGAGAAACTGACACCGAAACCTAATACTCCAAATATCTGTGCATTTGATAAAGTTACAGTAAAATACACAGAACAAACGCAATGGATGGATAATTTAGAGAATAAAGAGGTCAATATCAAATCAGACACATAACAGTCTGTGTAATGGAGTTATTGCTGCTGTAATGACATGAGAGGTGACCACAGCTTATGTAACTCAGATTTTTCCGGGTTAGTCTGTTCTACTGAAACCCAAGAGTATTGAAACATTCAAAATTGTCAGAAAAGTACAACAAGGGGTCTGAAATGTGAATATGAATGCTTTGGACCACGTTCATAACGCCAATTTGCTTGCGCCACAAACTAACCTCAAATCTCCAGATAAATAATGTGCGAGGTTCCCTATAAAAATTAAACAGATTTACTAAAGGACCAAATCTTTAGATGCTGGTGAGGAGAAACAGATATACAATATAAACAACACCAACACATCCTGAAAATGATTTAAAACATTAACGCGATGGCAAACTGAGGCCAGATACCGGAGCGGTTAGCCAGTTAACAACCCAAACCAACACGAAATAAATAAGTATAATATAATAATACCGTACACTAATTTATTATTAGTAAAAATACAGTAAGTTGATGAAGTTGTGGTGGATATAAACGATCTTTGTTCAAGGTTTCTAAATGGGCCTTTAGCATTGGTGGCAACGAGGGGTTAGCATGCTAACACGTTATCATGATCTTACATTAATCCTCAAGCGAACCATTTCAACCCGACTTCAATTTCAAATGACTGTTTATATCCGTTTAAGATAAAAACGAGAAGGGAAATACAAAAGCAATGACCGAATACATATTTTATATCAGTCACATACAGCTCGACGGAGGGTCGCTAGCTTTCATGCTAACCGTTAGCCCGGGCCGAACCGTCGAACCGGGGTGCTTTACTACACTTGTCATCCCACCAGTGTCACACTTTACACCTTTAACTTCTCAATAACATCCCTTAAATCGCCTTTCCAGCGTAAATGAGGAAGGATGGTGCGTTTTCAATGCGGAATAGGGCAATGGCGCCCGTGACTTCCTTCTCTTACCTTGTGGATTCTTTTCAGAGCCATTGTTGTGCTGTTACTGCTGTCAAAAACACACAAAACCCGCCTTATACTCGATTAAAACAGCGTTTCTTCAATTTCGACGCGACCAACCCCTCCGGTGTCTTAATAAGGGACGCCTTGGGGTAATTATTCGGTCGGTGTTCTAAGTGTGACGGAGCCGGTTGGTGTAATTTGAAGGCGAAACTGAAAGGTGGTGCTGGTAGCGGTTCGGTCTTCCTCCTGCAGCAGCGGCAGCGAGCAGCTACCGCATCACGCACACTGCGCTGCTCTAATCAGATCCTTCCGCCAATGGACGCAGTCGCAGGGGACAGATTGCGCGCCGACGCCAGTTGCTAGATAGTGCGGTAGTGAATCAAGAAACTGATGCAATAGCGGTGCCAAAATGGCGGATCGCGCTCAGCAGCTTCAACGCGTATTGAGCCCAAATGAAAGCCTGTGTTTGAACGCTTCCATTTCGAGCCGACAAACAAGCTTGATGATCAACTCAGTAATAGAATGGAGAGAATTAGGAGGATATAAGTATGATATGTCGAAATGTTTACTATAAGTGGTGTTCATGCGACTCATTCATATGAGCGAAACAGTTTATACAATTTTAACATGAATGGCAATAACACATATACCCTCGTTCAGAGGAAGTTTCACCAGTGCGGAGGGATATTTGACAAATTAAGGGTTTATCGCGGCAAAATACGAGATTATCGTCCATAGATGAGGGAATGTGTGTGTAACTAAGGACCACTGCTGTGCATAATTTTTATTATTTGAACTAATTCTTTTAACCATGCCACATTAATCTGTATGCACTTTACAGGTATGTTTTTTTGTTATGTTTATTCCTGCATGACCTCTATAGCTCAAATTCAAACATGCATATTTTTTCATTAAATCATATATATATATATATATATATATGATTTGACTTAATCTGATGCATTGTAATTATTTATTGCCTTACCTTTTTTTGTTCTCATTTCTAATATATGATTGTCCAAACAATTAATAGCAAATATTTTTAGGCTGCTTTTGTCTGATCCTCACATAATCCTGATTACTCAAATCCAAAAAGATCAAACTATCGGCCTATATTCCTAAAATACCTTGTTTCATTGTGATATCTTTATCCCGTTGCACAGGTTTATGCCCTCTACCCCATTCAGACAATCACATTCATTGCAAAATAAAAAATAAAAACAGGCCTTTAGGCGTAATGGTGGAATAGAACAGAACAGTACTAACACACTGGGTTCAAAAGAAATTGTCAATGGTACAGCACAAAATAATGCTGATTATTAATACATGACAACAAAATAGTGCAAAATAGAGTGATGAAAGCTATGTTGTGGCGATACCATGTTAAAGTGATACTTTGATATAGAATTTGCTATCCTACATTATTTACATGCAATTCTATGGAAATTAAAAGAATAACATTGTATTGCCATGGTAGCCTACATGTTCAAAAGTCCACCATGACATTTACCATGGTGCATTGCCCAAAAACAATGAAAACCGAGAACTGTTTTGTACTTATGTTAATGAAACAGCATTCCAAAATGGTATTTGTACAATAAATTGTTTGATAGATAGATAGATATAATAAGATATAATAAAAGAAGGCAGATAACAGAAGCTGGGTTGTTCTTGCAACATTCACAATACAGTAAGATTCCTACGCCGCCTTCTGACTTTCTACGCCATGAAGCATTAAAAAGACTGACGTCAATAAAGCAGCAACAAGGCCTGGGTGCGCGCGCGCTCTCTCTCATCTCGTGCGCAGGGAAACCCCGAATCAGCCTCCGCGTGATGGCAGTATGAGGCAGTCCCTGCAAGCCAGAGCGTGGGAGTTCCTGTCTTCGCCATGTCGGGGTGGTGCTGCAACGCGCTGAGGATACCCTGAACCGAGCAGAAGTCTCCCAGCCCCCCCTCCTGCTGCTCCATCCATCCATCTATCTGCCTACCCATCCGCCCCCACAAGGCACCAGGCAGAGTCCAGTATCTCCAGCATAACAGTTTCCCCGGATCAGCTGCGACACATCTTCCCCCCTGACCGACGGTGGACGGAGGAGAGACGCACCAAGTGATGCGGCTTCTGCAGCCCGCGCATCCCGCAGCACCGAAGACCTCACGCTCACCCGTTAGGAGTAGGCGCACTTTCCCCGTTATCTACAACAACCCATGAGAATGTCCAGCGCAGACATCATGGGTTTAAACCCTACCGACCGCGTGATCAAATGTAAGTGCATTGTGTTGTGTACCTTTTTAATCGTACTCAGCATTTTTAAGCATGCAGCGTTATGTGCGATTGTGCATGTTTCGCGATGATTCTGTTTCTGTGATGATGCGCTGTAAGGAAAATCTTTTTATTGAAGAATTTTTGAAAACCTCATACGTCATGCATCAGTGATTGAACAGTAATCAAAGGATGATTCAGATGGCGTGTTTTGCATCCAAAAAACTCTTTCCATATGAGATTGGCAACCCATTAAGGTTCCCTATATGCTCAGCGATGCTGATGCAGGAGAGCTATGGCAAGCCAACTTAACATTTTTTCCCCCATACTAACATTTTTATCTTAGCAAATTAGTAACAAGTGCTTTTTTTTCTACATTCTACGCGGTAAAAATGACTTTTCAAAGTTGTAAATGAAAAATTATTGGAGTAAGTTTTTCTAGAAAATACTAATTCAGTGTTTCAATTTCAAAATTTCAAGTTTAATTCAATGTGTTCCCTAACATTTTTATGTAAATGTGATATTTAGTACCACTTTCTGAGTGAAAATTGTTTCTACACATTTTTTCAGTGTATTATTTATTTTTTATATATACAAATTCGTGACTATAACTAGTCACTTACAAGCATCTCAATAGTCATCTCAAAAGTAAAGGGAAAAAACAGTTGATAACTAGTGAAATAACAACTGAGGTTGTAACTTAAATGGGTACTAGTATGTAATAAGTGCAATAAAACTGAAATACACATTTTTTTTTCGAAGATGTAAATAGCCTAAAACAAATATTACTGGAGGACATTTTAAAAGAAAATAATATTTTGACTCAGTGTTTCTACTTCAAAATGGCACATTTAATTCAACGTGTTACTTGTTTTTTTCTTTGTAAACATTTGTGAATTTACTAGCAATTTCTGAGTGAGTGTTGTTTTTACACCTTATTTTGTTGTTGTTTATAGTCACTATTGGAATAGGTACTAGAATCTATATTACATTTATACATGTAGTAATTAAGCAGTTCTATAAATCTAAGAAACAGTTTTAAAGAATAAAAGCGAAACGGCTTGCCACATCTGTGGAGCGCATCGACGGCTGCGCGCGCCTGCTGGCGGATGGATGAACTGTTATACAGTGCCAGGTTACCCGAGAGAGAGAGAGATAGAGGGGGGAGGAGAGCAAAAGAGAGAGATTAACATCTCGATCCAATGAAATATTTTTGTCAGTTTGAGGATGACAGCGAAAGGACGACTTAAAGGTAGCGTGGCTTTTGCATTGCATTCCTGCATTGTTTCATGCATCTCCTTGCGCTCGCCCATTCGCATCTTTTACTCCAATGTCAGTGCGCGCGCTTGTCGGGTAGCTACCCGCGCTCGGATAACGAGGTGATCTCGTGAGTTACCGTATCGATTGTGCTTGTAATGATGTGAAATGTGCAATGCCTTGCACGAGTGCACTCTTGTCATGCGGGGAAAATGCGCTGAAATCCTCGCAATGTCAGTTCGTGCATTGACATGCACATCCTTGCAGAGACGGCCTATGAGGGTATTTTAGTGTATCATTCCGAAGCAGTTTATCGATTCGTTGGTACAGCGTTACACACTGTAAACAAGGCTGCACATAGAGGATGCGCTGCATCCAGAAATCCCAGTAGCATTAAAGCGAAATGTTATTGCAGAAAAACAAGTTGCATTGCAGTACTATATATTTCATGTGATGTGATGCATGACTACGTTAAGAGACTATGCAATTCCATCATAACTAGCCTATACCAATGCATGCATGCATGCACGCACTGTAAGCTTAGCAAAATTTAAAGCCATATTTACATTTCCAGTTTTTGCAATAGACAATAAATATATAATAATAAAAAATAGAATGCCAAATAGTGAAGATGTGGGCATTACAGCATCGCTGGATGATGGGATATGTGTATGTGGATGTATAGTGTGGGCGGTTAGTGGAGAGAGGGGTTAATTAGACTTCAGCGATGCCTGTGCAAACTGAAAAGCTACCCAAAAGCATCTATTCCCAGTGTATATGTGATCAATTTGTCTGGATTATGGAAAACAATAAAAGCGGACAGGGGAGGCACATTTTGGACCACCGTAGTGTGTGAGCAAGTGTGGTTTGGGCAGAGAGAGAGAGGTGTTGTGTACTGTAAGGGCTATCCCTTCAACCCTGGAGTGTGGCCGCCTGTAATTATTTAGCAACATATGCCATTCTGCATTAAATAATCATAGTGCAGCATATGTGTCACATTTATGTAATATTAACCGTTAGGTATCTTGGGTACTAAGCTTTAGGGAAGGTCTGTATGAGAGCGTGTCCAGATATAGCTGGCGTACGAGGAAGGCAAAGCAGCCAGTGTGAAGGTGAGAAAGGTATGAGGCGGACACAGCGGAAGTGAGAAACTGCCTGATGGTTCATGGAAACCTTTAGGAAAAAAGTACAGTGGGTTATCCTTGATTATAAAAGCAGCATTGTACTTTTGATATATAAGCATATATTGCATGGTATTTACAGTGTAGGTCAGACAGTACTATGGTATTACCATGGTACATATCCAAAAATTCAAGAAACATGCTACCATGTTCAAAAAGACATGACATTACCATGGAACATTTTTGTTACACTTAAAATATACCAAAAAGTATTATGATATTTGAAAACGTACCAGAAAGTACTATGATATTTTGAACATATACCATGTAGATACCAGGGTACCATGGCATATTTCAAAGTACTATGGTGTTATCATCTGATAACATCACTGTACTATGGTACAACCACAGAACGTGTTTGTAAGGTTTGGAAAACACCAAACCTGAGATTTATGTGATTTTGTCTATAAACGATGGTAATACTGTGTGGTACCAATGTCCAATATTTGGAGGATGTGATTCTTGACATGACTATTTAGAATTTACTAATTTTTAATATAGTACTGTGTCAATAGAAAAAAATAACATGGTTACATTGTACTTTAGAAAGCATGATAGGTGTTTTAGTAAAGTAAATTGTGTGCTTTGCATAATTATTTACATGTTACTCCAATAAATTTCAAAGAATACTATGGTATTACCATGATACTTGTATGTGTCCTATGGTAATACTATGGTACCAATGTCCAGTGCTGGGAAGATGGAATGCTTAGCATAATTATTTAGATGTTGCTCCAAGATATCATAGCTCCAAGTATTATCATTGTACCATGTCTAAAAAAACATAGTATTATCATAGTACCATATTCAGAAAAATTAATGGTAATAACAAAACATTGATGATAATACCATGGTGTTTTTTAGTCTAGAAGACGGTGTGCTTGGGATAATTATTCACATATTACTCAAAGAATACCATGGCATTACCATGATGCTTGTATATTTGTTCTAGTCTAGAAACAATGGTAATACTATGGTACCAATATCCATTGTTGGGGAGATGGAATAAGATTCCATAATTATTTAGATGTTGCTCCATGATATCTTACTATGGAACCATGTCCAAAAAACCAAAGTATCACTATTGTACCATGTCCGTGTTAATACCTACATTTTAATAGTAATACTGTAGAGTAACCGAGAGTAAAAGTGGTGCATAGAAGATGGCACGCTTGAGACAAACACAAAGTGAGTAAGCAAGTAGATTGCTTGAGATGAATTTGCTCATTTCCACAAGTTATTATGTGCTGCATTCTTCGTGAGACAGAATGCGCCTCACTGCCATCTGTCTCCTCAAGGAATGTTGTAATGCGACAATAATGACTAGATTATTCTAATTGCATCATAGTGTATTTTTTATGATTGTTACTAATAGGTGTTTTTGGCCCATAGGAATGGAGAGCTTTTGAAACAAGAATATATTATTTGCATGCAGTCATAAACACACACTTTCATGGCATTATCGAAACGGCTTCAAAGATCGACATTTATTCTCCAGATTTTGTGTCTGTGTTAATTCATGCATGCCTCCTGCCGAGCGCCGACACGACAACATGAACGGGATGTTAAAGCCCAACACTGAAACTAAGAGAGAGTGTTGACATGAGCCTGGTGATAAATGAAACAAGAGCAGGTGAAAGAAAAGAGAGGGAATGTGTGAAAAGTGCAGAGGATGAGAAGTGGGAGAGACGGGGAATTAGGCACTTGACAGCAGATAGATGGATGGATGTGCATGCGCTTGTGTCCCAGCAATCTCTTTCTCTCGCACACAGGGGCAAACGCTCAGGCAGTGTTTGAATGGAATTCTAGAGTACTGCGTACTGTTCAGTATATGCTGAATATTGCTAACTGTGTTTAAAAAATAGTATGTGGACATTACGCAATTCTAATCAAACCAATGGTTTTTATTATATCACACTTGGAGAAAATTATCCTTATTCCAATTTATTTCAAAGCATTTGGTAGTGGATTTCATCAGCCTATAACCTGATCTGTAAATGCCATGGATACTTTTGAATGACTATCAGTGGAGAAAAAGTGCTTTTTGCAAGCAGAATGGTGTAGCTAACTGAACTAAGCTATGTAAGCCAAAGCCATGTTGCACAAAGTAGTATAAAGGTAGTTTTTAAGGAACATTAGTTTACTTGATGGCCATATTTACCTACTTCGGGCCTGCAAAACCACCTCTTATATATCTGAATGGGGAAATACTGAAATCTCAATGGCATATTTCAAATCAGCAATAAAGTCTGGCTTGTCTGATAAATGCTGAAATAGCATTAAAATCATAAAAAATATATAATAAATGCAAGCCAATAGCGTTAAATAGGATGCTTGGCATAATTATGTAGATGTTTCTTGGTACCATGTCCAAAATAACAAATCTTTACTATAGTATTGTGTCCAGAAAAAAAGAGAACAACATGGTAGTACCATTACAATGTACTTAGAAAAAGCATGATAATAACATGTTGCTTTTAATGAAGAAGATTGTGTGCTTTTCATAATTATTTACACTTTACTCCAAGAAACTTTATGGAAAATTATAGGATACTTTTGTACTAGTGTCCAATGTTGGAAAGATGGCATACTCTGCATAATTAATTAGATGTTTCTCCAATATATTATAGTTTTACCATGGTATCATGTCCAAAACACCATATTATTACGATATGTTTACCAAAACATTGAACCTAAAAAGGCATGATAATACCATGGTGTTTTTTTCATCAAGAAGATTATTTATATATTACTCAAAGACACTTCAAAGAATACCATGGTATTACCGTGATACTAGTAAATATTATAGAAACCACATAGTAATGCTATGGTCCAGTGTCTAATGTTAGGAAGATGGAATGGATTTTATCAAAAACATAAACTCTGAGCTTAATTCTAGATGAGAAACTATAGCTAGACTAGACAAAAACAATGACCTGACATGGAACAATAAAGTGCTTCAATACACAACCAGGAAAAATGTCTAGCATGAGGACTTCAATTCAAGACTGTATTAATCACATAACATAATCAGTGACAGAACAGAACTGCTAAACAAGATAACAAGACAAATGGACATGAACCAATGAGAGAACAGAACTAATAATGAGGAAAGACAATGAAAACAACACATGAGAAACAAGCTGGAACAGGAGGTCACGTGACATGAATCAGGAAACATAACTGATACCAAACTAAAACATATGACATAAAAGACATGACTTGATAGACCTGAACTGAATACATGAAACATGAACAAAAACCTTCGACAGACGTGACATAAATAGCATTAAGAAAGTATATTTTTCAGATCGGTCCCACCAATGCGCATGTGCAGTCCTAAGTGTATGCGAGTCTCAGGTTTCTATGGGAACCAGAGCTTCTAATGGCAGTGACTCTTTTATTTAGAAGGCAGGAGCCGTCATATTGCGCATTGCGGTTTCTCCCATTCATTAACTTTGTCACATGACCTCATTACATGCATGTTTGATCCTATTGGGATGTTCCTGCTTATGAGTTTGGAAGTCATTATAATGATGTAATTGTGTTCAAGTGATTTTGTTTTGAAAAAATGAATGCATTGGCCAATTTCAAAATTCTTTCAATTTTACTATTGACAAAAAACATTTAAAGAAAAAAAAATTGCACATTAAGTGTGTAACTGGTGCATTGTCAGTGTATTTAACGTTCTTCTTCTGCTACAGAGAATGTTGGGTAATATTTTGTCAAACAAGCCTGTTGCTTCAAGAAGCACATGAACTTGGTTTTATTCATTTACAATACACAAAATGTGTACAAATTAAAATTGTACAGAAAATATTCACAATTACTTAATGATAACCAATACCAATTTGTTTCCACCATTATTTTTAAACACATTCATATTTACATTCCCCCAACTTTGAAAGTCAGACTCTGGTAATTACAAAATTTAGTGGTTTTCATATGTGGTAAATTAGCATATTACAGTAAATGGAGTCAAGTTTCAGTTTTTTGCATTTTTAATCCAATTTTCTATAAAGTCATCTTAACTCTTGGCAGTCTGTTCAAGTAATGAGGCCAGAAAAAGATGTAAAGCATTGCAGCTGATAATACTCGCTTGATTTGTCACACTGAAAATGGAAGGTCAAGTACACTGCATTGTGGGATATAGTGCTCAGTGCATTGCATACTGCAGTACTCTTTTGTATACTGCACATTTTGGCAAATGTCAAAGGTCATCCGGGTAGTTCATGCATACAGAAAATTTGCATGCTGTATGCAGTGTACATCCTGCATACTGCAGAAATATTAAGATTAGTACTGTAATAAGAAGTATGTAGTATGCTATTCCAAAAGTAGCCAGTGTCACACACTTCAGTTCTGCTTTCAACCATGTGAGAATGCTTTTATTAAGGACTAAAGTGCTGCCCATCTAACCAGATACTGAGCTAATCAACTTCATCGCCCACCTGAATGATGCAATGGAGAGAGAGAGCAAGAGAGAGGCAATCTCGCATCAAATGCGGTGATACAGGACTGCAGGAAAATGATGAAAACTGTTTCCTCCCACACAGATGCACAAACACACACAGACACACACACATATGTTACGGGTCACTAGAGATGTTAACTTGAGCACACACACGCTGATACATACAGATGTGTGTAATGGAGAACGCTCACACGCTTGACCACCTTCACACATCGCAATCTGTGTCGCACACACACACACACAGGATGGAAAACAAAATGCAGTCATCTGTGCCCTGGGCAGGACCTCCAGCTAAAATCACACTCACCCCTAGTCTGTCATCCATCATTACGTTTTATATGTTGTAACTTCTTTTAAAGGAATAGTACAATTCTGACATTGTTTACGTATTTACAAACCTGTATGCTATGGCTGCACAATTCATTGAAATAAAACAAAAATCATGGCCCAGTGCACCAGCTGTTGTCAAAAGAAAAACTTAAAGGGCTTCCACCAAAATAAATGTGAAAATAAATATTAATTATTATAGAAAAACATTATTATATTATTTTTTAAATACTCATTTTATTTTCAGTGATATATTACAATATTAATTTATTTGTTAATAATAATAATTATTATTATTATTATTATATAATCACTAAATATTGGGCAAAATTGTCCAGCCCAACAAAGAAGCACAAGGCAACTTGGAGCTTGCTTGCTTGTCTGTCTGTCTGTTTGTTTGTTTGTTTGTTTATGTATTATTTTATTTTTTTTTTAATTTAAATCACAACTGCAATTTGTATTTTTTTTAAATATATCACAATTACATTTTTTCCCTACATTATGCAGGCCTATATGTTATCTTTTTCCTTAAACAGGGTTTATTAATTATTATTATTATTATTATTTTATAATATAATTACAAAATATGTATATTATATATGAATATTTTAATATATAAATCACAAAATTTGGGGGCCAAATTGTGCTGCCCATTAAACAAGACCGGCCAACTTGAAGTTTTTATTATTATTTTGTTGTTGTTGTTATTTTTAAATCACATTTTAAAATATCAATCACAGTTTTTATCAGAAAATTCACAATTGAATTTTTTCCCCAAATTGTAAACCCTACTATATTCTGATTTTTTCCCTTCTGTAAAGCAGCATCAGAATATCTCTTTTTGTGTTTGACGAACAAAACATAACACAACATACAGGTTTGTCTCAACATGAGGGTGAGTAAATAATGCCAGATTGTTCATTTTTGGCAGAACTGCTCCTTTAAACTGACACTAGACCTGGATGAGAATGCAGCAGGGTGACTGCCAGGAAATTGTAGGATATTCGAAATCATTAGTGCACAACACAGGATGTGGACCAGGGTAAAAATAACATGCCACCACATACAGATACCCATACGCAGATCTGGTTCAAAACAGACTAAAGGTGAAACTAGGAGGAAGAGTGGAAGAGGAAGAGAGAAAGAATGAGTGAGACTAAATTTAGCCTCTTTAACATAAATACTTTGGGTGTGAGTTTGGAGCATAGAGGACACAGTGGATAGCACAGAGCTGAGACCTAATGAGGCCACGCGAAAGCAGGAACGCTTCTGTGATCCAGAAATCCAGTAGAACGGATCTTTATCCTGTATTTACTGCTGCCTGAGTGGATGACCTCATCACTTGTGGCCTGTCAGTCAACCCAGGTCACCCTGCTGATTGGTTCACCGGTGTGTTTGTCATCTTAAAGTCCCGCCTCCTGCTTTTGTGCACATGCAGATGGCCCCTTCATGTGTGAAGCATGCATTAATTGTGCAACATCAAACGCCGCTTGTAAAAATCCCTCCGTCAAAGGCGCATGATGCTGTTACCTTCTCCCGATCTGGGTCAGGCGCGACTCTCCCTCTTATCCATCCCTTTAGTCAAATTTCGACAGTACATTTTCTTTCTCTTTGTCTCATCTCTATACAGAATTCTGAGATTGTCAAAGGATGTGGCAGATGTATTTTTGAAGCTCGCCTGTAGTAACAATACAATGTTTCTGTCTGACACACAGCAAAATGTGTATTCCATCGCTTTTAGGTCTCAGGGGCTAAAACAGAGCCGTCCCATGGTTGTGTGATCACAGGATGATGTATTTCAGATTGTCAGCAGTTTAATTACAGGATGCTGCAGCTTGCACACTGGAAGTGCTTCTGGAACGGCACCGTGGGTGTCTGATGGTCTTCGCTTGCTGCAGTTACAGCAGTTTCAGATCTCACAAGTTTGTTGTTCGACATCACAAATCTCTCAAATTCTTTGTCCTACTTCCCCCCCACTTAAGCCAGAAGTGAGCTTCCCACTGACAACATCCACAGCAGCAGTGTTGTATTGTACAGTGAGTTCACTAATAATCCAGTATGGATTCAGTACGACCTCAATACATGAAAACTCTGCTTCTGCAGAAGTTACTGTGCCTGAATCATGCCTCATGTACCTGTGAAGGAGTAGTCCAAAGTCCGACATGTAAATGCTGAATTTATAATGAAAAAACAAAAACAAACTAGTACACCCAAAAATGAAAATTTGTCATTATTTACTCACCCTCATGTCATACCTTGTTTGCATTTCTTTATTCTGTAGAACACAATAGTTCGGAAAATGTGTTAGTAGTTTTCTCTATACAATGAAAATCAAAATCGAATCAATTTTTGGATGCAGTGTGCTTCAAAGAAGAGAGTCATACAGGTTTGAAATGACATGACAGTAAATCATTTTCATCTGGCTAAAATGCTACAATGCAAAAGGCAAAACATAAAAACTATGCTAACGCTAGAAGTATAAAAAATGGCTTTAAGTTTTTTGACTTTGATATCAGTTTTCCTTCATTACTATATTCATATATTCTTGCATTCATGAAAAATAAAATGTTTAGGTTTTTAATTGTAAGTAAATACTACCGTTCAAAATTTTGGGATGAGTAAGAATTAATGTTTTTAAAATAAGTCTCTTATGTTCACCAAGGCTACATTTATTTGATTAAAATACAGTAAAAACATTACTATTGTGAAATGTTATTCCAATTTAAAATAACTGTTTTATGTTTTATTATATTTTAAAATGTAATTTATTCCTGTAATGCCAAAGCTGATTTTCAGCATCATTACTCCAGTCTTCAGTGTCACATGATCCTTCAGAAATCATTCTAATATGCTGATTTTCTGATCAAGAAACATTTCTTATTATTGCCAATATGTCCAAAATGACAGTTTATTCATTGAAATCGAATGCTTTGAAAATTTGTGTATATTGAAAAGACGAGTTATTTGCAAAAGTAACTTATTGTATTTATTATATTCAACTACCCAAAAAAATCAAAATAAATAAAAAATCTGAATTGATAATCCCAACAGTGTACGTGTGGGTTTTATAAAACAGCATTTCACACAGCTGTGTAATGGTACAGGAGGTTTGAAGTGGTTTTAATGCAGGTGTGTGCATTATAATCACCACAAAGCACTGTATTTTGTGCCAACTCAACAGATATTGCTCATACCTCTACTGGAGAATCATCAACAGGAGACTGCATGAAAAATGTCTGAAATGGTGGATAATGAGGCTGCAGCCAGAAAGAGTTTGTAGCTTACTCATTTTAAGGCCAGAAGAAAAGGAAAAGACCTCTGCAGGAGCATGTAGAGATGTTAATAAGGGTCTCAGTCTCAGTTGGTTGTAATTGGCCTTTGACTCAAATGACAAGGTTTGTTTTTTTTCTTCTATCCAGCACTCCTCTATTATTGCCGCAAGGGGGGCTGTAGCATATATATTAGTGCAAATTGTCTTCAACAGTCACGTTTCTCATGTTTACTTGATTTCAAATGTTGGATTTAATTTGTTTTGTTTTGTTTTGTTTTACGCTGCCTTGCATCTATGGTTTCCCATACCAGTGTTCACAAAGCCCCGAGGGTTTGAAAAGAAACTGCAGGAGATTTGTGAGTTGATGAAAAGCTTGTTATTAAATGATAAAAATGTAAACTAATCAAAATAAAACAAATGACCTGCATGTCATGTGACCATTAACCAAAGTCAGAGAACCTTGAATCTGTGAATGTGTTAAATTATTGAAACATTAACTTAAAATCTCTGTTTTCAAAAATATGTTATATTTTGACAATACAGTCTAAATTTTAATACACAATGTCAATCAAACAAACGACAACAAAAAAAGCCATTTTACGATCCAAACATTCAGCATGAAAAAAAAGCAACAGGGTGCAAGAACAACAGAAGTAACTCAGTTTAAAAAAAATCAGTAACTTTGTTTTCCAGCTTAAAATGTTGCTGCAGGGATTACTTTAAGAATATTTTAGTTTAAAGAGGTTTGTCTGACCAAAAAGCTCACTAGGCTATTGTGCAACAAAAATTCCCAGATTGCTGGATTGTGGTATTATGGAATAGTCAGTTTAAAATTTAATACTACAATGTTTTTAACCAAATCACCTACCCGGCCTTTAAAAAAAAAAAAAGAGAGAAAACTGATTGTAGAAGAAGACAACTTGCACAAATGTCCGCAATGGCACTCCTAGTGGCAACACTGAGAATGCGCCATGTACTTGAGTTGTGAATCACACGCTGACACATATGAAATCAAGCTTAGTGTAGTTAGAAGTGTCTATATTCACATACTTCAGAGTATGTTTTGACTAGTGCTGTCAATTTTTTTTTTGTACTTTTCCAGTTTAACAGCGATAAAAATATTTAACGCAGGGGCGGAGCTAGGGTTGGCCACCCCACTCAAAACCGCTGCTTCTGTCTCTTTTTTCTAGACAAGAAATGCGTTTATTTAGATGCAGAACGTCTTTACAACAACATCAAACTTTTAGATGTGCACTCCACTTCGCCTCAGCACCAGACACGAGTAAAACGAGCGCAGAAACGGTACCGGTGACGAGGAGCTTCAGTGGAACAACAGTGAACAGCGTTCAGATGAGATGTTGTGATGGCCATATGTCAGTAAAAACTAATTTTACTGTCCTAACAGCTGTTATACTGTGCTCGTAGCATGTGCTCTTCAATTGCACACACAAATACAGCATCGCTCTGTAGCCTGTATCATTTCATATTAAAGGGGTGGTTTACTGCTTTTTTTCTTTGCTTGATTGCGTTTATGGGGTGCAATATAACATGTATTCGTGTTTCGTTTGTTAAAAAACGCCTTATTTTTCATATATTTCACCTTTATTGTAAGCCGCTTTCTCCTCTGTCATTTGAACGACCGGTTGACTTCCTGATTCTCTGAAACCACTCCCTCAGAAACAGGCAATGGGCTCAGATTGGTTAGTTGGGCCGGTGTGTTGTGATTGGCTAAACTGCGTACTGCACATTGTCCGGAAACTTCACGCCCATCACCTTCACGGGCGACAGCTGCATGTGCTCCGGTCAAATGTAAATAATGGTGTCAACATTGCCGTCTCAGTTTGAGCCAGAATCAGATCCAGAAAGCGGTAATGAAGAGAGTCAAGCAGAACTTCCGCAAGCACGGCTCTTACAAAACGTTTCTGAATGAAGTTTGCTGTCGTGATTACATATCATTTTTTAAAGTTTGTACACGTTTGTCTTATACACACAAAATAGCATCGAACTAACTGGCTACTATAACCAAACAGTTGGCTTGTGTTTCTTGATCAAATCGAAAAATTACGTCATAAAGTATACATGGAAAATACATTTACAAAATTAGTACATAATTACAAATTCGGGTCCAAAATATTTGTACGCGTTTGTCATAGACACACGAAATAGCATTTAACTAACTGGCTACTAAAGCCAGCGTTTACGTCCTTGATAAAACTAAAACGTTACGTCTGAAATTATACATGCAAATACATTTAAAATTATTAAATCTTACTTACAAGTTGTGGCCCAACAACTGCTGCCTCTGGTTTTAAAGTTGTAACTGCTCCATGTTTTAGTAGTAGTTTCTGTGTGAATCCAGCATTGATTCTGGAAGCTGTCTTCCGTAAAATGCGCAGCACAGAGAGCTAAATTAGGATTGTAATTGTCAGGAACATAATCAAACATAAATTTTAACCATTGTTGACGAACTACAGCGTCCGTAGGAAGCCCGAACACAGAAGACCTGACAGCTGGGTGAAAATAACACCGTTTCGACGGCATGGCTACAACTCTCCACTATAACTCTTCTTCTTCGACACAGCCGCAGAACATGGCCTTGCCCCCTCTTTGGCATGTTCCGGAGGGAGGGGTTGATGCAAATTTATGGGTTTTTTACGTATGCAACCCGGGAAGTATCTCGTTGTAGTCCCATAGGAGTCGTTTTTGTAGGCATTAAACTTCCTGATTTTTAAAAGACGATATCTCCGCTTACGTTGAACTTTCATCGCAGCAACTTTGCAGATACTGTTCATGCACCAACAGCAACATTACACACTATTTAAAATGAAAAAAGTGAAATCGCAGTAAACCACCCCTTTAAAGCACGAATGAAACTACAAGCATGCGTGTCAGATCCGTGTCACGTTTAGCAGCGGCAGCTCTTAAAGTAATTGCAGCCAAATAACCTAATAACCCAGCAGCTGTGATGTCTGTTATTCAAAGAACAAAAGAAAAAAGAGGAACTTTAGCTTTAAGGATTCATCTACATTTAATTTAGAATTTAGTGTTTGATAACTTTATTACATTTTTGTATATTTCCTACTTGCTGAAGGGCACAGATAGATATGACATTTATTATAATGGGTTTATGTGAAGATTGTTTTAAGTTCACTTAAATTAGAAGGATTTATTTTTTAAAGTCTAATAAATGTTAAAATTGATAGTTCTCAATTATACTGTAATATTGAATGGCTATAGTCAATGGTTAAATATTAGGGAAAAAATAACAGTTTCATAGAGTCAGTATTATTGGTATCAGTGTCACTCACCTTCAATCATAAAAAAAGTCATTAAATAAATATAAAAAATATACTGTCTTTACGTTGTTTCTACATTAATTTAAAGATTGAATGTGAAATTATTTCAATATAAAAGTACATTTTAAAACTTTAATGTTAGGTGGGATTAATTTTGCGATTAATTTCAGATTTTTTTTTTTAAATCGATTGACAGCACTAATTTCGACCTAAACCACATTGTAGCCTCCAACCAGCAGTATAACAGTATAGTCAGTTTGAACTTGATTACCTCGTTGTGAAAAGCAAGATTCTTTATAAATTTTTGTTCTCATATCACAGTAGTTGAATTAATAGAGAAAACCAGTTGTAGAAGACAACATCTTATGTGAGTGTCCACTATAGCACTCCTACTGGCAATACTGAGAATGCATGGACTTGAGTTGTGAATTGTGCGCTTACACATTGACACATGTGAAATCAAGCTTAGCATAGCTAGAAGCATCTAGATTCATGTACTTCGGAGTATGTTTCGACCTAAAATACTTCAAAAAGTAATCATGTTTAGCTAACATGAATCTTTATGAAAAAACGCTAGTCTTTGTAGTTGGTTTGTTTTGAGACAGCATGCTCATGGCGTTTATCAGTCTTCTAGTTTACCAACAGTTTCCTCCACAGCAGGGGTTCAGACTCGAAGACAAACCTTTTTGAGTGTCTTCCTGTAAGTGGAGGTCAGGACGGGGCAAGGGCAGGAGTGTACGGTCAGGGAGGAGAGGGAAGGAAAGAGTGAGATAGAGAGAGAGAGAGAGAGAGAGAGAGAGTGAGAGAGGCTCTAGCACAGCTGTGACCTGAATGAGTCCCTCCCCTCGTACCTCTGGGGTCCGGGAACAAGCGCGAGCCTGTCAGCGGCCTACTTTCCCAAAGTATGATTCTAGGCCATTATCTGTGTTACCACTGGTGGGGCTCCAGCGGGCTCAACGGATCCGCAGAACAATCCTTTTCATCGCCCGTGAACGCGTGAGGGAGGGCCGGCAGTTTGGAAGTGTTACTCTGAGAGGAACGTATCTTACAGGAGGGAGTCAAGGTGAGGTCGACTACAGGAGCAGGAGGACAGAGAAAGAGACCAAAAAAATAGCAGGGAGTTAAAAGGAGAGAGATTATCAACCAAACTACTGCACATTGTGGTTGGACTGCTGTTATATAATGCAAAGAAATTTATACGTACATACAAGTTTGACCCGAGTCTATAAATAAATACTTTGTTCTTTGAAAATGATATTTTGAAAATAATTTGGAACTGTATACAACATATGTATATTTTTGAAAGTATCTCTGTGTTCCACAGATGAAAGAAAGTAATTTCGAATGACATGAAGGTGAGTAAATGTTGACAGAATTTTAATTTTTGAGTTTGAACTGTGCCTTTAAAGGGGTCATTGGATGCAAAATTCACTTTTCAAGTTGTTTGAACATAAATGTGTGTTGGAAGTATGTGTACACATCCATCCTATTATGATAAAAATCCACCCAGTGTTTTTTTTTAAATCCCAATTTTAAAATCCCCTTTATCAAATCAGACAGTTCTGAGATTCCTGTCAGAACGACGTAGTTCTGCACAGGCCCCTCCCACCATAGTTGATTGACAAGACTGTCTTACCTTAAACCCGCCCCAAGTGAGCTGAGAGCTGTCCTCCATGGTGTCAACTCCAGTGCAGGGAAAGACAAGATGTCTCAGATTAAGCAATTGAAGTGTTTTGTTGTTGGATGTAATAATTGATATAGCAGTCATCATTTACTCCTGACATCTGAGCCACTGAAGACGCAGAGGATTAACATTACTTTCGCTTCGAAGTGAATGCGCAGATCCCCGATCTTCCTAAATGCGTTCACGCGAATCATTCATGATCCAGCTTCATCTACAGAAGTGAGTATAATGGTTTTGCAAATCGCCTTTCCTAATAACGTGCTAGTTAGCCAGTTTCGCGGCTAAAGTAAACAGTACTGCTCGTCACCCCAAGGAAGAGAGGGGCGGGGCCAGCAGAGCTCATTAGCATTTAAAGCAACATGGACTAAAAACAGCTGATTTTGACAGGGGGAAAAAATAGCTTTTACACTACCATTGAGAAATTTTAACCAAAGTATGTTATAGACTTTTCGTTAAGACCCTAAAGAATCATACCAACTTGTGGAAAATGGGCATCCGATGACCCCTTTAAGGTTCGTGTTCAACCTTGATGGAGAATTTATAGACAATCCCTAAGCTTTCTGACTAATCAGATCATTCGTTCATAGGCTCTATGTGAGCCGCAGTCTCTGTCAATACTGTCACATTCCTCAGAGCCAACAACTGACTTGTTATTTCAGCACAATTTTAGCTGAAATAACAAGTTTAATAACAAATTTAACTGCCATACAGTGGCCTGTTATGTATCTTATGTCTCTTTGCTAACCAAGGCTGCTCGATTGAAAATACAATAAAAACAGTAATATTGTGTAATATTACAATTTAAAATAATTGTTTTGTGTCATAATATTGTTAATATATTGTAAAATGTAATTTAATCCTGTGATGCAAAGTTGAATTTTCAGCAGCCATTACTCCAGTTTTCAGTGTCACAAAAGAACAGCGTTTATTTGAAATAGTAAAAATATTTGTGATGCTACAATTTAAGAGCTCTCTCACTGTTGGTCAGTTTAATAAATCCTTGCTGAATAAGAGTATAAATTTCCTTTAAAAAAATCCTACTGAATCCAAAATATCAAACAATAGTCAATCAATTTCAATATATCTATATGTTCCACTAAGGTTTGACAACCACAAATAGCCTATTTTTGTATCTTAATTTAGAACAATATATTTTCTGTTATTATCAAAGCAGTTCTATCTATACAAATTAAAACATAGAGGATGCAGGAACAACAGCAGTAACTCAATTAAAAAATAAAAATAAAATAAAGTTTCCAGCTGAAAACTGTGCTGCTCCTGACAGGATGAGAAATGGTACTACAGCAAGCACAATCAAAGAGTTGCATCTTCCCCATAAAACTGGAAGTACCAAGTGGCACTGTTCATAAAGCACAAACTATATGTCTGCCATTGGACAGATTCACACAGACAAGTTTTTGATCTCCATTTCCTCTTGCAAGCTAGTTATGAATTTTTAATTAAGCTTCAGACAACAATAGCTCAAACTGAACCACATGGTGCTTTTTTTGTTTTTGTTTTTTTGTCTTTTTAAAAGCTCTACAGCCGCTGGTGATTGTATGTTTTCATTGTATAGAAAAGAGCAGCATAAACACTCAACAAAATGTCTCCTTTTCTGTTCAATGGATGAATGTAAGTCATACAGGAAAGTGAGTAAATCGTTACAATTTGGGTGTGCCAAGATACCAAATTCTGCAAAATATCAGTCAGAAATGAGATGTGAGCAGTCAGCATTTGAGGCTTTTGTGAGTGTATTTGTATGTGTGCATTTGAGTGAGAGAGAGGGATCAGAGTGTTTGTGTGAGTGTGTGTTTAGTCTGGTGCTTGTTTTTTCAGTCTCTAGTAGATGCAGAAGGAGCCTCAGCATCTGTCTCAGCAGCTGGAGGGTGTCACACACACACGCACACACACACATGCTCTCACACGTGGGTCAGTTATCCTGACCTCACACTGCCGCTGCTTGTCCTGTGTGCAGGCTGTGAAAGGGCAAGAAGGAAGTTTGACAGAGAGAAGAAAATAAAGGCGTAGCGAGTATTCATGAAATGCTGATATTAAATTTCCATGCCAGAGGTCAAAGGTCAACGCCAATGTTGACACAGAGCAGATGGCAGCTCCATATTGGCACTGCTGATCACAATATGCAAAAATGTGTATGTGGGTAGCTGACATGAAATACGTGTCCTATTTTAGGCAGCGTTTTGCTTTTATAATAATTTTATAATTAATAGTTTTTATTTTATTTTTTATAATTGTTTTGCTTGTTTTATTTTTTTTATTTAATTTAATGTTAGAGGCACTAGTTGGAATATTTTATTTTATTTTTATTTTTTTCAAATATATATATTTGTTCACTTTGGGACTATTTAAAATAAACTACTAAAGAAAAAGTAAAAATAAAAAAATTGTGAAAATATAACCTTAAAGTCCAACTTTATTTTTTCGTTTTGAAAAGAATATACGTTTTATATTCTGCACATTAGAATGTTGAGTGAATTTCACTAAATTCAGCATTTAATATGGTTAAACTGTGTTTTAATATTAGACCAAATAATATAAAAATTCTATATGATCTATTTATTAACCAGCTTTATTTAATCAATTGAGGGACTACATGGAATATTGTACTTTCAAAAATTCATTGTTTTGGACCATTTAAAATAAAATACCAAAGCCAAAAAAAGGGATAAAAATAGTGACAATTTATAACCCTAATGTTAATACTTAAAATCTTTAATGGATTAATAGTAATTTTCATTCTGTACATTTTAATGTTGTGATGCCAAAACAGCACTAAATTCAGTTTTTAAAGTGGTTGATTTAAATTTTAGTTTTTTGATTTTAGACAAAAAGCATATCACAAATGTTAATTCATATCCGTATACATATTCACAAGTTCATAGACACATTATATGTCAGCTATACTCATGTGTTTATTGTTTAGGCTTGTGCTGCTTCTCTGCAACACTCACGTTTATATTTAGCTCACATTGTTTTGCGCGGGTTCGTTCCGCTCTCCGATCAATGATTCATGGAGTTTCATTTCATTGTTGTGGTTCATAATCCAACATGTTTATTTACATTCAAATGCCTGTGAAAAGATGCACCACATGTGTGTTTATTGACATGAGAGGGTGTGTGTGAGGCCTGTCACTCTATGACTGTGTCCATGACAACAATAATTATGCTCATGTTCAGAAAGAGGACAGCATACAGTATGTGCTTATTCAGAAGGAACGTATGCAAATATCTGTACTGTAAAGGTGTGTGTAAGTGTTTTAGGTAACCAGAAGAAAAAGGTTGTTGCTCAGAGTTTGCTTGATCTCATATGACCATTTCTTTTTAAGATAGTTAAAAAGAAAACATTTCAAGTTTTAAGATGTTTTTCCTATAATTTCTTAGGTGAAATCAAAAGACACAAATGAGACGGTTGTTGACATGGAGTAAGATTACAGAGTTTAAATTATTGAGGACAGCAGCAAAATCTGATGAGAAACATCATGTGAGTTGATACTGAATCTCCTTTGATTGTAGACTTTAGTGTCTTGACAAATCTGAGCACAGTTTGAGACATTAACATCTTTTCTGAAACTTTAAAGGAAACGTGAGATTACTGGAGTCTTTTTCTCAGTAGAACAATAAGAGAAGCAAGAGCCTTAAGTCTTCATTTGCTCTCTTTGTTCTCATTAGGAGAAACAACTGAGACATTAAAGAGATTTATTTTCCTACGAGTATTTTAACGTCTTTTTGAAAAATATGTGCAAATGCATGTACAAAATAATTACATGCACATATCTGGCTTTGCACGAGTCATGCATATTTCTTTTCTTGTGAGCGTGTGTGTGTGTGCATTTATCACGTGCAAGCGAATGCTTGTAGAGTCGGCAGTGTGTGTGTGTGTGTGTGTGTGAGTGCAGTGCATTTGCCTGAGGAGACAGTGTTATGTAAGTTATCTCTGCAGCATACTGCACTTCAATAATATACCCAAACTGCTAAATAAAGACACGTACACACTCATACTGTAAACACATACAATAACAAATCATATTCAAAGCAGATCAGATTCTCAGGACACTCATTGTAGAGCTTGTCCTAACAAAATGTGCCTAGTAAAATGCCATAGTGTTCTTATCAGCAGGAAAGAAAAATCATAGATGACATCTCTTTGATATCTCAAATGTTTCTCCTAGACTGAATTGTGATTAAATGGAGAATAACTGGAGAGATGCTCTCCTGCTTCTCAGTTTCCCCTAAGAAAAAGACCCTAATATCTCCTTTGAGGGTTTTAGAAGACATCTCAACTGTGTCTCAGACTATGCTCGTATTTGAGCATAATCAGGCTCAGATGCAAACTCAGAAAGTCATACTTATAGGTTGCCCTTTAATAGCCCTTAAAAGAGACATATTATGCCCCTTTTTACAATGTAATATAAGTCTCGGGTGTCCCCAGAATGTGTCTGTGACGTTTCAGCTCAAAATACCCCACAGATCATGTATTATATTATTTTGAACATGCCTATTTTGAGTGGAAGCAGAAACACAATGTTTTTGTGCATGTCTCTTTAAATGCAAATGAGCTGCTGCTGCTCCCCGCCCCCTTTTCTAGAATAGGGCTGTGCCTTTACAGCTCTTACCTCAGATACTCTGGCAAAAAAAAAACATCTGTGTGGTTTTTATTATAATGTCTATCGTGCTGAAATCGTGCGTTTTAAACCATATTAGTTTAAACTTCTGATATATGGTTTTCTGAGCGGACACATCCGAAGCACGCGCACAGAAAGCTGCTGCCACATGGCATATGAATACTAAACTAAGTTTTCGCAAGCGAAAAACGCCATGGTGAAACAGTATTTAGAGTCCCAGCCTCAAAGGAGACGAGAAAGCAATGTATTTATTGATTTATTTACTTTATATTATGCTGCTGACACACAGATCTAATATAAACATGCGATTTCTTTCCTCGCTGTTTACCTTCACAGAAATAACTGATTGTTTTTGTTATTCATGTGTGTTTTTAACATAAACCTGTGTGTATTTGACGGTTTAAATGCAATAAGACATGAAAGAGAACACAATGCGTGGGTGGAAACTTGCAGATTAAGGGACGGTAATATTATAGTAAGATCCCCTTTCTATGTCACGGCGGGAGCAAAATCTGAGCGGCTTGTTTTTTCACAAGCTTGCAGAGAAAGGATTACCAAAAATTTACTGGGTTGTACTTTTTCACATTTTTTGGGTTGGTAGATGCACCAAGGACCCGATTATAGCACTTAAACACGGAAAAAGTCAGATTTGCATCATATGTCACCTTTAAGACTTAATGGGTCTTGGAGGAATTTTATGCAAAATGCTTGAGTTCATATTGAAATCTTGACTCATGGAGACATTGTTGAGATCTCTTCTGAAACTCTAGAGGAGATGTGGGGTTGTTTTCTCAGGAGAAGCTTCTGAGAAGCATCAGACAAAACACTCCATTTGCTCTGTTTATCTCATCAAGAAGCAACTAAGAAATGAAAGAGATCTCATTTGTAATGTCAAAAGTCAGAGATTTTAATATGAACTCAAACTTTCTCAACAAATCCATCCATCCCCATAGGTTTTATAGCTCTATATTTTCTCTGTCCATCTTTCTCTGTCTCATTTGTGTCTCGTTTTATTGCTTGCAAGGAATTTAAGAAGAATCCCCTGAGACGAAGTTGACAATTTAACATGCTTGAGAACTCAAGAAAGTCATCTGAGCAGCAAAAGAGAAACTTTGGGGCAATAAAACGTTTCTCTGTGTATGGTCTGATGTTCTGCATCATGAAAGTGACTCCATTCCTTTGTTCCTGAAATATGTAAATGTTATCTGACTGAATTTATCTTCACAGTTATTGTTTTGGCTGCTGCAGCACGTCTGCGTAGCTTGAAAAATAAGTTTCTGAAAACACATTTTTTGGATGTGGAAATGGGTTAGCATGTGGGCTGCTATGACTCAGTGTGTGTGTGTGTGTGTGTGTGAGATGCGCTTCACTGGTGGCATGCCAACCTCTGGCTGCTGTTGCCCGGTAACACTTTGCCACAGTTTTGCTCTCATTTCACCTTTTTACAGACTTTTTGTCTTTTTCTTTGTGTATCTATTTTTTTTCCCCTTTCATCATCATTTCTGGCATGTTATGTAATGTGGAAATGATAATAAACCAATATCGCTGTTGTGTTATTGGGATTACTTGCCTGTCCTGACCTTTTCTCTCTTTTTAATCGATAAACTCTAGAGTTTGTGTGTGGTTTTAGAAAGTATTTCTAAAGTATATTTCCTAAAATATATTTCCCTAAAAAAGTTTTAAATCTAGAAGAATTTGATGAGAAATAATTAGTATTGCAGCATATCTGAGCAAAGTTTGAGACATTGTTGAGGTCTCTTTAGAAACTCTAGAGGGAACACACATGAGATAATATCATCTGATTTCATTTGATTTCTGTCTGAGGAGAAACAATTGAGATAAGGAGATTTACTTACAGGAGTTTTTCCGAGTCTATTTGAAAAATATTTGTAAATGCCTGCACAAAATAATTATTTGTATGTTTGGATTTGTTTATGAGCATTTTTCTTCACTTATTTTGAAGTCACAACTTAAGGTTGAAGTTAGTATCTTCTATGGTAAAATCCCAGTTGAATTATAGTGTTAAAACATGTATTCTCACTGTAAAAAAAAAAACTGCTGTTTCAACTGCTGCCTTAAAATTTTTAAGTTCAGTCAACTTAAAAATGTATAGTTGTAGAAAGTGACAGCTTGGGTAGTTGACAAAACTTTTTTTTTTTTTATAAACTTACAGTGCTCTAAAAATGATTTTTCTAATTTATAAATAAAGATTATTGGTTTGTTTTAAAAGAAAATACTATTTCAGTCTACTTCAGTTTCATGTTCCATTCATTGTGTTACTTGTCATTTGTTTGTAATGGTTGCTACCTGGTGAGTGAAAATTGTTTCAAAAGTAAATTCTACACCATTTTCTTTTTTCAGTGTAATCTGTTTAGACATTTTGGTCAGTGTGTTTTAATGTGTAATCAGTACAGTAACATTTACTGGTATGCCCACCCTCAAGTCTTTAAAATATTTTGGTCTTTAGATATGATTTGATCCTTCTTTCAGTGTAATTGTATGGGAATCTTTACCTGTTTTGTTTCGTTTGTCTAAATAGTGTAATCAGTCTGGTTTCTCATCCTCATGTTCCTCACAAAGTCATCTAGCAGTGTTTCATTGTGTATGTTTTATGCATTCTAGCTTCACTCAGCATTCTGGATGTGTCACTATACAATGGATGTTTTTTTGTAATCTGGTTCCCTTTTGGTTTTCTACACCGTTTACTCAGTTCTTTTCTCTGTCCTTCTCTTTCTCTCTCTGCAGCGGTGCCGTTTCCGCTGAGCCACAGGTTAAGCATGCGAGAGGTGTTCGACTGCGAGGGGAAACCGCGTGTGGACCTGCTGAAGGCTCACCTCACTAAAGAGGGCCGCGTAGAGGAGCCCGTCGCTCTGCGCATCATCAACGAGGGGGCCGCCATCCTCCGCCAGGAGAAGACCATGCTGGACATAGAGGCCCCTGTCACAGGTTACTGATACAGACATCTCTGACAAGAAAACAGGGCATGATCTATAGACACAAACAGAAAATGTTATTAACTTATGCTTGCCAAGGCTGCATTTATTTGATTAAAAATACAGTAAAAATAGTAATATTGTAAAATATTATTACAATTTAAAATAACTGTTTTATATTTGAATATATTTTAAAATGTAATTTATTCCTGTGATATAAATGTGAATTTTCAGCATCATTACTCCAGTCTTCAGTGTCACATGATCCTTCAGAAATCATTCTAATATGCTGATTTTCTGCTGAAAAAATAATCTTGTCTTGGGACACGGTAGTTGATTTTTGGCTGGATGTTTGAGATCCTTCAAGCTGGTTTTTAGAACATGGCAGATGGTCTACCAGCTAATGACCAGCTATTAACCAGGTTAGGCCAGCTACAAACCAGCTACTATGCTCCCAAACACAGCTTAATCTGGGATGTAACCTCATAAGTGATATTTGGATCACTACATAGGCAGCAACTCAATGCATCACACAAATAGCTCTCCACACTGGAGACTCAACTCATAATTGATTCCAGTAGGCCTAGAGTTTGACGTTAGCATGTTGCTAATTGCAATAAAAATACAGCATGCATAAGAACAGGGTGTAATTGTACATTTTTATTTTTCATTATTAAATTAAATATAAATCGCCAGTTCTTGCCATCTTGTATTTGTTGTGTACTCGGAGCTTAAGACAATGCATTCAGGGATTGCCTTCACCACAAAGAATATGTGTGACACTGCATTAAAATTGTACAAAATAAGGCATCCAAGTATAATTATTTGATGTTATGTTATTATATTCAATGCTCTATTAGCTCTATTTCAAAAGCCCATAATCCCAGAATGCATTGTGTTGAGCTCTGTGAAAATTTGGCAGCTGTCCGTGAAATATAATGTTGAATTTAAATATACACATATTTTATTCATTACTAAAAATATTAATATCTGCAATATTTAATGTAAAGTTTACTCTAGCGTTCAGGTTGGTACTATTTTAAGAAACGAGAGTAAATATATTTATAATGTTACAAAAGATTTGTATTTTAAATAAATGCTGTTCTTTTGAACTTCCTATTCATTAAAGAACCTGTTTTCAACATTGATAATAGAAATGTTTCTTGAGCAGAAAATCAGCATATTAGAATGATTTCTGAAGGGTCATGGGACAGCGAAGACTGGAGTAATGATGCTAAAAATTCAGCTTTGCATCACAGCAATAAATTACATTTTAAAATATATTTAAAATATAAAACAAATCATTTAAATTGTAATAATATTTAACAATATTACTGTTTTTACTGTATTTTTAATCACATAAATGCAGCCTTTTTATTTATGACAATCACAATTTAACATGGCTGAATATTTACCTTTATATACCCATAATTTTGAACAAAAGGATTTATTATATTCACGTTCTAGAGTAAAATAAGTGATATTTTGTCCTTTGTGCTTTAATTTAGTCATGTATCAGATGATAAAAAGATACATAAATAAGATACACAAAAGATACATAAATAAGAATATAAAATATATCTCGAGAGACTAACAACAGGAAGTTTAAGATATGCATGTGCGTGTATTTACGCAATTACACTACATACTAAGGAATTTTATAACAGGAAAAGATTATCTCTCTCACCCTAATAAAGTAGAAAACTTTTGAAAAAACACAGGCTGAGAAGACGTTAGAGAATAAATGACATTGTTAGGAGAGGTCAGATAATGAACTGCACCTTGTGAACTTAATTTCCCATGAGTCAAAGCGTCATTCAGCACAGGCAGCGGGTCTGACGCAGGACGAAGATGTTGCTCCTCAGCTATGAAAATGCCATCATTTAGCAGGCAGAGAAGCTGAACACGAGCACCTTTCACACCTGAGACCGGACCGCTCCCTCTCTCCCAGCATGCATTTCTGAACCCTCATCAGCTGGTGGCCTGGTGAATTTCACACACAGGAGTCATTAAACATTAATTGCTCGCTGGATAACTGATTTAATTCCCTAGAACCCATTACAGAGAGAGATGGTTAGCTTTGTGTGCTTTCAGTCATTCAGACCTCGTGGCCTTTAACCCTTTGACCTCCCATTGGGCACACACACACTCACATGTGAATAGCTCCAATTAGACGACTTCATTAGATATAAAACACTCACCTTCTCTTCAGTCTCTTTCTCTTTTTCTCAAACACACACATTTCAGTCAGGACGGTGACCAGCTTTTTCATTCTCATCTTAATGATGTTTATTGGAGGGTTTCAAACGGATTTCAGCTATAACTATTGGATTTTATCATTATAGCCAGAGACAAGATCTTACAGTGTTAACAAAATACTTTGTATATCACAGAATAATTGCAAGAGCAATTTTGATATTCTAATATGTACTTATGTACTAAAAATTAGGTAAATTATTTTTTAAATAATTCCAATTTCTCCACAATTTATGTTCGTGACAGAAAAAGTAAGCACAAATACTTATTGTGAGACTTTTAACAATAGAAAATTGACTTTTGTACATTTAAATTGCTTGTCATAGGTTTGTTCAGTAGTTTTGGTCATCATCAATGTTATAAGCAGAGATTTAAAATGGAAGTTTTAATTTACACTGGCCTTTGATTTAGACTGGCAAATAACTGTATAACAATCATATATTATTCATTTATTTAATATACCTGTATGTTTAAAATTATTAGACAATTTAATGAATTAATAAATAAATCTAATCCTAAAATAAATCATTTTTAAGGTTTCTATGCTAACACTAACTAACTGTATACCAGTATTATTTATTTATTTAAAATATGTTTTAATAAATAAATCCTATAATAATCTCTAATCCTAAAATATTTTAATTTTTTTCTTTCTTTCTTTTTAAATAAACTTAAAGTAGGAAGTTTTAATATCTTCCTTTGATTTTCACTGATAAATAAGTTTATGCCAGGAGTGTCACTGTAATATTTGCATACTGATTTTTTTTTTTTTTTGTCAAACATTTGGGTTACATCAGAGTTTATTTAATGAAAACTGAACTACAGTTAAGAGGTCTCAATCTCTGTCATTCTGCTAAATTCTTCCTTTTATTACTCTTTTGCAAGCACTATTGTTTCCTTCAGCCATTGCCAATCTTTTTTGTGTTGTTACAGTGTGCGGGGATATTCACGGGCAGTTCTTCGACCTGATGAAGTTATTTGAGGTTGGCGGGTCTCCTGCGACAACGAGGTACCTGTTTCTAGGGGACTATGTGGACCGAGGGTACTTCAGTATTGAGGTGAGTATGTCCTAAGGTTCTGTTCTACCCTGCTTAGGGACCCTAGATTGTAGCACACACCACCTTTGCCTAAATATCTTGATGTGGTCCGTGAAAGCATCTTTCTTTCTATCTATATTCTGTCCTTCAGTGTGTCCTTTACCTCTGGTCGCTGAAAATCCTCTACCCAAAGACGCTGTTTCTGCTGCGAGGAAACCATGAATGTAGACATTTGACTGAATATTTCACTTTCAAACAAGAATGTGAGTACTGACACGAGGACAACTCTTTTCATTTACGGTGTCTCTACACTTACATTTAAGGTGTGAAACTATACAATTCTTATAAGCACAACATTTCACCTCTCCTTTCCTCTGATGGAGGTCTTTTTCTGGAGCAGTCTCTTGTCAGACAGAAAGAGAGATGCAGAGAGAGAAAGAGGGAGTATGATTAGCAGAAAATTAATTTGCCTGTTAATGTTGGGCCCAGGGAGCCTGTGAGTGTGATTTCCCTGATGAGGGGAGTGAGGAGGAGTGGGTGCCCTCCTTTACCATCTGCTGACTGACAGAACACACACACACACACACACACACACATTAATATGCTCAAACTTATATACAAATGTTTACTGTGCTTTCTAAATTGAGACACACCATACACCTAAAATGAGTTTAAAATAAAACAAAATACTACTACTTCTGCTACTACTAATAAAGTAAATTATTTAAAATAATCATTCAAAAATGTAAAAACAAATTATAAAATTATTTATTTAATAAAATAAAAAAGTGTCATTATTTACGCATCCTCGTGTTTGCGACTGAAAGTCATTATTCAATAATAATCTTCCTCTCTACTTGAAGTCTGAAGTGTCATTAGCATGATATAAATTAAAACAAAAATTATGAATATTAAAAATAATAATTTTAATTAGATCCAGCTGAATGAATGATTAAATATATATTTAAAAATATGTGTACAGATATAAGCTCCAACTTTAAATAAATTTAAGAAATAAGTTATTATATATTTAAATAATTCAACATTTTAATGAGCTCCATGGTAATTTAAAGGGATAGTTCACCCAAAAATGAAAATTCTGTCATCATTTACTCACCCTCAAGTAGTTCCAAACCTGTATGAATGTCTTTGTTCTGCTGAACACAAAGGAAGATATTCTGAAGAATGTGGGAAACAGAGCAGTTCTGGGGCACCATTGACTTCCGTAGTATATTTTTTTCCTACTATGGAAGTCAATGGTGCCCCAAAACAGCCTGGTTACAAACTTTCTTCAAAATATCTTCCTTTGTGTTCAGCAGAACAAAGACATTCATACAGGTTTGGAACTACTTGAGGGTGAGTAAATGATGACAGAATATATAATAAAAATAAATAAAAGTAGTAATGGAAGTATAATTATGTGTATACTTAAGATAAACATTTTAATAAATTAGTAAATTATAACTAATAATGAACTACTTTTTTGTATTTAGAATAAAACAAAGCAGCACTGTTTACATTTACATTTATTTTTTATTTTAATAAATTTAAGAAGTTTTGTGGGGTAATTTGTCAACTAATTTGCCTCCAGAGTATGACTATATTAAATATTCCCTCATTGTGATGTACATTTGAGAAGGTTGTCACATTCAGTATAGATTCCTGACACAGAGAACATTTGTATTCTTATTATTACTACACTACAACATTGTAGAATTTTTACATATTGATTGATCCAACTTCATTAGTGAGACAGTATTTGTGTGTGATCAGAGGAAAGATGGAGGGAGAGATGGAGAGATAATGCAGAGTGATGCAGTGATGTGGCTGAACAGATTGGTAGATTTGAGCAGTGAGATTGACACAGCACAGACTGTCTCACACACACACACACACACACACACACCTCTGGTTTAGTGTCCTCTGAAAGTGTAAATGAATGCAGGAGCTTAATGTACAAATTAGTTTCATACAGAGAAAATAAACCCTTCAGAAGGAGCTCATTTCATTTCTGAGCTCTGGAGTGACATTACTTCTCATCTGTATCTCTCCTGCGCTCTCTTTGTTTGTCTCTCACTCTGTCTCTCGGGTGAAATCAGATGCTCCGTGCAGGTGTGTGATCTCTGTCTCTCTTCCTTTCAGGTAAAATCAAATACTCGGAGCAGGTGTACGACGTGTGCATGGATGCGTTCGACTGTCTGCCTCTGGCTGCTCTGATGAATCAGCAGTTTTTGTGTGTTCATGGCGGCCTGTCTCCAGAGATACACACATTAGATGACATTAAGAGGGTGAGGAGGAATGTGTGTGTGTGTGTGTTATGTATATACATACATATAATTTTGTTCAGTGTGTGTGTGTGTGTGTGTGTATGTATATATGTATATATGTATATATATATATATATATATATACATACATAACACTAGTTTTGCCCCCATTTTTCATGAGCTGAACTCAAAGATCTAAGACTTTTTCTATGTACACAAAAGGCCTATTTCTCTCAAATATTGTTCACAAATCTGTCTAAATCTGTGTTAGTGAGCACTTCTCCTTTGCCGAGATACCCCATCCCCATGTGGCATATCAAAATGCTGATTAGGCAGCATGATTATTGCACAGGTGTGCCTTAGGCTGGCCACAATAAAAGGCCACTCTAAAATGTGCAGTTTTATCACACAGCACAGTGCCACAGATGTCGCAAGTTTTGAGGGAGCGTGCAATTGGCATGCTGACTGCAGGAATGTCCACCAGAGCTGTTGCCCGTGAATTGATGTTCATTTCTCTACCATAAGCCATCTCCAAAGGCGTTTCAGAGAATTTTGCAGTACATCCAACCGGCCTCACAACCGGAGACCACGACCTGACTGCAGTTCGTCGTCGTAACCGACTTGAGTGGGCAAATGCTCACATTCAATGGCGTCTGGCACTTTGGAGAGGTGTTCTCTTCACGGATGAATCCCGGTTTTCACTGTACAGGGCAGATGGCAGACAGCGTGTATGGCGTCGTGTGGGTGAGCGGTTTGCTGATGTCAGCGTTGTGGATCGAGTGACCCATGGTGGCGGTGGGGTTATGGTATGGGCAGGTGCATGTTATGGACAATGAACACAGGTGCATTTTATTGATGGCATTTTGAATGCACAGAGATACCGTGACAAGATCCTGAGGCCCATTGTTGTGACATTCATCCACGACCATCACCTCATGTTGCAGCATGATAATGCACGGCCCCATGTTGCAAGGATCTGTACACAATTCCTGGAAGCTGAAAACATCCCAGTTCTTGCATGGCCAGCATACTCACCGGACATGTCACCCATTGAGCATGTTTGGGATGCTCTGGATCAGCGTATACGACAGCGTATTCTAGTTCCTGCCAATATCCAGCAACTTCGCACAGCCATTGAAGAGGAATGGACCAACATTCCACAGGCCACAATCAACAACCTGATCAACTCTATGCGAAGGAGATGTGTTGCACTGCGTGAGGCAAATGGTGGTCACACCAGATACCCCCGAACCCCCGCAATACAGTAAAACTGCACATTTTAGAGTGGCCTTTTATTGTGGCCAGCCTAAGGCACACATGTGCAGTAATCATGCTGTCTAATCAGCATCTTGATATGCTACACCTGTGAGGTGGATGGAGTATCTCGGCAAAGGAGAAGTGCTCACTAACACAGATTTAGACAGATTTGTGAACAATATTTGAAAGAAATAGGCCTTTTGTGTACATAGAAAAAATCTTAGATCTTTGAGTTCAGCTCATGAAAAATGGGGGCAAAAACAAAAGTGTTGCGTTTATAATTTTGTTCGGTGTATATACATACATACATAATTCTACCGTTCAAAAGTTTGGGTCAGCATTTAATTGACAAAAAGTGACTTTTTGACTACATTTTCACAAACTGTTTTTCTTTCAAATAAATGCTTGTTCTTCTGAACTTTCTGCTCAAAGATTAAAAAATGTGTCATGCTTTTCACAAAAATATTAAGCAGCACGACTGTTTTCAACAACAACAAGCAATGTTTATTTAGCAGCAAATCAGCATATTAGAATGATTGCTGAAGGATCATGTGACACTGAAGACTGGAGTAATGATGCTGAAAGTTCAGCTTTGCATCACAGGAATAGATTACATTTTAAAATATAATGCAAAATAAAACAGCCATTTTAAATTGTAATATTTATCAATATTACAGTTTTTACTGGGTTTTTGATCAAATGCAGCCTTGGTGAGCATAAGAGGCTAAACTACTAAAACTCTTACCCACTCCAAACTTTGAACGGTAAATCCAGTTCCTGTTCCCCAGAAATTCCTTATCAAGCAGTCCTAGATGATTTAAAATGTTTTATGCCTTAAGACTTAGCTCTATCAACAGACGTTTGACGGATCTTCTGTAAATCTCCCATTATGCTTCTGGTCTATTTTCTTTAGCAATGAACAGGCTGTGCACAAACACAGCACACCACACAGTTTTTTAAAATGATTATTCTTGTCTTCTTTACTTTGTACAACAAAGTACATTTTTATTTTCAATGCAGAAAAGAAAAACAAAAAAATGAATGCAAAATGAATTTAGAAAATTGAGTAAAACGTAGTATTAACAAATTAAAACAATAGTGTGATGTAAAATAAGATAAAATAATACAGAAAATATGGTTAAATATTAATAATGTTGTTCATTTATTAGTATTATTAGCATATTTAATAATATTTAATTTTAGTGATGTTGACACTGAGCAGACGACTCACTGTATTTATATATTTACGTATATACTTAAGATAAACATTTTAATAGGTAAATTATAACTAATACTGAGCCACTTTTTTGCATTTAGAATAAAATAAAGCAACGTTGTTTACATGTTTACATTTATTTTAAGAAAAAAAAAAAAAAAGATTTGTGGGGAAATTTGTCAACTTATTTGCCTCCAGAGTATGACTATATTAAACATGTGCTCATTGTGATGCACATTTGAGAAGGTTTGTTACATTCATTCTCAAAATGGAGGGATTACATTCTCGAAACGGAGCACATTTGTATTCTTATACTACTAGATAACTCACTGTCTCTCTGTTTGTCTCTCAGCTGGACCGGTTCAAGGAACCGCCAGCGTTTGGCCCCATGTGTGATCTGCTCTGGTCCGACCCCTGGAAGATTTCGGCAATGAAAAGAGTCAAGATTACTTCAGCCACAACACTGTCCGCGGATGCTCCTACTTCTACAGGTAAACCACACAGCCTCCTTCCGTATCTCAGTGATTTCTCCTAGACAGCAAATTGAGACTCTCCTGCTCCTCACATTTCTCCTCAGAAAATCCCCCAGTTACTCAACAATGAAATCTCAACAATGACTCTGACGATCCACATTTATTTTATAACGCTATACTCTTACTGTCTGTCAACAATTGTGTAATTTATGTATCTTTATATTACCTCTAGGGAATTTTAGGAGAGCCATCTTAAATTTGAAGTCTTCTGCACTATGAACGAGCAACCACTGAGCAAACCGATGTTCCTCAGGGACCGTTTGTACAGTAAATTAAGGTGCAGATGAAAGTCCAGCGCCTGAAGTGCTGCACGAGTTTAATTGGAATTGTAAAGCAGTCCAAACAGTGACCAGCCTCAGCACAACACAGAATCCCCACAATCCCACGGGAATCTGCGCTCTGCCGTTACCATGACAACTGGCTACTACTGCCAGATCCGCTGAGATATGAAGATACAGAGATATAGTGAGAACCTGAGAGAAAGACAGAAATGATGGAGCAGAAAAGGAAGAGAAGATAGAAAAGAGGGCCAAGCGATTAAACGAAATGAAACAGAAATCGTGATATGGCTTAGTGCGATTATCAAATCACGAAGGCTCCTATTTAATTAAATAAATAGGGAAGCATTTTGTAATGAGAAGCATTTTTAAACCTGTAGCCAACAAAGGAGAAGCAGTTTTCCACCAAATGAATGTACGATGGCTTAACATTTGAAAATAAAGACATTTAGACATAAATATTAGTGTATTATATAATATTATATACAAATGTATATAATATCATTATTTTCTGTTATACTGTAAAATAAAATATTAATAATGTAGAATGTATATATTTCTTTTGTTTATTTTTATTTAATAAAAATAATTAAATAATAATAAATAACAATAATATAAAAATAAATAAAATATAAATATAAAAAAGAAATACTTTACTATTATAATATTTAACATAAAATAGTATATAATAATAATAATTATTATTATTTTATAGTGATTTATATATAAATTTTTGGGCAAAATTACAAGGAATCACAGCTAACCTGCAGCAAGCAAGCAAATAAAAAAATAGAGAGAAAGAGAGCGAGAGAAGGGATACCACAGCTAACATTGCGCAGCCTGTGAATGAGAGCCTCGGGTGTGAACGTTATTACCCACAATCCTCACTGTTTTCACTTCTTATGAAACCTTCTGAAATCAATGAAACACAGTGGATGATCGGTGTGTCTGTGTGCGCTTCAGGTCTGTTACTTTCAATATACCAGTATAAAAAGAAAATAATAGACCGCTAAGTTAAACTAACAAATAACATGCAGGACTATTCTTCAACATGCAATCATACACCACCGAGTCTGAGTGCTCATCTCTTTACTAGTATCACATTTAGACCCTTCAGATATTTTGAGCAGAAAATGATGGTGATTTTCACTGTAAGCTGCACATTTACTTCACTGCTACCCCCTGGTGGCTGATAGCGGTAAGACAATAATAAACACGCTAACAACGGGTAAAGTCTGTTATCATAAATATCAGAAGGCTGTGTAATCAAATGAAACCTAATGAACTGGCAATGAGGTTTCAACAGATATGCTAGATCTAAATCACAAGTGCTAAATGGACAAAACAACAGTCTGTGGTGGTTTGCTGATCTTAGCTGGTTTTAGATGGTCTCTCAGCCTATGTAGTATGTATGTATTTAGCTAGTTATTTAGTCAAATGAGTTGTGTTATCAGTGAAGGACTGTAAATAATGTTTATCAAGCCTCATTAATGTATGTTTTATCATTTTTTTACAGCTATCCTGCGGTGTGTGAGTTTTTACAGACCAACAACTTACTGTCTGTCATCAGGGCACATGAGGCACAGGACGCGGGGTAAGAAACCAACACCAACATCACCTTTGACCTCTTGTCTCTTTCTGTATGGCTGCTTTCCTCACCTACAGATATGCCTGATGAAACACCCACATAAAAGCAGTATACTGACAGGCTGGTGGAGTTTGTGTTGATCAAATACAGAGAGACACACAGAGCCATTGATTCTCCATAATCCACATACATTACAGTACTGTAGTGTTTATTGATCTGAAATGTGACCAATGCACAAACATTCACCTATTCACCTCAGCCCAGGCCCACTTATCGGTCAGTGTAGCTTTAAATGTGCAAAGATAATCTACAATACTCCACAATAGTGAACTATACCTTACAGGCAGCTAAACAACAGTCAGTAATGCATCTACAATATTCAGTACAACAGATGACAACAACAACAGACAGCATGTTAGCCGAGTACATTCATTTTACACAGACGAGTAATATTAATGTTCTTTAAACATATTTAAAGCATTTTATGTTCATCATTTTATTTTACTGCACGCCTTTGCACATTAAAGGCCAAGTTGTTTTAAAATAAACAGTGTATAAAGGCTTCCAAACAGTAATTTATTATGATCTGAGACTATGCTTTGAGAAACCAAACATTTTTGGGGTTTTTAAACCGGGTCCACCATAACACAAATAAGTACTTAATTTTTAGCAAAATCTGAGGAAGAAGATTATTTTTCCCTCACTTATTTCCTATTGTGATTCTGATTAAGTTTCTGATTGCCATACTGTAATTACCTTCTTTCTCTTCTTTGTTTTCTTTCTCTCTCAGTTACCGTATGTACAGGAAGAGTCAGACTACAGGTTTCCCTTCTCTCATCACCATCTTCTCTGCTCCAAACTACCTGGACGTTTACAACAACAAAGGTCTGAATTCAGGTTTTCTCTCTGCCACACGGTTACATGCCAACACATGTGGTTCATTATGTACGAGCAGGTGTATCTCAGAATGAAATGAGTTGTATCTTGAAGGAAAAAAATAATAATTCTTGTAAAGATATTATCGTTTTTTGTGTGCGTGTGATATTTTTCTATGATTTTCTATGTGACACTTAAACTCTAGTGTAGATCAGCATTAATTTAATTTAGTACAAAGTTATACAACAAATATAGACAACAAACAGTTTATTTATAAATTTAATATTTTTCATTAAATTTAAAAATGAAGAATGAATTAATATAATATATAATTCCTAATTATCTATCTATATATATATATATATATATATATATATATATAGAAAAAAATACATAAAACAATATATAATTATTTGTTAATTACAATCATTATTATTTATACACATATATTCATATACAGTATATCAACTTCCTGATTGTCCTGAAAAGGCTTTATTTTCTATGTGCAAAATATTTTTTTCTTATCTTTGAAATATGAAATGTAATCCAGGCATGTTGTTGATAGATTTGTGTAGGAGAGACATATGGAAACCTGTTTTGTAAGATTTATAAATACTGAAGTATGTCAGAGGTCATCGTATGTAATGCAAAGTTGCAAGGCTTTGTGTTTTTGTCGTGTGTCAATTATGTGTGTCAATCAAAAAGTAAGTTACAGATGTTCATAAGAGAAGTAGAGATACTCATGTAAATATGTTTGTTTTGTGTGAATATAATTGCTTTAATGTCTGTCCGCAGCGGCCGTGCTTAAATACGAGAACAACGTAATGAACATACGACAGTTCAACTGCTCGCCACATCCGTACTGGCTGCCCAACTTCATGGACGTCTTCACCTGGTCTCTTCCGTTCGTTGGAGAGAAAGGTGGGAAATTCGAGGAAACATGTTCTTAAACAATGTTGCTAAACAGCTTGAGACATTCTCATTCTGCCTGGAGACAGCCAGGCTTTGTGACTGCACAAATTCTTTCCATTTTCTTCATTCTGGGTATGTGTGAGAAAAGTGGATGCGCTCTTCTGCGGACTTGTTAAAACAAAGCAGATGGAGTAGCTCCATCTATTCTGTCTCAAGTCAAACTAGAATGAAGCAAATGAGCCATCCAAAAATATTTCACTTGATAGAGATGGAGATTAAAAGATCAAGTTTATCCAGCGTATCAATATAGCATTTCTTGTTATGGTGTTGTTGTGAATGTATTTGTTCAAAATTATCATAGTTTATGCTAAAATGTCAAAAGATCTTACCTTTTTTACCTTTGACTCCTCTACAGTGACAGAAATGTTGGTGAATGTCCTCAGTATCTGCTCCGATGATGAGCTTATGAACGATGGAGATGAGATCTTTGATGGTGAGGACTGCACATTACTCATACATTTTTCCTCTAATGTTTTCTAAAACGCACAGGACTAGATCATTTATATTATAACACCTATAGTTTTTAAAGTAAGAAATAAGAATTAGACATCCCAGATTCCTAGAGAAACATCATTTAAAAATCTTGCAGAATATTCAGCTTCAGTATGTTGTTTATGAAATCTAAGTTTGTTTCCTGGTTCATCTTAGCTAATGCTGCGGCCGCCCGTAAAGAGGTCATCAGAAACAAGATTCGTGCCATCGGCAAAATGGCCAAAATGTTCTCAGTCCTGCGGTGAGTCTGGGAGGGGTTGAGAACACATGTTTGGGTGTGTAGGACATAAAAAAAATTAAATAAAAAATTATATATATATATATATATATATATATATATACACACATACATACATACAGCAATATGTGTGTGTTTGTGCGGTGTGAGACAGCGTTGTTATTGCTACCATTAAAATCATTTTCATTAATTGAAAAAAGCTGAGGAAAAAAACATTTTAAATGAAAAACTTGAATTTAATCTCAAATGAAGATTAGAAATGTTGCCTTGGCTACTAACTGAAATACACTATATGGACAAAAGTTTTGGGACACCCCCTTCAAATGAACAGGTTTGATTACTTTTGAAATCATGGGTTAAAGCCGCTTTTAACTTTGGTTAAGACTGACTTTAATCACATGTCTAATGCAGTGCCAAAGGTGACCAATCACAAACTAATCAATACTTACATCATTAAATATTCATGTGTTGATTTGCAGAAACATCCATGTGTTGTATTATTGTAGTACGTTTCAGAAGACAAATTTCCACAAATGGACAAGCAGTTGCATGCTGAGCTTGTCCAATTAATGTCATTAACCTCATAATTATGCAAATAAGAATATTAAATAATAAAAAATGACCAATGGTTAACAGTTATTTAGTATTATTTATATAATATTACAGTGTTTATTAATATTTTGAATTATTTTTACATTGTCTGTTCATTTTAAATCATTTTATTCATTTTTTAGTTTCAATTATTTCAATTTAGCTTTCATTTATTTTTATTTCAGTTTTAGTTTTAGCAGTTTTAGTACTTATTTCAGTTCAGTTCAGTTCATTTTCAGGTTTTTCATCTAATATGTTTTTTTTTTTTTGTGACAAGCGCATTGTTTAGTTTGTGTGGCGTATATGAGTGTTTAAATCGCAGACGTGTGGTTGTGTTTCGACAGAGAGGAGAGTGAGAATGTGTTAACCCTGAAAGGTCTGACTCCCACCGGCATGCTGCCGAGCGGCGTACTGTCTGGAGGAAAACAGACCTTGCAGAGTGGTGAGTTACAAAAGCAAACATCGCTCTTTCTCTCTCTCCCATCACAGCCTCTTTTCTCTTTCAAGGTCACTAAGACAATGACTTACAAACTCATGTACATGTTTGCTAACCCCTCTCTTTTAGTCAAACACTTTCGTTCATTCTCTTCGCTAATTAAACCATCAGAAATGTGCACACACATACAGGGACACTAACCGGCTAACGCTAACTGCTAACTGTCCGCGGCAGCTACTTGGCAGCTGATGCTGGGGGACTGTGCTGCGTGCATGACTGTCACAATAAACTCCCCCATCCATCCTCCCTCTCTCCCTCTCTCCTTCTCTCCGTCTGTCTTTCTGTGCCTCCTCAGCTACCATCGAGGCCATTGAAGCCGTGGAGACGGTTGAGGATGGAGAAGGTAAACTGGCCGGCCTCTATCTCTCTGTGCTGCTCAGAGGTTTCATAGCGACCGCTGTAACACGCTAGCTTGCTAGACAGCGCAGCCTAGCTAACTGAGCGTGTGGGGTGCTATGACTGGTCAGGGATTGTGTATTTCTCACAGACACACACACACACACACACACACTTAACTACATGTCTAAATGGGAACATACACTATTTTAAAAGTTTGGGGTCAGTAAAATATTTTTTTAAAGAAATGAAAACAATTATTCAACGAGGATACATTAAACTGATCAAAAATGACAATAAAAACATTTATGTTACAGAAGATTTCTATTTGAAATAAATACTGTTCGTCTGAACTATATATTTATCAAAGAATCCTGAAAAATAAATATATCACAGTTTCCACAAAAAATATGAAGCTGCACAACTGTTTTCAACATTGATAATAATCAGAAATGGGTTTTACTTTTAAGCATCAAATCAACATATTATTATGATTTCTGAAGGATCATGTGACACTGAAGACTGGAGTAATGATGCTGAAAATTCAGCTTTGCATCACAGGAATAAAATACATTTTAAAACTAATTCAAATAGAAAACACTTATTTTAAATTGTATTAATATTTCACAACTTGACTGTTTTTACTGTATTTTTAACCAAATAAATGTAGACTTGGGGAGCATAAGAGACTTCTTTCAAAAACATTAACCATACGATTGTATTGTTTTTAAGCTACATTTAATTACAAAGACTACAGACTAAGGAAAAGAAAAATTAGATTTCTAGATTTAAAAAAAAATATTTGTTTTATTTAATAATCTTAATTAATTATTTATTCATTCATTCATTTATTTATTTTTACCTTTGAGGGCATTCCTAATAGAGGTTTTGTCAGATTTTGTTAATATCTTAGAACAGTTTTCAAACATGATTAGTTTTACGTTTTCTCCATTTTACTCTAGTCTAGTTTTTCTAACACAATCTCTGATAAAAGTTATGGCTAAATTGCCTACCAGTTTTCAACTAATAAGTCCAGATAGGAATATGTAGCATCAGGTTTGATTATCATTTTAATTAATTCCTTCCCATAATAATAATATACATAAAGTCATAATCATATCCCCGCTAAATGAAACTGTTTAAACCAGCTTAAATCATTTTCTCATCTCCTGTGCCAGCAAAGCTGATCTGTTTTGCTAGTTTTAGAGGGGTTTGCGGCACGTGAGAGGCTGGGAGAACAGCTAGACCTGCATAAACCAGCCAAAACCAGTTTAAGCTGGTTTTTCAGCATGTACATTGTAACGCACATCCACCCAATCTCATTTCAGTGAAAACTAGAGCCCAATCCTGTTTAATTCAGTATATAAAATATGTCCTCTGTTGACAATTGTAACTCAGATGTTGTTTAGAAAGCTAGTCTGAATAGCGTATTATAGAAATACACTGAGACATACATAGACATGTACACACACACACAAACAGACCTGTGTCTTCCTGCTTATGCAAATGCTGGACTCTGCTCTGCTGTTCTCCACCTTTTTTTCCAACGGCATACATTCTTATGTACCTAATCAGCAAAGTTACAGAATGACTCAGCAGACAGCAAGAATCTGGGCCATAGGCAGGTGAGGGCGTGCGCCCCTGCCTCTCACTAATGACCCAGTATTCTTACAGCACCCTGCCCCAAACGCTGATCACCCCAGCGCCGCTCTTCGCGCACTCACTCTGGGTTTGGTCTATCATGACCATGTGATCTGCAGGGATCATGTGACCTCTCTATGACAGGGTTTGTTTTTTAGACTCATTCTAAATGGTCTTTGTGTAAATCTGGTAAACAATGACTTAAAGGTCAGTGAGTGGTTTTGGATAATAAATGCCATTTAAAATCTCCATATAGCAAAACTGGCTTTAAATCAATAACATATTGGCCTTGTGAGATTGACCTAGAGCTCCAAGGCTGTGAAAGAATGAAATACACTTATGTAGAAGTGATTCTTATTTGAAACCAAATGCAAAACAAGTTGAATGAATTTGTGTAGATCTTTCATTTAAAAAAAAAAATTATGAAATGAGAACATTTATTTAGGAATTGTTTTAGAAACAGTTTGCACAGAACCGTTCATGAGGCCCAGTAAATATTAAAATTGCAAAGTTGAAAGTAAAATAAATATATACACACATGCATGGAAGATGTTAAGTACGCAGCAGTGTTATTTTAATATTATTTCTATTCTATTAGCATTTATTAATATTTTGAATAAGCTTTTTTTATATTTTTACTTTTTATTTTAATTTTAGTTTTTGGTAATTTGGTTATGTCAATTCAACTTATTTCAGTTAGTTTACAAGGCGACATTTCTTACTTTCAGAATGTGTTTTAATGTTTTCTAATTTATTTCATCTTGATTTTTATAAGTAGTAGAGTTTTTAGTTAATAACACTGGTGCACTTGAATATTTGTTTTATAATATTCAAATAGTTAGCATCATTATTCATATCAGAGCGAGTTGGTTAACTTCAAGGTTTATAGCTACTTATCAAAATATACCTATGGAGAAAATCAGTAGCAAAAATACTTCCAAAACTCTTTTCTCAGCACACAGGGTGAAAGCCAGAAACATCTCTGTTGTCTGAGAGCAAACCCAAGAGAGAGTCTCACATCATCTCTGACTGTGGTATAAGGCACTATGTTTCCATCAGAATGGATCAAAGTACATTAAAAATTGACATTACAAAATACTATTTTGATGCTGGTGAAAAGGGTTTGTTTTCTAATGGAAACATTGACTGTGCTATTGGTCTTTGTGAGGTTTTTCCAGTTGAAGTGGAAGTGATAAGATGTAACGTTCATTATCATCGCCACAGCTGTTCCCTTGTACACCACATACAGTGTTGGGGAGTAACTATTTACATGTAACAGCATTACATAATTTAATTACAAAATAAATGTAACTGTAATCCCGTTACAGTTACTGAGAAAAAAAAAGTGTAATTAAATTACAGTTACTTATGAAAATGTTAATGATTACAAAGGGGTTACATCTGAATATTTTCTGTAAAAAGCTAGGATATGTTGAATAATATTAATTTGCTGTTTTTGATTGATTGTTCTGAATTATGAGACACCAGCGTTTTGGGAGATTAGGACACAGAATAGGACAAATGCTTATTTGATAGCTGTTTTACTTCCTATTTGGCTTTATGTATATGCTTTATTTTATTTTTTTAAGATTAACTTTTTTCCACGGCATTGTTAGATGCCAGTGTTTCCTGTCATTGCTATGCAATGATTTGATTTCAAAAACAGTATCTATTAAACTAATTCTTTTTAATATTTCACATCTGTTTTTAACCTCAAACAATCTCAAAATAAAAATAAGTGCTAAAGTCTCATTTTGTGATGGCTGTGCTTTAAAAATAAATGATTATAATCTTAATCCAAGCGATGAGGGATTTTGAAAGTCTGACAGTAATCAGTGTTGAGTTCTACTGTAAGGTTAACCTGCCTGGTTTAAATGTCTGAAAATTATTTTTTAAATGTAGAAATTTAGAAAAGCAATCAAATGTAATCACCTACATTTACTTTAATAAAGTAATTGAAATAGTACACAGCTTATTGCATTTTAACTTGTGATCTGTAACCTATTACATTTCCAAAGTAACCTTCCCAACACTGATGATATATTGTGTGTGTGTGTGTGACCGGTTGTGAAATATGTGCAGTTGTGAATTTGTGCTTATAATGTGACTATTACATAGCAGAGTGAATCAGTCGCGTGTTTGAAGAGATATCTGTGTATGAGTGAAATTTTAAGTCATATCAGATCACATTTCACTCCAATAATCAAAATAAAAAATGTTTGCATAAAGAAAATGTGAATGTGTATGCAAAATATGAAATAAATGTAATATTTTGTTGCATTATTATTAATAGTATTTATATTGCAATATAATGCCCCTGAAATATTCATTACTGTAATTTGTCCAATATTGTAAAATAATCAATTTTATTATTTAGAAATTTGAAAAATAAATTTAAATGTTGTACAGCAAATACCACCCTGGTAAAAAAAAAAACTAAAAATATGTTTGTTTGTTTTTTACATTACAGTAATCGTTTTGAGGAAAATGTAAAAGTATATTTTTATTTATACATAAATACATGCATTTATTTAGTTAATTTAGCAGGCTGTATATCTGTATATTGTATTTTTGAACTTTTTTTTCCACGTACTGCAAAATTGCAAACTGCAAAATATGATTTTGAAGTGAAATATGACCCAGACATGTGTATGTGTGTGTCTCTTGATATAGATATATCATCATGTCAAGAGAACACTCTGTGACTATATCCAATTTGTAGAACAAGCCATTCATCTGTCTAACAGTATGTGATCATTTGTTGGTATGTCTGCTTGTCTGGTTTAGATTTTGCCCATGCGCAATTGGTGACTCCTCTTCTTTTCTCTCTTTTTTTTTTCTCATAGCCATCCGTGGCTTTTCTCCACAGCACAAGATCACCAGTTTCGAGGAGGCGAAGGGTCTGGACCGCATAAACGAGCGCATGCCGCCTCGCCGAGACGGGGTCAACAGCGTGGGGCTGTCGATGGGCAAGATGAACATGGCCGAATCCAACGGCACGGACGACAACAGCAATACCCAGTGATTCATCTCCTCCTCCTCCCATCCCTCGCTCGCCACTGCTCCTCCTCCCATAATGCAATTCTCCCCTCTCCCCTCATTTTCACTGCTACCGTCTATGTAGCAGATGGATTATGTGATATATTTAGAAAGAACTCCCTGCTTGACGTTCAACGGCCTGAACTACAAACATGAGATGAGCCGCGTGAAGATGATCATGCGTGAGAGTTGCATGATGGGATATGTAGTTTTATGGATATGGGGCTATGTAATGGAAATACGAACACGGAGTGCATTCCCTGTTCCTTTGTCCGAAGAGATGTTTATTTATGCGTGTTTGCACTTTGCGTGCGTGTCTGTGTGCGTGCGTGGGCGACATGTGATATATAATTACTATACGATGATGATGATGATGATAAGTAGGTTTTCACAAACGCTTACCTTTTTTTTCTTGGCCTGCTGTGAAACATAAAACACAAGGCCGACGCACTATTTATTCAAAAGCGTCGGAGCGTACGTTTGCGTTCGTACGTGTGCGAGAAGCTTGTAACCGTTTACTTTCACACTTCTCTTGCAGTTCTATGTTTTGCTACTAGTAATCACTATATATGGAATAACTAATATTACACAGAATAACTTCACACAGGTTATCACGATTAATCCACAAATAACAGAGAGGTTTGGAGTCGCCGTAACGCCCCTCATGCTATGTGCTCGCTGTGTTGTGTAAATCCGCCGTTGTCACGTCGTGCTGCGGTTGCTATGGCAGTCTGACACTTTCCCGCCACCTCTGGTGCTCCAGAGCTGATGGGGGGGGAGAAGCGTTCAGTCAGCTCTGTGTGTGTGTGTGTGTGTGTGTGTGTGTGTGTGAGTGAATGCGAGAAACAGGGGGGTGATTTGAGCTGAGGGATTGCGTCGAGCTGTTATTGGTGGTTTCAAACAGGTCCTTGTCCTGTGTTGCCGCACTAGACAGAACGGATTTCCAGCCACGCATAATTCATGGGAGTTTATTTTGTATATAAATGGCGTATATTTTTAAGGACCGTTTTGTTATCGCTTATTTTCATGTTATTTTATTTTGTATTCAAGCTATTTATTTATTGTTTGTTGGGTTCTTTTTTGTTTGTTTACATTGCTGTACAGTTAATTAAGCTCCGATGAGGTGTTAAACCTTTTGCGTTTCTTTATCGATGTACAGAAGTTATCCAGTAGTGTGAAGGAACATATAATTCTGTGAAATGACATCCGGGCTGCCAAAGCATGACTGCATGGTTATTTCAAATGTAAATCAAATATGGACACACCTTAACGTGTCGCACATTTTTAAGGAGAAGTATATTCTGATCATTATTCTAAACAATATTCTGGTTACTTATGATGATTATTATTATTATTAAGAGTTCTGCTGGTTTATTCCACTTTGCCTCATCCTCGTTTTGGTTGCTCATTGTGCTTTACTTTATGAATAATGAAAACGTTCATGAGTTATTTGTGATTCTATATCTTGTATTTTTCTCTGGAGCTTCATTCTGAGCATCATGATTTCCTGACCTACAGTACGGACAGTGTGAGCATGCCCTATGGGACAAATCTCTTTTTTTACTCTTGAATAAAATATGCATGAACCTTTTGGATTTTTCTGATTTATTCAACTCGCATTGCCAGCATGTCTCACAAACAGTAAATGATAAATCAGCATGGAGATCAGCATCTCCTCCATAAAACAAAAAGTGTTCAACATTTGACGCATTAGTGAGTGAAAATCATGAAGATATGACCAGGTCACATTGCATAAATCACATAAGCGTGCAAAAGTCTGTAAGATTTGTTTTTAAAAGATGAATACGTTTAAAAGATTTTCATGTTCATGCATATGCATTTTTAATCAAACCTACAGTCAAAAACAGTAATACTGTGAAATATATTACAATTTAAAATAACTTATATACACATGTATACAGTCATGGCCAAAAATATCGGCACCCTTGCAATTCTGTCAGAAAATGCAACCCTTCTCTCAGAAAATTGTTGCAGTTGCAAATGTTTTGGTATTCACATGTTTGTTTGTTTGCATTGGAACAGAAAAAAAAACAAAAACAACAGAAGAAAAGTCAAATCTGATACAATTCCACATAACCCAAAAAAAAATTGCACTGGACAAAATTATTGGCACCCTTAACTTAATATTTGGTAGCACCCCCTTTGGAAAAAAATAATTGAAATCAATCGCTTCCTGAAACCATGAATGAGTTTCTTACACCTCTCTACTGGACTTTTGGACCACTCTTCTTTTGCACATTGCTCCAGGTCATTCAGATTTGAAGGATGCCTTCTCCCGACTGCTGTTTTGAGATCTCTTCACAGGTGTTCTATGGGATTCAGATCTGGACTCACTGCTGCCATTTCATAACTCTCCAGCACTTTGTTTGTGTCACGGGGTCAACGAGACATGAGCCGTGCAGATCCATTTGCAAGCTTTTATTTCTCAACAGAGACATGGTCATAACAGGCAGGGTCAAAAAAAAAAATGGCAAACAGGTATATTGAGGGCAAGACAGAGGAATACTCAAGTGAACGGGCATGGTCTCCGATCGGTGAACAATATCCAGAGGGCTAGATGAGAGGGGTAATCCAGGTACACGAGCAATAATCTGTTCAGTGGCAAACACAGTCCGAGACAGCAGGCAAAGGGTTAATCCAAGATACAACGGCAGAAATCAGTACACGAGGAAACAGGCAAGGCAAGACTAAGACAACTAAGTGGGGAAGACTAAGACAGCCAAGTGGGCTCCGTCGAGTAGCGGTCACTTGGGGAGCGATAAATGCTAGACAATACGGAAACTAAAACACAGAATAGCTACTTTACCGAGCCATCGCTAGGAGAGGGATATATGCAGAACTAAATGCAGAGCTAAACAGAAACACAGAATGGCTTGGTAAGGCAGCTAACACTTGGAGAGTGCTACACGCAGAACAATACTCGGCAAACTGTGAATGGAAGTCCATGGTTTATATAGAGTGTGTGATTGTGAGATAGTTCTCAGGTGGGAGCGTGTGATTGAGACAGCTGTGTGTACTTGGTGCAATGAATGCTGGGAAAATGTAGTCTGGTGAAATGCAACAATAGTGTGGTGCAAGAGTCCATGTGATGAGCGAGTAACCTCTGGTGATGAGTGAACGGAAGACCATAACCCAGATTCATGACAGTTTGTAACCGTTTCTGAGTGCTTTTTGAAGCGTGTTTCGGGTCATTGTCCTGCTGGAAGACCCATGACCTCTGATGGAGACGCAGCTTTCTGACACTGGCCACTACGTTGCACCCCAAAATTCTTTGGTAATCGTCAGATTTCATGATACCGTTCACACAGTCAAGGCATCCAGTGCCAGAAGCAGCAAAGCAACCCCAAAACATCTTTGAACCTCCACCATGTTTGACTGTAGGGACTGTGTTCTTTTCTTTGAAGGCCTCATTTCTTTTTTCTGTAAACAGTGCCATGATGTCCTTTACCAAAAAAACTCTACTTTTGTCTCATCTGTCCACAGTACGTTCTCCCAGAAGGATTGTGGTTTTGTCACATAAGTTTTGTCAAACTCCAGTCTTGCTTTTTTATGCCTTTGTGTCAGCAGTGGTGTCCTCCTGGGTCTCCTACCATAGCGTCCCTTTTCATTCAGATGGCGACAGATAGTGCGAGCTGACACTGTTGTACTCTGTATCTGGAGATCAGCTTGAATTTGTTTGGAGGTTAATCGGGTTCTTTATCCACCATTCGAACAATCCTTCGAACGTCCAGGGAGGTTAGCTACAGTGCCATGGGCTGTAAACCTCTTGATGATATTGCGCACAGTGGACACAGGAACATTAAGATCTCTGGCGATGGACTTGTAGCCTTGAGATTGTCCATGTTTTTCCACAATTTTTTCTCTCGAATCCACAGACAACTCTTTACACTTCTTTCTTTTCTCCATGCTCCGTGTGACACACAACACAAAGGTTGAGTCAACTTTTCTCCATTTTAACTGGTTGCAAGTGTGATTACTCTATTGCCCATACCTGTTACTTGCCACAGGTGTGTCTAAATACAAATTACAGGAGCACCACATGCTTGAAAAGCAATTATTTCTTGCAATTTTGACAAGGTGCCAATAATTTTTTCCAGTCCATTTTTGAGTTCTGTGTGAAATTTTATCAAGTTTGACTTTTCTTCTCTGTTTTTTGTGTTGCTGCAGTGCAAACAAAAACAATAAGCACGTGAATACCAAAACATTTGCAATTGGAACAGTTTTCTGAGAGAAGTGTTGCATTTTCTGACAGAATTGCAAGGGTGCAGATATTTTTGGCCATGACTGTATTTTATATATATATAAAATTTATTCCTGTGATGCAAAGCTGAATTTAATTTTTCAGCATCATTACTCCAGTCTTCAGTGTTACATCATGATCTGGACATGTTCTTGACAGGTTTCGTATGATTCACTCTCAGTAAACTACATGAACACATGTCACACCGTCTCTATTGTTAAGTTTCATTAGTAGTTAAATTACTTTATGATAACAAGAAATGTCTCAACTGCAGTGGTTGTCAGGTAATTCTAACTTCTCGATTTTGTCTTCCCAAGATATTGCTGAAAGCAAGAGGGATGGGCTAATATTCATTTACAGGTCACTAAATACACAGATGGCTCATAATTCTTGGAAAAAAAAAAAAAAAAAATGTTCTAGCATCACATACCAGACTCTTGTGATCAACAGATGGCAGTTTAGAATTATACTTGATGAACAAAGTGCTTAAACAAACAAATGGTCATTGATACAAATAAATATAACAAAGAATGCAAATATAATGCAACTAAAAGTCAATGTGACTTTTTTTACGTGTACTTGCACTTGTATTTAAAATATAAAAGCCTTAAAATATAACTAAAAATATACTAAAATATAACAACCTACACCTGCCACACTCAAAAGAGACCATAAAATAGACATGAATGTAAAGAAAATGAAAACCGTTAAAGAAAGTCACAGCACAACCACTGCATTCAGTGACTCACTCATGAAGACAGTCGCTTTCATTCCATCAACAATCATCTTTCTGGAACAAATCGGTTGAGTGAATGATTCAGGACTCATAAGAAGTTGCTTGTTTGTTGCTTGAATGAACCAGTACTGTTTTGAACAAATCTGCTGAATGAATGATTCAATGACTCTTTTGTTTCTGAATGTAGCAGTGGTCGTAGAAAGAATCGTTAAATTAATGATTTAGTGACTCATTCAAGGGCAGTGGCTGCATCCAAAAACGCATACTTCCCTGCTAGTAGGCAAAAAACAGTATGTGACAAAATAAATATGTCTTAATTCACAGCACTTACAAAAAAGTAGGCAAAAAGTACCCACATTACCTACTACTTCCGGCGTGATTCTGAAGTGCATACAATGGACACTTTACTATCCCATGAGGCCACTGGAGAGAAGAAAGGCAATGACACACAACTGATACAGGTAGGTTATGTGACAATGCTTTTCAAAAAATATACCTACTCAAGGCAGTATGCTATTTCGGATGCAGCCAGTGTTTTTGAATTATTCGGCTGAATGATTCAGTGATTCACTTTTAAGGACATCCAGTTGTTTCGTTCCTGAATGAGGATACTACTGGAATGAACCAATGTTTTTGAACTAATCAGCTGAATGAATGATTCAGTGAAGAAAGAAGAAAGTGAAGTGACGTGTGGCCAAGTATGGTGATCCGTACTTGGAATTTGTGCTCTGCATTTAACCCATCCAAGTGCACACACAGAGTAGTGAGAAGTGAACAAACACACACACGGGGAGCGGTTTTCGTGGTATTGAGGGTGGAAGAGAGCGCCAAACATTCATGACCCCACCGTCAATTCTTGCAAGACCGGAGACTCGAACCCACAACCTTCGGGTTAAAGTCTCTATCCATTAGGCCACGACTGCCCCAGGACCCCTTATAAGGTCAGTGGCTTATCTCGTGCCTAAATTAAACATTATGATTGTCATTCACTTAACTGATTCATCACCTGACGCCACTTACTGGTGTATCTGTATACCATCTATCCTTAACCAGTCTCTGGAGCTGCATGAAAATATCATTCAATATGTCCTCACTGGAAAGACAACTGACCTTCTGTACAGTTCACATTATCAGTATCATGAATTTAATTATTTGATTAGTGACCTAAAGTGCAAATCATTGCTTTTTTCATCTTACATTAAGCCCTAAAACATGCATTTGCAGATTTGAGTCCCAGATTTTCAGTGTGGTCTTCTCTTACACTTATGGACCCCACTGTACTTCCCTATCCACATGTAAATATGGACTCTAAATATGTGAAATATTTTATAGCCTACTTACATTTATTTTTGAAGGCAACATATATTTGTGTATATATCTTTTATTTTTCAAGATTAGTACTTGTAGTGTGCATTAAAAACCATTTGGAACACAGAATTCCAAACTTGTTTGGACAAGGACTTTTCCCCATTACTGAAAGCGAAAGTGAATGGCCAGACAAAGAAGGTGTGTTGTGAAAGCGAAGACAGAACCAACCAATAAAGACAGAGCAAAAAAGAAAGAGAGATCAGAAGATTGCACGGAAGAGAGAGGATAAAAACCAAACTGGTCACAATCAAAGCTAAGGTAAGCTTGAACATGTATTATAGTTTCTTATAATCAACTGTAAAAATGTACAGTAATTGCATTAGAAGGCAAAATATCAAAAGCTAGCATTATAATAGGTGAAAGAAAGCACAAGCATACTTTTAAACATTTTATCTGATGCACTTAAAATTAATACATTCATATGGCTTTAGAGTCCAAATATTTTTGGGGACCAGTGTAGGCCTATGTGTTTAAACTTCGCAATTCAGTTTATTTTTTTAATAGACTATTGCATTTAACATGTTTATTAGCTGAACTTCTCCTCTGGTCACCGGAGGTATGACAACTACGCTTTCTAAAATGGGGGCTAGATAATATATATATATGAATCATTTAATAGCCTGTTATATAGGCTACTGCTAATCAAATCTTTCTAAATCTGCAAAAACTGCCTCTGAACTGAAGCGAATCCACCCAAACCCCTTTCGACTGCAAGATATTGACACATGGCTGACAGTCCACTGGTAGTGAACACCGATAAAGCTGTTTGATCTTTATGAGGTTTTGTACGTGTGAGTTAGATCGAGTAATTCTGTGGTTACAGTAGTTGGATATCGAAATAAAGCAGCAGGTGCTGAGAATCCCTCACACAACTGCAGCAGGTGTTTTTCCTCTCACTTGTGATTTGCGTTGTCCGTATATGGTGAATCTCTCCATCTGTCGTATCTGAGATGCAAACAAGCTCCACTAAATTATATCCAAATGAAGCTTCAGACACGACAGAGTCATAACAAGGAGTGGCATTCATTACAGTAATTTAAAACTGGTAGTAGTTCCCGTAAACCCAGGTCTAAGTATGATGAAATCCATTGCACATCTGCAATACAACACTATGCGCAAAACAAGAACCAATAAAGGATTGAAAGTAGAAGTAGAATTCATCTGAAATTTAGAAGTGTAAAGCACAATAAAAATAGATTTAGATGTAAATGGGCGTTTCTTTAACTATGGACAGTTTTATCACAGGGGAATTCTGTTATGAAAACCAATAACATTTCAATCCTGTGTTGTTTTTAAAAGCATTCTGTAGTGGAAATGATGGAAATTACATTTTTGGAATAAAATGGCCAACAGCCAACTGTCTTGCTAAGGATAATTCCATTTTAGATGTCCTTAATAATAAAAACAATCACATTAAAATCTAAGAAATTATATTCATGATAAATACATAAATAATGAAGGCATAAGGGTTTAAACCGGTTAGTTTTGATAAAAATCAACCTCTGGGGCATGAATCTGTGGAGTTAATGAGTGGTTGATTCTACACTGTGAATGTGATGTGTTCAGATGTATGGTGTGACGGGAGAGGACGGTCTGGTCCCCAGAGCGCGCAGCAGGCTGCCGGTGGTGTGTTCTGTTGGACTGGGGCTTCTCATGCTGCTGTTTGCTTGGCTGCTGGACTCTGACAGGATCAGTGAGAGAGCTGGAATGGTCGCTTTTTGCATCACAGTAGAAAGGTTTATTCACAGTATGTGCTTGTTTGCAGAGGAGTGGCTCTTCCATTCAAGACAAAGGTTAGAAAACAGTTTGTATATGCAATTTAGTTGTAGAATGTGATGAAATATTGTCTTCACTCTTAAAAATAAAGATTCTAAAAGGGTTTTTTTTGTGCAGCAATGCCATAGAAGAACCATTTTTGATTCCCCTCCTAAAAAAAAAAAAAAAAAAATCTAAAAGAACCTTTTCCACTATTTTGTGGAATGTAAAGTTTCCATGGATGTTAAAAGTTCTTCATGGAATCATAGTGCTGGATGAAAGTATTCAAAAATGTATTGTTTCAATACATAATATGCTCTTTTCTAGGTATCACGACAGAATGAATGAGATCTTTCAGGCTTGCTTTAGAGGGTATGTCGTTTTCGGAATGTGTGCAATATTCCTAATGCTAATGTGGGGTGGAGTTTCATTCTCTGGAGAACAGTGGAGCACCATAACCCTCATGTGCGCTGTTTACCTGGTACTCAAAAGCTTGGGGATTCTGGTAAGATTCATCACATGCCAGGAGAGCAAAGTCTAAATCAAATGATTATGTGAATAAAATTCAGTACATACTTGTTCAACTGGTTCAGTTAAAGGAACGGTATGCAATGTGACACAGCACTTCACATATGCAGTAGTTTTCAAGTGGTCTACACAGAGTCTATAATTAGAGGATCTTCAAAAATATCAGATAGTCACACTCAAAAAGCACAGTTTGGAAGGTAAAAGACATTCAGTCTTGATTTGAAATGCTACACAAGAAACATATAACACACCCAGTACTCATTTAACACATGAAGGTCACTGACGGAAAAATATTCAAAGTACACTGTATGTAATGTATAACTATCAATTTAAAGGTGCTGTATAATCTCAGCTGCTTCACTTTTGCTTTCACAGAGACTGGTGGGATTTATCAGGACACCTGATTCTGATATTTAATACTGATATTAATAGCTCAGAGACCTTCAGAATACCCCTGTGGTTTTCTGATTGCAGTTTCTCTCTTCAGCTCGGCTTTCCAACTAAAACCACATCTCATTTTTTAGATTTATAAATTACTATTAATATTGATTATTACACAATGTCATCCTCCTTTACTTGTTCTTAACTTCAGGATTACTGTGGAAGCTAAAATTCCCATTCCAGCCATACATTTATCTTCATACATAAACATCTCACTCAGTTATAATTTCTTGCAAACAACTATGTGTTTGTACTGCAACTTAGCTGTGGATCATCAACAATAAAACAATTTTTTTTTTAAAACAAGAAGAAAAAAAAAACCCTACAAATTAAACAAGTATATATATTTAACAAACTTGTATGTTTCTGTGTTTTTGCAGGGCCCTACTTCAGTTGAAATCTCAGAAATCTGTGAAATGAAGAAGATGAATGTGGCACATGGTTTGGCCTGGTCTTTCTATACCGGCTACCTCAAATTTGTCCTTCCAGGTACATTCGTTTGCACTCTACATGTGAGAATATTTGTTGTGGCCTCTAGGGGGCAGTAATAACACACAGTTTACTCAAAGGCTGCTAACTTTTAAATAGCTATTAATCATGCTATAGTTGTAACTTAGATTAATTAAACTAAAAAGCCAGCAAATAATTAAAAGTAAAAATAAAATTGTTCTTTTGAGATCCCTTAAAAGTAATAAGCTATCTTGTAGTAGCTATCACCTTAGTCAGGGTAGCGCCTTTCATTTTTGACAGGAATGAAAACGAGGCTGTGTATGGCAAGCCGTTTTAACTTTTATTCATTCTCAGGATATGACTTCTTGATATCAACAATTCAATTTTCACTAGTTAAAATGTTCATTCTTGATATCAGGAATTAGATTTCCACTAGTAACAATGGCTATTTTTGATATCAGCAATTACATTTCCACTAGTAACAATGTTAAATCTTGATATCAACAATTAGATTTTCACTAGTTAAAATGCTAATTGTTGATATCAAGAATTAAATTGTTGATATCTGTAATTGTATTTTCACTAGTTAAATGTCACCATAGGCTGCCATTCAAAATCAATTGTTGATATCAAGAATTAATTTCTTACTAGTAACAATTTAATTCTTGATATCAGAAATACAATTCTTACTAGTAAAATGTCTATTCTTGATATCAGAAATTAAATTGTTGATATCAAGAATTCCTTTTTGGATATGTGCATAATTTAATGACGAGTGCCGCCCTTTATAAATGTTTATGGTGGATAGACGACAACGTACAGAGCCCAAAAGAGAACGGCACATTCGATTGCCCTCTCATGAAAATAAAACGTTCCTGTAGGCTATTTTTAATAATTATTTTGTCTTCATTTAGGCAGAGACTACTCATGATAACTCCGCCTACCAACGTGTCGTAGAATTAGAATACTGCAAAAAACTTCCGAACGCTGTCAGCTTCAGTGGCGCAGGTAGTAGAGCGTAAAGCCGTAAGTTTTTGACGCGATAAACGCGGGTTCGATTCCGCCTTCTGCCGACCTCGTTCTACTCTCTTTTTTACATCCCGTGTCACATCGGAAATGCATTTATTTTCAAGAAAAATTAAGGAAATATTCCAAAACTGGAAAATAACGTCTTGTTATTGGTTATAAAGGGTTAGTTGTAGGGGCGGCATCCAGTTAATCATTTTAATACAAATTATCATTTACACTCAATACGTTATTATTGTATACTGTTTTATAATGTAGCCAACTACAATACTGAGGTGCAGATATCGCCCACTATTTGCAATAAGTAATACAAACAGCATCAAACTACTATTACTGCAAGAAAATATTACAATCATTAAATAGTGTAAATATAATCTATTGCTAAGAAAATATGCAATTTTCACTTACTGTAAATAGAATTCAATGTATTCACTGTTTTCAAATAGCCGAAATCAAATTCTAAACTAACAGCCATTTCAACTGGAAGATGAAGGCTGTGATATTAATTTCATCCACTAGAGGGAGTCACAGTATAAGGAATCATCCATAATAATAATAATAATAATAATAATGATAATAAGCAATGAACCAGATGGGCAAGATCAGTGGCGCCTGCAGGTGTACGGCTGTATGCACTGTGCGTACCATGAAACATTTCAGCAGTAGATTATAGGCCCGTGTGTCCCGTATTTCTGTCGACTGAACCAGCCATGCCATTAATAATGAATGTATCAGACTTTTGCATGCCAAAGTCAATTTCTGTTTATAAACATTACGTCAAATAGAAATCGTGCTACACGCACTTTCATAAGATTGGGTTCGACTACAGCAATTTGTAGCCTATTTTACAAACGGGAATACAACGAATTCATGACAATGTTTTACATTCAAGCTACCCATAATATTTAAAGTGAAAAGTTATTTAAAATCATCTGGAATGCAATAAAGTCATTTTTAAAGCTGTTTTTAAAGCATTTGCTGCATGGATTAAAAAAAAATAGGCTAATAAATACTTCACATATCAGACAAAATTGCGTTGCAGAAAATCCTTTAAAGTTTAAGGAATTCAGAGCAGAGCAACATAAAAATCTGAAAAAAATATAATCGGGCCTGTTTTAGGCTTTTCCTTATTTTTATATTTTAGACGGTGATGAAAAATGACTGGCCATCTCCTCATTGGACGTGCCTTTAGACAGAAATGCATCTTTACAGATTACATAATGAAAGAGTTTTTGTTTTCGATTTCAATTATTTCGTTTTAAAGTAGTAATTTAAAGCTTTCTATAGACATATTTATCATATTTGTGACTCAATTCGTTGAGTTTAGGTTCATCATTGTGAAGCGCTCCTATTCAAGACGAGACGGCAAGCGCATCTTCTGTTTTCCTATTTATTTTATGAAAGCACAACCTTTTGTTGATATTGTGAATGCACACAAATGAAAGTAGACCCTTTACAGTTCCGAATAATGTTACTCTTACCTTCATGAGCAAAAATTACAGCATATTTTAAGTTGTTTCCACTATCAAGAAAAAAATGCAAGTGACCTCTCTGGCGCCTCCGTGTCCTGCAGAGCGCGCTTCAGCTTCCACTCTTCACACAAACAATGAGATATGCACCTAGCACACATTTATATAGTTCAAACATTTAAACTAACATTGTGATATGCTTGAACTGTTTATTTCTATAGATTTTATTTTAGGCAAGTCCTGATGATTTGAGAAGGCTATGATCAAACATAGGCTATGATCAGCTCACTGTGCCGCTGGCCGCTTGGTCGTTACTTAAAAAAAGAAACAAAACAAACAAACAAAAAAAAAACTTACATTTAACAAACAAAAAGTGCTCCAAACGTTTTTATAAATTAACTTTATAAAACGACCCCCAATAAAAAAATAAAAATCCTTTGCAAGATTACATAATTCTTATTAAATCGTTGTCCATTTCCACTCCGAACCCACTACAATTGTTCATGTCTTAACTTTCAGAAGAGTGTATCAGTGCAGTGTCAAATTTAACGTAAGGGTTCAATAGACTTTATCATTCATCTTGTCCACCGATACTTCAACAGCTGGACAACATGTTATATGAAAAATAATGCAAGTATTAGGACATTACAGTGTGTATCACGTTTGGTCCCAATGGTCAAGAAAATCCAAGCCGAATTGGGCAGAGAGTGCAAATATGTCGGATCATCAAACGTGTCGGTGTTATAATACATCAAAATGTAGGCTACAGTTAAAAAAAAAAAAAAAACAATTCGTCGGCACGAATTTGGGCACGCGATATGACGACTCGTCCAAGTGGCCTAAATACAACGATATTTAAAAAAAAAAATAATAAATTCCAGCAAAACGTTAAAACTTTGTATGACGCAGTATTATGTTTTATTTTTCATTTTGGTTGTAATTTTTATTTGATGTATTAGAAGAAAGTGTAATGAAACCAAAAATAAACATATGAAAAAAACTACATTATTTTATAGCTAAATTAATGCCTTGTTCATTTTTCCTTTAATTATCTGAAGGACTTGGTGGCCAATAAAAAGAAAAAGGATAAAATTACATTTTTTTAAACAATTAACAAAAAATAAATAAATAAATCCAGCCATAATTTCATGCTTCATTGACAAAACAAATAAATAAAGGAGCCGTTTCTGCTGGACGTTCTTCCGCCATCTTTGGCCAGTGCTGACGTAAGGATTATGGGAAAACCAGAACTCATTAATATTCATTAGCTCATTACCATAGCTATTCTTACTAGTAAAAATGGCATTTCTAGATATCTGTAAAAGTATTTTTACTAGTTAAAATGTTATTTAAGATATCAGTAATTATATTTTCACTAGTTGCAAGGGCAATTTCAGATATCAACTGGCTTTGTTGATATCAAGAATTCAATTCTTGATATCAGAAATACAATTCTTACTAGTAAAAATGTCTATTCTTGATATCAACAATTTAATTCTTGATATCAAAAATTTAATTGTTGATATCAACAATTTAATTGTCACTAGTGACAATGTTCATTTTTGATATCTGAAAATGTATTTCTGATATCAACAATTGGGAGGATATCAACAATGTAATTCTTGATATCAGAAATGAACATTGTCACTAGTGACAATTAAATTGTTGATATCAAGAACTAAATTGTTGATATCAAGAATTAAATTGTTGATATCAAGAATAGACATTTTTACTAGTAAGAATTGTATTTCTGATATCAAGAATTAAATTGTTACTAGTAAGAAATTAATTCTTGATATCAACAATTGATTTTGAATGGCAGCCTATGGTGACATTTAACTAGTGAAAATACAATTGTTGATATCAAAAATTAAATTGTTGATATCAACAATTTAATTCTTGATATCAACAATTAGCATTTTAACTAGTGAAAATTGAATTGTTGATATCAAGAATTAACATTGTTACTAGTGGAAATGTAATTGCTGATATCAAAAATAGCCATTGTTACTAGTGGATATCTAATTCCTGATATCAAGAATGGACATTTTAACTAGTAAAAATTGAATTGTTGATATCAAGAATTCATTTCCTGCGAATGAATAAAAGTTAAAACGGCTTGCCTATTGCCATTACCATGATATAAATTCTTGATATCAAAAATAATATTTTTTACTAGTAGAAATTTAATTGCTGATATCAAGAATTAGCATTTTAACTAGTGAAAATGTAATTGTTGATATCAAGAATTAACATTGTTACTAGTGGAAATGCAATTGCTGATATCAAAAATAGCCATTGTTACTAGTGGAAATCTAATTCCTGATATCAAGAATGAACATTTTAACTAGTGAAAATTGAATTGTTGATATCAAGAAGTCATATCCTGAGAATGAATAAAAGTTAAAACGGCTTGCCATAGACTGTGAGGGATAGAAGTACAGCAAGTTCAATGGATTGTACTGTTGTTTAACAACATTGTTAGACGAAAAACTTTCAGTAGACAAAAACGTCATAAAACAGTTTTGAAAGTTGTGAAAATCTATGACTTTTATACAGTGTGTGCCACTGAAAAGACTTCTGAAATATCCCTCACAGCCTCGTTTTCATTCATGTTAATTTAAAATCTGACTAAGATAGTCCCGTAGCTTAAATAAAACATGGTGCTAGCAATACCAAGGTGAATGCAATATAAGTCACTTTGGATAAAAGTGCCAAATAGTGCAGTGTATCCAAAACTAAGGAATAGTTTAGCCTAAGGATGATGATACATGGGGAAACTTTTTGAGTAATGTTGCTGTCAATGGGCAACCAGGTGAAACACAGGGCCCACGACCGATCTAAGAGTAATGACATTCTTCATAATTTCAAAGTCATGTTTCAAATGTGTGATTAAATGATGACCCTGAGCTGTCAAACCATCTGATCATATGAAAGATTCTGCTCACTTTCTATTTTCACGTTTCTGTTCTTTCACCTGCAGATTTACAGAACAAGGTGAACCAGTACTCCTCCACCAGGGGGAAAATGAGCTCTTCACGTCTACACATCCTTCTGCCCGTCAATGCAAAGGTTCCAAACAAACCTGAAGAGGAGGACACCAACGTGATCTTCCATGAGAACCTTCCAGAACTGGAGCGGGACACAGCAGGGGTGCGGAATCGTAGCTACAAGAACAGTGTCTACAAGATCACCCAGGACAACGAGGTGGGCTAATGCTGATTACTGATTATTGAAGTTCTTTGATACTGGAAATGATCAAGAACTTTTTTCAAAGAAATCATTGCAAAGATATGATATACAGAGCATTTAAACTAGCACCAGTGTGTCCATTGATTGATAGATAGATGTGTTGCCTGTTAATGTGCATGTTTCTAGTCTGAACTTCTCTGGTGTTCAGGAATTCCATACTTTTAAGGCTGTGTGGTAACGTTATATGCCAGAACTGATGCAGACGTTTGCACATCTTAGTGATGAGAGAAACAAAAGTTTATGAAACTTTGAATCAACAGAACCAGTTGCTTCACAAAATGATAAACACCACACGCTGGTGACACTGGTAAACATTTTTTTGTTTTGTTTCACTTTTTATGTTTTATTGAAAGTGTTATCTATTAAATGCAATTAACAAAGCGTTATTATTAGAATACCATTAACATTGTTATTTTATTAAACTGCAGAGCTTGTTTTGTTTGTATTATAGAGAACTTGGTTAATCAGGCTAATAGACTATTAACTACAACTCCTTTTTGTTATACAAATGTGCCTTTAAAAATGTTTACAAATTTATAAAACAGATCCTAGACTGGGTAAAAACCATACAGACACTTATTCATGGGTATACAGAATCACACTCTATGGCAGTAAACCACTGAAAATTTGAAATGTTTTGACATTGTGGTGTAACAAAGGCTCATTTACTGAAATCACTGAATCACATGAGTTTGGCATTTGCTCCGAATCAACAAATGATCCACAAAGGTTTCAAAGCTTCACAAAGCACTCATCACTAGCACACACATAACTGAATTAATGTTTAGTTTTTTCTTCAAAACCATCTACATGTTTTTGCCTAAAAGCTTGGATTACTTTAAGACAAATATAAATGGTTTCTAGATAAAATAAATCACCTTAAAATAAACAAACTGCCTTAAAATGTGTTATAATATTTGTTTACAAATTGAACAGTTTTCAATGAAGTGCACTGAAATAGCAGGGATAGTATGCAAATTGAGATGCAGCAACACAAACATTTGACTGTCAAAACAGAATCTCCTTGTGGCTAAAAGCTGCAGTGACACTGAAAATAAATCCAAGGTCTTACCTTCTCTTTGTGTTCCTGTAGACTTTTAGCTGTGTTCTGGAATACGCCACACCACTGCTGACGCTGTATCGGATGTCCCATGAGAGCAGTGCAGGGTTTGGAGAAAGAGAACGAAAACAGCAGGTCCTGTTGTTCTACAGAACGCTCAGCCAAATTCTGGAAGATTCTCTAGAGTGCCGGAACTGTTACCGGCTCATCCTGCTCAACGGTCAGAATTGAAATTTAAAATAGACTATGAAATCTTATCTGGATAAAATTCTTGTAGTTTTCTCCTACAGTTCTCCTACATGTCTAATACTGAATTTTATACACCTGTTTTTCAGATGAGCACACAGGTGAGCCTCATTACCTCTCCAGAGAGATCATCCAGCACCTCAAACAGCAGGACGGAGAGATTCACATGGATCCCATCCAAGAGCTACCAAATGAAGTCCATCCTGTTCCAGAAGAGGGTCCGATTAGGAATTTTAATGTTGCGCATCATGCCACTTATCCAGAAGACCCAATGAGCAATGACCCCACCCTCATGTTCAGCCAACCACAATCCTTAAGATCTGAACCAGTGGAGACCACTGATTATTTTAACCAACCTAATGCAAAGAGATGAGATTGGATCATGCAGTGCTCTGTATGAGTTCTTGGTTGCTTGTGTTCAGTCTTAGAATTAATAGAATAGACCTTGATGTAAACATTTAAGAATCCATTAAATCAGCTGCTCATTAGCACCCTCATTTTCTCTGTGTTTCCTCTTTATCGTGTCTTGTTCTGTAAATATGGACAGTTTCAATGCAAATTATCTGCCAGCACCCAAATAAAGGCTCATGACACATTCACACTTTCAGTGTTACTTTAGAATCATTTATGTTTTAGTATATTTACTTTATGACCATGTTCACATATGGCTTCCTTTTTGCATGATAGAGCTTTAGTTGGCATCTGCAGATGGCACGGCGGATTGTGTTTACCGACAGTGGTTTCTGGAAGTATTCCTGGGCCCATTTAGTAATGTCAATGACAGAATCATGCCGATGAGTGATGCAGTGTCGTCTGTGGGCCCGAAGACCACGGGCATCCAACAAAGGTCTTCGGCCTTGTCCTTTATGCACAGAGATTTCTCCAGTTTCTCTGAATCTTTTGATGATGTTATGCACTGCAGATGATGAGATTTGCAAAGCCTTTGCAATTTGACGTTGAGAAACATTGTTTTTAAAGTATTCCACAATCTTTTTACGCACTCTTTCACAGATTGGAGAGTCTCTGCCCATCTTTACTTCTGAGAGACTCTGCCTCTCTAAGACATCCCTTTTATAGCTAATCATGTTACAGACCTGATGTCAATTAACTTAATTAGTTGCTAGATGTTCTCCCAGTTGAATCTTTTCAAAATTTCTTCCTTTTTCAGCCCTTTGTTGCCCCCGTGCCTGTAGCAGGCATCAACTTTGAAATGAGCTCATTTAGTAGATAAAAGTGGAAAATTTCTCAGTTTAAACATTTGTTATGTTCTCTATGTTCTATTGTGAATAAATTATGGGCTCATGTGATTTGAAAGTCTTTTAGTTTTCATTTTATTCAAATTTAAAAAACATCCCAATATTTCCGGAATTCGGGTTGTATTTCTTTTTTTATATGCTATAGTTTTTGTTAATATTGTGAATTTTATATTTTGTTGTATGTTTTGGTAATTTGTATTTAGCTTTTTAAAAATTTGTCTATATAGTTTTTATTATTTCTTATTTATTAGTTTATTTAGTTTTAGTTATTTTAGTACTTCAACTTAAACTAAATAAAAATTCAAATAAAATTTTGTATTTTATTTTATTTCAGTTAATGTTTACTTCATTTCAAGTAACGAATATGTTTTTATGCCACTAATAAATGTAGCATCATTTATTAAAACATTTTGATATTATATAGGGTTTTTTATGCATCAGAGACTTGCATCTGTGAATATGTTGAAAGATATTGCTTTGCTAACACCTACAAAAACGCATAGGACTTTTACTAAAAAGATGTTTTGAGGGCTTACTGTTGCTTAAAAAAAAAAAAAAAGATTTTACAAGAAATAAAATTAATTTTTGCATATTAAAAATGTAAAAACCTTAGAATTAATGTCTTTATTCCTGTGTATGCTTTTTCCCTTACTGAAGAACTACTTATTCTCAAATGCTGTTGAAAAATTCCTTGCTTCTTCCAGTGAAACAGCTCTACTTTGACTGACTCTTTTACTTTCCATGTCCTGCAGCAGAACAATTACAGTGAATGAGAAAAACAAGTTTAAACAAGTCATGATGACAGAGGTGATGCATAACACTAGGAATGATGATTTAAGCTGAACCACACTGCTCGTCCATGACTAACATGTTTAAATCTAACATTTATCCATGGATCAAATATCTTATCCAGTTGAGATAGCTAATTTGAAATAATCAATAAAGAGCTTACTCTGAAGCTGAGCAATTTAGCTGAGCAATATTTTTTTTATATGAAGTGTTAAACTAGTCCATCAGGTTTCTGCAGCTGAGCTGATGTAATTTGGCTGGTGTATAAAATGATTTATCTGACACTCAGATGATAAATGAAAACTAGGTGTTAAGTTTATGGATGGTTTATCTCTCTGCACATTTGATCATCTTTTTATAGTTTGAAAATGACTTGAGGGTTTTCCTATGAAGAGATCCATATATGGACCTGATTGAAACAACGTGTCCGTCAGGTTTTGATTTGACAGTGATAGATGAACTATCACGGGTTTCACTATCATCTGTTTGTGATCAAAATCAACAAAGACTGTAGTCATGAGGATCTGTGAACTGGAAAGGAGGAAAAACCAACAATATTTTAAAACATATGGTTGAAATAAGTCTAGTCTAAGGTCACATGAATGTATTGTCTTAACAGCTGATTCAGTGAAGACACAACCATTTTCTGTATGTCACATTATGAAAGCACTCCATGGTCAAAGGTTTTCAAATAGTTTACTCTTCCTTCCTCGTTCACCCACTCAGTAAAACATATAGGAGATCTGTGGTTCATTTATTCAACCCTCATTTACATAACTTCTGGAAGGTGTTTCTACAGAAGTCTCGTCTAGTTCCTCATTGCAATATCGTAAGATGTTTCTTCACTTCTGCATGTTTGAGTGGGGCAATGCGACGTCACAGCTCGACCGGTTGGTTAATGACAGAGAACAAAGGTGAGGTCACGAGGAAAAGTCCCTCATCGTGACTCAGAGATAGACAGACGGCAAACAGACAGTTGCTGCTGATGCCAGTAAAACTGTAAAAGCACTTTCTAGATCAAACCTGTAGCAGATCAGACAGACTTAAGTCACAGATCTGCTTTCTTTTGGTTTATATTGTATTATTTACTTCATTAAGACATTTCTGTGTGAAAACTGTCAGAAAAAGAAACTTAATGTTAAAGAAAAGCTGTAAATTAAGCAACTTAACAAACAGGAGCTAAACAGGTAAAAAGGTTCTGTTTGTTTATTAGTTCAATGTAATTTGAAATATTAAGGCTTTAAAGAGTTAAATAAGAGTGTAAAAACATGTTTCAGAGAGAAAATGCTGAACTGGATTTTACTGATCAGGTGTTTGTCATTCAGGTCATGTGAGTCTCACCTGTGAATAATCACACCTCATCTCACACCATCTGAATCACTTTCTAGAAATCACATTTTTAGTACAGCACATACAGTAATTGTTCTGTCCATCAGCATTTATGTGCATATGTGATGTCAATTTGAATCACCTGTCACGATTAAGACATATAGGCACTTCTGTTTATTTAAAGGTCACTAACCTTTACACTAAATTTCTTTGTCTCATTGATAAATTATTAATTCTTTTTTTTTTTAACCAAGGGTCTCAAATGTAATATGCAATGAATCATTGCATGACTAGCGAATTTGGGGAAAAGGTAGAAGGAGATTGAAAATTGTGGAAAAAGAAACAGTAAATAAAATACAAAAATGGGGGAAAAAATATGTAATATTCCCATAAATGGCTGCTACTAATGAAAGTAGTTTAGTAACGTTTAGGATATCATATTATTTGCAAAACTACATGTAAAAATAAAATAAAATAATCATTTATTGAATGAATTAATAAATATTGCAGGATACTTGAGTTAATTTCAAAAACGTTATAGAGGTCGATTAAAAATTGTGGAAAAAGTAGTAGTAAATAAAATACAAAAATGGAGGGAAATTATATATTATTCCCATAACTGTTAAATGATTAAGATTGTTGAAGAAAAATTCTTTTTTTTTTTTAGAAAAATACTGTCAGGCTAAAAACAATCAAACATATATAGCTTATAAAGGTGATTTAAAAATGTGGAAAAAGACAAATGTGACCAGTCAGATTTGTAGTCTACATAAAATTTACATAAAAATGTTTATTTGTCAGCTATGTTTGCTTAATATAAAGTCTATATAATATGATATGATATAATATAATATAAACGCAAGAAGCCGGCTCGGTTGCATGTACTCGCGGCGTCTGGTCTGATTTCACCTCTCGTGAGTTTGCGTAATGTAGCCCATCCCACAAACTTCAGCTGATGCAACATTACAGCTCAGTATAAAGCCGGCTGCCGCCAGAAGAGCGACACATTCAACCTCTCGCATTCATGGAAGGAACAAAGAAACACTCAGTGGAAGAGCTGGGCGAGCTGTCGGGGAAACTCTCGGAGGAATTCACGTTAAAATGGTCTATACGCAAGCCCTTGTGTTCGGTAACGGGATGTCCGTCAGGAGCGAGCAGGAAAACCTAGCTGAGGACCTGCGCTTTCTACAGCACTTCAGATCAGGCAGAGACAACCTCAAACACTGCGGCAGACTCATGAAAGCACACAGCTCATCAAGTAAGTATCCTATTCCTGTCTAAATCATATATTATAAGAGAAACCGGGGCAAGTTGTCACAGCTAGGCGCTCTCTCTCAGTAACAAAAGTCAAAAGTTTTGGTTTTGCATGTTGATTTGAAATAACCTAGCTCACAAATGTTAAATTGATATATTTAAATAAATAAAAACAGGATGACACTGAAGAAAAGGTCCGTTTAAAAGTCGAATAAACGTTGATGTCAGGGTGAGTCACGTGTCTTGTGTAGGCCTACATTTTTTTATTTTTTGAAAATGACAGAATATCCCCATTATGACACCTCGCCCCTTATAGTGTATTAAACCTTTCTTTTACTGTTCAAAAGCTTTTAGATCAGACACGTGATTATTCATGAGCAGGGATGTTCATAGTTCCAGTTTTCCAAAATTGCAACATATTAATTCTGCCCACTTCAGTCCATGGCAGCTTAGATCAGCTGATGACACTGTATCAGAGGCTGACGGTGTTAGTTTCTCGATCCTAATCTAATGAGCCACTGGTCACTCTCAAACTGCTGAGGCGTAAAGTTCCTGTCCGGTCAGCTGAGCCTGACGCGTTCTTCTTATTTACTCATTCACAGGTCTGGGATCTGAGTGCAGTTTGGAAGAGGAAGAAGGAGAAGACGTTCGTCTTCAATTCGACCTGGCCAAACGCATTGAGAAGTGCCTCTATGAGGCCAAAGGAGCCAGTCTGAGCTGTCAGGAGCTGCGTCTGCCCAAGCGCATGACCACACGCGTGGCCGGAGACATCCTGCGCTCATCCACGGATGAGCCGTGTGGGATACGAGGCGCGCTGATCCACATGTTCATGGAAAGCAAGGGCACACTACTGAAACTGGGCACCGTCATTCCCGATCAGAGTCTCACGCCGACTTTTGAGGTCTCTGTGGTCCTGCAGCCTGATCTGGGTGGATGGCCTCCGCTGAAGATCCTGTTCGGAGGCGGGAAGGTCTTGAGCCTCAGACGGGAATATCGGCTGATCAAGCGGAAGCTCTACTCGTCCGCCACTCCTACTGTACTTGAGTTTTATTAAAAGTTTGGTATGAAGAGTAAAGGGGAGGAGAAGACAATGCCTGAGGTCTTAAGAGGAAGAGGACAACTTTAGGAAAAGCTCATTTTGCACATTATTATTATTATTATTATTATTATAACTGTTACATCAGCATATTTCAGAGTTCACTGAATGGTGTTTAAAAATGAAGATGATAATGTTCAATGAAAGAAGGTGATATTGTGACACTGAAATTTCTAACACAGCATGAGCAGCTGTTGTTATAATACTGCATTATGTTTGCTTAAAATATCATTAATATACATACAAATAGCTATAAGATGGAACCTGATGCATATACACTATCATTCAAAAGTTTGGGGTCAGTAAGCTTTAGACATTTTCTTTAAAAATACAGTAAGATTACAAATATTAAAATAACTTTTCTGTTTCAATATTTAAAAATGTATTTATTAATTTGATGGCAAATCTGCATTTTTGGCAGCCATCACTTCAGTCTTCAACCTTCAGAAATCATTCTGCTGATTTGGTGCTTAAGAAACATAGCATTATTATCAATGTTGAAAACAGTTGTTGCTTGCATACCTTTTTTTTTTTTCACCTAAAAGTAATAATTTCTTTCATTAAAAAAAACAGTAATGTATATTCATGTATGACCTGGGATTTTACATTGTCATATCTTGAGGTTTGTGACAAACACTACTGTCAGGTGACGGGGCACGTGAGACCAGATCATCTTTGTATGATTATGACGGGTGTGTTGAGACTGCAGCATATTCAGTTACAATTCTCCACTATTGTTTACTGCTATTCAGAGATATAGGATGGTTCACATTGTGTATGAATCACGCCACTGATATATGTTGACGTCATTAATGGATATCGAATGGTTTTTGTTTTTGTGACTTTGAACAGGACAAGCTGGTATTGTCCTCCTAGTTAAGCATTTGTACTATTATTTTTGTTTGAAAGCACAAGTTGAATAAATTATTCTTGAAACAACATCTTGTAATTGCAGACTCTCATGTTTTATTAAAACATTTCACAACACAATATACAAAAACACTGTACACAAAGACCCTGTACAAAACTATATGTTCTTTCTAAACGCAGATGTCAAATTAAGTCTCACTTAAAGAATGAAAACAAACTGAACATAGTACAGTAGGCCTTTAACTGTAAACCAAAGCATCCATAATCCTGACTATAGGCAAAAATCAAGTTAAAAGAAACTTCGGATCCATCTTCATTCCTATAGAAGAAAAAAAGCGTACTTTTATTGCTCCTTCCTCCGTCATTCAGCGTTCCACATCTCAAACTGATAAGGCGATAGTAATCTTAGTTTTGAACAATGGCTTGGTTTCAATCTTAGCTCTAGAAAATGACATTCTGATTTCTAACCATCCAGTGGTTATGACGGTGGTACATTCAGCTTTTCTTTTCTTTTTTTTGAAGGCCAGTGATGACTGCTAAATTTGACATCAACACTCTTAAAAATAAAGGTGCTTAAAAGGTTCTTCACCGCGATGCCATAGAAGAACCATTTTTAGTTCCACAAAGAACCATTCAGTCAAAGGTTCATTAAAAAAAAATTTAAAAAATCTCTTTCTTACCTTTTTATAATCTGAAGAACCTTCTTTTCACCACAAATAACCTGTTGTTGTGAAACAGAAAGGTTCTTCAGATGTTAAAGCTTCTTTATGGAACCATTTAGACAAAAAAAAAAGAGGTTCTTCTATGGCAAGCACCTTTATTTTTAAGAGTGAAGTCAAAAACTTTTAAGCAACTCCTCTAAACTCAAATAAACACAAGGTCAGTTTGTCCTGTCCTGCGAGTCTAGAATCAGAGCGCACTTGACCAGTGTTTCCGGTCTAGGACTGAAGGGTTTCTGTGAAGGAGGGTCAAGCCCTTAAAAATTCCCTTCTTTCTGTGTCCTTCTGTAATTAGACTGTCGAATTGCTGCGTCAAGCCACCGAGGCATTGAGTAACTAAACTTAGCCCGAATGTCTTAACAAAACAGGGAAATAAAGCCTATTTGAATTTCCGTAACAGCTGCAGTGTGACATCTCAGTTCACTTTTTCATCTTCATATCAGCCTCAATGGCACTGCGGCGCCCTCTGGTGCCTCCATCCTGGAAGAGCAGAGAAGCAGGCCAGCCGTGAGAAAGTGCAAACAGCCGGTCATTCACTGCCCTAACACACCAGACCATCAGTGTGAGAAACTAACTAGTTTGACCTGAGAACGGGAAGTGTGTGTGTGCATCACTAGAACAAGCACTTCATCTTAAAGTGACTTCAGAACAGCGCAATACATAGCTACGGATTTGAAGAGTACAGGCTAAAAAAACTGCCACAACAGTGAAAACAGCATAAAAAAATGTAGTGCTTAGGAGTGAGTGTGTTAACAGTGTTAAAAGTTGCTCGTGGAGGCGTTGTGTCGTTTCTTGAAGACAATAAAAATGAGTAAAACTCAAACCGAAGCATTTAAAAGGAAAGTTCTTCCACAAAAAAAAAAAAAAAAAAACAAATTATTCGCCATTATGTCATAATGTTTTTTTTTTTAATGGTTTTAAAAACATCTCGTGCTCACCAAGGCTGTATTCCCTTTGATTAAAAATACTATGAAAAACAGTAATATTGTCAAATATTATTACAATTTAAAATACCCGTTTTCTATTTTAATATAGCCTATTTTAAAATGTAATTTATTCCGGTGATGGAAAGCGGAATTTTCAGCATCATTGCTCCAGTCTTCAGTGTCACGCGATCCTTCAGAAATCATTGTAATGTTGATTAGCTGCTCATGAAACATTTTTCATTAGTATCAATGTTGAAAACAGCTGTCCTGCTTAATATTTTGTGGAAACAGTGACACATTTTTGTTCAGGATTCTTTTGATTAACCCTTAAATGCATGGATGCTTAACCAATCATTATTACATATTCAGATCTTTAGCACCCCGGGCCTACATATCCAACATGGATGGATCTCGAACTGCTGCAATGGTATAAAATTCTCCTCGTATTTTAATAACAATTACAAAAGAATAAAATAAAGCATATTTCGTTACCTTTTGAAACATAGAAGGGTTCGATTTGATCAGATGCTTTTACCATCAGTCATCGTCAGAGAGCATTTCCCCACTCCATTCATAATCTGGCTCATATTCGCGATCATATTCTCAAAACTATCATTTTCAATTACTTAAAAAATCAATATTGTGATTGCTGGCAGCTTATTCACCACATCCACCATCAAATGACAGTGACACTTATATTTAATTGCTTTCAGTAATTGCTCTGCAGTAAAAGCAATTCAGTCAGGTTCAATACTGCTGGTGATATTCTTTTGTTTTATGGCTGAGGTAATTATGAATAAAACATCACGCCATCATTGTCTAACAAACAGTGCCACCTTGAGGAATAAATGTGATTATTGTGCACTTATTGAGTCGTCAGATATTTCATTATTGTTGTGCAGCAACCCGATACACCTTTTTACAAAATATTAATCATAACACTTTTTTTTTTTTATATATATATACACATTTTATTTTATCTTGTTATATTGTTTGTAATGAATAGATTGAGGAATACTAAGAAAGTTGACTTTAAAAAAACAAAACAAAAAAACTTTAAAAAAATGGAGGGAGAGGGTAGTGAATGACATCCCAGGTTGCTAAAGTCCCAAGGTATGTATTTAAGGGTTAACAGAATTTCAAAACAAAAGCATTTATTTGAAAAAAAATATATATATTTGTTACATTAAAATGTATTGACTGTCACTTTTCGATCAATTTATCATATCCTTGCTGAATAAAACCATTCAACTCTTAAAATAAATCTTGATGGAAAAGAAATTAGGATTTAATAAATGACGACAATTTATTCACAACCTTTTAACATACCAGCCTGGACCCAAAGCGAGCAATGAGCTCTAACCAATCAGAGAACTGTGTCAGAGAATAAATGTGTGTGATTGTGTTAGGTAAGAAGGGACGGGAAATATCTTGTGATCTTGAGCCTGGATACTTACAAAGAGAGAGAGAAGGAAAGCAGGAGAGGCCATGGAGAGGCTGTCCTGTAGAAGGACAAACAGCACAGTGAGAAAAAGAGAGTTCACTATTTAAAACCTATTCTAGACACAGCCAGAGAGACAGACGTACAACAGAGCAAAAGCAGGTGTTATGGGAGCAAACGGCAGGTATACTATTCTAAAACCCTGATCATGAGATGGAAAACATCAGAGACATGTGCAGAGAGACTAGAATGACCAGATGTTTTATTTATGAGCCATATCCCATGTCTTGATGGACTTACATTCACTCGACCCATTAATTAGTCTTTAGTTTGATGAGCAGAGTGGATGGGATATCTGTTGCTTTCCCTTTATACTATGAAGAGATAAGATGAAAATATTTGTCATGCATGTGCAAAATGATTGACAAAATTTAAGGAGAAAGAGATGCTCTTATTTTATTGTTCTGACAATAAAAACCTACTCATGATATAAATTCATTATTTTCATTTACACATTTTGCAGACTCGCTTTTTTTTTTTTTTTAAATCTGGCAAACCATTTACATTGCCAGTCATCTTAAAAACATCATACAATGACTTAAGGCCAACAAAACATTTGCTTTCCACTGGATTTTTTCCCCAGATGGTTGTGAATTAAAACAAAAACATGAACTTTTACAGTGGGATGGATTTGAACTCTAGTTTTGTGGAGGACAGAGCAGTTTTCTATCAAGGTCATCTGGTCACCCTAGAAGCTTCTCTACATACAGACACACACGACTGAGAAAGAAAAGGAGGATGAAATGGAATCACGATGGAAAAGAGAATCCTAAGACTAAAGGAAAGATTTGAGGGGCTGATGAGTAACAGTGATGTGTATATATGCGTGTTAGCCGGATGAAGACATGAGGTGTTCATGTATGTGTGAGTGTGTTGTAACCGTTTCCATGATGACCGCAGCACTCCAACATAAACTCAAATAGATGGTGATGAAATGAGTGTCCAGTCATTTGAAAGACCTCAATCACACTGCAAACAGCTCAGTGTGAAAGCATCACTGAGACTGAAACCATGCAAACTAAAAAAAAAAAAATAAAAAAAAAACTTTTAACTTTGGTCTGGTGTGTGTTAAAAATAAAAATGGCACACAGATTCAACAAAAGAAAGCATCAAATGGCTGTTTAACCCAACCCTTGGACCACATCCATGAAGGCATTATTTGCATTAGGGTTGCAAAGGGGTGGAAAATATCCAGAAACGTTCCAAAAATCCCAGAAAGATTTAAAAAAATCCTGGAAACTTTACAAAATTTCTGGAATTTACTGGACATTTTCCAACCCTAATTTGCATGCTTACAATAATCACATTTATGTTCTGTTTATAATAAAACAATACACTGCTGTTCAAAAGTTTGGGGTCAGTAAGAATTTTGTTTAATTAATACTTTTATTCAGCAAAATAAAATAAAATGAATAAATAAATAAAATACATTTATAATGCTGAAAAAGTATGAAATCATATTTCAAATAAATGCTGTTTGAAATTTGTTCATTAAATAATCCTGAAATATCAGAGTCTCCAGACAAATATTAAGCAAATGTTTTTAACATTGATAATAAAAATATTTCCTGAGCAGCAAATTAGCATATTAGAATAATTTCTGAAGGACCATGTGACTGAAAATTCAGCTTTGAATCACAGGATTAAATTACATTTTAAAATATATTCAAATAGAAAACAGATATTTCAAATTGTAATACTATTTCACAATATTAAAAGATTATTGCATTTTTGATATAACAAATGCAGCCTTGGTGAGCTCAAGAAACTTTATTTGAAAAGCATTAAAAAAAAAAATCTTACTGACACTAAACTTTTGAACAGTATTGTGTGTATAAGCAGACAGACAGATAGATAGACAGATATTCTCCCATATTTATGAAAATGTTAGATTATTCTACATATAACCACATTTGCGATACAATCATTTACAGAACAACTAGGCCACAAATATGGTGCCATGTGGAAACCTGGAAGAGAAACTCGAGTGTTAGACTCAAGGTGTTTGTGCATGGGTTAGTACAGAAGTCTGTCTTCTCACCTGCAATGCCCTTGATTCTCACCTGTGTGTGTGTGTTTGTGTGTGTACAGGACTGACCTTCTCATTAGTGTCTTGTTTGGAGTTGTTCCTTTTCCTTCTGGCTGGTGGTTCTGGCTCTAAATGAGGGTCTTTGTGTGCAGGACTCAGGGTCTACATACGAGACTGTGTGTTAGTGCAAGTAACGCTAACCTTACTGTCAGGGACTTCAGCAGTTCACCTGTGTGTGTGTGTATGAGTGTGTGCAAGGGACAGAAAGTGTTTTATTTGGGTCCTATTCATCTATGTGGAACGTGTATAAACCAAATCGCTTTTGGATCAATCTCACGCAAACATGTCCGGCCCCATTTCTGCCCAAACTAAAAGGTAAAGTGCATTCAGAAATAATCAATAACACTTTTTTTTTTGGTGTAGATTTAAAATGCTTTATATTATTATTTTTCACATCCATCTACACTCCATAAAGCTGCATATTATTTGCTGCATGTGATATTTCAGGTTTTTCTTTTTAACTCTTTCCCCGCCAGCGTTTTTGAAAAAAGTTGCCAGCCTCGCCAGCATCTTTGATGATTTTCGCTAAAATTCATGGTCCCCAGAATATTTTGTTGTATAAATATCTGAACAAGCAATACATCAAAATAAAGAAAAAATCAGTTTTATTCTAGCTTCAAGCATTCTTTTTTTTTTTTTTCATCAACACTTGAATGTAGGCAGGTTTCATAAAAAAGCTAAATTTTGAGCAAAAAGCTGAGAAAATGGCATTTTTATCAAATACTATGTCTGGATCATATTCAGCACGATGATCAAAGCAAAGATGCAGTAGATGGCTTCCATCAGCACCCCCAAAGCTTGCACAGTACTTTAACACTTCCTAGATCAACATTTCACTCAGTAACATTAGGCAGTTTCCATTTACATGCTGTTTATTGTTGATGATCGCATTATTTTCCATATGCATCTGCTTACATATGAGATTGCTCGTTTTTGCATCTTCCTCACCTGTTTTTGATCGGGACATTTTAGACTCATTCAGAAGATGCGTAATAGCAGCAAGAACGCAGAAACTCAAAAAATTCTGTGTTTGGTGGGGAAAGAGTTAATTAATGTCTGGTTTTAACTTTGTTATTATTGACTATGGATTGTAGATTGCTGTGAACCATTTTAAGGCTGCCACATAATAAATATATGAAAAAAATGAAGAGGTCTGAATACTTTCTAAATGCATTGTATTTTATATTTGCCATAAAGAAACGGAACAATTTTAATGACAATTAAACATTAGATGGTTCTTATTTTATGCTTCTCATTTTGGGGTGAAATATGAACAAGGCTTTGTGAGATTCACCATACAAGGTTTGCATTTCTGAGTTCGTACAGAAAGTATTTGGACAGTGACACTTTTTCCTGCATTTCAGCATTTTTGGATTTTAAATAAAACTTAGCTCAGGGACTAAGTGCTGAAATGACAATTTGAGTGCAGCCATCCCATTAAGAGCTAGAAAATCAATTTGTGCAGATTACCTGTGAGTATTACAACAATGTCATGTGCAGTTCGTGGTCGCAAATCCATTTTGTGTGTATTGACAGCCATTAAGTCTGTAGGCTAAAGACATTACGAGTCATATTTCCTGACAATGCTTCAGTTTTTGCTTTCCTGTTCATTCTCAGTTGAACTGAAATCAGGTCAATTTGCAGGTACTGGCTGTTTGGTGCCACTGCCAGCCGATAGTTAGAGGCAAAAGTGATGTTTTCAGGACACTTTTGAATTAATGCTGCTTCAACAGAGACACAAATAAGAGCCAATCCCACAGCGTCATCCTCACAGATAAAGCTTCATGCTGTGATGCACAGGAAGCTGTTTTTTCCTTTCCTTTCTATGACTCTGAGCTCGCTCTTCCTACAGCGTTTCACTGTCCGCAATACTTCACTTCAGATGTCCACAGACTCTTTGATGTACTTTGATGTCCTGTCCTTGAGACGTTTGAAGCTTCTAGCCTGCTCTCTGAAAAACATCTCAGCCTATATCCTGGAAAAGGATCAAGCATCTTGATTTGTTCTAGAGATGCTATTTTTCTTTATAACTGCACATTCTTTTCTCTCAACAGTCCAGTGTTGTTAACTAAAACTAAAATAATTAAAAATCATTTTAGAGAACTGAAATAAAGAAAATAAATCAATAAAAAAAACTACAAAAAAATGACTAACAAAATTAATAAAATATTAAATATAAAAATAACAACTAATTCAAAATATTAATAACTATAGTTGCATGTAAATAATACTAAAATAACAGTCTTAAATATCTTTTATTGTCATCCTGCATCTTTAAGCTCTCTTTTGTCTCACTGAATAGTTTGTCTGTTGAAAAACTATTAAATGTCACTGGCCAAATAATTTGCAGTGAAAGCACTGTGTGATTATGTCTCCTTATAGTGTCACTGTGTGTGTGTGTGTGTGTGTGTGTGTGTGTTGATATTCCTCCAACCTTCTCCACAGTGTCTTGTTTCCACTTGTGGGTTCAGTGTATGTGTGTGACTACGCATGTGTGTCTCTAACCTTCTCATTGGGGTCTTGTTTGCGGTTGGCCTCCCTTCCGCGCAGGCTCTTGGTGCTGATGCCTGATTCTGATGTCTGCATGATCAGCTGAGTGGCCAAGAACTGCTGGATCTGTTCCAGAACATCTCTCTGCATCTCTAGGGCCATGTGGTAGACGTCATGATCCGAGCTGTTGTACATCACCGCGTTCTGGAACATCAGCATGATGTCTCGCTGGAACTCCGCCGTCGTGCGGATCTGCCCAGACTCAATGTTCTTCTTGATGGCTGATAGGTCCATCGGTCTGAGGAGGTGGAGATTTCAGGAAGGACAAAAACATAATTAGCCAACAGAAAAACTGGTAACACTGTACTATAAGGTTCCTTTAGTTGACATTAGTTAATACATTAACATAAACCAACAGCTGTTTGGACTCTCATTTTAAAGGCACCCATTCACTGCAGAGGATCTACTGGTGAGCAAGTTATGTAATGTAAATTTCTCCAAATCTGTTCTGATGAAGAAACAAATTCATCTACATCTTGGATGGTCTGAGGGTGAGTACATTTTCTGCTAATTTTCATTTACAAATTTAATTTTCATTCTGGACACTTATGTTTTCAAGGTTAAATATTAGCAATTTTAGTGATTAAAAAGCATGTCTATTCCCTTGAAGTCACTAAACGTATACTATTTAACCAAAATGAAATTTTTACAGTCTTATGAAACATCTTATTTTTTCCCAAACTGTGGGAAAAACCTACATTTGGAATGTGGACTTCCCACATTCCATGTTTGCCGTTTTAATTTTTCTAAACTTCATTTTAATGAATTAAATATATTTTAATAAAAAGCATATCAAATGAATGCAAGGCACTTTAACAATTTAATAACCTATTATAATTTTTACAACAATAGGGCCCTATGAACCGTTTCATTTATTCATTCATTGCTTTCGTTTTTAATACAGCTTTATTAATATTATTATTATTATTCAAACACACTCATCCATATCTCAATTTGGTTTAATTATTCACAGATTTATTCACCCAAAATTTGCCATTCGGTGTTATATAGTAAATTCCATTTTTATGACTGGATTACAAGATTATATTCAAGTTTTCTGCATCACGAAAATCATAGAGCCCTACATACTCAAAAAAGTAAGAGAGTCTCATCTTGATACCTGTGTACAATGCTGTGATAACCAGGGGCGATATCATCAGACACAGGCTGCAGAAACACACTTGCATACCTGAAACACAAAACAATAAATGACAAACGCATACAACACATTTCCGTCTACAGGTCAGTGCTCATCATTAAACAGCAGCTGAGGTAAGTATGAATGAGAAGCTCACCTGTGATTGGCTGCGGCCCGCCACACCAGCATGATGGCTTTCTTCCAGATCTTCTGAGCCTGCAAGGCCTCTTGATCTTCACTGCACATGGAGCTGAGAGAGAGAGAGTTGTTAAAGGCAAATGAAAGATTGAAACACACAGAATACAAGCTCACAAACAAACACTCACAACTGTGATGAGGCAGGGCTGCTGGCGGTGGAGTCCGCTGTGGTGTAGCGCTGAGAGTGACTGCCGTATCCATCCTCACTCTCACTGGCAGGAGGATCAACCTCTGAGAGATATGGCCCCTCTCCATCCCCATCGCCACACTCTTTCATCTCCATCCCTTCATCCACATCCACCTCACTGCCTCCATCCTCTTCCTTCACCTCCTACAGCATTTGAAGAAGGAATTTTAAACAGAGTGTTACTAATTCATCCTTTAAATCAATCTGTGAGGGAAATGCAGGGAGTTTGTGAGTTGATGAAGTGTAAAATGTAAAATTTAAAATAAAAACACTATTTGCTTACCTGTATGTCATGTGACAATTAACCAACATCAGAGAACCAAGAACATTTGAATTTATTGTTAAATTATTAAAATACTAACATTAAAATCTCAGAAGTACCTATTTTAGGTCAAAAGGGTTAAAAAAAAAAAAAAAGGTGCAGTTTCTGTTATAATTAGCTCTTCCTAATTCTTCTACAGAATTACAGAAAAAAGAGCTTTTTTGCAAAATGTCTCAATTATGCTGTTACTGAATGTTACTGCATGTATATTATCAACCACTTTTATGGTGCTTTTTTGTCATTTTTGGAGGTCATCAGTGTCTTTGTTCATTCACTTTCTAGAAAGACATTTGTTTGTAACATTGTATGCTTTCATCTGACACTATAATTTTAAGTGTTTTATAGTAGACTAAGCAAAATGTTTTTTTTTTTTTTGTTAACATATGTTATGAAAACATGTTAATATTGTGAACTATTATTACAATTTAAAATAACTTTTATATTTATTTGCCAGTGATGGCAAAGCTTTTTTTCAGCATCACTACTCCAGTCTTCAGTGTCACATGATCCTTCACAAATACATTCCAATATGCTGAGTAACATTTCTTATTATTATTATCAATGTTGAAAACAGTTGTGTTGCTTCATATTTTTGTGGAAAGCATGATACATTTTGATCAGGATTCTTAGATTAATAGAAAGTTCAAAAGAACAACACATGTATATAAAGACAGTTTTCATTTTTGCTGCTGTTTGCTGATACCTTTGTGTCTTTTGCCGAGGCTGAGCTGTCTTCTGAGTCCAGACAGGGCGTCACAGTCTCTGGTTGAACCCAGTCTTCCCCCTCACACTTCACAGTTGGACTTGGGATTCTGTTCTCCTGCTGCGTTTCCTCCATCCCACCTTCTCCCTCTCCCTCTCCTTCCCTCTCACCCTCAGTCTTAACCTCAGAGTCCTGGCTCTGCTCAGTGTCAGGGGCAGCAGGCGCCACAATGTCCCCTGTCACTTCGTCAACTGCTTCGGTTTCTGTAGCCTCCTCTACCAGAACCTCCATTTCTCCCTGCACACCCGCAGGGTCAGGGCAGCTCTGTGTGACCGCTGGGGCAGGACTCTGCTGGACGATGGGCTCTGGTTCGGCTGCCTTAAAGGTCTGTGACTCCCAAGGGCTGGTGAGGGGGTGGCCACCAACTGCTGGGTCCTCGCAGAGAGAGAGAGCCGCTTCCACTGCGGCTGCATCCAAAGCCTCCACAGGATCGTCCACCTGAGACAGATATATTAGTTTACTTCATTTCAGATTTGGCAACAGAAAGGAAAAGCTTTATAACTATTTTCTGTTTTAAGAGTCTTTTAAAAAAAAATGGAGGGAACTGTGAAAGCACTTGGTGGTTCAGAGAGTTGAAACAACTTGAGGGCAAGTAAATCCCTTTGACACTACAAGTAACAACCAATCGCACCATCACAACCATACACAGGTGTCTGTGTGCATATACCTTCTCTTCTATGATTGCAATGATATCTCCCACTGTCTCTAGGTCCAGTTCATGAGCCATGTATGACACTGACACCACTGTGTCCTCCACCAGCTCTGCCTCCTTCCCCTCCACCTCCGCTGGTGTGGACGACCCTGCCATTACCGCTTCTACTCCAGAACCTTCAGCAATGGCTGCAGCTCCTAAACACAACAGGAAACACATCGCTTAGACTCTTACTATGGTTCATTTCTTTCATGAGTGCTCTGAAGAGGAAGTAATGACTCTTTTTAAAAGGAAAAACCACAACGTTTTTAAAAGGGTAGGTTACCCAATAATGAAAATTCTGTCATCATTTACTCACCCTCATCACTGTTCCAAACCAGAAGTCATTGACTTAAAAAAATACTATGGAAGTGAATAGCTACCATTAACTGTTTGACTGTAGCTATTGATTTGCATAGCATGGGGAAAAAAATTAAATACTATGGCTAGTCAATGGCTACCGTTTGGTTACCAACATTCTTCAAAATATCTTCTTATGAGTTTAATAGAAGAAAAAAACTCATGCCATTTTGGAAAAACTAGAGGTTGAGTAAATGACAGAATTTAGATTTTTGGCTGAACCCTTTAAAAGGTGAATTTGGCCTTTGCAGTCAGTGCCATTACTTTGAAAGAAATTAATACTTTTATTTAGCAAAGATGCATTATATTGATCAAAAGTGACAAATACATTTATAATGTTTCAAAAGATTTATTTTTTTATCTATGAAATGAATCCTGAAAAAAGCACAAAAAAACAATATATATATTTAATTTTAATATGAACTGTTTTCAACATTGTTATTAAGAAGAAATATTTCTTGAGCAGCAAATCAGCATATTAGAATGATTTCTGAAGGATCATGAGACACTGAAGACTTATTTTAAATTGTATTAAAGTTTCACAGTATCACTCTATTTTTGATTAAATAAATGCAGCCTTGATAAGCATAAGAGACTTTCTTCAAGAACATAAAAAAAAAATCTTGTCGACCACAAACTTTTTGTTAACTGTTATTCTAGAATATAATCCATGAACTCTAGCACTGCCCGTGCAGTCTGAGTGATTTGTGATTGAATGAAAACGAACTACACATCACATCACACAAACAGGAAACAGACTGCCTGAGCAAAAACAGACTGACTGTTCTACAGAGAGAGTGCTGAAGAGAGGAAATCAGAGAGATCAGAGACCTGTTTTGAGCACAGAGAGGAGGTCCGGGGCTGGGGGGACCACTGTGGGGGGCTTAGGGGGATCAGCACTGACAGGTTGCTGCGTTGGGGTGGCGCTCTCCAACAGACGAGATAACGTAGGAGCATCTGACACAAAGACACACACATATAGCGCTACAGACACACACACTAAAGCACACAGCTACTCTCACAATAATCAAACTAGACGGTAATAATGTACTACAGAGAGCATGAAATCTAAAACTTGCATGCAGGATGCATGGTAAAAATGCAAAAGAATTGAGCTAAAGAAAATCAAACCAAAACAAACCGCATAACTCAAAATTCAGTTTGTTCAATGACAAAGAAAATGTTGAAGAGAGTCATTTAAAACGCACATTTAAAACATACAGAAAGAAAAGTGTGTATTTGTTTACCAGCTGTAATGTCTTGATTAGCAGGAAGAGCGGTTGCAGCAGTGTGAAGCTCAAGTCCATGAGACCCATTACTCAAACCTGTGGCCACGTCACCTTCAACCACCTGCCCAACAGACACGCAGGGAACAAAATGAGAAACCATTCGCAAAATCTACAAACACATTCGCCACTTTTAATGTATGTTAGTCAAGGTTTCTTGCACCAAAAACAATCATAGTTTAGTTTCTACACTGGGTTATTATCGTTAACTAAAAAGAACACTATTTATGAAGCATTTTTAATAAAATAAAATAAAATAAAAATAGCCTAAATATTCGATGAAAAACCTTGCATAAAAATTCTAAATCTTGCCTAATATGAGAAAACTACTAATAAAACGAGTAATAAATATATATATAACAAAAATATAACAATTCTAAAACAACACTAGATATACGACCTGCTCTCTGACTCATATTAGTAAACATGTGGTTTTGTCGCAGCACATCTAAAAATGCTGTTCACATAAATGCAGGGCAAAGGAATTGCAAATAATGCCGTCTAGTGGATATTTACAAACAACCGAAAAGCAGCAAAGCACAATCTAAAAAAGTGTTTGGTGTAAAGGGCCCCTAAAACTTTCATATAGAAATTTACTCTGTTATGACTGGCTAAACTTACTACTACTTACTACTAAAGTTGGCCCTTGTCAAAATGCAGAATACTCAATATAAACCTTTGTTGTTAAATGTTAATGTGCTAATCTTTGTGATGTAAATATCAGAATTTCTGATTGTCCATATTTGCAGTTTAGTTAGTATAAATGGGCTGGCCTGAAGAGGGAGCTTTTCATTGTGAATGTTAGAGTATGTTTACAGGACAACATAAAGTAGACATGAATGTAGAGTTGAGAAATGGAAAATGGGTCTGGGACATGACACAGGCAAAATTCTGTTTGCGGTGACATGCACCTTTAATCCAAAGGTTTAAACATTGAGTGTTTTACAGTATCCCACACTCACCAGTCTAGAGCTAGCAGCGATGAGACTGCCCTTCTTCAGCAGTTCAGACAGCAGCGGGGAGGGAGGTGGTGTGGCTTTTGGGGCAAGGTGCTTCTTCTGCGGGGAGTCATCTACCATAGGGGCCAGACCTGACTCTTTGGGCCCTGGACCCGTGACCTCTGACATAGGCATGAAGACGGTCAGTCCTTGAGCCTAGATGGAGAAATCATGAGTATGACCTCTTATTAGAGTCAACTTTAAAGCGGCAGTCCGTAACTTTTTTGGGTTAAAAATGATCCGAAATCAATATTTGAGCAAGTACATAACCAGCCAGTATTCAAAACTATCACCTTACTTTAGCCCGATTCACAAAGGTTAGCTTATAATAATGTTTTCTAATTTGAATGGTACGGGTAGGTTTTTGCGGGAAATTCGAGCATGTCACTGCTTCATTACGCCACGTCTGAAAACAAAGAAGTTGTCCCGGCTAATAGGCAATCGCATGTGAGGATCCTGCAGGTGACAGATCGTTTATAGCCTTTTCTCACAGCAGCTAGAATTAAATGTATCATTTTGATGGTGGATTGTAATCCAGAAAGGATTATGCATTTATGAAATTAAATTATATTCCAGTTTTAAATGTGCTTCTGATTACAGATAGCCTGGGATTACACAAGATTTGTATTTTAAAGACAACCAGTTCGAAGGGAGCATAGCTTGCTTTTGGGTTAAAAGAAATTCTTAATATGAAATTCGAATGGCATGACAATTAGATTAGACTGTACAGAAATTGAAATCTACATGCTAATACACACTATACTCATTGTCACGCAATGCTGATGTTGTTAACATTAATAATTTGAGAATAAAGTATAACAATAATAATAATTTGCACGGTTAGGTGTGATGTGAGCTAACTGATCTTTAGATTTAATCACCATTGGTAGCGCGATTTATTGTAATGCTTTTTTCCTTAGTTGGTCAGAACAAACGTGGCAGACTTATTACTTCCTTGTTCAGATGGCAATATACGGTGAAAATTCTTATTTGGGTCATATATTCCAAGATGTAGGCTAGAATCTGTGATTCCTAAGTATCCACACTGGTGCGGTGACTGACAAACTGACACACATACTCCTCAAAACATTATATTCATCCACGCTGCAGCCGTGCCGGAGCACAACCCCATGCACAGAAGATAATTCCACACAGAGCTGCAATTCCAGGTTTTCAAACAGAGATGGTGACAAAGAGGCAAAACTTACGGACTGCAGATTTAAGTTTAAATGTTAATAAAAAAAAAAGCCACAGGAATTCACCATGGAACTGCCACAGGATTCATCCGTCATTGGCTGCAGTGTGTCTGGTTGCGAGACCTCCATGCTGGGAGAACTAGCACTGGGTGGAGAACGTACTGTCACGCTGGGAACTCTCTTTGGTGTGTTTTTAGCTGCCTGACGAACTGGAAAGAAAGAGAAAAATGCATTATTGTTTTTATGTAAAATAAATGCATTTAATGTATTTATGCAAAATAAACATTTCACTGCCAAGAAACAAGCCCAAAGTAATAAAAACTGAAATTTCCTAGTATTAAAAATGCAATATTTGCATTTGGTAAACTAATATCATTTGCATGTACATCAGCAATATGTTACACTGCTAAGTTAATATAATTTTTTTTAAAAACTGTCTTTTCTGGAGGCATTAACTTTTGAAAGTGCTGAGTGAAAGTAAATCTCACCCTGATATGCTGCCTCAGTCGCCCTCTTCTTCTGCTCTGCCTCCTCTTCTTCCTGCTTCCTCTTTCTGACAAGCATGAGAACACACACAATCTCATGATGACACATTCAAAACATACGCAGGTTTTTTTATTGAATTTTTCAATTTGAATTATGTTTGAAGATTATGAGTCAAAATGTTTTGTCTGTGTTCAGATTTGAATAATCATGATGCACTTAATTTGATGTCACTTCAAATTAACAAACAAAACCTAAAACTTTGACAGAAAGTATTATCTAAATATATATCCAAATGCAACAACTAATAAAAGTATGTCTGAAAACACACACGCATTCATCATATACATATATATATATATATTTTTTTTTTTTTTCAAATAGAATAAAATGTATTTTTATAATATTTGTATTACTTAACATATATAAATGATGCATAATTTGATGAATATCAAATTAATATTGTTGATGAATATTGTGTAATACTATGTAATCCACTCGAAATACATAATATTTAAAAAAAATAATAATAATTTTTTGTAATGAAATAGAGTGCATTCATTTCATAAAAATATGTTTTATACAATATAGGGCTCCAGCCATTTCTCAAAGTATTTAATCTAATGTGAAATAATGTTTGTTAAAGTGAAATCAATACAAGGGTGGTTGAAACTAGATCATATAGGAAAAATTAAATGAAAGGCCAATAAGATAAATGACAAATGCAAAACCAGTACAGAATTGTCTTACAGCTCTATATCTGCCCACAGCTCCTCCAGTTTAGGGTCCAGATGACCCACTTGGATCAAATCCACTTCTTTCTTCAGTTTCCTGAAGGGACAGAACACATTTATCACATATGTGTAGGGCTGCAACTAACGATTATTTTAATAATCGATTAATCTGTCGATTATTTTTTCGATTAATCGATGAATCGGATAAAAAAAGAAAAGCATTCATTTCCAACCCTTTATTCAAAAACAGAACTAAAATCTTTAGAAAGTGCACAAACATGTTGCTCCTTGAACATCCCTGAGCTGTTATAATAATAATAAAATAAAATAAAAATGGACTAACACAAAAAACATACACATGTATGCTTTACATCTGCCAAATATATAGACTTTTGGGGGGGGGGGGAGTGCAAAAAATTTAATAATTTAACAACACTGCGTCGTTAGCGTTGGTATTGTATCAGACACTTGCATTTAACATTATATGAAAATCAAGCTCAAATGGAGTTAATAATGTTTTTGACCAGAGAATGACGGAGATGGAGTGTTTTGTCTGTCATTAGAACGGCTGTAACTGTTATCTGAAGCAGCAAGTGCATTATGCTTTCATCAACTTTTACAGGTTATATAACTTTGATTGTAGCTATATGAGCGCTTAGTTTTTTCTTGTTGTTTAATACACTTGGCCAAAATCTCAAATTAAGCGCTTATGCACATAATGCACAGGATATTTAAAACGATATAGACGGCAAATAACTAATTCTTCTCCACTCTTCAAACACACAAAAACATTATCCTTTACTGACATAGTGTTTGAGTAAAGAAAACGCTGTACTATTCAAACACCAATTATTTATTCACCCTTGCATTGCGAAAAAGCAGAGATCTCATCTTCTCCAGGCTGTGCGCGGCGCGTCAATCTGAACGGAGGCGGGTGAAGTTACGAGGTCTCGCTGAGAGCTCGATGATCCAATGGCGTTACAGTTTTACTGACAAGTTATTTTAATGCTTATCATTGGTTTACTACTTTTAAAACTCTCTGATTTAAAATAATAAAAACGAATTATAAGCGACTCAAGTTTGGATACTTTTTCACAGCACCTGACTGGGCTAGGTATGGCAACTGCCATACTCTGCCATACGCAAACGCCGCCCCTGCTCCCACACCTTGGATGACTTGGGTCGCACGGATTTCTCTGCCTCCGCCATGTATCTTTCCTCTACCTCCGCTCGTTTTTGTTTTGTTTTTTTTTTATTTATGAGGCGCCAAACTCTGCTAGCATCCGTGCGCGAGAGAGACCGAGTGTGTTCACTCCGCTCCGCTCAACTAAAGTTTTTTTTTTTAAATAATCAAACGTCTCGCGTCGCGCGACACAATGAATCGATTATGAAATTCGTTGCCAACGCTTTTAGTAATCGATTTTTATCGATTTAATCGATTCGTTGTTGCAGCCCTACATATGTGTGAAAGATACAGACAGCGAGAGGAGAAGTAGGTGAAGATGTACCTGTATTTTTCCTGTGTGTCTTTGATCAGCCTCTTGAGCTCCTCGATCCTCTCTGTTGTCAATCTACGCACGATCACATCCTCAATGGTCTCGACCACCTCCCCTTTCTCACCCCGTTTACGTCTGCAGGGAGTGAACATGTCAAACTTACCAATGAACTTGTAAATATGCACTGAGATGGTTTAGGTTGCCATACTATACAACAAAACTACTACAACATGCTAACTGGCTAAGACAATAGCCAGAAGTCTAATTACCCAAAGTCTGTGCAAAATTCATAAAATGCTTTTTCACATATTTGCTGCTTTCCATGCACAAATATAAAGTACAACTTCTATGCTGATTATTAGTTTTCATTGTATACACAGACTAGGTCATAAAATTTAACTCTTTTGGGTTTTGCGAGAACAATAGCAATATTTAATAAAGAGAGCTCAGCACAAATGTTTTGAGAATGAGAGAGAGAGATTTACTTACTTTGGGGCCTCTGTGGTTTCCAGCAGCTCAGAATATTGGGAGGCACAATGCTGCAGAGATCATATTGATATGTTAAAACATGAATCACTAAGCAAATCACTAATACTAATAAAATCACTCAGAGTCACTCATTTAAATAACCTTCTGTGAGAACCAGTCTGGGGGTCGTCCAGGCTCTGAGAAGGGCTTGATGGCTCTGCTTACAGACACCCTGACAAAAAAAATATAACAGTGTATCATACATATTTAACAGTAATTCTTTATGAATAAAGACATACACTTAAGAAAATTTGGTGTAGAAACTATTTTCACTCAGAAATTCCTAGTAAACTTCACAAACAATTACAAAGAAACAAGTAATACATTTAATTAAATTAATGCTGTCAAATGATTAATCACATCCAAAATAAAAGTTTTAGCTTAAATAATAAATGTGTACAGTATATATTTATTATGTATATATAAATACCCACACATGCATGTACATTTAAGAAAAATGTTATATTTATATATTAAACATTTTATATAATATATTATATGAATATACATATATTCATGTAAATATTTTCAAAAAGTATACTGTATGTGTGTGTATTTACATACACATAATAAAAATACACAGTACACACACATTTATTATGTAAACAAAAACTTTTATTTTGGATGTAATTAATCGGGATTAATCGTTTGACAGCACTAAGTTAAATGCAAAATTTTTAAGTAGAAAGATTGAAATAGTATTTTCTTGTAAAATGTACTCCAGTTATATTTATTTTATTTACAACTTCTTGGATAATAGACTCAAACTCTAAACTTGGAAATAAAAACAATATGTTTTACAATTTTAAAAACATAAATGTGATTTTCCCCCAATTCTTAAGCACACTTTGGAACACTTTCAAATCTCAAACTCTATTTAAATTATGCTCCTAATGTAATTTGTAATGAAACAAGAAAGAAAGAAAGAATACATTTTTATTAGTGGCTACCATTGTAAGTATTCTTATTTTTGTTTTATACATTAATGAATGTATCTTCAAACAGCCAAAAATATCACTGCACATAAACTACAACTGATCTGTTTAGCAATGCTTGCTGATTACTTATTAATGAATTGTAATTAATTTATTAACTCTTTACAAAACACTTTATATTGTGTTTCCCACACACAGACTTTATATTAACGGCCGCCCAAGAATATTCGGTGACACGTTTTTGTTTTTATTACTATTATCTCTTACACATTTTTTTTATCTGCCCGAGATAATGAAACCATCCAACGCCCTACGCGTTTCGTGCTGCTCAAGAACCGTCGACACTCCCACAGACGATCTCCAGTGTTTCCCATTATGTTGATTTGTGGCGGGCAGCAACAATACCCACCGCCCGCTGCCATCAGCTCCCGCGTCCCACACACACGAGCTCGACTTTAGCACTATATTTAGCAACTTTAAGACCCTTTTGGCGGCCTTTTCCCCATAACAGGTACATACTGACAAACCTAGCGACTTTTTTGTAAAAACCTTAGCTATGGTTCAGTTGGAAGATGTCTCCAGTGTTGCCCCGCGAGCGCGAGGTCTGACTCCCGGCGCAGTGTCGCCTCTCTCGGCGTCTGTTCTGTGCAGCGAGCGGCAGACAAGCACCGCATTCAGCTGGCCGTACCGCAGCAAAATCGTTAATAAATCATTTACAAAACAGCGTTTCCAAGCACCTGTCGCTTACTGACTGTTTGGACTTTTAAATATGAACATAATTCGTCTGTTAATATGCGCATAGTTTATTACTCAGACGCAGGCAGTGCGCTGAATCAGACAAAACAGTAGCCTAGCTAATATAGCAAAAACCACTGCATATAGTCGCTTTTTAGTGTAAGTTAGATGTATATTGATTTTATCAGACGATGTTGCCATTATAAATCAGGATTTAAGGAGTATAGTGAGAGTGATTCCTGGTTAACATGTAGCATTAATGGGTCGTGTTTACTATTTATACTTGTTTTATGTATGACAACAGAAAATAATGTGAACAGCATTGTTGGGCATTATTATTATTCAGTATTACTGTATGTGACATTTCATAGAGTAGAACAGATCTGAAATGCCAAAACGTTATGCCAAAAATAAACGATATTTCACAGCCAGCAATAAACTCACATTAATAAAAAGTTATAAAATTGTAATAAGCTGCATTGCTTAGGTAAGGTACTAACATTCTCTGAAAATACAGTAGCAAAGTGTTGTGCTGCACCATTAATTTATTATTACTAAAACAGTATCAATTAAATTAGACATTATCATAGACATTTTAAATGGTAAGAAAATCATAAATATATTATTTCTTTTAAAGTGATTCAAGTTTAGAATTATAAAAAAAAATATTTAGTGTAATTTAATAAAAAATTACACAAAATAACTGATACTATTTTGGGTAACTCCAAATATTAGTGATGGCCGCTTTTGAAACACTGCTTCATGAAGCTTCAAAACTTTTGCGAATCTTTTGTTCCGAAAGTGGTTCGGAGCGTGTTCGACTTCACGCAGCACTGCGCAGACCGATCGACGGCTGACTTGAAGCAGTGCATGCCGGTTAGAAATTTAGTCCGAGTGCTGATGAAGACACAGCTGTTTCACGATTGGGCAAATTCACCACATGACAACAATGTCGTGTGTTTCTAACATCTTCAATTCCAATACTGCTCACAAATCTCCCTGTAACCCCAAAAGAATATGCCTCTGTAATTGGAGCGATCTCTTCTAGTATTGTGTCTTTGTGTAGAGGTATTTCATACTCTAAACATGCTTCTTTACTTCACCCTGCTGACATTTTCTGTGGCAGAATTTGTTTTTCATCTAGAAAAAAGAATAATAATAAGGCTATGTTTATTGTTTCAAAAATAAACTGTTAGTAAACCAAGTGCTATTTTCTATTGGTCTAAGTTTATCGGAAATATTAATTGGAGGAAAGTTTGGGTATTACCTAATAAATATCTCATTACAAATAAAATAAAATTAATTTCATTTAAGATACTGCATAAATGTTACCCTGCTAAGCATTTTTTAACCAGATTTATTGAAGATATAGATGTAAATTGTTCAGTCTGTTCATTACACCCAGAAATGGTTCATCATATTTTTTGGCATTGCCATTATACAAAGAGGTTATGGTGGAAGGTTTCTAGATTTATAAATGACAGTGTTGTGCAACTTTCTTTTACAATATGAACATGTAATATTTGGTTTTTTGAACCATGACAAGAACTTTGAAAATGAGGCTTACATAATCAATCTCTTGATTATACTTGTTAAGTTTCATATTCATCATTGTAAATTGTGACCCTGGACCACAAAACCAGTCTTAAGTCAGATCCTAACAAACAATACATCTATGGAGAGCTTATTTATTCAGCTTTCAGATGATGTATAAATCTCAATCTCGAAAAATTGACACTTAAGACTGGTTTTGTGGTCCAGGGTCACAATTCAGGAATCAGAAACCTCTTTTTTTTTCTGTGGTACTTAAGGAATTATCTATCTATTTAAGCACCATTAAGGAGAGTACAAACAAAAAAGCTGTAAAAACTGTGTATTTATTTGGTATATTTAAGTTATTGTGCCCTTGGCACTTTTGTCTTGTATTTGTTGTTCAAGCATTAAAAATAATAATAATAATAATAATTAAAAAAAATACTGCTCACAAATCTGTTTTTAGAACAGTAAAAGCTATTTTACTGTAGTCGCTATGTTATGTTGAGTCACGTTTATCATAAAACACTGATTGAAAGCATATATACCCCCACTTGATTAGTATTTAATATATTTACGTTGAACTTTATTCTTGCACAGATGGCGCTGTATTAAGCAGTATATAAAAAGTGTTTCTGTTGCTCATGAAAACGTTTCTGAAATGTCGGTGTATTTGACAAATACTGCATTTTATTCCCTTCACCTGTGATAGAGTATGCAAACACCACGTGAGCGTCACTAACGGGAGCAGAAAGTAGGCTTGTTTGAGATGCGCCTCGCCTTCAAACATGTATTTTAGATTTTTATAGAAAATATGACAACAATTGCATATCTCACACAGAGATCGCACTGTCATAGTGTTTGGGGATATTCATGCACAATTTAAATACATAATAGCATGAAATCAGATTAAAAAAATAAAACATTTTAGAGGAGAACGCAGCATCACTGTTGTCTGAACCAATGAGCATTAAGCTGTGTTGTCAGTCAGTCGTTTCCCATCATGCTTTTGATCAGCGCAGTCGGTGGAGAGCAACTGCTCGACTGCTCGATCCGGCACAGCTGCCTCGCTATCGCCAGAGTTTTTTGGCACACGTCAGCATGACATCAGAGCAAGGCGGACATAACTCGGACACTTTTCTAACTGGCATGCGCCTCGCGGTGATCACCGGTGATCGGTTCTGCGCAGATTTTGCTCATCTCAAACAAGCCTATTGTCCGGCTTGACGGCTCCGTTTTCAACTCCGCCCCTGACTGCAAGCAGCTACTCTCGTTGATCTCCGTCTGTAGCCGTGCACCTAATAGGTGTGTTTGACTTGAAGCGGTGCTGCGCAGAATGATCAATGTATGACATCAAAGTACCGCGAGGATCCATCTGCCCACCCACTTGTTGGGTCTTTTTCCATTGGTCTGAATGAAAATGCAGATTCATTCTTTGCCACTAGGTGCCGCTTTTGGAGCGTTAAAAATAGCGGTTTCCCCGTCGAAAAACACGAAGTCTGCCGTATGGGAATTTCTCGGGTAACGCAGACTAATCACAACGATGTTCAGTACAGATGACGTTTTGGCGCCGATCGCTAAATAAATACTTCCAGGTCGTACACAAACGATACATCTGTGTCGTCTTCATTTCTCCCTCTTTCACCCTCGATCAAGACAGAGACCCATTCGCCGGTTGTTTAAAGGGGTGGTTTACTGCGATTTCACTTTTTTCATTTTAAATAGTGTGTAATGTTGCTGTTGGTGCATGAACAGTATCTGCAAAGTTGCTGCGCTGAAAGTTCAACGTAAGCGGAGATATCGTCTTTTAAAAATCAGGAAGTTTAATGCCTACAAAAACGACTCATATGGGACTACAACGAGATACTTCCCGGGTTGCATATGTAAAAAACCCATAAATTTGCATCAACCCCTCCCCCCGGAACATGCCAAAGAGGGGGCAAGGCCATGTTCTGCGGCTTTGTCGAAGAGGAAGAGTTATAGTGGAGAGTTGTAGCCATGCCGTCGAAACGGTGTTATTTTCACCCAGCTGTCAGGTCTTCTGTGTTCATGCTTCCTACGGACGCTGTAGTTCGTCAACAATGGTTAAAATTTATGTTTGATTATGTTCCTGACAATTACAATCCTAATTTAGCTCTCTGTGCTGCGCATTTTATGGAAGACAGCTTCCAGAATCTACACGAGTTCAATGCCGGATTCACACAGAAACTATTACTAAAACATGGAGCAGTTCCAACTTTAAAACCAGAGGCAGCAGTTGTTGGGCCACAACCTGCAAGTAAGATTTCATCATTTTAAATGTATTTGCATGTATAATTTCAGACGTAATGTTTTAGTTTTATCAAGGACGTAAACAAATGCCAACGCTGGCTTTAGTAGCCAGTTAGTTCGATGCTATTTTGTGTGTATAAGACAAACGTGTACAAACTTCAAAAAATCATATGTAATCACGACAGCAAACTTCATTCAGAAATGTTCGTAAGAGCCGTGCTTGCGGAAGTTCTGCTCGACTCTCTTCATTACCGCTTTCTGGGTCTGATTCTGGCTCAAACTGAGACGGCAACATTGACACCATTATTTACATTTGACCGGAGCACATGCGACTGTCGCCCGTGAAGGTAATGGGCGTGAAGTTTCCGGACAATGTGCAGTACGCAGTTTAGCCAATCACAACACACCGGCCCAACTAACCAATCTGAGCCCATTGCCCGTTTCTGAGGGAGTGGTTTCAGAGAATCAGGAAGTCAACCGGTCGTTCAAATAACAGAGGAGAAAGCGGCTTACAATAAAGGTGAAATATATGAAAAATAAGGCGTTTTTTTAACAAACGAAACACGATGACATGTTATATTGCACCCCATAAACACAATCAAGCAAAGAAAAAAAAGCAGTAAACCACCATTGTTTACATCTGTTCAAAATCACGTCATTTAAAAAAAAGAAACAAACTGCTGGCTCATGTGTCTTTGCTACTGTTTGAGTATTATACGGAGAGAGACCGTCCGTGTGTGTGTGTGTGTGACACACTCGCGCGCGCTCTCCTTATGTGTATGTGCACACATCTTTGTACCTCACCGCACATAACTTGATGAATGTGTAGAAAGTGAGCATATCTCCAAAAACCTTGTTGAGCTTCAGGTTTAATGACTGCATTTTTAATTTTTTACAGAAATGTTTTTGAGTAGGTTTAGGTTAAGTGGCTGCATTTTTAAATTTTTCTCATTTAGAAGGATTTTTTTTTTTACAGAAAATAATTTATTTATGTTATGATTATTGTTGAGCTGCAGGTTTAGGCACACTTAAGTGACTGCACGTAATTTAATTAACAAGAATTCAACTATTTATATTAATTATTTAACCTGACATGTTTACCGTTCCAAAATGTTCTATATGTTTCTTAAAAATAAAATGTATTGCGTTCAGTGGAAAAAAACGTTGTTGTTTTTTACCCAGACATTTAAAAATAACATATTTTAGAGCTGTAATCGCAATACCGTGATATTTTTATCTAAGGTTATCATACCGTCAGAATCTCATACTGGCCCATGCCTACTGTACACAAAGCAGCACTGCACTCAGCTGCTTTATCAGGCATTGATTACAGGCGAGACACAATGAAAAGGAGACCAATCGGACCATTCACCGCAGATTAGCGTCACGCAAAGGAGGGGTTTGGAAGCGTTGAGCGAATCGTTTGAGAGTCACTGAGCAAATAAGGTAAAAATAAATGCATATTATAAGACAATGAAAGTGTTTTTTGACCTTGCATGCATGTCAACCTGTTGATGGGGACTCCCAAAACCAAAATATGAACCCGTTATAGGGGCACTTTAATAGTTTCTTACTGGCCTGTTTAGACAAGCTCTCCATTAAACAAATAAAACAAGCCCTGAAAATTAATAATAATTATTTTAAAAATGCATGTTATACAGACACTTCATATTTAATGGCATTTCATTATTTTGATTGCATTTAATATAGTATACACTTGTTTAGTTTTTTGCATGATTTTTGCAGTTTTGACCAGCAGGCGTCACCAGCGTGTGGTGTTTCGAGCGCTTCGAAAAGGTAGCGGGATCGATGCCCGCATCCTCCAATTATTATCTTACGTCCTAATCATAATTACTGACGTAAATCTGCCACTATCCTCTGTAAAAGTAAAAGAAGCCCGGGTGATTAACAGTGCACTCATATATTAACAAAAGCTACAATACAGACTCTGCAACAGGGTAAAGCTCTGCATTATTTAACATACTTCAATCTTAATACAGTTCTATGATAATGAACGTTAATTGTTTATTCTTACCAGTTCTGATCTCCGCTTCTCATCACTGAGGAGGCGAGACAGAGTTTCTCCCGAATTGACCAGGGTTCAGTCGGACCCAGAGACAGCATCTTGTGTTCTAGTTAGGTGTTCAAAATATGAGTTTTATTTGAAGCTGTACTGAATGCAATTTGTTATACAAAAACGTGGGGGGAAATTATGGTAAAATAAAAAAGGCTGATAATGTAGAATGTCGTTAGGTGCTTCTTTAAAATATTTATTTAACACAAGACCATTTGTTAAACACAATTATTCATATTACATATACAGAACGCAAAATAGCACATTTTGTTCAAGAACAGAGAGAAATGTGTGTTGACAATGTAAACATTGATCGTCTTTGTTATCATGAAGCCAGCTGGCGCAGCAACTAAATTGCTCACCCAGCGTTACTAAGAGCATTAGCTACTCTATTTAAACAGGATAAAACACTTCATAATCCAATTTACAAAGTGATTTGATTTCAGATTGTATTGTGAATATGTTGAGGAAATAAAATAACACTTACTTCCCACCCCGGTCGACATTTTCGCCTATCTGTAACAGGCCGCGCGGCTGGTTGTACTTACTTCCGCCGGAACTATTGTAGTGTAACACCCTCGTAAACGCTATCAGGTGTCGCACAAATATCCTTCCGACATTTACGCTAGCAGAGGGGGATTAGCTCAGATGGTAGAGCGCTCGCTTAGCATGCGAGAGGTAGCGGGATCGATGCCCGCATCCTCCATTTATGGTGCTAATTTTAATAACTTCAATTAGGTACAACGCAGGAAACACACAGAAGCAATTTGAGGATTATTGAGAGATTACTAAATACCCAAGTAGTTGCTATCTCCTTTTAGTTTGTAGTTCCTTATAGATATTGTAACAATGAAATATTTGCTCTATAAACGAAATGGGAATCTGAAAGAAAAAAAAAAGTGCGTCATTAAATACATATTTAAAATATATTGTCATATCTTTTGCTGTATCTTTTCTATGGCAGAAATAGTAATAGTATTTGGTGAATAGTATTCACGCATTGCACATGTAAAATTACTTTTGTTACCTTTAAACTAGGAAAAAAGAAAAACTGTCAAGCCATGAAACAGCTTAATAATGAATGGCCTCGTGGGGGAAGAAAACACAGGAACAACAAGGTAAAAACTCTGTGTATTGTATTGATTTATAATCAAGCTGTATTTTTGTCAAATTATGCAAAACATGTGAAAGTATATTATATATTTGTGCGTATTTAAGACATGTACAGCACTACCTATTAGTCTTAGTAAGACAATCAAGCCGGCCATTTTATTCCACAAATGTTTAAAATATAATATGCATACACAATGTTTAACTTGAGATGGTGGCGGAAATGTTCATGCCTTGAAAAATATAACAAAAATGTTTATTTTCTGAAACACCACAGGGCCAAAATTGGCCAAAGGTAAAGAAACCTCAACAGCTAAGTACCTTTATTTTAAGCATAAATGAATGTCTTTCTCTGCTTTTCCACAACGTCCCTGTCCATTAGATCAAGATTTGTGTTTGATGTGGGTGCAATGAGCCAGACACCATAAAATACTTATGACTCATGTCACTGTATATAATCATGTAGTTTCCTTTGCAGCCACCAGGTGACAACAGCACACTGCAATATAAAATATTTGAACTCATGTATCATTCACACTTAAGAGGGCCCTGAAGATGCCTGCCTCAAAATCCCCATTTATGAGAGACTCACACTCATTTTATGGTTAAGATGTGTTTTATTGAATTATATAGGCCTAATACTTATATAAGGATTTTCACAGTCACTATTGTTGTTATGCCTTTTGAAATATAGCATACCTCCAACCTGTTAGTTTGGATATCTATAGTAGCCTATATTTAGAAACCCAAAAGGGAAATCATTATTACTAGCAGTAAGTTGTGGCCATCAGAACTATTACTCTTCTTAAATGATAAGAACATGTCTTGACAGCAAACTCTACATCAAAAAGCAATCATTCTGAAATGATCAAGCCACCCAGGATCTACCAATAATTTAAGCAGTAAAAGTGGTTATTTGTCAGGATGAGTTACCGTTAACATTACAATACGAACATTTTGTCTGCAGAATATAGTTATCAGGATGTACCGTAGTAAATGTGCCTTTGTCATGAAGAAATTACCTGCTGTGACCCTAACACCAGGCCTAAACTGGCAAGCAGTGCAGTAGAACTTTGCAGTGACAGTTATATTTGTGGCAACAAATGAGAATCATATTTTCAATTACCAACATTGTTTTGTTAACTGACGACTTTTTAGAAGAAGCATAGCATTAAGGTCCACCACAAACCTAGCTGCCAGTGGACTGTAAGCTGATATAAAAACAAAAGTGTACTAATCCGATTGTACAAGTTAAAGGAACTGTTTAACTAAAAATGAAAATTTGCTGAAAATATACTCACCCTCAGGCAATCCAAGATGTAGATTAGTTTTGCTTCTTCACTGAAACAGATTTGGAGAAATTTAGCATTACATCACTTGCTCACCAGTGGATCCTTTGCTGTGAATGGGTGCCGTCGGAATGAGAGTCCAAACAGCTGATAAAAAAGTGAAACAGTGCTTGATGTGTGCATATCTCTCTCCTGATTCAGACAAGATTACTTTTTTCACTTAAGAAATAAATATTTTGGATAGAGGACTCATGTTTTAGTTGGAAGCAACACACTGAAGTTAAAAACATCTTAATAATGGATTTGTTTCTTATAAACATGCAGCTTTTTGTGTTAATTGATGGACTGGAGTCATGTGGCTTACTTGTAAATTGTTTTGTTTTTATCAGCTGTTTAAACACTATTCGCTGCAGAGGATCCATGTAGGCCTAACTGTAAATATGTGGTTATGTAATGCTACATTTCTCCAATTCTATGCCAATGAAGAAGCAATCTCATCTTGGATTGCCTGAGGGTGAGTGGGTTTTCCGCAAATTTTCATTTTTGGGTTAACCATTTCTTTAACATGAATTATCTACCAATTCTCCAAATTGTGTGTTGAGTGTTGTATTTTTTAAAGCCTGAGCGTGGATAATATCCTTCTAGGTTCTTTTTTTCTGGACCCCTGCCAAATATGCCAATCAGACACAGTAATTGTCCAATACAATACTGATATTCAGATCTGGCCGAATTATGACTAATTAATATAATCCCTGAATAGCTGCATTTTCACAGTTTGCGCTACTGAGCTGTAAGTTTATTCGTCAGCAGTATCAGACTAACAGATCCGTGTTGAATTTCTGAGCACTCCACCAGAGAACCTGCTCTGTCTGTGTTCTACAGCAAATATTAATGAACGCATCGGCATAATACGATGTCCTCGGGCGTCTCCACGGTTATAACACCATTCACTTGAATCAATATCTCTGTTGCATTTAATTGATGGGCTCATCTTATTCAGCGAAGGACTGAGAAACGCCTGGGGCGAAAGAAGAATGTGAGGTGAATGTGTGAGGATAAGTGGCTGGGTTTTGTTGAGGAGAACCTCACTGATGTATATGCTGTAATCACACTCATGTGTTGGTCAGACGGGACCGCACAGCAGACCGGGGCGCCCAGCCTTGTAGTGTGGGTTGAGTTCGTTGCGTTCACTTCTCTTGCCCGTAGGGGGTTTGAGGAGCAGCTACACAACAACAGCTGTTGCTAGCAAGAGAGAGGGAGGTCATATTGAGACCAAAAGAGAGGAGTGACAGATAAAGAAATGGGATGTTGGAGACCAACAGCTCAGAGGCGTAAACACAAGACCTGTGTTCAGTAGCTAATGAAACTACGGTTGAATATTGTCCTATTTTCCCTTTCAGTGCAGCAATACAATCGAATTGGACTCACTCACTAAGGTGACTAGATTTCAGAAATGAAAACCAGGGAGATTTCTAGTTCAGCGATCAATTTACATTTCCAATGATATAAACTATGAATTAAATAATTAGGAGGGGAACAATTCTGGTTTTGTGTACTTTGACTGTGGTAATTGTGAGTAATTATGGTAAATCATACTCTTTCATAGTATTGTAAACTACTTTATTTACAGGACACTGAATATTCTGTTTTTAATTGTCTTCATTTCAATGAGTTTTTTCACCTAAAATTGTGTGAACAGATGAAATTGAAATTACACATTGTATGCTGCGGTGATAAAGGCCTGATATTTTGCATGCAATATCTGGCTCATTACGTATAATTTCACTTTTCAGGCTGTAGACACACAAGACAGCTCCAGATGGGGACCAAAAAAATGAGGACTGCCCCCAGAAAAACTGGAACGCCTGGTCACTGTGGATAGAGAGTGGTTAGTTAGACATGAGCAGAAAGATTTTGTTTGGTCCTGCTGTGTTATTAATACGAGCCATTAATGCATCATACTTTCAATAACTCTCTCTCTCTGTGTTCATCTCCGCTGTCTTTTCTGCCCACCGAGTCCATTAAGCACAGAAAGCTGAAACGGTGTACAGGCTGATGATAGTTTCTCTCTCAGCCTCTGGCCCTCTCCACTCCATCAACCTCTTTCTCTTTTTATCTGTCCCCCCTCTCTCTTTCTCTATCTCTACATTTTCTGTCTTTGCTTTCATAAACTCGACCCTTTTTTGTGTTAGCTGAGGTTAGAAACCTCACTGAAGTGTGTGTGTGTGTGTGTGTGTGTGTGTGTGTGCGTGTTCTTCATGTGTCCTCTGGGCCAAATTGTGTTGGTATTCCTGGCTGAAATCAGGGCATGCATCATGATGGCCTCAATTGGCTCATTAGGGCAGAACCCACCTGAGCCCCAGAATTACACACACAAACAGAGTTAACTACAGAGTTAAAGCAAGATATCTTCATTAGTGGCACTTACTAAGGCACACATTACTATTACTTTTATTGCACAGTTAGTAACACTGCACTTTGTGCTACAGACAGGAATGATACCTAAAATTGTTGAGCAAAGGTGTTTAACAGAGTTCAGCAGTTGGGTTCTGGAAGTAAAAATGCCATTTATTTCCTCTATATGGAAACTGATTTGAACAATAACTTGTACTGTAAACATTTAAAGTGGTAGTCCACCAAAAAGAAAAAAAAAATGAAAACTGTGATATCATTTATTCCGTCTCATGTTCCAAACCTGTATGACTGACCAAAAAAAAGATAGTTCGATCAATCTTGTTAACCTAATGGTTTTAGGTCACATTGACCTCCATAATATGTACAAAAATACTATGGAAGTCAATGATTTAATGTCACTCAGAATGCTTCATGGGATTCTAGTTCTTTCCCTCATTAAATCTGTCAGGGACACAATCTTGTAACTTTGTCTTTTTGTCCAATTTCCAAATGCCTTATTGCTTCAAATCAAAGTTTGTAATGTGATTCACCTCATAGCTGGTTGGTTTGGTTCACAGCTTATATCTCTTAAACAAAGTCTTTTTTGAAATCCCTGTGGAAAAAAATTATTCCAGGAAATGAGGCTGCTGAAAAAGTAGACTCTCATTTTGCACTCTATTACTCTTCTAAGTGACTGAACTTATGATTTTTAACCCTAACGCTATATGTGCAATAGTGATGCTTGCCTTTGCATGCACCACAAAAATACTATGGTAGTATATATTGCACAGTAAGCAGTGCACTAACCATTCCGGATGGCGTTCCAGGTGGCATGTCTCTGTCCTCACCTTCCCCTCCCGCCTCTTCTCAGGGGGATTCTATGATGTCATGTCTCTGTGTCACCCCCTCTGCCCCGCCTCTCTCCCTTGGGACATTAGCCAATTTGCCAAAGTGCCTGAGCGCCCCACCCCCCAACACCCTCTCGCTCACACTCGACCTTTGACCTCACCATTATCAGTGCAGTGTGACACCACAGCATGACACTTCACTGAGGCAATGGGCCCACACGTGCTCGTAACAGCTACAAATCACCAATGCAGCCATTTGTGTGTGTGTGTGTGTGTGTGTGTGTGTGTGTGAACGAAACAAAGAGGGGGAGTCGTGTGGGTTTGGATGTGTTGGCTTGTTCGAATGTGTGTAAAATTCTGATATATGGAACATGGGTGCACTAGCAGTATGTGTGAGTCTGACTAATGTTAGCACATATGTGTGTGGGGTGTAAAAAAGATTTAACCTCAGTCAGCAGGGACTGCGCCATCTGAGAATTGTTCTCTGATGATAAGCTGTTTTGCGTGGCTGGTTTTACACACGTGTGCCCGCACAAACACTCACAGAAACTGTCCATACTAACTCACTGTACAGATGGACCTGACGGAGTGACGCGCACACACACACACACACACTTCTTAGAGTGACGCCATCCTCAGCCTTCAGCTGGTGATAAATCATACTACTCTTCCACACTCCATCACGCAAGAGAGAGAGAGAGTAGAGATAGAAAAAAAGGAGAGATGTCACTGGGCAGTCCATCACCTTTTTGTAAAAGAGACCAAAGGTAGAAAGATGGTGAGGGGGAAACAGAAAGCGCTAGAGAGACGTTCCATCAGCTCTTTCCAAGGACAGGTGTGCAATCTTGTGAATGTCATAATTGAAAGCTGTTTTTTTCTTTAAGCTGAGCCAGATCGAATTCTTTTCTACAGCCGAGTGTTTCCAGAAAATACCCACGTTGCACTGCTCTGCAGGAGCGCTGTATTATTTGAAAAATTCCCCAAGATAAATATAGGGTTATGTATGGTGTAAGTGGATAGGCAAAGTGCTCAAGAAAACGGATTGTTAAGGAACACATCAAAACAAGAGCAAACTACCATGGTGGCTTTTCAGTCTGTGGGGTTTTATTTGAGTATTTTACCTATAGACAAGCCCAGGCAGAATCTGTGGATTTCTAAAAAACCTTCTTTGATGATTTTGAAGGAAAATTGCAGAATGGATTTGAACATGGTGAAATATACTAATGGAAAATTAATATTATGTTCCAGTATACTCACTCACATGTCATTCTTAACCTGAAGGATTTTCTTTGGTGAACACCAAAAAATTTTTTTAGCACAATGTTCATGCTAACTGGGAGATGTTAAGCTCTAAAAATAGCTATATTAAATTCCATAAAAGTATTCCTTAAAGTGAGAGTTCACTCAAAAAATAAAATTTTGTCATCATATACTCACCCTCATGTTGTTCCAAACCTAAATGAATTTGCTGGTAGCCATTGGCTTCCAAAGAAGACTTCCATAGAAATTGGTTAGCAACATTCTTCAAAATATATATATATATATATTTTTTGTGTGTGTGTGTGTGTGTGTGTTCAACAGAAGAGACAAACTCATGACAACGAGTAAATGATAGCAGAACAGCATTCAAAGTGTTCAAAAGTTTGAATTTGTAAAATGAAAAAAAAAGGTTTTTGAAGAAAGTCTCTTATGATCCCCAAGGTTGTTTTTTTTTTAAAATCAAAAATACAGTAAAAAAACAGGAATATTGTAAAATATTAACATTTGAAATTTTTTTTTTTTAAATTCTTGTTTTAAAATGTCATTTACTCCTGTGATGGCAAAGCTGAATTTTCAGCATCATTGCTCCAGTATTCAGTGTCACACGATCCTTTAGAAATCATTTTAATATGCTGATTTGGTGATCAAGAAACATTTCTTATTATGATAAGTCTTGATCAATCAATATTTTTGTGCATACTAACATTTTTTTCAGGATTATTTGATTAATAGAAAGTTCAAAAGACCAACATTTATTTAATCTTTTGTAACACAATAAAGGTCATTGCTGTCACTTTTTATCAATTCAATACATCCTTGTTGAATAAAAGCATTAATTTAAAAAAAGCACCTTTCTGTCTCCTAATTTTGAAAGATTGTGTATATTCAAATAGGGTGCATTTGATGTATCCATGATGGCAAACACCATAAGTTTCATCATTGATCACATAACCCAGTGAAGGTGAATATTTCCAGTGAATAAACAGAGCAGAGAGACCTGCGTTCTTATTGGCATCTGAAAGCATTATCAAATTAGCCCAAATATTTAATAAACAAACCCTCAAGGGGAACTCTGGGAATAGCGAGCGTTCCAATTCTGATTAGTTATCTGTGGCGATTTCTCTGGAAACAGATTCCATGTGGGCCTGTCCGTTGCATAAAACGAGGCATTGAGATCTGACCTCAGAATGCCTCAGAGCGAGTGGCATTACCTTTGACCCCTGTGCCCTCTGCCACATTGATCTCTGCGCTGATTGGATCGAGAATGGAGGGTTTTTGTGGCTAAGTGGCAGAAATGAATGGGGTTTTGTTCTGAAATAAAAGAGAGGAAGGTTTTGGTCTGACTGAGCCGTTGTTGAAGCACTGCGGTTGTTTTGTTTTCCCTCATAATTCTATAATGACATCATAACGCTCATAACGATGTCATAATGACAAAAGCCGCCCACTTTCGAATGCATTTAGAATGCTCCTATTCATCCCAGGTGTCAATCATTTTTCCTCGCTCCTGTTGCTATGCCTCTCAATTCCTTTTTCGCCGCGTCCCTCTTTCTCAGTCCTTCTCTGTTCTGAGTCAGGTATAAGGGACAGCGGAGAGGGACGCGTGTATGTGTGTTTGTGTGTGTGCTGACAGTTGATTGGATTAGAGAGGGATGCGTTTGTAATCGGGGGGTATTATCTCTGTTCGTCTTGTGCATTAGGGAGCATTAGCTCTCTTGGGATGGGGTGGAAGGGGGGAGGTACTGCTGCGGGGGTACTGTACACGCTACCTGCCCTCCTGCTATCTATCTCCCTCCATCCGCCCCCGGGGGACCTGCAGATAGCACCCATTACTGTCAGCCTCGCCTGCCTCTAATTGGTCCAGATAGGAGCCCGTCGCTGCTGAGGGAGGGGTTTTAGATTCGATTAAGAGTTTTGATATGCCGTTTCTAAATTTTTAATGACCAGTAACTGAAAAACAATGCAGCACATTAAATGCAGCGGGCAACCCAAGATGACCGTGCCGAAACAAAAACCTAGAGACATATGAGGCTGGGACGACTGGATGTGCAGGATGTTTATGGCCCCCTGGTGCAAATCAGGAGTGTTTTAAGAGAAATTTTATGATTACGATGGGAGTTTGCTGAACTCATAAACTCTTTACTGAAACTAGTGAGCTGCCTTGGTGTCTGCTGCCTACATAGACAGCTTCCTAACTGAAATTGACTGATAGTAAGTGACTTGATTTCGTTTTGCAACTCCACAGGCCCCAAAAAGCTTTGCTACACAGGAGACTTGACAACTGATTCCGGTAGAGTTTGGTGGTAGCATGTTGCTAAGCTTACTATGACTACGTTTACATGGACATCAATACTCTGATTTTAATACGATTAAGACAATACTCTGATTAAGAGTCTACCATGTAAACAGAGATTTTTGATGACCTTAATCCGGCTAAAGTCATAATCGAAGTAAACACAAATCGAATTAAGACATGTGGAGTATTCCTATTTTAGTCGCATTATTGAAGTGCAGCACAGACTTGTAAACACCTTAATCACATTATTACCGTCGTGTAGGACTTTTCGCCGCATTTTGCGACAGGACACACACACGGCAGCGATCAACCATTTGACGGCAAACAAAAGAGCTTCAACACTGCTGTCATCTGTATGCACGTACAAATAATTAACTGCACTTGAAGCTTTCCTAAAATTAAAAATGAAACACCCAAAACTGTGTATGGCATTATTACAAAGACGAACTATATGTTTATATGTGAAATTCTGGTGGGGACGTCGGATAGCGTCGCGTGGTGACGTAGTGACGCATGCCATTAATCGATCTATGTACTCTAACATGTAAAACGGGAACATGAAAGGATTATTTTAAAAGCAACTCATGTAAACACTTTAATCATAATATTGTCTTATTCAGAATAAGGTAAATAACTAGATTATTGATGTCCATGTAAACGTAGTCTATGTTAAAAATACATATAACTCACAAATATTGAGAAACATTCAGTCATTTTAAAAAAATGTTATATTTCAAAGTATAATGTTTATATAAAGTACTCTTCAATTAGTAAGCATATTTGATTAGATTTTTTTTTTTTTTTTTGCGTACAACAAACAGAGCATGGTACTCAGTACAATAGAAATAATGGAGAAATGAACAAAGAAATTGGTGAAAAACAGTAATAATAATAATGAAAAATAAAATAAAAATAATGAATAAATAAGAGCTAGAAAGATACAAGAAAAGAAAATGCTTTTTCAGTCTTTCTATTTAAAAATTTCATGCCTATACCTTTTGTAACAGTTTTTGCATCAGTAACATTAACATGCTGTCTGTGTAGGGGGCAGAGACAGACTTGGAGCTAAAGTTGGCCTGACTGGAATACAGTTCACTAAATTTCACACTGGAGCTGTGTGTTATTCTACCTTTAACTTTGGATTTTTAATGTACACTAAAACTCTGACTAATACTACGGTTTACTCTGAACCCAGTCGGCAGTATGAACTCTGTACAGTAAAGAACAGACACAAAGCGAGAACAAGATGCGGTAACAAGGAGAGAGAGAGAGTCTTTTCTTAAAAGCTTTATTTGTTCTAGCCTAAAAAATGAAATAATGTTCAATCAACACAGCGTTCTGTTCTGCGTCTGGGGTCTTTCACTAGTTTGCATTTCCCAGTAGATTCAGACTTTATTTATTCAACAAAGCTCCGGCGCTCTCTGCGGATCACAAAGCCAATACGCTAACAATGTGCAAAAGAGCTACAACATCTCTTAAATAATGTACAACCTTCAGAGCATCTGAAGCTAATATTCTTCATCTCATGCACGCTCTCGAGACCTGTGTTCACTTGTCTTTCCGTCCTCATTTATGTTTGTTTTTCCCTGCGTATTTCAACCAAGTGTGTCCGTGTTTGTTTGTGTACGCGTGTTTGAATGAGTCTTGCATGTGGTTGTCGGTGTGTGTGTGCGCGTGTAAATGATGAGTGTGTCAGCGCCTATGTATGGTGGCATGTCATAATACAGCTGATACTCAGGCTATTAACTTGTTGACACTTTGGGGTCAGTTTGACAGAGGCCTAATGCTCAGTGTGACAGAGTGGAACCTCTTCATTATCCACAATGTAATGGTCTCATCGCTGAGGGCTTTCTTCTCCTCTCTCTCCGTCTCCGTCTCCGTCTCTCTCTCCCTCGCGTTCCACTCATTCCTAATTTGCAGCCTGGTTCAGTTTGGCAACATTCTCCTTATTTCCTTCACCTATATCCTTCCTTTCCGCTCTCGCTCATCCCTCATTCATGTCTGGTTCTCTTGCTCAGCATCCTGTCCTGGTCCTCTGGCCTTCATTATTCACCCTCCATCTTTCATTTCTCTCCTTTGGCTCATCACTTCATCTTTTACTCTCTTTCTTCCTCATGTTCCCTCTCTCTCACACAGTTGTTCATACATTCACCACCACATTTTCTCCTTCTTTGCTCATCTATTCTTTATTCCATCTGCAATATCTGATAGAATCTCACAAAAGCGTCAAGAACAAGTCAGAGTCATATTTCACCCCAAAAACAGAGGCGATTACAGGCGTTTTGCTAACTTCTGCTAGATTTAGCCACTGAACCGGAACCACACACCCTCTCCAAAAATCTCACATGTGAGCTGCATGATTAATTGAAATAAAACCTTATAAACTAGCTGTTGTCAACAATAGAGAAGCTTCCTGTGGTTTTTGCTAAAATAAAAGTTTGTTATTTAGTGTTTCAAATTATTATTAATATTATCATCCCTAAATACTCTATAATTTTTTTTCTGATTGGCTTAAAAATGATGTTTTGTTTTGTAAGTATTGGTTTTACTGCTCTCAATTTATTGTGATTTGCATAAAAATTTTTTTTTTAAAAACATTGTATTAAAGTAATTATTTATTCTAATGAGATAATCTAATGGTTAACACTTTTGAGAGTTCAAAAAATCGAAAAAAGTAAAATGTCTGTATCCATTACGGTAATGGGATTTTGGTGGGAAAATGTGCTTAATTGTCAAGAAAATCACGTCTTAAAAATCTTAATGGTCCTTAAAAATAGGCTTCATTTTCTTTATTCAAAATGTGTTTTGCATTTTTTCTTTTGCTTTTGGGCCAAAATGTAATCTGGATATGTTTTTGTGAAATCTTCCTGCTCATTTTTTCTCTCTCTGTGTGTCTGCAATTTTGACCCGCCTCCGTTTCCACCTTCTTTTCCCTTTCAATTTGTATTCTTCCTCTCCACCTCCCTCCTCTTCTCTAATTCTCTCTTCTCTCCCCTCCCTCTATTTTTTCCACTTTATTACTTTCTTCGATTATCCACTCCTATCTTCCCCACTCAATACTTTCATTTCATGCTCCTCTCCTCTAATCTTTCACCCAATTTCTCCCTCGTTTGCTCTTGTCTTCCTGTTTTCTCTGTTTTAAGAGGGTGTCCCATGCTTGCCTCACTCTGTCTGCCTCTCTTTCACAGTCTTCTCAGGTTTTCTCACCTCATTCTCATGTTTTCTCTCTCTGGGAGCTCCAGTCAGCTGGAAAGTTCCTCAGTTTTCACCTCCACTGACTTTACAGGTGAATCTCACAACGAAATATCTGGGTTATATTTCACCCAAATATTGAAAGAATAAAATAAGATAGAAATAATATTGTTGCATGAAGCTTAATGAAAATGAAGCCTGCTTTAGCACTATTAAGTTTTTTTTTTTTTTTTGTGATGTGGACCTGAAATTTAAAAAAAATAATAAGAAGTTGTTTTGATTTTGGGTGAAATATGACCTTGATATTTTGTGATTTGGTGCACAATAATAATTTCTTATTATTATCAGTGTTGAAAGCAGTTGTGCTGCTTAATAGTTTTGTGTAAGCATAATAATTTTTTTTTTTTTATCTGGATTATTAAATCCTGAATAAGAAGTTCAACAGAACACCAATTTTTTCATTTGAATATTTTCTAACATTATACATGTTTTTACTGTCCCTTTTGATCAATTTTATGCTTTCTGAATAAAATGTAAAATAAAATTAATTTTTTCTTCAAAAATATTAAGCAGCACACCTGTTTTCAAATTTAATAATAATAATAATAAATGTTTCTTGATCAGCAAATCAGCATATCAGAATGATATCTGAAAGATCATGTGACACTGAAGACTGAAATAACGATGCTGAAAATTCAGCTTTGCATTAGAATAAATTACATTTTAAAAGATATTAAAATAGAAAACAATTATTTTCATTTGTAATAATATTTCACAGTATTACTGTTTTTACTGTAATTTTGATCAAATAAATGCAGCCTTGGTGAGCATAAGATTATTCTTTAAAAAAAACAATAAAAATCTTAAAAGGCGATCACAGTTTCTGTTTCCTTCTGAGTTTTTGTAAGATCCTTTCAACCTTTTCTGCTGTACTGCAAACCCCAGTTTCCCTGGGGAAAAACTGAACCCAGTCTACTGAACTGACCGGGAAAGGCTTTTAACTTGGGAAACCTTTTCACATGCCACTACATGCACACTTAAGAAAATAAATGATGGCATAAACAATTGAAAACATGCTGTCTTGGCACATATAAAACACACACACACACACACACACACTTGATCTCTTTTCATCTGTGCTCTATCATTCTGTCATAGCATCCCTCCATCTCTGCAGGAGTGTATTTGCTGATGCCTGCAGACGTAATTTACTACGCCTCATTCCCACATGCCGGCTGACTCACAACTTACTCACTGAAAACTTACCTTCATAAACGCTGCCCTGTGTGTGTGCAATGGCAATCACTTTAAAGGACGTTCTTATAAGTATGTCACAGTGTGAGCCCATTGGGTTCTCAGAAGTTTTTTTTTTTCAGGAGAAGAAATATCAAAATATTCTTAAATCATGACACATTCACTTGAGGTCCAGTTTACTATTAACAAACCATTAAAGGAACACTCCACTTTTTTTGGAAATAGGCTCATTCTCCAACTCCCCCAGAGTTAATAAGTTGAGTTTTACCGTTTTTGAATCCATTCAGCCGATCTCCGGATCTGGCGATAGCACTTTTAGCATAGCTTAGCATAAATCATTGAATCCTATTAGACCAGTAGCATCGCGTTCAAAAATGACCAAAGAGTTTAGAAAGTTTTCATATTTAAAACTTGACTCTTCTGTAGTTATATTGTGTACTAAGACCGGTGGAAAATGAAAAGTTGCGATTTTCTAGGCTGATATGATTAGGAACTACTCTCATTCCTGCGTAATAATCAAGGAACTTTGCTGCCGTAACATGGCCGCAGCAGGCGCAGTGATATTACGCAGCGCCTGAAAGTAGTCCCAGCCAGGTAAACCAATTATAATATAGCCGGGGACCACTTTCAGGCGCCGCGTATCACTGCGCCTGCTGCGCCATGTTACGGCAGCAAAGTTCCTTGATTATTACACCAGAATGAGAGTATAGTTCCTGCCAAATCGGACTAGAAAATCGCAACTTTTCATTTTCCGCCGGTCTTAGTACACGATATAACTACAGAAGAGTCAAGTTTTAAATAGGAAAACTATCGAAACTCTTTGGTCATTTTTGAACGCGATGCTACTGGTCTAATAGGATTCAATGATCTATGCTGTTATGCTAAAGTGCTATCGCCAGATCCGGAGATCGGCTGAATGGATTCAAAACGGTAAAACTCAACTTATTAACTCTGGGGGAGTTGGAGAATGAGCCTATTTCCAAAAAAAGTGGAGTGTTCCTTTAACTATGACTTTGCCTCAATAAATTAATTTGCTACTTAGTAGTTGTTAAGTTTAGGTATTGGGTAGGATTAAGGATGTAGAATATGGATATGATAATATCATGAACAATATGTGTTTTATAAGTATTAATAAACAGCCAATGTGTTAATAATAGGCGTGCTAATTAGCAAATAGTTAATAGTGAGAGTTGAGAATTACCTATTAAATTGAAATGAGTTAAGGTTTAAAACAAGAAAAATATCTGCCAGGAAAAAAAATAAAAAAATTAAAGGGAAAAACAAGATTTTTTTTTTTCTTACCATTGGCAGATATTTTGTCTTGTTTTAAGCAAAACTCAATTTTCATACATTTGTCAGAAAACAAGACTTAATATCTTATGTCATTTTGCTTCTCAAGTAAATTTATCTTAATTTAAGAATGTTTATATATTTGTACAGAAAACAAAAATGCAGAGTAAGTTTTTTTTCACTTTAGAGTTCGATTGAGTTTGAGACATTCTCTTCTGAAACTCTCAAGGAGAACTAACAAGCAGAAGTCTCTTTCGCTTCATTTGATCTCATTGCTGTCTGGTTGAAAAAAATGAGATATTAAAGAGATCTCATTTTTGTTTGGGTTTATTTGTGTATCTTAGCACAAATAAACACGCACGTATGCTTAAACATCATGGTACAGCTGCACAGATGGCTACATTATCTCAGTATGATCACATGATTTTGACGGACCACACCAGTGATTAGACTGATACCTTCATTGACCAATCAGTCGCCCCGACTTCCCTCCTGCTTCCCAACATCTCTGACACCATACAGTCCTGTCACCTCCCTGGACTCAGCGGTGCTAATACATCATGTGACGGTCCGTCTGGCCGCCCTGCATGCGCGAGTCATAAATGTATAGATCAGAACGGGTGACAGTCTCACGGCCCTGCGGTAAAAACCTTGCGGCAGTGATGGATGTGGACCCCAGAGAGAACATCAACCAGCAGCTATCAATCAAAAGCACAACAGGAAACGGCACTTCTGCTTGACGTGGGTTTAGACTCTAATTAGAGGATGAGATACAGGAAAAATCAGATCACTCCTGCAAATCACTTTTTGGATCAGTAGTTTTTGCCTGGTTTTCTAGTTAAAACATCTGAACAGCTTAAACATAGATTTACACTACATTTCATGTATATTACGAGCATATTGGCTGTTTATAAGTACTTATAAAGCACATATTAGCCTTATTTTAACTCCTTAATCCACCCCGTACCTAAACGTAACAACTTCTAACTATTAACAAGCAGCAAATTTGTTTATTGAAGCAAACGTTGTAGTTAATAGTTAGTTAATAGTGAGAATTGGTCCCCAAACTAAAGTGTGACCTTTTTGAAAGAAGTCTCTTACGATCACCAAGGCTGCATTTATTTGATCAAAAATGCAGTAAAAACAGTAATATTGTGAAATTGTATTACAATTTCAAGGAACTGTTTTGTATTTTAATATATTTTAAAATGCAATTTATTCCTGTGATGGAAAGCTGAATTTTCAGCATCATTACATCACATGATCCTTCAGAAATTATTAATATGCTGATTTGGTGCTCAAGAAACATTTCTTATTATTATCTCTGATGAATAAAAAATTCAAATAAACAACATTTATTTGAAATAGAAATATTTTTTATAACATTATGCATGTCTTTTGTATTACTTTTGATCAGTTTAATGGCATTGTGGCTAAATAAAAGCTTCTATCCTAAATAAATAATCCCATTTTTTTGGGTTTCAGTGTTAAAGGTGATTTCTGAACCACTAACATCACCAAACAGAATTGCATAAATAATAAAAAAAATTCTGACAGGTTTCTTCATTTCCCATTGGTTAGCCAAAAAATAAGAAATCTAGATATGTATAAAATCATGTCATGAATAATTGTGAGTCCACTTGGACTCCAGAGTGTAGCTGTCTGCAATGCCTGGTCAAACAAAAATGTTTAATACATACAGTATATAAATACACTGTAAAAAAAAATCTGTTACATTTATGGTAAAAAGGGCAACTGTGGTTGCCAGAACTTTACTGTAAAAATATGGTAACATTTTAGGTTTTATGGATTCAACTAAAAGTCATGTATTTCATTAACTGATTTATAATGTTAATGCAGAGTTTCTGCAGGGCTTTCTTAAAAAGTCCTACATTGGAGCAGAAAGTCTTAAATTCATAAAGTCATGCCATTAAATGTTGCACTGCAAAAAATGAATCTTTTTCAGTATTATTGTCTTGTTTTGAAGTGCAAATATCTCATCTTTAAATCAAGATATATACCAGAGATAAAAAATTCAAACAAGAACAAATATCTGGGAAAAAGTAACTTGTTTTCCTTTTGAAAAGGTAATTTTTCTGACCTTGTTGGCAGATATTTGTTGTTTTGATAAACATTTCATTTGTCCCCTTCCATGTATTCCTTCCATTTTCTTTAATTTGTCTCATAAAGGGCTTAAAATTTACCATCATAAAACCTGCAGAAATCATACAAGGTTTTTGTCAGAAAAATGAGAATGGATTCAAAATTCAATATGTCTCATTTGACACAGTTTTGCTTCTCAAGTAAATATGTCTTCTTGTAAGGGTGTTTAGATGCATTACTGGAAAACAAGACAAAATACTGATTAAGAAAATGCTGTTTTACAGTGCAAACGACAGAAAGCAAATGAACAGAGACGGAGCTGTGATATGCTGCCTATGTGTGTTTATGCCCGCTGTACAGCGCCAGCCATATGTCAGCATTCTGTGGTCACATCTGTCGAAGGGGGCACTCACAGATTGGGAGTGTGTGAATGTGTGTGTATAAGAGAGAAAGAGAAATAGAGAGAGAGAGAGATTTCCAAGCCCTATACGCCTGCCATATCTCATATTCATGTCTCTTTCTGTCACCTGTTCATTTGTATGGCTGTGACAGATCTCATTATGGCTTTGGCACCGCTTCAGCCCGTCTTGCCAATGCAGCATTCCGGGATGGAATTTTGAACGTGTGCGCTTGTTCTGCATCGTGTGCGCACACACACACCCGCCTGCATCACCAATTACTGCCGTTGTCCGCTGCTACAAACATGACAGAAACAATAGCATTAATTATCTGTACACAGATAGTGCGGTTTGAGCGTGTCGACGGCGACGCCGTCAGTTGCCGAGGGTGTTTTAATTGTCGATTAGCTAACGAGGGCCTAATTAACGAGAAAAAACTATTAGTACCATCTGTCATGCGACGTCAGGGATATTGTCATGCTGCGAGATGTTGATTAGCAACAATGTGCTTTTGACCTGCAGGCTGCAATACCTCAAGTTAGGGTTAGTCTTAATGACAAGGTTAACCTGCTAACAGAATGTTAATGTGTAGAGTGGGTTTAATGGCACTAACTAAACACAATATGGGTACAACAATTGTAGGGCAAAGGTCAGTTGCAGGGGCTTGAACAATATTCTTGTTTACATAATATATTTTTGAACTTTACATACACTCTCAGAAATAAAGGTACAAAAGCTGTCACTGGGGCGGTACCTTTTCAAAAGGTACATTTTTGTACCTATTAGGTTCAAATATGTACACTTTAAGTACTAATATGTACCTTTAAGGTACCAAAATGGACCCTTTAGGTGCAAACATGTACTTTTTGAAAAGGTACCGCCCCAGTGACAGTTTTTGTACCTTTATTTCTGAGAGTGTAATTTCCTTTTGAAATGTTCTTGAACTCTTATGGGCTGTAATTTTGTACTTCCTGTTTTTCGTTGCAAAGCAGCTTTGTTACAGTTTTTCTCGATTGCTAAAACACTATAACCAGGCTTTTGAACAAAAATTTCAAAACCATAACGCCATTTTTCAAAAAGCACACCTATTTCCCTAAACTATAAACACTACTCCCCTGCTTTAACACATGAGTCAGATTTGGTGAACTGTTACTGCAAAACTCTACACACCAATCCCTACATTTCTCAGTTCTTACACCATGTGGTCATTTAGAAAGCACTAGCATTCAATATTTTTCACTCAAGTCTGCACAGTTTGAGCTCAATTAGCACACAATTACCCAAGTGGAAACACCAGGAGTCAAAATTTATCACACACCAATCAGAACCTTCGATTGAGATAAAAGGGCCAAAGTCAGCTTACAGTGGCTTTGGTGCATTTCTCAGATCAGAAAATTATGCACATTTGTCTGCAGTTTCCTATCATTTGCTAATGTCATGTTGCTCAAAATGTATTATGTAGTTCTCTGTGCTATAGTTTTACCCCTCAAAACATCGTCATTAGTTTATCGTATCAAGTCATTACAGTAAATGCAAAACGGTTGATCTAGTTGTCATAAACTGTCAAGCATATTTTCCACACATTTCTATTAGACTTTTAATCAATTTGGCATGAATTGTTCAAGTGAATCTTGACTTTCACTAATGAAGAGAATATAGATCAACCGATGACAAACCAGTTCTCTGAAATAGCTCAAAGGTGCATCTCATCAACCTTCAATTGGAAAACATATAGACAGAGGACAACACAAGAGTTACAAATTTTTATTTTCGCCTGCACATATTTCTTTTTCTTTTTTTATTTCACAATGACATTGTAATGTGTGGTTTTTGTTTTTGTTTTGTTTTTTTGGTCAGACCACTAGTAAAAGGGTAACTGAATCATATTCAGTCTTTTTCAATCAATATCCCACATACAGTAATGTGTACATTCGTACTTTTGAAGTGGATATATGGCATACGTAAGAAGTGCAGCCTTCTGGATTTCAGTACAGTAACTGACATCCAAACTGTTGCCATAGTTTACATCTTGTTTGTGAACAATGACACAAGGACATCAGGCATGCAAGAGGATTTTACTGCCCCGCTGCCTGGCCAGGGCCAATATAGCCTGTGATGTTGAAGAACCATGTTGCTGATGTTGATCCCTGTCCCAGACCAAAGACAGGAAACTGGGGCAGAATAATTATTTTGTAGTTGTAATTAATTAATTTATTTATTTATTTATTTATTTATTTATTTATTTATTTATTTATTTATTTATTTATTTATTTATTGTGAATGAATGAATGAATTTATTTATTGTAAATGAATGAATGAATTAATTTATTTACTGTAAATGAATGAATTTAATTATTTAATTATTCATTCATTTATTCATTTATTTATTTATTCATTCATTCATTCATTCATTCATTTATTTGTCCTTAACTTTATTTATTTTCATTTAGTAAATGTATTTATTTCCATTTTTCACTAGTCACTAACAAAAACTTTGTTTTCTTTTTTATTTTCATTAGTTAATTAACATTTATTTATTTGTTTTTTTTCATTCATTTTTCATGAATTAATTAACTTATTTATTTTAATTAATTTTAATCAAGTAATTGACATTTATTTAAATTTTAAATAATTAATTTTTTCTTTATTATTTTCCTTTTATTAATTAACTTTTTAAAATTATTTTATTTTAAATAATTGTTGTGAATTCATTAACATTTATTTTGTGTTTTCATTATTTTTAATTCATAATTTCATAATTTTCTATTGGTTACTTAAAATGTATGTATTTATTTACTGTTTTTATTAATTAATGAACTTTATTTATTTATGTATTTATTTATTGATTGATTGATTGATTGATTGATTTTCATTAATTACAGTTTTTCTTGATTGCTAACTCACTATAACTGATTCATTTGGCCCAATTTTCCAAACCATTCATAGAGTTCTTGAAACAAAGACACATTTCACCTGCTTTCACACATGCTCCAATTTGCTCAATGTTTTCTGCAAAACTCTACACAAGAACGGCATCATTTTGCACAGGTTTAACCATGTTCTCATTTAGAAAACACAAATAACAATATAACTACCACACAAATAGCACACATTTATCTCAGTAGCAAAACTGATGACACGGCAGTCAGAATCTCAGGATGATATGAACAAGAGCACAGCTGATTATGTGTTTTGGAAAATGAATCCTGGTAGTGGGATACAGAGAGGAATAGGAGGAGAAAAGAAAAATGAAGGTCATTTGTTGCTGATGAAATATAAAGCACTATAGTTGAGCATGTTCTTCTGCATGGAATGATCATAAGGAATGCTGCCTGCAGGATCATCTACTTACACATTACAGTTACAGTACATAGTAGCAGTACTTCAGATGAGATAACTCGTACTGTAAATACTGTAGCACACACCCTCAAACTCGTAACTGTTGAATTGATTTGTAGCCAAGTACTTCTTACTGTAAATGTATTTGTGCAGAACTGAGAGTCGACTGTCTAGGGGAGGCAGAGAAAGTCTTTTCTCAGAAGACTAAGAAACTGTTATAGTATAACAAATAAGGATATTACCAATACTGTAATGCAACTTGGAAGAGGATGCAGTATTTATTTATTTATTTGTTTGTTTGTTTGTGCATTGCTCTACAGTAACTGACAGTATATTCCAATGTGTTTACCGTATATTCTGTTGTTTGGTTTTTGTTCTTTTTTCTTCTAGTGCTTTTCATCTACACTCTCAGAAATAAAGGTACAAAAGCTGTCACTGGGGCGGTACCTTTTCAAAAGGTACATGTTTGTACCTAAAGGGTCCATTCTGGTACCTTAAAGGTACATATTAGTACTTAAAGTGTACGCATTTGAACCTAATAGGTACAAAAGTGTACCTTTTGAAAAGGTACCGCCCCAGTGACAGCTTTTGTACCTTTATTTCTGAGAGTGTACTGTAAGATAACTTTGCATTAGTGTAATGAAAATAAACGTTTCTTAATGTTTATTGCTGAATTTTACTGTATCTGCACCGCTCTATTTATGTCATATACTGTAACTGACTAGCAAAAGGATTCCTGTTTCCCAAAAGGAGGTTTTTGTAACAGTGTTTTGCCATTCACCATTCACCATAAAATTCACCATTTTATCACAACTTTAAACACAATCTCAAAACTACACACCAACTTGTGCAAACTTCAAGCTTCCAGGTCAAAATCAAACATTTTAGTCAAAAACATATTCTCTTTTGTCAGAATCTAATCTTTGGCCTCAGATGACACACAAAGCTGTCAAATACACAGACTATTTTCCTGACTAGAGAACACTAGTGAGATCAATTCAAAACACTGCTACAAAAACCTCCTTTTGGGGAACAGGAAACGTCTTGCAAGTCAATGTCTGTTACAGTATGCAGCATAAATAGAGTTGTGCAGATACAGTAAAATTCACCAATAAACTTTACGAAAAGTTTACTTTCATTACACTACTATAAAGTTATCTTACAGTAGATGAAAAGCTAGGAGAGAAAAGTACAAAAACCAGTCAACTGAATATTCAGTAAACACAGATTGGAATGTACTGTCAGTTACTGTAAATAAAAAAATAATAAATAAAAAAATAAATTCAGCATCCTCTGCCAAGTTGCATTACAGTACTGGTAATATCCTTATTTGTTATACTATAACAGTTTCTTAGTCTTCTGAGAAAAGATTTTCTCTGCCTCCCCTAGACAGTCGACTCTCAGTTCTGCACAAATACATGTAAAAAGTACTTGACTACAAATCAATTCAACAGTTACGAGTTTGAGGGTGTGTGCTACAGTATTTACAGTACAAAGAACAGTGAAAGTTATCTCATCTGAAGTACTGCTGCTATGTACTGTAATTGTAATGTGTAAGTAGTGTAAAACCCTGTAGATGATCCTGCAGGCAGCATTCCTTATGATCATTCCATGCAAAAGAAGATTGTTAACTATAGTGCTATATATTTAATCATGAACAAATGACGTTTGACCTAGTAGTGAGTTAGCAATCAAGAAAAACTGTAATTGGGGATTAATTGAACTCTCTTTCTCTTGCTAGGTTCAAAAACTACTGTATACTGTGTTATGTATCCTTAAGACTCATGCAATGCAGATCAGTGCATTAACTGAATGAAAAAGAAGTGTTGCTGTTGTTTAGTGTATTTAAGTATATGGTTAGGACCAATTATCCTTCACATACTAAAAGAATCGTTAATGGAATCATTAAGGAGCCGTAACTGTTCAGTGGATTCAAAACCAGAATCGTTAAATTCTTCACAATTTCCTATCCTTAATAGCAGCGTTGGTTAAAAATCATCTCTGACTTCCTTTTTGGGAAATGTTATGAAGTGCAGCGTCTGGTAATGTGTGTTAAGGTAATGTCTGTTAACGCAGCTTTCTGCATTGTGAAGAGCGCATTTGATAACGTCAGACGGATAATGTATGAAGTGTCAGAGAAGATGATTTGCTCTCTTCTCATCTCTCCGTGCTGCATATGGCCCTTATTGATTAAGATTAAACCCTCATCCTTTCTGCTTATTAAAATATTGATCAGGGAGCAGAGAGCAGCCGACGGGGGAGTCCAAAATGGAACTGTGCGCGCGTGTGTGTGTGTGTGTGTGTGTGTGAGCGAGAGAGAAAGCGAGTATCTGCATATAATGTTGTTGTCAGCTCCTTTTTTTGTTGTGGGACAATAAAATGATAAAATGACACTTATTAATTGTACAGTGAAAGCTAAACAGATGGGGGTGACAGTGATAAACAATGCAGCGTGTGTGTGCGTCTAGAGACAAGTTAAAGTGTGAGAATATGTGTGAGAGAGTGTTTATAAGTGTTATTGTGTGTCTGAAGTGTGATTGTGTGTTAAATGTATGTGTTTGTGTGTCCATCACTTATGAAACACTCCAATGGTATTACCATCATTTTTATGACAAAGTACCATGGTAATACTATGATTTTCAGACATGCATCATCATAATCAAATAGTTTTTCAGACATAATACCATGGTAGTTCCATGATTTTGTTTTTTGGATATCTTACTATAGTATTTTACCATAGTACCTTTTTTTTTTAGAAATATATCATGGTATATTAATGGTATTCCAAAGTATTACCATGTTTTTGTACATGGTACCGTACTATTTCTACATTTGTACCTGTATTTACATTATATATTTACCAAATATTACCACAGTACCAATATGCTATTTTGAACCTTTACCATTGGTATTGGTACCATATTGGTATTCTTGAAAGTTCCTTATGAAAATCATATTTCATTATACACCACAGTACTGTTTATGTAAAAATAAAGGCATATTTTTTTTTTTCTAAGAGAAATTAATTATTTTATTCAGCAAGGACACATTAAATTGACCAAAACTGACAGTATATATATATTTATAATCTCACTAAAGAATTGTTTATTTCAAATAAATGCTGCTCTTTTAAACATTCTGTTCTGGAATTCTAAAACTTTACATTCTAGAATCCTGAAAAAAAAAAAAAAAAAAGATCAGCGTGTGTGTGTGTGTGTGTGTGTGTGTGTGTGTGGTCTGCAGGAAACATAAGGAGCTATTGTTTTGTGACCTGCGAGACCTCAGTTCTCTCTCTATAGTCCTCTAGAGACCCCACTGCTCCCTATTTACCTCTATGGCCTCTCTTTATCACTCTCTATCTCTCCCTCTCTTACACACACACACATTCTCATGTTAACCTTTATTTTCCATGCCTCCTGTATCCTAAACACTCCTATACCCACAAACTCTTTCACAGCAGGACATTGGCCAAAATATGTCTTTGCAGAACAAAACACAAACTCACAAACTATTTTTTCTTTCTCCTCTCTATTCATCCTTATCGACCACACAGCATCTCTGTCTCTCTCACTCAGTCTCCATCTTTTATTCTGTCTCCAGACGCACCCAGAATACTCTTCTCTGCTGGATGACAGCAGAGCGCTGCCATTGAAGGGATTTCAGAGGGTGAAACAGTGAAAACGTCGCGTCCCACACACATACACAAGCTTTCTTTTGCACTTGTGTACCTCTGGTGATGTCATCAGCGATGTCAGTATTCGGTCGTGTTACTCCCATTGGGAGGTGTGTGTGGGGTAGAGACAGTTTGTGATTGTGTGTGTGTGTGTGTGTAGGTAGGGGGGTTGTTGGTTTTTACAGAGATGTGTTTATGTGTGATAGGGAAGGTTTTTATTTATTTGGAAAGTTTTGTGTGTGTGAGGGACAGTATGTTAGTTTAGTGTGTTTGCTTGTGCGTGTTCCAGATAGAGAGGTGTGTGTGTGTTTATTTGTGAGAAGTAGGGAAATGTTTTGCATTATGCTGTACTCCCCTACAGAGGCGGTAGCTGTACATTTCATGTAGTTATTTGAATTATGAATGAAAATGTAAACCCTTAGACCAAGGGTTTTCAAAATGGGATTGCAAAAGAGTGCTGTGGGTCCATTGTGAAGTTCAAGGAAATAATAAAATGAAATAAAATATCAAATAATATTAGATTTTTCTTTCCAAAGACTAGAGCCTGAGATCATCAGATTAATCACAGTTGTTTTATTCTATTCACAATATTTTATGTTTCCCTTCAGGTTTTATGTAATTAGTAATTTAATGGTAAAACAGCAACACTTTTATAGAAACTAAATATTTAGGCATCTAAATGTTTCTAAAGCCTTTGTGTTAGACTATGATCTGTCCTGTGATGGACAGGCTTGACTGAGTTATGCTCAGAATCAGAGAAAATGGAGTGTAAAAACTGATATTAATTATTATTTTTTTAATTAATGTTCATATTCCTTAAGGATGCATTAATTTGTTCAAAAGTGACAACAAAGACATTTATAATGTTAGAAAAGTTTCCGTTTTTAAAATAAATGCTGTTCCTTTGAGCTTTCATTTCATAAAAGAATCCTGAAAAAATGTATCACTGTTACTACACAATTATTATTAATCATCACAAGCATTTTCAAAATTCATAATAATAAGAAATGTTTCTTGAGCAGCAAATCAGCATATTAGAATGATTTCTGAAGAATCATGTGACACTGAAGACTGGAGTAATGGTGCTGAAAATTCAAGTTTGATAATAAAGAAATAAATTCAATTTTCAAATATATTCAAATAGAAAATATCTATTTTAAATTGTAAAACTATTTCACAATATTACTGTATTTTTGATCCAATAAATTCAGCCTTGGTGAGCATAAGAGGCTAACCTCAAACATTTGAATGGTAGTGTAATTTAATAAATAACTTGATTCTGTTTTCTTTTTGAGATAGGGCTGGTGAGTTATATTAGCTTTATATAAAAACAAAAAAGTCTAAGTAAACGTTTGTTCTCCGGCGTATTTGTTTGAAGTAGGGATATGTTGTGTTACAGTGCTAGTGTGTGTGTGTGTGTGTGTGTGTGAGTTAGGAGGGTGTTTTTATTAGCGTGTGTGTGTGGTAGGGAGGTGTTTTGTGCTCAGACAGGTGTGTAATAGGTGGATGAAAGCATCATGTTACACACACCTTTACACACGATCACTGCTGACCTGAAAGAGAGAGAGAGGGAGAGAGAGAGAGAGAGAGAGGATGCATATCACACATTGAGCTGTAGTGAAGGAGGGAGGAGCAGATGTACTGATAGAGAGATGCTCTTAGTAGAATTGTTATTTCAGATTGATGTGCTGAATAAATAAAGTGCTTCATCCTTCCCTCTCTCGCTCGCTCCATCCAGCCGATGAGTGGTATCAATCTCTCCCCAGCGTAATGAAATACCCTCTCCCATCATTTCACATACACAAACACACACGTCTCTTTTGGTTCAAGTTCAATCTGATTATGGTCTGTCTAAATATTTTGCCCCACAGAGATATGATATGAAGATGTCTGTCCTGAGGAGCCAGAGAGAGAGAGAAAGAGAGAGCATGAAGAAGGGAGGAGTAATGATGCTCGGTGAGTGATAAAAAGAGACTCAACATTCCCCCTGAGGACCACACACACACACACACACACACACACACACACATATTGACTTTTACTATCTAACACAAAAATTTACACAAAAACATTATTGTCACAAGCCTCACAGCAATAACAGTTCAATTCTCACTTGCGCACACACTCTTTAGGGTATAGTTGTTGTGGAGATGATAAGGATATGATAATGTTATTGAGCGATCTGTGTAGACGGGGGCAAACAGAAGGGAACCGGAAGTAAAAATCCCATTCATTTTCTTCTTAGAGAAATTGATTTTTGTGATAACACATAAACCTTTCCAGACAGACCTACCATGAGCTCCAAGGTTATTAATCGATGGTGTAGGCCTACATCTCTGAAGAAGCCACATCAGTGTGATTTCAACTTCATTTTTCAAAGAAATACACTATCCTTAATCTCTATAGACCTAAAGAGAGACCAACCAATCAGAGACGTTGTTGTTGCTGTGGTAAATAAGCTCAGCAGTGACTGTTTGCTCCAATGCGGCTTTGTGAATGATATATATTTTAATACATTTGAATATTTATTTATCTATTTATGACTTATAATCAATCGTTTGTAAACGCATCACAATAACCCACAAGTAATCTGCATGACTCCGGTCCATCAATTAACATCTTGTGAAGTGAAATGTTAGCTGGTGTTTGTAATAAACAAATCCATCAAGACATTTTTAACTTCAGATCATTGATTCTGTCCAAAATACAAGTCCATAATCCATAATAACGCTTCCTCAATGAAAAAAAGGAAATCTCCTGTTGTCCTCTCACATCAAAATCCTTCGACATATTTGTTTAGAAGTGTTTTGGACCCTTTTTACTTGTAAGCAGTGCCGAATCTGTGCATATTTCTCTCCTGGTTCAGATGAGATGGATTTTTCACTGGAGAAAGCAATATTATGGAAAGAAGACTCGTATTTTTAAACAGTAGCAATGATTTGAAACTAAAAATGTCTTGATGGAATTGTTTCTTACAAACATGCAGCTTTTCCCTTCACAAGATGTAATTTGATGTGGATTACTTGTGGATTATTGTGATGTTTTTATCAGCTGTTTAGACTCTCATTCTGATGCCACCCATTCACTGCAGAGGATCCATTGGCGAGCAAGTGATGTAATGCTAAATTTGGAGTTAAATTTAACTTTAATTCCAAATCTGTTTGGATGAAGACACAAACTCATATATATCTGACCTGAGTAAGTTTTTAGCAGATTTTCATTTTGGTGGAACTATTCCTTTAAGTCTTGCACACTTATTTTATTTCCTAAATTTTCCAGAAACCCTTTATGCCTCAAATCAAATATTTATAAAAGATATTTTAAAACGCTTATGGAGAAAATGAATGGAAAAAATAGTGCTGCTGAAAACGTGGCCGGTCCCTGTAACTACCCTTGAGGAGACCTCTCAGTCACATCTGTTGTTTTTAATATAAACTGATGCACAGTTCAAATTGATCAGCACTTCTCAACTGGCTTTGCTTAAGGATGCGGATTTTACATTAGACACAAAGAACAGGGTTGAGAACCACTAATTAGACACTAGATAATTAGACATGACATAATTATGCCTTGGGACATGGTGCAAAATCTGTTTTCTTATAAATTTATGCATTTTTTCTAATTAAATGAAATTGAAATCTTAAAATTAAACATTGAAATGTATGCGTATTACCACCATGAATCAATATGTGAATATTTATATATAAACATAAATATAAGCGGTGTTGGGGAAAGTTACTTTTAAAAGTAATGCATTACAATATTGCATTACTCCCTAAAAAAAGGAACTAAATGTGTTACTTAGTTGCCTTTAAATGGAAAGTAATGCGTTATGTTACTTTTGTGTAGACATTGGTAAATAAAATGGGATTAAATACACAAAGGATATGTATTCTTAACATATATAATTATTGCAAGTTTGTGTCATATTCTGAGTTTGCATTTCACTATTTTTATTCGTTTTGAGGAATACTGAATCTGTCTTTGTGCAAGTGAGATGAGTGAATGCATGTTCACATTTATTCTAGAACTACAGTAACATCATGTTCACACAGCGCACACAACGCCTCTGCACCTACTCCCGATTTCCCTCAACATGCGGACAGAAGAGCTGTCAGTCAATAAATGGATTTTGTGCACAAAGAAAGCAAAAATAACAACTTTATTCAACAGTTCTTCTCCTCCTCATCCCGTCTGCTGCCTCGCGTCGCCATTGTGGAGAGAATATCACAACGCATGCGCTTGCTTCCACTTCATGTAAATAGAGTCATGTGAAAATGAATGCGCATGGTGGTGCTGCTTACATTTAACATGCACATGCATCGTTTACATGAAGCGAAGTAAGCATCGTGATACTCTATCCACTGTCTGTGCTGTCTTTTTAGTTCAGAAAGCGCACAGATTTCACCAAAAATATCTTAATTTGTGTTCCGAAGATGAACGAAGGTCTTACAGGTTTGGAACGACACGAGGGCGAATAATTAATGACAGAATTTTCATTTTTGGGTGAACTATCCCTTTAAGTTTTTCAAATTTAACATTTCATAATTAAATGTTACTTGCCATTTCTTTGTAATTACTTGTCAAATTTGCTAGCATTGATTTCAAAGTAAATCCTACCCAACATTTTTTTTTTTTTTTTTATAGTGTGGTAAGTGTTTTCCCCTTTAAGTGCATTTATTTTGTTATCCTAAATATGCTTGGTTATATAGTTAGTTATAATTATTTTGCTTATTTTTTATTAAATATGAAAGTGACCTGCAAACCATTTTTAGTCTCTATTTTTCAGAAATTTCATGCCTACAGGAAAACCAAAAGCACACACGCACACATTCAACATTTCAGGATCCTGGCATCATTAATTTCTCTCATTAAGCCTCATTGTATCTAATGAGTGTCTTGGTGTCAACATCCCTGCTGTGTTAGAATGGCCCTCTGCATACACTTACCATATCACAACAAGCCTCTCGTTCATAATCGCATAAATGTCACCGGCATAAACAGAAACAGACTGAAGTTCGTCTTCAGAGCTCGTCAAACTCTCAGACGTGATTTGTCTGAGACGTGGCAGGATTGAGGTTGACGTTGAGCGATTGTCCAGTATCTGCCACCTGCCTGGAGCTCTGAACCTAATTCACATCTGCGTGAGTCTTTTTTTCCCTTCGTGTCACCCTCTAATGAGACTGCTAATGGCCAACACCTGTCTAACAGTCCAACCCGATCTGAGATCGGTTTCTTTTGCTCTGTGTCTAGTCCCGTCACTAATGAAGAGCCTCCATCGGTGGATCTCAGATCAGTACTTGCTATTTTTCTCATTCGATAGCAGCATGAGCTCAGGTTTGTGTTCCAGCTGATTAAACTCTCTTTCAAACGTGTGAGAATGTGCTTTAATGGAAATGGTTTGGAATAAAAGGTGGTGTTTTGTTGCAGACAGTTGTGCTGTGGTTTGGCGTGGAGTTCACAGCGTTGACGGAGGCCCAGGGGAAGAGCTCTATTCACAGCGAAGCGAGATGGACACTGTTGTGCTGGATGAGGGAACAGCAGGAGGACTGAACTCAGAAGCTGTGTGAACGGTTGCCAGGCCAAAGTTTAGTGCTGGTGTGTTGCAGAGTAAATATGAGTGTTGGGTGAGTATCAATGTGTTTTAGTTCTGTGTCTGAAAACCGAAAAATGCTGTCTTTGTAGAGGAAGGAAGCAACAAGTCCAATTTTAAAGTTCGCTCAACATCCTATCTACTATGATTCCTGCATCATGTTTGGATTTTGATATTGGACTGTGATATCCCACAATACTTTCTGTGTGGTTTTCCATTTGGTGTAAAGAATAAAAATGGCATTTGATGGAGGTCTGTCACAAACAAAGACGGAGATAACAGGTGAGGGAATGACAGTGAAGTTTATTTAAAGTTCTGATGACTGGAGTGTGTAGAGAATGGCGTGGGTGAGTATCTGAATCTGAGATGACGTCCAAAGGCCTTGACGGGGAGATAATAGTGCTCTCTGTGCACAGGATCGTCGGAGCTCTGGAACCAGGATACTAGGAAGTTCGTCTTGAAGGTAATTCAATGGAACTGGGGAGAAACTCAACAAATCAACAGGTAAGTAAAGAGAGAGTCTGGTTACTATTCAGCATGTGAACCGTAGACCGGACAATGAATGTCAGAGAAAGTGAGTCTTTATGGAAGTGCTGATGAGGGTTGACAGGTGTGGGTGATTAGAAGTCAGGTGACTGTGATCTGGTGATTGCCGTGGGCAGCGGTGATTGTGACTCTCTGACAAGGTCTTAAAAGAAGTACATTTATTTATCATTTCTGTTAACTTATAACTCCATTTATACTGAGAAATAAGCACTGAGGTCACTAAATGTTTACTTGGTTTTGATTAAAGCTCACTTGAATTTTTCTAGATCATTAGACATGACATATAATGGTGTCTTGGAACCCAGTCTAAAAAACTATCAGTTTAAAACTTCCTAATAGGAATGTGCTGGAAAGGGAATATTAGTGAACTGCTTACTAATGTGTGTGCATATAAATTTAATACGTGTGTATATAATGTGTGTTTGTGAATAAATATAAACTATATTAAAAATATAAACATATATAAAAATAATAACATTATATATTTTTATATAATTATACATTTAGTAAATGTATAAGCAATAAATATCAATAAAAATTAAGATAATAGAAATTGATAATAGAATATAAAAATGTAAATAATATAATACAAAATGGATAATTGGATATACAAACAATAAATTATATACAATATAATAAAATATATATTTGATAAATTTTAATGTAATTACATTTTAATAATATATATATATATATATATGATAGAATATAAAAATAAAACAATATAATAAAAATTGTACAATCAGATATACAAACAATAATTATGTAATATAATAAATAAATATGTAATATATTATATATATACATACACACTGCCGCTCAAAAGTTTGGGATCAGTAAGATTTTTAATTATATTTTAATAATTGATATATATATATATATATATATATATACACACACTGTAAAAAGAAAAAGAAAAAGAAAAGTTGAGCGAACTTAAAAAAAACATTTTTTACCAGCTTTAGCAGATTTTTTATTTTGCTCCAATTGTTTTTGTGGGAGATTCTCAAATTTTTGTTGTATAAACTTAAAACAAGAAGTTGAGAAAACTCAAAAATCTGCTGAAGTTTGTTGCCTTAAAATTTTAAGTTGGCTCAACTTTTTTTTTTTTTTACAGTGTATATATATATATATATATATATATATATATATATATACACACACACACACATACATACAGGTGCATTTCAATAAATTAGAATGTCGTGGAAAAGTTCATTTATTTCAGTAATTCAACTCAAATTGTGAAACTCGAGTATTAAATCAATTCAATGCACACAGACTGAAGTAGTTTAAGTCTTTGGTTTTAATTGTGATGATTTTGGCTCACATTTAACAAAAACCCACCAATTCACTATCTCAACAAATTAGAATACTTCATAAGACCAATAAAAAAAAAAAAACATTTTTAGTGAATTGTTGGCCTTCTGGAAAGTGTGTTCATTTACTGTATATCAAATCTCTTTATTGTCACACATCATGTACACAAGTGTACCAATGGTGAAATTCTTAGGTACAGACTCTGTGCCATGGCAGTACAAGCAACAAGATATAAAAAAAAAATTGTACAATAAGAAGAGAAGATGGAGCTGCATCTGTTCCAAGCTGTACAGTGCAAGACATGCTACAGTGCTGTCAGAGTCAGTGTGACTGGTGTGTAGATGGAATCCAGTGTGAGGGGTAGGGGTAGGTGGGTGAGTGTCGTTTGCTATCTGGAGTTCAGCAGTCTGATGGCCTGCGGGAAGAAGCTGTCTCGCGTTCTGCTGGTTCGGGTCCTGATGCTGCGGTACCGTCTGCCTGATGGTAGCAGCGAGAAGAGTTCATGGCTCGGGTGGCAGGAGTCTCTGATGATCTTCCGTGCTTTCCTCACACATCGTTGGGTGTAGATGTCCTGGAGGGAGGGAAGCTCACCTCTGACGATGTGCTGGGCCGTCTGAACTATTCTCTGCAGGGCTTTCCGGTTGAGAGCGGTGCAGTTCCCGTACCAGGTGGTGATGCAGCCAGTCAGGATGCTCTCCACGCTGCAACTGTAGAACTGTCTGAGGATTTTTGAGCTCAGACCAAATTTCTTCAGTCGCCTGAGGAAGAAGAGACGCTGGTGGGCCTTCTTCACTACTGATTGTGTATGAGTAGTCCAGGTGAGGTCCTCGGTGATGTTTACGCCCAGGAACTTGAAGCTGCTGACCCGTTCCACTGGAGTCCCGTCGATGGTGATGGGGGGGTGCTCACTGGTCCGCCTCCTGAAATCCACCACCAGCTCCTTGGTCTTACTGATGTTCAGAGAGAGGTTGTTGTTGTGGCACCAGTTAGTCAGGGTGTGCACCTCTTCTCTGTAGGCTGATTCATCGTCCTCGGTGATCAGACCTATCACCGTTGTGTCGTCCGCAAATTTGACGATGACGTTGGAGCTGTGCATGGCTACACAGTCATGCGTGTACAGGGAGTACAGGAGAGGGCTGAGAACACAGCCCTGAGGGGCTCCAGTGTTGAGGGTCAGCGGGGAGGAGATGTTGCTGCCTACGTACTCAATACTTGGTAGGGGCTCCTTTTGCTTTAATTACTGCCTCAATTCAGCGTGGCATGGAGGTGATCAGTTTGTGGCACTGCTGAGGTGGTATGGAAGCCCAGGTTTCTTTGACAGTGGCCTTCAGCTCATCTGCATTTTTTGGTCTCTTGTTTCTCATTTTCCTCTTGACAATACCCCATAGATTCTCTACGGGGTTCAGGTCTGGTGAGTTTGCTGGCCTGGGTTTTGTCCCCCTCGGCTAGGGGTGGGCGATTTGCCAAAAATAATCACGATTTTTTTTTGAAATATCACGATTTACAATAGTATCACAATTCTTTGTCATGTTGGATTTTCTATTTTGCAAGCTGTTTGAGCAGTACAGCCAAACTAATTTCCCTGCTATAAAGACAAAGCCTTTCAAGGTAACAAAATATTAAAAAGTACGGCGGATATTTAGGCCAAAGTGGGTGAAGATAAAAATCGTTGTCATTATTTTATCTTTGTTATTAAAAAATGAGAGCAAAGATACACATTACAAATACACATAATATATGAATAAAATAAACTGTGTTTTATTTTCAGGTAGTCTACAATAGGTGTATTTAGCAGGAGCATTCAAGAAATTGAATGAACAAATATAAAAATAAAACACTATATAGATTGATTCCTATTAAAGCAACTGTATTAAAGTTTTTCGGTCAAGAGTAGTGAGTGATTTTTCTCTTTGTGTTTGGTGTTTTATTAACATTAAAGGAATAATTCACCCCAAAATTAAAAAAGGCTAGTGTTTTACTTTTATGCCTTCATTTACTCACTCAAAAGTTGTTTTAAACCTGAACGAGTTTCTTCTGCTGAAAATAAATGCTGTTTCGAAGAATGTGTAGAACAGTTGCTGGTCTACAGTGACTTCCATAGTTTTTTTTTTTCTACTGTTAAAATCAATGTGGACCAGCAACTGTTTGGTTAGCCACATTCTTCGAAATATCTTCTTTTGTGTTCAGCACAAGAAAGAAATTAATACAGGTTTGGGACAACATGTGAGAGTAAATAATGACAGAAATTAAATTTTAGGGTGAACTATCCCTTTACTTACAGTCGGCAGCATGTTTAGTACTGCCCCTTTAAGACCTGCACGCATCTAATATACATGCACGCATGCGTTTCTCTCAGCTGTTTACTTTCATTTTAGATATAACCAACTGAGTCTATACATAAAAATTGTGTGTTTTGACAGTATTAGCACAAAACATAACTTAGTTCAGTAATCAGGCGCTGTTTGACGGGCTTTTTAGAGCACGCGCTTTGAGTGTATGTGCTCAGAAAAGGCGCTCATCAGAACAGCACACGAGTGAAACGTTTAACCAGTAAGTCTTTGAAGCAGATGCAGATAATGTACTTTTGTGACTGCGAATAAGTGCAGTGTCCCGTGAGAGTACCTCTACCGCTGAGTTAACACTGATGTGAATGTATGTGGCGTTGTACAGTATATAGAGACGGCGGCGCCAGAACTGCAGCTGTTAGAATGCGCGCTGAAGTACGATACTACGATATTTCTTCAAAAAAGCAGATCGTGGAGACATTTTTATAGTCCACCATCAAAAATCGTCATATCGAACACCCCTACCCTCGGCAGAAATCGCAGACCTGGAGCACCGGACCGCAAGGGTACTTTACACCCCCCCCCGATCAGCAGTCTTCCACATGATTGTGTAGCCTGAGAGACCATTTTGAAGGCTCAGGAAACCTTTGCAGGTGTTTTGAGTTGATTAGCTGATTGGCATGTCACCATATTCTAATTTGTTGAGATTGGGTTTTTGTTAAATGTGAGCCAAAATCATCACAATTAAAAGAACCAAAGACTTAAACTACTTCAGTCTGTGTGCATTGAATTTATTTAATACTCGAGTTTCACAATTTGAGTTGAATTACTGAAATAAATGAACTTTTCCACGACATTCTAATTTATTGAGATGCACCTGTATATATGATAGAATATAAAAATAAAACAATATAATAAAAATTGTATAATCAGATATACAAACAATAATTAATATGTAATATAATATAATAAAAAAAATAAATAAATTAAAAAAAAAATATATATATATATATATATATAAACACGCACACACACACACACACACACTGCCACTCAAAAGTTTGGGATCAGTAAGATTTTTAATGTTTTTTAAGGGAGTCTCTTCTGCTCATCAAGGCTGTATTTATTCGATCAAAAATACTGAAAAAACAGTAATATTGTGAACTCTTATTGCAATTTCTAATATTGGTTTCCTATTTTAATATACTTTAAAATATAATTTATTTTTGTGATGCAGCGCTGAATTATCAGTCTTCAGTGTCACATAATCCTTCAGAAATAATTCTAATATGCTGATTTATTATGAGTGTTGAAACTGTTGTGCTGCTTAATATTGTTTTTTGAAACGTGATAATTTTTTCTTTGATGAATACAGAAAATAGAAGTTCAAAATAGAAATCTTTTCTAACAATATAAGTCTTTACTATGACTTTTTATTCATTTAACACATCCCTCCTGAATAAAAGTATTAATTTCTTAAAATAAAAAAAGAAAGAAAAAATGTACTGACCCCAAACTTTTGAATAGCATTGTATATTGTAACACAAAATTTATTTTTTAAATAAATGCTGTTTATTAATTTTTATTTATTATTTTTGTTAATCAGAGAATCCCAAAAAAATATCACAGGTCCCAAAAAAAAAAATGAAGCAGCACAACGGTTTCCAACATTGATTATAAATCAGCATATTAGAATGATTTCTGAAGGATCATGTGACACTGAAGACTGGAGTAATGATGCTGAAAATTCAGCTTTGATCACAGAAATAAATTATATTTTAAAGTATATTAAAATAGAAAACTGTTATTTTAAATTGCAATAATATTTCACAAAATAACAGTTTTTTTCTGTATTTTTGATCAAATAGATACAGCCTTGATGAGCAGAAGAAACTTCTTTAAAAAACATAAAAAATCTTACTGTTCCCAAACTTTTGAGCGGCAGTGTGTATAAAATTAATTTGAACGTAATTACATTTTAATTATCATAAATTATCATTATATATATATATATATATATATATATATATATATAATATATATAACATAACATGTATGACTTTCTTCTGTGAGATACAATTTTTAGCATTCTTGAAAACATCCTCTTTGTTGTTGCACATTAGAAAGTCAGGTTTCAATCAGTGTGAGGGTGAGAAAATGCTGACAGAATTTATTTTTGTGTGTGAATTATCCCTTTAAGGCATATGCTAAATCCCACTTGAGGGAATTACCTGTTACACATTCAGACAGAACACACACCTGTAGAAATGTACGCGCGCACACACACGCACACACATCAAGAAAGCAAACACACAGCAAACACTTTGCACCGCTACATCGTCTTCTCTTCCGTCTTCTGCCGCAGTCTGAACTTCCCTCAGCCTCGGAGACAAAATGTCCTATAAAATAGAGCAATTTGTGTGTGTTAGATGCATTTAATGTTTATTTTATCGTCCTCAGGGAAAAATTACATTTGAAGAGTAAAAAAAGAACAAAACCAAGTGATGTGCGCTAGAAATTTAATTAGGCTGAATCTGTGTTTGTGTGGCTTGTGCAGATGTGCAAGTGAGTGTGTGTGAGTGTGTGTGTGAGACACTTGTATAATGGCTAGATCAGACACAGAGACAGGGATTCAATTACTGCGGCCTGTTCTCACTCACACCCCCTGGCGATACACCAGCTCTCATTTAAACACACACACACACACACATTACTCATTACACATTACTCACAGCTCTGTAATATTGCAGGAAACGTAATATATAGCTCGCTGTACGACAGCATAAGAAAATAAAACAAACAGAGAAAGCGCACAAATAATCTTAAGAGATCAATCGTCAAACCCCGGCGGAAGAGAGTGGATGATCGGTGTATTGGAAAGCAATCAGTGAGCTTTTTGTAATTATGATTATTTATACAGGCCTTTAACTTTGGTATTGTGCCTGACATCAAATGAATATGACAATCGATCGTGTGGATTCCTCTGCAGGGCGCACATTTCTCATGGCCTACATTTCTCCTCATCCTCTTTCTCTGGCTTTTGCTCTTTCTTTAAAGAAAACACACACCCACAAGCTTACACGTGCGCACACACACACACACACACACACATCAGTGCAGCTGACGCTATTTTAATGCTAATGTGTATAATTTCTGTTTTACTAGCTTTGCCAAACAGAACTGTATGATAATTAGGAATGCACAATATAACTACAATATCGGTAATCGGTTGATATTAGGAATTTTTTTATATTAATACTAAATATATATTATTAAATATATTATATAGTACTAATATTAGTTATATATTAGTTGATTTTGGATGTTTAATTGTGCATGCTCACTTGTTCATTTTAACATTTAGATGCTCACTTAAAGTTAATCTTCAAAAACATTAATATTTTACTAACACTATCTATCTATCTATCTATCTATCTATCTATCTATCTAATAAATACACATAATTATGAGCACAAATGTAAATTTTACAATTTCTTTTAAATTACAAATATATATTTTTTGTAATTACATTTATTTAAAATTTTATTTTAATGTAGACATATTTATGTAGAATAATAAGACATATTTTCTTTATTTATATTCAATGTTAGTTTTTTTTTGTTTTGTTTTTTTGGAGAGTTCTAATTTGTATTTTTCCCTTTCTGAGATATTTGTTGTTAAATATACAGTTATGTGCAGCATGATTTTAGACCAATGGTATTTGACTGTGGGCGGAGCTTTTCAGTGTGATGCTGCACAAATATAACCTCAGCAAAATATCTTATGCTGTTTTCAGTTGATTAGGATAAACTCTTTAAGAAGACAAAAGTTTTTATTGCTTTTCACTCTATCGTGTGGTTCTTTTAAATTGTCACTGTTTTCTTGTCTTGTTCTTCTCTTTCTATCTTTTCTTTCTTTTCTCTTTCTGTCTGTCTCTCTCACTGAGTTTTCACTGTGTTTCATATTTCATCCACAGGTCTCACTCGAAATCTGCTGCAGGGATAATCCAAAGCAACACGTATGCAAACCCTCCTGAAATCTCTGAAAAAAATCTATACGGGAGTGCAGGTTTGGTCCAAGGACATCACACACACACACACACACACACACACACACACACACACACACACGCCTTCCTTGAACCATCGGCTGCTGTTTATCAATCCTCAGTGCTGCAGGTCTGACAGCAGCTACACCTCCATCTCGAGCTGTCAGCTCTAACGCACCACACCATCTGATGGAGAGAGGAAAACAGGTGAAGAAGGAACGGGAGGAAGATAACATAGTCAGATAGCATGCTAAAGGTCAGCATTGCTGGTGTTGCTTGACATTGTAGGTGTCTGGTATCTCAACATTATCCTATCAGCTGTTTTTGCTAGAGTTCATTCCTTCAGTGTTTCGACATAACCCAGAGGAAAATTCAGTTGCCCTGAGGTTGCTTTCTCATGGATAGCTCAGTTATGAACTATATTTGCTGTTTGCTGAAAATTGTTCACTTTGCCACTGCTCTTAAAAATCATTTCTGTACAGATTCGACATCACGCCAACACGTTATTGGATCTAGTGCGTCATATAAAAGATTTGATGTAATAATGTTTATTATCAACTTGGTCTCAGATGTTTCTTCAAAAATAAGACATATAAGTAGAATTTTAATATTGCTGAATAAAAAAAAATTTTTTTTTCAAATGAAATGTTTAAAAATAATATTTAAATGTAATAATATATAAATATATATTATAAATATATTTCAGTTCTTAATCTAATTAAGAACCGTTCTTAATCTAATTTCAGTTCTTGATCTAATATGTCACATGAAGATGTGTAATGATCAGTTTGAAATTAACACCAAAATGCCATTGGTTCTCATGACATAAAAAGATTAGATGGTGAAATAATGTTAATATTTCTGTGATCTTTACATCTTTTCTAGATATTTCTTTAAAAAGTGAGAAATAGAAGTACAATTTTCATATTGGGGATGTGTCAGGATTGGACCGGTTTAGTCATGTGTTTCAGTTCCTGTTTTGACTTACATGGTCTTGTTCCTGTCCTTGTTTAATTTGATTATTAGTTTATTCCCCGCACCTGTCTGTCCCTCGTTATCCTGTGTTCTTAAGTTCCTGTCTGTTCAGTTCTGGATTTTCAGGCCTATGTGTTCACTTGGTTACTATGTGTGTTGCTCAAGCTCCTGTTGTGATTTTTCCCAGTGTTTCCTTGATTAAAGACTGTTAAATGTTTCCTCGACTCCTGCGTTCTCCCTGCAGCAGCGTAACGTGACAGAAAACCCGACCGAATACTGTTACCTCCATGTGTTCCCTCCGTTTTTGTTTCCATTTTTTTCCTCAGTGTTTTTTTTTCCGTAGTGTTCCCACATGGATTCCCTCCTTCGCCCGGAATACCTCCTCCTCCTGCTGGAGCAGGGGGAGAGATCGCTCGAGGGCCACACCAGACTGTTCCTGGTCCACGCCAACCTCTCCAGCTACCCGGACAACGCACTCTGTGTGTTCTATGACGCCAGTTTAAACTCCGCGTATAGAGCGCCGTCGTCCGAGTATGGTCCTCGAGTGAATTTCGCCGCCTTTGTGGAGTGGACACGGATCCCCGTTCACCGTCTGTCCCGAGGGGGAACTCGCCAGTGCCACTCTGGACCCAGTGCCCAGCCCACCATCTCCCCGCTGCGCGGAGCGCATGCCCGAGCGCACCGCTGACAGCGAGCCATCGCCCACCGCGACCGATGAGCCATCGCCGCACGGAGCGACAGAGCAACGAATCGCCATGGAGCCGGAGCTGCAAGTGACGTCAGTCAAAGTGCGAGAGCCGGCAACAGAGTCTGCTGCGAGGGAGAATGCCGCGGACAGTGAGAGCGCGGAGAGGAGCTCCGCCCCCTGCACCGTGGCTGAGGGTGAGCTAATAATGGATCTGGGACTGTTGGACTGCAAGGGAGAGGTTTTAGAAGGGGACCTCATCGACTGGGAGGCTGATCTGGCCCATTTTCTCCCTCCTGCTGCGGAGCCCCCTATAACTCCAGTTCCCCCGTCCAGCCCAGAGAGGGCTCCCATTCCAGAGTTAATTCCAGAGAGGGCTCCCGTTCCTGACTTCAGGCCTGAAAGCCCGGAGGCTCACAAATGCCTGCCCTCCCATCCGCTCCTGCCTCCTCCTCCGCTGTCGTCTGGCAGCCCCTCTGCTCGCCCTCGGCCCACCATCTATATGCTGCGAGCTCCGTGGGACTGCCATCCTTCAGCGTTGCCATGGTTGGAGTATCCCTTGACTCCGCTTCCAGCCTCTAAGCTCCGGACTCCGCCTCGGCCCGTTGATCCATCGGCTCCACCATGGCTCCTAGCTCCCTCCTCTCCACCGTGGCCTATCTGTCCACTGGCTCCGCCGGGCTCCCTCGTCCCTCCGGCTCCGCCTTGGTCTGTCGTCGAACGTCCTGTGCCTCGGGACTCCACTCCTCCGGCTGCGCCTCGTCCCTCCAGCTCCGTCAGGCTCCTCCATCCCTTCTGCTCCTCCTCAGTCCTCTGTCGCTCCGGCTCCACCGCGGCCATCTGGATCCCCGTCTCCGCCTCGGTCGCCGGCGCCATCTGCTCCGCCTTGGTCCCCCGGATCCTCCACGTCGCCCTGGCTCATCGGCTCTCCGTCTCCGCCTCGGGCTCCTCCTCCACCTGCTCTGCCGCTGTTGGTCGGTCCCCTGGAGTCGGCCACCATTCCTCCGCCATGGCTCCTCCCTCCGTCGGCTCCACCATGGGCCGTCATCGTGGCTGTGGCCTGGGTTCTACTTGGCTCCTCCTGTTACGGCTCCGTCCTGTTGTCTCCCTGGCTCCTCCCTCCTTCGTCACCTCCCTGGTCTCTGCCTGTCGTCCTCCTGAGCCTCCTCCCAAGCTCCCACCTATGCCTCCCTCTGAAGTTGTCTATGGCGCGTGGGCGCGCCTTCCGGGAGGGGGGCGAAATGTCAGGATTGGACCGGTTTAGTCATGTGTTTCAGTTCCTGTTTTGCCATATTTGGTCTTGTTCCTGTCCTTGTTTAATTTGATTATTAGTTTATTCCCCGCACATGTCTGTCCCTTGTTATCCTGTGTACTTAAGTTCCTGTCTGTTCTGTTCTGGTTTGTCGAGTCTACGTGTTCACTTGGTTACTATGTGTGTTGCTCAAGCTCCTGTTGTGATTATTCCTTGATTAAGACTGTTAAATGTTTCCTCGACTCCTGCGTTCTCCCTGCAGCAGCGTAACGTGACCGGATGAAATAAAATGTATAAAATATAAATTTTAATATTTAAATAGAATTTACATTTACAGTGGGTACGGAAAGTATTCAGACCCCCTTAAATTTTTCACTCTTTGTTATATCGCAGCCATTTGCTAAAATCATTTGTTCTTTTTTTTTCCTCATTAATGTACACACAGCACCCCATATTGACAGAAAAACACAGAATTGTTGACATTTTTTGCAGATTTATTAAAAAAGAAAAACTGAAATATCACATGGTCCTAAGTATTCAGACCCTTTGCTCAGTATTTAGTAGAAGCACCCTTTTGATCTAATACAGCCATGAGTCTTTTTGGGAAAGATGCAACAAGTTTTTCACACCTCGGTTTGGGGATCCTCTGCCATTCCTCCTTGCAGATCCTCTCCAGTTCTGTCAGGTTGGATGGTAAATGTTGGTGGTCAGCCATTTTTAGGTCTCTCCAGAAATGCTCAATTGGGTATAAGTCAGGGCTCTGGCTGGGCCATTCAAGAACAGTTGTTGTGAAGCCACTCCTTCGTTATTTTAGCTGTGTGCTTAGGGTCATTGTCTTGTTGGAAGGTAAACCTTAGGCCCAGTCTGAGGTCCTGAGCACTCTGGAGAAGGTTTTCGTCCAGGATATTCCTGTACTTGGCCGTATTCATCTTTCCCTCGATTGCAACCAGTCGTCCTGTCCCTGCAGCTGAAAAACACCCCCACAGCATGATGCTGCCACCACCATGCTTCACTGTTGGGACTGTATTGGACAGGTGATGAGCAGTGCCTGGTTTTCTCCACACATACTGCTTAGAATTAAGGCCAAAAAGTTCTATCTTGGTCTCATCAGACCAGAGAATCTTATTCAGGTGTTTTTTAGCAAACTCCATGCGGGCTTTTCATGTGTCTTGCACTGAGGAGAGGCTTCCGTCGGGCCACTCTGCCATAAACTTTCTCCCATCTCCCGACTGCATCTCTGGAGCTCAGCCACAGTGATCTTTGGGTTCTTCTTTACCTCTCTCACCAAGGCTCTTTTCCCCCCGATAGCTCAGTTTGGCCGGACGGCCAGCTCTAGGAAGGGTTCTGGTCGTCCCAGACGTCTTCCATTTAAGGATTATGGAGGCCACTGTGCTCTTAGGAACCTTAAGTGTAGCAGAATTTTTTTTGTAACCTTGGCCAGATCTGTGCCTTGCCACAATTCTGTCTCTGAGCTCTTCAGGCAGTTCCTTTGACCTCATGATTCTCATTTGCTCTGACATGCACTGTGAGCTGTAAGGTCTTATATAGACAGGTGTGTGGCTTTCCTAATCAAGTCCAATCAGTATAATCAAACACAGCTGGACTCAAATGAAGGTGTAGAACCATCTCAAGGATGATCAGAAGAAATGGACAGCACCTGAGTTAAATATATGAGTGTCACAGCAAAGGGTCTGAATACTTAGAACCATGTGATATTTCAGTTTTTCTTTTTTAATACATCTGCAAAAATGTCAACAATTCTGTGTTTTTTTGTTAATATGGGGTGCTGTGTGTAAAAATTTAAGGGGGTCTGAATACTTTCCGTACCCACTGTATATAGGCTACCTATTTTTACATTCATCAATGTCATTTCCATTCCAATATGTCACACAAAGATGTGTCGTAGTCGGTTTGAAATCAACACCAAAATACTGTTGGTTCTCATATGATGTAAAATAACTCATGATGAAAAAATATTTTTGTGAATTAAGTATAAACTTGGTCTCAGATGTTTCTTATAAAATTAAAAATATAAATAGAATTTTAATATACTGTAGATTAAATGTTTATAAAAAAAATATTAATATTATTTAAATATAATTATGCATATTAACTCTTAAATCTTATTTTGAATGTGGATAGAGTAGCTCAGATAATTTGGTCTTGGGAGAATTTGAGTTCAAATTGAGATCTCTGACTTTTGATTGCAGACTTTGGTGTTTTAGCAAATCTGAGAGCAATCTGAGACATTAGGAGATTAGGACACTGACCCATGTGAGATTGACTTTTTTCTCAGGAGAAATAGTCCTCATGCTCTCCTAATCTAACCAAGAGAAGCCATTGAGAAATTAAGGCATTTTTCATCTCAGTAAGGAGAAATCAAAGAAAGAAAGAAAGTAAAGCAGAAGCGATCAAATGGATTTATAGTAGAACGAAGAGGAAGGGCAGGAATCGGCAGCATTTCTGTTCAGATCAGAGCAGAAGTTTGAAGTGTAGATGAGAGAGTGATGAAGTAGAATCACAACCTTGAGAGAGAGCTGCATAAATTATTCACCTCAGTAAAAACACAGAGAGATTTGCTGTACGTTAGCTGCTCTCAGTATCGACCTCTAACCCCTGCGGTGTGCGTCAGAATGGCTTACGGGTAAACAGCCACGCACTCGGCCGGTGTTTGAACACGTGTGTGTGCGCGTGTGTCTATGTGTGTGTGTCATGGGTGCGTGTGTGCTGTGCGAACACTTGTGTTTGTGTTTGTGTCCATGAGAAAGTGTTTGTCTAAAGTTTATGAATATAATCAGGTGATGCTCATTTCAAGGTCTGTTTTACCTTTTTTATAGTGGCATGATTTGACAGTTATGTACCTAATTCTCATTACAGTTATGTGTCCAGATGTTGTACTTTTGACATTTTTTGTAACTCCCATTATTTTTATATTTATATTATCTTTAGATTTTTATTAATGTAAAATAGTAATGAAAATACATTTTTAAAATATTTGTTTAATATTGAAATAAACATAAATTAAGCATCAACATATAATATTTAAAATAAAAAAATAATATTAAATAATTCTGTATTAAATAATTTAAATAATAAAACAGTCTTTATGCTGATGAGAATATTTCATATAATTTTCTTCTATAATTTCAAGTACAGCTTTATTGTCCAGTGTGCAAAATACAATGAATTTCTTACTTGAATGGGTCTTTAAGACAATTAACATTTGTATATTAGTGCACACTAAATAAAATACAAAATATTATGCCAATAATAAAAAGTAAAAATAAATAAATAAATAATGTAAAATAAAAATGTAAAAATGACATTCTAAAATATAAAAAATACTAAATAATAATAATATATTATATCCCTATAGTGAAAAATATAAATACTAAAATATATTTGAAATACATTTATTTCATGCTAAATATACTACAAAGACGTTTACATATTTATGTACTTAATAAAAATGGCCTGCAATTGTACTTTTAGTACACTAAACTGGTATACTCAAAGTCTGCTAAATTGGAACAACTAATTTTCTACTTAATGCACTTTATTGGACTGAAGTCCAGCTAAAGATATACTGAAGTATATTTGATTATGCTAAAGTGGAACTATTGCAAGTATACTTAAGGTAGACTTTAAATATGCATTTAAAGACCAATATTATTCAAAGATCATACAGTCCTTGTCAATAGTGACATTAAAACACATTTTATGCGTAATATTAAGAAATGTGCATTGTGCACAAATAAAGTACCCCAAATAAAGTTTAATTATAATTTTTATATCAGTAAGTCTTGAGCAACATGTCAGTAGATATGTTAATAGATTGGAACTATATGAAATAAATGTATTTTAAATATATAACTTTTTTACTAGTGATATAATCGTAATATATAGTATAACATTAATATAAAAGATTAAATATTTACAAAAATTAAAAATGATGAAATGTAGTATTATGTGAAATATGACCTGGACATTTTCTTGACAGAGTTTGTGAGATTCACCCAGTCTCTCTTTTCTGACAAGAGGAATGGTTTTCTGAGAGCCCGTGTGATGTGTATGTGCCCACAAATTTTATGGTTATATAAAGTCTCATCTCCTCAATGATCAGGCTTATATGAGCAAAAGTGACGACAAGAGAGAGACAGAGATAGAAACTGATGGAGAATTTCTGAACATGAGAGATGGATAATGTGTTTTATTCAGAAGCCCATGATTGACAGTCCATTTACCTCTTAAAGTTCTTGAGAACAGTGAACGTCTCCGTCCTGATTGTTTCTCAGGAGAGGTATCTAAGGAGAGCCGTGTTCCTCCATTTCTCTCTCTGCTTCCATCTTTTCACTTAAAGTTTCACAGAGGCCTGGAGATTGACTCCTGTTGTGTCAGAGTGAAAAGCATGTTCTCCGAAAAGCTCATCACCCCATCCGGGAATTATGTGAGTCATCTGCAGGTTCTTGAACACAGTGCTTCCGATTGCATTCGCTCCTTTAAAAGATTACACTGAAAATTTCCAACTGTCCCGGATTGTGTAAAAATGGCTGGAAAAATAATTGGCTGCAGCTTGCAATGTGCTTTTCTCAGAATAGCTAAAAATATTGCAGATTTTATTATATTCTAGCAAAGAATATTACACAGTTTACACACCTGCATTATAGGATCTGCATTACTGGAATTGCTTGAAATGTTCACTGAAATTATTCTGTCCTCTATCTGCAAATAGACAAAATGAAAAGGAGTGTTGTCTTTCTTAATTTAACTAATTTTAAACTCATGTTTCTTATATAATTATTGAAACTGTGACATTTTTGTGCAGGATTTCCAATTGCATTTGACATATTGCACAAATTAGAGTTAAACAGGGCTTCAATCTAATCCTTATTCTTTTCTATCTGTCTATAAATATTTTCTGTAGTATTTTTTTTCTTTCACTTTTAAGATATGTTATACTACTGTATGTGTGTGTGTGTAATTATTTATTGTTTCAAATGTAATTTTAATACATTTTATTGAAAATAATATCTCATATATAAATAAAAAAAATGTCAAATCTCCAATTGCATTTGACATATTGCAAAAATTAGATTTGTAAGGATTTTGACCAACAAACTGCTTCTGCAAGTCAAAACAGGTCAGATGGATGTTTTAATAGAAACTGACAGACCGCTGCGGTTATGATTTAAATACGTTGAATGTACAGATGAAAAAGCATGTCAGCAGAAATAAGGTAACTGTGCCTACATATGAAGTAAAAGCAGCATGGTTCTGTGTGCATATATATATATTATCAACACCCTCCAGCCTGTCCTTCCTCAGTAGAAATGTACTGTTTTATTACTTATATGTAAAAAATAAAACTCATTTGTCAGTGACCCTGACTTTGTCAGGCTTTGCTATAAAAACGTTCTAAATATGTCATGCTGTTACTTGCATTATACAGCAGGTCTACAAAGGAAAGGAAATCTGAGAACTCATAATTGGGAATATTTTTTTGAATAGTGTTGGTCTAGTTTTATTAATCATTTGGTTGGTTTTTGACTGGTTTTATTGGTTATTTGGTTGGTTTCAATTGGTCATTGGGGTGTTTTTATTGCACAGACCTGGCAACCATGTATTTTTGTGAAAAGCCAAAGACAAATTTGCACAGTAGTGAACAATTACTGTGATATATTATCTAATCTAATCTAATCTAAATAACTTAGACTTGCGGCTTGCATGCGACCACCAGCTGCGGCAAAATGACGCAGCCGCAAAAGAAAGCTCACATGTAATGATCCAAACAAATGCCTACAAGAAAAAATGAAAGAAAAGGGAGAGAAAAAAGGCGACAAAGTCGTGACAGAAGTTTTTGTGTGTGTGTGTGTGTATGTGTGAGAACTTCTCATTGTACAGAGGAGGTTTTGAAGTTTCTCTCTCTGCTCTTTCCCCATGAGAACTGGCCTCCCTCTTTCTTCCTGTCAGCCCTCCAGATTGTTCTCTTTTCTCTGCAGCATTCTTTCCCTCCATCCTGCACAAACGAGAGTCGGGTTGCACTCAGCACCTGTTGGGGGTTGAAAGCATGTGGGATTAGACTGTTCACAGCTAACGAGTTCAAGGACTCCATTACTGCATCCACAGAACAAGCCAGACACAGCAGTAGTAGCAGGGCCAGGTGTAGATGTGCGATAGAGGGAGGACCTGCTTTCTGAAGTGTTCGCTGCTCCCTACATACTGGTTCACTAGACAAAATACAATATATATGAAAACAATATATTGCAAAGTACATATTGCTTTTAATTATTTTATTTATTAATTATTTTCAATTTTCATGTCTATAAATGTTATACATATATATATAGTTTCAAATTTATTTTTAATAAATTTTTCAGTTTAAATAATATCTCACATGTAAACACAAAAATATGTCCAATCTCCAACTGCATTATAATAATAGATTATTATAATAATTATAATATTGTATAATGTTATAATAATAGATTAATTAATGATTTATTCTTAATAACTAAAAACTAAAATGCATAAAAAACTATATAGCCCTAATAAAAATGTAAAACTTGTGAATATCTTAAATGTGTTTTGACATTCAGCATACTTTCCCTTAAGCATTAAAATTTATATGAAGTTGATAGCATATGTGCATAAATCAACCATTTTCATGGCAGACAGAGAGCAGTTAGATTTTTTCTGCCAACTGAATAGACAAAATGCCCTTTCATACTGTACTCCATATGAGCACCCTGAAAAGAGCACTTGACAGGGCACAATATCGGGCGATTGGAATGTACTCAGAGAGAGAGGTGACCCCCCTGACGGAAAAAATAAAGAGGAGAAGAGCGAGAGGAAGTGAGAGCGATAGATCTGATGTCATCTTGAATTAATGACAAGGAAAGAGTGAGAAAAATGGATGGAAGCAGCGCACAAACAGAGTGATGGATGGAGCGATGGAGAGATAAAAAGCTCAGATATGCACAAGGTTCTGCAGATGGACGGTGGGGGTGGGAAGGGAAGGGAAGAGAACGGAACGAAGAGGGGAAAAAATTAAAAGAGGGTGAGAAAAAGGGGAAAAACAGCAAGACAGAATTTTAGCGCCTGAGGTGATGGCATGAGCGAGCATCAGAGAGAGAGAGAGATGAGACGCTCTGAAGAAGGAGAGAGTGGCCAGACGAGCGTGACTGTGTGGAGCAGGTGTATTAAACATGCTGATGCCTTTAAAACAGACAACAGACTATAAATTACTGCAGCGGCTGTTATTAGTGCAGCACAAGAGCAGTGGAGTATAGAAAGACTTCAGTTACCACCCTACACCCATACTAATGCACCTAGAGAGAACAAGAGTAATTAAACTACAGAAAAGAAAGAAGTGGAGTGGAGAAGTGCTGTTCAGGTGATGGAGGGATGGAGATGGAGAGAGAGAGGGGTGATAAAGAAGTAATGAAGGGGACCGAATATGAGAGTGTGCAAACGGCAAGAGCTTAGTGCTCATTAAAAACACAGGCCCCATTAGAGAGCAAACTACCCGTTTGAAAACACACTCACACACACACACACACAGCCTGAAAGAATGCAAGAGGCTGAGGAGAAAAAGAGAGAAATCAGATTGTAGGACATTGTCATACTGTTTGGAAACAATGTTTTTTAACATCCGAATAAATCATTGTCTCATATCTGCATTAGCAGGCAAATTTACCCAGCCGTACGCAAATGAGATCTCTTTAATATGTCAGTTTTTTTTCTCTGAGAAAATAAATATTTCATCCACAGAATTATCATTTTGTTATTATTTACACACGAAAAAGACTTTTCTTGGCTGCTATTTTCAACATAATGACAGTGAATGAGGACTGGTGCTCGCAAGCTCCAAAATTACCAAAAAGTATCATGAAAGGACCATAAAAGCGGTTCATATGAAGTGTTTTGAGTCACGTGAAAACTTTTTGTGATAAACAGGCCAAAAAATTTAGACCCTAGTGCTGCATAGTGAGTTAATAACCCATTCACGAGTTGCCAGATTTGCCATCATTGTTTTGAGTCAGATCTTTTTAATGAATTTCAACCCAATTATTCGGTCACAACCTAAATTTCAGCCTGTTTATGGCACAAAGCTATCAAATGACTTCAGAAGACCTATATATAGGTCTATATACCTTCACTTCTATCTCAGTATTTTTTTCTTGTATGCCAGTAAAAATATTTAAACACTCTTAAATCAAGAAAATTACCCAAGATATGAAGTTTTGTTTTCTGAAAAATGCAATCAAAATGAAGTGAGTTTATGCCTAAACCTGAAAGAAAAACAAAAAACTAATGGGCTAAGAAAAATAACCTTGTTTTCCCTTTGAATTAATTTAATTTTTCTTATCCCTCGGGCAGATGTTTTTCTTGTTTAAGCACAAACCCACTTCATTTTCATGCATTTTTCAGAAAACATGCTTAATATCTTAAGGCGCTTCCCGAGTAAATATATCTTGATTGTAAGAAAGCTCAGGTAATTATGCATTGCATTGTTTATGGTGATTTTACATATATTTGGAATCCTGAAAGCTCCAGTCTTCATTCATTGCAAGTGCATGGAAATAAAAGACCAATGCACACTTCAAACTTTTGCTTATGTATCCTGCCTCTCAGAGCGAACACTGTTACTGTGGTTACTAGTGTTACCGGGATGCTGGTACTTTGTGTTTTTCTGGTGACTATAATTGGTCTATATTTGCTGTTTGTTTGTTTTATTTATCAATATTTAATTGGCAGCATTATGCACTAAGAAATTCCATTGTTTTGGCAAAGCCATTGCAGAACAGTCAAACTAGATCTGAATCCAGACTATTGATGTTGTGCTGTCTCTTAATCAGATGTAGAAAGAGCAGCAGAAACAGACGGAGCCTTCGAGAGACACAGACCGACTGCTGAGCTACTGCTGTAATGAAATAAAGATGTTCTGGAATGATGCCTGGCGCTCTGGACACCAGCAGGGATCTTCACAGAACAAACCTCTCACAAGCTGGACTGGGATGAACCACAGTCTCTCTGAAGCATGTCACTCCTCAGCAGCCATCTCAGCTATATGCAATTGTCATGTGAGTATATGTTTGTATGGGAAAAGCCTGAGACCTCCGATCATGTTTACCTAGCTTGCATCACATCACTAATAAAATTCAGCAAACATGGTATCTTGGTAATAGTTTGTCTTTTTCACGTTGGTTCAGCTCATGGAGGTGTATAATACCTAGAGCAAGCCATTCGTTCATAAGACATGAAAGGCAGCAAACAAAGAAAACTAAAAAGAGCTATTTTACACCATAATATTCAATTTAAATTAAAAACAATATATAAATACTATATGTGTATTATATTTACTTATTAGTAAGTAAATCTTAATTTAATATTTCTATTTTTGTATGTGTTATTTCAGACGAAATAATACATATAAAAATTAATTAAATTACATTTTTTTTTTAAATAAAAAAAATGAAACACACACACATATATAATGCCATAAATTCTTGTATTACTTCTTGTATTATGCCTTTCAGATTTCACATTTCAAAGCACCTTAAATCTGAATACACAACAAATTTACTCATTTTTAAGTTATATGGATACTGTAGTCGAGTCGTAATATATATTTGCAACCTCCAGCAGCAGTCAGTATGAATGCACCTTTAAGGCCTGTTCACACCATAACTGTAAAGATAACTTTAACAATAACTATATTATCTCAAGCTCTTTAAAGTTGGGATGGATTCTGATTGACTGTCAATGTTTTTATTTTTAATTAGCTGGGGGAAAATGCTCTGAAAGTGATTCTAAAGATTTTGTTCCTCTGTGTCATTTTCATTATAGTTGGTGTTGACTGTTCTCATAGAATTAGAACGATTAAAACTCTATCGTTAACATTATAGTTATTGTCCTTGGTGTGAACACACCTTTATACTGTCTGTGGCCAATTCACACAGATCTACAGAAACCTAACAGCCCCGAATGAACCAGGTTATACAGAACTAAAATGACAAAAGACAAATGGATTCAGTCTGTGACTACAGGTCGATCAGTCTATGACACAGTATTTCTTTGTTCTCATTGTGTTCTGTGAAATGGCTCACTTTGACCCCTGTCAGGAGGAAAATTCTGGATCATTTTCATTGTGTGTGACTCAATTAAGGGTTTTAATACAGAAAGTACCATAAAAGTGCACATTATGACACGCTTCAGTAGACAGTATTGATAACGCAACTCTATCTCGCTCTCTCTCTCTGCAGTGCAGTGTTCTGTGTTTCCTGTGACAACCTATCAGTGTACTCAAATCTATGAGCCATGGAGATGCACGGCCGCCTCCAGCCCTGCTCTCAAAAAGCATGACTCAACAATCCCGAGCATCCTCCCACCCCGTAATCCTCTGCCCAAGAGATGGCCACCACTCGAGACCAAAGCCATGTTGCCGAAGGTAAAGCCTTGCTCGCGATAATGGATACATTTCGCAGAGCTTTGGTTAATGTGATACCTTGTGAAAAATATGATATGTGAATGCTAATTTCATGGGGCGGTGAAAAAATGCAATGCAAAATTTCCACTGTAAGCACTAACATCTGAGACCTTCACCTGAAGCTGGTAAATGGATGACTCCTGCACGAGTTTTATGAGAGTCTGCTTGACCTTTTGATCCTCGAGGATTTTGATAGACGTGGAACTAATCAGAGTCAATTTCTTACAAAAGCCTGTGCCAATTTGTCAGCAAGTCATTTCTGTATTGGCCCCGCTGTTCCAGTTTCAGCATTTTCTAAAAATATCAATTTGTGAAGACGACGTCCTCAGGGAAAAAATGGAATAAAATCACATATTCAAGAAGAATAATGAGATATTTTTATGGGTTATCAAGTGGACTTGAGGGGAAAATTGAGTAACAGAAAAGTTTGTCTCGGACAACAGCGAGTGTCGAATCTAATCGAAAACCTGATTTATTAACACATAAAGTCAGATTTGCTTGGCTAAGCAATATGTGCTGTGATTGGTGGGTAAACTGTGGATGTGAGCAGTGATTGGTTGGCTTACTGTGAATGAGTGTAGCGACTGTGAGCGTGAGACAGAGTGTATCATTCATTGATCAAAAGTGACAATAAAGACATTTATGATGTTGAACTTTTTTATTTTATTCCTGAAAAAGTAATAAGTAGCAACAATAAAAAGCATTGCTAATAAGAAATGTTTCTAGAATAGATCATCAAATCAGCATTTTAGAATGATTTCTGAAGGATCATTTGACACTGAAGACTGCAGTAATGATGCTGAGAATTCAACTTTATATTACTGGATTTTAAAATGTATTCAAATTGAAACTGTTGTTTTTTTACAATATTACTGTTTTACTGTATATTTGATCGAATAAATGCACCATTGGTGAACATAAGAGACTTGTATAAAAAAGCATTAAAAAGTCATACGGACCTCAACTTTTGAACCGTGTGTATATGTGTATAGTGTATATTTCCTCATATTTAATAATTTAACTTTTGCGGTCTTGGGTGGATGAACACATCATTGCCCAAAATGCATTGCATGTGTTAAATTCATTTGAATTGCAATCTAGTCAGTTCCTCTTTCTGTCTTTCCAATTGAACATCCTGTGAAATGTAGCCAATTAAAATCAAATTCACACTTCTGAATTGAAAGAGAGCAAATATTTAATTCTAAATTTGACCCAACCCTAATGTGAGCAGTCATTGGTCAGTTTCGTAGTAAACGTAAGAAGAGATTAGTCAGTTTTTGTTAGGGCAAAGATTCATTATATAACTGGTTTAATGTATGCAGGCTAGCATTAAAGGGGCCCTTGGCCCTCCAGGGCCCCGTATTGTGGATCTAAAAAAGTGAATCAGCCTGCAGTCTGAAGTCAAAATTGATACAGCTAATGTCAAGTTTGCACTCTTATCTTCCACAGCATTAGCCACATGAATGTTTAATACAAACCCAAACATTGTCTGTGCTTAAGCTATTAAATGAATCAGACCATCCCTCCATTAACAGATTAAAAGCTTTACATTGTCTCCTTGTGTTCTCCATCTCTACCTCCCTCCTCCATTTCTCCATTTCTAATTGACTGTAGATAGAGTGGAGTAGAATAAAGCTTCCCCGGGGAACCTGGCTGGTTACAGCGGGAATCTCAGTACTGAATCATCCCAATGTTTACAAGAATAGTTCAGCCAAAGATGAAAACTCTGTCATCATTTACTCACCCTCAAGTTGTTCCAAACCCGTAAGACTTTCATTATTTCGTGGAAAATTTTTGAATGATGTAATGGTCGCCCTTTTGAGTCACAATGAAAATGAGGAAAATGGCAAAAGCTCCATAAAAAAAAAAAACGTGTGCATTGTTTCAGGTCTACTGAAGCCATACGATAACTTTGTGTGAGGAACAAACTGAAATTAAAGTCATTATTCACTAATAATCTCACCTCCGGTAAGCTATTAATGGCAATTAAGAACTGGATCAGTTCTTTTTTTGTGAACTGGATCAATCGATTCATTAAAAATCTGACTTAAAAGAATGATTCATTCACAAAAGTCTAATGACTTTCAGTGAACAATGACTGTTCCTCACACAAAGCTATCATATGACACCAAGAGATCTTATTTTGAACTAAAACTATTTTTAATTTAAATAAAATGTGTGTGTATATATACACACACAGTATAGATATTATATATAGATTACATAATAACCTAAATGGTAATATTATAATTAGTAATAGTAATAAATGATAATTATTATTGGGCATACCAAAAGTGAAAACTGTACATTACAATTACAATGAAAATGTATAAAACAAAATATAACAATAAAAAACAAAAACTGAAAAATATAACAATAAAAGCTCATTCAAAATATTAATAAAAACTCTAATAGTTCATACTGTAATACTAAAATAAAACTGATGACAGGCCTGAAAGGTTCTCATGCACTGCTTTTATTTTACTGTTATTAAAGACATTACACTGAAATTATTCTTCAGTATATTCTTTACAAAATCACCATGCATGTTCCACGGAAGAAAGTAAGTCAGACATGAGGTTGAGTAGTTAATGACAGTGTTTTCATTTGTGGATCTCTTTCAAGAAAAACAGAGAGAGAGAGTCTGACTGATGTAGTCGATTGCCTTATTAAATGATAAAACTATCAAGCCTGCCTTCTGGCCAGAGAAGGAGACGCCGCACAATTATAGAGCGAAACAGAGAGACGCAGAGGAGGGGTGCTGGATTTCTCGAGCCATCAGGCAGAGACAAATCCTTGCGAACACAAAACCCAAACATTCCCCAGTGTAAAAGTTGATGTCTCTTTGGAGAATTATGATCCAAAGTGTTCATCGGAGGGCAGTGGCTTTGGCAGGAGTGTGTTCACGTATGCTTCTGCTAACAAAGATGTATTCTGGGAGGGGAAAGTCAGAGATCGCAGACTGTGTGATTAAACTCAGTGGGACACAGAGAAATCTGATTAATAAATAAACGCTTTCTCACCGGCTTCCATATGCCGGAGAGACTCCACCAGCACCTCGGCTGCCTTTATCAGAGGTGATGATGCTCTGATTAACCCAGATGCAATTAGAACAATGACACGCCCCAGGGGAGGTCACCGACTGCACAAACTCACTTCAGAGCCAGTGTGAATCACTGATAATGTATGCAAAACATCAAACATTAAACACACACCCAGATCGCAATTAAAAAGGAAAGTTCACTCAAAATGAAAATTCTGTCATTTACTCAAACCCGAATGACTTTCTTTCTTCTCCATGAATACAAAAGAAGAAAAACACAATAAAAGTCAATGGGGTCCAATGTGGTTGTTGGACAATAATACACATAGACATATTTAAAACATCTTCTTTTGTGTTCCACTTGGCTTGATTGTTTAATTCAGTAATTAGCTTTATCTTAGATGTTTCTCCTAAAGCCCTAAAGGGATTTTTCTTATGTCTGATTGCCTTTGCAAGCAAAATCATTCATGAGTCAAATGTTGACATATACCATTAAAACGTTTTTTTATTTAAAAGATAAGTACTTAAATTCAGAAAGAATGCATTCAATTGATCAAAAGTGACTGTAAAGACATTTATAGTGTTACAAAATATTTCTATTTAAAAACCACTGCTGTTCTTTTGAACTTTCTATTCATCAAAGAATCATAAATCAAGGTTTCCACAAAAATAATAAGCAGCTCGACTGTTTTCAACATTGATCATCAATAATTTAATTATGTATCATCAATTATGTCAGAATTTACTACAAAACCATTGTTTTAAATTGTAATTATATTTCACAATAGTACTTTTTTACTGTATTTTTGAGCATAACAGACTTTTAAAAAGTATTTAAGTGAAAGCAAGAGGCTTTTAAAAGCATTAAATATTCTTATCAACAGTAGTCTAGAGCTATAAAATAAATAACTGAATTATTATAAATTATCTCATTATTTAAAATATAACACAAAACTGTTATTTTAATTATATTTCACAATATTACTGTTTTTACTGTATTTTTGAGCATAACAGACTTTTAAAAAAGTATTAAATTAGTAAAAGTAAGAGACTTTTAAAAACATTAAATATTCTTATCAACAGTAGTCTAGAGCTATAATTTGAATATAGCTCATTCGAAAAAAGTTTAATGAGAAATGCTTGTATTGAATCTTTTTTGACTGTAGACTCCATGTGGAGACACGTGTGAGGTTTTTCTCCAGCGAAACCCCTGAGAAGCAGCAAACTTATGCAAAAGTCTCAGTTTGAGCTCCATTTAATCTCATTTTTGCGCGTTCATGCTGACACACGCTGCGTCTTTCAGCTACCGCAGGCAGAGAAGATGACATCTAGACAAGCGGTTGATTTGTTTTCTTTCTTTTATTTGAGATGGTACATTATCATGGATCACAGAAACAGTGAATTCTCATTTTTACACCTGATAGGAAACAGGGCACATTAACAGAAGATGAGCAGAGGAAAGAACCGGCACAGTAAAACAGGTCCGAAAAGTGACCCAGAGGCCAGAGGTCGAGGAAGGGTTCAGGTGTGTTTGTGTGGAGGAGGTTTGTTAAAGGCAAGTTCAACATGGCACGGAGAGACATGCTCGAACCACAGCACACTCCACATCTCCACTCAACCAGTCACCAAATGGCAAGTATTTCAAGTATAATGACTATTTAATACTTAATCTTGTGTGCTATTTAAGTGTTTTCCCACTTCAGTTCCCTAATGTTTATGGAGCGTTGAGCATGACTGAGCATGTGCAGTAATGAGGGAGCTCTGATTGGCCGACTGCATGACTCTGGGTTATGATGGACACAATCATCATTCAGCGCCAACATTGAGGCAAATAATCAGGCCCAGACGGAATCAGCACACATTTCTGCACTGGATTGGAGGTAAATGCATGGTAAAAATGTGTGTGGTTGTGGTCAAGCTACACCAGTCACTTCTATTCAATCCTGATTCTTTGTTGATTAGTTGATTCAGCCGATGATGCATACAAAACTCATATTTGGTCAACTCTGACCTGCAAATTTGTATAGTGAAAAGATTTTTCACCAAAAACATTGTTTGCTTGTTTTGTATTTCTCATTTGTAAGTCACTTTGGAAAAAAAAATTAAAATAACTGTCTGGTACACCACAAAAAATGATTTTTTTTTTGAGTATTTTTAACTTGTTTTACAGTACAAATATCTAAACATTCTTAAATCACAATACATTTACTTAAAAAAGCAAAGTTAGTTAAGATATAGAGTCTTGTTTTCTGAGATATTTATCCAAATTAAGTGAGTTTATACTTTAAAATCAATGGGGTAAAAAAATTTACTTAATTCAAAGTTTTAAGCAAAAATCACTTAATTTTGATCATTTATTCAGAAAACTGCTCTTTATAATTTTGTATAATCTTGATTTAGGAATGTTTAGATATTTACCAAAACATAAGACAAAAATATACTTGTTTAGAAAATCCTTTTTTGCCTTGTAAATCAATACACATAAATGTAAATGTAACATTATTGACCTCATATCTCAATACAAAGAATACAAGTGGCATGTTAAATTAAATAAAGAGTGCTTTTATAAAATCGGACAACTGCATTGTGAAAAAATGACAAACGTTCAACAAATAGCTGAATTTGTTTCAATTATCCTTCCAAATTAAAAGCCTAAAGTGTGACTGCACCTTTAAATTTGGAGATGGAATAACACTCACCTCCAAATTAGTTGAAATTAATTATATTTAAATGTTGAATGCTGAATATGCAGAGACAACTATACGCCAGCAATCTGTAGATGGGCACAAAAAAAGCCCATTCAAATCATTTCTCTTTTTGTGAATCCTGGGCTGGACTATCAGTTTTACCGACCAATAGCAGAGTCTTCGGGCGACCTGTTTGAAAGCAATTTACGCAATCCGTGTGCAAACACGATTGCATTTTAATACACAAACAAGTTCCAATTCTCCAGAAATCAGCAGCCGCTGATTCCATGTGGGCCTGCAACGTTTAAGTAGGGTAGAGTGCTCATTGTTGATAGTTTCATTAAAATTAACTGCAAAACAAGACAAAATAAATCCGTCAAGCCATTATTAAAAGCGAAAATACAGCGCTGTGAAAAAAAGAAAAAAAAAACATAAGTGCACTCCATAAAAGAAGATTAAATACAGACTATTTTGGGCATCTTCATTAGAAAAACATTAGCAGTGGTGATTATTTTCATGCAATTGATGGTGCATTGTGGGGTGACAAACAGTGGCACACAGTCCAGTGGGCTCACAATGCAGAGCCAGAGGAGAGAGAGAGAGCGAATCAACATCAGTACAACTGAAATGAGTTTCAGTACGGGTGCCTGCAGCCGCCAAATAAATCAGTGTCCGCATACTATAATAATAAAGCTATGAGCCTACAGGGTAAACTCCTCTCTCTCCTCTCTCCTCTCTCTCTCTCTCTCCTGCAATCTTCCCGCTCCTCTCTTTCTCTCTCCATCACGCTTGCAGCTCTCTCGCCGGAGTGCTTTTTTCTCTAACCCATACTCTCGCTCTCTCTCCTCCACTTTCTCCATCCCTTTATCCCTTATTGTGTGTTTATCTCTTTTCCTGTCCCTTGCTCCCTGCAATCTAGCGCTCGGCGCAGAGGATTCGCCGTGGCAGGTTTCTCTTGTGTACACAGGCGCAGATGGGCGCAGAGGAAATGTTAGACTCATATTAAGCAAATCTGTGTATGGGCCAAGTCGTGGTTGTAATGCGGCACACGCAAGCAAACAGCGAAATTGTTATGGTTAATTTAGTGTGGGATCCGTCTCTCTAGCTCTGTTCCAGAACTGGGCATGTTTTGAACGCTGGTTCACGACATGGGTGGTCCCAGGTGGATTAGCTAGCTTAACCAGGCAAGATTATGCTGGTTAACCAGCTTTATTAGTGAAGTTGTGCTATAAGCATTACAACTTGACTTAGCCTACTGTTTTGAGTTTGATGTTAGCATGTTGCTAAGCTAACAGGATGATATGCCAATACACAAAAAATACAGTCTTTTAGTCTTGTTTTACAGTTAAAATATATAAAATCCTTGAAACAAGATTAAATTACTTGAGAAGCAACACAGCTTAATGTTTTCTGAGAACTGGAGTGTATTTTGTCTTACTGCACTGGCAGTAAGTATTTTAAGCATAAATGAGTTAATGAACAGACAAAATACTGTAATATTACATTCAAGCTATAATATCTTATGTGGTGTTTCTCAGGTAGTTTCTTTTAAGGATTTTACATATATGTGACTAAAAAGCAAGTCAAAAAATTATAATTGTGGGGGAAACAATTGCCAGGTTTTCCAGTTAAAATATCTCAGAATTCTTGAAACAAGATAACTTGAAAAACAGCATGACAGAAAATATTAAGACTATAAAGAATACAAGTTTATTTTTTATGTATTTTATGTGTTCTTTTCTTTTTTTGTCTTGTGCTCCAGTTAGTCTTTCCAAAAATACTTGAAACAAGATAACATTAATTGAGAGACAACACTGTAGAAGATATTAGTATATGATTTCCGATAATACAAGTGTATGTTGCACTAGCAGATTTTATTTTTTACACATAAATGATTTAAAACTCTTTAATACTCATTAAAAATACATTCGCTTAAGTTTTAATGTCTTTTGTAGTGTTGCCGGAAGGATTTTTAAAATTTTTACGGATAAGCAAGTTAAAAAAGACTAATTAAAAACTCATTAAGAAATCATTTTTGCAGTATATGCACAATAATTAGGTAAAATAGTCATTCTTTAATTAGATTGAACTATTTTATCAGTTTTTAACGGTATTTAATTAAACATATTTATAATCAACATTATTCGCCCACATCCTGGAAAAGTGTAGGCCTGCTTTAAAATTTGACCAAAACAAGGTATTATATCTTACTGCATTTCAGTAGCCTTCAAATGCTAAGTAGGAATCTTGCTAGGTCTCAGAACACAGCTAACACTGCTCTTCTGTCTATGCCTCCCAAAACTTTTCTGCAATGTGCATTTATTTAACGCATGGCTTATTTGTTTATTTTTTTGAAATATTGTAATGTGAATCACTGACACCCATGCCTTTGCTCTCCTCCTCCGATGTCACTCATTCTCTGACTCCCTCTGTTATGGCTGGGCGGACGACACTGGCCCCCGATAACAATTAAAAAATAACAACAGCCATCATAAAGGCTGCCCGCTATTTCGACAGGCGCATCAATCCAGAGGCGCTCTCGTTTCTTCTCTTAATTAACCCTACTGATTGAGCGGGCGCGCTGCGTGGCTCGCTGACCTTGCCACGGAGGAGAAAACGTTGAGGAGCACGACGTCTGTTCAATCAGAGCGCACCCCTCTATGTTCCTCCGCATAATAGATCAGTTCAGAATCTGATTGTTAAGTCATGTCGGTGTAATCGAAGGTGCTTCTTGAGAATGCTAGATGAGATATGAGCACTTTAGCTAAGCTTTAATTTCTTCCAGAGAAGATGAGGAGGAGGAGGAGGAGGAGGAGGAGGAGGAGGAGGAGGGAGGTGAATGTGTTTAGTAGCCCTCATGCTCTAAAAACCCAACTAGACGGAGGCTGCGTCTGAACTGAATCGTTTTTTTACTTATCGGTAAAAATATTTGAATATCCTTAAAACAAGATTCATTTACTTACATTAGCACTACATTAGATATTAAAAGCAATGTATTTTTAATGTGAGTATTAAAGAGTTTCAACTCATTTATTCTTAAAACTAAAAAATCTACTAGTTCAGTAAGACAAAATACATTTGTGCTTTTTTTAAAAACAGGTCCTAATGTCTTATGCTGTGTCGTTTTATCTTGTTTCAAGGATTTTTTGAAAGAAGAATTTTCTTAAGTTTTTAATTAGTCTTTTTAACTTGTTTGTCAGTGAAAAATCCTGCTTTTGAACTATCTATTCATCAAAGACTCTTGAAAAAAAAGGGTAACGCTTTACTTAAGGCCTTTATTTGTAACGCATTATAAAAGGTTATTAAAGGGTATAAGGGTATATAAAGGGTAAAATGCATAGTGTTACAATGAATTGATAAGTGTTATAATGTATAACTGTGGTTACAATTATTCATTGTAAGTTGCATTACAAGGCATAATTAATGCATTAAAACTACTTTTATAATGCATTATACATAAAGGCTTTAAGTAAAGTGTTACCAAATATCATATCACAGTAAACTTTTAAAGTTTATATATATCTATATGAATAGTTGTTTTTAATTGTTTCCAGCCAAAATTCTTAGCAACTGAAAAGTTAAAGAAATAACATTATTAGTGCTGTCAAGTGATTAATCGTGATTAATCGTTTGACAACACTAGACATTATGTCAAATAATTTCTGATTATCTAGATAATATTGTGATGATGTGTCATGTTTTTGAACAGGCATTACAGTGGGCTGCCACTTGCGGTCCAAGGGGAATAGGATTCTGCGAGGCACCGAATCTTGTAATTTTACTACATACCTACTGAACATACTCCATCAACGGTCGAGAAGTAAGTTCTCGATCGAATCCAGTACGACTGCACCCATGTTCTCTCTCTCACTTCCACGGATGGACATGCACGAGAGCGAGGAAAAGAAACGAGATTGAGAAAAAAGCATCGGTGTCAGCAAAAGATTTATAAGAAACAGAAAAAGCATGTGATTCTAGACTGTATGTTTTTTCTCTTCGCTGGAGGGTTTGAGTCTCTCCCCGTCTCCGTCTGTTCCTTCCCTTGATCTCTTTTTTCTATTTCGTTCCCATCACGAGTAATTCGTCCCCGTGAACACACAACAAGATAAACAGTTTGTGTTGTAAGCCATTATCTCTGTGAAAGTAAAACAACAGGCACAGGGAGAGGTACCAGGCGACAGGCGGTTGGAAAATGACTTCCTGTTTCTTCCCCTCGGGTTCTAAACCCAGACCGGACTCCAACACCTGCTGTGCCACGATATATTTATTTATTTAGTGTGTTTATTTCTTTATTTTCGGCTTTATTACTCATGTTTTTTTCTGTTCGCGGACGTGTTTTCTTATTTATGCCCCTGGTTAGAGTGCACAGTCTGTGCTGAGTCAAAAAATGAAAGCACATCGCAGATAGAGCAATAAATGAAAACCGCTTGCATCTGCGCGATCGGCTCCGCAGCAGGGCAGAGGCGTGTGTGTGTGATTAGGTGTGCGGCCTGATTCCAGAGACACGGAGGCGTGTGAAACGGGAAGATTCGGAAATCGTGCTCGACAGGTTTTTTGCTCTCGTGTCAAGCGAATCACGTACTTACAAACACATACATTTTGTCTCATTTCATATACGACGACATGATCAGCGACAATAAACACAGCGGGTTTTCCGAACCCAAGGAAAGCCAACGCTTTCCTGGTTTAACTCGCTTTTCTGAAGCACACTGACATTATACAATAGATACATGGCAAGACCAAATCATTCGTTCACCGTCGGCTTCTGTCAGTCCGAGGAGTCGTGAATCTTCTGTGTGATTCAAATGATTCAGGCAGGGAATCCCATTCAGAAAGCGGTTCCCTAATGAACAAGCAGCTATATCTATAGCAGACCCTCTTCCCGAGAAGGAGAAAAAGAATGAATGAAAGAAGGAAAGAGGGATAGAACAGTTGTCCGCTCGTTTCGCACTTCGATCTGTCGTTCTTGTCGGTCCCTCGATGGTAGAGTCTGGATGTGAGCGAGTACTTCAGGAGGAAGTGTGTTTGTGTGTTGTGTAAGAGTGTGTGTGTAGGTGTGTGTGTGTGTGTGTGAGTGAGGGTTTCTACCCCCAGCGGAGGGCAATCAGCAGCAGGGCCGCGAGTAGGAAATGAGGGATGGAGAAGGTGGAGGCCGAGCTGTGGACTCTTCCAGCCTCAGAGCCCAGATTAGTGACTGTCGCCTTGTCTGAGAACGGAGGGATGATGTTGAACCCTCCTCCTCCTCCGGTTTGGTCTTCTTCCTCCTCCTCCTCCTCCTCCTCTTCTTCCTCCTCATCTTCTTCACTTTCGATCACCTTTTGGAAACAGAGAAATGTTTCTTTAATGGGGGTTATGCACAACAAGCTACTGTAAAACAGGTGGCGTTGCTTCTGGTTCAGGTCTTTTGTATGTGCTTTGTTAAATATGGAGCTGTTTTACTCAAGATGCCTTCAAAGGAGATACCATTCTTAACCAGTGTCCAGACTGATGTCCAGATTGCTTCTCACTAACATTTTGATATTAAAATTGAATAAAATCGCAAAAATAATAATAATAAAAACATTCTAGTCCATATATGATCATGCAGTGAGACCTGATTTTTGGTTTGGTCAGAAGATGTAGCCTATTGTTTAAATTGTTGTTACACTGGCTCAGCCAATGGAGTGCAACAGTGACTTGCAGGATTAACTAAAAATAAATTATTAACTAAAACTAAAACCATGAAAACAAAAAATTATTTTTGTCACTTGAAATAAAATAAAAATGTAAAAAAATAAATAAATAAAAAAGCAAAAAAAAAAAAACATTTTAATTGCAACTAGTTGCTAAGACAACATTTCTCATTTTAATTTAGTTTAGATTGATGGCTTTAGTTTAACTAAATCTAAAACTGAAATAAAAATTTATAAAAACTATATGTAGAAAATACTATAACTGAGAAAAACACAACAAAATAAATTAAACTAACTCAAATTAAAATGGAAAATGGAAAAATAAAACTAATTCAAAATACTAATAAATGTTAGTATTAGTTGCAATAGTAGCAGTAGTAGTAGTATTTATTAATAAATACTCTCATGGGGATTAAAAAAATCATAATTTAAGAAGTTATAAAATATTAACCAAACCAACCAGCTAAGGGGTGAATCACGACATTACAAACTTTGATTTGAAGCAAAAAAAAAAGGTTTTAAAAATTGGACAAAAAGACAAAGGTTCAAGACTGTGTACTTAAAAGCTGCAATGAGAGAAAGAACTACAATCCCATAAAGCATTGCACATATATATATATATATATATATATATACTGTATATACTGTATATATGCACAATTATTTCTTTTCTCTGATTGGTGGAGATTTGTTTGCAGAATCATGGGAAATGTAGTTTTTCACGAGTTTAAATTCTAAGTTGAAATAGTGTGGCTGATGTACTCAACAAAAACATACCATCAATTAACATCCTCATAGCTCACAGTACAATTGTTGTCCTCTATGGCGTGAGTTTGGGGGTGAAGTTATTTGTAGTTCAACCAATGGCAGATATACAGAAAAATAATATATCTAAGGGATAATCAATGGCTAGCTGTGCATTAAACGATTTGAATGCACGACGTGGAGGCGAAGAACCTCCACGTCGTGCCTCCGCGAAGTGCATTCAAACCGTTTAACGCACAGCTAGCCGTTGATTATCCCGTTTATGCCATGGTCATTTGCCAGCATTCACATATTAAAGATGTTAATAATATTCGTGCTGCAATATTTGACCGGAACGATAAAAATTACGGTTATTTTTGTCTGTATTACTATTCAATTGTAACTATATGTTACTATGGTTACCAATGTTTATAGGAAGTGCATTAATATAGAACGTGATTAAACTGACCTGGAACTACCTGTGCAGTTCAACGAATTTAATCAACACCTGCCAGCCAATCAGAATCGAGTATTCAGACAGACCATGGCATAAAATGTAATATAAAAATTACATAATTTAATATATATATATTAAACTTTGTTACATGGGGTTTATGAGAAACATCAGAGACAAAATTAGTTGAATGGTGATATGAGAAATTAATCATATGAGAAATAACTGAAACACCTGAGAATTACAGTTTTAGTAAAGTAGGAGCAATACGATGGTGAGTGTTTGTCAGGGAGAGGGACGGAGAGATTGTGAGGGAGAGGGATTAGGAACGAACGATAAAAGAAGGAGAAAGAGAAAAAGAGAGTTAGCCAGAGAGACAGACAGATGGGTACGAATACATTAATATTAATGAAGTTTGACTGGTGCACCGCTGCTTGCAAACACCTTTAGCTAATCCGTTCAGAGAGAGAGAGAGAGAGACAGGCCAAGAAAGTGAGAAGCACATCAAGAGAGACAGATCAGGAAAGACAGGGACATTTGGAGAGGAGAGATTTGCTGGAGAACACAAGTGAGAGAGAGAGTCTAGGAAAGAAATAAATGACAGCAGAAACTGAATTGAATCCTTTTTGTCTGCAGGCCCAGATTATCTCTAAGCTGAATGCTGCGGTCTGTGTGTTCTGAGAACAGAGGATGTGAACGCGGTCCAAAGCGAGGACACGCGAACACAAAGACACACAGATCAGAGCAGCATTTCTTGATAAAGTCTGTACGCCTATGGACGCCAAGGGATTATTTGCTTCTCTTTTATGTGGGCAGCAAATATACAACCCATTTTACAATACATAGTCAAGTAAGTGTTGCTATCACGAACGGTGTCATTCCCTGAAGCACTAAAAGCTGATCGGCTATCAAGAAATTACTTTAGCTGGATATTACGCTACGGCTAATGCTAATAACATGGCCAGGGGGTCAGGGTTTAGCCGGTTAGTTTTAGTATTACACCATTATGCTGTCAAAAAGCATTGACATCCATTCAAAAGTAGCTAACAAAATCATTTTTGCCACAAATCTGCAAAACAGTAGATGTTTCAACAGTAACTAATTTTGTTGGATGGTGTCACTCCCTGTTGCTCTAGTAGCCTATTTGTCTATCAAGAAATGGCTCTTGCACAGATTATTATACTAATGCTAATACCTTGTCTATGGGGGTCAGGGTTTAGCCGGTTAGCTTTAGTATTACACCATCATGCTGTCAAAAAGCAAGTTTCTCTATTGACATCCATTCAAATGTAGCCAACAACATGCTTTTTGTAAGAAATATCAATGATTTATTTGGATAGTGTCACTCCCTCAAGCTTTAGCAGCTTATCAAGAAATGACTTTGGCACCAATATTATGCAAATGCTAATAGCTTGTCAGTGGGGTCAAGGTTGGCTAATGTTAACAGTTAGCCTCTTCAGGCTAATTATTTATTTAATTGAACTCAAGTTAAATCACTCTATGTATTTAAATATTAAATTGCACTATATATATATATATATATATATACATATATATATATATATATATATATATATATATATATATATATATATATATATATATATATATATATATATATATATTTATTTTTATTTATTTTTTTTGGTTGGTGGGTTAGTTGGGATCAGAGCTGGGTAGTAACTGATTACATGGATTATGTATTACGTAATCATATTCCAAAAATTAAGTACTTGTAATTAGATTAAATTACAATTTAAAATACTGGTAATCATACTACAGATACTTTTTTATGGATTACATGATTACTTTACCCAGTATTATTTTGGACAGCATGTGTCTTTCAAACACATTAAAATGCACAAATTCACCAACATTTTTGTCATCTGATCCTCTTTCACCTAATTTATTTTTATTTGAATTATCCCTGAGATATTAAAAATATTGGTAACACTTTAGAATAGGGAACACTTATTCACTATTAACCACGACATTTCCCTAAATAAATTCCTAATTTGCTGCTTATTAATAGTTAGTAAGGTAGTTGTTAAATTTAGGTATTGGGTAGGATTAGGGATGTAAAATAAGGTCATGTCGAATAAGGCATTAATATGTGCTTAATTACTACTAATAAATGGCTAATATTCTAGTAATATGCATGCTAATAAGCAACTAGTTAAGAGACCCTAAAATAAAGTGTTACCAAAATATTTTAATAATGAAGCATTACATTTGCCTGTTCATGGTCCTCTGACATTGGTTACGGTCACATGACATGCAGGTTAACAAATAAACTACAATTTTTGTCATGTAATTCGGAATCAGTAAAGGATTACAATTTGTAAGTAATCTACCCAGCTCTGCTTGGGATGGTCACTGGCTATCACTAAATGTCTTTGCGAATACTATCCTAATGCTAATAACTTTTCACTGATAACTGTTTCGAGAAATTGTGGCTCAAGCTGTGCAAAGTATATGGTCACTTTCAGATACAGCATAAAACCAAGGCAACCACAAGACTGAGGAAAATTAAAGATCTGATTCAGTGACGCTGCCTACTAAGTCTCATTGAGTCATTTAAAGTTTGGCAGCCGGCCATAATGAAAGAAAAATAAAGCTGACACCCTCATTCCAAAGCACAATATAATCTGACTAAAGGGAAGAGCAAATCGATATAGATTTAATTCCTTACCATGATTGTGTTCTTGAGGGCCTGTGGGTTGTGTGATTATTTCTGATTGAATTGAAGGTGGCAGTTCAGGCAGTTTGATTCCGACCCCACACTGATCCCTTTAGGTGCATGTGGCATTTGTTTACCATCTTTGTGTATAGACGAAAACCAAGTGAACATATCCGTGAAATTAACATTTTAAAGTAAGATCGGGCATTTTAACAAGGTCATGCGCGTAGAGGTCAGAGGTCGGACCTTTAATTCAAAGCATCATGACCTATTGATTAGGTCTAAGAAATGGGTCTCTTTTAAGGATGCTAAAGAGACAGAATAACAAAAACTCGCATTCATTACTCTTGTTCCAAAATATTTGCACCACAGTTGAATCAATACAGTAAATTAACAGGGAATGTTTAGAAGCATCCCACGACATACACAGGAAACCAAATTAAATGCAGAAGGTGGGTTTTCTGAACAAGCGTTTTTGTGCTTACTGTAGCGGCTGCAGAGCGATGGTGTGTGACTGTGTGTTTCTGCAGTGACACGATCAGCCGTGCATAAACGTCTCAGTTCGCTTCTCGGATCCATCAGTATGCTCAAAGCGCAAGGACTGCGGGTTTGCTGGACCCTTCGTTTTTGCAAATCTCATGTATCAAAGGCCAGAATTAACCACAAAGCTATGACAAGAATAAGAATCAGGTTTATCCTGATTATACAGAACTCGTACACGTGGGCGGAGCTTTATAAATGGTCCTTCTGTGTAAATTATGTTGAGTTAGCATTGCAGCTGGAGGAGTTTGATTGTGTGGTGGTTGTTTTAAGAAAATGTGTTCACTACTTACTGCATTGGGTTCAGGCAGCGTGTTGATGTTAAGCTCATCGCGCTGGACCTGAGGGGAGGGGCGAGGAGGAGGAAGGGGCGTGCCTTCTACTGGACGAGGGGTGGAGCTTCCCATGTTATCAATGGCATTACCTGTTAGGTAAAGAGACCAAGTTTTAGGTTTCATTTACTTGAATAGTCCAGTTTGCAAAATAAGAAAGGATAAAGTATAAAACATTTTAAAACCAATTATAAATCTCATGAAATGTAAAATATTCGAGTTTTGTGGGTTTTAGTTCATGTCTGTTATGCTTATCTACTGTGAAAAGTTGACAAAATATACTTAAAGTCTATACCCACATTTAACATTTACAGTCATCTGATAAAATGGATAAAATATTGATATCATCTTCTGTGCAGGGGTGTATATAAACGCATAGCTCAGATCATTTTTTTGAGTTTGATGAGAAATGCTTCAGTTCATATTGAAATAGATATCATAGTTTAAGCATAGTGTTGACATCTATTCTGATATTTTAGAGCAGACACACACTGTTGTTTAAAAGTGTGGGGTCAGTTTTTTAACAACAGAGTAAAACAGTAATACTGTGAAATATTATTACAATTTAAAATAACTATTTTATATTTGAGTATATTTTAAAATGTAATTTATTCCTTTGATGCAAAGCTGAATTTTCATTACTCCAGTCTTCAGAGATCATTTTAACATGCTGATTTACTGCTCAAGAAACATTTCTTGTTACTATCAATGTTAAAACAGTTGCTGCTTAATGTTTTTGTGGAAGCTGTTTGAAATATTTGCTGTCACTTTTGATCAATTTAATGCATCCTTGCTTGAAATTAATGCTGAATTAGAGCAGCTCCGACAAGGACCTATGCCAACTTCCTGTTTCAATAAGAAGTATGTCATACACAAAAGAAAAGTGTGAACGTTAAACCTTTTAAAGGGGTCTGTAAGAAACAGCAAATCTGTCAGAACAGTTCCATATTTACACTCTTCTTGGCAAACATTAAGATGATGTGTAAATGATATTCTGGGATACTCACGCAGGCAGGTGTTGCTGTTGAACATGTGCAGGATTCGCAGACAGTCCTGCCACTGATTCCCGCTGCCTTCGCAATTACACCACTGCGACACCTCTGTACTGCTGTTACTCACGTAGTTTGGTGTCATGATGGTACCTGCGGAGGGAGGGAGAAGGAAAGAGGGGATGAGAGACAGCCAGAGGAAAAGATCCCATGCCAATTAGCCTGAAGCCCATCTGGGAGAATCTCCAAGCAGTGTAGTCTATCCACCCCCCTCCGGTTTAATTATGTTGCCTCAGGTTGTCTTGCTAATTCAATATAAGTGGCACACTGGGTTAAAGTAAACCTACGACATGAAGTTGAACCCAAACTGCTCTGACCAGCCATTCCCGATACCGTTTCCCATTTCAGTGAACTCACTCCAGCAGGACGCAGAAGTGCTCGTCATTAAAAATGTAATATTATTTAAGTACAGACTGTGCAGTGACGTATCGATTTGTGCATTTTGCACTCTTCATTAAGATTGCGTCCATTTTTTCAAGGTCGTCTGAGGTGGTTTCTCACCGATGAGCCCAGCGTAGGCCTTGAGGCACACGGCTCCACTTTCCCGGAGACAGCCGGAGGAAGAGAGAGAAGACGGCTGACAGTTCTGCTGGAAATCAGCCAATCTTGACCTGACAGACCAGACAAATTTGAATACGGACACAGGATAATTAGAACATAAACATACAGTATGTCAGATTTTGACAGAGGAAATCTATACACAGAATGCATGATCAGTTGCTCAATCTGATTTTTACTGTGCTTTTGTTCTGTAGAGTGTGTACGGTTTTTGTCAGAGCGGTTTGAAAAGTAAGGGGGACGTGTTATAAACCTTATCTGTGTTGTTCATGTATATTTATTAGGTGATGTAATGTTTGCTTTATAGTTGTAACTGATTTACTGGGTGATAACCATATTAGGTTAATTGCTTACCAGTCATTAAACTGCTGATGCAACTGTGGCTTTTGTTTTGTCTTTAAAAAGGCACTAGTTTTTAAACATTTAAAACTACAAAAGTTTATCTGTTGGTGCTGCTGTGGAATAGTGTTACTTTAGAACACTTTTATTTCGATTTTCATTTACATGCTATTTTATATTTCGAATTAGCTTTATTATATTTTTTTACTTTCTTTTTTTATATTTTCTATTCGGTGTTCAGATTAATTTGATTATTTTATGTGCTTTAGTCATTTTTATTAATTTGTATTTTTTATTTTAATTAGTGCTATTATCGCTATTAATTGTTTGACAGCACTAATTTTAATATTTCTATTTAACTAATATTCTAACATGGTATTTATATTTAAACTTCATTTCAGTTTCAGTTTTTAGTAACTTTAGTACTTTAAACATATTTCATTTCAGATTGTTGCCTAAACTATTTCATCTTATATTTAAATTTTATTTTAGCTTTATTTCAACTATTTTTAATCGTTTAAAAAATAAATAATAGTTGTTGGTTTTTTTTTTTTTTTTTTGCTAATTACTAGTGATTTAGCAGTTTAATAAATCATTAGATTTTTTTTTTTAAATATCCAATGCTATTTTGTACTATTAATTGTGTAATTTTGTAACTAATTTTTAATGACTTGCTGCCTCTTGTGAGAAAATGCCTTTCACTGACTAAATGTGTCCATGCTGAAAGATAGTCTGCATTCTCCAAACATTTCTCATTTTTATCCTTGTTTAAATACCAGAGGCGTCTAATCGTATAATATGCGACCTGTTGTCCTTTCTTCCATCCAACTCAGCATGTTCTGTGCTATTAATGATGCTTAGATAAGCATTACTGCCAGAGACATCTGTTTCTAGAGGAAGATAAAAGGGAAGTCTTGTATTTCAAGAAGAAAGGTGGAAATGATCATGCTGTGCTGTTATCAAAGCTGAGGTTAGGTTTGAATGAGGGGAAGAACATCTGATGAGAGTGTAATATGTCACAATCAGTTACACAAACTGGTTCTTTCAAACAATTAATTTCAAAGAACCAATTTAAAATATTGATTCAGCAGATCTTTACATTATGTTTTTTACATAACGGGCGTTTGTTGTTATGTGTCCCAGTTCAGTTTGCTGCAGCCATGAGCTATAAACTTAAATATGATTTGCATTTTCAAATAAAACAAAAAAATCATATACATCTCTTGGCTGAAAATGTTTTAGCATGTTTTATAAAATGCAATTACATACATATAATTTCTTACCTATTATTCTAACATATGTCATTTATTTTTATTTATTTATTTACTTAATTTTTTATGAATATACGCTACTGTTCAAAAAAGTATAAACTCTTTTGAAGGTTTGGTTTCATGTGTTTGTGAGTTGTTGACTTTGAACTGATTAGTGAATAAAACATTCACATATGTTTTGTGAACTGGTTTGGCTGATTGATTTAAAATATCAGATTCGAAAACTCAAATTCATATCCAACTGCTAACAGACGTGTATCTCACCTGCACAGGTTGTCTTTGAGGCAGTAACTCTCCAGATTGAGGCAGTTGGGCTGTCCGTCTCGCTCCTCATAGGAACAGGAGGGCACGATGGTTTTTCTCCTCCTCTCCCCACACAGAGTATCCGAACAGGGACAAAATAAAACACCAAAGCTGTACTCCTCTGGAACACGCTCCAGGAACCTCCGCAGGGCCCGGTGACATTTGTGCCGGTTACAGTGGTTCGTGCCAGGTATGATCTTAGTGCAAGCTAGCGCGTACTCAGAGCGCAGAGAACCGCACTTTTCGTACAACCCACAGTCCTGAGCTGCTTTCAGACACTGGTTCTGATCCGTCAGAGGAAGGGAGGACACTGAGAAAGAGGAAAAGACTCTTTCAGTTAAGTGTCCAAATTCTTCTTTTTTTTTTTGGCCTGTAAAAAGCAGTATGTTATGCCTTTTATATTTCACACACACACACAGTAAAAAAAAAAAGGAAGTTGTAAGTAAAATATAGATTACTGGAGAATGTTTTGCAAGAAAATACTATTTTATTCTTTATACTTCAACATTTTGCAATTTTAAAGGAATAGTTCACCCAAAAATGAAAATTTTCTGAAAACTAACTCACCTTCAGGCCATCCAAGATGTAGTTGAGTTTGTTTCTTCATCGGAACAGATTTAGAGAAATTTAGCATTACACCATATGCTCACCAATGGATCCTCTGCAATGAATGGGTGCCGTCAGAATGAGAGTCTTAACAGCTGATAAAACACCAGAATAATCCACAAGTAATCCACACAACTCCACTCCAACATTTAATGTCTTTTGAAGTGAAAAGCAGCTGTAAGAAACTAATCCGTCATAAGGTGTTTTAACTTTAAACTGTCACTTCTGGCTAAAATGAGTCCATAAACCATAATAATACTTCCTTCAGTGAAAAAGTTGATTGATTGTTGTCCTCTCACATCAAAATCCACCAACATATTTAAGCTGTTTTCACTTGTAAACTGTGAAAGCAATATTATGATTTGTTTAAAAAAACTTTATTGTTTATTACAAAAAAGGAGCTTTTCGCTTCACAAGATGTTAATTGATAGACTGGAGGGATGTGGATTATTTGTGGATAATTGTGATGTTTTTATCAGCTGTTTGGACTCTCATTCTGACGGCACCCATTCACTGCAGAGGATCCATTGCTGAATTTCACCAAATCTGTCCTCACAAAGAAACAAACTCATCTACATCTTGGATGGACTGAGGGTGAGACTATTTTCAGCAATTTTTCATTTTTGGATGAACTACTCCTTTAATTAAATATATTACTTGCCATTTCTTTGAAACTATTTGTGAAAGTTACTAGCAATTTCTGAGTGAAAACTGTTTCAAAGTAAAACCTACACCAACTTTTTGCAGTGTAGAAATACAACAGCAAGACAAGGAAAACATATTAAGCACAAACATACAAACATGCAGCGATACACTGACATACATCATCACAGTGCATTCAGCTGTGGAGGAAAACACATTTTGTTTGGTCGTACCACTGATGTGGCTGCAGTACCTGAAACTATTGAGGCTAGTTTTGATGTTTCGCTATTTCTCACAAGTTCCAGTTCAATGTCTTCATATGGGGACGTCTCAATGTCATCATAACCTGCAATACAAACACACACATAACCATTTGAGACTAATTAAGCTCACCAAACTGCACCATTACCTTATCATTATGCCTAATTAACAGCACAGAATATTATCAAATTTCATATGGTATTTCTTTAATTATGTTTACAAATTTTAATAAGAGGTCAGTGTTTGAGATGCATTGGTTGAACTGTCAGTCCACAGACTGAAGGGTCTGGATCAAAACACAAGTTAAAATAGAGACCAGTCTATTTGTATCACACAACCCTGGGGACACTGCCAAGAAGAGTGAGTATGAAACCATAAACACACACACACACACACACACAAGCTTGTATTGTAGAGTTTTCTCTTGTGGGGACTTTCTGTTCATATTTATTGTATTTAAAATAAGATAATGTATGAGAATTTAAAGTATTAACCTTTGGTAGGCATCTTGTCCTATACTATTTTGCTACAAACATGAATGATACAGTAATTAGAAATAATTCACTTACGTTGAAGGGGGGACTGATAAAGAATTCTGTTTATTATAAGCACACTTCATTATTTTATTAATATGTTTTTTTTTCTTTCCTTATTAATCATTTTAGATCATTTTTATCATTAAGTTTTAAATAGAACTTTTATTTATAATTTTTTCATCATTATTAAGATATTGTTATTTGTTTTTATTTATTTGATATTTATTTTATTATTTTCATTTAATGCATTATTTTGTTATTTTAGATATTCTTTTTCATATTATTTATTTTAATTATATTTATTTATTTATTTTATATTTATAGAATGTATGATTTATAAAATGTAGATTTTTAAAATGTCATTATAATAGTCATTATAATTTCTCTTTATTTTATTATTTTTCTTTATTATTTTTCATTATTATAATGATTTTCTTTTTCCTTTTATTTACTTTATTTCTGTATTTTTGATTTGTTTTCATTTTTAAATTAAACTTTTCCTGTCTTCCTTCCTCATTCTTAAATTGTGTTAAATTTAGTATAATGTGTCGTTTATCTTGCTCTAACACTATGCACTTGCATGAATTACCACTGTGTATGAAATGTGCTACAATGTATAAATAAACCTGCCTTGTATCATCTATATGTACAGATCTGAATATCATAGAGTGCAACAACTTCAAATGCCTTAGCAATAGATTAGCAAATACTGTAAACAATTTTCAGCAAACACCACTCATATTTTCTTCAAAAAGTCATGTTATAATTACTACACTCTTGGCCTAACTCCAAAATGCACATTTTGTCATTTCACACGCCTGTTATATTTGTATCGACATCCCCAGAAGGAATTTTTGTCAAATTGTGATATTCTTTTGGGGACATTTTCTGAAATTCCGGTTATCAAAACCTACGCACACACAGACTCTTCAAACAAATGCAAACAGGCAGAATCCCTCCTGTCATCTTGTTCGCACGCCACATTTCAATCTACGGAGGCGCCACATCAAGTGTGCTACATTCACAATTACGTGCCTTACGTATTCTGCCGCTGACGGTTTTCATTTGCAGCACGCAGGAGAAGAACACTTGACATTTCCAGTTGATGTGGTTTAAAAGCACTTATTTCTGAGACTGTCGATCAGGCCGGGCCCTTCTGGCCCCTGCAGCCCCTGCATTGCACTCAGACGCATGACGAGTTCGCTGCTGGAGAAGCCTGGGATTAGTCAGCATTTACAACAGCTCTTGATGAGTCGCTGTGGGAACCCATCTTCCTGTTTCATAAGGTTTAATATTAATAAGCCATATTGGGTGGGAATATGGACTCCGAATCAATTAATTTTGCAGCCGTGCTTTGACGATCCCCCGGACGTCATTCACCAGCATCTCCGTAATCTCTTTTGCTCATGAGCAAACACACGGCGTGAAACTTCTGCCATGAGACGGAACCAGACGCCCTCGACGGAACGTGGCATATTCCGGTTCCTGCATGTATGCGTCCGTCCCGCCGAGCGTAATGAACAGATGAGGGAATGGCGAGATTAATCACGATAGCACTGTCAGGGAGCCAGTCGTTTGTTTAGTGTCTGACTGGGTTTTATGCTTCCTTGCCATTTCATACACATTACTGAGCACTCATTAAATGCTATTACTGCCTAAATCTAAATCCTCTGGTAGCTCACTCAACACTCTCATTAAAGCGTTTTGGCATGTCCTGAAAGAACATAACAAACGGCATCCACTGAGATCTATGAGTTCACTGTTTATGACCGACCGAACAAAGGCAGTCATTTTAAAATTGATTTAACCGAATTCTTTATGCATGACTTTTCTCTGGAGTTACCTACTCCCTCTGTTCGCTTTCTTTAAACCTGCTCCTTTCATCATGACATTTACTGGTTTGGGAATTGCTGGACATGAGCAGTTCAGTCAGGGACTATTCTAGGGAGTCTTAAAAAAACCATGAAACTGCATTAGCAATTTAACTTCTATAATATGATATATTTCTGAGTGAAGCTGAATATTCAGTATATGCATATATATATATATATATATATATATATATATATACATGCGGTTTTTGATGTTTTTGAAAGACATCTCATACTCACCAAACCTGCCTTTATTTGTTCAAAAATACAGTAAATTGTAATACTGTGAAATATTATTACAGTTTAAAAGAACTGTTTTGTCTTTTAATATACACTACCAGTCAAAAGTTTTTGAAGAGTAAACTAAAGTTTAAAGCAGTCTCTTCTGTTCACCAAGGCTGCATTTATTTGATCCAAAGTACAGCAAAAACCATTTAAAAGTACCATTTAAAATAACTGTTTTCCATTTGAATATATTTTTGAATGTAATTTATTCCTATGATTTCAAAGCTGAATTTTTAGCATCATTACTCCAGTCACATGATCCTTCAGAAATCATCCTAATATTCTGATTTGCTGCTCAAAAAACGTTCTTATTATTATTATTATTATTATGTTGAAAACAGCGGAGTAGATTTTTTTCAGGTTTCAGGTTTTCAGGTTTGATGAATAGAATGTTCAGAAGAACAGCAATTACCTGAAATAGAAATCTTTTGTGACATTATAAATGTCTTTATCATCACTTTTGATCCATTTAAAGCATTCTTGCTAAACAAAAGTATTAATTTCTGTAATCCCCCCCCCCCCCCTTCAAATTATTTTTTATACTGACCCTAAGCTTTTGAATGATATAGTGTATAATGTTACGAACGCTTTTTATTCCAGATCTTTGGATCTTTCTAAAAGCATCCTGAAAAGAATTTACTCAACTATTATAAATATTGATGATAATAATAATAATAAATGTTTCTTGAACAGCAAATCAGAATATTAGAATGATTTCTGATGGATCACATTACTGGAGTAATGATCCTGAAAATGTAGCTTTGATCACAGGAATAAATTACATTTTTAAATATATTCAAATAGAAAGCAGTTTTTTAAATAGTAAAAATATTTCACAATATTACTGTATTTGCTGTACTTTGCATCAAATAAATGCAAGCTTGGTGCGCAGAAGAGAATTCTTTAGAACGTTAAAAATCTTACTGTTCAAAAACTTTTGACTGTTAGTGTATTTTAAAATGTAATTTACTTCTGTGATGGCAAATCTGAATTTTCAGCATCATTACTCCAGTCTTCAGTGTCACATGATCCTTCAGAAATCATATACTGATTTGCTGCTCAAGAAACATTTCTTATTATCATCAATATTGCAAACAATGCTTAATGTTTTTTGTGGTTTATTTTAAACAGAAATCTTTTGAGCAATTTAATGCATCCAGGAGCTTAAAGGAACTTAAATTTGTGAATGGCAGTGTATATATATATATATATATATATATATATATATATATATATATATTTATATGGTTATATATTATGGCATTTTGATCATTTGAATGTATTTTTACAGTCCTTTTCACAGTAAATATTGGTCTAAAACTAAAAGTATTGGTCTTTTCTTTTTTTTTTTTTTACTTTCCACAGACTCAGAACTCCCTTTGCAAGAAACCATTTCTGAATCAAGCAGAAAAAAATTAGGGTGGGACTTATTGAGAACAGATCCAGGTGGTATATTTTTACTGAAATATACTGTAAGAGGGCTTATTGTTGACAACAGTCACCATACAAAAAGTAAAAACTCTCTCTTACGCCTCTTACCTTGTGGAAAACGGACGGTCCAGTAAACGCTCAGGCACTGTTGTTCCAAGCGAGAGCCTCGCTGACACTTGCATTCTTGCAGGTTCTGATAGTGCATGAGGTTGTTCTGGGCGTCGACGCAGGCCTGCCGTCCCTCCAGACTGAGGGGAGCCACCGCCTCCTCGTCCACGCAGTACTCCAGGTGCCTGAACTGCCGCTTACACTCTGGGTCCACCATACATTCATTTACAGCCTCTATGCAGTCCACAGTCCCGGGGAACACTGGCACCACAGAGGGAACAGCCCCTGGAGGATTGTGAGTAAAGTTCATTTTAAGGCACAGATGGAATCACACATTTTTTTGTTGTCATACATGCCTTTTTCTAAAAATCAGCAGTGGAATGCAATTAAACATCATAAAAAGTCTTAAAAGGAACCGAGAGCAACTACAACATTTTGAAATGAATAGAGAATTCTTATATTCCCAATCAGTTCCTGAATTTGAATCGAATTGGAGGTACATTAGCAAACAGGTTGCAGAATGCAGTCCAAATTTGTATGTGAGGAAGTAGAAATAAAATGAATCCAAAGAAGTTTTAATGTAATTTGAAATGGGACAATTCACCCCAAAATTATGTCATTAATTACTCAACCTCATGTTGCTTTCTGACCCTCCATAGACAGCAATGCAACTGACACGTTCAAGGCCCAGAAAGGTAGTAAGGACATTGTTAAAATAGTCCATCAGCGGTTCAACCTTAATTTTATGAACCTACAAGAATAATTGAAGGTCTTATGGGTTTGGAAAAACATGTGGATGAGTAATTAAAGACAGAATTTTCATTTTTGGGTGAACTATCTCTTTAAGTAGAAAGACACATTTTGTTGAATGTTGGCTTGAGAAAGCCTTGTTTTGAAAAAAAAAAGAAAAAAAAAAAAGTCTTCAAGTTTATAGGCCAGATAGTTTATAGAACACTTTATTTCCCAGAATATACCGCACATTACATTTCTTTGAATTGCTATTTAGTAATTTCTACTTCCTGTCTTTGTCTTCAATTTCCAATTCAACTTCCTGTTGGGTATGGCCGATCCAATTCACATCTGATTCATGAGTTGGTCGTTGAAAACAGACATACTGGCCAAAATATTTAAAAAGAGAACACACAAAAAGTGTGGGGAATATATATATAACTTTGTGAATGAGTTTTCTGTTCAATTCTGATTCCCTGTGGACCTGGTTATGACAAATTACAGTTTGTGAATTTTCATCTGTTTCACTATAATACATCCGAGTTATAACACTAGACACATAGAAAACATTCTGACAGTGGCCATGTAAAAACGAAGATCAAAGTCCTTGCACTCAAGGGCAGAATTAATAATGTGTAAAATAATTTAAAAGAGACCTCTTTCCGGCGCGCTATTGCAGGAGGACAGATAACTTAAACGAGCAAAAATCTTCATTCACCATCAAGAGTTTCAACCCAAGTCCTTGACAACAGACACTTTGTGCTTTGTGTCCATTCTCAGGCTCAATCCTGACAGACGTCATCAACTCCAGAGACCCTCGCTGTCAGCCGGGTCTCAGGGTGACCCGAGGGGAAAGTGTGACAGGGCTGTGTAATTTCATGGCTACGTTTGCTGTTTTTCATTAAGAAGCGACAGAAAAAGCCTTGCACTCCTGTAGAAGCATGAGACATGTGTTTCTCTTTCTTGTATTTCTCCCCCTTGACCCCCATCCCCCTTTGTGTCTGTTTTCCTTCGCAGCGGCAGGGGCTGTAATTGCGCTAGGCCTCATTTTAAAGCGTGTGGTGATTGAGAACCAACGGCTGTGGCCGGCAGACTAAGCGTTGGTCATGGCTTAGGACTCCGCTACCACAAAATGGCACCTCCTTCCACAGCTCACAGAGCGATGATCCAAGCGTGAAAGACCATCTACTGCGGCGACCGAAGTTAAACGGACAAGTAAACACACTTTGATCTCGCACATATTTGACAAACAGTTCAATATTGAGATGTTACGTGCTAGTTTGAATTTAAAGACAGGTGTTTGATCTGCCACTGTTTTCATTTTTCTTCTTAAAGGTGAAGTGTGTCGTTGCTGCACCACTAGTGGCACCAAACAGAACTGCAGAATTTATGTCTGCTTTCAAACAGGTTTTCCGTCTGCCATCAGATAGCCCCGCCCTAAACTCGATGCTGCTGTATTCGATGCTTGTTTGATAGCACAACACAGCCAAAGTATAAATTTTTCAGTCAACCACTGAATGTCTTGACACTGCATATGAAAATGACTTATACAAAACATAATTAAAGCATTTTTAGCTGAACTGTTGTTTATTTGTTCATTTTAGATGTATTAATAATTAATTTATTAATATTTATTCAAATGAATGAATAATACATTTTAATCAATAAATAATTAATATCATGGATATTAACTAAAACTTAAACTAGTTAACTAAAATTCAAACCATAAAAACATATTTTTAACTTGAAATGAAAGTTAACGGAGTTGAAATAAAATGTAAAAAAAAAATAAATAAAAAACTATTTAGACATTAAAAAACTAATTACTAAAACAAAAACTTTTTATAAAAAGCTATAATAATTTCCCAATTATACTAAAATAACACTGATTTGTGTTAATATATGTTCATATTTATTTTGGTCATACAAACTATTAACTACGACTTGCCTCAATAAACTCCTAATTTGCTGCTTATTAATAGTTAGTAAGGTAGTTGTTAAGTTTAGGTTTTGGGTAGGATTAGGGAGGTAGAATATGATCATGCAGAATATGTGCTTTATTAGTACTAATAAACAGCCACTACGTTAATAATAGGCATGCTAATAATATAAATAAATTTTAGGTGTATCACCAGCTGTTACTACTGATAGACAGAACACAACAGAATATAACAGGTTTTCAAGACATGTTTTTGAAAGCTCATGGCATTAGATGCTTAAAAATAGTGAGACACAAAGCAACAGCATGTGCAAACAATTTAAAGAAAATAGTTCCAAAATACATCCTGGGAAGAAAAGCCCTTAAGTCTACACCAGACAAAATAACAAAGTCGATTGCAAAATGGACTGTTGTGGACTGCAGCCCAGTGATAGACTTGCATTCAATGATATGGATATATAACAAAGAATATATTGACCTTCTGTCTATTCAACGCTTTACTCGTCTGCAACAATAATGTCTTTAAAGTATCTCCATTTGGGGGCTTTTCAGAGCAAATATATGTCTGGGTTTAAATCTGCGTTGTACAAAGTTTTATTCTATGGATTAACAGTCCAAACTACATTAAATATGTTTATATACTAATACAAAAAACAATAAATAAAACTAACTAAAATATCTCATTTTGTGTCTTTCCTTTTTATAAAACAGGGAACGATTCAAGATTTAAAAAGTGAGCGATGGAGTGAGAAAGAAACAGAAAGAAAGAAAGAAAGTAAACAGAATGACAGACAGCAGACGCCTCACACAATAGGAAACCGTCTCAGTATGGAGGCTGATGGCAATCAAACACATGCTGGCCGGGTATTACGAGATATGTGTGTGTGTGCGCGCACTAAAATCACATTTAGCAAGTGACAGTGACACACACACAAACACACACACCTTGAGGCTTTAAGTCTCATGCACACACTGAGAGAGAACGACAGACGCAGTTTCTGCAGTGAAGCTCAGCTGTACAGGGGAGTGAAAGAAATAAAGAGGTGAGTGAAATAGAGAAAGACAGCGTGAGCGCGTACTGTAAATCTAAGTATCCTTGTGTGACCGTATTTATGGCCGGCGACAGCAAACCGGCTCCAGCTGTCGATATTTGCGGGTCTAACGTGATTAACTAATCAATGCGTACAGCGGTCTGAACTGCTGTGGTAAACCGAGCTCCACTATATCAAGATACATATCAAGAAAACATCTCTTCTGTCGATCCACACAGAACTGAAGAATCCATCAGCTAAATTACAGCATGCTGCATCTCAGGGCCTAAACCAACAATTTAGACAAATTACTCGACAAAAAAACCCACACAAACAAACCCTCGTATCCATTTAAAACAGTGAATGTTTTTCAGCAAGGATGACAAATGTCAAGGAATAAAAAAGAAGCCACTAACATTATATTTAAGTATCTTTCTGACAGTAAATGTGCTGTATAGACTTCCAGCACACACTGTTATTTGCTGCATTGAGGGTTTTGTCAAATGTGGGTCAGAGCGCCGTATCTATTCACTATTGGTGACACGTCACATCAAAGCATGGCGGTGATATTAAAAGAACCGGGTCGGATGGGCCCGTCTGATTGACAGGGAGGAGAAACGGAAGACAATCCGAAAGCCCCGGGAGGAAGGAGTGCATTGCAGGGACGTGATGCTGAGACGGTCCTCGTCACTAAATCACAGCGCTCAGCGCCTTTAATGAAAATTGGCTACAACATCATCATAAAAGCCGTGTGCGAGTGGAGCTCACGCACACACATGCTCGCACGCGCTCTTTCTGATTCTGTCGCTTGGCTTGAATCTTCCAGTCGAGGCGAGAGAGTCCAACACCATCTGCCGTCACCGTGTTTGCCTTTCCAAATCCTGGTTATCAACAAAACACACACGCGACCCTGAAAAGACCCTAAACGTCCGTCATATGTGAAGAAAACATGCCCGGAGGGAGGATTACCTTTTTGTTAACTAGTCCTGTGTGGTTTATTGAACCTGTGTTCTTACGATTCCTCTTTGATTTGCTAAAAATGGCCGTGTAATTAGGCTGTCCGCCTGTCCCTGGGTATGTCCTTGGCTGGGATGCATCTGAGTCCATTATGGCATATATTTCTCCATGCAATTAGTATATGCGCTGACGAAGCCTGGTTCACCTGTGTATTAAAGCCTCCCAAAACATTTCTTAACTTGTGCAGCTCATGCTTTTCTCAAGAATCTCATTTGGGTAAAAGCAGAAATGAGGAAGAAACCATTACACAACAAAAAATATTTTCATGCTCGGTATTTTTTTTACTTGTTTTACAGTCCAAGTATCTGACGATACATTTACTTGTGAAGCAAAATTGCTTTAGGTATTAAGTCTGAAAAAGTTCAAAAATATCTACCACTGGGGTAAGAATTAATTTTATTTTTCTAACCCCACTGGCAGATATTTGTTCTTGTTTTAACCCTTGTGCTGTGCCGAAAACCTACTTTGGTGTTCTCAGTAAAGTGACCTTGTAATTCTCTCATAATTCTCTCACTAAATCTTGGGATTCAGTATTTTTGTCAACCTATTTTCTTTCAATTAGCACAGGTTTTGCATTTCTTTTTGGACCTGATACATCATAGGCTTCACTGATCTGAGCTAATGCGCAAAAAAAAAAAATATATTTGTGGATGATTTTGGCAGTGTTCACTCAAAAACTGATGTGCAGAAGCTCAGGTCAATGAGCTCGCTGATCAGTCAGGTCCAAAAAGAAGTGCAACACTTGTGCTAATTGAAAGAAAACAACTCTGAATCCAATATTTGGCTGCAATATAGCATATTGAGAGATTTACAAGTGATTTTTTTGTAGAGCAGTCATTTTTGACTGAAAAACACCATAAGTATAAGAACAATCCTAAAAAAACTACAAAAATTATGCAATTTTCCAAGCTGTTATAACCTGTGTGAACAAAGTCTGTAAGTTTTAGTCCAATGCGATAACATCAAAATCACTTAATTTTGATAACTTTTTCAGAAAACCATCATTTTTATTTTGCTTCTCAAGCCAATGTATCATAATTTGAGAATGTTTCAATATTCTACTGAAAAACAAGATTAAAATGCTCATGTTTTGCAGCGGATATTCCAGGCATGTTTTCCCAGACCTGTCAGCATCTGTCGCTGGCAAATGAGTTGAAGCTGCCAAAGTCCAGACTTGCGCACCTTTTCTCAAACACACCTGGGCACGCGGCTGGCACGAGTTTGCACATGCGCACCTGCCCGAATCTTTGACTTGGTATGTTTGTACACATCTTTCCACCTCAGGTCGCCTCTTAAAAACATATTCAAGCAAGCGAATCTTTATGCAAATACACTGTGGAAATTAAATCTTTTTGCCACTTGATATCCGTCAGGGGGTCCCTTTGCGATTCGTGCGGCTGATATACGACCCGACCCCCGGGGATACACACAGCATGAGCGAGCACATCAAATCTGCAATCATTAACACAGCTAATAAATAAACCTGTCGATCAGCGGGCGCATTACAGCATGTTCTCGTGGCACCAGGGTGCGACAAACACCACTCATGATGATGAATGCCACTTGGGCTACAAAGCACTCGCACAAGACACTTGCAATATTGCACCCTGTCGTCCCAGGTGGGAAGAGAAAGTCAGATCCCTCAAATGTTGGTTGCTGTGCTACGGGAACACCATGGAGCTGCCCTTTACCAGCCTAATCTGTCTCTGTTTATATGTGTGTGCGTTTCTGCCATCACATAATTAGGATAATATTGACTGTGACAGATGTCTCATAACATACTGTTATTTGCTGACAGAATTATATTTTTAGACCTGGCCTGTGTGGATTATCATTCTCAGAAGAGCTCCTGTAATGTCTGAGATATTAAAACTATTATGCTGTTGTGATTCTAAGGTGTGAAGAAAATAAACATAGGGCTGGAAAGTACATCTAATTGGCTGAAAATAAATTAAAAGTACTGTGTATGAATGAAATTCGATGAAAGCATAAGGATGAGCTCAGAATGCTACATTAAATGAGGGTCTCTTAAAGGTCATTTTTGTTTTTGTACACATTTAACAGTAAGTGATATTAATAGTTAAGCTCTTTTAAGCTCTTTATGTTGGTTTTACAACATAAAGGGTTGTGCTATTGTTACAAGCCGCATATAAAGATAATCTGGTGCTATTGGGGATATTCTTAAGAGTGTACAGCATTTGTTAAATGTAATAAGCAAGTACACAGATATGTGAGGGAGTGACAGACACATCTGCTCAGCGTACAGCACTCTAGAAAATGAAACCCTTTCTATTGTTTCAGCACAAGCACATGGCACAGCGGTCACCCTAAAACACACCTGTGCAATAAGTTTCCATGCAATTGTAATTTAATCACTGCTGTTCTGGCTTTTACAAATGTTCTTGATGCAATGGTATGCACTATACATGACATGTACAATATAATGCATGCACAATGTGTATAATACATCCAATACCCAGCATACCGTGTGCAACCGGTAGAATTTTTTATGTGTACAATAAAATCTTGTTTATGATGTCTGTTGTGCTTATTCTTCTCACTTGGTCTATTTGTCTATAATATATTGTGTATTGTGTAAATAGTTTATAATGTAGACTTTTCTAATCTTTCTATATATATTGTGTTACACTCTGTACATGTCTGGCTGTTAACGCAACCCCAAAATAGAGTATCTATCTATCTATCGATCTATCTATCTATCTTTCTATATTTTCCCTGAGACAGTCCTTCCCTTTACAATACCATGGTTTTACAATAGTAAGTCTCTTTTAGTTTAGTTCACCACCAAAGAGCCATTCATAAAAATATCTATCTATCTATCTATCTATCTGTCTATCTATCTTTTCCATTAGAAAATTTACAATACCATGGTCCCTTTTAGTTTGCGTTCATCTTTCACCTTACGTTTATATTACTGTATATATGTAAATATAAGGAATCACAATAGTCCTACAAACAAATTGCTTTTGCAGGAGGCTCTACAAAACAGTTCAATATTATTCACGTTGTACATTAACTTAAGTAAATATGCAATGTAAATACTTATGTATTTATGTAAATGTTCTGCATAAACACGGTCATGTAAAGTGTGACCCTAATGTGTCAAAATAAGTCATGGAGGCTGTTTCTAAGAGTCTTACCCTTAATGACGAACAGATTTAGAAGTATTCCCAGAAGGATCATGTCGACTGCTGCTGGATGCGCTCGGCTGGACGGTGATGCTGCTGGGGAATCTCGGGGAAGCGCGTCTGGAACCCCCGGATCGGTCCGACTCAGTCCGAGCCACTACATCCATACAAGAGGACCACCGTCCGACAGATAGAAATCTCCAAAACGACGTGTCCGAAAATCAATTCCAGCTACAAACTTGTGCGATATCGAAAGCTTTCTAATGCGTAAGAGGTGTCCGAAGAGCAATGATTTCATACAACATACAAACAAGGGGGCAATTACAAACTGTCAAACGCACTAGCAGCTGATGTCCGTTATACTCACGATCGGAGTCTTTCTAAAATAATAATCCTCGATTCAAACGCGTATCACCATGATAGAAGCGTAACCAAAGGCGCGCGTCAGATGTGCCAGTGTGCGCATTAGTGCGCATCAGTTTAATACAGTATATGTGAGCGCGACCCCAGATGCTTGATTCCTGCTGTCCCACAGCACAATGTGCTCAATCCAGTCCTCAAACTCAGCGGCGAATTTTACATGCATCTGCCTCCTTGTGATTGGCTCGGGCATTCTCAGGCGCATCCATGCAAAATCCCTGACCAGCCTTCTGGAGAGCTGGGTCGGTGCTCCTATAGGCTAGAGAAATTCAGACTGCTCTGCAAGTATCTAAGTTTGCAATAGTGAAATGTTACGGCGATTAAAAAAGTGAGATAAAGGTCAGTCAAACTGTGCACTCTAAAAAATAACTGTCCTTTTTTAGGATCCCATCACTCAGTGGTATTTAAACGGTTCATAAGTTTACCAAGGAATAAATAACTATTTTAGGCTGTATGTTGTTGTGTGTGTGTGTGTGTGTGTGTGTGTGTGTGTGTGTGTGTGTGTGAGTGTGTGTGTGTGTTTTAGAATAAAAAAAAAGCTCTTATGTTAAATGTTCTTCAGATTAGAACATTTACAAAATTTATGAACATTGTCCTATGGTGATTTTTGTTCTACTGGAAACCTGTTTAAGTGTGTAAAGGACCATTCACAGCAGAGCAATAACTAGCGTCCACAGCAGTGAACAATATCATTCATTTACTGTAAACGCGCGTCTGTAGCTTTAAATGCTCGATCGCTTTAGAAGCAGGATGGATTCTGATTGGCTATCAATGTTTTATCCTTCATCAGCTGGAATAAATCGTTCTAAAAGTGGTTCCAGCTATGTTCCTTTGTGCCCTTATCGTTATGGTGTGGACTCTGCCATACCTTTAAGTTTATAACAATTTATAAACTATACCTTTATCATTATAGTAATCGTCCTTGGTGTGAACAGATGTTAAAATGATGTTTAATAATAATAAAAAAATCAAGGTGCTAAATTCCATTGCTGTGTGCATAGCTATTTCTGTTTAACCTGACCCATATAAAGTAATGTTTAATGTTATATTTAATTATAATATTGAACAAACCCAGCTAATCTGGATATAAGTTTTGAGATCACCCACAAAACAATATGTAACAGTGCTGCAAAACATAAATACGGGAACAGGCGAGACTTCATTGAGAGAGTTCACAGGGTGTTCTGTTTCAGTTTATTTACAAAACTCCATACAGAGAAATCCCATAAGGGCCATGAGCTGTCCAGACCGGGGATACTACGAACACAACACCGTTAGAACTTTAGATTCTGAAGTTTAGTTGGCAGGACAACACAGAGATATACCAAGGCTGTATTTCTGTTCCAATTTCAGGATTTGCGAATGAAACTTTAATGAGAATTTGATTTGTCCAAGTGGTCTGACTTGGTCCAACAACTGGGTCTATAATCAGGAGGCTTATGTAGATACACATTCGGCTGATTACCGCAGTGCAACAGCCTGCACGGTCATCTGTGTGTGTGTGTGTGAGTGGTTTGCTGAGCGGACAATCATGTCCATTTAACTAATCAGAGTAAATGCCATACAGAGTCATTGCCCTGATGATGTCACAGCTCTGGAGTTGTCACTCTGAGTGCTTCCATCTGGTTTCGGCTTTTTAGTGGCCGGAGAAACACACTTCACTTTTTCTTTTGTCCTCTCTCATTTTCAAGCAATCTGGCCATACTTTCTGTCCTCTTTTCAAATGCAAGATGCAGTTTTATCACCCTTTTCAATGATCAGATGTAACAGATTTTTACACTTTAAAAAAAAAAGGTGTTTAAACTTGAAACTACTTTGAAACTGTAGCTTGTCAAGTTATAACCTAATAACAATTGTCAGTAATATTGTCAGTGTAATTTCTCCTGAGGTTTTGAATGAACAATCACGATTAATACAGTCCATAGTAAAGGGAGCTAAAATTGTTAATTCATTCATTTGCATGAATCATCGCATGACCCGATACACTAGAATGATTCGGAATCACTACATATAAAAGAGCAGCCCTTTTAGGACAAACCAATTCACTAGAATCAATCAGACTTTCTAACACAACATATGACAAAAAAAAAACATTTAGAAATGAATATGACTTTCCATCTCAACATATGAAAGAGCATACCATTTAGGACTAACCAATTAATTAGAACGAATCAGACTTTCCAACACAACATGTGAGAGAGAGCCATTTAGGGGTAAACTAAAATGATTCGGACTATCCATCAGAGGACCATTTAGGACGAACTGATTCATTACAATGAATCAGACTAACCAGCACAGCATCAGAGAGGACCATTCACTGGAATGAATCAGACATTCTACATATGAGAGAGAGAGTGGGTCATTTAGGACAAATCGATTCACTTGAAAGAATCAGACTTTCCAACACAACATATGAGAGCTTCATTTAGGGGGGAACTGATTTAGTGAAATGAATCGGACTTCCCATCACTATATGAATGAAAGGACCATTTAGGACGAACCGATTCATTAGAATGAGTCTTTCCAATGCAGCATCAGAGAGGAGCATTTACGACGAACCGATTCACTGGAATGAATCGACATGCTACATGTGAGAGAGAGTGGGTCATTTAGGACAAATAGATTCACTTTAAAGAATCAGACATGAGAGCTTCATTTAGGGGTGAACCGAATTACTGGAATTAATCTGACTTTCCATCACTATATGCATGAAAGGACCATTTACGACGAACCGATTCACAGGAATGAATCGGACTTCCATGAGGAGGACCATTAGGCGATAGTTTTTTTAACTTCTCTTCGGTCGCGCTACACCGCAAATGTTTCGCTAATTTAAAAGCTACACTATGACAATAATTAGTGTCAGACTACTGAACAATATATTCTTCGCTACGTTTAGTTAGCTAATCATCAAAACTGTGTTGGTTTGGGTTTTTTTCCCCAGGGTTGCTATGGTTTTGTGCGTGATTGCTAGTGTGCTTACTTTTAATAGTCCGAGTCAAAAGAGCGCCTCAAACGCTTTTCAATTCATTGTCCGTTTTATCCAATTTACTAAACATATATTTATGTTTTACCTTTCCCCATTACCACACCGTTTCTTTCTTGAAATTTCTTCTCTTCATCAACACAAAGATCTTTCCATTCGTCTGTCCTCCCTCGCTCTCTGTTTCTCCTCTCCACTCATCCCTCGCTCAGCTCATCATTGCTTTACGATAGCTGTGACCTTTTCAGTGGCACTCCACTATCAGACTCTTATCTCACTGCCAGTGTAGCCGAGCGGTCATTTATGAGGTCACTTCACAGAAGTGGACATTAGCGATAATGTACTTCCAGTGACTCAGGTGTCACACTAAAGCGAAGGCAAGCGCGCGAGCGCACGCACACGCACCCACTTTTGCCCGGCATATAATCATCCGGCTCTGTGTAGCCTACCTACATGACAGAGATGTGGACGTCGTAACAAATTAAAATGTCCGTAGGTGGAAGGAATATTTTGCTTGATGAGAGAAGAGAAAAAAAGAGACAAAATATTTTCTTCAGAGTATTACAAACGCGTGCATACACACACGCACACACAATTTCTCGATCCCACTCGGTTTGTACGCTTGTTAGTTCCACTTGAAATGGCAAATGACAAACAATCAGAGGCAGTGAAGCAGTGGCTTACCAGCTCACAGAACCAGCCAAAACAAAACAAACAAGGCAATTACTGCAATTCACACTACACCAGTTCTCCATGTTAAACACACACACGCACACACAGATAAACACAAAGGCCTTTGCAATTATAAACATTATTCTCATCTCTTGCAATCTATTTTTGACATGCAAACTAACACTACACATATACATAAGCTCGAGCAGCGGGGATGTACACTGTATATTAAAACGACTAAATCCACTGAATAAAATATTTTCTCATCTCCAAGGTTATGAAGAGAAGGTGGAGAAAATCTCCGAACTGATTTTTTATACATCACTGGCTTTGCAGGGCTTTGATAACCTGAGGCCAAAAGAGGAAGTTGGCAGATGTGTTTAGTTTACGGCCCGTTTGAATGTCTCCCTCACAGATATAGAACAACTTTATGCCTCTGTGCTATCCAAATACACACAAAATATAAAGCCGTGCCCACTAAGTATTTTTAGCACTCTTGCTTTAGTTCATGTAATTAATTCATATTATTAATTGCTAAACGACAAGACCTACTCACATAATTTGTCAGCAGGATGCATTCAGCAATGTTTGAAGCCGTTTGTTAATGTTTACATGTTTAATACAAGTTTACAAGTGTATGTTTGTTTGTGTATCTCTCACACACACTGGTTTTATAGACTCTTTTGACTGGCAGTAAATTATAGGCCTACAAATGGATAAAAATAGCATGGCATGAACCGTGCAACAAATAAACAGTTGGCAAGAAAGAATTAGACAAGTTCAACGTTTTTTTTGTCATGTATGAGTCATTCTATGAACACAATCGATCATTTGAAAAATATGCTGTTAAGGGCTTTGCTTGCTTAAATATATGAATATTATTTTATTGCCATTTTGGTATACATGTGTGTGTGTGTGTGTGTGTGTGTGTGTGTACATATATATTATATATAAAATTCTATTTAATACAATTTAAAATAAAAATTATAATAACCCACCAGAACATTACCAATATCAAATATGGACTAATTTTCTCGCTCACACTATATTAATAATGTCTTTTTTAGTCCAGTGCTGAAGATAAATTTGAACAGAAAATGAAAACAATTGAACTGAAAAAATTATTTTAATTAAAAACAGAATCATTTATCTGTGTCCACAAATTCTGATTCACTCCCCATCACATCACTACTGTAACAATAATGAGGAAAAGACAAAACTGCAGCCATGTTTAATTAATTAATTTTTATTTTTGTATTTTTTGCCTGGCAGGTAAAGCATAACATATCCAGCTTGTCAAATAAAAGAGAAAAGTCCTGTTGAATCTTAATGCTAATGAGAAAACCTCATAACTAAAACATTTTGGTTTTAAACATTTCATCCTGTCACATTCAGAATAACCTAACATATTATTTTTTTATTATTTCATCATATGATGAACGCTGAAAGACATTCTTTGTCTGGTAGAAGTTTTATAATTAGAAATGTATTTGGGAGAGCAGCTTGACTCGGTACATGGCATTGTTTTGTTAATGATCTAGGGGCAAATATGCAAAAACACAGTGATTTATGAAAGCACATCAAATAAATGTGTGTAAATGTTTGTTGGTTATGCATGAAGTTATTGGTATGTGTGGTTGCGGGCCCCTGATTAAGGATCTGGGTGGCTTGAGGGAAAGTAGCTCCTCCTGACCCCTGCTGGCCCTGCAGCTGCGGTAGAGCTTTATCTGACCACAGCAGTGTGGATGAAATCCTTAGTGATTTTTCTTGCCATATAATCTTGCTTAGATGTCCTAGAAGCAGGCCAGAACAATGGGAGCCTGTTTTATTCATCTGTCAGGGAAAAATCACAAGTTTGGTAACTTAAAGAATTAATTGCACACATCTCCTTAACAACATGCATAGATCATGTACATTACTTGCATCTCATGTGACCATTTACCAACATCAGAAAACTGTGAACTAGTGTTATTTTAGTATAATTTGAATACTATTATAGTTTTTATTAATATTTTGAATTAGTTATTGTTTTTATATTATAATTTAGTTAAAGTTTTAATAATTTTGTTGTGAGTTTTTGCCATTTTTATTAGTTATTGTTTTTAATGTCTATATAGTTTTAATATTTTAATTTTATTTTTTGTCTTAAATTGTATTTCAGTTAACATTTATTTTATTTAAAGTGCATTTTTTATGGTTTTAGTAATATTAACTATAATTATCCTGCGAATGAACGTGAATGTGATGTTAAATTATTGAAATATTAACTTAAACTCTTCAAGTAAATATTTTACAGGGCTCAGCTTAAGAAAACATTTGGAAATTAACATTAACTAAGATTAATAAATCCGTTAGCATTGTGAGTTAATGTCAACAAATGGAACCTTATTGTAAAGTGTTATCAGGGCCTTGTTCTTGCTGACGCTCACCTCTACTTCCTGTAAATAGGCTTTGTATTGACTGTCAGCATCAAACCCATCACAACAGAGCGAGATGGCAGAGAAAAGGAGGAGGGTGGGGTGGAGGAAGAACAAACATGTCCCTTTGAGATAGACTCTAGTACTAATATTGACCAGCAAGCTTCAGAAAACACAGACGCACGACTCTGCTACAGTAATGAAAGCCCCACAAAGGACCATCGACACGTTTTATCAGCAACCTGAATTAGCAGCGTCTGTTCACCTTGATTGCTAGTGTTCATATGTTTCACTTACACACACACACACACACACACTCACTCACTCACCACTGCACATGCAATCAGCCAGCAAATAAGAGCATGTGGCACAAAAAAACAACAACCACAAAACACATTTCATGTGCTCAGCAGGTATAAGTCCAACTATTAAAACACACACAAATGCATATGAAAACACATACATGCATCACTTTTGGACCTTTTATATCCCTAAAGGGTACATAGTAAAGTGTGCATATCAGTGACAGATTTTGTAGGCTACCTTTTTTGCCCATAGGGTATGAAGTCAAAGGGAATTGAAACTGTTTCTTTACCAACATTCTTCAAAATATCATCTTTCATGTTCCACAGAAAGAAAAAAAATGCACCCAGGTTTCTAAAAACATGAGTGTGAGTATCCTATGATGACAGAATGTTCATTTTTTGGGGTGAACATCCCTTGAATGAGTTACACATTAAGGTTTAATGCTTCTTATGTTAGATGAAACTCCTAACCTTAGGTATGAGCTATAATAATAATAATGACAACTGCCTTAGCAAACACCTTTTAAGTACGCACGCAGTAGTTTGTGATGAGAGAATCAGGTTTTAGTGGAGCTGGAGGGAGGAACGCACAGAAACGTGAGTCACGTTTTTCCCAGGTTAAAACATCAGGGAGCCTCTAAGCTATGAGCAAGCTGTTCCTCTCTCTGAAACAGTTACTGTTTACTATTTATTGTGGCGCTGATAGGCTTTTAAGAAATGATAGCTCTTCCTGCACTTAAGATGGAAGCTGCTTTATTACCCCCTGAATGAATAAACGAATGAATAAATAGCAAGTCGAAAGAACAAATTAAGAATGCAATGTTAAGGGTATAAAATCAACATTGATCTGTTGAGATATGACATCTGAGTTTACATAAATATCTTTTTGCAAAATAGATAGAAAAGTAAACGGATATGTCAGGCAAACCGTAAACTACCATGTGACACTGTGACGTGACAATCATGTGACACTGAGTAATGACTGCAGAAAATTCAGCTTTGACATCACAAGAATAAATGACATTTTAAAATGTATTAAAACAGAAAATAGTTATTTGAAACTGTAATAATATTTATAATATTTCACAATATTACAGATTTTTTTTTTTTTACTGCAATCTGTTTTTGTTTGTTTGTTTGATCAAATAAATCCATTGGTGAGAAACAAAATAGTGCTGTCAAACGATTATTCGCATCCAAAATAAAAGTTTTTGTTTACATAATATATGTGTGTGTTTTGCGTATATTTTTTATGTGTATATATATATAAATATGCACACATACAGCATATATTTTGAAAATATTTACATGTATTTACATATTCATATAATTTAGATCATATATAAATATATTTAATATATAAACGTAACATATTTTTCTTAAATATATACATGCAAGTGTGTGCATTTATATATATATACATAATAAATATACACAGTACACACACATATATTATGCAAACAAAAACTTTTATTTTGGATGCAATTAATCGCGATTAATCCAACATTTCAAACAAAATATATTAAAATATATTAAAACAGAAAATAGTTATTCTAAATTAGAATCTTATTTCATGTTATTTCTGCTTTTCTGTGTTTTTATTAAATAAATGCATATTTTATTTTAATGCATTTTATTTATTTATAAAAAAAAAGTCATACATTGGCACAATTATTCATAATTGTCTAGAAAACTAATTTCACTGCAGAAATATATATGGAACCCTATTTTCAGATCAAGCACTACTCCTAAATGTCAAAAGAAGATTAAAGTTCACTGAGACGCCCTGAAAGTTAGTGTGAGTGTGTTTACAGGGTGAGTGACAGGACTGAGGATATGAGTTTTGACATTGGACAGATTGCATGTCCCTCGGTGAGCCCCGGGGTGGCAGAGGGGCTGGGATCAGCCTCTTTATGAGGCGGGGCGGCTGGGGTTTGAGAGCGCGTGTGTGTGCATTTCAGGACAGGCTCACAGATGTGAGTGACGACCCCACGGCAAAGGAACTGCTGTCGCTACACAGCACACATTGCATAGCAACTGGATAACATCAGTCAGATAGGCCCAATTTTAATGTTTAGATGTAAAAGGGTATAAATTATTTAGCCAATGGCAGAGACAAGGCTCTGGATAAACAAGAAACACAGTGATATCCGAATACAACTTAATTATAGGTATGGTTAATACCCTCAAACCTGACGCTGAATAAAACCATCAATCCACAGGTGACCTAACCAGCAGGTCACAATTTGTGAAAATGATATGCACAGTCTCTAAATCAAATGAAGTGTTTAATAATATTATCATTGTGACTGCAGTACACGTGACAGTGTGAGGCGGCTTTATGACCTTCGCTACATTAGGAGGTGTTGATGTGTTTATTTCCATGCAAACAAACTGTAATTGCACTACGGTAAAAAGATGAATCGCACATCTCACAGCCCGGAAAATGGAAAGATGCAAGGGATGAAAGGTGCAGAGGGGAACAAGAAAAACATATGGCAGTTGTCTGTTCTGTCTGTTTTTCCTTTCAGAGAATTAAAAGGCTGTGAGGCAACGGAGGGATTTTCTCCTGCTAAAAAGTCAGAGCTGGAGGCCACACTGAGAACTAAGCCAGGCTCTGCCTTTCATCTGGCACAGCATCATTTTACACTGACAAACTGTGTACCTGCACTCATGCAATCGCTAAGCTGGTGTTAATTCAAAAGTCGCTACATAAAATACTGTCTTTGATCATTTTCATGTCATTTGTGTTCCAGACCTACATTTTATTGTAACTTGGCCAGAGCTGTATGACACACTAAACTCTTTAATTCATCTGCCAACATCTGAAAAAAAAACAACAACAACAACAACAACTCAGATGGTGTTTATCTGAATTAGGCCTATGCATATTCAAAAACAAGGTGTCATGGTTTTGTTTAAAACATCAAGATGAGTCTGAAGACAGTTTTTTATGTACATAATAAAAAATGCATGTCAACAAGCATGGCCTTTGAAGCAAAGTTACAAACAGAGTTATCTTGAGATTATTTATTCACACTTGACAGCTTAAAATGAAGTGTGAAAAAATATGTTAGGAATGGAACTCTTGCATACACACTGTGCAGTGTACACTGTTGCATACGATAAGATAAAGAATGTGATGATGCTTGTTGTTACATTGTTGTTATATGAACTCATCAACTTATGCGTATGTTATCATAAGCAAAAACAACAAAAAAGCAAATTAGCTCATGAATAAATAAGCACAGTTATATTGCATTTGAATCCAAATTTTTGTAAAATGTAATTCTAAATTAATAATAATATAACATAATATAATGTGATGCAAGATAATATAATATAATACATAAATCTACCACATCTCAAAGGAACACATATATTGAGATTTATTCAAAACTGACATCTTAATATTAAGTGTGAAAAACTAAAAAAAAGTTTGGAATAGAAACTCTTGCATACTGTGCAGTGTACACTTGCCTACTATATTTAGCTATTCCAAATCATCATGTATGTTTATTTCAGTGAATGGCATCCATTTACAATGAACAAAAATAGTTAATTATTTCATGAATAAATATAGTTATATTGCATTTTAATCAAATTTTCTGGAAAAAAAAATTTAGAATATAATTAAAAATAAAAGAAAAATCTATATAAAAAAAGACAAAGAGAAATACTAAGCTATGAAAACAAACAAATAGAATGTCCAAGAACAACAAAACACAAATCTTGAAAAGGAATCCACTGCTGTTTTTCTCAATAAAAAATATTTTTTTTAAAATAAAGAAAAAAATAAAGCAAGAAATAGTACACTTTGAAATCAAATACATCAAATGTCCAAGAAAAACAAAACACAAATCTTGAAAAAGCGTCCACTGCTGTTTGTGTCAGTAGACAGTTTTATGGTGCAGGGGTCATGACCTCTGAAAACTCGGCCCAGCAGAACACCTAATAACACATTTTCCCTTAGAATAAAAACACAGGAAGATCTACATATGTCCTGCTGTTTTGTACACATAAAGGGGGCGTATTTGCACATATATGACTCTCGAAAGATGAAACATGTTTTCAAACAGTAACAATGTTGCCGAGGCAGATGGACGAAGTTCATGCACAGCTGCCACCTGCTGGTGAAGAGCGGAACGCCTCTAATTATTGCTCCCCAATTAAACCAGTTTTTAAAAGTTACATAACAGATTCATTCATGCAAACACGAACAATTATAAATTTAACAGCTGTCTATAAAATCTTAATTGTGTAAGTATCAGCACTATCTCTGCTTATGACTGAAATTTCAGCGCGCTGCGCAGAATCCGCCCCCTTTCCTCAAGCGTGTCCAATAGTGTTTCCAGAAAGTCTTGCGCTTTATTTTAATGACCTTAGCTTGACTTTTCCACCAATTTACAGGTGTGCCATCACAGGTGGACAGCGACATGGAGGGACGGCAGCTACAGCAGGTGAGAGAGTTTATTTACTGTTAATATTTATAAACAGCACACTTGTTTTGCCAAAACTTTGCGCAGTAAGAATTTTACGCATCATGAGTTTATTCGTGTGTCATGACAGTTTGGCGTTTGAGAGCACTTCAGCTCATCGATATAAGATGGAAAGCGTTACATCACCTCTCTAATTTGATTTCTGGCAGGTTTTGAACCCGCAGAGACTGAAGGCACTACAAGAATGGATGCAGAAAAGCTCAATCACTTTAACACAGGTCAATGGGCAGAGGAAATATGGTGGTCCTCCTCCGGGTGAGTGCTCTTGAATGGAACTGAGATCAGCCTTTTGCAATTAAAACATAACCTGTGGCATTTTATATGGAGTATGGTATGGATGAAGACAGAGCTGTAGCACATGGCCTCTTATTTTCCTTTGTAACGTTGAGCAGAAACAAGCCTTTTGCTTTTCCTTTGAGAGGTTTTAGGAATAAATCTTCATCATCTTGGGTTTAAAACGGCTTGCCATGTAGAACTGACACGAAAGAACCATGAACCATGCCTCTTTTGTGCTTTGTCTTTACCTCCATTAAAACATGGACACCTGGAGCTCAATTAGGCTGCAAGTCCTCATTGCTGCTCAGTTTTTGCTGATTGGGTGGTTTTAATTATTGTTTGATTGGAATGATTAGTTCAAGATCCCCTTTAAAGCAAAATTTGTAGATTAGTGAGCTTAAATTCTAACGTGTTGATCACTTTAGATGTAAATAACTTGTTTAAATCTGACACCAACAGTATTTTCTGCGTAAGTAATATCTGTTTTAGTTGATACACTTAACTTCAGGAATATTAGATGTAACAAATCATGAGTGCATAGATGGTACTTATTAGTTTTTTTCTCAAGGAGTACATCTAATTTTCAGCTTTGATCTGAGTCTCTGGTCAGTGCATGTTATGTGATGTTTTCATCAGTTTTTCAGAGTATAGTTATACTTCTAAAGGATCATATTATGAGGATTTTTATTTGCCTTGATCTTTATTTCTTAAAGACCTTGATGTACTATAAAATATCTCAAACTATATATGCTTTATAAAGTCAGATCTTGACACTCTGAGCAGTTCGGTATCTATGATTGTCATAATTTATTATGAGGTGTTTTTCATCACGGTTTTACCGCTAGTCGACACAAAATCATGAAGCTTTGAATTTACAGCTAACAAGGGTTTTTATTTATGACTTATTTTATCTTTATTTATGAAAACACTTTCAAAAAGTGTATTTTGGCAAAGCGTATGTAAGTTAATATATAAATGAGAATTTATATTTATATGCATAACTTGTCTGTTTAATGTCTAAGTGTGTGTGTTTATGAATGTATGTCTCCTACTATTCTCAAATTGGTTTCAACATTAATCATGAAATCTTTTTGAAATGTTATCCCAGTCACTTTTGTTTTTGAGGAAATGCAAATTATAACTCCTTTCTTTACTTCGTTCTCTTACTCCAGGCTGGCAAGGTCCTGTTCCCGGCCCTGGCTGTGAGGTTTTCATCAGCCAGATCCCACGTGACGTCTACGAGGACCGTCTGATCCCTCTTTTCCAGAGTGTTGGCATTATTTACGAGTTTCGTCTCATGATGAACTTCAGCGGGCAGAATCGTGGCTTTGCCTATGCAAAGTACGGCGACCCCGTCACCGCCTCCACCGCCGTCATGACCCTGCATCACTACCGTCTGCCAGATGGGGGCTGCCTGACGGTGCGCAAGAGCACGGAGAAGCGGCAGCTGCGTCTGGGGGATCTTCCGACTAACATAAATCAGGTGAAGTTGCTGACGTTACTGCGAATGGTGTCTGACGGAGTGGAGGATGTCATGCTGAAGATGGCTGGGCCCAAAGGGAGAGAGGTTGTGGCTCTAGTGAACTACTCCTCCCACTACGCCGCATCCATGGCCAAGAAAGTGCTTATGCAAGGTATGCCAGGACATGGAAATATTTGGATTACTAACTGAATTGCTGTCATTTTAAAAGAAAGTAGTATGTTGCATGTGTAGTATGTGAATTTGTAGTACGGTATATTGTGTGTGTATATATGGAGTAGTATGCATTAAGCAGTACATCAAGGTTTATTTTGTGTGTGGATTTTTGTGGAGATTGTGACAATGTCTATTTAAAATAAATGCTGGTCTCTCAAACTTTCTATTTATCAAAGAATCCTATACAAAAACTCATGTTCTCCACCAAAATATGAAGCAGCTCAACTGTTTTTACCCATTGATAATAAGAAATGTTTCTTGAGCAGCAAATTAACATTACAATTTAAATCGGCATATTATAATGAATTCTGGAGGATCATGTGACACTGAAGACTGGAGTAATGATGCTGAAAATTCAGCTTTGACCTCACAGGATAAATTACATTTTTACAGTTTATTAAAATAGAAAATTTGAAGTTGTATTTTTCATAATCTTAAATTCTTACCTCTCCCATTTTGAACAGCAGCATATATGGTATTAAATGCATAAATATTCAACATTTAGAAGCAGTTAGGAAAAAAGATTATGCATGCATACACTCTGTATGTGTCAACACGCACAATTATTTATTTTACTGGAGTAAGAGAAAGTATTGTATTTATCTTAAGTAGTGTGTGTGTGTTTTTTTTTTTTTTTTTTTTTTCTTCTCTCTTATGTCTTTTCAGCTTTTAAGAAGCATTGCGGCATATCCATTACCGTGAAGTGGACGTCCTTCTCAAAGTCAAAGCATGTATCTGAGACTGAACAAGAAGATGGCACCTCTACCCCACCTGGTCTGAATCCTTTCCCCAAACCCTCCATCAGCCCTCCCCACCTGCACCCTCAGCCCTTCCTTCATAATGTCCCGGCCCACCCCCCTCTCCAGTCCTCCTTCAGCGCTGTGGGGGGTCCGGCTGGCCCTCCGAGAGATGAGATGAAGCCACAAGGCCCCGTTAACTGCGACACCGTGTCTCTGCTGCAGTGGATGTGCGAGGTGCACAGACTCGGCACTCCGCAGTATGAAATCCGTTACCATCACGCCAGCTCTGATGGCTTCCTCTGCTTCAGCTACGAAGTCCTGATCCCATGCTTTCTTATTCCCCTGTATGGGGTTATCCAGATCCTTCCAGGCCCCAGTGCTCAGGCCACGAAGGAGGAGGTTTATCGAGCTGTCGCTGAGCTGGTGATCCAAACCATCTGTAAGGTCTCAAGTTTACGACCTTTCTAAATTTTGAGCTGTTAATGTAACGTTATCAGTTTTACGTTCAGTATTCCGGTTTGAAGGTATGTACTGTTCCAGTTTCAGATGAGTGGAAATTTAATGATTAAACAAGTATTTAGTTTAATGTTAAAAGGGGGGGAAAAAAGCCAATCTGTGCAGTGGATTTCTTTTGATTTTACAAGCTCTTGAATTCAGCGGCATGAAAGAGGTTTGAAGTATTATGTTCTCGTTTGTATGTTTTATAATATTTTAATGTAATTAATCATTTATTTTAGTCAGCCTCATCACATTTGGATGATTGCATGTTTTCACAACTTATTTTGTGTTTTTTCACCGTATTTGGGTCTTTTTCACGATTTGTTGCGTTTGTCACGTTTGACTTTGCATGGTGTGCTCTTGTTTCCTTGTTTGATGGGTTGTACTGACTATAAATGACTTTTGTACAGTAAATAAGTTGTTCAAGACTTACAATTTGTGTAGTCTGTTGCTCAAGTCCCTGATTATGACTTGGATGGATCACTACTGTTCATACTCGTGGTAAGTCGTCTCAACTTTCATGCAGAAAATTGCTACAGATATGAATGATACTTCAAATCACATGGGTTTAGAGGGGTCTTTCAAAATCTTTTATATATATTATGACTATAAAATCAATTCTTAATTTTATTATTTAAAAAATCTATAGAATTGTAAATTCTGTAAAAGCTTTTTTTTTTTTTTTTTTAAGCTGGAAAATCACAACTTTCATAGACTTAATACTACTGAAGAGTTTTATTTAAAAGCTGTGATGTTACTTTTTTTTTAACAATTGGTTAAATTTGCAATACTAACATTTATGGCTGCCTTAAAGACAACATTACATAGAATGTAGGCCTAGAGACAATGTAAAAGTAGCATCATGCATGTGGCATTAAAACAAATATGACTGACACAAGGATAAGACAAACTAAATATCTTAGTTATCCATTTATTGATAGATCTGACAATCCAAGCACATTCTAAAAGAGCAGGCAATGACTTGAATGTTTTCTCCTTAATGTCAATGTTTGATAACTGACACAATTATAACTGGCATTTGGCAAATGGGTCCACAGTCGTCCTCTGTTTATATGGTGCCTGGTTTTAAGACTACAAAGTCCTTTTTTTGATCTCCTCAACCAGATCCACTCTGGGCACATCAACCTACAGGAAACCAGACAACATATTAGTGATTTTGAAAAATTCTCAATTTTTATTAGATTGGACTCCCAAAAAGTGAGGTATAAAAATGTAAAATAACTATTTATGTTCAAGCAGATGAATAAACATGCAATATTGTGTGACAAATGTAGCCTATTTGAAATGATGCATAAAATTGTTTTATAATCAATGTTGTTAAAAGGCATGACAAATTATAAACTATCAAACACACTTCTTCTCGGCTGGCCACGTTGCGCAGTTTGACGACTCTGTCTTTGAGTTCTTGTTCTCCTAAAATGGCCACCAGTGGAATCCCAGTTTCCTCACAGTGCTGCAATTGGCTCAACAGCTTCGGGTTTTTCTTATATAAAACCTCAGCCTGTAGCACATAATGCATAGCTCAGAATCAGAGATCCACAATACAACTCCAAATTCATTTTAGTTTTCTTGAAACTACAACCTTGATTCCGGCGTTCCAAAGCTCGCTGGTCAGTTTGAGTCGCTCTTCTAGAAGGTTCTTCTGCGCTGAGGCCACCAGCACTTGAGTTTCAGTGGTGCGCACCTTCTCTGAAGATATCTGGAGGAGATGAGAACATTCCACATTTCTATTTAAATACCTTTCATATTAAAACACAGTGGCACCATTCTAAAAATGAACTCCAAGGAAATAAAAAGAATTGTATAACTAAAATAAGTTTAAAAATAAATCCTTAATCTTCACAGATCATAAATACCTTTTATAATAAAAACCAGAGGCACCATTCCAAAAATGAACTCCAAGGAAATAAAAAGAATTTAGTAATTAAAACTATTTTTACCATAATAATGAGTCATTAATATTGTTTTTAAATTAAAAAAAAAAAAAAAAATTACTCCTCCCAAATGTGTAAAAAGCCTTAAATATTTAATATGAACTCTTAATTTTCCCAGTTTAAAAATATATATATATATATATATATATATACACATACATAAGTGGTGTCAAAATTAGCGCGTTAACGTAGGCGATTAATTTTTTCAGTTTAACAACGCAATTAACGCAGGGGCGGAGCTAGGGTTGGCCACCCCTCTCACAACCGCTGTTTGTCACTTTTTCTCTTGACAAGAAGTGCATGCATTCAGTCTCAGAGCGTCTTTGCGACCACATCAAACCGGAGATGTTTCAGAAGCGCGCTCCACTTCACTTCAGAGGCAGGCGCGAGTCAAACGAGCGCGGAAACGGTACTGTGCTCGCAGCGCGTGCTCTTCCATTGCACGCACAAAGGTGCCGGCGCGCGCTGTATCATTTCATATCAAAGCGCGAAATAAACTATGAGCATGCAATGTTGTGGTCAGTTAAGTCATGATGTTACCAAAAAGGCGATTAAAGCTGCCTTAAAACTGTGCGTGGCTGCGTGCATGTAGCTAATATATTTTATGAGTCACATTTAAGAACATGTCTCTAAAATGGTTTTCAAAACTTTCCTGGAGCAGCCCAGCACTGTCTCCCTCATCTAACACACCTGATTCAACTCGTCAGCTCATTAATAGAGACTTTAAGACCTGAAGTGTGTCAGAAATGGTGATGAGAGTTGAGAGAAAATAAGATGCGTGTCATGTTCAGCAGCGGCTGCTCTTAAAGAAATAACACAGCCAAAATAACCTAATAACCAGCTGCTGGGATGTAGGGCTGGGGGGTATATCGAGTTTGTACGATATATCGATATATGCTTTATAAGCGATAAGGTATGAAGCAATACCGTTACTATCGATATAGTAGTTTGATATGAGCGCATCTGAAAAAATATCTAGGGAGGACACAGACTGAACTACTACGGAGAAAGTGCATAATACAATTTGTTCTACATGTATCAGGCTTTAAAAAAAAAAAGTGCTTTTTTTTTTATTTTCAATTTTAGTTTAGTAAATTTAACTTCTGCTTTAAAAGCATTATTTTTGTTTTTAGATTGCAATGTTACAATGTTAGAATGTAATGTGATTTTAACCCTTTTTGCACATAATATATGCCTTCATGCTTACATTCACTTTATTTGTTTAATCCAAATACAAAATACGAGATATATACCGTATACTGCATATCAGCCAAAAAATACAGAGATATTAATTTTTGCTCATATCGCCCATTTGTTCATCAAAGGACAAAGGGAAAAAAAAAAAAAAAGAGAACTTTTATAGCTTTAAGGATTCATCTATATTTAATTTAGTATTTATATTATATAACTTCAATTTCAATTTCTGTATATTTCTGCTGAAAGGCACAGGTAAATATGACATTTATAATAATGGGTTTATGTGAAGATTGTTTTAAGTTTAAGAGTTAAGTTATTTTTTTAAAAGTCTAATGTTAAAATTGATATCTCTCAATTATACTGTAATGTTGAATGGCTATATAGGGGCATTTTATAGAGAAATCAGTACTGGTATCAGTGATACTGGCCTTCAGTCATAAAAAAAGATGCCATTAATCAAATATTAAAAAATATACTGTCTTTATGTTGTTTGTACATTCATTTGAAGATTGAATGTGAAATTATTGCAATATAAAAGTATATTTAAAAACTTTAATGTTAGGGGGGATTAATCGCGATTAATTTCAGAAAAATGTGCGATTAATTAGTTGTTTTTTTTAAATTGATTGATAGCACTTATATATATATATATATACACACACACACATGCAAATAAATAAATGTAAATAGCATTAAATAATTAAAATAAATATTAATTCATGTTTTAAATGTTTAAAAACCATTAAATAATTGAATATTTAAAATGAACCATTACAGTGGCTCCATTCTAAAAATGTATTTAATCAGAAAAAAATTTACATTTTAAATTGCATAATTAAAATAAATATTAAAAATAAACCATTGATCTTTCTAAAGGTTTAAAAAGCATTAAATATTTAAAACTAAACAATTTTTTTTTTGTTGCAAATACCATTTCATATTATATTTAAATGTACTCTTTAAAAAAAAAACAAGCTTCCAAAACAGACAAAAAAGAAAAGTAATTATACAACCTCTTTCTCTCACTCACCTCGGCCTTCTGCTCCATGATGGAAAAGATCCTCTCAATTCCAATGCTGACACCAACACAGGGCACTTTCCTGCCCTTGGGGTCAAACATGCCCACCAGACCATCGTATCTCCCTCCACCGGCCACGCTGCCAACGCTGACGCCAGCCTCATCCGCCCCGTTCTGCTCTGCGGACGTGGACACTGGCGCTGGGATGGTCTGGGAGAGAATGGCTTCATAAATCACACCAGTGTAGTAATCCAATCCTCGAGCCAGACTCAAATCAAACACCACCTAGAGAGAGAGAGAGAGAGAGATTTAAAAATTAATGAGGGCAAACGAAAAGAACAAGCATCACAGATGCAGACAGCGAATGGGTGTGAAAAAAGAAATAATGAACATCAAATTATAACTGCATTTACTGAAATGAAACACCCGTGTAAGAAATTTTATAGGGTGTGTATTTCTTATCTAATGGATCATAAAATGCAACGAAGATGCACGTGGAGCATACAAAAAAAGAATCAGGTGTGATGTGATATAGCATCTTTTTCAAGTTAATTTTGAGTTGTTTTTTTTTAAACTAGCTGTAAATATTTTCATTTTGATGGACAAATATATAATTACAAAAGACTGCAGAGTAAAAGCATTTTCTCTACACACCTTTTGATCAGTATTAAGCACAACAGGAAATAACTGAATTTTCTTTCGACGCGTTCTTGACCTCTGACCTCACCTTGTCTGTGACCTGGAAGAGCTCCAGGTAGCCGAAGAGCAGCTTCATATCCGTGAGCCCAGCGCAGGCCTGTTTGTTCTGGGACAGTTTGGGGTCCTGAAGCAGCCGCTCGGCCAGATCCTGTCCACCTGGAGGTCAAAGATGTCAGCAGATGTAGGAATACACAAGAGGGAACACATCTGGTCAGGTAAAAACCGGCTGTAAGCGACTTTGTAATGCATGTGTGATGAATGTTTACTCACCCTGCATGCTGACATACTCCCCGATCCGATCAGCCACATCCTCTGAAAGACCTTTCTCATTCACCATCTCCTTTTTAACATCCTCCCAGGCCATCTACAAACACAACGAGCACTTCAAACCTTAAACTAGGGCTGGGTTCAATCATATCACAAATCATTTGTAGCGTGCTTGCTATTCAATAATCCCATTAAGCTTTGTGCTTTGCTACTTGAGATATGAAGTCTCAGTTTTCAAATTCTGCTAATTTTAATCACAAAATTCAAACAATAAATACTGCTTTGACAGATCACTGTAGCACATCAGTTTGTGGAAGCACAGCTTGTAAACAATGTCAACGTTAACAATGTCACCAACCAACTTATTTTGTCAGCCAGACAAAGCAACTCCAGAGAAAAATTAAACTGTTAGTGCTGACAGATACAGGTATATTTAAACATACAATAAACGACATGAAAACTTATGACAGCCACCGTTTAATGTTTATTATTTCAGCAACAAACTGCATTGTGCAATTTTAAATATTTGTATACAGCTGTTTTTGAGAGCTGATTGAATATGGACTGTTAATTTTAACCTTCAATATTGTAGTAATGTACCAACTGACAGGTTCCCTGTATAATTTACAGCTTTAATGTAGAGACTGAAGAATAACTGAAATGCACTGCACCTGTTTTATGCATTCAAATTCACGGATAATGAATTGAATCGCAATCAAATCAAAGACTTGATAGATAGAATTGATTCTTAAAATCTGTGTCAATACGCAGCCCTGCCTTAAATGCATTCTATTATCATTCTATTCAATTATTAACATTTATTAAGACTTAAAAAAATGCAAACATTCTCTTGTAACAGAAAGCATTTCTCCAGTCACCTAATGTTAATGCTCAAGGTTGATCTCTCACCTTGTCCAGTTTGTCCACTGTGGAGCAGATTGTGCGGAACTTCTCGTCAGGAACGCCGCACACGGCAAACATTCCATCTAGAATGCGTCGGTCATTCACCTGAAACACCACAACAGTGAATATCCCATCTCAAACTGATAAATACACAACATAAGGTTCTACAACGATTAATAACCATAGCTGCTTCTGAAAGCTTAGGCTGCTGACATGTTGCCTCACTGCCCTATCAGGCAATGACTCTGCAGGCACAATTTTGGACAGGCTTCTGAGGCAGCATAGTAGTTTAACGATCTACAACAAAATGGATAGAGCTTTGGATTATAACTAAGTGAATATTTAATTACTACAATACTAATTTCTCACTAGAAATGATATTAAAAGTGAACAAAGTTGGTCAAGTTGGTTACACAGTGCAACTTTTAGACGCCATCTTTATTATTTTAAGATCAACTGTCATCGAATGGAACGCACAGGACAGTGGGATATCAAAGGCAGCAAAGGATACATCTACGATGCCTTCAAAAATCAATCAGATGAAAGCATCTCAGCAAACAAGGTCATTGGATTATGACGTGGCTTGTTGCCTTGCGGAAGCAGCATTTTTCAGCTTTCAGACCCAGCTCATAATACTGCGAATTTCTCATGTCGACCAGCAACCAACCTTGATATGAAAATCTCCAAGATCTAATTCATTCAGGATCTCGTAGACAATTTTCAGACACTCGGCATCAGGGATCATGGCATCGTACTGACCTGCGATATCGAAATCCTGCAGCCACAAAGATTTATCATCAAGAATTATTTACATTCATATTAATAATAATAATTCTATTACAACTACTACTACTACTAGTACTTCTACAAGTAGTAGTAATAATAATAATAATAATAATAATAGCTAATGATATTGAGGGATGCTTTAGAGCGAGGTACTCACACACTGGTAGAACTCCCTGTATCTGCCCCGGGTCATGGCCGGGTTGTCTCTGCGGTACACTTTAGCAATGTGGTAGCGCTTAATGTTGGTGATTTTATTCATCGCGAGATAGCGAGCAAATGGGACCTGAGGAGAAAAAAGTCAAGGAGCCAAATGCTGCCAGCACTGTTGATTCTTCAAAAAAAAATGTCATGCAGTTATGGTGAGATTGAACACATACATATGGCCAATCAAAAATAGCTTTTACAGCAATAAAAAAATAAAAAAACACTCAGATTTCAGAAACACTGAGAATATGCAATGACTTGTTTATCCGTTGATGCTTATTCTGGCTTTCACTTGATTATTTCTGTCCTGAGTCCCTTGGAGAAAAATGGTAATTTCAGTCTAAATCAAACAAGCTAACAGATGCAAATCAATCTGACTTTCCCTACCAGCTATATGTCTGCAAAAAGATTCAATATTAGATCAATAAACGCATGTCTGATGGATACAGTGAGGTCATATCTCAAAGACAGAAGTTCTCCTCCCTGGTCCTTCAGATCGTAGATGAGTTTGGAGTCTTCGCCGTACTTCCCTGTCAATGTTTCCTACAGAAACACAAATAAACAGGGTCATTATGGTGAATGATTGCAATTATGTGATGCAAAAATGAATGTGTAACTGCTACAGAGACCTTCAGCTCAAAGACGGGGGTATCGATGGTTTCAGCACCATGGCGTTTAAAGCAGCTGATGATGATGTTGAAAACCTTTTCTCTGATAGCCATTTGCTTGGGATTATAGTCCCTGGACCCCTACAGAGAAGAAATGAAAGATATAGCTCACTGCAAAATGGCTCACTTCAAACAAACCTGTCTAAAATGTCAGTTGTTTATATACCTTGGCTGTCTTGAGAACAAACACATGTTTTCCCTCATCTCCTCCCAGCTGAGCTTTGAGCTGCAACAGTTTGGCCACTTCTTCATCAATCTGAAAAACAAACAGTACAAAGTTTTTACCTTCAGAAAAATGAAAATGCAGAAATTGCTTCCGGGTGAATCATGAAACTTCTCAAGAAAATATCTAGGCCATTTTTTAGCCTAAAATTTAAAAAGTAAATTTATTTTCCCCAATTCGCTTTCTTGTAATGCAAAATCTCTCAATACATCATGTGTTTTATTTGTTTATTTGTTGTTTTAAATTACATTTAAATGCTGATTTTATTTATTTTTTTATTATTTATTATTTTGTCTAAATAAGATGATTTTCATTTCTTCTCAATTTCTTTTATTTTTTATTATTAATGCTGAAAACTTGACGCTCAATTCTTCTTACTATTTCTTACTCAATGCTGTCAACAGTTGTGCTGCTTAATATTTTGTGAAAACCATGATACATCTTTTCAAGACTCGTTGATTAAAAGAGAGTTCAAAAGAACAGGTTTTATTTGAAGAAGAAATTATTTGTAACATTACATATGTCTGCACTGTTACTTTGGAGCAATTTAATGCATCTTTGTTGAAAAAAAGTATTAATTTCTTATTTTTTTTAATTACTAACCCCAAATAGTACTGTATACACAGTAAGAAATTACATATATGTTTATCTTGATTTAAGTGAAATTTGACCTGCTATTTTCTTATCCTTTTAGTACATTTATTTTTGTTCTTCACTAAGTTCAGTATTGTTTTGGATGGGGAAACAGGACGTGAGCAGATGACAGGCAGCACGTAAAGCTAAAAGTCATAAGATCAGCAGTGACTGGACTGTGACTGAAATAAAAAGGTACCTGTGATAAAGTCATTCCAGAGGAGAAGCGCAGAAATGGCCGGTTCACAGCAGACCGACGGCCCATGAGTCCAGCACACAGCCGCATGGAGACCAGCCCCAGAGCGTTCATTACGCACAGTCCAAACACACGCCAAAATCACAATACCATAGAGTCCAAAAGCAGGTGAACCATCCGATCCCACAAACGGCGATGTAATGGTGGCGGTATCCGCATCAACAAGCAGGAAGAACAGGAGAAAAGTGGTGAGCAACCCTGTCACTAGGGGCCCATAAGAGAGGCATCACAGCAATGAGGAAGCAAAACATGAGAGGAGGCTGTCAAAATCAACCAGCATCCCCCAAACTGAGCTACAAACACACCACACCTCTTAGATGACCACATAACTGTTATTAGGGCCTTTTTAACACAACATGAAATATAAATATAACTTGCCTCTCTTTTACAATACACTTGTCATGGGACTTTTTTCATATTTTAATTTTCCTACATTATAGTGTGTTATAGACATACTGAAGTTCAACAATGAGTCTCATTTTCGATCACGTCATTTATCACTGGACACTCAATAGCGTCACATTTTCATTCTAAATCTACAGCAAACACTATAACTGAATGCATTTCATACTATCACTACAGATTTATTCCTCCATCCATATACAGTAATGATGTCCACCATGACTGACAGATTGCATCAGCTGGCTAACAGTTAGCATCATGCCGAATGCAGAATAACATTCATTAAATATTGAATATTGACAATGGAATAAATTAAAAACAACAAAACGGATCACAGCCTATAATGCAGACGAGACGTAAACAGTTGTGATCTCCCGTTTTCTTACATGAAAGATACAGCAGGGCCAGGCAGCCATTGATCACACCGTGTGTTCCGTCATTAAGCTTATGTTACAAGTTATTAGCACTTATTAATGCTTATTAATGCTTCAGATCTCATACTAACCTGTTCTTTACTCGCTTTCTCCGATTTCAGTTTCCTGACGACCTCTCCTTGTGTTTTAATCGCCTCCTGTAGCTGTGCTTTATCGGCCATGGTGCTCCAGACAGCCGACGATGAACCTGGGACGGAACTGCAGCCGCTGCGGCGCACACGTTAAACGTCACTGCGCTTGCGAAAACATGGGGAACGATGAAACGTTTAACCTATTTTTTTAACGAAGAGAATAAAAATTATGTTATTATTATTATTGTTGTTTGTTGTTGTTAGCTAGTTTCATACATATTTATAATATATGCATGTTCATAAAACCATGTTTTTCTCTATTATATCTTTGTAATTTAGCAAAACAGTTTTTATTTTGATAAATGGAATAACAAATAAATGATCGTTTATAATAATAATTATTATTATTATTATTATTGTTATTATATTATTATTATTGTTGTTGTTTAAAAATAATAATAGTAGTGCTCCAGCTAGTTTCACGTATATTTATAATACATACATGCTCAACTTTTATTCTCTATATTTTTTCTATTTATTCTATAAGTCTTTGTAATGTATACCAAAATTAGACATTACTAGATATTTATACCTAAAATAGATTATTATTATATTATTATTATCATTATTAATTAATTAGTAGTAGTGGTGTTTAAAAATGAAAAATAAAGAATAAGGTGACTTATCTATAAATTTGTAATGTATATATTAATTTTGGTACTGTGGCTGTTTTTTTTTGTTTTGTTTTGTTTTGTTTTTTTCACTACTTGAAGTCTTTAATACTTGGTGGTTAAAACAACCTCATTAAACAAACACATTAAAAATATTTTTCCTCATCAAGAAATGTCACCGGTAAATTTCTAAAGACTTTTCCCACAACTGTCAATATGCTGATTTCGGAAACGTGTAGTAGCATACTTCTCTTACTATTTTTGCCATGAAAAGATAGGCTAAAAGTAATAAGAGTAGTAGGCTAGTATGCAGTTTCAAGTCCGTGAAGTGGCTGTAAGCACAGCATGAGTCCAGCAGGTGGCGGTAAAGAGACGCGTCTCCTGCAAATCGACGCGAAAAGCCTCAAAAAGAAGAAGCAGTCATATGTCATGAAGAAGGTGGGGTTTGAATTAAAAACAAGAGCTGTACATAAATGTAACGTTAGGCCAGCCTGCTGAAAACCGAGTAAAACACTACTTGAAACTAAAGGTAAGTACCTTCCAGCTCATAGACTAATATTTACTTGTTATAAGTGACAGCGCTGCGTATATTAATATTGTTTAACAGGCTGTTACTGAGCGTTAGCTTTAGCATACACAGAGTAGCATCAGCTGTCACGGGTGACAATTGAAGGAGTCCGATGCTTTGCAGTTTATCCTTTGACGGTTTGCAACAAAAATGTCATTAGATTTATCATATGTTTAAAAAAAAAGACTTATATGTGTATTTGTCAGTGTGTCGTTTATTTTCTGTCTTCAAATCCCGAGAAGTCACTGTCTCCAGGATCCTTGAACATGAACCATGGTCATCTATCTCCAATGAACAACCCATATCAAATGAAATAAATTTCTTAGACTTGCATGCTGTATTTGCCTCTCAATGCAGTCTATATTGACTATATTTGTGTTTATTTTGTGCTGGTCAGGTGGTCTGTTCGCAGGCGTCATGAGTCCAGCTCAATGGGATCTTCCTCCAGAGCTGTGCTGCAGGCCCATGGCCTTTGTGGCTCTGACAGGACTGGACGTGGTTTATAATGCTATCCACAGAGCCATCTGGGATGCCTTCTGTGCTAACCGGCGGGCAGACAGAGTGCCCATCTCGTTCAAAGTTCTGCCCGGAGACCACGAGTATCCAAAGTGCAGAACCAAGGTGAGACAAAAGAACTTTGAAACCTTCTAAAGATATTCCAAAAAAAAATGCTTTATGCTCTTTATAAATAATTATTTTCATTTTGGGTGTTATGTAACTGTGTTGACTTAGTTTGCTAACACATTTTCTTTTTATGTTAGAGAACATCATATGAGTGGTACATCCCTAAAGGGATACTGAAGACGGGCTGGATGAATAAACATCTCAACCTGGTGCCTGCGCTGGTCGTGCTGTTTTATGAGCTGGACTGGGATGATCCACAATGGAAGGAAAAGCAATCAGAATGTGCAACCAAAGTGGAAATTGTCAGGTATATTTTTATGAAAAGGTCACAGTGCTCAATTTGGTGTTATTATTAAACTATTAAAATAGTTCTTGACTATTGAAATAAAGCTGAAATAAAATAAATATGAATATTAGATTAAAAAAAACAAACTTAAAAAAAAATTTAACTCAAATAAATAATTTGAAGAACTAAAATGACTAAAACTAGCTTTTAGTTAACTGAATTAAAAATCAATTAAAGCTAGGTAGAAATGTTTAAAAAAGACAAAAAATGGCAAACACATCAATTTACTAAAACCTAAAATGAAATAAAAATAAATGAAAGTTAAATATAAATGTTTAAAAAATAATAATAATAAAATGTTAAAGGCAAAATTAAAATGTTACTAAATATAAAAATTAAAGCTAATTCAAATAATAAAAAGTAATTATATAAAATAAATAAAAAATATAATAGTTTGTAAATACTAAAATAGCACAGAAAGATAGAAATGCATTGTATAATTTTGTAACAGAATCCAAAACTCTTGGGTGAATAGACATTAGGACAAATCCTAACAGGTGTTTTTATTGTTTGTTGTTTGCTGATCTGTGATATATTTATTTCTCACAGGACAAGTTTACAAGGAAGAAACACGAAGGTCGCTGTTGTTTTGATTCAGAAGAAAACCCCTCTCCCACCAGGTATCACAAAACTGAACCCATGTTTCAGGAACTTCAGTATATGTCTTGAGCAGATGTTGATGGGTGACGATGTGGTTGTGTCTCAGGTGAAGATCTGGTGGCATCTGAGAGGGCTTCTGCTCTATGTGGTGCCTGTGACCTGTCTGGGAAGTCCCTGTTTGTCCTGCCCCATACTGACCACCTGGTGGGATACATCATTAGGTTAGAGTCTCTCTAGATGTAGAGCGTGTGTTCATTATTCCTGAATGACCCAATCAGATCTGTCTTTGTATGTGATAGTCAAAAACGACTTGCTGGGTTGCTAGAAGAGATCAGCTGTTTTTTTTTTAAACAATATAATAGTCAATACTGATTATTTTTTTATTTGAGTATCCAATAACAAATATGCAGCACTAATATTTAATAATTGCTTTTATTTTACAACAAGAATGTAAGATATTTTTTGAGATTTCTTGTTCATTTGCCGGAATAGGTAAATAACTAGAAGAATAGCAAAGTGCTGTAAACAGTAGAACTATATGCGTTATAAAGCAGTGTGTTTATAAATATGCTAATAAATTAAAAGAAAATGAAATAAAGAAATACCAGTATGTAATATCAGGCAGCATAATAGACTGTTTTTGTATAGCTATAACAACTTGAAGCATATGACACCGGAGCCTCACACATTCAAGTTACAAATGGTTGCACCGCTCGTCTATGTTACAAATATGGTTGATATATCCTCAATCGCTGCCTAGATTACATGACAGAAAGTGACTGAAGTGACTGACTTGCATTTTCACACCTTAGTTTTGTCTGTTATGTATTTATATGCCTGCAGGTTGGAAAATGCATTCTACGAACATGCTCAGACCTACTATTATAATGAGATCAGGAGAGTGAAATCTCACAAGGAGTTCCTCAATAAAACTACACACCAGGTAACCAGGAGCCCGACTGCAAATATAAAACCTGAATTTCTTCAAAATGGCCTTTATAATGAAGTTCCTAACACTCAAAATGAGGCATTACAACAAGTGTAAAAAGCAAGAAATTAATTCAGGAACACACTTCTCAGCTTCTTTTGAATGCATAGCTTACATGAAGATTATGGCATGCAGTTGCCTCTTTCTAAATAAGTAATTAACGGTTGTAATTTTTATTGTGGTTCTTAATTTATTAGTTATCTGTTAGGTGTGAGAAAGCTCAACTTGCACCATAATAACCTATGAATGCTGTGAATTCTAGTTGCTATTTGTCAGGCACCAGTTTAAAATGGGCTTCTTCAGTGAACTAAAGCAGGACACTCAGAACGCCCTCAAGTAAGTGCTCTTAACAGCAATTTTGACTCTGCTGTTTTGTATTTATTTATAAGAGCTCAAACACATTCCATGTGCTGTCTTACAGATATTACAGGACAGCTTATAGCCTTGTTCATGAACTCAGAGCTCATGAAACCAACATGCTTGAGATCAAAACCATGGCTGGATTCATCAACTACAAGGTGAACTAGATGTTCTGAAGAAAGTGTGGATGGTGCTTGCATATTGTTTTGAGCAGTATTATTTTAGTGACATTGATATACACTGCCACTCAAAAGTTTGGGATCAGTAAGTCTTTTAAAGAAGTTTCTTCTGCTCATCAAGGCTATATCTATTTGATCAAAAATGCAGAAAACGCACTGTTATTTTGTGAAATAATATTGCATTTTAAATTTTCAAATATAATTAATTTCTGTGATCAAAGCTGAATTTTCAGCATCATTACTCCAGTCTTCAGTGTCACATGATCCTTTAGAAATCATTCTAATATGCTGATTTATAATCAATGTTGGAAACTGTTGTGCTGCTTCATATTTTTGGGGTGAATGTTGTTGTTTTTTTTTTTTTTGATTAATGAAAAGTTCAAAAGAACAGCATTTATTTAAAAAAGAAATTTTGTGGTACAATGCTATTCAAAAATTTGGGGTCAGTAATTATTTTTCTTAAGAAATTAATACTTTTATTCAGGAGGGATGTGCTAAATGAATAAAGTCATAGTAAAGACTAATATTGTTAGAAAAGATTTCTATTTTGAACAAATGCTGCTCTTCTTAAAGGAACACTCCACTTTTTTTGGAAATAGGCTCATTCTCCAACTCCCCCAGAGTTAATAAGTTGAGTTTTACCGTTTTTGAATCTATTCAGCCGATCTCCGGATCTGGCGATAGCACTTTTAGCATAGCTTAGCATAGATCATTGAATCCTATTAGACCAGTAGCATCGCGTTCAAAAATGACCAAAGAGTTTCGATAGTTTTCCTATTTAAAACTTGACTCTTCTGTAGTTATATCGTGTACTAAGACCGGCGGAAAATGAAAAGTTGCGATTTTCTAGGCCGATATGATTAGGAACTATACTCTCATTCTGGTGTAATAATCAAGGAACTTTGACGCGGCAGCAGGCGCAGTGATATTACGCAGCGCCTGAAAGTAGTCCCCAGCTATATTATAACTAGGTACCTGGCTGGGGACTACTTTCAGGCGCTGCGTAATATCACTGCGCCTGCTGCGGCCATGTTACGGTAAAACTCAACTTATTAACACTGGGGGAGTTGGAGAATGAGCCTATTTCCAAAAAAAGTGGAGTGTTCCTTTAACTTTGAATTCATCAAAGAAAAAAGTATCACAATATTAAGCAGCACAACAGTTTCAACACTCATAATAAATCAGTATATTAGAATGAGTTCTGAAGGATCATGTGACACTGAAGACTGATGTAATGATGCTGAAAATTCTGCGCAAAAATAAATTCTATTTTAAAGTATATTAAAATAGGAAACCAATATTAGAAATTGCAATAAATTTTTTTCAGTATTTTTGATTGAATAAATACAGCCTTGATGAGCAGAAGAGACTCCCTTAAAAAACATTAAAAATCTTACTGATCCCAAACTTTTGAGCAGCGGTGTATATTATCATTGTATCATCGAGTGGTCATTTTTTTTTTTTTTTTAACAATCGTGTATTCGTTTTAAATTTGATGTGTTTCTGTTTTGTAATTTTTACTGTTTTTAAAAAAAAAAAAATCTATTTAGTTTTTATTACGTTTTAGGGGTTTTAGTTTTAGTTATTTTAATAATATTAGGTTAAACTAAACAAAAATTTGAAATGTTGACACGGGCAGTATGAGGTGTCATCTAACCAGCTGTAAACACTACACAGGAAACTGGCCAGAGTTTCCTGTTCTCATTCTTTTCTAAATAGCACCGTCACGTTCAGTTGCATTTTGTTCAGAGTATATCTCTCTATTGAGTGTCTACCGGTGGTCTTCTCTCACAGATCTGCAGGCTCTGCTTTCAGCATAACACCCCCCTGGATGCCATTGCTCAGTTCCGCAAGCACATCGACCTGTGCAAGAAGAAGATTGGTAGCGCTGAGCTGGCGTTTGAACACACGGCCTGGATGTCCAAACAGTAAGATTCAACCCTGCCATATGCACACATTTTTATTTCATGTTTTTGGACAAATCAGGATTTTAACTGTTTCAAGGTTTTTATAGGGTTTAATTGCAGATATAAAAAAGTCAGAGTTTGACTGAATGATTAGTAGTTATTAAAATGTTGTTGTTGTTCTCCTGTTAATGCCATGTGGTTCTGGTTAGCTGATGTCCTGCCCATTGTGTAAACATGAATTACTTTGTATTATTTTTGATTGAATATTATCCATTAAACTGATTTTTATAATTATCAATAGTTATTATTATTATTATTATTATTATTATTAGAAAATAAAACCATAGACTTACAATAATGCGAGATCTCTGGATCAGAACATTGTAGAGTCAAGGGAGTGGGCTATTTTCACTCAGAATGCAAATTCTTTAAAAATCACACTGGCAACTATCTAGCCATGCCCTAGCAACCAATTAGAGCACCCCAGCAACCATATATCTACGTAAGCAAGCCATATGTCAGCTCTCTCTTGCAAACACCCATTTGCCATGGCAAGCACCACTAACGTTTTCTTCAGGAAATGTACATGTTGAGTAATTAATATTATGAAGATCTAAAATACAACCGACATTAAGAATATATAACATTTATGTAATGAGTTAAGAAAAACAAAACCAGCGCACCAACTGACTCATTGCGTAATGATTTCTGGGCATGTTGCTCAACAATCCTGATACTTAGCACATGTGGAGAAAAAAAGCTACGTTTAGAATTATATACAATTTTATAATTAATTTGATAAGTGATTCCACTGATTGGTGACCTCTGGTCTTGATTTTATACATGCACTCATTTGCTTGTTCCTTCTGTCTCTGTAGGTTCCAGTCGTTTGGTGATCTGTTCGATGAGGCCATTAAACTGGGCCTCACTGCTATTCAGACCCAGAACCCAGGGTTCTACTATCAACAGGCTGCTTATTATGCACAGGAGCGCAAGCAGCAAGCGGGGCAGCTCTGTAGTCATGAGGTACTGCTACCCAAAATGCAATGCATCATTAATGTTATCGCAGCTTATTTTAGTTTGTGATGCAAAATCTCCCAATCTTACTGTTCCAGCCAGGCGTGGGCTACCCTGCACCTGACCCATTAGAGACCACCTCCGGAGCTCTAGACTTTTACGGACAGAGACCTTGGAGACAGGGACATCAGAGTGAGTAATGGTTTAAGAAACACTATAATCCTATCTGAATCATATGAATCCTGTCCAGAACATGTGATGTTTCACAACAAAATTCAAAAAGGAAGAAGCAGAAATTTTATTACATTGTTGTATTGTATTTTATTCAGGGTGTCCGTGGGGTCTTAAAAAGTCTTAAATTTAGTTGTATCAAAATTAAATTTGTTCAAGAAAGTCTTAATGATGATCTCAAGAAGTCTTAAATTTGGAGACGTTATTTTTCTCCAAAAGTCAGCATGATTACAAATGATTTTATGCAACCGTTCAATAAACAAGAAGTTAATATTAAGAAACTCACATTTTAGACACCATATTACCTGCTTTTGCTCTATTTCTCCAACAAAAATCGTTCCAAACACAGCCACAGCACTGTTTTGCGTCTCTGAGCAACATGAAGGCTTGAATGGATCAGCCTTTTAAATGATTCGGTTCAGTCGCAATGACTCGCTGCCACCTACTGGCGGTTTCAATTTCACATTTAAAGTATCTTCATTTTTTTTAAATAATTTCAAACTTCAGTTTTCAACGTTTTATGTTTCAAACATCAAAACATTATTTATGCGTTTGTAACTGCAGGTTAGCATTCTACGTCCCTCTGAGCTGCATTAAACTTTGTAAATGCATCTAAATGCCACTTCAGATGCATTGCAAAGATACATTTTGTTGATACTGATTTAGGGCTGAACGATTTTGGAAAATCTAATTGCGTTTTTTTTTTTTTTTTTTTTTTTTTAATATGCAATTATTTTTTAAATGTTCTTTTATGTAGGCCAGGCCTATATGTTAAGATGAAATTAGGTGATGCATGAACTGATATGAATGACATTATTTAACAACTACAATCTACAGTAGTATATTGACTGATTTGTTGAACTTCCAGCCTTGTAAGCATGTAATAATTATGACAACATAAAGCACTGACAAATAAGCCTAAACATTATGATGAAAGTCAGTAACAAATCACACAAACTAACAAACAGGGTTTTTCATATCGCGATATTATCGCAAATGCAATTAATCGTTCAGCCCTATACTGATTTCATTTGCTTGGTAACAGCCCAAATGCAAGATTTTGACTCAAAAGATGATGCACACTTTTAGAAAAAATGGCTCAAAGGTAAAAATGCCCATAAACTTATTGGAAAAGATTAATTTCTATCACTGCTGTGAACTGACCACACAGAATATAAAGAATATCAAAAAAATTCAGGAGTGAGCTGTCCACGGTAATCTTTAAGATACCAGCACAATAACACACTCAGCAAAATAATCTAATTATTGATAAAATCCCAGAAAATATCAAGAGATCTTCTCTTTTTTTTTTTGTCAATATCACACACCCCTAATTTAGGTTATTTAATTTGTATAATAATTTATTGATGATAATTGTTTAAATCAATATAATAATTAATACTTTTGACTTATCCATTTTCTTAAAAATGTTTTAAAGGCTGAAATGTAAAGTTTATCATTTTATAAAACTTTTGTTTTTGTGAAAACTTGTAAATTATGCTTTTTACGGTCATTTTACAGTTTAATATGGTACTATAGACATTACCCTCCCCCGCTCATATGGTATTAATTTTATTTGTGCAGGTCTTAAAAGTAAATTTGAGCTTTAAAATCCTGCAGAAACCCTGTTTATTATATATTATATTATTTTATTTTTATTAAAATTTTCAGTGACACTTAAGCACATTGGCTTGTTATTCTAACGTGAATTAAAAAAAATCTAATTCACATTACTGTAATGTAAAAAAAGATTTTAATTTGCCCTTTTAATATTACGGTAGAACACAAAACACAAAATAATGTCATTTTAGAGAAAAGTAATAGTTTTTTTGAGATTAGAAATACAGTAAAATGGCATGAGTTGTTTCAATCATGTATAAATATCCTGGTGTTATGAAGTCTAATTTCTGACTCGGTGAACTTTAACCTTCAGGCATTGATCCTCCAGATTCTGAGAAGGAGAAGCAAGGCATCCTCGCTCATCAAGTTAAAGAGAGAGATGTCCTTCATTCGGTGAGATTTTCATAAAAAACCTGTTATTTGATTAGAAGTTATAAGTTCAGGTTCATTTGTGAATTTGACATCACTCGTTTTAAGATGCAAATGTTCAGATCAGAAAGTATTGAGTTCTGAATTCTCAAAGTGATGAGTCAATATTAAGGACTAAGGGACAATAAAGCATGCTAAGAGTCTTGTTTAGGGACCAAAATGTTATATGTTTCTTGCAGAAAAAAAAAAAAAAACTATTTACAGAAAAGAACCAACAGTATTTCTCTTCTAATGGTTGTATGTGTGTGTTTCTGTCAGGAGCTGATCATTGCTCTCCTCAGCAATGCTGTCGCTCAGTTTAAGAAGTACAAGTGTCCACGAATGAAGAGCCATCTCAGTTAGTCCGACAACACACATATTCATCAGCCAGATTTTCTGTTCTGCATTTAATTGCATAGTAAATCAATAACATTTTTGTTCTCTCTATTTTCTGTTTCCCTCTGCAGTGGTTCAAATGGGAGAGGAATATTATCATGCAAAAGACTACACCAAAGCATTAAAGTGAGTTAAATTCAGTATACTGTAAGTTTGACCTATATAAATTGAGCTCAGCTTGTGTCAATGGCTTGCAGCTGTACATATAACTGTTGTATTCGGACTCCCCAGACTGTTGGATTATGTGATGTGTGACTACCGTACAGAACGCTGGTGGTCTCTGCTGACGTCTATATTGTGCACGGCTTTGAAGTGCTCCTACCTCATGGGTCAAGTGAAAGACTACATCATCTACTCCATGGAGCTTGTGGGCAGAGGTACGTGACCACCATGTATTGACTCTCAACTTCACCCTCAATCGAAAGTTCCTGCATTAACAGAAGTATATGTGTGTGTTTAGCCTCTATCCTTCCTGAAGAGCAGAAGTCCAGGATTGAGAAGAATCTGATTAAAGTGCTCATGGTATGTATGAAAATATAGCTCACAGGGCGTGTGAGCTATACAGAGTGATACAGCTGAAAATAATCATATTTATTTATGAAATATAGTATCTTAACATTCTGAAAGTTCTACTATAGATAGAGGTGTAGTGTTTATGAAGCTGACATTTTATTTTGTGATCGACAGAATGAAGTCCCAGAGCCTGAACCGGACTGTGACCCAGTGTCTGTGAAGACGGCCCAGTCGCTGTGGAGTGATCGCACCTCTCTGGCCGGCAATAATGAGTTCACCATTGAGGTCCAGGACTATGTGCCCTTTGGTAAGCACTCAAAGAATATTGACTTTCCAGTCTTTTGGGCTGATTGATCATAATCATCAATTTGAGAACTGCAATCCTGGCCCCTACATTTAAATATTTAGTTCATTACTTAATGGAACAAAACGTAATGATATGTATGTTTATTTTCAGTTCAGTGCAAAGCCAAGTTCCTGTTCCCTAGTTTCCACATAGATGAGCCTGTCCAGCTACACGTCTATGTGAGAGCCGACTGCCCACATCCTGTGCGCTTCTCAAAACTATGTGTCAGCCTCAGCAACCAGGTACAGCACACCTAATACACACATACATACACACACACACACACACTTGTTTCACTATCCTTGTGGGGACATTCATAGGCGTAATGGTTTTTATACTGTACTTACTGTATGTGCTATTGCCCTACACCTAAACCTACCCCTTACAGAAGACTTTCTGCATTTTTAGATTTTCAAAAAACTTAATTCTTTGTGATTTATTGGCTTGTTTGCCCGTGGGGACCTCAATTTAGGTCCCCACCGTGACACGAGTCCCCATGAGTCTGTGTGTATTCAGGTTTAAGTCCCCACCTGAATAGAAAAACAAGTACACACACACACACACACACACACACAACTCCATTGAACAGTGGGTGTGTTTGAATCGCAGGAGTATAACCAGTACTGTTTGCTGGAGGACGCCTCTAAAGGGAAGGATATTCTAGAACCTTCCACCCAGGAGAACATGTGTCTCGTCCCCGGCAAAACCCGCAAATACTGCTTCAAATTTGTAGCCAAAACAGAAGATGTTGGAAAGAAGATTGAGGTGAACTATATATTTTCATTAATTTAATTTCAACAGATTTAGTGGTGCCACAACTAATCACATAGTATGTTTTGTTTTATTTTTGTCTGTATTTGTCTTTCAGATCACGAGTGTGGGACTCATGTTAGGCAGAGATACAGCCCGATACATCTATCTGAACTGGCGGGGTGGCTGGGGGGATGCTGCCTCTTCCCATGAGACTTTGCAGGCGTGCCGCTCCTTTAAGAGGAGGACACGCCTCCCAGAGCAGCAGGTGGATTGGGACACAGTTACTATTCAGTCCAGCACTATGTAAGTAAACAAAGAAGACTAAATAAATAAATAAATATATATATATATATATATATATATATATATATATATATATATATATATATATATATATATATATATATATTTTACATATTACATATTACAAATCAGGAAATCTATTATGTCATTGTCAGTACAGAAATATTTAATCAGCATGAAATTAAAATGGACCTTATTTATTTTCTTAATACGCATTCCAAGAAGCATTTCTTTTGGATACAGGTTCTAAATTATAAACGCAAAATGACAATATTTTCCTTCCCATCATGCCCATATAGGATCATCTCCAGAGTGCCCAAAATCTCTGTACAGCTGACTCATGAGCCTCCAGCACTGACCAATGAGATGTACTGTATGATTGTTACCATCCAATCAGAAGAGAACACTGTGGCCAAAGATATCAAACTTACTGCAGGCCTCAAACCAGGTACTTACTATGTTGTCTGGACCAAAATCTCATTATGTTTTAGTAAATGGTTTTTACATTTATTCGTAAGAAAAATTGCTTACGAAATTAATAGCATGCCTCTCAAAACACATGATTTGAGGTATCATTTAGGGCTGCAACAACTAATCGATAATGAAAATCATCATCAACAACGAATGTCATTATCAATTAGTCACATCTGCCCACCGTGCACGGAAAACGTCCGCCAGTCGTGTCAAATTATAGCACTGAATAACGCATTTCTATGGACGAAATTAATCTAAATGAATCAAATAGTGGAAGAAACAGAGTGAGCTGCTTCGGGAAAGGTGCATGATCCAAGCTGCTCAAAACATGCGAATGCTTTATTTTAGACTTCAAGCTAATACATTAGCGTAATGTTTAACATGGCTCGTCCTGCCAGGTGCTTTGACAGATGCTTGTTCTTAATATGTGATATGATTCCTCAGAGCCAAACTTTTTCTTTTTACGGATATATCCTTATCTGTAAATGTTACGTATTCATGCAAGTGTTTCTATTTTGCATGAAGGCTCGTCCTGACGGTCTGTGTTAAACTTCAGAATTTACTGTACAATCGGCTGCGCTTCAAACAGACAACTCAATAGAGAGAGAAAATGAATATGCAGCGCAAAAATATTAATTTTACTGAAATATTTGTTATTGGATGTTAAATTTAGGTTTAAAAGTCAACCTGCAATTCAAGCATTTTATGATTGTAACTGTAAAGGGATAACAGCATGTAATTGAATATAAATTTAAGATGTTCCTTACATTTACAGAATAAAGAAATGACAGTAACAGGTTAATGTATTCAGAGTGAATGTGTCTGTTCATGGAGAACATCTGTTAACACTGAGTTTGTGTTTTTATCTTCATTATTATTTCCATTTGTAGTGTTTAAACTCTCCATTTATAACTCTTTTTGCTCATGATGTATAGCATAGATATAGATATATTCACCATATAGTATGTTTATAGCATTCAGTTGGCATGTCTGTTTGAAGGACAGCATTGGGCAGCACGTGGCATAGTGTATTTTGTCAATAAAAAAAGGAAAGGCTTTTTATCCAATTAATCAAAAAAAATAATCAGCCAACTAATGGATTATCAAAATAATTGTTAGTTGCAGCCCTAGCATCATTCATAACTCAACTGTTAATTAACCCGGCCGAGTATATTTTGTAAACTGTGCAGAAATACTCCAAGTCTTCAGTGTCACATGATCTTCAGAAATCATTCTGATTTGCTGCTTGTGAGATTTCTATTATTAACAATGTTGAAAACAGCTGTGCAAATCATGATACATGTTTTTCATGATTATTTGATGAATAGAAAGTAAAACACCATTTATTTGACACACAATTTTGACCGATTTAATGTGTCCTTGTTGAATAAAATTATTAATTTCTCTTTAAAAATGTATTTGTGTTTATTTCTATTGTTTCAATTAGGTCAGGATGCCAATCTCACACAGTCAACCCAAATCACACTAAACGGCACTGAGGTGTGTGATGATTCTCATCCTGCCCTGCTTCCTGACATTCCCCTCGGAGATTTGCAATCTAGACAGAAGGTGCTGCTTCTTTTCACTGAGTTTCACTTGATTAAAACTGATCATCAGATGATCTTGACTTCAGTATAATGTTGTGTACTTGTTTTCTTGTGTGTCAGATTGTAAAGCCCCTGTATATCCACTGTGTGAGCACTGGATCCAGAATATTACTGTTTCATGTGGCTTATACTGTGAGTGCCACGGTCGAGGGCAAGGAGATCACCTGCAAGTGTCACAAAGTATGCAGAATCCTACCACCCTGTCATCAAAACCCATGCAATTGTTTGCTGAATGCTACGGAAAGATTTTGTAAAGATTATGTCAGAGCCAGACGTAAACTTCACCCCGACCTAGTTTCCTGAGGCATAATCTATACACCAGAGTTCAGTTTCATTCACAGAGTTGTATTATGTTTGTTCTTCACCTGCAGGATGAAACGGTTACATTAGAAACGGTTGTTCCTTTTGAAGTGGCTATGAAATTTGTGTCCAGTAAGGTAAGAGCTGCTTTCCCTGTACACTTGAGTAATATATTAATACTTCAGTCATGAAAATTCGGTCATTATTTACTCAATATTATCTCGTTCTAAACCTGAGTTACTTTTTCATCCATGGAACACAAAAGGAGATGTTTTGTACATGAAGATAGATAAATGATGACAGGTTTTTCATTCATGTGTCCACAGTTTTAAAAACACATATTTTGTAAGTTTGGTACAGTTTTGTGAATATTTGTGTCAGTTTGAGCATTTGGAGCGTGTGTACGTGGACATCCCCTTCTTGTTGATGATGGATATTTTGAGTGCATCTCCATGGCCGATCGAGTTGGTGAACAGTGAAGTGCAGCTGGCCTCCAGTATGACTGCCATCGATCAGCCCCAGAGTCAAGTAGAAGGAGGTGGGAGAACTTTTTATTTCTGATGGTGGTATTTTTTAGAAAATCTGACTGTAATTAATTTCTGCTGTGTCTCCAGTCACGCTTCAGACCAGTGAATGTGCTAGTGAGTGTTTCCTGCTCAAATGTCCTCCTGTTCAGAACGGCACCAGCACTGTGGCAACTGGACACTACATCATCTCCTGGAAGAGGTGACGGCACTCTATATACTCTCACTTTTATCCTGTATATTACATGCAAGCAATGACTTTCCTTTTCTCATGCTATTGTCTTATGAGCCATTTTCTATAAAGAATGTTAAAGTGTCTACATTCATAACTTGCTTAAATAAAAACTCTGTAACTAATTATTAAAGCACACAGTTTTTAATTTCCTGTGTAACATTTTTTTTAAATCCAGAAAGTCAGCATTTGCTGAGACATCAGTGGTGCAAACGATCATTATTCTGCCACATGTGATGGTCGAGAATATTCCAATTTATGTCCATGCAGGTCAGTCTGTTTTTATATTAAAATCAGTAGTATATATTGAATCACCTGAGACAGTCTTATGTGCTTTCTCAGTCTTGTAATTCATTCTGTCCCTCTTCTCTTAAGGTCCATTCACACCAAGAATGATAACAGTAACTACAGCTATAAAGATAAAGTTCTAAAAATCATCTTGATGTCAAGGGAATAATGCAGTTCACGCCACAGTTATAACGATATAGAGGAATGAAATTGTTGCGATCACTTTCAGAATGATTATTCAAGCTGATTAACAATAAAACACTGACAGCTGAATTCAGTGCAATTTAAACATTGCACAGCAAACTACACAGCAAACATTTTTTTCCAGTGCTAGTTTCGACAACATTATCTTGCCTCCTTTGTTGCAGTGAAAAAGACTGTTGTTCTTTTTTTCCACTACATTGACCATGTTAGCTAAATTCACTGTTAGATCAGATTACACTAGTTAGTTTCACCGTTTAGTGCACTCGAAACGTAACATGCTGAGGACATCTGCAGGTTAAAGCTGTGTAAATGCAACAGCAACAACAGCCAAAACTGAAATTGATACTGACTCATGGAATTTGTCTTCAAAAGCTAAATTCTTTAAGCAGAGTGACAGATTCTCTCAACTCCTTTTGTCTCATATACCCAAAAGCATCTGTTTTTGTGTAATTTTGCGAAATGAAAATCACCTACCAGCAGGTCACATACATCCATCTTCATTACTTCGAAAATGCAGCACACAAGCTTAGAATAGGTTGGTGACGATGCAAATATAGTTATAATTGTCGTTATCATTCTTGGTGTGAACAGACCTTTACTCTCTCATGTTCTAGAGCTGCCATCGTTTGGTTGTGTGCGCGAGTCTTTACCTGTTCGGTACCATCTGGAGAATCGAACCGGGCTGGTTCAGGATGTCGAGATCAGCGTGGAGCCCAGCGATGCATTTATGTTTAGTGGACTCAAACAGGTCAGTATATAGTAGGTGGCTTTGTGTTTCCTTCACATGAATTTTATTTGATGAATATTAAACTAAATGGATTTTAGAGCACCTGGTGTGTTTTTCCCTTTTTACATTTATTTAAATAATACAGAAACTTTTAATGTGACTTAATAAAAACTAATGGAAAAACACATCCGGATGATCCAGAGTAAATTCACTCACGATTAGTCTAAGGGTGTCTGAAAGCTATATAGATATTGAAGCAAAATTATCTGATGAGTAACCAAACAAGTAGCAAATAAAAATGTGTTTGTTTCTCTTTACACACTGATTATCAGCAAACCCACAACCCTTAAACTTCTGTTCCAGCTGCCACTCATTCGCTCAGGAGGTCTTGTTCTCATTCTGTGTCTGTGTGCAGGTGCGAATGAGGATTTTGCCCGGTGCAGAACAGGAGATGTTGTATAATTTCTATCCTCTGATGGCGGGATATCAAGTCCTCCCTCAGCTCAATATCAACCTGCCGCGCTTTCCAAACATCTCCAATCAACTGCTACGTCGCTTCCTGCCTTCACGCATCTTTGTCAAGGTAATATTTTAAACACTCCTCAAACAATTTTATCCATCAAATGAATCTTGATGTCAGATAACGTTGTGTACCGAACAGAATTGAGCTGGGCATCCTGTGAATCCATTCAAATTCGGCCATTTCTTAAATTCTGCCCAACCCTAATGGATGAAACTAAATTTGTGTGTGAGAATGTTTCAAGTGTGAAATGGTTGCTGTATCGTGTCTGTTCTGATTTCTCAGCCTCAGGGCAGAAATGGAGACGCTTCCATAGAAGCAGCTTGAGGAAGACAGGAGCACATCTCCCAACTCAGAAGCGTTGTCATGGATACTGTTGCAGGATGAAGGCTGAACATTCCTCGGAGAACACGTGTTTACAGCTTAATGATTTGAACTTGAATGAAATATTAGGGATTTCAGCTGATTTTGTTGTGTCTAGATTTTTACTTGTTAAACAAGACTTAAATGATGCTTGCATAAGATTTGGTTTTTAAATAACAGATTTCATCTACAGCACTCGTATTCTCTAAAATGTTAATGAAAATAACCTTGTAACTAAAACTAAATAACTGCTAAATAATGTTAGAAATCATTAAACTGACATGAAACTAGCTGTTGAATAAACTTTTTTTTTTGCTTCATCGTCATGAAGCTGTTGGTTGTTGTGGCTTGTGTCCCTCAAGAGGTGCTATGTGATTGGACAGAAGTGTAGATAATTTCACTACTTGTACACACTATACAATATTTTTATATTTGATTATACATTTCAGTTACACGAACCTTCATTAATTCAGCCATTTTTAATAATCTTACTGTGGATATTAAGAAACTGTCATCTAAAAACATAATACAAAATACCCAGGATTCAATCTGACCATATGACCATTTGTTTGACTTGTGGAGGTAAAAGGAAAGTTGATCCTGAACCAAATCCAGAGCACTTCTCAGCTGGTTTCGGATAAAGTTTAGTTCAAATTTGGTGCATTCACCAGACACAATAGAAGTTTGTGCAGTACCTCTCTCTCGTCAGCCTTATCATATCGAATTTTTATTATGAGGTGAACTATTCCTTTAAACACAGTTTACTCTGTAGGCAACCTCACATTTAGGTAAGAATAATACATTGTCTTTACAATACAAACCTGTTGGGTTCCTGTGAAGCAAAACAGGTATCAGAGTTTGATTTTGTTTCCTAGGTGATAAGTCTCTTTGTTCTGGTATCCTCTTTTATGGCTCACAGACTTGGAAACAAAGCAGGCTACGTGAGGTTATGGCTACTTGGTTTTTCAGTCACCCAACACTCTTTGGCTTCCATTAAACATATTACCTTACAATGATGTGTACGTGTGTGAGAGTCTGTTTGACAGGAGGAGGAAATGACTGTCTGAAAACTGTCAGCACGAAAAGCCCAGATTCCGTTCAGTCTGTCTAAATCTGTTGAACCATCGTTATAAGATTCATGAAGCTTTATTGGCATGAAAATCGCCAGAGAATTAATAATATACATTGACAATGTGTCTACTAGCAGGGCCTCGCAACGTTTGAGATTTATGGGATTTGATTTCTGTTTGGGTGAATGTCACAAATCATGTCAAGCTGTAAGGTCATTGTTCACCCTAACACTAAGAGGGGGAAAAAGAAATAGTATTTTAGAAAAATTAAGAATATTTTAAGCAACTCTTGCCTCCAAATTCATCTCATTAACATAATGGGGGAAAAAACACTATTGAAATGTTGAATAAAATTAAATAAATAATTCCAACTTTATATATCATAGTACTTGTATATTGTTTATGTTGATTTAAATGAAAATCATAGTATTTAGTATTATATAGTAATGGAAATGACTAAAAAATTAACATCGAGATGCATTATGGTATTGTGAGTTTCAGGACAAAATGTGCATAATTGTTTTGAAAGAATGTCACAATTAAAAAGAAAACAAACAAAAAAAAACATAATTGTCTCTAATATATCTTAATTTTCTGAAAGGCAAAATTATATATTGTGTGTGAGATCTACACATTTCTTTTAATTAATAAAACAAGATATACACAGAATGCTTGTGTGATTGTGGATTGAGCTTAGATTCCAGTAATAACTGCTTCTGCATTTACTGAAACAAAGGGAAACTGTTGTGGAGTCAGCGGGCAAGTTTAACATCCTCCTGCAGGTTAGCAACATGCTCAACGTCTTCATAAAGCGTTAAATTACACACCACCTGTGGCTATTATGAAACAGGAGAAGCAAATAGCACAGCAGAGACATGTTTACATGTCTGAGCCTGAGTAAAAAAAAGAACAAAACTTCCAAACTGTCATCCCTACCTCTTCTTGCTGTAATAGATATCATGTGGTAGTAACATAAGGTGATTCTTTTTAGTCTGGATGCAGAAATTGCATTGAATTTTTTTTTTCTTTCAAATTGCAATAGAATAATTTGTGATGGTGAGTGGGATGCAACCTCTCAGGTAAATATATAATGTTACTATAACACAGTAAAGTTGAAAGCTATGTTTGATCATATACATCAGAGTCTATGTATATAGGATTTCCATTAATGGTGTTAATATTGTGTAGGTAAAACTGCAGCGAAGCCAGGAGTCACTACATGCAGTTGTGTTTGTCTGTTTCATTGGATTGGAAGAATCCATTCAGTGAAAGAATTTGTATATTGTCTCTCTCTCTCTCTTTCTTTTTTTTCTGTTGCATATTGCATTTTGAATATTGCATTGTGTATTAATGCTAACTATGCATATTGTGCTGTATTATATTGCACAATAAGGTGGTGAATGACAGTGACAGTATCAGTTGGTAATACCATGGTACACTGTTTCATAGCCTGGCTACCATGAACATCACCATAAAAGTTAACCACATTATTTGTACGCATTCCAAGTCTTCTGAAGACATTTGATTTAACAAAAATGTAACTGTTAACTGTTCATCTTTCATAAAAATGTTTCTTTTAAAGTGAGCATCGACATATTCACAAAAAGTGGAGAACGAAATTACCCACAAATCAGTGCGCTTCAGGCCTTTATGAAGTTGGACGAACATAAGTATTTGCGAGGAAAATGCGACAGTTACAATGCAATGATCACGATTGCGAGTTAATAAGAAGACACATCCGATATTACACAGTGTGCCCAAATAAACTCGTTTTGTCAAGTGATCTGAACTTCGAAATAACTTTGCACAACCACTTTAAAGAGCGATTAACAACGCATGCATGGAGCCGGTGAATCGGTTCGCGGATGATTCGGATCGCGAGTTTAAATCACTGACAGCTAACAGTCAATAACGGCCATCTGAAAGGAGAATAATCAGTGAATAACAACTTAGTTTGGTCCGTTTTTCAAGCAAAACTATCGTATGACTTCAGACAGCTTGGAATATGTCGCACTTGTCGAGTGAACCACTTATATGGTGATTTCAGGCTGTATCTCATAGACTGCTCATATTGCCACTACATTGAAAATACGTTTGGTTTGGCATGAAGGTGAGTAAATGAAGAGCATCTTTGTTTTTGACAGGGATTGCGCCTGCAGTACCTCTCCTCCGCCGTTAGAGGGCATCACTATCTGAGCTGCGGGAGCTTCAAGGTAATAACCTGCTTTACACACCGTAAACCACACAGGCATCGTCACGCACCGGCCTGCAGGGATCCACCGCATCTCGACGAGGAAAAAAATAAGACGAGAAATCTTCTTTTTGCTTTTGACGCGAACCTATTTTTCATCCAGGGACGTTAAGATAATGTTTTTCTCCATCCCGCATCCCTGCTGGAAGAGGATGTCATTATTTTCACGCCGTTGTCTCTGATCAAGGTGAGGAATGGATAATATGCGGCGATTTCAGCGGAGAATAACATGATCACCTGCGTATTTTACCCTTAAAATGACATTCCGCATCCACCCAAGCCTTTATTTGGAATAATAATGATCTTATCCTTTCTATATCACCATAATGTTCTTTTATTACAATAATTGCATCACCTTATACAGGCAGGTCAAATGAACTAACGCGCAAACGCGCTCTTTGTCTGGTTGCGGGCGCGCGCTCAATCAGTCAATCAATCAATCCATCCATCGCCTTATTTGCGCTTCCACGCGCGTGGAATGCGTCGAGTCTAACGAAGCATCTTCGAGGGGATCAATGGAGCCTTTCCTGCAGATCGCGCCGCACTCGCTGGCCATCGTGCTGTCGCGCGTCGTGGCGGAGGACGCGCCCGGAGTGACGGAGAGCGAGGAGCCGCCGCACCATCACACCGGCTACGAGATATTCGCCGACTTCAAATCACTGAACATGAAATATTTCTGGAATAAGATGGTGGCCGATGCCATAGCCGAGACCTTCTTCCTGGGCTGGATAGACGAGCATGTGTTGCTGATCCAGGGGAAGGAGGATCACCTGGAGGTGTTGAGGGAGGCTTGGATGAGGAGGTCCCTCAAACCACCGCAGGGCTTCGACATCAAATACCTCGGTAAGATTCATCTATGTGGTGCATATATGATGTTTATACAACGACGAGGACTTCATTAGTGGCCAGTCTTGCTCCTGGAGATCTTCCATTGACAAAGTACCATGGTTTTGAACATGGCACCAGGGTAGGGCCACTGGTTTTTGGACATGTTCTATCAATTTCATGCCACTGTTTTGGCCTGTCATGTTGTATGAATATGTTGATTATTCAGTGCCATGGTATTTATCAAGAGCCCTTGTATTATCAAGTTGTGTTGTGATATTATTAGGGTTTTTGGACAAGCACCATGGTCATGGTTCTTGGATATGTGGCATGGTAATTTTATGGTGTTCTTTGAAGTACCTTGAAGCAGCATGCAAATATAGCGGTCTATGAATCTTACAATCATTTACCATGGTATATATCAAAGTACCTTTTGTATTATCATGGTGCTATGGTTTTTGGAAATAAACCATGATAATGCCATGATTTTTGGATATATGTGCCATGTTAATTTATAGTTTTCTTTGAAGTACCTTGCATCTCCATGAAAATACTATGGTATTTGAAAATGACAGTCATTCATTACCATGGTATTATTACTTTTTGAACAGGTACCATGTAAATACTGTAGTATATGAATGTTTTTGTAGTAAATAAATGTGTTTCAGTGTTGTAAGTTGTCTTTCTACCTGAGATCTAAACTTTTCACGATTGCAGATCTCCAGGAATATGATTGGCCAGCTCTGATGTTTATATTTAAATCTACTTTTTTGGATTCTGACCTCATATGCAACCATTGTGCTTTTTAGAAAAAAAATATTTCATTGTCTAAAAAAAAGCATTATTTGCTTGTGCTTGCTTGTCCTGTGACGAGCACTGTACAAATCAAGTGTTTTTGGCTGTGTCTAAACATTAAGGCTACTGCTTTTCTGTAAAGTCAATGATTTAGTATTTTTGTAAGAAGAATCCTGGTGCAATGGCTTACAAGGCTATAATGTCAAGTCCAGTGATCTACAAAATTAAAGTGACCATTAAACAAGCAAGCATATATTTAAGTACTGTAGAAATGGTTATTGATTTGCTTGCTCAAAAAATGAAGGCATCTTAGTAGACGGGGTGCTACAAAAACATTCAGATGTGTATTGATGGTCATACACTCCCTGCGTATGCAGCGTTTTTCAGGTTTCGGACACAGCCTTTGTCTTCAGCTGTGAGATATTGAGGAATTTGATCACCTGTAACCTGAAACTTTCTTGTGATCATTAAAGCAGAGGATGCATGTGTTTGTTCTCTTAAAGGAACAGGCCTTCCCTTCAGTGCTGGGGTTGTGCTATTGCATATTATGAGAATTATTGTGCACGTTAACATAGGTTTTGGTTGTCTCCTTGAAGATACTCTGAGTTTTGAAGTTGTGAATGAAGCTAATGTACTCACATCCTCATCAAGACCTGTGACGTTCAGCTCCATTATTCAGACTAATTAGTGCAGAAAACTGCTGTCCCATATTCAGCCCCATGGATACACTCTTGAGGACAGCAGCACTCTGTAGCTATTACTATTACTGCAGCTCTGTAGATTATGGGACAGGTCTGTGTATTGTGGCATGTTCTTAGTGTAGTGAAGGGAAGAGGAAGGAGCCTTGGTCCTTGACAAACAGCAGGTTTTTGAGGAGTGTCGCTGTAGGCGTCAGGGTTTTCTTTCTTCTGTCCTACTCTACTTGCATCTCTCTCTCTCTCTATCCCTGATCTCCCGCCCCTATTTTTGCAGGAGAAAGAGCTATGCTGTATCCGTCTCTTTGTGTTTGACATGTCTTGCGGAACAGCTGAGTTGTAGAGGGAAAAACCCTCTATTGATGGACAGAGACATTCTTTGCATGTTTACTTCACACAAAATAGTTCATTTTGATATTACGTTACAGAGTTTAAGACGAGAAAAAAGTTCAGAAAGTGATCATTGAGTTTTCAATGGTGTGTGAAAGTTCTGATCTTCCAAGAGAAGAGAAACATAAAAGTGTTTGTTTTGTGGTGCATTGAATGGAATTTATTACTATTGCTATAACTAGGCCAGTGGTTCTCGACCAGGGGGCCTCAAAGTGATTTAAAAATAAGGCAAAACAAGCATTAAAATAAGCTAAAAATCTAGAAATTTTTTACAATTATTAAAAAAGTTTAATACATTTTTTTTTTTTTTAGCTTAATTTTGATTTTTTTTTTTTTTTTTTTTTACCTAGAAATGTTGTTTCAATTCATAAAATCTTCTACCTCTGTGAGCATTTTTATGCATTTTAAGCTCTAAAATATTTTAGTGGGTAGAAATTGGGAATAAAAATAAAATACAGAACTCTTAACTAGTGATTTTAAAATCACTTTGTCAGTTGACTGAACGATCAGTAGACTGCCTTGAATAATTAACCTAGTTTTGGGTTTACCTTACTCTGATTGTACTCATTTCTTATGGCAAAGCATACTTCAGTTTTTTTTGTGTATGTGAGGGTCAGCATACAGTGCGCGTGAGACAAATTACGTCACCAAAATAGTACAAGCGTACTGTAAGCGCACCATCTGATTTTTGTAACCGTTTGTACTTTGCATGCGCAGGCCGCACATGCGCATTGACTTGGTTTTGCACTAATGAGTTGTTCCACAAGGTGGCACCACTGTCGTTGTTTCACAGTAGAAAATGAAACTAAAGGGATGGAACAACAGATGGCTGCATTGACAAGCGCTTGTGTGAAAGGGTTATGAGATAGCAGCTAGCTAGTGTATGCATGCAAAAATGAATAGGGATGCACCGAAATGAAAATTCTCGGCCGAAACCGAAAATTCTGGATGCACTTGGCTGAAAACCGTAATCGAAAATGCTTCGTAATAGTTATTTATTATTTTATTAAATAATAAAAAGTAATTTAAGACTTTTTAACTGAATTCAATTGAATTCAAATCATTTGCTCTTGTTTGTTTGTTTGTTTTTTTTTGTAGCTGAGAGTTGATAAACTGTTTAGCTCCGGTTTAGCTTTGGGTAAAACACAGCGCTTGTCACTGTCACTTTTTACCCAGTTGGAATTCATTAACATACGCATTTTTAACTATCAAATCGGATGTTTACGAAGCATTTGTGAATCCGGAGGAGAGTTTTCAGTCCGTTTTTCATGCAAATTACTCAGAATTTACTCCTATATTTGCGAATGTTTCATGAATGAGGCCCAATGATTTTAATGACAAAAAATAAAATAGAAGACAAAAAATAGCAAAACAATAAAATTGGACAGAAAATATATTAACATTAAATATCAATGCATTATTTTTACTCATTATTTTTTTTTTTGTCTAATTATCCAAATATTGTATAGTCCTTCAAAGCTGTTTTCAGAGCATAGCAGGGAGCAGATCAGTGAAAGAGAGGGTTAGGGCAGCAAAAGATTAATCGCATTCAAAATAAAAGTTTGTTTAAATGCTATATGTGTGTATTCTGTATATATAAATACACACACATACATCTATATATTAAGGAAAAATGTTGGAATTATGTAGAAAGTGTGTGTTATATATATATATATATATATATATATATATATATATATATATATATATATATATATATATATATATATATATATATATATATATATATATATATATATATATATATATATATATATATATATATATATATACACACACAGCCACAGTCAGTCACACACACACACAGTGTGCAAACATACATTTTTATTTTGAATATGATTAATCATTTTGCAGCCCTAGCGAGGGTAGCGTTGTTTTACCATTTTAATTTTCGGGCCGAAAATTCAGTGCATCCCTAAAAATAAAGTATACATTGGGCTTTAAGGCCCCCAATATACTTCAAACAAAATCGAAGAACAAACTGATATGACGTCATTTCGAACAAAATCAGGCTTTTCTGGGCTGTTTTGAACTGCCGAAACGAACTCAAAACAAACTACGTTTCGGCAGTTCGAAACAGTCCACCAAAGCGAACTTTCTGGGGGAGTTCGTTTTGGCTCCTAAACACCTTTGAGCTACCATTGGTCCGTGGCGATTACGCAATCGTTGGGTGTGTTCTGGAGCTCCACCTTCTTTGACGCGCAATTCCCACCCCCCGCCCCCCACGCTTGGTTCTCATTCAACAAAGGTCAGGCAGGGGAACAACATCTCCAAGTCACTAGCAACATAAATACACGGTGTCGAATAGCTGAGCTGCCACAAATAAATCCGCACTTGTACGATTGCTCACAGAGAGACTTTAAAGATTCAGAGAAAGATTTAATTCCTAGAAAGAAATTGCAACGAAGCTTGGTGTCGATGACCCGGAGTTATGCAAAAAGCGACGTAGAGAAACATCAGATGCAAGTTTTCCAAAGCCATGAAAAGAATGAAATGAAAGAGTAAAGATATAGAGAGTAAAGGTAGCAAGTACCAAATACATGTTTTAAATAAATGTTACAGCATACTGCTGCTGTCGTTGTTCTTTCAATAAGCTAATTTAAAAGGTATGCAATAAAGGAAATGCCAAAAGAACATACAATAATAAACCTTTGTTTTTATAAAATTATGACAACACATAAAATATAAAAACATGTAATAATTTATCCAGTTTAATAAAAGACCTAGATACACCTTCATTGCATCGTTGTTGTGTTTAGGGCATACACGCGAGAGTTGCGACACACGTGTACATTAATCTACACCCCGCCTCCAGCAGCATATTGGAATGTTCGAAAACAGTATACTGTCGCTCAGCCTTTTCGAACTTCTTTTTGCCCCCAAACGTTTTATTGTGAAATCTAACAGTTTGTATTTGGGGATGGGTTACGAAAAGTGTTATTGGTACTGTTTTCTGTATTTAGTGTTAGGACAGAGGTTTTCAATTTTTTTTGGTTTAATCTTTCTATATGTTTAGATGGAAAGATTCATCCAAAAAATCTATTTAGCTGGCTTTTTTTTTTTTTACATCCTAAAATTATTGTGAACATCTTAACACCTGCACCATTTTTGAAAAAAAACAAAAACAAAAAAGATACTTTAAATTGAGGAGAGATGTGCTATTACTTCTATTACTTTTTAATCAGACTTTTTTATTCTGGACTGGCTAAAGATAAAACTTAAGAAACTTTAAAAATTTAAGAAGGGACATTAGAATATCTAGCAACAACCCAGACCAGATCCTCCTAGAAACAACTTGACAACCACACAGAATAAATCTGTCTGTTCCTTTGCACTACACTTAGAGTCTGAAGTGTTGAAAACAGGTGGCTGTTAGCGTTCTTTGTTCTCTCATGAAGTGAAGCCAGTGTTAAATGATGTGATAACATAAGCTCAGATAATATTAGGTTGTGCAGTGCAGTTATGCAGATTATGCACTTTCTAAACGGCAGCTTTTAAATGACAAAATTTACTTTTGGTAAATTATACCGTGACTCAGGCAAGCATGCCTTAACAACATTGATTGAGTCTATGTGTGTGTGTTTGAAAAATGTGTGCAGGAATGAGCCATTTCTCATTTGCCCATGGCTGAATGAGGTGCTGTGTGGTCTCACCTGTGTGCATTGTTTCCAGTCAGCTCTCTCAGGTGTGTGAGTGAGTGAATGAGTGTGTGTGTTGTGAGTGAGTGTGTGTGTGTCTGTACAGGCTGATTCCGGGGAGGGGAGAGAAGGCCATGCCCTCAACTGACTATACTGCTCGTAAATCTCACCCCAGTTTGAGATTTTCCTGTGCAATGATCCAAGACCTTTTTATTGCAGTGAAATCCTGAGCTCAGTAATTATAAGAGAAACTAGAAACCCACTCAGAACAGTATGAGAGCAACATTTAGCTCTATACATTGTCAGTGCTGCATTGCTTTTAACTCGTGACCTGCACTTAGAGCGAACTCAAGCAAACCTTTCTCAGCCTGTGTTTCACAATGTAATTAGCTTTTTTCTCCATACATCTACATTATATCCACACATGCTGATACAGCCTTATTGTAAATGTAACTTTTTTTTTTTGTTGTTGTTTAGAGTCTTGCCCTGCATTTTCCGTATTGATGCTGTGTGTGAGCAAAGCCATAAGATTAATGTTTTAAAAGCATGTGCGAGGTTAGGACTCTGACGTAAGCAGTCTGCTGTCAAAGAGTTTGAGCCAATCACAGAGTAATTAAGGAGCTGATGCAATTACCTCATGCATTTAGTTGAGAATCTCTTAAATTTTATTTCAAAATATTTTTTTAGTTTAGTTTTTTATATTTATATATATATATATATATATATATATATATATATATATATATATATATATATATATATATATATATATATATATATATATATATATATATTTCTTAGTAGTAGCAGTTGTAGTTAGTAGTAGCTAGTACTTAGTTTTATTTATTTGATTTTTGCATAAAGAAAACACAATTTTTTTTTTTTTTTGGATTTTATAAAATTACATTAAAATATTAAAAAAATGACACATAATGACTATTATTAGGACCAAAATTATGTATCCAAACTTATTATTCAGAACGTGTATTTAAAGTCATTCAGAATTCACCCATGTTTTTTAGTGAAATGTTTTTACGTTTTAGTTTTGTGAAGAAAGCAAGTCTTCGGACCGAAAAAGTCATGAGAAACATAAACATAACATGTATAAATGTTACAATTTTAAATATAAATGCTGTGAAATTCACAGTGCAAACAGATCTTGACCATAAAAATAGGCTTCACTATCTTTAAACAAAATGTAGTTTCTTATTTCTTTCTTTTGATTTTGGGATGAAATACGACCCAGACATTTATTTGACAAGTTTTATGAGATTGACCCCTCAGGCTCAGTGATTTTAGTATCAGTGACGGTCCACTTTTAAGGACGGTAGATTCAGCTCATTCTCGTGCTGTTCTTTTCTGTTTGGCTGGTGTTGACATGGCAACTGTTGTTGATTGGCGTCTTTTCAGATGTGGTCTAGATGCGGGCTGCAGTAGCTATACCAGTATGCCATCTAGCTGGTGATTTATGGATGACTAACTCCAGTCGGACGCATTCCAAAGCGCCTGGTTTGTTGGGGGTGGATATTACCACGTTTTCACAAGTAAAGAGTCATAAATTCATGGAGAGAACGTGTTTGGCATTGCTTGCACTCTTGACTAAGTGTGTTTTTGTTGGTCAGATTGCTTAAAAGGTGGCATGATATGAATATAATGAAATTTAATAACAAAGATTTTGACAAGCTTGATTTAGGCGAATAACTGTGGATTAGGCTGTTAATTAATACTAGTAAATGGTGTTATACTAGTTTTAAAAGCATCCTCATTGGAGAATTGCAAGGTGACGACTTGCTAGAGAGGTAGCGCTGGTGGTGACTCAAAGGGACGTCATGAAGCTGAGAAATACCAGAGCGGTGCAGTGGTGTCTGTGGTACTCCCAGCGGTGAGGTCATCCTCATCTCATCCACTTAAGATGGATCAGAAGCAGGCGAGCAGGCGAGCCCAGTGGAGCTTTCAGGTGCATTGTGCACGGCTCCCCCTGCTGGTGCAGTACTGATAAGATTCATCAAGTGCTTTGCACACTAATCTAAATCCGCCTTACTCATGGCAATCTAACACATCCTGTGATTGCATACATTGTAATGCCTAGAGATTTACCTAAGAGGCTTCATGTATGGGTGAAATCATTCCTCTTGCTTGCTGCTGGATTGCAATTGTGAGCGTATATTTGGACAATGTTGAACATCTTCCTGCTCTAAACCTCGTGGAGCCAGTGCTTGTAAAATTAAGTTTTCAGGTAATTTAATGCTAGTGAGGTCAACATGACATCATAACTGTCAATCTTCATTATTCTAAAGAAAAAAACATAATCATTATTTATTTAATTCAGCTGTTTAATGCAGGTGAATGAACATAAAAAAATTAGTAGAAAAAAATCAGTTTATATTGATTCAGAAATATGTCACATTCAAAATTGCTGGCTCATACATTACCTTTTCACATCCCTATTATATACTGTATGTTGTTTAAATTTTAAACCATTTTTAAATATGGAAATTATATTACTACTTTACTTGTATTATATCACAATTAAGTGAACCTAGGGTTGAATCTAAATAATTCCTTTTACTTTGAGCAGCTGTATGTGTGTGTGTGTGTGTGTGTGTGTATGTGTATGTGTATGTGTGTGTGTGTGTGTGTGTATGTGTATGTGTGTGTGTGTGTGTGTGTATGTGTATGTGTGTGTGTGTATGTGTGTATGTGTATGTGTATGTATGTATGTGTGTGTGTGTATGTGTATGTATGTATGTGTCTGTGTCTGTGTCTGTGTAATAGCATAAAAGTGCAACATTTTTAAATTTATTTTTGTTTGGACACTCTGAAATGACAAACTATGAAATTATAGGATACAATTTTTGAATATAAACTTAATATTCAGAACTTGTTTTTAAAATCACCCATTTAAAAGAAAAAAGAAAAAAAAAAGAAAAATGGGCTATTTATTTATTTATTTTAGGAAAACACTGGCACTAAAGGTTAGTGATGGATTTGAATCCTGGTTTTTCTCACTCATTCTGGTCTATTTAATGAAATTATAGAAAGTCTGCATGATAATATCAGTTTCAAAAGACTGTTAAAATACTGATGTGTGTTTATGTAATAAATTATTTCTGGCTGACCTCCTGATGTGATGTAAATATCATAAATATATTGCAGAACTACTTCATATAAATTGAAACAATCATATTGGCATGTGTCAGGATTCAGGAATGACCCTGCTGGTGTAATTCACATGTTGCTGTGTCTTGTGGTGTTGGACTATTTGGACTATTTCTCCCCACTAGAGGGCAGAATCAGATAGCAATTCATTATCAATGGTTGGACTAAAGGGGTTCTTGATTGTGCATTGTGTTTGAAAGAAATAATAGGTCTTTGGTTCACTGTTGGTGTGATTCTTTCCATACTTTTCACAGTTTAATGTCAAGAAGGACACATCAATACCAGTAAGCTTTTGCTTTTGTATACTGCTGTCACAATGCTCCTAAGTAGTCCTTTAACAGTCATGGGGTTGCCCTGTTTTATATCTAAATTTCCAATTTTTTACTTCTATTTTCTTTAATTGTCTCCTTTCTTCTTAGACATTTTTTTTACTCTCTTCAAACAAAACATCCACTCCTGTATGTTCAAGCCTCAATGTTTGTGCATGCATAATTGCTTTCCATATTCATTGAGTCTGTCTCTTGTTTGATTAATAGTATAGATAATCAATAACAGTCCAGTGTGACCCAATTATGGCAGATGTGATGACGGACAAATCAGCTGTGTGAATGTTGCTTGTCCTGCTATGTTAATCAGCACATTGGTGTGGTTTGGTATTTTTGTAACTGATATTCAGGCTAATTTAGCTGGAGAACATGTGTAGGCAACATCAAAATCTCTCACACACCAAAGAACAATGTGTTTTGAATGAACTTGATTAGAGAATGGCACTTAAGACATTCATGAAGACAGACTGACAGGCCTGTTTTTAGTTTTTAGTGGAGTCTTTACAAATACATTTAGTTCCAGTCAAAGAATTAAAGCAAAATTGAATACAATTGCTAACTTCAAAGATGCAGGAATGCAGGGAACAAGTCATTGTGTGATGTCAGACCATGTATGATATACATTATTAAAGACTAATGCGTTCCATATTGATGGTTTGGTCTCTACACTTAATCTGCCTTGATGGATGTGTGACAGTGAAGTTCTGCTTTGGTTTTAGCTTTTCAACACTTGAATTGCAGATGGTACAACTGGATTCAAGTGAATTTGGCCGTAGCATGTATCTAATATCAGCCTGGTATTTTTATTTGCGATGTTTCTCCAATGTTTAATGCTGTATACTTTAAAATGCATTCGTAGGGAGCTTATACTGTCTTTTACCAGAAAGATTCATTTGTGTAGTCTTCTCGACCCTTGAGTAAGCTCTCTTATTTGAAATGTTATAATTAACCAACAGTGCTGGGTAGATTATTTACAAATTGTAGTCTGTTAGTGATTACAAATTGCATGATAAAAGTTGTAGTCAGTAATGTAATCTAGATTACTCATTTTAGGTAATGTATTCTGACCACTTTTAGATTACTTTTGACCTAACTTTTATAGATTTGAATGGGATTATTGTTATAAAAAGTAAAGAGCAATAAAATATATTCCATTCTCTTTTATCAACATCATGTAATGCATTAAACATTACATTATTCCAGGGTTTCCCAAACTAGCGTAAATGAAAGATCTGCAGAGGGTTTATGAGTTCATGAAAATATTATATTTAATCAAATCATAAACATTTAAAATGAAAATGAATAAATTAAATTACATTTTAAATATTTAATTTGTTTACCTGCATGTCAGTTTGACCATTAACTGACATCAGAGAACTGTGAACATGTGAATGTTGTTAAATTATTAAAGTATTAACATGGTATAATTAACTGAGAGGTGCTTTTGTCCTCAGATTCAGAAGCATGGGTCGCAAATTAATTTACATGGCCATTCTATATTGTGTATATTTAAAGCTAAACAATATGACACGCACTAGTACGCACACACGGGGCAGCCGTGGACTAATGGATAGAGAGTCGGACTTGTAACCCGAAGGTTGCGGGTTTGAGTCTCAGGTCCGGCAGGAATTGTCGGTGGGAGTGAATAACCAGCGCTCTCTCCAGCTTTAATACCACAACTGAGGTGAGACCCTTGAGCAAGGCACCGGACCCCCAACTGCTCCCCGGGCGCCACAGCATTGGCTGCCCACTGCTCCGGGTGTGTGTTCACTGCGGTGTTTGTGCACTTGGATGGGTTTAATTCCGAGTATGGGTCACCATACTTGGCCACACATCACTTCACACTTCACTAGTATGTTTTAGAGAGGGAAATTTAAAAGAGGAATTAGGAATAATCAATAAATCATTTACTGCTGATGTGTGAGAAATTTGTAATCATGTAATTCATAAAACAATAACTGTAATCTGATTATGAACATTTTAAAATGTAAAATAATGTAATTACAAGTGCTACATTTTTGGAATTTGATTACGTCATCCAGATTCCATGTAATCAGGTACTATCCAGCAAAGTGACCCATTTGAGGTTGTGGTGTAGAAGTTGCCCACTTTTTAATGTCAGACATGTTGAATTTGTTTTCAGTAACATGTGGCTACAGCACATCAGGGGTTGTGCAATATAGCTAAATATTTTCATCCTTTTGAATATTATTTTATTATTATGAATTTTAATATGTAGCCTGTTTGCTCTGAATTGCCAAAATAGGGTAACTTTTATTTTTGCTTTTTCATTTTGTTTTGGTGCCAATTAGAATCAAAATCATTTTGAAATTAGATGTTTAATGTAAGAACTAAAATACAGTTTAAAATACCCAAGCATTTTTCCACACTTTTTCCCCTGTACTAAATTTACACAGGATAATAAGGTTAATATAATAGCTAGTAAAAATATTCTTACATATTGCTGTAAAACTTTAATATACACTACCTTTTAAGTTTGTGTTTTTAAATTTAAATTTACTGTCACTTTTGATAAATGTTATGTGTAGAAAGTATAATGTAATAAAAATCTACGCTACCATTCAAGAGTTTATTATAAAATAATGCCTAGAACTGATTGACTTAAATGGACCATTTGAACTGATTCACATTAATGTAACAGTTTTGAAGCAAGACAGTTTTATATTGCTAGTCTAATCTAATGATAAAGCTGCATAATTTATTCCACCACCAAAATCACCACAAATACTTCATGAATATTTTCTATATGGCCTTGTCCTTCAACACACATGCCTTTCATTGCAGCGTTGCTCCAGTGGGTTCCATTGGTTCTTATGTCATCTGGAAGATATCCTGTGAGCGCTATGGCAACTGCGTAACAGGGGACACTGGCCAAATGATTCCGGAACTCAATCCCAGGTCTTCTCTCTCAGAAGAAAAACAAAGCTTTAAATTCTTGGCTCAGATTTCTTTGTTTTCTTTTGCCTTGTGACCTGGAGTTATGAATGGGCTGCTCAGGCGGGCCAGATGACATTCACTCACACATTGGCTTTCACTCACTTTGAATGTCCTCTTCTCTTTCTTTCCTATAAGTTCAGGGTGGTCTCCAAATTTGGAGGTTTAGATGCTTTCTTGACCAGAAAAGGGGCTCAGCATAGCATTTAGTGCTGTAACTAGAGGTAGATTTGTACATTCTGTGTACAAGGGGCATATGCAGTTTATAGGGTGATATGGGTGGTTGCTAAGGTGTTGCTAAGTGGTTGCTCAACTGGTCTCTATAGATATAACTGTCAGCTGCAAGGCAAAAATCATTAGTCGTCTAGGCAGAATTCTATTTCATAACTTTTCATTCTTTAAAATGGCATATTTCAAACATTTCAAATGCTACTTGTTTCTGTAGTCTGTCTTGGGCATTCAAATGTCTGGATTTAGCAGTTTCCAAGAAAATATCCGCCATGCCTCATAAAATTCATAGACTAACATAATTCAGCCGGTTAGACGGCACTCGAATGTTGAGTGTACTGAATCACTTCTCCAGTGAGTGAGAACAAAATCATCAGGTTTTCATTATTCCTGCAATTTTGTGCTTGAATAAGGAACAGACTGTCTTTTGATAATGATGATTATACACTAATGACTATCACAACAACGATAGAATCTGTAGCCTGGCTTCGTACCCTCATTAAATAAAATAATGTATATGAAAATCTTTCCAGCTTGTTGGAACACACCCTAGCCATACACACCTTGTGTGTGTGTGAGAGAGATGTCTTGTTATTCTAGCTGATTAAAGCATTGATTGCAACTATTTTTAAATGTTCAGGTTGCCAGTTTGCTGCAGGGTGTTGGCAAATCTCTCATCATCCATCACCTGGATAAGAAACAATGTGGAAAATGAGTAGCTCACTCAAAATAATGCACATTTTGTCATTTGTTCACCTCCTTGTCTTTCAAACTATAAATCGTTGTCTTTCTTCAGTGAAACCTAAAATGAGATGTTAGGCAGCATGTCTAAGCTGCTCTTTTCTATAAAAAGAGAAAAGATGATATTTAAAAAAATGAAAATTGTCCATACGACTTGCGAGCTATTTGTAAAAACTCATATGTTTGCATACAAATGTACACTACCATTTAATATGTTTTGGGTAAGTAATTTTTTTTTTTTTTTTTTTAATTAATTTTATTTAGTAATGATGCAGTAAATTGATCAAAAATGAAAGTAGGACATATAATGTTTCAAAACATTTCTGTTCTTTTAAAATATTTTCTATTAATCAAATCCAGAACCATGACTTCCTCGAAAATATGAAGCAGCACAACTGTTTTAACACTGATAATGATAAGAAATGTTACTTGAGCAGGATCATGTGACACTGAAGACTGGAGTAATGATGCTGAAAATTCAGCATTACGGGAGTAAATTACATTTTAATAATATTTTGTAATATAAGATTTCACAATATTACTGTTTTTGTGATCAAATAAATGCGTCTTTGGTAAGCTCAAGCACTTATGCAGGTATTGCAAGATAATCTCACAAATTTAAATTGCGGCCATGTATATTTAGATCTGCAGTAATGTGATGGAGAACAAATTCTATGATTTCTGAGCTCTGTATAACACATTTTTTGTGTTATAATGGTCAAAACAACACGAGGGTGAGTAAATGATGACAAAATGTTCATTTTAGGATGAACTATTCCTTTAATTCCTAAAATATTCTGTCAAGTCTAACATGTAATGAAGATATGTATGCCTCTGCTATTGCTTAGTGAAGCCCATTTTAGGCGATATAAAACAATTTCTCACTTTTTAAGCATTTGCACATGTCTGAACTGTATTTTTATGAAACTGAGCCGTGTTGTTTTAAATCGGAGCCTAAAAAGGCTTTATTTTCTTTAATTTTATTCTATTCTGCCATGATAGTGTGTTTCCAAACTACACACAGCTGAGCTGAAATTGCCCTATTCCAGAATGTCTGCCGTGAGTTACAACAAAGCAGGGACTCCTAAATCAACCCTGGATGCGAGTCTGGCCCTGGACCCCGGGAATAAATTACTCAAATATTATATTGCTCAAATCATGAAGAAGTTTCCTCTCTGGGCTACAAGCCAATGCCCATGTGCTTCACCGCTGTGGAAACAGAGTTGAATGAAAGCAGTGGAGATTTCAAAGTATCAGTGACCATATCTCAGACGATTCTGACTGTCGATGAACAAGTCGAGAGAAAGGCAGGACTCTCGTTTAAGATTTTTGGACACGACTCAAATTGGCCTCGCCAAACGTATGGTGCTCTCATTAAGACCTCTACGATAAAACTTTCGCTGCTGCGCTCATTGCTAAACCATGATTAGCCTTGGCGAGAAGCGCTACGGGGCCCTCAGAGAGACACGGCATATATTAATGCCAGCCAAGTGCTTAACTTAACGCCACGGTGCCATGGAGAGTGTTTGGACCAAATCGCTTTACAATCAGACCATGAAAGTAGGGCTCTGTATGTTTGAAGCCAGAATACATCGATTCTATGGTGTTGATTATGAGCGTGCAACTCAACAAAGACGTTGCGGTCATCTCGCGGCTGTGAAATGGCAGGGGGGCAATAGAGATATCTGTTCCTGCTCGTTCCCAGTGCCTTTGAAGAGCAGAGGGGTTTCCCTTTAATTGCTTGGATTTCAATCTACTTCACATGATGGATTCTGTTTGAAACGGCTGCGCCGAGCTCCCTAATGAAGCAGCGAGGTGCACGCGGGCCCTCGCTCAGTGGCAGGCTGCCTGACTGAAGCTGTCGTTCGTGCGCGGGCGACCTAGTTGCATAAATTCAGTGCCGCCTCTGAGCCAGAGTTCGAACGGAGTTCACCGCCACTTTCACAGCTATTGATCTCACAGGCTGATCGCATGCCCCATTTATTTGTTGTTATGCTGAACATATATATATTTTTAATGAGGCATCTAGTATTCTCTGAAAAGTATTTGTTTTTTTTGTAAGGAAAATGGCCAGATGTTCCAGTTCGGTTTAGATTTAATGTCATCAAAATGTTTTTTGTTTTTTTAGGAATGCTGTAATGTTTGTACTAACAGGTAAAATGACAAAAAAATGCCTCACAAAAGCTGTGGTGAACATGCCCTCAGGAGCTCATACGTATATTTCTGGTCCTATTATAGTACTGTTATGACTTTTTTTGTATTATGACATTATTTTCAAGACTTTGAAAATAGTCATGTATAATTGAAACCATCCTTTCAATTAAAAGGATAGTTCACCCAAAAATGAAAATTCTGTCATCATTAACTCACTCAACTTTTCCAAACCTGTATGAGCTTCTTTCCTCTGTATTTAGTTCTGTATGTAAAAAAATACCATGGAAGTCAATGGCTACTGTCAATAGTTTGGTTACCAACATTCTTCAAAATATCTTCTTTTGTGTTCCGCAGAATAAAGAACTTCATACAGGTTTGGAACAACATGAGAGAGTGTAAATGATGACAGATTTTTAATTTTTGGGTGAACCATCCATTTAAGCACCTAAAATCAGAGAAATAATTAGATAGTTGAGATATATTATTTACTTTTTTTTTTAGTGCTGTCAATTGATTAAAAAAATTAATCGCGTTAATCACAGTCATGGACATCATGATTAATAACAAGTTTAAAATACTAGGATTTACCTGTAAATGTGTTGGAAAAAGAAATGCATGACAAACTAGTTTAAGGAAACAGAACCGTTCACACCTCCGCCAGGTATGAGACATAATCCTTATTATTCTTTTGTTTTTATTCAGCCATTATCAGCCTTTATGCTGGCACTAAAACGTTTACCAAGCCACATCGCTTCAATCCCAGTATACATTTACCCAACTGTTATCAAAAGTGTTTCTAAATAAACGCAACAAAACATTTTCTTGCGACCTTACATGAAGTATTATGACAAAATGCGTTACGAAGAAGAATTGGACCTGTTCTGCAGGTGCATTAGAGCTAACATTAGCATCATGCTACATAAGACAGTTTATGAGATTAATAGTACACTTTTACTCAGAACTCATTACTAACCACCATCAAGTGTTTGTAATAACTTCCTTTTGCGATCACATGTGGAATTTGGTCGTTTACTGTTGTTAAAATATGCTATTTATAGCCTTTTATATCTCTGCACAAATTAACATTTCAGATGTACACATTCCACTGTTTGTGATGTTAACCGCCTCTCCGTTCTTAAGTTGCCAGGTATACATTCCGAGTATAATACACATTAGTAAAAGGATCTATTTTAATTTTTATTTGTATATACACCTTGGGCGGCTGTGGTACATTATAAAAGTAGCCCAAAAAACCGCAACCCACGGCTCTGTAATTTTTCCCGCAACTGTATTTTATAGCCCACTTGTGCCGTTACCCTGGCAACACTGGTGCTGTACCCTCATCACACAATGATAGATGACCTTTCACGCTGGGAAGAAGTTGGGGTCAAACCTTATCAAACCTTACTTTTTTTTGCAAGCCTTCATGTGTTCTCACCCTCAAATCAGTTTTTGCTTTTTGAATTTTGTTTTGGCCTTAAGGGATACTCCACCCAAAAACTGAAATTCTGTTATCATTTACCGGCCCTCATTTCTTTCTTTCTTCTGTGGAGCATAAACCTTTCTCAAAATATCAGTCAGGCATACAGGTTTGTAACCACATGAGTGTGAGTTGACGACAGAATTGTCTTTTTTTTTTTTTTGGGTGATTATCCCTTTAAATCTTGTAGGCTAATATACAGGCTTATTATAGGCCTAAAATGCAAAAATGCATCTGTAGCCTAGGAGACGACAACAAACAAGCCTGAGTGCTTGCATCTGTCAAAAACGTTTGGTTATGTGCATCTACACCAGACGCGACTGAAACTAGATCGCTCCCATTACAATCAACAGAGCCATCCAAACTGGAAGCGGCTGTTCAGCTGGCGGTCGCCTTTTTTTCTATTTTTGATGTAGCAGCTACTTTATTTCGTCTGTCAGAAATAGAATTACTTTATTTATATACATGTTAATTGATTGCTTTGCATTAAAGTCCTTTTATATATAAACACATTTTGAGTGTAATGAAAACCCTTTATTTTAACATAAAAGTACTTCTTTTATTGCATATACTAACTGTAATGACAACAATGGTAAAACAGGATTATTTTTTAACTGTATAACAGTAATCAATTTCTTAATGCAAAATGTAACTTCTCATTTTTATATTTTGATTTTGGGCTTAACAAACCTGCCAGGCAGCTTCATTTCTCTTCGTTAAAGCCATGTTTTTGTAATAGACCAGCCTGTTGAAAGATGTAGACCAGGATTACAGATAGCGTTTGTGTGCGGTTTTAGGGAGTGAGGGTGATAAAAGTTTCCTCAGAAGACCAGAACACAGGGATGGCCAAACAAATGTCAGAATGCCAAGATGTATGTGATGTATCAACATCCTCCGAAGCTTTTTGTGCCTGGAAAATGGAAACGATCTTGTCCTAATGTATGCAGCTTGACTTAATATAGGGCATGTATCATCTGAAAATTACATTAAAGAGTTTGGGGTGTTTGTAGAGTGTGTGTGTGTGTGTATATGGGTGAAAGGAAAAACATCAAAGGTCAATGTAAGGGCCATGTAGAAACAGAATACTAAGTCTTAAAGGCATAGTAATAAAATGTTTTTTTAAGAAAGACTGACATTTTATCAGTAACTTAAGGGAAATAAAAATAGCTTTAAATTGGTCAAGCCATTTTAAACCTACTAACACAATCACAGACCTCTAATGTACTTTGAGCACCATGCCATTTGAAACCACCTTTTAGTCCTTTGCTCTTTAATCTGTACAAAATGATCACATTATTTCACATCCAGAACTTTTAAACACATCAGTCTGCCATCCCTTGAGAAACACAGAACTGTCTAGAACGGTGAGAACGCTGAGCTCAGGTACCTAATGAATGTTGAAGTTCCTCCTGTATAGTTTAGGGTTGGACTGAGGCCATGGAGTTGTGGTTTGGCAGAGGTCATTCTGCGCTGGCTATTTATTTCATGGAGGGCTATAATTGCTCATTTTTACTGAAATTAGGCTGCAGTAGGAGGAGTCCAGAGGCCTGGCCTCATTGGCAGCAGCTTGGCATTGGCGCTTTCCTCTCAGGGCACGCACATGGAGAGCCCTCCTCATTCACAGTCTGCATACAACATCCACATGTATTGCATATTGTCAAATTCTTAATGCTTTCAGTTTAAGGAGCCACTTTCGTTGAGTATTTTAATGTTGGTTAAGGTTTCTCTCTCTAAAGACAGTTATGATTTAGAAACTGCTTATAATTAGAAGCAGGCATTTTTCAAGCATTTCAAAAGTAATTTTTTCTGCAGTTTTTCACCAAAATAAAAGTGACTTAACATTTGAAAGAAAATAAAAAGACAACCATAAATTAGTATTGTAATTGTACTGTTGTTATATGAAGTTATGATATATTGTAGTATATAATATAGGGGTGGGATGAAATATTCAGAATCGATTCTGAGCTTGTTTTTTCCCCCGCATATGGCACGTGTGCGCGCTAGAGATGCGGTGGGCTTCATTGCATAGAATTTGTGCTGTGAGACACGTGCGCGTTGCTTGACAGTGTGTGCTTCCACCCGCCGTGTTTTACTTTAGATATGCTTTCATTTATGGCGTTTGGAATGCAGTACTATTAGATGCACGAAACTCGCGCACTGACAGACCTTCGCGTGCGCTTTGTGTTTGTTTGTCCTGAAGCTCGATTGCAGCTGCGGTTAAATGTACTTGCATTTTCGAATACTTTTATACCAAATTGATGTAGGCTACACACAGTCAGTTATGTTTTCAGTGCAGGACAAAACATCTGATATATGGAAATAGATCTGTGCATTAGTCTGAATGCAGCCTGTTAAAGCTGCCCCTGTCTATGATCTCATCAGTAATAATCAAACGGCAATAATGCTGAGGAAAAAAGAAAAACCCATAACTGTTGTCTGTAAACTTTGGGATACTTAAAGAACACTTATTTTAAATAAGTAATTTTTTTTAAAAGTAGCCTGCTTATATAATAAAAAAATAAAGTAAGTTTTGCACAAAATAAATTTGATGTAAAATTTATATGAAAATGTTTGCCATGTGCAGTAATATTGAAAACCGACTGCGTTACATGACAGGTGTGGCAGATTGTTAATTTTAGGCCCTGATTAAGAACATGTACAGTAAATAATAATGTACTCATTGTGGCTTCTCAGTAGCCATGACTTCTCAGTGACCTGTAGCTTAAATGATCTGGATGAACTAGTGAGGCAACTCTGAGTTGTAAATATTACATAGTACATAAATTATTTTTATTTCAAAAGAACAAACATTTCTGTTTTCCATGATACGGCCCCTTTAAGGGCTTATAGTTTGATATATGAGGGAAAGAACACATTCCGTTTAAATAACACTGCATTTTTCAGAAGTATGTCCTCAGACCAACTTTATAATCCAAAACATTCACCGTGTGTCAGTAGAATCAAGAGCAGCATGCTTTTCCCATCTTGTCTTCATAATACACACCACATCTTACATGGACTCTTGTAAACAGACATTACTGCTGATTGTTTCTGGTCAGATTGTGTAGGGCCACTGAAGATGGTTCTAGATCAGTGTTTCTCAATCAAGCTCTAGATTCCAGATTTCTAGTTTTCCAGTGTTGTCAAAAGCAAATTATAAAGCATGCTGAAGACAACCACTCTTGCTGTATAGCTACATTTTACAGATGCTCTTTAAAGCAGCAGACCTCTGGCGTTTTTTGGTGATATTGAGCGGGTTTCTTCTACACCGGTGGACATGTACCCATTTCAGCTCATGTACACTTTACTAATGAGCTGATGAGCTACTGAATCAGGTGCCACATTAATACAGGTTAGATAAGGAAATAGGCCTATGCATTGCTCATGGGAGCAGAGTCAATGTGCCAGGATCAAAAAAGTACAATAGTACGTCTCATGACTTGTGAAACTGCAGACTTTATCACCTTTTTGCATTGTTGCTCAAAGCCGACACAACATGTTGCATGTTAGCAATTTCAGTCGTTGATACCAGTAGAAGTGAATTTTATTCAGCAGTGAAAGTTATTCAGGTATACAAAAATTAATTTAATAGCAGCAAAAGTAGTTTTCTTTTTTCTTGTTAATTGTCATTTTTTTAATTTTGTTATATTGACTTTGATTCAGAGAATTTTTGCTTTTGAAATCCGTAGTACAAAGACATAATGTACATGTGACTGCATGTTCAGACTGGTATAAAATAAGAGGCAACTTCTTAGTTTCAACACGCTGAGTCCTATAGTCAGAGAAGGGCTTGTCTAATTGTTTCATTACTATGGCAAATGTAAGAGTGATTTGTGGTATTTTTAGAGGTGGAATGGCCTAAATATGGGCAAACCGAGCTGTCTGTGTAGCTTGGAGCGCTTTCTGACACTCACTAATGGAGGTGTGTTTGGGATTGTTTGGGGTGGGAGTATCAGCGGTGTTTCTTACAGTATGGGGTGCTGCGAGGAGGGAGAAGGAGATTGTGATGATCCTGGAAGAAAAGAGGGTGAGAGAGAAGGAAAACAGTATGGTTTGAAAGCAGGGGGCAGGGTTGATAATTCAGAACATGTTTTTCTCATGCATGGGGGGTTCTGAGCTTCATGGATTAAAAAAACCTGCAGCCTAACATAAGTGTAGGATCAGTCACACAGAGAGGACAGGAACAAGCTGACAGTGGCTTAAGAGAAACCAATAACACTGTCTAGAAATGAAGAGGGACACTTTAGATGGCTTTGTGTTATTGTAAAGGTCTTTTCACACTGAGTCCGAAATTCTTGTTTGAAATTTTTGCATGTTAAAAAATAATTACGACCTCACGTTGTGTCAATCACGTTAACACAGTGTCTCCAAAACTTACATCCGTCATAAAAAAAAAAAAAAATCGGATCAGGTTTGATTTTCTGCATTTTCGCATCCATAGCAAGCATTTTGATGGGAAAGGATGAGGAATAGGAAAAAAAACGAAAGAAAAGGAAACGAAAAAAAAACGCATACGAACATTTTGGACTCCGTTTGCAAGGACCTTTAGTATTGTGGCAGAAACATGGTGAATTGATATATTAGATGCTAATGAGACTAATTAATCAGATGAGATAAAATAATCATACTTATCTGCTATAACTAAGAATATCACAGTATTAACATAGTCTAGTAACAAAAATAAAACAAAACAAAAAACAGTATTTGCATTATGCATGTTTAAAAAACTGGTATTAAACCATCTTCAACTATTTTGATAATCAGTTAATCTGGTGATTATTGCTTTGATTGTTGGATTGGATTGTGCTGGTGGTCCATTTACATGTGCATAGGTTTATGATGTGTTTAAAATATAAGTGTTAAAATTAAAGTGATTTGGGGGAAAGAAAATGTTTAAAGTTTCAGTTGTTTAATTTAAACCTGGAATTTGAAGTTTAACAACAAATACATTATGAATATACTTTGATATTTGTAAGTCGCTTTGGATAAAAGTGTCTGCTAAATGACTAAATGTAAATTATATTTTATCACTTGTTTGCTGTTTAAATGCAAATTTTGTCAAATATGATAGTAAATGTCATTACTCCAGTCTTCGGTCTCACATGATTCTTCAGAAATCATTCTAATATGATGATTTGCTGCTCAAAAACATTTCTGATTATCATTAATTTTGAAAACTATTGTGCTGCTTAATATTTTACTTTTTTTTTTTTGACATTTTAAATGTCTTTTATAGTCACTTGTGAATTGAATGCGTCCTTACTGAATGTGTTAACGCTTCAAAAAAATTAAAGTGATTTAAAATTAAAAATAAAATGTGTAAATAATCCTACTGACCCCAAACTTTTAAATGGTAAGTGAGGTAAAAATGTTTTTCACTACATTTTACATTTATTCATGTACACTGAAAACCTAGAAATTGTTAGTAAATTTCTATTTTTATGTAAATTGTTCTATATTTATATTTTATACATTTCTAACAATTACCAAGAAACAGTAAGCGACAAATATTTTTATGTATTTTACAAATATATTTTCTTGTAATATGTACTTTTATATTGTACTGTAGTTTTATTTAATACTGAGTGCACAATGCAAAGACCAACCTTTCATTGTTATCACTGCCATTATCAATTATCATCATTTTGATCAATTTGTTGTTTTAAGACTCCGTTCCCTCTGACCCTGCTCCACGCTTCGCTAACACCCTCTAAGGGTCACACTGTCAGCTTTCTCTGGAAGGAAAGACATGTGCTTCATGAGCCCTCGTCTGCATTCCTGTCATCACTGGCGACCCTGACATAACACAACTAGAAATATGAACCACAACAGACCCAGGAAAAGTGAACTGGTACTGTGGCCCGGCCCAGAGATTACCAGACTCTGAGAGCCATGGAGGAATGAAGCTTTAAGGGTTTGCAAGGCATGAAACGACAGCAAAGGGTTTCCCAGTGAAACTGTCATGCCAAGATGTCCAGACAGTGGAACATTTTTATTGGCTGAGTCGTAAACAGTTGGTGTTGCAATTGGTCAGAGAATGTTAAATGCAAATTCTGACAATATCAAAGATGCAGGCGGATTTGTATTGCGTTCAACCTATTCATTCTCTGGGAATCAAACCAATGACCTTAGTGTTGCTAGCGCCATGCTCGATATCCAACTAGTTAAAACTAGCCACAGTGGATGCGTTGTCTTCCTCAAAACTGTCCAGACCTCATGGAAAGTTGTAAACTGCATTTGCCAAGACTCCTGCAAAGTCTGTACTAGTGAGCCAAGGTTGCATTTGACCTACAGCAGGTTTCTGCTCTCCATGACTCTATAGTGTTCCATTAAGAGCTGTGTAACCCAACACCCTCTGCCTGCAAAGCATCAGTGCTCAACCAAACCATTTCCGAAGCTCAAAAGACACCATTTAGTTCATCATAAATACTTAGACATTATTTGTTCCATTCTTTGAATAAATTACCTTCATCCTTTAGTTTCCATTCAGGAAACACTGATGCCAATTTGTTCGCTGCAAGCCATGGGCACTGATTGTTGATATTAATGAGAAAGATGGTGGAAGTCTGCTTTATTATGGATGGGTGACCTTTGATCTGTGGCTTATTGGAAAAACATTAGTTTCTCGCTGCTCATTTGGCCGGACAGAGAGGGAGTCCTCCCTCTGATTAATGATCTGCCCTGCGGAGGTGAACGAGTCAGAAAGACAGAGCGGCCTTGTTAAATACAGTTTGTTGAAAAGTAGAGCCAAATTATACTGGACAAAATGGAAAAGCATCTCACGCACTGAGTATCTTCAACAGATCCTGTTTAAAGAGGTCATCGGATGCCCATTTTCCACAAGTTGATATGATTCTTTAGGGTCTTAATGAAAAGTCTATAACATACTTTGGTTAAAATTTCTAATAAACACCACCTTTTTTACCCTGTTGAAATCAGCTCTGTTTTTATCAAGCCATTCTAGTCCATGTTGCTTTAAATGCTAATGAGCTCTGCTGACCCCGCCCCTCTCTTCCTTGGGTGATGAGTAGACTGTGAACTTCAGCTGCAAAACTGGCTAACTAGCACATTATTAGGAAAGGCGATTTGCAAAGATTCATAAAAAAAAAAAAAACCTTATACTCACTTCTTCTGTAGATGAAGCTGGATCACGAATGACTCGCGTGAACATAAACACATTTAGGCAGATCGGGGATCAGCGCATTCCCTTCAAAACGAAAGTAACGTTAATCCTCTGCATCTTCAGCGGCTCAGATGTTGGGAGTAAATGATGACTGTTATATTCATTATTACATCCAACAACTAAACACCTCAATCGCTTAATCTGAGACATCTTGTCTTCCCCTGCGCCGGAGTCGACACAATGACGGACAGCTCTCAGCTCACTCAGGGCGGGTCTAAGGTAAGACAGCTTGTCAATCAACTATGGTGGGAGGGGCCTGTGCAGAACTACGTCATTCTGACAGGAATCTCAGAACAGCCTGATTTGAGAAAGGGGATTTTAAAATAGGTACCGCTTTAAATGGTGTTTAGGGTGGTTCCTAACTGTGGGTGCTATTGACCCTGTGGACTTTCAGAAAACAACTTAAACACTTTTACTAGTCTAATTTAGGGCTGGGCGGTATATCAAGTTTGTATGAAATATCAATAAATTCTTTATAAGCGATACGCTATGAAGCAATACTGTTAATATCGATATACAGTAGTTTGATACCGAGTGCATCTGAAAAAATATCTAGGGAGGACATAGACTGAACTGCTGCTGAGAAAGTGCATAATAAAATTTGTTCTAATCATGTGACAAGCTTTATATGAAGGGCTTTAAAAAAAACTCGTAAGATATAGTAGCCTATAGTTTATAGTTTCAGTTTAAAGCGGCTCTGACAGAAAGGCCGCGTGTGCCGCTGACAGAGACGTGCTGTTTTCCTTAATGCATAACTTACATTTCACAGGTATATTCTCCATCTGTAAATGTTATAAATCTATGGAAAGCTTTTGTGCTTGAGCTTTTGCTTTGCGATTCTCCGCTAAACTTCACAGACCATTTAGTCAGAACGAGTGCCGCCACGCACCAAACAGACGGAGCGAAATAACATACAAAATAAATACATTTTGCTGAAATATTTGTAGTTGGACAATAAATGTGACATATGTAGAATTTTAAACCTACAAGTAAGTTTATTTGTATAATAGCACTATCTGTAAAGTGTAATGGGGTAATCAAAATAGCCTTTTTACTCAATTAGTCTGTGCTTTTTTATTATTTTCATTTTTAGTTGAGTAAATTTAACTTCTGCTTTAAAAGCATTATTTTTGTTTTTAGATTGAAATGTTACAATGTTAGAATGTAATGTGATTTTAACCCTTTTTGCACATAACATATGCCTTCATGCTTACATTCACTTTTTGTTTAATCCAAATACAAAATAGCGAGAGATATATATATATATATGTCCGTATACTGCACATCAGCCAAAAAATACAGAGATTTGAATTTTTGCACATATCGCCCAGCCCTAGTCTAACTTGTGCACTAACAATGTGCAGTAGTGGACACTATTAGAAAGAAATAGTAAAAAAATGTTACGTTAAAGACTACAGCTTCACTCTAAAAAAAAATAAAAAAATAAATGGTGCTATATAGCACTAAAAGTGGTTCTTTGGCTTGTAATCATAGGGGAACCACTTTGGTGCTGTATAGCACCAAATCTTGGTGCTTCAGTGGTTCTTCACTGGTTTTTCACCAGTTCTTTGACATGACTGAGAGGCTATATAGCACCGCTACCATGTACAGAACCTGTTAAGCTCTTGTATGGTTCTTCAGCGGTTCTTTGGGGTGTTTAAGGTGCTATATAGCACCACTGCCGTACAAAGAACCTGTTAAGCCCCTTTAAAGGTTCTTTACGAGCCAAAGAACCACTGTTGGTGCTGTTTAGCACCATTTTTGTTGAAGAAATACAATGCAATATGGCACCTCTTATGGTTCTACATAGCACCATTTGATAAAGGTGCTGTATAGCACCTTTAAAAATATGGTGCTATATAGCACCAAAAGTGGTTCCCCTATGATTACGAGCCAAGAACCACTTTTAGTGCTATATAGCACCATTTTAGTGCTATATAGCACCATTTGAGGGCCCTCAAATGTACACCTTATACTTGTATGCAGTATTATAAAGAAATATATTATAACTTATTGCATAATTTGACAAAAATATAGCTTGGTTGGAAATAATGTGCCATAATTTTCTGTTCACCAATGATAGATATTTTATTTAATTTCTTTGCATTAAATGCCTCATTTTCATCTCTAGCTTGCTGTTGTGGTGAAAAAAACATTTTCATAATAATAATAATAATAATATTCTGTTTGATAATCGTTTAAATAAAGATTTTAGCATGTGAAAATTTAAAAGGATAACTACTCTGAAATGTCCAGCATTTTGCCTCTTGTTGTGTATCTTTGTGAATGCCGTATTTCCAACTCTGACTAAATAATGCAATATATGTTTCACATGCTTGAAAGAGAGAGATCCTGTCACATTCTCTCTCCGTCTGCTGCTATGGAGTGATTGGCTGTGTTCTCAAACAGCTGCGCGATTGCGCTCCTGTCAGGAGAGGTAGGGAGGGATGACAGCGTGACAGAGCGAGAGAGAGAAAGGGAGGGCAGGAGAGATCTCCATTCACCATTCCACGCTGCTCCCCGAACCCCCTTTTTCCCGCTCGCGCTGCCGTGGAGGGATCTCTTTAATTGCATTCCAGAGGAATTTCTCTTGCAGCTGGTGCTTCAACTGACGGGAGCGAGTGGGAATTGTGAATGACTCTGCCTGGAGGAAAAAGGGATTTTCAGTGAAAAACAGCAGAGAAGAGAAAGAAAATAAGTTCTTTTGGAAAAGGCACTGCAAGCCTCAACTCTTTTGTCATTCGTCTCTTGCAGATAAGGGACTCCTCGTCCTCATTTCTCACACGCTCTTTACTGCGACGGTTCGACTGTCTGGGGAGCTTGCGAGGCAGCGTATGTAAATAAAGCTCAGGGTTTCTATAGGCTGGGCAGACTGCCAGAAAGTGAGAACCTTCAGGGCTTTCTCTCGCCGTCTCTTTGTGGCGAGAAGCGCACCCTGACTGGATCAACAAGTCTGAAGACGGACAGCTCCTCAAATCATCAGGCGAAAGCAGGAGCTGCATGCGCCAGCCTTGCTTTTACGAGTGCTCGGTGCAAGAGAGACAAGTCAGACAACACAGCCTGGAGAGAGACTAGAAGACGGACGGATCTTCACTCAGTGCATCAGTGTTTATCTTCTGAACGCGTCAGAAATCAACAAGTCTTCCAATGCGCCCAAGCGGGTCTCTGTGTGACATGTTATTTTTCTTAAACAGACTGAGCTCTTTCCAGAATTGGATTTGAATCAGAGAAGGGGGAGGACTTGGACCTTGTGTCTCCCACATATACACTTTTTTTTTTTTTTTTTTTCTTTTTTTTCCTGCTTGTCATTTCTGCATGGTTGAAGGACCCTTGCCCTGCACACGAAGACTTTGTCTCCACTGTGGTTCCTGGTCTTAAAAGTCTAATTTGTTTTTGGGGGTCTCCTTTGTCTCGACAGCTCTGCACTAGTGGAGTGAAGCGCGACTGAATTGATCTTTTGTCTGAATCTAGGGTTCTTCTCACGGTGCGAAAACCCGCAGCCCCCCACTCCGACCCCTCTAAAATCCCCTCCTTCCATCTCTCCCACATGAGTCCCCTCGTACCCTTCCTCCCTCCACTCCCACACACCTCCTCGTCTTCCATTCACATGCCGCTGCGATCGGCGAGCATGTGAGTGTAGTGTGCATGTGTGCTTCTGTTTGCAGAAAGCGTAAGCCAGGATTAGGTGTGTAGAGGGTGATGTGTTGCTGGATGCATCTGCAGTCAACTGATTTAGGACCAGGAGGACCCCAAACCATTCCTAAGGGATTCCGCAACCTGAGCATCTGTGATTGAGTGTGTCTGCGTGCGTTTCACTGCATGCACTTACATCGAACTGACAGAAGAGGAGAGAGCTGGATAACGACGATATCCCGCCATGTCCGAAGTGTGATCGCGGTGGTGAGATATCAGAGCTGGTGCCAGCACGCTGCGTTTATCCGGGCTCATCATGAAAAAAACACGCAGCACCACTTTGCGCAGGGCCTGGCCCAGTTCCGAATTCTCGGACCGGGCCTCCGATCGCACGCGGTCACGGAGCGAGAAAGACTACCGGCTCCACAAACATTACCCTAAACACTTCATCTCTCACTGCCCTCGAGGATTCATGATAACAGGTCAGTTGTCCTTTACGCTCCAATGGCAGAAGCGACACTTTGTTAATTTGTGCATCTGATTTTACAGCCATCTTTTATTTTGTGTTTGCTTTGAACGGATGACTTTCGCCAGATTTCGGGCCATGAGATGGTTGTCTGTTGCATTACAGATGCAGGTCAGCTATTTTTAGCGTTTGCTCCACACTGTCTGAACATGCTATTGTGTGTGCGAGTGTTAGCCGAGTTTTGTTGCATCTGGAGCTTGTGTCGAGCGGCTACTCCATTTGGAATCTGTTTGCTTTTGGTATTTAATTTAGTTTGTTATATATATTTTACAAGTTTCTAGAGATGGTTCAATTAGGTTGACAAGTTAAACTAGATTTTGTTTTATTCATGTTATAATTTGTAGCAGCGAAGATTTACAGGGGATGAATTTAGAGATGCTGGTTTTATTGTGCTGTTAGAATCTCAGCATGGGAAGCTCTCTGAGATGTTGCATCCATAAATTCATTCTCTTAAAGCAGAACAACTGTAGCCAAAGCGCAACTTGTGAATTTTTTTTTTCTACACGTTTGTTCAATATCTGTCAGATATCTTGAATGCTATTAATTGTTGTTATTTTAATGTTGGTCCATGCGCACAGTACTGTCTCATACATAAGCTAAAATAGTTCAAATGTAAAAAATACATCTTAAGACTATTGCATTCTGTGACTTTCTTTTGCACTCTTTCCAACTGCTTCTGAACAAGAATGTGTCCCTTAAGAAATGCATCTGATCGAGGTCTGGTGGATGTGACCCTAAATCAACCTAATTATACAATCAGTACTTCCACAGGGAATTTCAATATTTTAATTTCCAGGCCTAGAGAAGTCAGGAAAATAATGAAATGGACTAGCCCTAGTAACACAGCTCTAAAAATTTTTGTCAATGATGTAAAATCAAATAATTTTTAAAATTCTCATCCAGTAATCGCAAATAACTGAAAAAGACACTGAAATTCAATCTTAATGTCAAAAAGATGTGGGAAGCCTGTTAGTCAGTCTAAAGGAAGCCCTGTCCTTAAGAGTAACTAGTCATACAGACAACAAAATGTGTAGTTTTGCTCATCTGTGTATTCCAAATCTAGATTTGCGTTTATTAAACGATGTGCTGAGACCTGTTGTCACAATATATTTAAGCTAAGTTGATTACACATGTGCTCGTTTTGTGATACTTTACCCGACTTGTTCAGACCCAGAGGGCAAAATATAAAAGGATAAACCGCATCTCATATTTTGATCGGCTAATTAAGGTTTCCTGTTGGATGTCATTATACCAAATCACTGCAGAGAGATCCCAGACCCAACGCAAGGCCTGAAACAACAGAGTGCTCCCATAAAAATAAATACTCTTATTGCCGCTGTGCCAGAACCCCTCTTTACATCTGCTCTCCTCTACACTAACGAGAGAATTAAGAGGCGATGACCAAGGATTACTCCATCCCAGTTTGATTAGTCTACGTCCAGCAGTCTCACCAACAAAGTCCAAGAATAGACGTCGTGTAGGCAAACAATTGGAGGGAATTTGAGCCTGACGTGAAATGCACCACTTGATGATCCCCTAAAATGTTTTTGCCGTCCATATTTGGTGTCAGTGGTACGTGAATTATGGTTCACGTTCCATTTTGCTTTACTTGAAGTGAGAGAAACTTGAGGTAAAGCTGAATGGGAATGGCTAAACCGCATTGGTTTGAGGATCCTTCATGTTTCCTAGCAACTTTGGGTGTCAAAGGTTAAATAACGTAGTCATTGTGGAGTTTGGGTGTCATTTGGGGCATAAAGCACTTGCAAGCAATTCAATGTGTGGGGCTAAGAAAGTGGGAGGTTCTGTTTTAAAGTTGGTTAAAATGATTGGATGGCGCTCCCTTGATGTGTAGGCCTTGTGAATCTCAAGTTGATTGTAATCTACAGTTCCTTAAAATGGTGAATCTCCACTGAAGGGATGTAAAGTAGTCATTATTTAGAGAGTTCTCGTGTCTGATATCAAAGCACTGGCATTTGGTTTTGGTTGTAAAGTCTGCTGTTGTTTGTTGAAGAGGCAGTTTCTATTGTTAATGATTTCTGCAATCAGAAGGAATCATAGAAACAGCTGTTCCTTTCAGTCTTAGATTAAAGGCAAATCATGTTGTTGCTACTCCAGATTCAAATGGAAGGGTTGCATTTAAATCACAACTACATTTATTGTCTGTATTTGATCATTGGTAAAATGACCATTTTAAAGTAACACTACAATACAGATCAGAAGATGTACATTAGTCAGTGCAGTTAGCTAACAGGAGATGATGATGATGATGATGATGATGATGAACTTTTACCACATAAATTTATTATATAAATAAATTATATTAATAAATGAATCATATTAAATATGTAATATGTGACCCTGGACCAGTAGCACTTGTATATTTGTAGCAATAGCCAACAAAACATTGTATGGGTCAAAATTATCGATTTTTCTTTTATGCCAAAAATCAATAGGATATTAGGTAAAGATCATGTTGCATGAAGATATTTTGTAAATTTCCAACCGTAAATATATCAAAAACTAATTTTTGATTCGTACTATACATTGCTAAGAACTTCATTTGGACAATTTTAAATGTGATTTTCTCAATATTCAGATTTTTCTGCACCCTCATATTCCAGATTTTCAAATGTTGTATCTCAGCCAAATATTGTCCTATCCTAACAAACCTCACATCAATGGAAAGCTTATTTATTCAGCTTTGATGTATATAGATGATGTATAAATCTTAATTTAAAAAAAGTGACCCTTATGACCCGTTTTGTGGTCCAGGGTCACATATACATTTTTACATTTCAAGTTGTGTAAATGTTCAAGTTGGCCATGATATATAATGCATGAACTAACGTTAACAAATAAAAAGCGTGTTATCAAAAAAATACGTGTTATTCATTGATAATCTTGATGAAGCAAATTTGTCAAATCTGGTTAGCATTTCTGACTTGGGGTCCATAATAAAAAAATAAATATTCTAAAATGTATTTTAAATGCATTAATTTCATGCTAAGTATGCTACAAGTACATTTACATATTTATGTGCTTAATAAAAATACCCTGCAATTGAACTTTTGGTATACTAAACTGGTATACTTGGAAGAACTAATTTTATACTTAATGTACTTTAATTGTGCAGAAGTAGTGCTGAAGTCCAACTAAAGATATACTGAAGTACATTTTATTGTGCTAAAGTGGAACTATCGCAAGTATACTTTCTTGCATTTAAAAACTGATATTATTCAAAGGTCATACAATCCTCATCAATAATGGTATTAAAAGTAGTACTCCAAATTAATTTGAATTATAATTTTTATATCTGTAAGTCTGGAGCAATATATCAATAAATATGTTATTGTACTTAGTATAAAATAAATGTATTTTTAAATAAATTACTTTTTTATTAGGGGTTCCTCACGCAAATTTTTTTGCTGTAATCGGTCTTTTAAACATACAGTTCTGGACTGTATTTTATTTCTTTATTCAAGCAGGAAAGAAATTTCCATAAACTACTGAAATACCATCATCCTATTGTACTTCCTCAAACAAATGTTGGAAGCATTTGCTCCCCAATATTGGTTAAAACCCACAGAAAATCAAATGACTCTGAATTCCTCACATGGCTTATGCGATATTTTTAGTGTGGTGGCGGTGTGCTGCCGGTCGAGTGAGTTTGCGGATTGTACAAACCGCCTGACTTCTGGCTTGCATTCTCGTGGAGGAGTGTTAGTTGGGGGCGGGAAGGTAAAAACTATGAAGTAAAGGTCGCACAATCATCTGCATTGTTCAGAGATAAAGTCGTAAGCATTGGCTTTATGGTTGATGCTGAACTTGACCCTGTGTTTTCTTGTCTTTCATTACTCTTCTGCATTTTCAGTAACACATGCCAAGCGTGGAGTGCTAATTCATGCAGGTCAGTGGGGGAGTCATGGTATGCAATATCCACATGCAAATCGGGTCGACGGACAAGGTTGATAACTTACAGCTGTATGCGGACCCTTTTGTGGGGTTTTAGATTTTCTTATTGATTTGTTTTGACTGGCTCCTCTGTTTAGTCCAATCATATTTTCCGGTGTCCAAAATCTTTGTTCCCCAGTTTAGTGTTTTTCTCAGACAAAGAGTTTTAAAACAATTATAGGGAATTTTGTGCTGTCATGGGTGAGTTGGGAGAGAGATTTACTGTTATCTTACCTGGCGATCGCTCAGCACAAAATTACATTGACTGACTATAGGGGGCTTTCTGGAGGAGTTCCCAGAGTCATTAGGAAAGTAATGTTAGGGAAGTCTGCATTGGTTTCAAATGTGTAATTAATTTGAGGCAATAAGTAATATGTTTTGGTTGCAGCCTCTGAGAGAAAAATCGTGCTACAGTAAGAGCAAAGATTTGTGCAATGCTAATTTAGGAAAACCTATCATATCTAGCCTAAAATGGAAACTTCTTATGTGATTCAAACCGCTACACATCTTAAGACTTAAGATCCACTTCAGATACACACGCATACACACGTTCTCTCACTCACAAGAAAAATGTCAGAGCTCTGTGTCAGTTTGTGGATTTTGGAGGGATTCACTTAAATGGTGACGAAATCCCAGACTTCATTTCAGTAGATACTTCAAATGGGACATCCGTTGTGGGATAGACTTCCACCTGCATGCAGTTCCTTCATGGTCTTTGAAGACTTGCATCTCATACTATTCCAAGATTTTCTGAATTAAGGGACCTTAAACTTTGTAATGCTTTTAAATTAAAAATAAGACGCCGATTTTGTGGCACATATGGAACTAGATACCTTGCCATTACAGTATTACGAGATTAATGATTGGTAGACTATTTATTCTAAATAGCTAACTGCCCAGATAAGAGACTTTTTCATCTTGAAAGGCATCTTAATGCTGCAATCAGACTTGACTTTGACTTTTCGTGTATGGTCATTATTTCTAATCTGACCCCACTGGTATCAGACTGACCGTCGTGTCACGTAACAACTCTAAAATAAATAACAGCTGGTCCTGCAGTTCAGAGCATACAGAGTAATAGTTGGTTGATTTTGTAGATGCGACAAGCTTAGATGTCAGTGAACCATGTGACTGGATTTGACCAATTACCCTTATCAACCTCTACAGCTCTCTTTTTACACACTGTGAAAAATGCTTGTACTAGCATATAATCAGGTTAAGCTTCACTGCATATCATAATATTGATGTTTTAGTGATTTGACAATTAGAATGGTGTTTTCTTCTGAAAGTCCAAGCACTGATCTGAGTGAGATGTTTTAATAGAATGAAAAGTATGGTAGCTGTTTTGTTTTTCAAAAGCATGTCAGGACATGATGAATGTTGAATCATTATAGATCAATAGACATTCATTAATGAGCACAGAAGCATTTTCTGCAAGCGTTGTGCTTAAAAAAAAAAAAAAAGTAAAAATTGAAAAATAATGTCATTGTTTTGCCATAAAGGCAAGACATCATTGTTTTGACTAAGGATCGTTTAAGGCTTTTTGTGCACATAACAAGCTGTTTTGTTAACAAAAGATACATTTTTCCATATTTTTACATTAAGCACAGTTCAAAGTCTTTTTGTCATATGTCCCATTACTATCTTCCAAAAAAAATAAAAAAGCATCACTATGTCATGAGTTATTATGAATTAATGTATGTTTATTGGAAAGATGCTTCATTGTGTCATTCCCAGTCATTCATCAGATTGGCTTTTGAGACACTGTTATTTACCACAAGCTGTTTTGATTGTTGGAGACTGTTTGAGCTTGATTGTCATTTTTTGAATGCCTTTTGTTTGTTTTCTGGTGCTCTATGCATTTCCTTCCAGACTCTTAGAGAGCAGCTTTGGATGCCATGAAAAGGAGCGCTCCTCTAGCCATTTGATTGGATGGGAACGCTGAAGTATTGGCAAGCCACTCAGAATTGCCATGTACCCACCACACAAGTGCGCACAGACACACACACACACACACTAGAACACACACAGTTGCACACCATGTTTTCATTGTCCATGATTTATTTGGATTCTGAAGATGTCGTGAAGTTCTCAACAGTCTCCCTTTCTGTCTTTTTTTCAGTTTTTCTAATAGTGCAAGCGGCTTCGTGTCTAGTGGCAGCAGTTCAGATTCAGCATATGAAGTTTAATGAATTGTTAAATGAGGGGTTTTCAAACTGGAAAGTTTGAGAGAAAACAAACAGTTTTTATGGGTAGCATACTTGACATATTAACTTAAGATAATGTAACACTTTCTTCTTGCCACTGTCACTTTTAGCTTTGGGGTTGTGAGGTACTATTTAACTTAATAATAGTGAGTTTTATTTATATAGCGCCTTTCCAAAGTAAATATTTTCCAGATAATATTTGTCATTTGTTTTGACTAGTACAGCGGTGATAACACTTTAGTATAGGGACCAATACTCACTATTAACTACACTGTAAAAAAAAAAAAAAAAGTTGAGCAAACTAAAAATTTTAAGGCAACCAGCTTCAGCAGATTTTTGAGTTTTCTCAACTTGTCGTTGTAAGTTTATGCAACAAAAATTTGAGAATCTCCCACAAAAATAAGTTGAGCAAACTCAAAAATCTGCTGAAGCTGGTAAAAAACATTTTTTTTTAAGTTCGCTCAACTTTTTCTTTTTTTTACAGTGTAGTTGCTTATTAGCATGCTATTATTAGCATATTGGCTGTTTATTAGTGCTTATGAAGCACATATTCTGCATGACCATATTCTACATCCTTAATCCTACCCAGTACCTAAAATGAACAAAATACCTTGCTAACTATAAGCAGCAAATTAGAAGTTTATTGAGGCGTAAGTTAGAGTTATTGGTTTGTTAATAGCAAGAATTGGACCTTAAAGCATGACCACGACAATATAAAAACCTGTTGCATTTATAATATAAAGCTTACTATTTTTCTCACACTGTATAAATGAGAAATATATAGCTGTGTATATAATATTTATAACTTTTATTCCTGTTCTATTGTCAGTCCTCTGTCGTGTGTGTCATGTGTTCCCGCCTCTTGTTTCCTTATTTGGTCATGTTCCTGTCTTTGTTCTGTGTGATTATTAGTTTATTCAGTTCAGGTGTGTCTAATTATCAGTAATTGTCATGTGCATTTAGTTCCTGCCTGTTCAGTTAGCTTTCGTTTGGTCTACTCGTTATTCTCCGGTGTTCCTGTCTGTGTCAGCCCTGCCTTGTCTGCTTTGAGTTCATTAAAGACTGTATTTGAGTTTATCCTCGTCTCCTCGTTCCTCCCTGCTGTGTGCACCGTGGCATCTATCACATGTATTATTTATTTTTGTGTAAAGTACAATAGGTCCTAATTGGAGCTGTGAAGTAGCACATACTAGATTTGCGTTGCAGGCTTGCTTTGATAACCCAATGCTGTGGTTCTCATTTACGGTAATCAACTTTGTTAAAAGCCTTAAATGCAGGAAAAGGTTGTACAGATCTTTACACAGTCCAGAGCTGTCTCTCCCTCTCTCAGATATCTCCATATTCATCTTTCGCATATTTTTTCCATTCTTTCCTATCCCTATCCTAGACATCACACAGTCTCAGTAAACTGTAAGATGTCAGTGGGCCCCAACTTAAGAGCCTCTGTTAGTTCTCCAGCTAACTTAAAATCTGCTGTGCAGCCCTTTGGCATTTTATAATCACGTTTTTTATTTATTCTCCTTTGGTCTTCCAGTTATTGCGGAAGCGGCTGAAGCTGTAAACCTTGAAGTTTTCAAAGATGGCTTCAGCCTGCTAATGTACTTTCTTTTATTTGTTCACTTTGTTTTGCCTTTATGTCTTGGGCATTCTTTTAATCTTTTCATTCATCAAGCCTACTTTGAAACTCGGTTCAGGCTGTAAATTGCAGATTGTGCGACAAGAATACAGGGATAGAAAGCCGTTTTAACACAGGCAAGGTTGTCATCACCTCCTTTTGAGAAGGGCTGTGCAGTGTCATCCAGCATTTCCAATGAAAGAGCGTTAAACTTCAAACATATCCAGAACTCTTTGTGGTTTTCTGAGCTTATTGCTCTGTAAAGGACAGCATTCATTTTGGAGTATGTCATGCTTATTGCCATTCAAGGGTTCTTCCCATAGAATGAATGAATGAATGAATGCTGCAGTTCAGTACGTGTCCTGGTGAGACCAAGTTAAAAGTTTTGACTGTTAATTGGGAGTGGGTTGGAATAGTTGGAATGTCTTTTTTTTGTATAATTTTTATTTTAAATTTTAAATTTGGAATTGAGGATTTAGATAGATGCATCCTCTCTGAGTGAGGTTTAATATGCTATGCTTTAGCTTGTTAAACTGTAAATGTTGAATAGCAAATCTCAGCCTGAAAGCGAGACTTTGCATTTAGCTTCAGTATTTCTTTAGCGCTGGATATTTAAAAGGGATGAATTTTCATATGCAACTTCTTAGAAAGGGTTGTGCTGTTTAACATTTACACTTTTAAGCTTGATTATTGTGAACTGCTTGTTCAGACAACCCACTGACCGGTTGATTTATGAAAATATGTAGTTTTGCAGAAGGATGCACCGAATGAAATTATTCGTCCGAAAATGGCAACAAAAATGCAGCAAACATGGCGGCAGTGTGGAAGCATTCAAAACTGTTTGAGAAAAACAGCGAGGGACTGTTTAGTACCACATCGCATGTCTTCAATGAGAAGAGGAAGCAGTGGTTGTTGCTGATTACTGTATGATGATTGAAATTGTGAAGTAGCCTCAATCAGTTAGTAAATTAGTAAATAAACTGCAGAATGTTACATTTTCTAATAAACGCACAAATTTCATGTATTCTGACAGCGCTGCACAAGCTCGTTAGCCAGGGTTCAAAGTCCAAAGCACAAGGAAAATCTGAACTGAAACAGTGTTATGATTTTTTACAAGGCATGTGACTATGTGATACGTGCGACAAACATATATTCGTAATGAGAATCATTTATAAATCTGCTGTTATCAACAAAAAGAAGCACTGAGGTCTTCCATGTTAGTGGAAATGTTAATATTGTAATTTTACTGTTCTGTAAAATAAAAATTAAAAAGGCTGCATTTATTTGTACAGTAAAAAATTGTGAAATATTATAAAAATTTTAAATAACTGTTTTGTATGTGAATATATATATATATATATATATATATATATATATATATATATATATATATATATATATATATATATATATATATATATATATATATATATATATATATATATATATATATATATATATATATATATATAGTAAAATGTAATTGATTGCCGTGATCAAAGCTGAATTTTGAGCATCATTACTCCAGTCTTCAGTGTCACAGGACCTTTCAGAAATCATTCGAAAGGCCAATTCACACCGCACAGACAAACGGCAACAAACAAGTTGGCTCAAGTTGGCTGTTGAATTTAGAATTTTATTAAAAATAACTGTCATGTTCACACTGCCCCAACAAACACCAACAAACTTCGAGTCACAAAGAGTCAAGTAACACGGTGTCTACACCGGACGCGACAGTTGTCCCATCGTGCCGCATCTAGTGTATACAGCGTCCCTGATTATAATCAATAGAACCTCTATTGTATTTTGTCTCGTTGCACCGCGCCGCTCGCGTCTGGTGTTGATGGTGGAAGTCTGATTGGGGACAAAACTGATGATCCTGTAACCAGAATCAAAATTTTATTGTTATTAATGTCTTTGCGTGTCATTCTTCACCTGAAAAGATGGCGAATAAAAAGGAAAGAGGCCGTGGGTGGAGCACGCTTTAAGTGAAATATGCGCATCGTCATGGAAACGGTTCGTGGCACGTCAGAATTTGTTGTAGTTTGTTGGAAAACCCTTTCACACTGCTCAGACATTCCACGACCAACAAACGGCGATTAAGCATGTTCAGTCGGGTGAAAACAAACTCCAACCAACGCCAACAGGGGTAACATACTGATCCAACAGACTAGTTTGTTGGAGTTTGTTGGCATTTGTCTGTGCGGTGTGAATTGACCTTAATATGCTGATTTGCTAATCAAAGTGTTCTGTTTTCCTTCTTTTTTGTCTTTAGCCAATCAAATGCCTGATTGAAGAAGGGGGTCTCAAAAATGGCCAATTTTTTACTAACATTTTAATTTTAAGTTTAACTGTGCTTTACTGGTATACTATTTGTTAAATAAATTGATTTATTCTTTGAAAAGCAAGACAAAACAATAAAAAAGCATATTTTGGCTATTTAATTTATGCAATGGTGAAAAAAAATTGGCAAAATACATGGGGGAAAAAATGCAAAAAACTGTGTTGGTATTCGGCCTTTGGCCCAGTGTTTCATTTTGTTCGGTTTTGGCTTCGGCCAAGATTTTCCATTTCGGTGCATCCCTAGTTTTGCCTTTCCCTGACATTCATAGGATGCCCTACCGCGCAGTATTTCAGATCTTGAATTACATTTGGTCCTGATAAATGTGAAGTTTGTTGTTTATGCATTGTGTAATGAGGTCGTAATTCATATGATGTCAGATTAATTTAAATGATTTATTTACTGAAACTCTGCCTCCCTCTTACACTGAAAGTCTTTTATTCCAGATGTTTCTACTGATGTTTTGGCATCATCAGCAGACAGTGACTGGTTTGATCTTAAGGATTTGTTACTTCAGTAGGCAGGCGAAACCTGCATTTTGTGAGAATATTTCAGCAGTTGCTCAGTTAATGTGTTCACACTGACAGACTTAGTGTTGGGGGTCAACAAGTTTATGTACTGATTGCTATTCAAGAATAATACACTACTGTTCAAAAGTTTGGAGTTGGTGAGTTTTTTATTTTTTATTTTTTTAAAGCCTGCATTTATTTGATTGGAAATACAATAAAAACAGTACTATTGACAAACATTTATTATTATTGTTATCAGTGTTGAAAACAGTTGTGCTTAGTATGTATATTGAAACTGGGGTACTTTTTCCAAGATTTTTTAAATGAATGGAACGTTCAAAAGAACAGCATTTATTTGAAATATACATCATTATAGACAACATTAATGTCTTTTTATTGTCACTTTTGATCTATATAAAATATTGCTGAGTAAAAGTAATCATTTCTTTCAACAACAGCAACAACAAAACAAACTGACCTGTTTGTATAATATAATGTAATATATGTGGATGGATGGATAGATGGATGCAGGAAGAAATCTAGATAAACTAGTTGAACTCACTAATTGACCAGTCAATTTTCTGACACATTGTTGATTAGTTGACCATCGTGACCCATGACTAATGTGCCATGACATCCATTGGTGCCTCAGGTCGTGAGCGATGCCTGAGCAATCATTATTGGCAATTCTGTCAATATTGGCTTTAACAGATGTTAACACTGTTAACAGCATATTTTTATGATTTCCCTGCTGTTGTTATGATGCAGTTGCAAATGGATTTCAGTGTCTATACCAGAATCCATCGGATGTTCTACATCAGCGGAAAAAAAATTCCAGCATTGTTTTTGACTGCACTTGACGTGCACATATGCACATGTACATTTACCTATACGCACATCATCTCCTACTGACATGCCGGCTCCCACACATACACTGCAGCATAAAGGATGCAGCAGTGCATGCTGGGATACAGAATGAACCCGTTAACCCACCGCGGCCCCTCGGCTGCCTGATGCAAGAATGCCCCCTGTGGAGAAACACACACACACACGTACACGCACATTTATCCCAACACACACTCACTTTTTAATGTCTGTTTTTGAATGTCTGTAAATCTTTCATATGCACCCAGGCAGAGGAGACAATTTTGTTCTCAGCTCATATGATTAGTTAATGGGGTTTATTTTAGTGTTTTTCAGTCATGAGATGCAAGAAGAAACGTTGATTAAAAAGAGATCAATACTTTTGTTTCACAAAGATGTGGTAATCCATTTGCTTTAATGAATAGTTTACCCAAAAATTTACATTTTGAGCAGACCGAAAACGAGTTGTGAATGGATCCGGCAGACTAGATTCGTTAAAAAGATTCTCATACGTTTCTGTTTCTCATACGAAACTGTTATAACTTGAAAAGACTTTAAATAAATGGCATATGAGCTAATTTTATGACACTTTTGGATCTTTACAACCCCAGCCCAGCATATTCTTCTCAAAAAAAAAAAAAAAAAAACTGGTTTGCGTTAGGAATTCATACAGTTTGAAACATCAGGATGAGTAAACGATTTCTATATTTGCTCAACTATTTTATTTTATTCTATTCTATTCTATTCTTAATGTTTCTAGTGCTGTCAAACTATTAATCGCATCCAAAATAATATATATATATATACCGTATTGTCCCGAATATAAGACAATGTTTTTTTCTTGGAAATACATCTGAAAAAACGCGGCCGTCTTATATTCGGGGTCTAGACTTTGACATGTCAGTAATACACCCACAACAATAGGTGGCGCCAAAAACGCATAAAACGAGTGAGCCATGAAATATGTAATGTAATGTGTGTTGTAAAGTCGTGACTGTCATGTTAGCCTGACGGGACCAAACTTCCTCTTTAAGTGATTTTAAAACATAAGACAGTACCCAGATTTGAAGACTACAATAAGATTTCACTTCTACTGATAATAAAATTTTGGTTGGCTACTATGAGATGGATAGCCTAAATGTTATATAATTCAGATGGGCTACCTGTTATTTCAATGGTATATCAAAAAGAAATTTTTCAATGTCATTGTTGGTACATTTTTACCAGTATTTACCATAATTTCAAAACAAAAATTAAAATAGGAAAAATATGCAATTTGAAAATAATTTAAGAAACAAATGTGTTTTACAGAGAGAAAAAAAAAAAAAAAAAAGATTTGGTTTTCAAAAAGCCTTTTTCTAAAAGGTACATCTGGAAAAAGGGGGGTCGTCTTATAATCAGGGTCGTCTTATATTCGGGACAATACGGTATATATATATATATATATAATATAAATTACATGAATATGAATATATACATGTAAATAAATGTAAATATTTTCAAAATATAAACTCTATATGTGTGTATTTATATACAAAATAAATATGCACAGTACACACAAACAAAAACATTTATTTTGCATGCGATTAATCTCGATTAATCGTTTGACAGTACTAAATGTTTTTCATGTCATCAGAATTGTCAGATGCATATTTAAATCAAGTGGAAAGGACACAGTGTGTATCTGCTGGTGTTTTGACCTGTTTTATGTGGCGTGTTCGAGACGCTGTTGCATGTGCATGATTTGCCCTGTGCATTTCAGCATAAATTTTTAACCCTCTAGCACACTGGAGAGCATTTGTTAAATGACGGATGGAAACCTGCAGCAGCTGTGTGTGTGTGTGTGTGTGTGTGTGAGATGCATTTGTGCATTTAGGCTATAACTGCAGAGCACGCAGCTTAACGCCGTACTTATAGTATATCACATGCAACTTGTCTGTGAGATACTAATGTCTAAATACACGTGTATGCATTAAATTTAATGTGCAATGCCGTATGTACAACGTTACTTGCTTTGGTTTGTATTTCTTTGATGTGTAGAGTAACTAGAGTGAACCAAAGACCCAAATTGTCATCAGAGATGCAGAGCACTGGCACAGAGATTAGTGTGTTTTATAATCCGGAACTCCATGTAGAGCGACAGGAGTCAAATCCTCAATTCTGTCCGGCATCAAAGCTGAATCTGATCTTGCTGTTATTATCTGAGCTACGCATTACAGCTCAGGGACAAGTTATACTAGTATCTCATTAGTATGATTCACAGGGTTTACTTTAAGGAGTTAACCTTTTGACAGAATCAGTTTAGAATCAAGAGACTTTTGCACAACCAAGCATCACATTTACTTAAGATATAAATGTAAAAATCGTGATTTTGTTTTTTTTTTGCTGAAATCACAGATCTTTAGTTCATTCCTGCTGGAACTGTGTTCCAGGCATTTAAAGTAAAGTTTATTTAAAATCACATTTCTTAAACTTTTAGGGCTCAAACATTGCAGTTATCCATTCTTTGAAAGAAATTATGTGGTTTAAAAAGAAATTGTATTCATGCTTGTTGTTGGTTTTCTCTTTTTTCTAGGGCTATATCAAAGTGTCTTTTTGGTAAGCAATGATCCAATCTGTTTTAATGGTGGAAGGACAATGTAAACACTTCTCACACAATTGTACATACACCTTTTCTAAGTGTTTGCACAACATTGGTGGAGTCAAGTGTCATATCCTCAGGGTCATGCAACAGTAGTGATATCACTCTAGCAAGAGTCTGAAAACCTGTATATCACTCTGTATTTTATTCATAATATTAAATATTATAATAATTTTATTGAATGTAATTTTTTAATAATTTAGTAATATTATTCATATGTAATTTTTAATTATTTCTTTTTATAGTTTTACACATCTCTATTGTGTAAATGCAATGCTGATTTTAATTGTATTTTAGTTTTTAGTTTTTATTTAATTGTATAATTTCATATATAAAATGTATAGTAGATTGTACAGCTTTCTTTTTTCCTTTTTCTGTTTTCACTGTATGCATGGAAAATTCAGCAGGTTATAGGGTACAACAGGGCCAAAGACACACCTTAAGAAAAAAATTGCTATTCCCTGCACCTAAAATGCATAATTGCTAGTGCTGTCAAACGATTAATCGCGATTAATCGCATCCAAAATAAAAGTTTTTGTTTACATAATATATGTGTGTGTACTGTGTATATTTATGTCTATATAAATACACACACATACATGTATATATTTAAGAAAAATGTTGTTTATATATTAAATGTAAAATATAAAAATAAAAATAAATCTGTAATATAAATAATATAAATGTAAATATTTGAAAAAATATATACTAGATGTTTGTGTATTTATATATACATATGTACAATAAATGTACACAGTACACACACATATTATGTAAACAAACTTTTATTTTGGATGCGATTAATCGTTTGACAGCACTAATAATTGCAGGAAAAACTATATATGCTTGTATTGAACATTAATGGAGCAACAGATTTTGTGTGAAAATAAGTCATACAAGTGGTTTATTTTGTTTAAAAATCTTCTAAATGTATAATGTGGCAAGGGAAGGCCCACAGTATTGATACAAATACTTCAGCTAAAATAATGTTAATACATGTTAAAAACAATAACTTTAGCAAAGTTTGTACTATTTTCTGCTTATTTTGAAAAATAAAAAAAAATATTTCTTATTCAAAATAAATATACTGTCATTAAAATGTTAATATAAAAAATATATTTTAAAATACAGAAACAAAATTATTTTAAAAAGTAAAGATTCTGAAAGCATTGAAGGAGATCCCATACTAATTGAATATAGATTTACAGTAGTAACAACAAATTATATTTTTTTATATGATAGGATTGATATCATGTTTTTAAACATGGTGATTATCTCTAATATGGACACCCAACATAATATATGATATTTACCATCTGAATCTAACCATGTCATGTCAACAAATGGAAAAGTCAGCCTTCTGTTAGTCTCGCGTAGGTTGAAGGTCTGGAATCCATGGCAGCTTTCATTGGCCAAGGCCCGCCCATGATGTCAAACAACCAATCACAGTTCGTTTCATTCCGTTCCGTTCAGAGGCACGTTTTGGGGCATGGAAATGTGGCCGCAATAACAGACTGGTGTGTAAAACTCTCGGATGTATTTTAAAGATTCTATGCCACGAACTGAAATCTGACTGACTGAAATCCAATTTTTCATGGGGTCTTTAATATTGAACCAGTGTATTTGTTTGGTCGAGTTTGTTTGTTTAATGTTGCCATAGTAGTCGGTCTGTGAATGGGTTTCATTTGAATGACAAAGGAGCTAACGGAAGCCCCTTCTGCACTGTGGGGTATTGGCAATACAGCTGTAATCATTTACATCGGAACCTTCACTTGCCAATAAGATCATTTGGTCACCATGATTTCTGAATTATATTTAAATCTTAGGGCCGATTTCGATGTTTTCAGCTTCAATTGCATCACAGACATAGTACTGTAGTGATCTGTAGAGGGTATGTGGAGGGCAGTCATATTTTGAGCTAGAATTCATTTTCTTTGATGTCTCTCCTTGAGCAGAGCCATGAAACCTAGTCTCTTTTTTTGTGGAAGACGTGCCAAACAGTCTGAGCTTCTGTTTTCTAAGAGACTCACATCTCATTCATTTAGGTTGTGCCGTGATTGAAGTCAGGCAGATCCATGGGGCATAAACATGCTGCCACACGAATTTGAGTGGAGTTGCAGAAAAATGCCGCCTGACAGCTTTTGGATGTTTTGATCCATCCTGGAGACGAGACGCAAGACTGAAGTAGCCAAAAATTGGAATTCTTTCAGATCTGTGGCAGGAATTGCTTTCAACTTCACTGTCTTGCATGCTTAGACTTTCTGTTACCACCATCTAGTGTTACAACCATAACAGCAGCTAGAGGATCAGGGCTACCGTTCAGATGGTATTAGCGATTCAAGGTGAATTGAATTACAAAAATTATGAATGTTTTCAAACGAGTTTCTGTCACATTGTTTACACTTTTGAGGAAATCAGCGTGTGGCTTATTTATAATTGTCTCAGCACATTTAGGTGGGATTCAAGAGAATTTGAACAAAAAAAAAATGGCACTTCACCTTTGTGTAAATGCATAGGTGAGATGTTTGATAAGTTTAATTAGGTCTATTGAAAATGTTTTCGTTTTTTGGCCTAAGTGTGCGCATGATGTTTTGTTTTAAGCCAAAAATAGTATTTTTGGCTTTTTTGTACATTTTAGATTATTTGTACATTATTTGTGATTTTTAGATTATTTGTGATTTTGTTTTTTTGTTTTGTTTTTTGTACATTTTAGATTATTCCATTTCTTCAAACTGGGTAAAAAAATTATAAAATTCTTTAGAAGATAATCTCCCTTTTAATAAAACAACTGTCTCATTGGTTGGTCCCACCCCTCTGACACAAGTTATAAGATGATTTATTGTGGCATCTGGTCTCTCCTGTTAGATATCCTGACACGCAATACCAGAGTGACAACTGTCATGTACTTTGTGTGTGTGTGTGTGTTTACAGTAGTGCCTCTGTGTCTTAGTTTTTTAAGCTGCAGTGCGTTTTTTCTTTTATTATTTTAGTGCATACAGGAAAAGTTATTGTCAGCAGAGACATTTGTTAGTATATTTTTATTTATATTTATAGGACTAAACTGCCTAATTTGTGTGTGTTTAAGTAAGTATTTATTTTGTTTTATATTACCATTCAAGAAATTTAGGGTTGGTAAGCTATTTTTTTTAATTTTTCTTTTAGGTTTTTGAAGGAAGTCTCTTATGTCAATCAAGGCTGCATTTATTTGTATATATATATATATATATACTAACTAATAATAATAGCTGTTTTCTGCTTTATTATATTTTAAAATGTAATTTATTCCTGTGATGCAAAGCTGAATTCTCAGCATCATTACTCCAGTCTACAGTGTCACATGACTCTTCAGAAATCATAATAATATGCTGATTTAAACATTTCTTATTATTTCAATGTTGAAAACAGTTCTGCTTAATATTTTTGTGGAAATTGTGATACTATTTTTCAGGATTCTTTTATGAAGAGAAAGTATGAATAGCATTTCTTTGAAAGAAATATATTGTATCATTGTATATGTCTTTTTATGGTCACTTTGGATCAATTTAATATATCATTGCTGAATAGAATTATTTATTTATTTATTTTATTTTTTATTTTAATTTTGCAGATTTTTAGGGTTACTGATTTGAACAAAGCCCTAGCTATAAGAAATAATATTGCTACTTGCCTTAAAAGGAACCACAAAAACTGTCTATTCTTTCCCATCAAAATTGCAAATAAGCCTGTTTGTAAAAATAACATTTATTTTCCATTTTCCATTAAACAGGGCTTTACCATGGTTGATCATGAGGTATTTATTCACAAAGTGATTAACGATTCCTTCTATAGGGTCTTCTGTCAGTCAGCCCTGGGAACCTGAATTCATTCCAGGGGCCGACAGCATGAGACAGCAGATCCTCTGTGTTTCTGAATAAAGCCTAAGCCTTTTGTGATCGCCCATGTGTCCTTTAAGAGACACCCTCCCCCTCCCCCTCTCCCTCTCCCAGCGATAACCCCCTTCCCCCTCTCTCCATCCCGCTCCTCCTCTCACACCCCCTCGCCACATTAACAGCTACCATGACGATACACACTCATCGTTTGCCTTCAGTTGGAAGTGACGTTGGATTTGGGACGATTGTGATGCGTGATGTCATTCGACTTGTGTGTGTGTGTGTGTGTGTGTCGAGAAAAACAGGATCCTTCTTCCTCACAATACAGTTTTCGTATAGGAATGACTGCATTGAGCCTGATTCCTTTAATTATTAATCAGCAGAATGTGGGAAAAATCTGTGGAAGCTGAGCATCGGAAAGAGAGAAAATATGGATGGCGTATGAACATGCACTAGGTATGTTCAACAGGGATGCGTTACCATAACAACCTTTTCCGAAAGGGCCGCCCACTAGACTGTGTCAGTGGGCATTCCTGGGAGTGAGCAAGTGTTGTAAGGACCCCCCCTCCCAAAAAAAACAGTGCAAGCTCAGCCCCAATGTGATTGGTCACACCTCCTCTCTCTTTGTGTGGACCAGAGCATGCTGGGTAAGACCCTGGAGTGAATGCTCATTTGTCTGTGGAAGGCTCTCGGAAGGATCCCAAAGTCTGCTTGGATTTTAGGAGCTGGAGCCGCACGGAATAAACCAAGGTAGAGCTTGATCTTCTTCTCTCTTTCATCGCAAGCACGGATGTGTTTCTGTCGCACGTTCGTCCATAATTAGGCTGCGTGCCGTGGCGTTGTCAGAATGAATCACAAAAGAGGGGGTGGGGTTGATCGGGAGGTGTTTGGACAAAGAGCCCAAGCTGTGGGGGGATTGTTTACTACGGCGGCGTCAGGCGTGAGCGCGTCTTCTGCGTGCCTCCTCCTCCATTATCCGACAGCGAAAACGCCTCCAGAGCAAAACGCATTCACGTTCAAGGATGGTTGTCTCTCTATCATCCTCTTTTTCTCTTCGTGTCACGTCATGCTTGATTTTTTGCGCACTTGTGTTGTATTAACCCTGTCGGGACGTGCTGATCTCACCAGGGCTGTGATGCAGCTGTTGCAGGCGGGTCCAGATAAAGACAGACTATGTTTTTAACCCCTCGGTACATGTGTCTGTGTCCCCCCCCCCCCCCATCAGCCATCAGGCGAGCCCCCTGCTCCGGGCCTACAGTTAGAGGGGGCGGGGGTGGACAAATGGAGCAGGACGGTCTGAAAATGTCTGCCATTCTCTTCCTGTCTCCCTGCTGGGGGTTAAAGCTGACAGCAACATCACATGTTTTCCATTTTGCTTCTGATAATGCAGCTCTTTGTTGCATGTGAGGTCACTTCCTGGTTTCCCAGCTATCTGTGAAAGTTTCCATGGTTCAGTTCAGACAAGCTTTTCCACCCAGAGCATCTGGAAGTTTAATTCAGTATTTCTGTTTTTGAGGGGTTTAAGGCTTTTCTTACTATAAAGTACTGCACAGTGATGATATCCGGTGCCAGTACCATAATATTTTAATACTGAATGCATATGTATCATGCATGTTCGTATGCTATTGACATCTAAAGTAATTAATAACATGCTTTTTTTGTAAGAATTGTTCCTCTTTACATTTTTTATGAACGTAAAACCATATTTTAGTGCAAGAAGCTTTCAGAACATTTCTGTTCACATTATTAATAGCTAATTATAAACTTACCCTTGTTTTACTATAGTAACAATATGTGCTTAAGTTAAAAAATGTAGTTAATGATAATTTGTAATAATGTGCCGTGTAAAGAATATGATCATTAGTTTCCGTGTAGTTAAATTCACAAACAAATGGTCTTATCAAGTCAAATTTATTTGTATAATGCTTTTCACAATACACAGAAATCTTAATATATTTGTGCCTCAGTCGTATTAAGCAGATTAAAGATGGATGTTAATATAGTTTACATTTTGTGATGATGCAAGCAATCAAGACGTTGAAATATGATAAATATATAATGTCCTATGCGAGTATAATGTACAGTTGTGCTCAATTTGACATACACTTTACAGTATCTGCAAAATGTTAATTATTTTACCAAAAATAAGAGGGATCATACAAAATGCGTATTATTTTTATTTAGTACCGTCCTTAAGATATTTCAAATAAAGGACGTTTACAAACAAAAATAATAGTTGAATTTAGAAAAATGACCCCATTCAAAAGTTTATATACCCTTGATTCTTAATACGGTGTTGTTACCTGGATGATCCACAGCTGTTTGTTTATTTTATTTTATTTTTTTGTGATAGTTGATGAGTCCCTTGTTTGTCCTGAACAGTTCAACTGCCTATTCTTCAGAAAAATCCTTCAGGTCCCACAAATTCTTTGGTTTTCCAGCATCTCTTGTGTATTTGAACCCTTTCCAATAATAACTATGATTTGATGTCCATCTTTTCACATCCAGAAGGAAAAACCATGCATTAAGAGCAGGGGTGTAAACTTTTGAACAGAATGAAGATGTGTAAATCTTTCTCGTTTTGCCTAAATATCGTTTTTTGTTTCATTCAGTACTGCCCTTCAGAAGCTACAGAAGATACTTGCATGTTTTCCAGAAGACAAAATAAGTTCAATTTACCCTGATCTTCAAATTCAAAAAGTTTTCACCTCCAGACTCTTTAAGGCATCGTTTTTCCTTCCTTCAACTATTATTTTCTCTTGTGGACTATATGTAAACACCTTTTATGTGAGATATCTTATTCAGGTCAGTACTAAATAAAAAATAACATGCATTTGTATGATCCCTCTTATTTTGGTAAAATAATTAACATTTTACAGATACTGCAAAGTGTATGTAAAATTCTGACCACAACTGTATGTATGCATAGTTGAACATGCTTATGTAAGGAACAGGGCGGGAACACAAACCCAGATTAACTTGTTCTTTTAATCATTTGTACCAAAACTTACAAACTCAGCATTTACTGCTTTGAATCATTCTGATGAATCTTTTTCTAAATTAACCCACTGAATCGACATCTGACTCCCTGAGCTGCGAGTTATTATTCTCATTGATGTCTGTCTTGAAATTAACCATAATTTGTTTACAGAAGTTGAGCATCATTGTCATTACTCAGAATCGAGTATATTTGTTGGTAGTTTTTTTTTTTTTCCCAGTAGTGTTTCATTATTTTTTTCAACGTTTCCTATTTTTTTAAATAAGTCATTCTGGCCACTAGTCTTTTAGTCCGAACACACCATGACAGTTTGCTGGCGATGTTTGCGTTTCAGGACTCATTGTAAAGCAGAGAGCTGGTCGCATCCTGCTGCTGAATGCTATCACCACCATCACAACACGCATGGACCATCAGAGAGATCAAAGCTGGCTCAGGAAGCAGAGAGCAGCTCCTCCCCTCTGTCCTCTTTCACTACGGCTATTGTGTAATGAAACCAATTTTTCTGGAATAAGACCCAGCTTGATCTGAAAACGGCGTTTATGCCAAAGTACACTTGTGTGGTGAGGAAAAACGTAATGATTGTTTGAAGATTTGGATCATTCTTGCCTTTTTCTTAGTTTCTCGACGGGAGCTTTATTTTTAGAAGTGACTCAACAGAGCTTTTGTTTTTATTTTAAACCTATGTAGTGTGCTTTAAGGCAAGCATTGCTTAATTCCCTCTTACCTTCCTTTCAGCAAATCATCTAATTATTCATCCACCCTGATAAGATTTATGTGTCCCCTTCACTTTATTTTCTACACTTGTGCAGTTAAGGTTTTCTAGTTGAGGAGCTCTGTGCGAGATGTATTGTAGTGATGAACTGTGAGAAATCGCTCTGACCGCTGGCGAAGTGATGTTTGGACTGCAGTGTGTTTACTATACAGTGTCTGTGGTCACGAGTGACTGGGCCGCAGGACCGCAGTCCCAGTCGAGCGGCTGGAGCTCTTTCCTGGAAGGAGGAGGAAAACAGTGATGTCAGTGTCTGTGAGGAGAGGTGGTCTGGCGTAAAATATCTCGCAGGGGAGTTAGAGAGTCCTACACCGGTGAGGATGAGGAAACGCCATTAAATGACTTAAATGTATGCATGATTAGGAAATTTAAGTGTTATGCAGCTTTTGCTAAAAATTTATTTCTTTATATTTATTTTCGGTTTCTTTTCATTTGCTTTTTAGTCAAAGTTTGGTTCAGTTTGCAGCTTATTCTGGCCAGCAACTTCCCACTTATTCAGAAAGAGTTTTTTTTGTTTGTGTTTTTTTCCAACGAGCATGCAAAGTGAGTACTGTTTCTATTGTTTTTCTGCTTTTTAGAGTGGAATTTATATAAAATGGTTGATAACACAATAATAGACCTGTGTGAGAAAAAGTTTTGTGTTAGCATTAATGCAATAGCTAACATGAATTAACAGTGAAGTTGAGAAATACTTTATTAGTATACTTTATCAGAAGATTAGACAACTTTATTACAAAATACTTTATTTTATATTTACCTTTAAATACTCTTAAATAAATTAGATTTACAATTAATGTATTTTGATTGGACACAAATTAACAATGAACAATTGTTAAATGTAAGTTCATGATAACTGCTGCTTAAAATACTTTATGGTATAGTTTTTTAAATTAGATTTTCATTTTAATTTTAGTTAAAGTTTTAGCAATTTTGTTGTGTTTTTGTCATATTTTTTTTAATAAAGTTTATTTTATTTCAAGTAATGAAAATAGTTTTTGTTAACTTTAGAAACCCTCTTACCACTTCAGATAATTTCACTGCAGTGTTGACTTAGGGACATGTGTGAAGACGTCTCTCTGCATTAGGAAAATAATTAGGCCTAGTACTTTATTGGTTTTGGCCGAACAAAAATTTTTAATATAAGGCAGAATGTAATATTCATGGATATCTCATTGAATTCCTACTACGTGCCTCAAAACTTAGTATATTTCAAAGGATTTAATGCAACTAACCTAGACAAATCTATTTGATTAGTTCTTCCTTGTAGCATGACTTTGTTTTCAGGTGGATTAAGCAAGTTTCAGTCAGCGATTGGCATGTTTGTGTGCAGCATGCAGTATGCGGTCTGTGCATAGTCAGGTTATTCACTAGTACATCTTTAGACTCTTGTTTTGCACTTAAGACTGATATTTCTCAGGTGACCTCGTAGTAAAGGATATTCTTAGTTCTACATATGTTTGTGCTGGGATCGCCTTTGAACCCAAACAGCTCACTTGTCTAGTGTCCTGTTAATCTCGTGTTAATTGAACACCTGGGTTTTTTGAGCAGGTTTGACAGCCTCCTGGCACCAGGCCAGAGTGTAAATGGGACACCTATGCATATCTATAGTTAATGTCTCCGCTAGAAGAAACTTAACCTTTCATGTTCGTCTACAATCAGATTCCTGCATCTACCGCCCCTGATAACCTGCATCAAACAGATCTTAGGTCAGTGTCTCATCTTTATCAGTCTGCCTAACCTCAGCGTGTCTGATTGTTGCTTTCCACCTTCACATGGACACTAGTTCACTTTGTGCACTCCTCACATGTGTTTTGTCCTAATCAGCTTACCCTTGTTCTTCACCAGCCAGGAAGGTGCATTACCAGTATGTTTCTGTCCTCACTTTGCATGCCTGATAACCCGATTTGGATCCTAAGGGCCAGGGATCCATGCTGAGCTCCATGCTGACCCAGGTGCCAAGGCCTGCTGGCTGGGAGTGTTGCCTCATCTGGGTGTCTCTTCCAGGGTCTGTACTGGAGGTTCTAGCACCAGATGTTCTGTGCTATTTTTGGGAGAGGTCTTTGAGTAGTACAGAATGTGGGTCGGTCCGGAGAGCAAGTGTTAAGTCTGTAGTTAAGGATGATAGAGTTGTGTCAAGGGCAAAGATTTAATCTCAGCAGGCTAAAGGTGGGATCTGTCATTTCTGCTGCGGTGCTTTTCAAAACCAGAGACTGAAGATTAAAACGTTGGAAAGTGGTTTTTGTTGCACTGCCAGCAGTTTCTTGCCAAGGTGCGGTTTGTTAGAGTGTGTTTTAGGGGTCAGCTGATAAGGGGTTTTTAAATGTCATTGCCGATATTTGCGACCAATATAACGCTGATATACATAATACAAAATAATGACAGCAAATGAGATTTATTGAAAAATTGCTGAAATGAAGTAAACACTTACTTACTTATTTAGGTATGACCAGTATATTGCCACCAAGTGACCTTTTTATTAATTGATATTTAATTGGGCATGCTCATTTTTGCATATTTTTGCATTTAGATTGCATTCTGATTACATTTAGATTACATTTTTACCTCATGCTCTTTCCCATCACCTAGCACTTATTTATAATTTTAAAACATTGTTAAATATATTTATCAAATCTCATAGTCTCTGAAAAAATTCACTTGTATCATTTTAAACTCTTTAGCATTTTATTTGAGTTTTTAGCAGATAATAGAGAATTTGAATAACATTGTATCTTTTTTTTTTTTTTAAGAGATTATATCGAGTGATGCAGATAATCTCAAAATGGTGAAATATTGGCCAATTAATTATATTATTAATGTATTGTGCTTGTGTGTGTGTGTTTAAAACATGACCTTACACATTAAAACTTTTGGTCAGTTCCTCAGTCTAGAAAGTCATGACACCTGTTCTGAATTAAAGCCGGCACTAACCTTTTAACCTTTCACCACTGAGCGAATCTTTGACCTTTGATCTTTGTCCTTTGCAGGTGATGTTTCTCCCATCAGCATGTCTCCCATCAGCCAATCCCAGTTCATACCACTGGGAGAAATCCTGTGCCTGGCCATTTCTGCCATGAACTCCGCCCGTAAGACTGTCACACAAGAGACTCTCATCGAACACCTAGCAACATGCTTCCCAGGTAACGTCCTTCAATGATATCACAGAAAATCAGTGAACAAAATGCACTTAAACACTTTTAAAATAATGTCACAATACAAAAAGTCATAATGATCCTAAAATATGTTACAATTATCTTTTTGCGTCTCTTATTTTTTCAAAGCATCTGTAAGTTTTACATGCTAAATCTGTTTTATAATGGTTCAGTGATTTTAGTTTCTTCAGTTTTTGCCAGTAACGCCAATCGTAACCATTTACACAGCCATTTGCACATGATAATAGCCATATCCTGGAACGTCTGGGTAAAGTCTCATATTTGGAGCTTTATAAACAACGATGTGGTCACAGCAGTGATACGGAAAGTTTAACATCTGTTGTTATATGCTATTTTGCAGAAACACAGCACAGGATAATGATGTTTTGCTGAAATTAGTGGTTGGATTATGAGGGAAAATGTGTTTTAGTATTTTCTCAGAGGATGTGGTCGTAACAAAATGTTAACAGTACACACATACATAGTGAATGAATAGACTTAAGTGTGATGCAAAACACAAATGTATTTTATTTTTTTTTTTATGAAATGTTGGTTTTAGTTGCTTATTTAAATACAATAATTAGTTCTGTCAATTGATGAAAAAATTAACTAATTAAACGCACATCTTTTCTTTAAATTATTCGCAATTAAGTGCAATTAATCCCACCCAATATTAAAGTTTTTAAATATACTATTATATTGCAATAATTTCACATTCAATCTTCAAATCAATGTAGAAACAACATAAAGACAGTACATTTTTAAAATTTGTTTAATGCCATTTTTTTTTATGACTGAAGGCGAGTATTACTGATACCAATCTAGGAAACTGTTCTTTTTTCCTAATATTTAACCATTGACTATAGCCATTCAACATTACAGTGTATAATTGAGAGTTATCTATTTTAACATTTATTTTATATACAGTAGTCAACATTTGAAGTGGATCAAAAAAGTTCATCAAAGTTGTCCTAAGACAAGAACGGGTGTTGTTCAAAATCCATGTATAACATATAGGCTAATCCTGCTATTAATCAGTGTTGTCATCAATGGAATTTCATGCCTCATCTCTTTTGATGGTGCCCAGACATGATTGTTTGTCACAAGGTGTGAAGTGGCTTGTCACACATTCGTAAAGACAAGAGTGCACCAAAAAAACTGTTAGTTGTTCAGTACTTCTGTGATTCACCTGAAGTCACAATGGACTAGAAATGCCTTTTAAACATTATTGCCTGCAGTGCAGCAGTGTAGTGTCTTTGGAGTGCCTCAAGGAGTCAGCACAATGGTCATAATGGTGATGCACTGGATACTGTACTGTAGTCACTCTGTGTGGAGCATCAGAGCTTGAAGCAGGACCCAAAACGGGAAAGAAAGCTTTTTTAGTTCAACAAAACAAGATGTTATTGCACGTTACAGCAGATCAAAACTCTTGAGTTCGTATTGTAAAACAATTATGACTTGCATGGTTTAACAAAAGCTACAAACAAGTCATTAACAAGAAACAACCGTTATGCATTGAGACGACCAGTCAGTAGTCACTGTTACCACCTCTGACATTGATCGCAGCCTCACATCGCCTGTGCATGCTTGAGATAAGGTTTTGGATATTGTGTTGAGGGATGGCTTACCATTCCTCCAGCAACAGACTTGTTATGCATGAATTGTGAAAGGAACACATTGGTTTTAGGACAACTTTGAAAAGTTTTGATTCAATTCAAATGTTGACTAGTGTATATATTAGGGCCGCCCTCGACTAAGGATTTTTCTGGTCGACTAGTCGGTCATTTAAGCATTAGTCAACTAATTGCACGTTTATTAATAAACCATTTAAATGGTTTAAATGGCAAAGGTATAGGCCTATACGGAGTTTCGCGCTCCAGTTCACAGAGACCGAGACGGCAGAAAGCGCATCCTGTTTGCTTTCATTTATTTTACAAAAGCGCGTTTTGTTGTTATTGTGAGTGCACACAAATAAACATAGAGTCTTTACAGTTTCGAAAGCTGTATTGCTCTTATCTGTATGATCAAAAATGAGGGAGTATTTTAAGAGCAAGTGAGCGCACCTGTGCCTCCATCTGTCCTGCAGTAAGCACTACTGTTCAGCTTCCACTCTCCGCACAGACACTTGAACAGCGCACATTTCTCTAGATTAACATTAGATTGAGCAGCCATGTAAAGTTGCTAATACTTACATATTTCAGATGATAAGTTATATTTGAGGTCGATGAATGATAGGCAAGTGTTTGGATGTCCTGCATTACCACAAAGACCAGCCGTTAATGATCTGCCCGTCATGGACTGCGTGACTTCGCCTGTGGATTTAAAAAAAATAAATACAATTTTCTGCAAATAAAAAATTTGGGTCGACTGTTAGGGGGCAGCCCTAGTATATATTATAATAAATGTCATATTTACCTTTGCCCTTCAACAAGTCGGAAATATACAGAAATTGGAAATTTACAGAAATTTAATAAGGTTATCAAACACTAAATTCTATATTAAATATAGATGAATCCTTAAAGGAACACTTCACAATTTTTGAAAAATGTGAAAAAAAAAAGTCCAACTCCCCAAGAGTTAAACAGTTGAGATTTACCGTTTTCGAATCCATTCAGCCGATCTCCAGGTCTGGCGGAAGCACTTTTAGCTGCAGCTTAGCATAGATCATTGAATCTGATTAGACCGTTAGCATCACGCTCAAAAATGACCAAAGAATTTTGATGTTTTTTCTTATTTAAAACTTGAATCTTCTGTAGTTACATCGTGTACTAAGACTGACGGAAAATGAAAAGTTGCGATTTTCTAGGCCGATATGGCTAGGAACTATACTTTCATTCCGGCATAATAATAGCAGGCGCAATGATATTACGCAGCGCTGCTTGCACAGGGAGTGTGCCTTGCAAACATGGAGACATTTGTGAGAGACGCTGTGTAATATCATTGCGCCTGCTGCACCCATGGTACTGCAGCAAAGTTCCTTGATTATTATGCCGGAATAAGAGTATAGTTCCTAGCCATATCGGCCGTATTTGTGTATGTAATTGAAGAGCACATGCTACGAGCACAGTATAACCGCTGACAGGACAGGAAAATTAGTTTTTACTGACATATGGCCTGACAACATCTCATCTGACCGCAGTTCACTGATGTTTGCTTGAAGCTCCTCATCACCTGTACCGTTTCCGCATTCGTTTGAGTAGCCCCTGTCTCTGAGGCGAAGTTGGAGTGTACGTCTGAAAAGTCTCCTGTTTGATGTGCTTGTAAATATGTTCTGTGTCTGAATAAATGCAATTCTTGCCAAGAAAAAAAGAGACAGAAGCAGCAGTTGTGCGTGAGGTGGCAAACCCTAGCTCCGCCCTTGCGCTAACTGCGTTAAATATTTTTAATGCCGTTAAACTGGAAAAATTAATTGCATGCATTAACAGGCTAATTTTGACAGCACTAGTAATAATCCATTATTAATTGAAGTGTAAACTATGCAAATGCACACTATGACTGGTTGATATAGCTAAAGTTCCTGGTTTCTGATAGTCAAGACATTTAAATCAGAGGTGAAATAAGAAACAAGGAAAGATTGTGAAGTTGGTCTTTAGTAAATTTGATGGCTAAAAAAATAATTGCCATATTCAATATATTGTCTAGCCCAAATTGTATTGGCACTGCCCTAATTGTTTCATTACATGTTAGTCATGTTTTTTGTGCCAAACAGATTTGTCAGATTCAGCATCTCAGTAGTGTGATGTTGATTACGTCATGTGAAAGTGAGCTGAAGAGATGCAGCAGATGCTGAGTCATAATGAGCTCTGTGTCCCTTATGTTGTGAGGCAGTGCGGTTGCTATAGAATCAGTAGCGAATGCTGAGGTTGCTATAGAATCATGACCTCATCTTTTCAGCTCACGCCCTGAACACAAAGCTGTACGTTCACACACCTGGATCATAACCTCTCCACTTGGACAGAATCAGGCAGGTCAGAAACTGTGTGTGTGAATATGGTACCTGAGTTGGTTTGGTTTGATTCAGTTTGTAAGGTTACCTTGAACTGTTGTAAGTCACTTTAGATAAAAGCATCAGCCAAAATAATACATGTATATATGCATTCGAGAGCCTTTGTAAAAGTCATATGGTGATTGTTTTGTTCTGTTAGACAGATAAAAGTCTGTTGGAGAGAGACTCATATGGGGTGCATTGGCTGTACAAATAAAGAATACAGGCATCATTGAAATGTAATATGTTATTCCACAGAGCACATTTTCATATGACTCATGTAGCAGTTCATCTCACTGCAAGTATTGCAGGATAGAAAATTCCACCCCCATGAAGTTTTGGTTTGGCTTCAAATCCATTGATGTTTATTTTGGAGAAAGCTGCTAAGGATGTTGCATGGATCCTGTCGTAAAAATAAGTCTTTATTTTGGTGAGGCACACAGCATCATATTATTATTGCCTGGTTCCTCATTTTCCAGTTCAGGCCAAAGTCTGTTTGTTTGGAGCAAAAATACACCCTTTTTCTGACATCTGAACGTAAAACATTGAGATTGACAAGTTCTGCAACACAGGCTCAGTGTATTCTTCTGATGTTTTTTTTGCTGTGTAGTCTAAAAGAGAAAAAAAATAAGTAGTTGTTTAGTTGAGTTAAAGTCATCTTTTTTTTGTAATAGTTTATCATTATACTTAATGAAAGAAAAATGGTCAGTGGTTAGTTAATGGAGATTTTAGGATTAGACTGGTGTTTTAGGGTACACTCAGCCACATTCATTGGATACTGCTAGTGATGGATTATTTTTTTTTTTAAACTCTGAAGTGTTTCCCAGTATTGTCTGTGTTGATGCATATTGAGATGGATTTTTTCATTTTGTACCAGTTTAACACAAAAATGTCTGCTGGTTAGAGCTGTGGTGTTTATTGGAGACCCAGGTTCAGCCAGGGTCATGTTCCCATCCCATTCAATACTTCCATTTGTCTTATTTCATATTTTTGAAAACTATTTTATTAATGCTAATAAAAAATAAGGAATAGGTGTGTCCAAACTTGCAAACACGTTCAATGGTAATTTGAATGTAACACATCCTTCAAGAAAATCTTGTTGAGGAACTTCTCAACTCAACAGCTGTAGACCTTTAGAACCAAAGTGAATTTCTGTAGTAAGTGAAAGGCTGTTGTTCTCGATTGGATTAGACAGTCATTTAAGTGTGTGTGTGTGTGTGTGTGTGTGTGTGAGTATGTGTGAGTGAGTGAGGGAGAGAGTGTTTGTAATGTTGAATTAGGATTGCACCTCATTGACAGGGAAACTAAGCAGCAACTATGATGTAAGTACAGGCAACCCTACTCCACCTCAGTGTCTACATATAGAAGTGCTCTGGACTACAAATCTAAATGACAAAGCCGAACCAAAACAGCAATCAAGCAGCTCTTTAACTCCATATTTTGACACATGTTGAGGCCTCAGTACTGTTTGAAAAGAGTTCTGGAGTGGAAAAAATACTTTGTGTTTCCCTTTAGAACTGTGACATCACAAATGCACTCACCTAAGCTATCATCAGAAATATCTCTATTTGGACCACAGAGATTTATAGAGCAGACGGAGACATATACTGTAGACTCTCCCCCCCAAATCACGGATGTTTGAATGGGGTGTTGCCTGCTGCATTTTAGCTGCAGTAGGTGGGAGGGGGATGTATTGCGTCACACTAGGCTGGCTTTAAGAACTCCATGATGTAACAGAGAGTAATGCCAACAGAGGAGCAAAGCTGTGAAACCAGTCAACCAGGCAGGGAGGGCAGCCACCACTGTGTCATGTCTATGTGCTTTATTAAACACACCCATACATATAGTATGAAACGGGACAGAATGCAAATGTGGGAATTTAATGGAAGTATTTTTATGCGCTTGGCTTATATGCAAATATATATACTCTGATGTGCCATGGATGATATGAAAGGCAGCCGATGAATACTGCACAGTAAACGTTGTTATTAGGGGTGGGCGATATGACCAAAATCTTATATTATGATAGGAGTAATTTTATTTTGCTGTATCTACTAACAATATATATCACTATGTAGTTATTTTTTATTTAAATAAGGTCTGTATGATATGAAAAGTTTTGATATGATAGAAATTTCATAATTCTTGTCACCAGTGTCAGTATCGCAAAAAACGAATACTAGCCTAAAAAGTTCACTGAAGACAAGTAAACAGTCAAGATTTAAATAAAAAACAATTACAAGCAATTGGACAAAAAACTTTAGTAGAACAAATAAATAAGAAATGCTATTTTATAAAGTAATTCAAATGTATAAACACTGCATATTCTTCAGTTACATTAATAACTTGCATTCTCTATCGTTTTGTTTGATTAACATGAATGACAAAGAGCAGGAATTTTATGGTGTTTTTCCACTGCATGGTACGGCAAGGTACGGTTAGGTACGGTTCACTTTTGGGGGGTTTTCCACTGGGTACAATACCTAGTACCTGGTACTTTTTTTTTAGTACCACCTCGTTCCTCTCGTTGATAGCCGAGGAGCGGATCCAGCGAGAGCATGATGGGGTGATGCGGAATTAAAAAAAAGTTTTTCAGTAGTGGCAGCGCAACTGTAACGACATGTAAATAATCCTGCCCTCTCTAAAGCGGTACTAAACTGCAATGGAAACGCAAACCGAGCCATGCCATTCTGTGCCGTGCTGTGCCGTACTGAGCCGTACCACGCATTGGAAAAGCGCCATTAGATTGCTGTTACTTTAAGAGTTTCTTTTCGCTGCTGATTGCATTTCAACGGCTTAAAATCACTTGTTTTTAAACTGCAATGCTAAAAAAGTGTGTGCAAACGATACGTTTTCATGACCACGTAGCACAGCAACGCCATGTGCCTGTGTAACCGCGATAGAGACGACAGTCGAAAATCTCTACGGTTGACCAATTTCTAACGGTTAACCATATCTACCAGTATATCGCCCAATTGTAATTACTTGATTTAAAAAGTTACATTGTGTAGTTTTTAAATCCCATTTTAATATTGGTCATCATGTACAAATGCACCTTGTGCACAATCATATTAAGATTGTGATATCAGTGTGACACGGATATTGTTGATATCAAGGTACTTGATTGGATCTGATTGTTTTCTGTCTCTCTTTCTATCCCGTAGGCGTCCCCACTCCAAGTATGGAGATCCTGCGGCACACGCTCAACATGCTGGTCCGAGAGCGGAAGATCTACCCCACCCCAGAGGGTTATTTCATTGTTACCCAACAGACGTACTTCATCACGCCTTCCCTCATTAGGACTAACAGCAAGTGGTACCACCTGGACGAGAGGATACCAGAACGCATGCAGCAGCAGCAGCCGTGTACCTCTCCTCACTCGAGTACCATGACACCCTCCACTTCGGGATGTGTCCGGGAAAGACCTCACCACAAGAACCACAGTGACTCCTACAACAACACCTACCGGGAGGACATCCCTAGTACGCATACCTCAACCTTACAGAGAAGGCCTAAGGAGCATAAAGAGTCTTCTCCTGTGTCTCCGCCCCCTCAGCAGCAGCCATCAGAGAAGAGTAAGAGTTCGCTTAGTTTTCCATTTAAAACGGAAACAAACAGTAAACACAAAGACGGAAGCAGCAGCAGTGGGGAGAAGCAGTCTAAGAAGTTTGGCCTGAAGCTGTTCAGGTTAAGCTTCAAGAAGGACAAGACGAAACATCTAGCCACATTTTCAGCCCAGTTCCCACCTGAGGAGTGGCCACTGCGGGACGAGGAGACACCCAGTACTGTTCCTAGAGAGGTGGAGATGGAGATCATCCGTCGGATCAACCCAGATCTCACGGTGGAGAACCTTGCTCGCCACACAGCTGTAATGAAGCGGTTGGAGGAGGAGAAGGCGCAGCGGAACAAAGCCAACTCTTCAGCTCAGCAGAGCGCCCGCAGCAAGAGGAGCCGCAGCCATCGAAAGGCCCAGCAGGGCAAGGCCTCGCGTTCCCATAGCAAAACACGTGCATCCAGGGGGGATCCGTCTGAAGGATCCAATCTGGACATAACCTATGATCGGGATTACAGATTCTACAGCTCCTCATTGGTACGTTCTCCACGTGAAACCATGATGTCCATGGAACGGAATAGGGGGAAGTATATGGTTCACAGCAACCCCAATATTGTGGAGTCTCACTTTACCACCGCTCCAGAGTGGGATGTTTCTGGGGAACTGGCAAAGCGGCGGACAGAAATGCCATTCCCAGAACCTTCTAGGGCACAGTCACATTCCAAAGTCCACCGAAGTCATAGTCATACGCAAGAGAGAAAGTCACGAAATGAGAGGTCGGACAAGGCCAAAGAAAGGTCACGTTCCATGGACAACTCCAAGGGACCACTAGGTGGTCCATACTTGGGAGGCCCAGAGGACTTTGAATGCAGTCCCGATGACAGGAGTCGGTACTACACTGACGATGGTACTTTGAGGGCATCTGCGCAGGCGACCCACTATTCCCGCATCATGCTCTCTGCTGCTAGATTGCACTCTGACGTTTGTGTGCCTGATGTTGGAAGAGGATCCTCGGAGGATGCTGTGCTTTACCGGACGCTGGAGAAGAGTAAAAGCAGGGATAGTCTTCCTGCTTACAACGACCTGAAGTCTTGCTCTCCCAAAACGCCAGTAGATGACTATTTCCAGTGCACTGCAGCAAATGAAGTCTCGCTCTCTGCCCCACCTTCTCTTGCAAAACCCAGCCATGACTTTCCGGATAGTGTCTGGAAGGGGATCTCCTCGGAGCGACTGACCCCTCATCTTACACCACCTCACCCTATAGAATATAAAGAGGAGTCAGCAAAGGGACAAAGTAGTATTTCTATAGCGTCAACAAGCCAAACCCCCGAGCATCTCCCCAATGGACGATTGTTGCACCAACACAATCCAGACTCAGGTGACTTGGACAAAATGCCCGAGGTTTACAGCCAAGAGACTTTGTTCAAACCTCCAGACTATGTGGAGAGCAGCTTCTCAAGGCCAGGTACGATAGGTAAGTCCCCTCACACCAAGTCGACAGAGGTCCTGGAGACTCAGGAGCATTTTGATAAACCTCTACCACTGACCGTGCCACCATCTTTGGCTCAGGAGCAGGCTTCATGTGCAGAAACCACCTTCGACTATTATAACGTGTCGGATGATGACTCTGAGGAGACTAGTCATAAGAACCGTGTGGAGGAGAAAGTCCTAGAAGAGGGAGGGACAATGCAATGGCTGCTGGAACGGGAGAAAGAGCGGGATTTGCAACGGAAGTTTGAGAAGAACCTTACCTTTCTAAGTCCCAAGGAAGGTGAGAGCAACAACAGCCAAAAATCAGTCCATTCTACCCGATTGGACAGTATGGACTCCAGCAGTGTGACTGTGGACAGTGGATTTAATTCCCCACGGTAAGGCACTCAGGGCCACTTTAAGGGTTTGTCTCATTTGTTGCGTTGGCAATAGGGTGTGTCTGAAATGAGGGGTATGCTATTCTATGAATAGACATACATTATTATCCTTGGTTTTTAACTCAGTGTTAACTCACAGGAACATTTAGGGTTTTATGCTTTTATAGACATGAATTCTGTAGAGCGTTAGTTTAATCCCAATTCATGCAAACCTTACATTTTCTTATTTTAAGCAGTAGTAACCACCCCTGTGAATGGCATTAAGGCCAGAAACATACTCTATGCAAGTACAAAAACACAGATGCCTAGCCAACAGTTTGTAGGCACACTGTCCTGTTGTACAGTACATACATAACATGTATTCTTGCATTACTGTGGCAGTAATAAACCTCAGTAACTTAAAATGTCTGTGCCATTAAACCTGATGGGTTATATTTCAGATAACTAGTTATAAACACATCACCAGTTTACCTAACTTTAACTTGCTTTGCAAGATTGTAAAAATGGTTGTTCTGCTATGACAGTAATTGACTTAAAATATAACTGACCACTATAGTGGCTCTTGCAGAAGTGATGAGAATGCGTTTTACACATTGCATTAAAAATATGCATTCTGACACATTTAGCAGTGCTACGGTTTGCTTGGAGTATGTTGGAGGCTTAAAACTACTGTACTATGAATCACGTTTTCACTAAAATGGGAGAGGCCCTAACATGTGAGAGGTACCGAATACACCTTAATGTAGGTCAACCACTACCAGTTCTATAACTGCAGTCTTTGAAAGGGTTTACACTATTGGTTTTGTCCTTAACTGAATTTTTTGTTTAAATAATGTTGTATTGGGTACTCCTTTTGTCATTTTTGTCTAAATGAACATCATGTTTGTATTGTAAGTGCTGCATTGTTGCATTGTGTGTTCTCTTCCAAAATCCATTGGGTTAATTGACATTGTTCTCAAAATGATCACAATATAAAATGGATAAGCACATGTCTGTCACTTTATCTATCGATGTTTGAGGCCTTACTTAAAGAATGAATTGCTTTGAGCACATGATGCAACTTATGCAACTTCATGTTCTACCGTTATCCTTGTCCTCCCCTTCAACCTGCATCCAGACCCTTTGATTTCATCTTCCAAATGTCTGAAACCTCTCATACTGCAAACTTCCAGTAGATGCTCAGACGTTGCAGTGCAATAATATTGACTCAGAAAACACTTTAAAGTTGGATAAGTCTGTTTTGCAGGCAAAAATCCAACAATAAAAAGGCTCAGTGTCATCCAGAGTGATAGAAATAAGTTTGTGACATCTAATCGAGGAAAAATACCTTGTGTTTTAAAAATCAGACTTCTTGAACTGCTGAAATTGATGAAGTGGATGTTTTCTGACTGTGTTTAGAAAAATGTGATTGGATGAAGAAAAACGAGCACTGTGCTTATACTCAGGTCACCCTGCGAGGCAGAGCGGGTTAGGAGCGCTTCACTACAGTGATGGCGACCCCGCTCGGTGCCAAAAGCCTGATGAGACATTTCAAACATTTGAGGAACAAAATGTGCCCCCATGATTTCTTTTGTTTTTGTTTTTTCTTTAATTGTGTTTTTTTCTCAAATTAAAGTATGTTGTTTTTCATGCAGTGGTTCAGTTGCAGTTTTTACCCTGTGTGTGTGTTAGTTTTGTGTAATTCCTTCTTGTGTTTTCATTCAAGCTAAAGTTGCCTATTTCCAGCGGTATGTCAAACGTCTTCTAAATTCTTGTTATGGTTTAATACATTATATAGATAAAAAAAGGGCACACCCAGAAAAAAATAAAAAAATTTGGACCAGTAACAATTTTTATTTTAAAATATCCAACAGTAGGGGTGGGCGATATACCGGTAGACATTTGGCAACCGGTTGAGATTTTGGACTATTGTCTTTATCGCAGTTAGACGCTCATGTGACATTGCTGTGCTAAGTGGTCACAAAAAAAAAAGTATCATTTGCGTTTTTAAGCATTGCAGTTTTAAAATGTGATTTTAAGCTGTTAAAATGCAATCAGCAGTGAAACGAACTCTTAAAGCGACAGCATTCTAATATGTGACCCTGGACCACAAAACCAGTCTTAAGTCGCTGGGGTATATTTGTAGCAATAGCCAAAAATACATTGTATGGGTCAAAATTATCGATTTTTTTTTTTTTATGCCAAAAATCATTAGGAAATTAAGTAAAGATCATATTTTGTAAATTTCTTACCGTAAATGTATCAACTTAATTTTTGATTAGTAATATGCATTGCTAAGAACTTCATTTGGACAACTTTAAAGGCGATTTTCTCAATATTTAGATTTTTTTGCACCCTCAGATTCCAGATTTTCAAATAGTTGTATCTCGGCCAAATATTGCCTGATCCTAACAAACCATACATCAATGGAAAGCTTATTTATTTAGCTTTCAGATGATGTATAAATCTGAAAAAATTTACACTTAAGACTGGTTTTGTCGTCCAGGGTCACATATTCCTGCTGTCTATCATTCATGTTAATCAAACAAAAAAAAGAGAGAGAAAATCTGTCACTGCTCTTGACTAAATCACTTTTGTAACTTTAATCCGAAGAAATTTATATTTAATTTTCACAGTGAAGTATATGCAGTGTTTTTATACATTTGATTACTTTATACAATGTATGTAGCATTTCATATTAACTTGTTCTACTATAGTTTTTATTATCCTATTGCTTGTAATTAGTTTCTTTAGTTGCTGACTGTTTACTTGTCTTCAGTGAGCTTGGGTTTTGTTTTGTTTTTTTTAAATTTAGGGTAGTGTTATTTTTTTTTTCCGTGAAATTGACACCGGTGACAAGAATTAGGACATTTCTATGATATCAAAAATTGTGATTATCATAAAGACCTTATTTAAAGCAAAAACAACTATATTGTGATAAATATTGTTATCGTGAAATAAAATTACTCATGTTGTGATATGAGATTTTGGTCGCATTGCCCACCCCTTACACCCCCATCCAACAGGATTTTAAATTTTTCTTTTGTAAGTCTCTATCAAATGTGTGTTTTAAATGGTTAATAAAAGCTAATTAATTATTGCAATAACAAAATATAATATAGATATATAAATTAAAAAATAAAAAATATATTTTTTTTGATGACGCTGATATTTAATATATGTGCTAGTTAGTTGGAGCTTGGCTGTATGTCACCTGAATGGATTCCACTTTTAATTTGATTCCCCCTTTGAAATTTGGGCAGTCACATTTAAAATGGGCCAAATAATTTGATATCTTCAGATTATTTTTTATATGAAGACTTGCATTCATAAAACTCTCATATAGTCATCCATCTTACTTTGGGAAGGTTTGGGCTTTTTGAGAGTACATGCATATAAATCCATGCATCACCACCCTAAACCTTTATAGATGTTCTGTCCCTTCAGGTTTGTATTCCTCATTTTGTCATAGTCTTAAATATTAATTTTGCTCATGTACTGTCCTTTCTCTTTTCTGTTGTCCTTATTTACTTGTCTTTTAGTATTAGATTTGGGCAAAATTCTGAATTCCAAAGTGAACAGACCACACGGCACAGGATGTCGAATAGGAATTAAACACTGACACCGAGCAAGAATTTCTTTAGTCCAATACAATATTTGCAATAAAACAAAATAACTGCATGATTCATTTTGACAAATGTAGTCCCTGTACTTTGTTTATCATTTTAAACAGTAGTGGTATACATCTACACGCATTTATTAAATTCAGTACTGTCAACATTTTAATTTTGTCTTTACAGCACAGCAAGAATTATCCACTGCATTGTTTTTCTGATCAAATATTGACAAGAAGATTTATGCTTGGCTTCATTTTGAATTTTATTCTGCTACTTAATCAAATTCTACATCCTGTTTGCAAATTCGATTCAAATTAAGACGACTGCATTCTCAGTTCAGTTCTGAATGGTGCACAACCCTGATCAGCATTAAGAACAAGATTGCGATCGTTAACCTTGACTAACCCCATCTTTGTTCCCTTTTCAGCCTGTTACTAATCAATTTTCCATTTCTGCTTTCTTCATAACACTTTCACTCTCTTTCCCTTTCTGTCCTTCTGTACTGCTTCAGCACGCGGGAAAGCCTTGCTTCGAACACCTCGAGTAATGTGGAAAATAGCAGGCGACAGAATATGGCTTTGAGTCCAGGACACATTGGCACCAAAAGACCCCCACCGCCCTACCAGCCCCCCAGCTTCCGCACCATCCGTGAGCCGCCCGCCAACCGCACGGAGAAACAGGCCTCCATCACCAGCGTGTAGTGATGGGGACCGCCGTCAAGCCCCACTTCACCAGGACTGTTACAATCTTACAGAGCTCGTGTGACGCCTGTTCCTGCTGTTTTCAAATGTAGACGTGTTTCAAAAAACACACTTCATCATGATTCACTGGAGGTATCTTTTACTTTTTTTGATATTTGTAACAAATACCGCTGCAAACAAACAAGTCACTTCATTAGGACTAAATTTACGCTGATCTGCGATCTGTTTGGGATAAAATCCTCGATCAAACTCATTTGTAGGTGTCCTTTATAGCTTAATGTATCCACTACGGGTCTTAACTGTCTTCTGATCCAAACTTGGCTGCGTTGCCTCTGCCTATTCATTCATCGCTGTGTCTGGTGTGTCATTCTGTACGCTCAGGTCCCTCTGAACTCTCACATTTTCTGGCCGAAATTTGAAGGCCACGATAATCTCCCTGGAAATCCGAACAAGCTCGTCTGTTTCTGCTGGAATCGTTCTACCGCATCCTTGTGTATCGTCCGCTGTCCTGGGATTTCTCTGGGACATTTATGTAGAATCTTAACAAAACATACCACCGTTAATGCATTATTTGTTTATAAAAAATACCAATTTAAATATTACTGGTGCTTTCTCATTGAATGGACCGTTATTATTTAAAAAAAAAAAAAAAAAAAGTTGGAATCCATTTTTTTTCTCCAGATTTTCTCTTTTAACCAGGTGCTCAACTACTAGACGACACAGAATACACACATTGCTACCTCCACTATTTGTACAGTCGTAGAGGGAGACATGAGAGACGTCCACCCCCACCTTAGGCCCGCTGTATTAGACAAACCACTATCAGCTTGCAAACTGTGAATGTACTGCTAGTGCTTTTCAATCACATCTCCATCATCAAGCGTTAGTAACCTACTGTTCTCATACTAATAGAGCCAAATCTCATTGTAATAGAGAGGAGACTTGTGTAGAGTTTGGAATCATATAGGACCCATATAGAGTGGATAATTTAGAACTTCATATCTCTGATATGTCCTGCCATGTTCAATTATTTGTTGTTATTATGATTATAATTAGTTTTTTTTCCAGTTCTTTTAGTGCACAAATTCATGGTAAGCAATTAGAACAATATTTCACTGATTCTTGAGATGTGGGGCAAAACTTTATTATTATTTATTTATTTTATTTTGTTTAAGTTAGATGTTCTTTCCCACTTTTTGTTCATGGTTTCTACAAAAATTTTAAGTTGCATTGTTTTTAACACTGATTATTTGCATTTGTTTTTAACACTTTTAAAATATTAAAATAGAAAATGTGTTATTTTAAATAGTAATAATGTTTTTTATATTACATTACAGTTTACATATACATCAACTTGTTCCCTTTCTATAATTTGCCACCGCCATTTCAATCTCAAGATTTCAACAAAAATGTTTTGGATTTTTGCATAATTTTCTATTAGAATATTGAAGTCCTGTTACTATTAGCAACACTAGAAAAATAAAGTGACTACAGCGAATTAATACTTATATGTGATCCTGGACCACAAAACCAGTCTTAAGTCGCTGGGGTATATTTGTAGCAATAGCCAACAATACATTGTACGGGTCAAAATGATCAATTTTTCTTTTATGCCAAAAATCATTAGGATATTAAGTAAAGATCATGTTCCACGAAGATATTTTGTAAATTGCCTACTGTAAATATATCCAGACTTATTTGATTAGTAATATGCATTGCTAAGAACTTCATTTGGACAACCTTAAAGGTGATTTTCTCAATATTTAGATTTGTGTGCACCCTCAGATTCCAGATTTTCTCTCAGCCAAATAGTGTCCTAACACACCATACATCAACAGAAGCTTTCAGATGATGTATAAATCTCAGTTTCAGAAAAATGGCACTTGTGACTGGTTTTGTGGTCCAGGGTCACATATGGTTATGACAGTGTGATATTGTTTCATTCTTAAAGTTGAATGCTAAATTTGTCAGTATTTATGATAAATATTTGACATTAGTCATGTCATTTTTGTAAATATTGACAAATCTAGCAAATTCTGTCACATGACCATACACATTTTGTATCTGACCTGTGAACAAGTCTTGTGTAAATTATATGTAAAGTAGCAACCAAGCCATAAAACATGTACACAAAATAATTATTTGATGCATTTGTTCTTTGCCCTGTTTTGCCCCAATATTTAAGAATCAGTGATTTCTAAGTTTTTAAATAAGTTATTCAATTATAAGTCTGAAAGAATAGCTTTTTTCCTTTTGTGAAACGATGTTCACTGCTCCATTTAGTGAACATCTATCATATTCATCCGAGTACGAGTCCCCTCATGAGTTCTAGAGGACTGTAAAATGTCACGCTCTCCAATAAATGGATAAACTGCAGCCAGGACTACCTTGTTATACCATTTTTGCACTAATGCCTGTTCTCTGGTGACTGTAAAAAGAAAAAGGAAAAAAATCATCCGAATGGATGTTCTGTTTATAATGAACATATTTCATACGAAATACTGATAGTCCATGAAATGTCTTCCCAAAACATGATGGATTTCTTATGGTTCTCAATAACATTGTTCCTTATTGTGACATTATGTCATTCTGTAAGAAATGGCCTATCTGTCAAGCTGAGTATAAAAACCTACAAGGGGGATTTTTTTGGTAAAGTCTATAATATTTAAAAAAAAAGAAATTCCCCGTTTGTGTAGTTGTGCTGTTAAATGTTTTAGTGTACTAAATCCCTCCCTTGGGGATTGTGTAACTTTTTAAGACAATAAAATAACATGACATGTTTAATTTAACTGTGTGATGATCTCTGTTGAGGTCAATGCCATGTATGGAAAATGCAAAGCTATTCACATTGAGGTAAACTACCACAAATAACCACTAGAGGGCTCCACAAAATCTGCACAGCATTGACCTTGGATAAAAAGTATTTTCCTTTCCAGAAAGTTTAAGATTTTTGCTTCTTCATCTAAAACACTGAAACCACCCATGCAACAACTTAAGTTCCGCTTTTAACTTTAGCAAAACCAGTGTGTCAAAACATCCCTCGGATGTTAACCATCTCTTGCCACATTTAGTTGTGGTTGCTTTCATCCTGGGTTTCATAAATTTTAAAGTGGCTAAAATTTGAAACTAATTTAAGCCTTTTCTAAATGAATATTGCTCATTTATTGAACTTAGAAAAAGTGACTTATTGCAGCATAAAGCACGACTGAGACATTTGGGAGTTTATTCAGCAATACAGCTTTGATAATGCATTAGAGATACAGCTGGTTTGAACAGTAACAGCACAGTAACTGAGAAATGCATCTTTTCTGCCACAACACAAACCTCGAACAAGTCTTGCGTTGTGCATTCGGAAGAAGCACCAGCAACTTTTTCCCCTACAGCAAAATATGGTCAAAAATGAGGAAGATGTGCGGGTAAAAACAGCCATACTTACATTAACGGAATGATCACAATATACTGTGGAAATTCATAGTGTGCAAAATCTAGTTTCCAAGACCAGCAGCTCAAAACATTCAGTAAAATGCACTTGGAAAAATAAAATACACTGTTGAAAATTGCTAATCTGTTCAGAAGGGTTAAAAGCAAATATGACACAGGCTCAACTCATTGTTTTGAAATTAAATTAACAATTAGATAAAACAAAATTAATTAGAGTTAAATACAAAGTAACTAAATTACCTAGTCTAAAATCACAATAACACATATGTAATGTTTTAGTAATATGGTAAACTGTGCTGTTATCTTGTACCTATTTGCTATTTGGTAATCTGCTGTTTCCGTAACATCACATGTGGATCTGAGGTAATGTACACCAAATTCAGCTAAAGCATTATGTAACAGCAAAATGACTGGTAACTAAAGTACATGACCTCAAGAGAAATACTTCACGTATCTGAACTACTGAGAATTATGTGCTTATGTAGATGAAATATGTGCAGAATGTGCGTTTACACTGAGTTCACAGATCACATGATGACTGAAACAGAGTGAACTATGTGCACAATCATCACGTTCATGACTGGGCCGTTTTGAAAAGTTTTGTATCCATGCTTGCTTGCTTGCTTTGTGTGTGTGTGTGTGTGTGTGTGTGTGTGTGCGCATGTGGGTCTAATTCACAATTGCAGATGAGCACATCTTGTTGATTCCACACAGTCTGGATCCTCTGTACAGGTAATAGTAACCCTATAAGAGAAGTACAGGAAAAATGTGAACATTTTTGTGATATCACAGTCTACGAACACCTACATGTAAGTTATGAGCAGGACAAAATGTTTTTTTTTTTCCTGTGCTGGTTTTGATGGAAAATCTAAACTAATTGCAAATAGCATATTTTTAATAATAAAACTTATTTTTATAGCAGTTTTCATAATGCAGCTATGATAATGCATTTTCACACAATATCAGTAAATAATGATATCAATATACTCAAAAGCTACTTGTGTCTTTTAAAAGATGTGGCTCACCTTTTAAAAATATGAATGCACCACCACTGGATCACTTTTAGTGTATTGTGTGCCAAAAGTACAGGACTAGAAGATCTTAAATTTTAATTTGGAGCAATTTTAGATGTTTTTCACTTTATTTTCTAACAATCAAACTTACTCACATTAAAAGATCAGTATATGAGTTTTCCAAAATCAATCAAGAATGGATGTCTACAGAGGCCATGTATTAATGATTTTAACATCAAATAATGATTGCTGCCATTTTCTTGCACACTGTTGAGGTGATTTTTCATACCTGCTCTCCATAGTCCTCTCCCCAGCTGTTCTTGATGGCCCAGAATGGAATGCCATTACCTGCACAAAAACGCAGAAAAATATACTCAACATCACAACTCTGTTGACTTATTTTATATGCCTGTAAATGTATATCCAAAGTATTCTGAAACTTTTTTTTTTTTTTTTTACATAGCCTTGCTGTTTAAACACCTGAAGTTCACATCTGTATCAGTACAAACATTGAAATCAATATAACTCACGTTGTCCGAATCCCACAAGCAGCACAGCGTGATCAATCATCCAGGGGTTGCAGAAGATCTTTAGAGGATGAGACACTCCCTTTTTGTAGAACTAAAGGCAGTAAAAAAACTCATATTTAAAAAAAAAAAAAAAAAAAAAGGCAACTTCAAGTAACCAGGTAAAGATATGTATTTTTGTTTCTGAAGGAGCAGACATACTGTATATGCTACTTTTGCTTACTGCATTAGAAACGTGTGACTTATATATATATATATATACACATATACACACACACCTTTTTTTTTTTTACTGTTTTCTCATGATTTATATACAGTTTTGCCCAGAACATTACAGGGAAATATATTAATGCATGCTAATGGTATATTTTTCCAATGAGGCAGCTCTATGGTGTATTTGTTTTACCTGCATGGCGAAAGCATTGAGGGCAGCAGAGACCGGACCGTTCTCAGCCAGCCAAGCAGCAATCTCTACAAGGCAATACCAATCAAGATATTTTACAGTTCTACTGTAACAAAAAAATCTTTAAATAGGTGCTGATCTTTTGAACTTTGTGTACATTAAAGAAAATATGATATTAAGATTTAAAAACTGTATTCAACATTGATAATAATTAAAAAAGATGTTTCTTGAGCAGCAAATCATCATACTATAATGATTTCTGAATAATCATGTGACACTGAGACTTGAATAATGATTCTAAAAATGTAGCTTTGCATCACAGGAATAAATAGCATTTTAATATATATATTCAAAGAAAGAAAATTGTTTTTTATTATTACTGTTTTTACTGTAATTTGTGATCAAATACTCTAAATGCAGCCTTGGTGAGTTAAACATTTTAATAAATCTTACCCAAATTTTTGAACACTGGTGTATTTCCATTTAAAACACTGGATGTTCTGTAATTATCAATGGTATATTAACACTCAAGTAAGATTAGCTTATAGCTCATATTTCTCTCCAAATGTTCTGATATTTTTAATTTCCTCTAGTGCAGGTATTTCCATCATCAGTGTTGTTTTAATGTGTTTTTAATTTAATTGAGTTTATTGACACATCTCTAGTTCCTCATCTCTCTCACTCACCGTTTTCATTGTCAGGCAGCTCAACAGAGCTGTTAATGTAGGCGGCCACCTTCCCTGAAGAGAAATCACAGCTCTGCTTGTGTCCTATGTAGTTGTAGTCCGTTTCTGTCTCAAGACCTCCTTTATAAGTGAAAGAAAGAAGCACATTTATATGGGACATGTTTATTCTTACAGATTCCCTATGGGTAGTTTGATTGAAATTGACTTCAAGGAAATGTTATTTCTTACCAAGCTTCTCAATGGCTTCATAAGCGTTAGACGGCAGTCCACCTCCACATGCTTGGTCCAGTTTATCACAGTCCACTAATTCTGTGATGTAAACAGGTGAGCAAAGAAATGAATGTACCTTTTCACTGAATTCAGTTATTTTTTTCAGGATTCTTTGGTGAATAGAAAGTTTAAAAGAACAGCATTTATTTGAAATAGAAATCTTTTGTCATTGTAAATGTTCATAACAATGAATAAAAGTAGTCATTTCTTTTTTTTTATAAATCTTACTGACCCCAAACTTTTAAACAGTATTGTAGTTTATATTTACCCTGCTCAGAGAGGGAAATAAGCTGTCCGGTTTTCTTGAACCACTGTCCCTCAATGTTTCCAGTCACAGAAAATGCCCAACAGGAGCCACACATGCCCTGCAGAACAGACAGTCAGTTAAAATGTTTAACTAATTATAATAAACCTGTTCATTTAAAGTTTAATTCTGTAGACATACTCAAAGAATTAGTATTTCACTGATTCACTCTTTATTAAGCTAATCTGTGCCATCGTACCTGATTCTTCACAGCACTGACCGCCCCGTGGTCCCTCCAGTCCCAGCTGTCAGGAGCAGCCTTACTAGCCGGAGTCGCTGGCTTCATCTCCTTCATCAAGCTCCACTGACTCAGCACTGGGTTCAGGTACATCAGTCTGAACTCATCCTCTAAACACACAGAGGTTGGGATTAGCTGCATTGATATGATCTTATAATCGATACATATTAGACTGGTCCCAAGTGTTACAAATTTTGTTACAGTGTCTTTAAACCATGTAATACCTATTGTTAATAATGTTCATTTTGGCTTGGATTGTTACTTTTGACCACTGAGTCATCACTAATTGCCAAATGTTGCTTATTTTATCAACAAATCCATAAACATACCTGTGAGGTCACTGAACTTGGTGACCCCGTACTCAGCTGACCCCTGTTCCAGTGATTGCAGTGTTTGTGCCGTTTTCATATTTTCCTGAAAAATGCGCAGACGCTTCTCTGCCTCTGTGGAGTTTAATGGATCAGTGCTTAAAGAAGGGATTTTTATTGTGTTATGTGCATTACAAATAGCCATTAACTGACATACTAGTGTAGAAAACTAATATGGTAATAGTTTACATTTATGGTATCTATGTGACAGGTAATATATATGTATACTTATACAGTTGCACAAGATTACAAACTGATTACTTGTTTATTAGTATTACAAATTTCTAAGTACCTGAGAAATTACACTGTAAAATGTAGAATAAAGTACAAGTGTGACAAATTCATGGTAATGTAAAGTATGTTCTGTGTTTTACCTTCTTGGGAGCTGTATGTTCGATTGTATGTGATCATAAAGTTTTTAAACTGGGTCAAAAGCTCCACAGTTTCCTGAAAATAGCAACAACAAAAAAAAAATCATATTGATAGCATGATGAAAAAAATATATAATTTGAAATAGAACCGTTTATTGAATTTTAGACAAAATATGAAAAAGATCTTAAAGTTTGCATGTGTGTTTTTTGTTGAGTATTATGTTTGATACATCAGGCTTTTATATAGCTCATATAATATAATAATGAGAATATGGAGCTCATACTTGAGGAGGAAAAATTTCTCAGAAACCTCATGTATTATATTTGATACTCATATTTTACCATGATTTTTCTAAAAAGTGACGTATGGATACTATCTGGCAAGTGTTCATCTTGTAATATTGCTAACAATATAAAAGTTATTCTTACATTTACTTTATAAAAATTTGTAAAGATTTTACAGCAAAAAGACACATGAACCACGACCTGATGGGGGACATAATTAAAATTATACTAAAAGGTATTTTAAGTTTATACTAATAATCAGATGACAGATAGCATGTAGCACAATAGGTTTTTCAGAAATGTTGTGATACAGTAGGCTTTATAGGGTTAATTGCAAATATTTTAATGACATTTTAGGTGTATACTGCACACTTATCCATACCTTCATGGGTTTGCCATGGGTTAGAGGCACGGCTGCAACCATTTTGAGCTCCTTGGAAACTAAGGCATGAACAATATCAAAGTAACTACACATGCATGTGGGTGTATGATCAAAATCACTTTATATCCTGTCCTAAAACATTACAATGAGTATGCAGGTCTTTGTGTTTTACACCACAGCAGTATAGCAGTATAAACATGATTTGAACTACATGAGGCTGACAGATCTGCCATCTGTCCCAGGCTACTGACCCGCAGGCTGGCATTTCTGTTTAAGTAGGGTGGATTTATTTTCCCAGGGAATGTCCCAGACCTCAAACAAACAAACCTCCGTCTGTGGAGAGACAGAATGGGGTGATTAGGAGAGAGAATGTGCATTGTAAATTTGCAAGAACTGCATTTCTTTGCAGCAGATGGGCAAGTTCAACTTTTGGCTACTTTTTGAACAAAAACATGGGGTTATCATACTGGATTTGAATTATTTTGAACATGAAATCAAAATCAAAATTGCAAACATGCTAATAATGGATAAAATGAAATTCCACCTTAAATGGGTTGTGTGCTGTGTATTGACTGTTAGAGAATCATCTGAATTTGCCATTACAGGACACTGAGTAGTGATGTTTTATATGGCTTAAGGATTAGTGTTTGCTCACCTTCTGTTTGTGAGGCTCTGGGAAAAAGTCACAGGTGTCCACACCGCTCAGCTTTAGGGATTTCTTACACTGAGTGCTTCCAATCTCAACCATAATACTGTACCGAACACCTTTTACCAGCTGTGGAAGACACAGAACAGAAATTAAAGACTCAATGGAGGCAGAGGAATAATTATGGTTGTGTAATATCAAACTTCTATAAATAACGTTACTACATTCGTTACATATTTCAATAAAGATTGACATTTAATAGATAAAGATTTATAGAAACTTATAAATAAATACACAAATTTGTGGAACAAATATTCCTCCATGTTCCATCTGTGTAACATCTCAGTAGTTAAAGTTCTTTTTCATTCTGATGTTGTTGACAATAGGGAGCTAGATGATGTCCTGGACTTTATTCGTATGATGGGTAAATACCACATTTAACAAGGTATCTCAACTTTAAACCTTATTGCAAAATATTCGTTTCTGGTTTACTATTCTTATCGCTTCAAAAAAATCAATTCTCATCACTCCTCCAATAAAATAAAACTTTGAAAACATTCCATCTTGTAGAAAATGTCGTAAATAAATTACATTTTTGCATTCTATTATTATTATTACTTTAATAATTGTATCTCCCCTCTTGTTCTTATTTGGTTGCCTAATGTTAATATATTATCTTTATGATATTAGAAAAAAAGACATTCGTATATGCTCAAAGGTGCGCAGTTTTCCTCTCGACCACCGTAATGAACAAATGCGCAAATTGCGCGCAGTGTGGTGCTGCTTAAATCAGCTCAGCACTGTTATGTATTTGAGGCCTCTGCGCTTGTTTACGTCTAATCACATGAATGCGGTAAAAATAGCTCCTTATAATAAACTTATTGTCCAATATCAGAATCGCGAAAATCAACAAGTCACGTCATAAATAAACAGTCACAGACATAAACAATAGCATATCAACAATTACATGAACAACAATTATATATATAGTTTTGTACCCATTAATAATATAAATATTGGAAATTTTAACGGATTAGTTATTTATAATTCTACCTGTTTGCTGGCCGAAAGGATTTTGCTAACACGGCGTATATGCATCGCGTTGGAGCCCATATTATATCGTTCCTCTGCGAATTTGACTGCTTTCATAACCCCCGGGTCTGACTCCGACAGACGGACCGGGGATCCCGGAGCTCCGATAACCGGGCGATCCGGGCCATCTTCTGAAGCCAGAACCAGCCCGACCAGGACCCAGCAGGCGATGACGGGGTAGCCGCGGTTGAAGTACATGTCGACCTTTCGGAACAGAAAGCAGCGACGTAAGATCAGGACAGGTCTTTGTTTTTAGATCGTGAGCTCGCAGTGTTTTGTTGCTCCACACACTGCACAGCGTCAGTCTGCGAGACGCCCCGCACAAAGATGGACGACTGAAAGCCGCATTAATGCCCCGCACAAAGATGGACGACTGATGCCCCTCTGTGTGGGGGTGGGAAATATTTTGGTTTAAAAACTTGTATAATAATAATAATAATTTGCTTGTAATTCTCAACAATTATTTATTACAAGAGAAAACTTCTATTTCTTTATAAGTTGTTGGGCAGTAGTGTTCCAAAAATAATGTAATATTTTAATTTATTGTTATATTCTTTTAATGAAATATCGCTAGTTTACACCTCATCTAAAACCGCACACATCAGTGCAGGTATCACCGCTAGATGGTGTAAAATCTCTCAGAATATTTAAAACAAGGTTTTTCCTGCCCTCTGCTGGCCGCTGGATGCTCATTAATGCTTCTTTCACTGTTTCCTCCGTTCCGGTTGTCACGTGAATTTCAGCAACGAAAGCATTTGGAAAGGAGCTTAAATGTAGCCTACAATATTCTTGTAGATGAATGGTTGTTAGTTGTTTAGATGTGAAGAATTGCACGAAACAAATGTAACTGCAATACAATCACGGGTGTGTCATAAATGGACTGTCAACCTCGAGGCAGAGGAAGAAGAGGAGGGCGAGGAAACCGGAATGAAGAGGTGGGAGAAACAATGATTGTTCACTTCCGTGGTCTTCTTACAATTTACTATTTTTATACAGACATTTACTATGGTAACCACAATTTTACCATAATTATTTACTACGAGGTCTTATTTAAACAGTTTTTGACATTTTGTTAATTTTATATTTTGATCAAAAATCTAGATTTTAGGTTAAAATGTATTTGTTTCATTATAAGTTCATAGAAAATATAAAATAACTATTATATATTTCATTATGAAAAACAAAATACTTTTTAAAACAGTTACAAGCACAGCAGGTCACATCTCCTGAGTGAAAAGTAGGCTAATGTTATTTTGTGTAACTACCCATTTACTGTGTTAAAGTTTTGAAAGCCTCTGTGCACTGTTATGAATTGTTATATTTCTATGTTGCATCTTTCAGAGCAGAGATGTGCGTTTGTCTAAATCTCTGTCTTATGCATTACGCCATGGTGCCAATAAGATGGGTCTGCAGATGAACTCGGGTGAGAGATGATATCCATGAAGTGTATGATTGATGATAATGATTGTACGTGCACCCACATGAGAACACAAACCCTGTCTGCTTACAAAGTTATGTAGGTATTTTGTGTAATTTCTTGTGAGCGGAGGATGATTACAGTTGTTGTTGGACAAGAAAACAAATGATTCATTCATAAATTATAATTCCTTGGATTTAGTTTTTTTAATCATCCCTGTTGTCTGTCTGTAATTATGTGACCTTGTCCACAGATGGATTTGTGTTTGTGGAGGAACTTCTCGCTCATCAGCAGTTCCGCTCTTTTTCACTGGATGATTTGGAGCGAGTGGTGGCCACCAATGACAAACAGCGATTCAAGATTTGCAACCACCCTGAGGATGGTCGTCTTCAGATACGAGCCAATCAGGGCCACTCAGTGCAGGTCGGTTTGGATCAGAGGTCATGCAAAGACTACAATAGAAAAATAGATTTAAAAATTGGACATGGTCACTGGAGCATTTGCTTGACACAAGTTTCCATATACTTTGATAAATGTTGTTACATAATGTGTCTCATTCAGGTTACAGATCTGGAGCTGAGAGCAGTAGGCCTTGATGATCCAGACTATCCAAGAGAAGCTGTTCATGGCTCATATATGAAACACTGGCCCTCCATACGCAGTCAGGGCATCAGCAGAATGAACAGAACTCACATACACCTGGCACCTGGGCTTCCTGGAGAGGGCGGAGTCATCAGTGGTGAGTGACTTTCAGATTAGATTAATTTATATTCATTTATTTGATTTTAATGGTAAAACTAGGATAGCAGAAAGCAGTCCATGTGAATATGATTTTTAAATACATTATTCGGTTATTTACAGTTGTAAATGGCCTCTTTTCTGTTTTTAGGAATGAGACAGAATTGCGATCTGGCTGTGTATATTGATGTTGCGAAAGCTATGTCAGGTATTAAGAAAACATTTTTAAAACCAATTTAAAGTTGAATAGGTTTAACAATGTTAGAGCTGAAGTTTTAATGATCCCTCTGCCCTCTGGTTGGTGTTTAGATGGGATTCAGTTCTTCTGGTCAGAGAATGGCGTACTCTTGACCCCTGGAGATGCTGCTGGGATGTTAGCACCGCGCTATTTCTCTCGAGCACAAAGACTGAAACCCTCATGTGAGTCACTTTCACAGCCAACTCATCAAGTGTTACTGATAAAATAAGATTTGTTTCTTTTCCATGTACTGTTATTATGTAAAAATGTAAAAGATTTCCAGTAATCTTACAATATTCCTTTGTATGCATTTGATATTGTACAGTGCAGATTGGTGATAACTGGATTTTAAAAAATCATTAAGTAATAATGCTTTTTTTCTTTCAGCTTGTGAAATCGAACTACATTAGCTGTTGGAGAGGATCTCCTTCTGACCTCAAAACCAAAAACCGGAGATTGAACTTTTGAAAGCATTAAAGTAGAATATCTGTTTCTAAGAAAAACATCTTCTAAATAAAAACAACAAATTTTCAAAAAACAATTATGCTCGAATATTTATTTATTAACAGAGTTGATTATACTTTGACATCAAAGGATAGAAACTGAAATAATTGAGATAAACTGAACACCCACAGATTACTTTGAGAAGGGTTCATGGAAAGATTTATTTTATTTTATTTTTTTTTTGAGTGTGCCTTTAACCTCGTATCTTCTGTGCAGTTAGACGGTAGTAAGAAAATATGCTTTGTTAGATTAAGTCATGATGTTATCCAGGAAATCACTAAGGGAATAGTGGCACTGCAGTATTAGATTTAATGCATTGAAATGCACTTTTTACTATGCAATTGTTTTTTCAGTTAGTCTGTTATCTCCAAACAAGGACAAAATCAGAATTTCCAATACTACATATATTATGGAGTCAGCGGTGTATCTACAAGGTTACGTGGTGTTTTGTATACAAATTGTCAAGTGACCTCTTAAGCCTGTTTTATTTGTGGGGCAGTTTCTGCCCCCTGCATATTTGTCAAAAAATAGAATATCTAAATACACTGAGCTCAAGATAGAAATGTGTCATGTTTCTGCAGGGGGATTTCTGCAAGCATATTTATGTACAGTGTGCTTGATAACAGTGTGCTAGATACAAATAACACACTAGGTTTTTTTTTGTTTTTTTTCTTTTGGTGTTTTTGTTCTGGCGTCTGTGCAGTTAATCCTGTTTCTGTTCTGTAAAAGCACAACCTTTCAGTGAAAGGTATTAAATGTCAGGTGGCTCCATGAGAATGCAAGTCTGTAAATTTAATTCATGGTCATTCAGAATTCTGTTTTGACTGTCCATGAGCTGATCAAAGACCTATTCTTGGTATTGTCAGGCTGCTGTGCTTTTGGATTTCTGTCAGTAGTGTGGTGTGAACACTAAATCCCTGCATCGCATAAGTGCTCAGCATTCTTTCCCCATTAGACGATGGACTAGTTTGTAACCACATGAAATAAATTTACTTTGATGCACTGAACAAAGGGCAGTAAAATGCGGAAAGAAGGTCAAGTGGTCATTAGGTTATATGCTATTTATGCTTTTTTTTTTTTTATTGAAATAAATAATTTTCAATTGTCAGCATTTTCAAGCTAAAAGCAAAGAATCACTTTCCCAAACTTGTGTTTATAAAACAATTTAAAAAAAAACTTATTGCAGCTCTTTAGGTTGAATTGCCTATGCTGTAGTCTTTATTTATATACTCTCTAGGTATAAGGAAGAGTTTTCAAGAGCTGGATGTTGCAATCTAATACTAAAGTTCAGTTGGTGTATACTTTGTAAAACTGCCATTTTGTGTCCTCTATCGTCTCTAGGCAGCCTCTCAAAGCAAAGTTTCCCCTGATAGAAGAGGTCTAAAATTAGTGAGCCCCTATGACTGTCTTGGCCTACTGTGTCGGATTCCATTCACAGACTCCGTCTATCCTATCGCAGCACCTGCTCCTAGCTGTAACACCCTATTAAGCTTGGCAGAGACATGCACCTATGTCCAAGCATGATTAAAAAAGCGTCAGGTCAGGTTCATCCTGTACTTTTTTTGTGCATGCTTGTCTCTCTTTTTTTAAAAAGTGGTGTCAATTAATGTTTGAAATAAGAGGGGTCTGTGAGCTCAGACAGGGCTAACAGTACTGGAGTCGTAGCATTTTTTGGACTTAGCTTGAGGGGCTGGACATATCTGTGCACTGAGTGGCCTTCGATGAAGGGTCAGTTTGGCACTCACAGGAAACCTGGACCCCCCAGTTGGAGCCTCATTCACAGCTCATGGTACAGTGCATAACTGTCCCCTGTGAATGTTCTCTGGAGGGGTTGTTTCATTCAAACTGGCCACATGGAAAACAGCAGAAAAAGGCAAGTATCATATTCTGATGACTTTTATGTGAACTATGATTTCTGCGTGTATGTTATAACACGTTTAACTGTTACTGTATATACTGTATATAACACTGCAAAGTTACTGTATATATTTTTGCATCAGTAAGTTTGCATTGATTTATATCAGTAGTCATAAGAGTAATCCTGTAATCTTATAAGTAATCCTGTTTACCATTACTAATATTATTATAATTTTGTATAAGCAAACTGTAAACTGTATTTTATTTGGAAGAGACACATTTGTTTCAAGTAGCTATAATTTCTGATAGACAGTCGCTTTCAGAAACTTTGTATAAAGCTTACAAGAAAATATTTTCTATAGAAATTTTAGTATTTGTCATGAGAATTATTTAATTCTTATAGTAACAAGTTTTCATGATCGTTTCTTTTGATGTTGCAGGTCTGAAAGCATTCAACAACTGATGAGTGACAAGTTCATGCATTTATAAAAGGCTCAAATGAGACAACCCAATGTCTGCGATATCTGACGAGAAGAAATGGAACGCTGGGTTCTAGAGGGCGACAGCTACTCGTTTCTTCGCAGCGCTCCACACACGTTCAACCTGCAGAGTCGTGAAGGGCCAAATCGTGTGGAGATCTTTGACATCACTTCAATCCCCAGCCATCATAATGCCATATCTGAAACAACCTGCCTGTGTGACATTTTTGGGGATGACGGCGAGTCTCCATCACTTTCCAGTAGCCCAGCCTCTGCCACATTTATCAGGAGAGAAGTGGATCGGTCTTTTCCAGTAGATGATGCCAATGACTCTTCAGGATCTTATCACACTGCCAATGGATCTGACTTAAGCGACAACGCTGAAGTAACTTACAACACACCTTCTCCAGAAAATACACCGGATTTTTCCACATCTGAGACCAGGGAATCATTTTCACCACCAGCTAAATCACCCATCTTGTCTGATTCCAAAAATGGACTTAACCAACTAGACTGCACACCACCTGCATCCAAAGTCAATAGTAATGACCTGCTTTCACATTCAGATAACTGGGAAAAATCCCAAGTGTCAGTAATCACTGCCCCAGTGAATGAAACGGGAATCACAAATGCATCTGAACCACCGTATGTGAATTCAACACCAGCTACTACCTTGATTAATCCAGCAAAGGAACCTTCTAATCCTAAATCCTGCTCTTCAGAAGAGCAAGAAGGAATTATTACAACACCTCAGCACATAAGTACGAGCCCATTTTTAGATAAACAAATATTTGAGTCAGACTGTGGATCTTTGGCAGTATCTCCAGTTGAACAAAATGATGTGATGTCTTCTGAGGACAAAGAGGGTATGGTCTATTGTAGTCCACGAGAGCAAAACATTCTCTTTGCACAAGGGACGATGAACAGTGGCTCTGCATCAGAACTGTCAAACCCTTCTCCAACAGATTGCAGCCTTATGCAAGAAATGTCTACTTCACTTTCAAACAGAGATATTAACTTTCTACCCATACCCAGTGTCATGCCAGAACCCAGATTAACCTCCACCTCCCCTGTAAGCAGGGAAAATACCTCCACACCTGCATCCACAGGTAGATCTTCACCTGAGCTGCTGAATTTGTGTCCAACTCAAGTTAGGAACACATCGGAGACTCCACACTTGGAGGACACTTATGGTGCTACTTTATCTGTATCTACACTGCCTGCCAGTGATAATGTGGAAATAGATTCCCTAACTGTGTCTGACATTTCTACTGTAACAAGAGGACTGGTATATTCATCCACAGATGGAAGAGAAAGACTGGAATCACCTGAAACCTGCTCTTCTCCTGATCACTCAGCACCTGCTCACTCACAAGAACCAGTACTGATTCACTCCTCTGTAGGTTACACCATCAGCCCATCACCTACATATGAGAAAATATGTTCTTCAGCCGAACCTGAAGACTCACCATCCTCCCCTGTATCACCTGAAATCAATGAAACCTGCTCTTCTCTTGATCAATCAACACCTGCTCACTCAGAAGAACAAGTACTGATTCACTCCCCTGTAGGTTACACCATCAGCCCATCGCCTACATATGAGAAAATATGTTCTTCAGCCGAACCTGAAGACTCACCATCCTCCCCTGTATCACCTGAAATCAATGAAACCTGCTCTTCTCTTGATCAATCAACACCTGCTCACTCAGAAGAACAAGTACTGATTCACTCCCCTGTAGGTTACACCATCAGCCCATCGCCTACATATGAGAAAATATGTTCTTCAATTGAACCTGAAGACTCACCATCCTCCCCTGTATCACCTGAGATCAATGAAACCTGCTCTTCTCTTGATCAATCAACATCTGCTCACTCGCCAGAACAAGTAATGATTCACTCCCCTGTAGGTTACACCATCAGACCATCTCCTACATATGAGAAAATATGTTCTTCAGTCGAACCTGAAGACTCACCATCCTCCCCTGTATCACCTGAGATCAATGAAACCTGCTCTTCTTCTCATCACTCAGCATCTGCTCACTCGCCAGAACAAGTAATGATTCACTCCCCCGTGGGTTACACCATTAGCCCATCACCTACAAATGAGAGAATAGTTTCTTTGACTGAACCTGAAGGCTCACCATCCTTCCCTGTAGTCACAAGGATTGATTACAGGGATATTTGCTCTTCTGCTGATCACTCAGAACCAGTAATCATTCACTCATCTGCATGTTACAACATCAGTCCATCACCTACAAATGAGAGAGGGGTTTATTCAACTGAACCTGATGCCTCAACATCTTCTCCTTGCGGTCACAGTGATATGCACTCCTCTTCTGATCACTCCATTCCAGCTCACTCACCAGAACCTGAAATAATTCACTCACCGATGGGTTATACCATCAGTCCATCACCTACAAATAAGAGAATGTTTTTTTCAGCGGAACCTAATGGCCTACCATCCTCTCCTGCCATCACAGGAACTGATTACACAGCAACACCAACATGTAGTAGAGATTCCACACCTGCGTTAAGGAGCATTACCTCCACTCCAAACAGCAGAGAAAATTACCTTACACCAGAGCCCAATTCCCCAGCCCCTTCACTGGAATTGAGATCAGTTACCTGCTCACCTGAAATCAAAACAATATCATATAGTGTTCTGCCACAAAATACAAAATCCCCAGGCATCACATATAACGTTACACCAACCGAAGATTTAGCACCATCACCTGCAGTAGAGACAAATGTCTGTGGCAACTCTTCTGAAACTTCCAGCTATCTTTTTGGAAATTACGCCTCTGTCTTACCTAGCTCAAGGAACTTTTTGCCAACACCAGAGAGTGGATCAAGGCCCTCATCAGCTACATTAGACCATACCAAACACACAGCACTATCCTCTGATCTCCAACCTGAGCCTTCCATCACTCTTGAAAAGGCAGAAAATCAGAGTTTATCCATAATCTGTGATGGAGTTAGTCATCCTTTCGCTAACCCAATAGACCATTTTGATTGTTTTGATGACCATGCTGACACAAAGACCCTCAAAAGCCTTGCATTTGTCCCAGATAAATGTAAAGGCAGTGGACCACCAGTTCAGATACTGCAAGATTCAACCTCTAAAACCTCAGATTCTGGATCGTCCACAATAAAAATTGAGAAAAGTCAAGAAATTGTCGCTGACAACACAACTGATTCAACATTATGTAGAACACCAACCTCCCCTCGTCCATGGGATGCATCTCTGCCGAAGCCAGTGGCATCTGTAGAGAAGAAACAATGCCATGTTGAGGTTTTTGATAGGAACAAGGGAACAGAAATGTTGAAAAATGATTCCCCAAGCAGTGACAAGAGGCTTAGCCAAGTGCCTGTAGCATTAAGAGAAAGCCCAGGGGTTATCAGTAGGGACAATGGTGGTGAATTTGACAGGCAGCCATGCAGAGAAAAAGAGGAGAGTGGAAAAAAGGAGGGAGAGGGGGAGGAGACTATGGGAGATAGTAGTTACAGAGGGGAACAGGTTGAGCTGTCATTCAGTGCCAGGAATAGACAAGGGCCTGCAGGCCACAGCCCAGCTCTCTCAAGTCGAGACCCAAAGTCGGGAATTCCAGCTCGCTGTTATTTTGAGTCGCACCCAACAACTTTGCAGCAACAGAGTCAGCTCAGAGCTCAGGGCTCACAACAAGAGAACAAGGGTGGCGCCAGGAGGCTCCAGTCAGCTGCCCAGGGTAAATACAGCAGCACAGGCTTTCTTCCTCCTGAATGTACTGGTGAGACCTCCAGCATGGGAAGTGAATTTGATGATGCAGACAATGAAGTAAAGTGGTTTACAGATCTAGCCTTCAGAAGCCTATCTAGTCCTCAAGTGGATTATTTGGATGTGTATAATTCAAGCCACAGGTCATCTACAAATGTTTCACAGCCATCGACTGTAGACAGCCCTGGTGCTGTTGCATGGATGACCTACGCAGACTTACGTGGCTCAGCGTTACATGAAAATGATGGTTCGTCTTTTTTACCCCGTGACGGCCTGGACCCAAACAAACGCTTTGAAATGGGGAGTTTTGAGTGTGTGGATGTTGCATTAGAGAGCAAGGAAGAGTCCAGTAGAGGAAAGAGGACAGTACCTAAAAGGCAGATCCAGCTGTTACGGCGGAACACAGATGAATCAAAACATAAAGGAAACTATGAAAATATTTTGAATTCACCCTCCACATACAGACGCTCAAAAGACGCACTTGTTCGTCAACATAGCACACCAGCTTTTGTGCAAGAGGAAGTTTCCAAGGAGGTGCCAGATTCACCACAAAATGACAGGAAAAAGACCTTGCAGAAGTCTGTGTCTTTAGATGGTGGCTTCCCTAAAACACAAATGGCATCTTGCATTATCAAGAGTGTGTTGTCAAAGAAAATGCAGGATGTGCAGAAAGAGACATCAAAAAGTACAGACCCAAGTCCTTCTGGAGATAAAAACAAACATCCTGATGTCAGGCCCAGCTCTTTTGATGGTGTACCAAGTACCATGGAGAAACATCGTTTAAGCTCTAGCCAGCATTCTGAATGTACTCTTTCATCTGAAGATTTTGCTGTTGGAGAGGAGAGAATTCCACATCATCAGCCGAAGAAGTGTGCTCCAAAAGTTCCTCCAAAGCCATTCTTAAGACCTGCATTTTTTAACAATGGGGAAGCTCAGGTAGCTGGCAACATTGCAAGAGAAGAAACAAAGCCTATAGTGGCCCCTCCACAAGTTGATGACAAAATACAAAACCGCAAGAGTGATAGGAAAGAGAGAGGAGGTAGCAACCCTAAAGAGAAGCACAATAGTGACTCATCAAATGCCAGTATCAGTAACACAAGTCCTGTTGTTGCTACACCAGCAATAAGCATGCAGAACAGAATGACAACCAGAGACATAAAAAAGCGCCAGATTACACCGGAAAACCAGGAACAACTGGCTGGAAAGAGTGTATTTATGTCGAAAACCCCAGAGATAACTTTGAAACCTTCTTCTATCAAAGGAAAAAAGATATCTTCTCTGAAGGTGTCTTTGTCCCCTGACTTGGAACAGTCCAGAGAAATATCTGAATATCAGGCAATGGAGAAAGCTGCAGAAGATATAAGCACGAAATCTACTAAAGTCATAGAGACAGAAGACGATAATGACAGCAACAAAAAATCTGTTATACATAGAGTTAGGGATGTGAGGAAGTTAGTGAAAAACACATACAACCTGTCTTTCAAAGCATCAAATTCAACCTCTACTGCAGAAGAGACAGTGATTCAAGGGAAAAAAGGAGAGAAGCCGCCGCAAACTCCTCCAGCCTTGCACATTGAATGTAAAGCCATCAGTTGGAAGGACAAACAAACATCAGGCAGCAAAGCAATCCCCTGTCATGGTGAAAAACAACCTGTTGACATATCAAAAATATCACAACCGTGGGAGTGCGCAGAGACAAAAAGAGTTGCTGACATCACTGAAATAACATCCAAAGGCTCTTCGCCAAAGACTGAGTCAAAACAAAAAGCACCATATTCTCACTCTACAACCACAGATGGATTACCTGAATCGGAATGTATCAATAAGAGATCTTACATTCACTGTGATCAGAGTTCTAAAATGCCACCTAGGCCCCCAAGTAAGGAGCGAGAAGTTTCTGCATTGGTGGTTCTACCAGATTGCACATCCAAGACAAAGACCGTTTCCCCTACAATCCTTGACTCTACTCAAATTAAATCTGCAAGCAGCAGCCACTCTGTATCCATGCTACTGAAAGAAAAAGGGATGCAGGCTGACATTGGAGTGTGTGATGTTCTCACTGAAGGTGCAAGTGCTACAGCTAAACATGTCAACAGGCTTGAGGTTCCTGTACAGGCTTGTTTATCAGAAAGCCTTTCAAGTGAAGCACAAGTAAAGGCAGAAAATGCATCATTGCCTTGCAATCCAACAGCTTTTGTCAACGATTCGTCAAGAACATGTGAGAGTCCCAAGGGAACACTGACAGAAGAACCTTCAACAAAAGAACAAGAAAAAAAGAAAACTGCCACCACAACTATGACACAAATTCCAACTTATTTAGCAACATCTGGCAAGCCAGAGGTGAGGTCTTTTTCAAGCAGTACAAAAAATAATGCCACGCCAGTGAATGCATCAAAAGAGATCGAGTTACCCATACAAGTGAGGTCAATATCCACTGATAGACTAAAGCCATTTGTACCACCAAAACCCAGCTATAAACAGTCATTTGCAGAAATTAAGTCAGTGTCAAGTGACCCATCAAAAGCAGATACTCAAGCATCGTCTGTTATTAAACAGCAAACAATGTTTAGTAGTGAATCAAAGAAAAATGAAACACCATCAACAGTGACACACATGGATCAATCAAACGAGACTTCATCAAGAGATACAAAAAGACTGGCTGTATCAAGCTGCAAACCACCATCCATCCCAGTCACGACAACTCCAAGTGTTGTGCAAAAATCCACCACAAAGACACTGGCCAGTTTGGATCAACAGCAATCTTCTGCTTTCTTGCAAACAACCAGCACTTGCCAGCAGCAGACCCCATCATTCAGTCAAGATCAGTCAATGCTAGATAGTTCCTTTGCTTCTAACCCATCAGGACCACAAGCCCCTATCCACACACCATCTGAGACAAGGGCATCATCTAATAATCGTTTTCACACAGATGACTATCTTTTCTACGCTTCAGATGATCCTCCCAGCTATGATGAGCGAGAGAGTTTCAGCCCACTAAAGCTCTCAGACTTACCCCCACATAGGTCATGCAGGTATCATCCAACAACTAAGCTATCTCCTTGCTCCTGCACATCAAGTTCTCATTCACATCAAGGACATCCCAATAACAGTCCACAGGAACAGGTACCAGCAGCCTCTCCGTCTCCAGGCCAAGTCCTTACCTGTCCCGGAGCTCCTCCGCAAGCTCAAGTTCGTCCTCATCAGTTCAGACCTGATGGTCTACCAGTCTCCAATACCACAATACCCCATGCCTCAGCTTTGATTCAGCCTCTACACAACCCACGAGCTTGCCCTGTTTCAAACTCACAATCCTATGTTGATGACCATCCACCAGCTTCTGGGCTGCATGTAGACAGACGCCCAGCCAATCACCCTTCACCTCAGGCAGCAGGTCCTGCTCCCTATCATGAGTATTCTCATTCAGCTAACATGTCTACTCTGGATCCCAGGCCTCAGTTGTTTAATCCCCAAGATTTGCCACCATCTTTTGGCCATGATTATGCAAATGAAGGTCCAGGTGGAGCTGGTGTATTGTATCCAGAGAATGCAAGTGGGCTCAGCTGTGGCCAAGGTCCTCGTCGTGTCCTTCTTGATCCTGAGACTGGTAAATACTTCTACATTGAGGTACCAATGCAACCACTCAGAAAAATGCTGTTTGATCCTGAATTGGGCCAGTATGTGGAAGTTCTCATACCACAGCAGGCAATGTCCCATTCAGGGCTATATCCACCATCTGCACCGCCCTACTCCTCTTTGCACAGTCCTGGGTTGTATGCACCACAGTATCTGCCTTATGCAGTGCCATCTTACCCAGCAATCTCAGGTAGTGCCCCACAAGTTCGCCATCCGGAGCCACCTCCTGTGCCCACCACACTTCACCAGACTTCCTTAAGGTATGGAAGCTCTGCAAGCCAGATGCCAAAAAATGAACCAAAAGGCCATTCATCGCTGGATCAAAGCTATCTAGAGAGCATGTATTACATCCCCACTGGGATGAATGCAAGCCCAAATGCAACCCCTTCAGAATGCTACCACAAGCCATCAAGCATGCCTCCTTCAGGGGGACGAAGAGCATGAAACATCAGTGGATACATGTAGTCTGTTTACATTTGAAATTTCTTCTAGTTGGCAGCATTTTTAATTTAAGACTAAGATTGAAACCGTATTTTTCCGGCTCATTTCATTTAAACATTTACTGTGAAAGACAATGTGTTAACTCCTCAAGAAGACCCAAAACAGCTTTGCTTTCTTTCTTTTTTCTGACATTTGACATATCATGGTTGTCATTGTCTGATATAATTTCAGTGTATCATTTAGACAAGTCCTTAACTTTCCTTGTATAGTCCAGGCTTATGCAATAGTAGGCCTTATCTTGCAATAGCTGTCAGGGTTTAATAAACAGTGTCTTCTTTTAACACCCTTAATAGTTATACGTTTCTGGAGGGATTTATTTTACTGCAATAAAGTGATTGGCATTTTCACCTCTTAAGTGACATTATTTATTCATTTATTCAAATACATATGACATGATGTAATTGCTTTGTTTAACACCTTTGGTGTGCACTGGGACGTGCAAGTAGATGCTGTACATTTGGGTAAACAAAAAGAATGTGGATGAGCAAGATCCACCAGTTCATGAGTATTAAAATCACAGACATACTTTCTATCTTCAGAAGATTGCCATTTGCTATTTTTTACACATAGATATACCCCATTAAAGATAACTGTCTACAAAATCCAAGTCTCAGTGTTTTTTCTTCATTGAATGTTAAATGCAACATATGACTTATTTCAGTAAGCGTAAAGCTAAAAGCTGTATACTTCGACTTCTGTCATTTCTGCTATAATTATATAATCACAATGTAAAATATTATGCCTACCACATTTCTTTTTTTTGTCACATTTTGTGTAACATTATTAAGCTCAAATGTAAAAGAAGAGTTTCCATTTTGGTAATTCGCATGGCATCCAGTTTGGGAGAAACACATTTGCTAGCCACAACATAATAGAAGATGACTCACTTAGAGTTTAGGGCCACTGCTGGGCTGTTGTTTTATCTAAGGATGACATCTAGTGGACAAGGTCTAACATCCTATTTAATGCTTTCTTTTAAGGATGTGCATGAGTATAATGTGTATTTTTGTAAGAAAAAGAAACAAATACTGGTCTAATGCTATAGTCATTCTAATAATAAGTCATTATTCAATTAGATCGATCTGTAAATGGATAATATGACCGCTTTTTATGTATTTCCATCAACTCTGGGATCATTCTGTTCGCTAAGTAGCACTTGTTTTGACTGGTGTGAACTATTCTGGGTGTTTCTTTTATTTGGGTGTTCAGCATGGCTAATGTGACATAATGGACCACCATGGTCTTAGCTGTGACGTTTTGTGGAAATGTTCCCACTTATTCAAGCAAACAGTCTTCTCCCTACTCCCAAATTGCAGCCGCACCCATAAATGACTGAATTTGATTTCCTGACCTGTCTGATCATACTGTAAGAAAGGCTGATGGAAGTTTTAGTCTGTGTGGGCAGACAGCTTTGTGGGGGAGAAGGCCTTGACTCTGTTTGTGGGGTGTTTGATTGAAAACAAAGATATTCAAGTCAGCCCATGACTTCATTCAAGATCCTCTGAGCAGACAAACAAGGGGAGTAGTGTGGAAATCAAAACAAGAATGTCTTAGGGCAAAGACTGATCTTTGATGAGTCAGAGAACTTATAGACGCAAAAACTTAAATTTACCATTCCACATTATGAAATCTAATCTACTAATCTCGAACAGTATACTTCTGGTTTGTGTGTGGTGATAACTGGCTGACTGTAAATCAGGGTATCCCAACAGAAGTTGAATTTGAATTAAAGGAAGAGGAATTTATTGAATTATAATTTAGAGAAATTCAACAGGGAATGGGAAATGAAGTGTTCTTCCACCCTGGTCTATAATTTTATAGAAATATAAAGAACAATACGCAATTTTAAGTACAAATTCCTAGCTCACATTTCATTTCAAACATCTGCTTGTCTAGTCTTGCGTAGCCAGAGCTTCAGACTGACTGCAGAAGGTCTGGGAACCTTGGCCGCTTTGAATGGCCAAGGATCACTCAAGAGGCCATATGTGACCCTAGACCACAAAACCAGTCTTAAGTCGAACGGGTATATTTGTAGCAATAGCCAAAAATACATTGTATGGGTCAAAATAATTTTCTTTTATGCCAAAAATCATTAGGATATTAAGTAAAGATCATGTTCCATGAAGATATTTTGTAAATTTCTTACCGTAAATGTATCAAAACTTAATTTTTGATTAGTAATATGCATTGCTAAGAACTTCCTTTGGACAAATTTAAAGGCGATTTTCTCAATATTTAGATTTTTTTGCACCCTCAGATTCCAGATTTTCAAATAGTTGTATCTCGGCCAAATATTGTCCGATCCTAACAAACCATACATCAATGGAAAGCTTTCAGATGATGTATAAATCTCAATTTTGAAAAATTGACACTTAAGACTGGTTTTGTCGTCCAGGGTCACATATGACTGACAGGTAAAGCAACCAATCACGTTTTTCAAGAGTCTATGTGAGAACTTTACATATTTTACATACTTTTGAAAATCTAGCGTTTAGTTGATCCTGATAAGCGCTCATTGTCACAGTTGTAAACACAATGGCTTTCTTCTTCGTAAGAGGGTTTTATTTCCAGGCAGGACGTTGAAGAACACGACAAACACGTCTCTCAGAAATCCTGTATAATTCAACCAATCCAACGACTTCGAAACTCCTGAAGTGTTTCCAATTTTGTGTGCCATGAGGCTGTCTTGACAAACCTTCCCTTCATTGAAACAATTCCAGTTCTTTAATTTCGGTTATTTATTGTGGTTATTTTACATCTGTTATATAAGTAGATGGACTTGAAATATTAACTTATTTTTCTTTGATTTGGTGGTCATAAAACATTTGACATACTGAGGTTTTGTCAAATTTTTAAGAGTATACTGAAATACCATGTGTAAAATTTACTAAAAACTTCTGAGTGAAAATTGTTTGAAAGTAAATTTAAGACCTTTTTTTTTCTTTCAAACAATTACAAAGAAACAACAAATCAAACTGAATTAAAAGTTTTGTAATATTAGTAGTTATAGTATTTTCTTGTAAAGTGTATTCCAATTTATTTATAACTAATATTTTTTAATTTTATTTATTGAATAATAAAGTGGCACTGTATATTTGCTCAAATCTTAGTAGAAAATCTTTATTCCACTTCACAAATATAAAAAATAATGTTTTTAAATTAAGTTCTAACAGAAATGAAGGTCTAAATCCCCCCAAGTGAGATTAAGGATTAACCCCTTCAGCATGGCACTTAACCTCAGGTTGCTGCAGGCAGGGGTGTCCCTTACATTTTTGTAGTGTTAGTCGCTTTGTATTTTTTTTCCAGACAAAATAACCATAAGGAAGCAGCTCCTTAGAGGAATTCAGTTGGCCTTGTGAGGTGAGTAAATGCTATTGCTACATAATAGCTCATTACTCCCATAATGGAGAAATGTTAACTTTGTCCTGTACCGTGTTCTGCTTTGAAGAACAAACCATATATGACCGCATTCCGGAGATAACATCCGCAAGACATGCAGGCATGAATGAACTCGCCTGCAGGATGAATGAACTCTTGTCTACCTGCAGGATGATGGATCAGATACGCAGGTTAGATTAGGAAACGTATTTCCGCTGCCATTCCGGTCGAGTCATGTCACATATAGCAACGGTTGAACCAAACAATGCTTCCGTCTGCAAGCCAAACCCCGACAGAGGGCGGAGAATGGACTGTTTGCTGAGGTACCAGCAGGTGGTGCAGTCACACCCACAAACATACACAACTGAGATGCTTCACTTGCTTATATTTCATTGAAGAGCTATTTTATTGCATCAGGCATTTTTTAAATTCCTATTTGCAGACATTAACTTATTAACCACCGTCACATACACAGTGGCCCCAAAAGTTTTTGGATATACAGGTCACACATAAAAATGTCTGAATTTCATTGCATTTGTATTCCATTTGACTTTTCTGAGCCACTGTTTTAAAATAGTGTGTGAATGTATGAAGTCCGTTCCATTAAGTAAACATAACCTAACAAACCTTTTTTTTTTTTTTTTTTTTCTTCATATAATGCAAATAGAACTATGTCTATGTATCTTCAAATACGTGAGGCGTCTGTAAAATAAAGTAAAATAGGAAAATAAAATAATAAATAAATAAAGTGACACTTGCTTTTTTTGTGTGTTATAATACATTTTCATCTGTTAAATAGAATAAAGTAAAAAATAATTAAATCAAATGGGAAATAAAGAAAAATAAAACTGACTGACTTACTCTAAACAGATTTACTTTCCCTTTCCTGGAGAACATATGGAACATATTTTGAATGTTACTTGATGATGTGAGCACTTAAGCACTTCTCTCGGTATGTCTTCTCCGCAAGACACTGGACTCTCAATGAGGCCCGAAACTTGAAGGATGGAAGGAATTCGCAGTGAGACATTGCCCCTAGAGAGCCTCTGTGTGTGTTGAGAGAATAAAACCACCAAACTATCAACAATTACAGGACAAAGGTGAGGGGAAATTAAGCTACTGTATGTGTGTGTTATGGCAACACGATAGGGAGAGGCAAATATTTTCCTTAATTCCCTTGTAAAAGTCACATAAAATGAAAAGGAAATGGCTTGTGAAGCAGGAGGTTTTAATCATTCAGTGTTTGTAACATTCACATGTGAAAAGTGAAACCCTGTTTCCAGTGACACAGCTCGGATGAGGGGATTCCCCTTCCCGGCACGGCTGAGGGATCAAATCTGGATGTCTCATTATTGGATTTTGTTATATATTAAATGAAAACACAAGGTCAGACTGACATTATAGTTCCAGAAAGATTGCAGAACGGGAGACTGGACGCAGAGTGTGTCACATTGACGGTGACTTATGGGTAAAAATATGTCTCCCTTTTACTTCTGGATCAGTGTATCCAAAATACTGACTTCATCTATGATATCACCCTTCCTCAAGAACCCTGATGTGTCACATCCCCAGTTGTATGTTTTACAAATACAAATGAGGCTGTCTGGATTTTTAATAAGTATTTTGTTTTAGTGTCTGATCACAACCAGATGTAAGTGAGCATATACAACCCTTGGGAATTGCTGTATTTGCGATTCCATTGCCTTATGGTGACATGTTTCACCGCTAGTTATTCTTAGAGACGCCCACGATTGGTTTCTACTACAAAACCCTTATCAGTAGGGAGCCGATAATCTAGAAAAGCATGACAGACGCATTTCTTTTTGGTATCTCTTCCTACCTCCTGCAATAATAAACTGCTTATTGTTGATGCCCACTCCCTCACTTTGATGTCAGTATGGCATTTGATCAACACAGCCCCAAGGAATGCTGGGGAAGGCTTTGAGATTCTGTGGTGACACCATAAAACAACACAAAGGCATGCGAGAAATTTAAAGTCAAAATGCTTGAGCTGAAAGAGTAGGTGGTGGCATGCTGCATGTGACTGGTTATTCTCAAAGTCTAATTTTGAGGATGTATTCAGGTGAGACAGATTGATAAGGACAGTGATCAATAAATAATCTTTTGACATTTAATAGAAAACAGAAATAGTGGTGATAGATAATGCAACGTAGGCGATGCTCTTTGAGTAATGACACAACACTGAGAATTCCTGTGACATGACGGCATTTACAGTGAGATCAACTCACTTTGAACACATCACTAGTTATTGTTAGGGAAAATTGCTTTTTGTTTTCTTTTTCTGTTTCTATTCTTTGTCTTTCACTTCTTCCCTCTTTCCCTTTCTCCTTATCATGTCCACACAAATGTTGACAAATCACTTTAATATCACCTTAAAACACAAATTTCTGCAGATATTGCCCTGCTTACTCAGTTAGTCAATATGACGCCATTAGTGATGAAAGTCCAAGTGCAGTGTTAAACAATCACAAAATTAATTACAAGCCAGTCACGCCACGTTGATTTGATCACGCCACACAAACTGATGCAACCTGATTTGCATCTTATGTTAAATTGAAAGACTTTTTAATTTACATTTTTGAGATTCAAATGTTTATTTTATAGCTCAGGAATCCTACACTGTAAATTGTAATGTTTACAGAAAATGACTGTAAAAATGCTACAGTAAAAAAACATGCCATATACAGTGCCTGCCACTAATATTGGCACCCTTGGTAAATATGAGCAAAGGCAGCTGTGAAAATAAATCTACATTGTTTATCCTTTTGATCTTTCAATCAAAAAATTCACAAAATTCTAACCCATCATTGAAGTTAAACAATTGAAAGTGGGGTGAAAACCTCATTGTAACAACACAAAAAAACAGAGAAGAAAAGTCAAACTTGATAAAATTTCACACAGAACTCAAAAATTGAACTGGACAAAATGATTGGCACCTTGTCAAAATTGTAAGAAATAATTGCTTTTCAAGCATGTGGTGCTCTTGTAATTTGTATTTAGACACACCTGTGGCAAGTAACAGGTATGGGCAATAGAGTAATCACACTTGCAACCAGTTAAAATGGAGAAAAGTTGACTCAACCTTTGTGTTGTGTATCACACTGAGCATGGAGAAAAGAAAGAAGTGTAAAAAATGAAAGAATTGTGGAAAAACATGGACAATCTCAAGGCTACAAGTCCATCTCCAGAGATCTTAATGTTCCTGTGTCCACTGTGCGCAATATCATCAAGAGGTTTACAGCCCATGGCACTGTAGCTAACCTCCCTGGACGTGGACGGAAGAGCAAGATTAATGAAAAATTACAACGAAGGATTGTTCGAATGGTGGATAAAGAACCCTGATTAACCTCCAAACAAATTCAAGCTGATCTGCAGACACAGAGTACAACAGTGTCAGCTCGCACTATCTGTCGCCATCTGAATGAAAAGGGACGCTATGGTAGGAGACCCAGGAGGACACCACTGCTGACACAAAGGCATAAAAAAGCAAGACTGGAGTTTACCAAAACTTATGTGACAAAACCACAATCCTTCTGGGAGAACGTACTGTGGACAGATGAGACAAAAGTAGAGTTTTTTTGGTAAAGGACATCATGGCACTGTTTACAGAAAAAAGAAATGAGGCCTTCAAAGAAAAGAACACAGTCCCTACAGTCAAACATGGTGGAGGTTCAAAGATGTTTTGGGGTTGCTTTGCTGCTTCTGGCACTGGATGCCTTGACTGTGTGAACGGTATCATGAAATCTGACGATTACCAAAGAATTTTGGGGCGCAACGTAGTGGCCAGTGTCAGAAAGCTGCGTCTCCATCAGAGGTCATGGGTCTTCCAGCAGGACAATGACCCGAAACACACTTCAAAAAGCACTCAGAAATGGTTACAAACAAAGCGCTGGAGAGTTCTGAAATGGCCAGCAATGAGTCCAGATCTAAATCCCATAGAACACCTGTGGAGCAGACCTGGAGCAGTTTGCAAAAGAAGAGTGGTCCAAAATTCCAGTAGAGAGGTGTAAGAAACTCATTCATGGTTACAGGAAGCGATTGATTTCAGTTATTTTTTTCCAAAGGGGGTGCTACCAAATATTAAGTAAGGGTGCCAATAATTTTGTCCAGTGCATTTTTTTTTTTTTTTTGGGTTATGTGTGGAATAGTATCAGATATGACTTTTCTTCAGTTTTTTTTTTTTGTGTTGTTCCAATGCAAAAAAACAAACAAAAAAAACATGTGAGAACCAAAACATTTGCAACTGCAACAATTTTCTGAGAGAAGGGTTGCATTTTCTGACAGAATTGCAAGGGTGCCGATATTTTTGGCCATAACTGTATATGTCTGTACAGTATATGTAAGGTGGGAGGAGTTGGATCTGGATCTTGTGTTCTGAAGTGAGGACCATCTCCATTTTTGTGCTAAATTTTGATGTTTGTTTTAGATTATTGTCCTGATGGAGGATCCAACCACGGCCAATTATAAGATTTCTAACAGAGGCAGTCAGGTTTAGAATTTTTATCTGTTGGTATTTAATAGAATCCATGATGCCATGCATCTGAGCAAGATTTCCAGGACCGCCGGCAGAAAAACAGGCCCACAACACTAAAGATCCAGCAGGATATTTAACCATGGGCATGAGGTACTTTTTATCCCTGTTTGTACTAAACCCATCTGGTGGGTTTGTTGCCAAAAAGCTCCTTTTTTTTTTAGTTTCATCTGAACATAGAAGCCAGTACCATTTGAAGTTCCAGTCGTGTCTGATAACTGAATTTGCTGGAGTTTGTTTTTGGATGAGTGAGGAGAATTTTTATTGAAACCATACCGATCAACATGTGGTGATATAGGGGCTGTTTGATTTTTTTTTTTTTTTTTTTTAGGTTTCTGACCCCAAGACTCAACTAATCGCTACAATTCTCCAGCTGTGATCCTTGGAGAGTCTTTGGCCACTCAAACTCTCCTCCTCACCGTGCATTAGGACGATATAGACACGTCCTCTTCCAGGCAGATTTTTTACATCGTTAGTTAATTGAAACCTCTTAATTATTGCCCTGATGGTGGAAATGGGGATTTTCAATGCTTTAGCTCTTTTCTTACAGCCACTTTCTATTTTGTGATGCTCAACAATCTTGTTCTGCATATCAGAACTATATTCTTTGGTATTACTCCTTGTGACGGATGATTAAGGGAATTTGGCCTCTGTGTTCCTCATATTTATAATCCTGTGGAACAGGAAGTCATGGCTGGACAATTTCATGCTCTTAGTCACCCTGGTGTGCTACAAAATGTAAATATGAATGGGAATATACTTCAGAGATATTTTAGATATAAGAATTTCTAGGGGTGCCAATAATTGTGGCCAACATACATAGGAGAAAAACATTTATTTCATCATGAGATGTTTCTCTTCACATTCACTTGTTTTACTTCAATGAAAGGTTAGAATTTCTGTTCGTTTTTTGAATGAAAGATAAAAAAGATCAACGATGCAGATTTATTTTCACAGCCAGCTTTGCTCATGTTTACTAAGGGTGCCAATTTTAGTGGAGGGCACTGTATGGTGAAAACATGTTAAGTGGTTAACTTTAAGCTGCTTTGCCATATATGGTGAAAAACTGTAAATGTTTCAAGATTGCATTATATGTAATGTAAAATACTGTCACTATGAATTACCATGTAATTTATGGTGAAAAATAGCACAAGGACATTCCCAGAAGTTCCTGTGTGACACATCACATATGATTATATGTAATTAGTTTTGTTTCTGATTATTTTTCTTATGAGTAATGTGCATTAAGGTGTTTTGTGTTACATTTTCTGTTATTATAGTTTATTGGATTATTTTAGTGTCATGTGTGTTACCCAGATGTTTTATTGTGTTTATGACCCTGTGCTCCATCTGTACAAGAATATTTGTTATGTTTTATGGACAGGCAACTTATGATAAGCTCATCGTGTGGCTTTCTACTGTGTCAGGTGGTTAAGGTGGTTATCAGTACATTTTAAGATATAAAGGAGATTTTAATAGTATTTTTTTTATAGTGAAAGTTTTAGAAACCTTTCTGATTCTATGAGACCAGGGAAGTCCACACCACAGTTATGATAGTGACACAGAGGAACGATATCGCTGGAATCACTTTAAAAATAATTTTTTCGAACTGATGATTGATAAAAAACATTGACAGCCAATCAGAATCCACCGTACCTTAAACAGCAGAGCACACTTACAATAAACAGAATCATTGGTGTGGATGCTAATATAGTTATCTTTATAATTATAGTTCCTGTTATCGTTTGCTCACCCTCATGCCATTGTAAATCTATTTTGAATAACATTGGAGTCAAAAAACAAAACAAAACATATATCTAAAGTCTTAAATGTTTGGAAAGACATGAAGGTAAGTGAAATTGTGATTTTAAAGTCTCCTTACGGGCTCATTGTTGTCATGACAATTTGTGTCATTTGTAGTTTTTCTTTCCTGTGGGTTCATTGTTTACCCAAAGCACCTTTCCATGACTCCTTGCATCAGTTTCCTGTGGTCACTGTTGTGTACAACCTGCCCGCCCCCTGACGAAACCCCTTCCTTCTTCCTTCTGAGAATTCTCAAGAATGGGCAAACCAACAGTGTGAGTCAGTGCTTCAATCAGCACAATGCGGCTAAAACAGTCTGCGAGCAACAACCTTCCAACATCATATTTAGTTCTCACTCACTGTCCTCTTACGCAAAACACGCAACCACATAGTTTTTGTTTCCAGCAGGATTTGAGTCCAGGCTTTTGCAGTTGGTCGCTCACAGAGTCTGCAAGTGTTTATGCGGCTTGTATATCGAGTGCATGACGGCTGGCTAATGCTATTCCAGCCATGATAATAAGGAGGGAGCGGGCTATATTTATCAAGTGGGGGAGTGTCCATCACTACAGCAGAGCTTAGCGCAGGTTGTGGCCACAGAGGGGTTCATATGGGCCTCAAGTCTTAGTGTTTGTGTTTTTTCACACCAGACATTATTCCAGTAATTACAGTCTGAGGTTTACATGTCTAATTATTTTAAGTCTTTGATTGTTCGTGGGTGTTTACAGTAAATTCTCATATGTGGGTTTATATATGTGTGTGACTGGTGGCAGATTTATGCTATGCAGGATGTGTGTTATTTAGGCCTTTACTATATATATATATATTAGTGGTGGGCCGTTATCGGCGTTAACGTGCTGCGTTAACGTGAGACTCTTATCGGGCGATAAAAAAAATATCGCCGTTAATCTATTCTCAAAGTTGGGTTGGGGCCTGGGTCTATACTACGCAAGCTATGATGACTTTCACCTTGATATTTTAGCGCGGATGTATACCTAGCCGAATTGCACTGTAGGGGGCGAGAACGAGTCTTCGAACCTGTGTGTATGCGTGCTAACATGGATGCAGCTATGAAGCCGCCGGGTTTGCTTCAGGGAAAATTAATTTTTAAGAAGCTTCCCAATGGAAGTCTCAGTGTTTCCCCTACCATTATTTTAGGGGGTAAATAAAATAAGTTGATTTTATTTAATTTTATTTTCTCTATAGCGCCAGACCACAAAAGAAGTCATTCAATGTTACCTTCCCTATAGAACAGGTGTAAACCTTGTTCTTTTATTAAACAAACTAAATAGCCTTATGTTATTTATCTTATTTACACGACGGCGTGTCATTTATGTCTCTATGTTACATGGTCGCGCTCTCTGTATCGCGAGCACAGCGGAGTTCTGCCCCGGTTCGCGCACACACACACACACACACACACACACACACACACACAAACGTAAGCGCACACACAAGTGAGCACACTCCCACTCCTATTTGTAAATATTAAGCCGCAAAACGTCTATTTAAATATGACTTCTGCGTGTCTCCGTGTTAATGTATGGCGCAGACGCGCGCGTTTGTTCACTACTCATACAGAAGACCGCGTGACGCTTGCGGCGATATTAACGTCTGTCGTCTCACTAAATGAGGACATAAATACATGAACAACATCTCCAGAACTGCTCTGAGAGTCACTTCATGAGAATTCGAGCGTTTCATTTGAGAAAAACTATCCTCATATCATATACACAGAAATGTAAAGGTATTCACGGCAACCCGTCAAAATAAAAGTTCGGTTTCACTTGAAGACATTGGGCAGAACGTAATAGACTACTACTACTAAAACTATTAAAACCTTATCTTTAAATAATAATCATACAATGTCTTCAATGTTATTATCAATATTAAATCCCGTTTATTTTTATGTCGGGAAAAAACGGAAGAACCCCCCCCCCCAAAAAGCCTTTAGGTAGGCTAAGTTATGTAATTTTAAATTACATAATTTAATTTAATTAATTAGCCTATTAATTATCACGACACCACGAATTACCACCATATTATGTTTGCTTCTTGATGACTGCTATTTGTTTACTACTAGTAGTGAACTTATTCTGATCTATTTGGCAGAATTCAAATGAGCCATTTTAATCTAGATTAATCTAGATTAATTCCAAGATTACAGTGAGATTAATCTAGATTAAAAAAATTAATCTATGCCCACCACTAATATATATATATATATATATATATATATTTTATTTTTATTTTATTATTATTATTTTTTTGGAGTAAATATAAGTCATATGTTCTTGTGCAAAACTGCTACAAGGACATTGCTATGTGGTTTTAAGGTATTCTGACTGTTTTTTGCATGTTGCAATGCAGTTCTGTGTGGTTCTCAAAAGAGCCTCAACTGATTTAATCCAGGTTTGTTTTTATGACATTCTGGTTTGGCTTTGGTTCCTCATTCACTGTGAGACTATTTTTTTTATACTTGCATCATCCAAACATTTATTTGACTACTATAAATAACTTATTTTTTTCTGCAATTGTAATTTTTTTTATTTTTTAATTTTTATTTTTTATAAAGGGCATTAACCCTTAGCCATTAAAGGGATTGTTCACCTTCAGTTGCGGGTTCCCATTGACTTCATAGTATGGGGAAAAAACACTATGCAAGTCAATGGGGACCAACTGAAGGTGAACTATCCCTTTAAGGACACTGCTTTTTTGCGAATCACTCAAGAAAGCTGCATTAAAACCATCTGTGATATAGAGTAGAAAATCAGTCATTGTGTAAAACAATAAAATATTCTTAAATTTCTTGAAAAGAAAGTCTGTGAACTTCGGGAGTCTTTGAATGCTTGATAAATCCCTCTCACAACCTCGACAGGGGTCCCATTAATAATACAAATGTCACTCCTTCTACAACCACAAGCCCACTAGCAGTGACCACAAATACTCTCTGCCTTTACAAATGCTGAGAGCTGGGGGGTTTGCACCCATCTGACAGGTGTTGAAACTAGATGTCATCACCCGTCACAGCCCATAGACACCCTGACTGCCAGCACAATCAGGTCATAGTGGCACCTCAGCAGACAGAATGCCTGAATTTACCTTTGAGACTTGGACAGACTCACCCATTGTCTGGCCAAACCATGCACATGAAAAAAACAAACAAAAAAAACAATTCATTGCAAATTTGAAATAAACTAGTACAATAAATGTATTTGGAGACAATTATACCCAAAGTTAAATTCGTATTGCATTTACTTTTGATCTTTCGTTACTCATGAATTGAACTTTGGTTCTACTAAAGGCATCAATTTGAGGCGGAACTATCTGATTATCTCTCCAATGACACATAAAACCTGTTTGTAAGAATCATTATGCCTGCAATCTTGTTTGGTGCCACTAGAGGTGCAGAAAACACACACTTGATTTTTAAAATGTGCTTTAAAACAACAAGATGATCTCAATGAACAAGCACGCTCATGTTTGAATTATAAAACACCAAGAAGAAACATTCTGTCTAGTGCATTTCGGTGGCAACACGTCTCCAAAAAGTATAGCAGTATTTATATCACATTACATTTTAGGTGGGGGTATGAAGGAATGGTTGCGTGGCTTTCAGATCTGGAATGACATGATGGGTCGTGATTGATGGTGTAAGTCACACATGAATCTCCTTCCTCAGGCCAAAGTAAACTCTTGGGAGTCATTACAATGATGAGAGTATGAAACTCTCTGTCACTCTGCCAGGCAGTTGCGGCTAAATCCAGTTTTGGAAGGAACGAGGCTTTCGTTTTGCTGAGTTACAGACTGCAACAGGCAAGCGTCACTAATATTATGGCTCAAGTGTATTATTTGATATTTGGTTTGTTTTACATTCCTAACCATGGTAAACACCACTAATAAATTAAAGTATCAGTGCTGGAAAACAGCAAAAGAATGTTCTCCACTGGATTACACAAAATGAAATATGTTGTCACAGTAAAACCGCATCTCTAAACCTCCCTTCTAGAAAAGTCTGTTAAGTCCGATGAGCCACAATCTAACCAAAGTATGTAAATGTAATTGCTGTATTTTCCCATTTTTGTTTTATTTGGGACAGTGTGTTCTACGGTTAGTACTTCTATTTGTTTCTGGATAAAGATCCCCGCCTGCCACAGTACTGTCAAATCACGATATGATCAGAGAGCACTAATCTAAAACTTGGTGGAGTCTCATCCAAGGTGCCATATTTTCCACAACAGCATTGCAGTAGCTTAATCATTTCAGGAACTGTTTATTGAGAAAATCCAACACTCAACCTGAAAATAATAGCTGTAAAAGAAACCAGACTCATTTTGGGCTTTGTGGAAATTTTGGACAGCATTCCAGAGTTGTGAGAGCGTCGCAAAGCTCAGGGAGCACCCAGCATGCCTAGGCAGATCCTTACCTCCACCCAAGCCATAATGATGAACACTGAGCGCCTTCATACCAGTTCCCTTAACAACTGATGCTAACAGGTGGGACTGTAAAAACAAAAATATGCTGTTTCAGATTTTCATATCTAAATGAGCATAAATTTGGGTGGTCAACATAGGGGTTGAAGTAGAGTTTGCGTCCCACAGGTTGTAGGTTCAAACCCCAGAAGTTAGTGAGCTACCATCATTGTGTCCCTAAGCAATGTACTTAAATGATAGTAAGACCAAAAAATATCTTAAGGGTGTGTTCACACTTGTAGTTCAGTTCACTTTGTTCTTTTTGAAGAAAATGATACATTTAGTCCTGATCTGCATAGCGTTCACACTGTCATTTTCAAAACTCAATCTAAAGATGCGGACACAAACTGCTTGGACAGCCTAAGCAAAATGAACTTACCGAACATCTAAAACAATGCTGGGCTAAATACGCTCTTTGTATGTGTGTACATATGGTGGTATTTTTACCAGCTGATAACTCATATAGTAGAGCTTATAAAATATGTAAAGGAGTCAAAACAGAACTAGGAATTCCTTCATTGCACACAAAAACAAAGATCTGCTACAAGGAAATGGCATTTTGACGCCTGTCCCAAACTGAATTGGATTTTGGTTTGTTTAGATGTCTTTCATCTGTGTTGCAGAGTCTCTCTTCAGTGGGTGTTTGGTGCACAGCATGGTTTGTGTTGTGAACGCACGTTGAAGACTGACACGGATGGAAGAGAAGGAATTGTTGAATAAAGTCGTTATTTTTGTTTTCTTTGCACACAAGAAGTATTCTTGTAGCTTCATAACATTGCGGTTGAGCCACAGATGTCACATGGACTATTTTAATGATGTCCTTACTACCTTTCTGGGCCTTGAACGTGGTAGTTGTGTTGCTGTCTATGCAGGGTCAGAAGGTGAAGAAGGTCTTACGGGTTTGGAACGACATGATGGTGAGTAATTAATGACAGAATTTTAATTTTTGGGAGAGCTATCCCTCGAACAGCTGTTCAAATGAACTCAGAGCAATTGCAACAGCAAATCGAACCAAACCTGCAAAGTGTGAACAAACATTAAATGTAGACTGTATGACTTGTGCACTTATTCTTATAAGTCTTCTTATGTCATATAATATCTATTCTGCTCTCAAGTTCTCAAATTGGTCTTACATTTGGTTATGATATGCAGAAACAATTCTGTTTGGCATAAATTATGTCAAACATTGCCTAATGCTTCTAAAGCCACTATGTTTGAATTTAAACACAGTAAAAGTTGAGTTTTTGAGTGCATGCTAACTTAAATTTGGAATATGGTGTGAAATTCATTTTTTAAATGATATTTCTAAGTATCTTTAAGTATAATTTTATATGAAAGAAAAGCATTAACATTGTTTAACATTATTTCTATTTTGCATCCTATAGAAAGTAGCAGCATACAGTGACATGAGGGTGAGTAACAGAATGATGACAGAATTTTTATTTTGGGTGAAGTATCCCTTTAAGATTGTGCTTGTCACTTTGCATAAAAGTAAATGCTTGCTAAATAAAGAATAATAATGTAATGTCATAGGCTTACGTGATGTAACCTCAGATCTGTATTTGACATTAGCACACATTTCATTTTCTTGGTTTAAACTAAGCTGTCAGCAATGGAAAAAATACACTGTCAAGGGACATGTGCTATTGTGTGTTCTGGCTCTCAATAACCATTTTTAAGAAACTCTAAAATGCAGCACTTGCTAGAAGGATCTTGCTGTAAGCCCTGATATGGTGTTGTGGGATTTCACTGGCCGGAGTGTGTGAAGGTCAGGAAACTCTGTGAAGCATTGATACAGTACACTGGCCTGGCTTTCCTCAGTATGGACAGCTGCTCTTGATGACAAGATGGCAGGGTATGCCACACCGAGGTCTTTACTTTGGGTTGTGGCCTTTTTTTTATTTATGCAATATGCACACTGTGTAAGCTTACAGCACGTTATAATAAATTCAGGATTGTCATTTGCCGGCAGCAAATGGAAAGTCTGGACTGGAGGTTAAAGTCCAGTTGTTCTGGGAAACTAAGAGCAACAGAAACAACATACCAAAACAAAACCGTACGTTTTGCTATCAGTCATTAGGGTGTCATCACAATAAACCAGAAGGAAACCTCTTTTATGACAGAAACCTGATGACAAGTTTGCCAGACAGATGTTAAAGCAGTCGGATGATGTGGGTGGATCTCGCAAAATCATGTCCAAGTCACATTTCATGTCAAAATCAAAATCAAAAATTGCATGAAAAAATGAAGACCATGAGGATTGCACTGTAGCATTGTTTGAAGGAAAATCAAGAACATTTCCATCCAAAGTCTGGTAACATTAGTGGGAGCTGTGATTAAAATAATAATTACATTTAGAAAGATATTTTTTTTGCAATACTTTGCTGAAAATTTGGAGAGAAATGTGCTGATTTAAAAGAAATCTTAAAGTAAAAAATCTCCATTTCTTTTCATTTTGGAAGTGAAATATGACTTGGACATTTTCTTGACAGGTTTTCTAAAATTAACTCTTATAGATAAACACACAAACACTCCCAGACTTCCTAATAAAGATTAACTTTCCACACACAAGTTCACCTTTGTACACTGGTTAACATGAACAAACCTCGAGTACGACCTTCATTCTTTAACTGTTGTAAATATTTGACACCTGGTGAAAGAACACAGTTCACCGACTCTAGGTTTTGTGTTAGCTTAGTAAAGAACAATTCACTGTGTCATGACAAGCATCCAGTGAGGCCAGAGTGGGCCTCAGTAAACAAAGGAAACCTGATAAGTGTGCTGTGGGTGTTCAGGGAGTTCCTGGGCTTCTATTGCTTGAACACCCCTGATGAAAAAGCCCTCCATCGACGCTACCGGCATTGAGAGTCACAGCATTAGTCATGGCTCAGCTTTGTAATAACAGCTCTCACCGGAAGCTTTTCATATCAGATAAAGATCTGATAGAGAATGTAGCCCGTGGCAACAGATTACACACTACTGTCTTAGCTTGTAGGTGGCATTCTTAAGCGTTTTTCAGGTATGACCAGCAGGGAATCCGAATGCGTCATATAAACCGTTTTCCATTCACAACAACAACAACAGCTATGGTTTCTGTTTGTATATGTACAAACAGTTCATTTACTCATTCCGATTTTTTTCTAAAACACTGAATCAAAGCAATGTACACACTGTCGGTGTTTGGGACTGACAACCGCATTTACAGGTGAGAGTTCACACAGCAGCTTATGATAGCAGCTCAAATACTGCAGTGGACATCAAGCCCATATCCGTTGACTTTAACCATAAAGTAATATGGCTAACAGTGACTAAAGTAATATGGAAACGTCCATAAAACTGCAAAGTCTTATCACATTTGAAGAAACGAAAGTCTTATCACATTCTTTATACCCTGTACAGCGCACACACAAAAAAAGTGTGTAAATTTTAACTTTAATGTGCTATTTACATTTGATTTGACCCTTGATATAACTAAATGATGTACATTTTAGGTTACCAGAGAATTTTTATTACAGTATGCCGTTCATTTTTTACACTGCTGTTCAAAAGTTTGGGATTTTTTTTTTTTTTAAGAAGTTTATTTTCATCAAGGCTGTATCTATTTGATAAAAAAAAAAAAAACAGAATATTATTTCACAAAATAATGTTATTGTAATTTAAAATAAAAGTTTTCTATTTTAATATGCTTTAAAATATAATTTATTCCTGTGAAGCAAAGCTGAATTTTCAGCATCATTACTCTTGTCTTCAGTGTCACATGATCCTTCAGAAATCATTCTAACATGCTGATTTATAATCAGTGTTGGAAACTGTTGTACTGCTTAATATTTTTGGGACATGTGATATTTTTGATAAATAAAAAGTTAAAAAGAACAATGTTTATTTAAAATAGAAATTTTGTGTTACAATATACACTACTATTCAAAAGTTTAGGGTCAGTAAATTTTTGTCTCTCTTTCTTTTTTAAAGAAATTAATACTTTTATTCAGCAAGGATGTGTTAAATGGATAGTAAAGACTTATATTGTTAGAAAAGATTTCTATTTTGAATAAATGCTGTTCCAAAAAAAAAAAAAAAATTAAGCAGCACAACAGTTTCACTGTTATAAATCAGCATGTTAGAATGATTTCTGAAGGATCATGTGACACTGAAGACTAGAGTAATGATGCTGAAAATCAGCTTTGCTTTACAGGAATAAATGATAGCCTATTTTAAAGTATAGGTATTAAAATAGGAAACCAATATTAGAAATTGCAATAATATTTCACAATATCACAGTTTTTTTTTTCTTCTGTATTTTTGAAATAAAATCAGCCTTGATGAGCATAAGTGATTCCATTAAAAAACAAGGTCAATTATTTATTAGGTTTATAATATAGGCCTTTTAATAATATAATATAATATAATATAATATAATATAATATAATATAATATAATATAATATAATATAATATAATATAATATAATATAATATAATATAATATAATATAATATAATATAATATAATATAATATAATATAATATAATATAATATAATATCAAAACAAACTAAAGCTTTTAAACTGATAGAATAGAATACAAAACAAACTGAAGCAAAACTTAAACGTAATGACGCTCAAATTAGAAAACATTATTATAAGCTAACCTTTGTGAATCGGGCTAAAGTAAGGTGATAGTTTTGAATACTGGCTGGTTATGTACTTGCTCAAATATTGATTTCGGATCATTTTTAACCCAAAAAAGTTAAGGACTGCAAGTGTTCTGATCCATTAAAGGTTAAACTAGTGGCTGCTAGGAACAGCACATCTTATCTGAGTCTGGCCTTGAATGCTCTTACAATTTTCATCAGTTTTTTTTTTTTTTTCTAAAGTTATTTATAGAAAACCCAGAAGTGGAAGAACCCTGCCTCAAAAGAAAACACCCAAGAATAGATTCCACAAGGAGAAGAAAGATAGCATAAGCTGCTGGTGAATGGAAATGGGAAACAATTGCTCTCATTTCTAAAAAAAAAAAAAAGAAAAGAAAAGGCTGATTTTAGGCTGCACTTTGTCAGAGCTACTTGTTGACAGTGTTTGTTGAATGGTGAAAGGAGACGTCAAAGTTTGTGTGCCTTCAGAACAGCTGTATTTGAATGTATTTTTCTTCCTGAGTTCCACTTGTATTGTTAAGGTTTTTTTTGTTTTGTTTTGTTTTGTTTTTTTTTTGGTGCCAAGATATATATTTTTTGGTGCCATAATTTAGATTTTAATGACTGTTTTTAACCCTCTCCTGACCCTTAGAATAAAATGGAACATTTTCTCATGCAGTGCCTTTTAGACTTCTTCAAAAATGGATTAATTGATTGATTGATTAATTGATTGACTGCAAATTATGCATTACATTAGACAGAAAAAAATATGCACTGAAATGAAAAATACTGTAATGATGCGGTTTCTATAATTTTGGGGGACTTTCCCATGTGGCTTTAAGGATAATAGTATCTATTCAACTTTTTCTTTTTTTCTTTCCTCACTGTGACTAGGCGGGCCATGTTTCTGAATACTGAATAGGCGTTGTTGGTGTAAATGTTAATTTTTCATGTATTTGACGTCTGTAATCCAATGATTTCAGCGTGAGCCATTTTTGTAGCTTAGTTTCACTTAATATCTGTTTTTAAAATGGTGAGGAAATTTTGAGTTACAGCGTGTTTTCATAGTTTCATTTCAAAAGATTAGGGAATTTTTTATGTTGCATGATCTGACACCTTAATCTGTCACTGAAAAAAGAGAAGTGAAACAAAAAAGGCCAAATATGCAGTTTAATAGTCAACATACAGAAATACATTACTGTTCAAAAGTGCTTTTAAAAAGTTTTTTACTTATAAGGCTGCACTTATTTATAAAAAAAAAAAAAAAACTGTAAAATTGTGAGAAATTATAACAGTTTAAAATAACTTTGTTTCTTTGAATATTTTTTAAATATTATTTAAATATAATATTTACTCCTGTGATGTCAAAGCTGAATTTTCAGCTTAATTTCTCCAGTCTTTAGTGTCACATGATCCTTCAGAAATGATTCTAATATGCTGATTTGCTGCTCAATAAACATTTATTATTATTATCTATGCTGAAAACAGTTGTGCTGCTTAAGTCTTTGCTAAATAAATGTATTAATTTCTTTCCAAAAAAAAAAAAAAAAAAGACATACTGACACTAAGAACTCTCTTTGACTCTGTGTCAACTGACCAATCAGAATCCAATTTTCCAGAGAATGTTTCATAACATTTCATATTACAATATCAAGGCAGGGCATCTACACAGGATCCACCTTGTATTCTTGTTACAGGCCAGTTGACATGAGAAGCAGAATAAAACAAAAGCCTCTTCTTAGTTTCTGTCACCATCCCATAATATCAGTCCAGCCTACACAAGGAATGCAGGGGAATGACCCGTAATGTTAGCAGGGAACAGACTCATTCCTTTAATCTCCATTGGGTTTCTTTATGAGCCAGAGAGTAAGAGAGACTCAACATCAACCTCAGCAGATGTGTGATTTATGCCCACAGATCCACCTGCACCGTGTTTAATCACCAGCAATAATGACTAGCTATAAAAGTCTGACTTTGTTTTCTGTTCCATGTTCTCCTTCCTGCTTTCAGTACAGCTTTATTAGTAGGGGCATATTGGTTTTACAGCAAGCCCCTCCTTTTGCAGGTGGTCTGGAATCTGTCCTCAATGTTTCAGTAATTTTTGTCCATATACCAATTCAAAAATCAACAAGAAATCAAACCCGATTTACTTTTTAATGCACATTATTGGTTTTATTAACTGCATATTTCCCACATTTTCTGTTGAATATCCTGTTTAACTCTTAAACACATTATATAATGTAAATAAAATGGGTTTTTAATGCTACACTCTCAGAAATAAAGGTACAAAAGCTGTCACTGGGGCAGTACCTTTTGAAAAGGTATCACCCCAGTGACAGTTTTTGTACCTTTATTTCTGAGAGTGTATTTTAAAGATTAATATCTTGGCGTAAGACATGAGCTAGACCCAAAAAAAATGATCAAACTGACCCTTTTACTTTTTAATGCACGTTTTTGATGTTATAGACATATTAATTCCCATCCTGTATTGTTTTCTGCATTTTCTTCTCATTTAATATCCTGTTTAAATATTAAACACATATGATATAAATTAAATATGTCTTCAGATTAGTTTGGAAGCTTGTTTCCCCCAAAAAACTAAAACAAATCTGACTTTTTATCTCAACAATATGAGTTTATATCTTGCAATTTGGAGTTTATATCTCAAAATGTTGACTATTTCCTCGGAATTGCAAGAAAAAAGTCAGAATTGTGAGACATAAGCTTGCATTTCTAAGGTAAAATTTCTGAATTATTAGATAAAATCACAATTATCTTTTTATTTTTTATTCTGTCGCAGAACTTTTTTTTTTGAGGGGAAAAAAGACAAAATTGCAAGGTAAAAATTTTAATTGTGAGATGAAAAAACATGAAAAAATGAGAATGAAAAAATAACAAAATTCTAAATTTATATCTTGCAATTCGGGTTTTTTTTCCCCCTCAGAATTGTTAGTAAAAAAAAGTTTATTTACCTAATTACCTTGTTTATTTTCTTTTATTCCATGGTGGAAACATGCTTCCATAGATTTATGTAGAACATGAATTAGACCCGAGAAGCACAGTCACAGACACAAGTAGATATTTTTGTGGGTCAAGCTGTCGGATAACACACACAGGTCCAATATCTGAATATAAACCATGGCACATTCACAGGTCTATGTTTAGAGCTTTTATGATGTGTGGATCATAACTGCGGATCCAGATTTAGAAAGGACGGAGCCTCGACATTTATCTAGTAATGGAGTCAGTGTCAATATTGCCGCTCTAATCATGTTTATTTAGTATTTGCATAGTCAACTGCAGCTTAATTGTCCGTAGCTGTGATTCAGTTGTCTTTCAGATTCACTGAATGATGTTGTCCGTTGACTCACAGAACGTACGAGGTCATCACCGTAATATTTTCCTGATGCCATACATTGCGGTGAGTGTTTGATCCGAGTGCATTGATGATGGGCCAGACCTGTATAAGTCTACATCATCTCATTGTCCCTGGGGCCACTCATCTGCCTGTCAACCCCGGAAAACACAACAGGGGGCACCGAGAGGAAGAGGTTTCACATGGAGACACAAAGGCTGGGTGCTCTGACTCACGCTTACACATTCACCGGGGGAAATGGCTGAGTAATCAGCACTCACCGCAGAGATTTTGAATGATCTATCAGGTCTAAGTGACTGTTAGCAATAAACCGTTTTTCATATTTCTATCCAGTCAGCTTTTGAAAGAGTAAGAAGTGTGGAGCACACAGAAAAAATGACTTTTAAGTGCTCTGAGCCAGGCTTTGTTCATGCCTGGAAGAAACGCCAAAACCCTGCGTTGTGACATTGGAGTCGATGACTCTAGGATCTGGGTTTGTGGTCAAATTACGGCTTCCGCTTATTGCAAAGGTCGTAAGTTGAGGGTTCTGGGACTAGAAGGGGTGTTTTACTTACTGTGGAAGTGTATTGTTGTAATTCATGTTAGGATTTATCTTGTTTTAAGCAAGTTTTACTGCAAAACATGACAAAAAACTGATAAAGAAAATGATGCATTGATGTAAAAACAAAAACACATGTCAGTGCTGGTCTTTTGAACAGGGTTGGGTGCAGATAAAAAACCTGGACATTATTCTAATACTACAGGGTTGCACTTTATTTTACAGTACTTGTGTACTTACATGTACTTACAATGCACTTACAGTGTACTTACCCAAGGAAGTACTGGTACTATAAGGTAACTACATGGGGTAGGGTTAGGTTTAGGGGTAGGTTCAGGGTTAGTACCTAGTTATTACCTAGTTATTGTAATTATTACAATAAGTACGTAGTATGTACATGAGGTGCAGCACTGTAAAATAAAGTGCTACCTACTACAAGAATGGATCACTCCTTATAAAGCATGTTGATGATTCTTGCCATTACTACATCTCTTTGTTGTAAAGCAAAGCTTTTACAGGAGAGGAGTGAGCTCACCATATGAAAAATCCCCTCCTAACATTCCTCTGGCCCTGACTACAGCTCCCACCTCTCTGTGGCTCGCTGTTCAGAAACCAGACAACACGCAAATTAGAGAACGAGACTGATCTTTTCAGCACCTGATTCAGGCTTCTTAAAGGAAGGATTCTTGGTTAATACAAGTTAGGATTCATCAGTATTTATGTCATGCTAACAATTACCACAGAAAACAGAACCAGAGTACCAGAGCTTCTGGAGAAAAAAAAAAAAAAAAAAAATTTTTTTTTTTTTTTAACTTTCTGCTCACGGCTTAAAAATATATATGAAGCAACACAGCTGTTTTCAACAATTGATAATAATAAGAACTGTTTCTTTAGAACCCAATCAGCACATTAGGAACATTAGGAAGAAAAAGACTGGAGTAATGATGCTGAAAATCCCACTTTGCATCACAGATATTAACGTTAACAAATATTTTAACTGTATTTTTGATCAAATAAATGCAGCCTTGGTGACCATAAGACACAAAACGTCAAGGATTTATTCATTCATTTGCTCTCAAGACCCTTCACCGGGAGTTTGATTGACAGGGGATCTAACCAGTCGTAATGGTGAATTTTTTTGTCCGATAAACTTAAAAAATGGTCAGTGGCAAAGCAGATGTGCACGCAGGGCACGCACTTGCACTACACCACTGAAAATGGTGTGTATTGACATCTTTCTGCGATTGAAAAAGATACCTTCTGATGTTCATTCATGTTTATTTTGTGCTATAACTAGTAGAGGAAGAGATGATCGGTTCACATGCCACTTAAACTGAGGCGCTACAGCGATGTGTCACGACACATTAAAGAGCCACAAAAGAGTATTTATTGTTTGAATTTCTTACAAAATGAAAATATTTGAATGCTGAGACATTGTTTCATACCAAAAGTAACCTGCTCTGTCTTGTCTGTCGGCGCATTGTCAGTTTCCTCTTTGCTCAGCGATGTATTTTTCACGTGAGAACATGATGTGTGGCATGAGAGCACCATGACTTGTCGGATGTAGCAACAGTAACTAAGGGGTTGTGTCTTTGCAAAGGGTTAATTGTCCTAAATTGTCTTTAAATTGTTTTGTTGTGTGTTTCCTTTTGCTGCCAGGGCATTCATTTACTAAGAGGTTTTTATGTTTCAGTGGGCGAAATTCACTAAACAGTTAAACAGTATTTCAGAACAAAATCCTGCATCTTATTAATTCCCTCCAGTCAGCCTTTTTACATGGTTAAAAAAGCAAATCATTTTGACTCATACTTCGATTTATTCATATGAACAAAATGTGCTGACATCTATTGTGTACTTGCCCCATTGGCTTCCACTGTCTATAAGTGCATTTTTTCCCTCTTGTTTTTAGTATATTTTTCGTAGTGAGGTATATGTTGCTATCTCTTTTTTGTCATTCAACCATAACTGACACCTAATGTGACATTTTCAGAAAGTGTAACCTGGTTAACTATTTAAAATCAGCATGCTCTGCAAAACAGTGGCTCATGGAAGAGTCATTCTGGCAGAAAAGCATGCACGCTTTAGCTTAATCCAGCCCAACCGCATTCGCCGGAAATGGGAGGCTGTGAGGGGGGTGGAGGCTCTTGTTTAAATATGTGAGTCAAGTGCAAGACATCCCGCCCTTCTGACTGAATTCTGCAATGTGGTAAAAAAAGGCAATGCTCAACACAAGCCACAGCCCTGGAACACCATCAGATTCCCAACGTTTATTGATAGCATCCACTGAAAAAGCAACTGAATTTGTTTGTGCAGGAGCCGGAGCAAAAAAGAGATGGCTTCTTAGTCATTTTGTCCCCTCTCTGCTCCACTCCTCCCAGCGTTATCATATCCTCTCCTCACATTTGACATACAATCCTGCTCGGACCCTCCAGGGGATCTAAATAGACGGGTGAGAATTTAATAACGTGATAAAGATACACAAGTGTCTGTCCAGCAGCATTAGGTCACAGTGAAAGAATCTGATGGCAGCTCATGTGGGCCATCAGGACAGAAGATGAAGCGGACTACTGGCTCTCTAGGAGAAAGACAGCTGGTGCATCAGACAGTTGATGTTTATGTAGAGATGTACCATGAGACATTAGAAGTGTGACAACTGTAAACATTCAATTCCTACCCATAATCCCTAGCCGTGTGTCCATCTCCTCAGACTGCCATGTGCTATGGATAATGCAACTTTATAGTTATATATTATATTAATATTAATTATATACATATAATAACTGTACAATATATTATATAGATTAAAATAATAATATAATCTAGAATATTTAATAATAATACTAATACTACTAATAATATACAATCTATAATTTAATAATAACAATAATAATAATAATAATTATTATTACTTATTATTATATTTAGTGATGTTTGCATTGGTCACATGCTTTTCAAAACCCTTATGCCTGTATTTTAACCTATATATATATATATATATATATATATATATATATATATATATAAATTCAGCATTCCCTCTTCCCCATCATTCTTTCTCCTCTAAAATAGTTACTTATCTGTCCATTATGGAAGGCCATTAATATGGAATATGAAAAAAAAAAAAAAGGTAATTGCGACTTTTTATCTCACAATTCTGACTTTTTTTCTTAGAACTGTGAGATATAAACTCACAATTGCAAGTTATAAAGTAGGAATTGCAATATATAAATTCACAATTTTAAGAAAAAAGTAAATCACAAGTTTTTATCTGGCATTTGTGAGAAAAACAGTCAGAATTGCGAGATGTAAACTAGCGAGATAAAAATTAAAAATAAAAATTGTCCGAATTCTGAGAAAAAAAGTCAAAATTGCGAGTTTATGTCTCACAATTCTGAGAAAAAAAGTCTGAATTGCTAGTTTCTATAATGCAATTCTGAGAAAGAAATCAGAATTGCTAGAAGTAAACTCAGAATTACGAGATAAAAATTGCAATTACTTTGTTATTTTTTATTCATTGTTGGAAACAGGCTTCCATAGTCCTTTGCAATAGAATATAATAGTAAATTTTCCTAAACTACATCTTTTTTAATCTATCCACTGTAGTGGAAAACATGCAAAAAAGGAGTTGAATTTCAGGATGTTGCTCCTTCCACGGTTTATATGGACATGAATGACACCTCAAATTTTGTGACCACCTAGCAACCACTTAGCAACCTGCTGATGACCACTGAGAACAATATAGCAACACCTTGGCACCCACCACCCACAAGTCCCTATAGTTTATATTCTTGCTACTACAAATGTAAATTTTTTTGCCAAAATTCTGCAAATGTTCAGACAGTATTTCTAGATTCCCTTTGAGCTGTAAATAGTGAACAAGTATCTCACTGTGCTCTATCCGGCACCTTGAGTGTTGAATCACAATGGCTCTGTCGACACCTCATCCATCAGATCTCGTGTTTCACCAGCGGAGTGACAGTGTGTCCAACTCTGCGGCAGCTGCTCTTCTGCGCTGCCAGAGAGTCATTAATACACCACACGCACACCCTGCTCAACACAGGTGAGTGAGTGAAAACAAACACCTAAGACACGACACCGTCTTGAGATATGTGTATAATGAACCTTTAGCCCAACACATTCTGGTGGCCTAATGAGATCCCCAACTGTCAGTGTGCGCACTTCCATTGTACAATGGAAATGAGCCATTGTTACAGCAGGAAACACCTTGCTTAACAAATAGGTTTTGAGTAAAGGCAAGTTTTTACTGGCAAACAATAAATGTTACTCAACTGAGTCATCTTACTCAACCGGAGGAGATGTCTCAAAGGCAGAGCCACTACAAGAAATGTCTGAGCGTATGTCAAGTCACCTTTATTTATATAGCGCCTTGTACAATACATACAGACTGTTTCAAAGCGGATTCACTAAACAGGAAAATAACAGAATCTGTGACGCAAACTTCATTAAATAGGAAAGAAATTCAAATTCCACTGTAAAGCAGCTCTAAAAAGACAATAGTGTCATTATTCAGCTCAAGTCAGTTTTGCTAATTCAGTTCAGTTCAATGGCTGTGTAAAGTTGATCAATTATTAAACAAGTTCAATTCAGCTATAAGCAGCGCTACAGAAGACAATAGGGTTATTATTTAGATTAAGCCAGATTCAATTCAGTAAACACTTAGTCAGGGTAGCGCCATATTTAATTTTTGACAGGAATGAAAACTAGGCTCTATAGAAGTGCAGTGCGTTCAATGGATTGTTGGCTACTGTTGTTTAACATCATGGCTACCGATTGTTCAGCTGACAAAATGTCTATCCAAAAAGCTTTAAGTAGACAAAATGTAGTTTTTATTCACGTAAAATTCAATATGGCTTCTAAGAGACAGCAGCTTCTGAGACATACCAAAGCCACTGGAAGGCAAGCCTGCAACCTTTAGCCAAAAAAGCGTAACGGCTAATGCTACCACTGTGACTTTGGCAGTACGCAGGGAAGGAGACCAGAGGCCATTTTATGACTGAGGTGCCTCACGTGATCCAAGTTAGCCATTACGCTTTATCCTACGGTAAATACTACATTAAATAAGATGTTAAAATTGACAATCTCTGGACGTGCGCATGCGCACTGGCTGATCTAGCCTGAAAAATAAACTTTTTTAATGCTATTTGGGCAAAAGAAACAACATACATGAGACAATTGTCAGATTTCATTGGTGATTTTCAAATAAGAAATTTAATCATAAGTTTTGGTGAATTTGATGTTTCCCCATTCAAAGAGATTTCAAAGATGGCTGCCGAGTGAAATGACTTGCCTTAAAGGGGCTTTGACTACGTTTTTAGAATGCCATATCACGTGTGAGATGCAAGCGCAATGGTTAAAGGCATCTAGTGCATGTTCGCGTAGAAAAACAATGGAAAAGTAGGGCATAAAAGCGGTTTTCACACCAATCTCATTTTTTCATTGCATTGCCTTTTCTTCATTCCTCTTTTTTAAAGCAAAAGTGTGCTCTGTGTAAACCGCCCATAATGATGTTGATGTTGCAAAATTCATCAGTTACAAAACAAATTCAATTCAGCTATAAAGCAGCTCTACACAAGACAAAAGTGTCATCGTCCAGCTCAATAGAGTTCAAGTTTTATTCTCATCTGATAGCTTAAGAGCAGTGATAGTTTCAGAAGAAAATCACTAGTATATTTCACAATTAATTACAAAGAAACAAGACTGACAGTATTTTCTTGTAAAACGTACTTTGATGATTTTTTTTTTTTTTACAGATTAAGCAAGCCAAAGGTAGCAGTGGCAAGGAACCCAAACTCCACCAGGGGACAGAAATTGAGAGAAGAAGCTTGGGAGAAACTGGGCTCAGTCGAGGGGTCATTTCTGCTCTGGTATGTCATCATAACCTTCCTGAATTATGAACTGTAAGCTCAACACACTGCCAGGGTGTGACCCAAACCCATATGTACAGTATTCCGACCAGATGTGGCAGAGTTAGATTGGATAGCTCATAAAGCACGAGAATGATGTCATCCCTAAAAGAGGGCTGTCGGCCACCCAGCGTGTGATGAACTACCCGTATCCCCTGCCAGATCGGTCAGCTGACCATGCCATATCCCATTACTCAAAGCTGAGTGAACTTATATGAGTATAAAACAATAAATGTTCATGTTGTCTTTTAGTATCACTAACAAATAGTGATAAAAGTTGGGACTCAGCAAACGGGAGCTTTACAAACAAACAGCATGAGTCATTCATTCAAGCAGACAGGCACTGTGCGGAACAAGCTGAGCTTGTTAATGCATTTTGCGGAGGTGGTTTGCCACAGACGTTTAAACATCGGTTTAAAACAGTGAGGGTCAAAGGTTAAAAAAACCAACAAAGGATCTGAGACCGACTTCAAACATGCAAAAGGAAATGAGCTCTGTGGTGTGGATTCCTCTTTTAAGTCTGTCACGGATCCAGTTTTTATAGATTAGAGACGTAATTTCAGTTGAGTAAAAAATGCTGAAGGTGTGACCAACAAGAATTGCAATTTTCTGTCAAGGAAGTGCAATTTCACGATGATGCAAGCAGATAATGCAAGGTGAGAAGTTGCATGTGATGGGCGTGTTTGTGAAAGAGTGTTTATTGTCAATGTAAAATGGCCACAATGCAGATCACATGCTCAGGATACAGGTGCATGTCACATGAAAGACATCTTTGGATCTGAGAGCAGGAGGCAGACTAGACAAAATTTTCTTTTTATGCCAAAACGTAGACATTACAGTATTTTTGTCCCCATTCCAGTTTTCAAAAATATCTTCAAAATGGGAAACCGGTCCTAACTGCTCTCATGAGGAAATGACTCATTGCATCACACTGGAATCTTCCTCCTTGGGAAAATAACGAGCATACAATTCTCTAAAGAAAATACAATAACTTGGTCATTTATATAAAGAGGTTTTTATTATTTGCTTTAATTTCTTGTCTGAGCATTTAAAAAATACTCCATACAATGAGAGAATGAGAAAACAACTATTGTGTCTTATAGAGTAGGATGCTGAAAATGAAAATGAACTAATAATTCACATTTCTTAATTGGAACACTGTTCAGTAACAGTGTAAGCGTTTTACTGGCCAAAAAAAAAAAAAAAAGCTTGAAATATGACTTTTCATAATGTTTGCTGAAATATACATTCTAACACTGTCCTGAACATCAAAATACAAGTAATAATAATTCCAAAAATTCGCTTCATTAAATGCATCAAAAATATCAAAAATTGCATATTATAATATACTATTATTTTGATTTTCAGTCTACCATTGTTCAGTACTCATTTACTGAATAGACACGGATTACTACTGCTTCTTTTAATAAATAAAATATTACATCAACATACAACACAGACTTTCAAATACGTTGCCAGTGCATTAGGGCTGGACAAGGTTGGTCTAAATCCAAATAAATATTAATAGTTATATATACATAAATAAATAAATTAAAGCATAGCCAGCAACGATTAAATACACAGTGCACAAGACATGAACAAAAATGCTTATTTGTAAGAATACTTATTTCAGGCCAAGCTTCTTCAGTACTAGAAAAAGTGTCGCCTCTAAAACTCAAACTACATTCCCAACCCCGAAGAGTTCCTTCTTATTCTCTATCGAACAGCTCGGTTTCTCTTCCCGACTGAGTCCGTCAGAGTTCCAGTTTGTGGCAGGTTTTGAGCTCTCCTGTGAACAATTTAGCGAGTCATTCGTGAGTCAGGCCCTTCACAGAGACGCCGCGACTGCTGCCAAACAAACGCTGTCACTCTATCCTCCTCTCCAGCACGCGGTGCCTGCTGCTCCGCACAACATTCAACTTTGCCACTTCATTTTGAGGTAGAATTTCCACACGGTTGCCCTGAAATAAAACAAGAACGCAGATGTCAGGCGACGGAGTCAAGTCATGCTGGATGATTTTATGCAGTATGTACGAATGGATGACCTCACTCACCGTTCTCTCCAGTCTCGTTTAGTGGTGTGGGGCGGCTCCCAGTTTAACTTTCTCCTCATTTTCCACATTATATGCACCTTGCTTGTGAAATCTAGATAAAGAGATTGACATTATGATAGACTGCAGACATCTAAATGCTTATAAAAATAACGCAGGAGATTAAATACAAACCTGAGTGCCAGTAAAAGTCCAATGATGGTGAGACATAATGAAGAGAGAACCACGGCCACCACAGCAAGCGCTGTAGTGCGGTTATACGCTCCCTCATTCTGCCTTACTTCCAGGGAGAAAAGGTGGCATCGCTCTCCTGAATAGCCATGGTCACATCTTTTTGGGAGACACACAGCCATTAATTCTCTTAAACGGCTTTAAAATATAACCATTTTAATAGAGGAGTGACAAAAACTACAGGAGAAATGGTTTAAAAGGAAGTGCTTACATGCAAGAGGGCCCCTTTAAGTCCCTGAGATACTGGCAGGTTCCGTGGATACAAAAGTCCTTGTACTTTTTTAGACATGGATTCCTTTTCTTGCCTTTTCCCTTTCCTTTGGCCTTCTTCCTTCCGAGCCCCTTGCTCTTTGAGCCTTCAAGTTTCTCTGCATTTAAAACTGCACTCGGGTCTTTGGGTTTGCTTGAAAAAGCAACTGTTTTGGTGGGAGAGAAGAATGTACAGTTATTCATACTAAAATTTAAACTACAGCATAAATGCAAATCACAAAATCTGTGACAAATTGCTTATGCTCTTCTATTGGAAAAAAGCATCTGCTAAATGTGCATGTTTAAATTAATTACCAAGTGGCACTTCGTAATCCCCTGAAAACTCATCCTCCTCTTCATCATCATAGTAATACTCGTCTTCCTCCTCATATTCCACTTGCTTGTTGTCCACAGTAGATCTCTTCTCACTCAGTGCCTCCAAAAGATCAATCACAGCTGTCTGTGCAGGCCTCTCGCTCTCAAACCGCTCTATAGACGCACCGCTCACCGATGTGACAGCCACTGGATGGGAAAACAGTGAATAGCCATTAAAACTTAGTCAGTTAGGATGATTGATTGTTTATGGTTATGCAGTGGATTGTTGACTACAATGTAAATGTTATACTGGCTGGTGTCTCAGAATTGTATTTTTTGTGTCTTTTTGTGGTTATTAATGCATAGAGCACACTAATATTTTCTCTTTTAACTAGAATAAATACAATCGAGTTTATTTCAAGATCCAGAGACTGACATGCAAATAAGCATGTTTTAAAACTAATAATAGGTTGTGTGCATTACCTAAAACCCCTAGAGGGTGCCGAGGGGCTTCATTTACAAAAAAATCTTGCATGCACAGACACTGAGCTAACGAATGAACGCATGAGACAAAAATAAATATATCCCAGAATATTCTTAAAACAGAATGACTGAATGACATTGTTGACCCATTAATAGGTTCACTGGCAAATCCGAAGTTTTGAATGGTAAAAAAAGCCTCAGTTGAATATGAAACAATCATGTTATGAATTTCCACACAATCTTTTAGTAAAACCAAAGTTTCTTTATCAAAAACTGAGTATTTTACACTTATATAACTAGCAGGGTTGTAATGCGACACCCTTCAGCAACAAGCCACCCCGGTCTGTCAGTGATACTCACCGATGGTAAAGACGAAAAGACGCAAAATAGTTAAAAACTTCATATTTTCCCTCCTGGTAATGACGACGACAGATTCAGCTGTTAAAAATAAAATCCTTCCCGCTGTGTTAATTCCCTTGACGCCGCCGTAGACTGTTACTTCGTGTCTTCAAGCGTTACTTTGTTACCCTGAGCGTCTCTCGTGCGTCAAGGTTAAAAAATCAGCCGCGTTTCAGTGACAGCCGTTTAAATATGACTGTGGTCACGCCCACCATAGAGCTGTACCAGATTGTGCATCAAGACAAAATCCTTTGATGATGTTTTATAAGCTGTTTTATTGGTCTACACCTCTTTCTTCTTTTTTTTTCAGAAGTTTTAACCCTCCTACAGTGCTAAAATCTACACCCACCTGTGATCATCTGGCCTACTTTGTAAACAATTAAAAATGCATGATTTTTTAATAGAGCACAAAGGGTGCTTTTTTTTTTAAATGTTGATGGAGTAGCATAATTGTTTTTTGTTTGTTTGTTTTAGTTTTTTCCTGGCTAACTTCACTTTTGGTATTTCCTAATATCGCACATATTTTATAACAAATTGTATATTTTGGTATTAGTAAAGTAGGTATTATAGATGCAATTTTACAATTTCAACATATTTCACAAATAAATTGCCATTGTGACTGGAGCAGTAAATAAGGCTCACTTTGAACATCCACGGCAACACATCTGCTTATCTACATTCTTTACTGAAATGACCCAAAGATAATAAAAGGTTAAAAACAATACCTGCCATGGTTTTGATCACGAGTTTAAAGTAATAAAAAGAACTTAATATTATGTCATTATAATTTCATTTGCAGGACAGCCATGCAAGTGGATCAGCATAAGCACATTAAGGGAAAAGATTTATGTTAACCATATTGAATTTTCTTTTAGAGTTCTTTCAAAACATCTGTTTAACAGACATTAACTAATGCTCTGATAATGAAATCAATGTTAGTTTTAATGAAAGTTATGCTTCAAAACACCTGTAGTGAAGCAGCTAAATCAGATTCAGATTTTGAGAACGTGAGAACATGTATGAAAAATAAAAACATTAAAATGCTTTATGGGTTGAGATCTAACAAATCAATTAACCTTAATTATTTTTAATCCTTGACATTATTACCCACGATTGCATTCTTTCATATAACACCTTGTGCCTTTTGGTAATGTATCACAACCATCTAAGATTTTTTTTAACACTCAAGTTGTCTTAAAATCCTAAAAATTACTTTGCATCAGATAAGTCTTTCCCTGGTTTTGGATATACAAAACACAGCGCAGAAAGCATTAAAACAGCATGGTCAGTGTATCGCCATTTAAATTAGCAAAAAGGCGTTCGCTACTGCCATCTAGTGGAGACAGTAAACTCGTAGACAGTCCAACCAATATGCACACATAATTTGTTAAACGTTAAAAGGTTTAAAATATGTCTGTCCGTGTGTGGGTAAGTTTTTTTCAATCTATTTTTAATATGTTTTATTGATTTTGGTTTATTTTGTATTACATTTCTATTTATTTTCTATTTGATTTCTGTTCAATATCTTCGTTCTTTCTGTTCTATTCGTCTAATTTTAATGTATTTAGTAATATTTCTAAAAAAAAAAAAAATTTTTAAATCGATGTCACTATATAGATCAAAAAATCTCCTCAATCGCCGATCGATTTGTCTCCCCTGAGCGATAAAAAACCGATTGCTCTGGTCTCGAGTCACATGTTTTGACATGTAAACATGGCGGACGATGATCCAAACACCAAAGTTGAATGCGAAGACGTTCCTGCAAAAGAAGAAGAACCAGAGGCTACGGAACCTGGGCAAAATGATGTCGCCAACGATACCGACGAGGCCCAAAAGGACAAACGGGCAGACAGCTCCTGGTCGGCGCCGATTCTGTCGTTTGCTCGTAAAGCGACGGAGACGCTGAGCAGCGGAGTGAATCACTACAGCGCGGGGTTAAAAGGATCTGACACATCACAACACACCTCTGACACCTCAGATCCCCTAAAGACAGCAGGTATGAGACCTGTTCAGCTCTCTAATATTTAAATATAGGGATAAGTTAACTGACTGCGCTTACTTAGTAAGATAAGTAGTCAATAACAGACTTAAAAAAAGTACAACGATAATGCCATAATTTTGGAAATGGCACCATGGTATTGCCATATAATATTGTATATAAATATACATGCACAGGACATTTTTCACAACGTAAATTGGTGCGTCATGGATGTGAATTTTTTTAAATGCAACATGAAAATCTGACGTTCAGATTGGTACGAATGTATAATGGAAGGTGTGTATTTTTTACCATGAAGTTTTAAAATCAACTTTTTTATTTATTTTTTTTATTTTTTTTGCTGTTTACTTAAATAGCCATGTGGGCAAAGACTATCTGAAACTACAAATATCGCATGCAGTGTCATATTTTAGATGCCAGCTACTGCATCTATGTGTAAATACCCAGATTTGTGTTAAGAACAATTTAAAAGTATGTGAAAATTATTTTTCACGTTTTTCTGCCTGATATGTGACCCTGGACCACAAAACCTTAAGTGTCAAGTGTCAATTTTTCGAAATTGAGATTTATGCATCATCTGAAAGCTGAATAACTAAGCTTTCCACTGATGTATAGGACAATATTTGGCCAAGATAAAACTATTTGAAAATCTGGAATCTGAGGGTGAAAAATCAAAATATTGAGAAAATTGCCTTTAAAGTTGTCCAAATGAATTCTTAGCAACACGTATTACTAATCAAAAACGACGTTTTGATATATTTACAGTAGTAAATTTACAAAATATCTTGACGGAATATGATCTTTACTTAATATACTAATGATTTTTGGCATTAAAGAAAAATCAATAATTTTGACCCATACAGTGTATTTTTGGCTATTGCTACAAATATACCCCAGCGACTTAAGACTGGTTTTGTGGTCCAGGGTCACCACATATATTGTACTGTGTATTATTTAAATCTATTTTTATTTATTCCATTTTGAATTATTTATTTAAAATAAATTAATTTAATTATTAGTTACTTTAAATTTTAATCTACCTGATAATTATTTAATTTTAAACTGTAATACCTTGGTTTATTTTAATTATTGTTACTTTTTTAAATCAAATATCCTTTTTTTAATCAAATTATTGTTACTTTTCTAACAAAATTAGCATTTATTTTAGTGTAATCATATTTTTTTTGTATTATTTTATTTTATTTATTCATTGTTTTTACACTGGTTTTTCTCAAGTTTTCCGTGGTGCCCCAGCTCTCCCTTCTGTCTCACTGGTTTGAAAACCCCTGTCATGCTTGACATTAGAAAATAATAATTGCTTCGTGTATTTTCTTGATGCGAAGTATGAAACTGTACAAGTTAAAATTATATAGTGCTTAAGATATAAATACTCAAAAAACATAACATGCCAAACTAGAGAACACTGCTGACACCGTTTTAAATGTAATGTCAGCTGCCCAAATACTATGGTATATGAACATAGTAAAAATGATGTACTTTAGTAAATGACAAAGAACCATGTTATCATCTGATTGCAGCACTGCTCCATCAAACAGTACAGTTTTGTAATAGAGATTAGTGTACCATTCAAAAGAATGTAGAAGTCCAGTTGATTGCATCACACAGGTTAGTGTATTCATGAGCTCAATCCTTGCAACTCGTATCTGGCCATTATCCATTTTGATTAGGCGTCTATGAGTATAACAAGTGATTTATAAGTTTGAATGCAGCTAGTGTTATATGGTGAAGAACATAACCTAAATCTGTGGCCTATTTTGTGGTATAATTCCAATATGTGACATAATTGTATTATAGACCATTACGGTATACAGGAAATGACTAATGCACCTGCTTCCTGACTCTGAATATTTTTTTTTCCTGCAGGAACTTCCACTTCCCCTCAAGTTCGGTTTAAGACTCTTTATTTGTTATTCTAAGTTACCGTACTATTTAAGTCATTGTTTTTCATTTGCACTTAATTACACGACTCACCGGTTAAACTAAGCAACCGTGAGCTGATTAATCCTGCAGATGCCACAGGAAGTGTTTGTGCTAATGCATCTGTGTTGTCCAGCTGTGAAGGATCCCGTGGTGGTGGAGAGGTCAAATCTCCTCAGCATGATGAAGCTCAGCATTAAGGTTCTGATCCAGTCCTCCCTCAGTCTCGGCCGCACGCTGGACTCTGAATATCCACCTCTACAGCAGTTCTTTGTGGTTCTGGAGCACTGCCTTAAACATGGGTTAAAAGGTGAGATGGGACATAAATCTTAAGTGAATGTAGAATTACGAAATGTCACTGTATTCATATAGGTAACTCTCACAAAAAACATATTCCGGTGACCGGTCACATTTCACCCTCAAAATCAAATGAGAAGAATAAAAAAATAAATAAAAAATGTATTTCAAAAATAAATATTTTAGATGCATTAATTAATTAATTAATTAATTTAAAATCTATCTATCTATTTACTTATTTATGAAAATGAAACATATTTACAGTTTGACTTTTAGTTTGGATGGTGCACATTTTCCACTTGAAATGTTATTGCTGGACATTTTTTATTTTCAGTTTGAATTATTGTTATTGATTAAAAATTATTGTTATTGTTGTTATTATTGATTCTCATTATTGTAATACAGTCATTTTTATTATATAAAATTATTTATTGTGCAGTAAAAATAAAATGCTGCAATGTAATTAGTTTTGAAAATTACATACTGTAAATTTCAGTATAACAAATACCTCCATGATTTATAAATACTTCAGAGCAGTGTTCTTTTTGTATCATTGCTATACTGTTTTAGTTTTTATTAATATTTTTTAATTAAATTTCGTTTTTATATTTTCTGTTTTCAGAAATTTAAAATGTGGCCTTGGTTACTAGCTGAAAGGAATATGTTTAATATATTTTATTTTATTTCAGTTCATGTTTATATTATTCAAACAATGAAAATGATTTTGTTTTTAATTTAGTCAACAATAATAAAACTGCTTCAAAGTTTTAATAATTAAAGTAAGTATCTCTCTCTCTCTCTCTCTCTCTCTCTCTCTCTCTCTCTCTCTCTCTATATATATATATATATATATATACAGTGCCCTCCAAAAGTATTGGAACAGTAAAGACAAAATTGCTCTGTTGGCTGTGGAGTCAAGACATTTACAAATATGATTAAAAGATGAATATGAGACAAAACTTCAGAATGTCACATTTAATTATTGGGTGATTCAACACATAGATGTTTTGCCAGCTAAGAAGTTCAGCACTTTTAGAGTTTCATCCCTCTATCTGATGTGAGCATAAGTATTTGAACAATTGCCTCACAGGTCTTTCTAAGTGATCAGCTGTGTCCTGTTGCATTAATTCTTCAGATATTAAAAGCAGGGAATGTGTCATATCAGTTATAGCCATTTCTTCTGCATTCTGAATCTTGCATTCGATGATGACACACACAAACCAGGATGAAGATGAGGGAGCTGACTTTGAGAGAAAAGCAAGAGTTTGGAAACCACCAGCAACCAACAACGACCTGATCAGCTGAGAAAACAACAGTAGTTGATGACAGACAAATCATAAAAGCTGTGAAAATGAACATATCTGTAAAATAACCAACAACTTCCAGAAAGCTGGGGTGATGCTCTGACAATCTACTGTCCTCAGGAGACTTTGGCACAGAATTACAGATGCTACACAGCAAGATGCAAACCTCTGACCAGCTCCAAAAATAGAAAGGCAAGATTAGAGTTTGCAAAAAAGCACAAAGGTGAGCCAGAAGAGTTTTGGAACTGTGTTTATGGACTGATGAGACAAAGATGAACCTTTATCGAAGTGATGGGAAAGCAAAAATGTGGAGGAGGAAAAAAAGGCAACTGCAATGATCCCAAGCATACAGCCTCATCTGTGAAGCATGGTGGAGGTGGTGTCATGGCATGGGCATGTATGGCTGCCTCTGGAACCGGCCCTCTCAACTTTACTGATGACTTAATGTATGATGACAGTAGCAGAATGAATTTGGAAGGGTACAAAACCATCTTGCTTACCAATATTTAAGAAAATGCCACCAGATTAATTGGGAAGTGCTTCATATTGCATCAGGACAATGACCCAAAACACCCTGCCAGTTCAGTCAAGGAGTTTATAAGGGCAAAAAAATGGAAAGTCTTAGATTGCCCAAGTCAGTCTCCAGATTTAAATCCGATTGAACATGAATTTCACCAGCTGAAGAGGAGAGTAAAGGCAGAAACTCCCCAAAACAAGCAACAATTGGAATTGGCTGCATTAAAGGCTGGGAAAAGTATTTCAAAGGATGAGACCAAGAGTCTGGTGATGTCTATGAGACGCAGACTCACTGCTGTGATTGTGCGTAAGGGATCTGCAACTAAATAATAGCTTTTAATCTTTTATATCTGCCTTATGTTCAACTGTCCCAATACTTATGCTCACATCAGTGAGTGGGATGAACTCTAAAAGTGCTGTTCTTTTTATTTGGTAAAACATGTATGTGTTGAAACGGCTAATAATAAAATGTGACCTTCTGTAATTTTGTCTCATATTCATCTTTTCATCATATTTGCAAATGTCTTGACTCCACAGCCAACAGAACAATTTTGTCTTCACTGTATATATGTAATTTTTTTCAGGAGGGAAATGTGTTTAATTGTTATAAAAACTTAAAGGCTACATTTCTTGAAGGAAAATGTGATTTTTTTTTTTTTTTTCTTATTTATTTGTTTTGATTTTGGAGTTTAAAACCTAGATATTCTTGACAGGTTTTGTGAAATTAACCCATTTTACGGCCTAAATCCTGCATGTTTCTGTCTCACCTCCTGTGCAGTAAAGAAGACCTTCATTGGTCAGAATAAGTCTATCTGGGCTCCTCTGGAGTTGATAGAGAAACTGTGCCCTGAGTCAGCTGACATTGCCACCAGTGTGCGGGATATGCCTGGAATCAAGTAGGTTCCTATCACAGACGTTTGTCTTGAATATAATCATGTCTGAAACAGTGTAATATGAGAGTGTGATTTGATCTGTACATTCATGAGGTTCTGTGTTGATTCAGGACAGGCCTCGGGCGAGCTCGAGCGTGGCTGCATCTGGCTCTAATGCAGAAAAAAATCGCAGACTATATGAAAGTGCTAATAAATAGAAGAGACCTTCTTGGGTAAGAGCTATTAAATTCCAATGATCTTTAATATTTAGACTCTTCTACAGAATTTGTTTAATATCATACAAAATACAGTACTGTAGTGCTAGTCAATTCTGGGCTTCCCAATGTAAATTTGTGTCTTTTTTCTGTCTCAGGGAGTTTTATGACCCTGGGGCTCTTATAATGGAGGAGGAGGGGTCTGTGATTGTAGGGATGCTGGTGGGTCTGAATGTGATGGATGCCAATCTATGTGTGAAAGGAGAGGATCTGGATTCCCAGGTAAAACATATAGCCATCCAAACCATGTTATCAGATGACACTGATGCTAAACACTGTGTTTTTGTTTCTGCAGGTGGGCGTCATTGACTTCTCAATGTATCTAAAGGATCCGCAAGCTACTGAGAACACACAGGAGTGAGTGTGTGATCACTTAGCATTAAATCACTAATTACATGGCTAGAAACAAGACTATTATTTTGTTATGAACTAGTTTAGTCATTTTGACTCTTTCTGATTCTTTAACTGCTAACAGTGATTCAAAAATGACAGCCATTCTTGACCAGAAGCACTACATAGAAGAACTGAACCGGCATCTGAGCTGCACAGTAACAGATCTTCAGGCCAAGATGGACTCACTGGAGAAGACCAACAGCAAACTCATTGAGGAGGTGGAAAAATTAGATTGATTGATGACCTTATATTGTACAGTATATTGTAATTTCTTGGTTCTAAATTGTGCACAGTATTAAATACAGGATTAACATGGAAAAATATATTTATTTTACGTCTTTTGTACAGCTTACAGCAGCCACAGACAGAATCAACGCTCTGCGTGAAGAGCAGGAACAACTTAAACAAGAAAATACGAATATTGTCCAATCTAGTCAGAGGAAAGAAGAGGTGAGAGTTGCAATAGAAATGTTGTATTATGAGAACAATCAGTATGAAATCATTTTTTTAAAATCTGCATCTGTTCACTGGAAAAGTCGCTAGAATAAGTTTGGGACATCTAATGCCAGGACCCTAAAAATGTCCAAATGTAGGCCTGTCTGTTGGTTTATTACTAATAAATTGTCATTCCAAAAGAAAGTTACCTGCCATCTAGACAGTTTTATTTTCTAAGCAAAATTGTACTCACTTTGGATTGTTGTTTAGGTGTCTCTACAAGACAGCCAGGTTGAGCTAGAAACATATCGACAGACACGGCAGGGTTTGGATGAAATGTACAATGTAGTTTGGAAGCAATACAAGGAGGAGAAACGAATCCGGCAGGTAAGAATATAAAATAATTCAGCTCTAAATGTAAAATCATTTTCAAATTTGAGTCTGTATTGAATTGCATAGTATTAAAGGGATAGTTCACCCCCAAAAAAAGAAAATATACTCACCCTCATGTTGTTTCTTTTTTTCTGAGATATTTTGAAGAATGTGATTAACCAAACAGTTGCTGGTCCCCAATTGCTTCTATATTATGGAAAAAATAGTATGATGGTCACTGGTGCCCAGAAACTCTTTGGTTACCTACATTCTTCAAAATATCTTCTTTTATGTTCAACAGAAGACAGAAACTGATATAGGTTTGGAAAAACTTGATGCGTTAATGTAACTATAATATTTTATGGAGCCAGTCAAAGTATCTGAATAAACTGTTTTGCAAATCAGGAGCTGCAAAAGGAGCTGGAGCTGCAGATCAGTCTGAAGCAGGAAATGGAAGTTGCCATGAAACTCCTGGAAAAGGACACGCATGAGAAACAAGACACGCTGGTCGCACTTCGACAACAACTAGATCAAGTCAAGAATCTCAACTTACAGATGTTCAACAAAGCACAGGTGTTACATCTTGTTGTCTGAACAAAATGTTACTGGAATAGGATTACCTGTAACCAGTTGAAACTTAAATCTTGCTGTTTAACCTATAAGGAGTCTGACCGAGTGGCACAGAAAAAAGTGGAGGACATGCAAGAGTTGGAAAAGAAGATGATTCAGATGGAAGCAGCCATGAAGGAACTAGAGCAGAGGTGCCAGGACATTTTTTAAGGAATAATTCACTCAAAATTATTTATCATTTACCCACCTATATGTTGTTCCAAACCTAATGACATTGTTTTCCTTATGATCTTTGGAAGAATGTTGGTGAAACAAGTCATGCAGGTTTGAAACAACATGAAGATCACAGATGTGTATGAAATGATATGTATGTATGCAGTTTTTCTAGATCTGATAAATATGAGTATTTGCTCCTTAGGCTTCAAAATTCCGAAAATGTGCGCAAGAACGCGGATGAAAGCCAGAATGAGCTGAGATCGGAGATGAAAGGGAAAGTGAACGCTCTGCAGAAGCGTCTCACTGACCTCGACACACTCAGGTAGTGTAAATCAGGCTTCTAGAAATGCACTAATTTTGCTGTCATAGATACCTTGAAGGGGTAGTTCATCCAAAAATGAAAATTTTGTAATAATTTCTCACACGCACTTAAGTTGTTCCAAACCTTTATGCATTTCTTTCAGCTGATGAACTCACAAAAAAAAAATATTTTGATGAATGTTGGTAACCAAACTATGGAAGCCCGTTTCCGCCACTGAATAAAAATTAAAAAGGTAATTGCGACTTTATCTCACAATTCTGATGTTTTTTCTCAGAACTGCGTGATATAAACTTGCAATTGCGAGTTAAAAAGTCAGAACTGCGTGATATAAACTCACAATTCTGACTTTTTTTCTCGCAATTCTGAAACTTTTTTTTTTTTTTTTCAGAATTGTGTGATATAAACTCGCAATTCTGAGAACATACCAGTCTTTTTCCTCCCTCAAAACTGGACTTTAACTCGCAATTGTGAGTTTATATCACGCAGTTCTGAGAAAAAAAGTCAGAATTGTGAGAGAAAAAGTCGCATTAACCTTTTTATTTTTTATTCAGTGGTGGAAACGGGCTTCCATACCAAACAGTCGACTTCCATAGTATGGGGAAAAAAATACTATAGAAGTCAATGGCTACCGTCAACTGTTTGGTTACCAATATTCTCTTGTGTGTTCAGCAAAAGAAAGAAACTCATACGCGTTTGGAACAAGTGTAGGGTGCATAAATGATGACAGAGTTTTCATTTTTGGGTGAACTATCTCTTTAAATTTAAACCAGCTGTAAAGTATTCGTTTTGAATTTACATTTATTGTTATAATTACTTAGAAATCTCATCCTGCATTAGAGAACATTTTAAAACTAAATTGTATTTATTTTTTTATTTTATGTATTGCCCCAGTTGTTTTTCTTCTCTAAAGATTTTTTGTTAAAAAATGATTAAATAAAAAAAAGATGTGGTGAAAAAACTTTTTTTTTTAATTTTTTTTAAAGGGGTCGTAATTTCACCCCTCAAGATTTAGATTTTTTTTAGACTCGGGTGTTGTTTCTGTTCTCTTTTCAGGGCAGGCCTGGAGTCAGATCTCAGCGTAGAGAAGGAGCAGCGGCAGAACCTACAGAGGGAGCTGCAGAGAGAACAAGACAACAGCGCAGAGCTGCGCACACAACTGCAGCAGCTGCAGGGCCTGCAGACGGTCAGATGCACTGCTGCTTCCACCATAAAACTAACCACTACAAGTCAATAAAGACTTTAAATTCTACAAAATCAAAGCAAGAGTGAAGTTTTTGTATTATGGTGTTAATAAATTACGACTGCTTCAATCTAGGAACACTCTACCTTTGTTTCCACAGGAGCTGCTTGATCTTCGACAGGAGAAGAAACAGCTCCAGCAGCTGTGTGAGGAGCAGGAACAGGCTCTACAGGAGATGGGCCTTCATCTCAGCCAGTAAGACTGCTCCACTCACATTTTCTGATATTTCTGGATAATGACAGTTCACAGTTGTCCTCTGAAGAGCTGCTTTATAGCTGAATCGAATTTGTATCATAATTGACAAACTCCGCAACACTGACAGTCTTTTTGAACTGAATTGAATCAACGCTGAACTGACTTAAGCTGAATGATGCTTTTGTCATTTTAGAGCTGCTTTACAGCTGAAAGTGTTCATTTCAGAACTTTGCAGCATGCTAAATGTCTTGAACTAAAATCCTGCTTTCAGATCCAAACTCAAGATGGAGGACTTCAAAGAGGTCAACAAAGCCTTGAAGGTAAAAGAGCTTCATGAGGTTACCTTTATTGTGTCCATTTGCACAGCAAAGCTAAAAGATCTCTTCTTAGTATTGCTTTCCAAGTATTCCTATTTTTTTTATTTTGCTGTGTAACTTCTTGTACTTACTGATGTGACTTACTTTTGTAAAATTGTCTTTACTTTCACTTTTGATCATTTTAATGCATCCTTACTTAATAAAGGTATTACATTTTTTTCCCCCCAATAATTTAAGTAACAAGTCATTTTCTTATCCGTTTTCCAGGGTCATGCCTGGTTAAAAGACGATGAAGCTACACAGTGCAAGCAGTGCCAAAAAGAATTCTCAATCTCTCGGAGAAAGGTGAGTGATGCTCCACTCTGTCAGTCACTACATCTGTCTTTGGCATGTAACTCAACTCTTGTTTTTTTTTCTGTTTGAAGCACCATTGCAGGAACTGTGGAGACATCTACTGCAACAGCTGCTCCAGTAATGAGCTGGCTCTGCCCTCGTACCCCAGACCTGTCCGCGTGTGTGACGTCTGCCATTCCCTTCTGCTCCAGAGGAGCTCCATCGGCTCCTCCTGACAGCATTCAACATCTCTGCTGATTGTGTGTGAGAAACTACAGGCCAACTGCATTAATCAAACTCTCAATCTCTGTTTTTAACACTTATGCATTAATTACCTGTGGCACCACTGGCTTTCGTTTGACTAAAACCATTGATTGTTGCAAAACCATATGCAAAGTTTTTTGACAGGAAAATGCAAGGATAATTAGAAACTAACATTAATTTGATTGTATTTATAATGATAGTCTCCATTTTAGGGAGAGCACTAACATATATAAACCTTTCATGTGTTCACCAAGAGTGGATGCAGAGGATTCATATTTCGATACTCTTCATGCTTTTTAGTCTCCTCTTATCAAAATGGGACAGAATTAATTTTGTAATGATTTTGTAAATTCTAGTGTGTTCTATTTTATTTTTTAAGGAGACATGGAATTACTGAATTGCAATCTTTCACTAATTATCACTATTTTTTAGTGCTTGTGCTATAAAGATTTAATCTGTGCATGTCATACAAAAATATACCACTATCAGAAGTCAAAAGTTGGGATCCGTTCCTGTATGAAGTTAGTTGATGTGTGACTTGTTCGACAAAATGTGTAAGTCATTCATAAAACCATTCTTACATAAATAGAATTGAATAACAATGGTTTTATGAACACATTTGTTCTACTAATATCACGAATGAGGCCGAAAGTCTGTAAATGATTTTTCATTGTCCAAAGGTAAGATCACATTTATAGTATGCAAGACTGAAGAGCAGATGGATTGTATTTTCCTGCTCATGCCAGTCAAAGAAAAACTTTTTATAAAACTTTTTAAGGCTCTCTGAATACAAAATGTCTATTTTAGATCGTATGACAGTTTCCTGTGTTGTACCCTCTTTTGTCTCCTGTGCTGTTCATAAAGCTGTAATGAAGTTTCTGAAGATTTTATAGAATTGTGTACGGTTTAATAAACACTGCCTCAAAGTAATAATCCATCTGTGAAGCCATGAGGAATCAGACATTTGTCCACTACACTGAAATCACAGGTGATACACTGCATGGGAAAAAAGCAAATGCAAACAGTAACATGCATCTAAATGAAACCCGTCCACTTCCCACCATGCTTTAAAATTATACAAAAATCGTTTCTTTTTTTTTTTTCCTTTTCTTTTTTCTAAACTTAAACACTCTCTTTAAACGATCGGCCTGGAGTAAGCATTGAGTACATGCAAAACACCTTTGCAGGAGCCAAAAGTTTAAGATATGCTACAATCACTGAGAGTGAAACCTCTGTGTGCAAAGACATCAAGCTGTACGAAAGGCTTTGATAAAGGTTGCCCATAGAGGATACAAAAATCACCTCTTTAATACTCCACTGTAAAAACAGATTTACAGGCACCTCTCCAGTGTGATACATAGGCTGTTTCACATTTCAGCAAATAAAGAGTTTCTCTTTAACATAAATTACCACCTCTAGTCGGAATTTGTTTTCAACCATGTCAAAAGGGAAAAAGAAGTCTGCTTGTGTACAGCTCCAAACACAACTTAGAAGGGAACAAAGAACAAACAAATGAAAGAGGACACTGTTCAAATGAAGGTTGTAAAGCAGCTATTAAAGCCCCAGAGGCTACATCCCCCAGCCTCCCCCCATGCCGCTGTTGAGGCCGTTCATTCCCATGGACCCGCGGCTCCCTCCACCGTAGTAACTGCTCCCCATTCCGCCCTGATTACCTGACAGGAGAAAGAAATACACATTTTAGGACCAGGGAGTTCTCAGTGTGGAAAGAATCGCTATTTATACTATGACTCTCAAGGCCTGGTCACATGACAAGCAATGCAGGTTTGTCATGAAAGGGTGATTTACATGGTTTTAATTTTAGTGTAGTTAACTATAATAACCATTACAAAAACATTTGTCACTTGAAATACAAAATTCGTTTCAGCTAGTTGCCAAGTTTTCATTTTAATGTGATGTAACTTGATATATTAAAATAACCAAAAAACAAAACTATATAGACAAATATATAAAAAAATTAAAAAAAACTACAAAATGACAAAAACAAACACTTTGAAATAAAATGAAAACAAAATACGCAAATAAACTTAATCAAATTAATAAATATAATAGGACCTCAATACTATTATGCAACATTTAAATTCCACATGAAAAGCAACTAGATAAAGTTTGTAGACAAACTTTAAGTTGGCTTGAAAAAGCCTAGCCAGAAATTTGTAGTTTTATAAGCTTGAAGTTTAAAGGTTTTCAGTTTGAAATAGTTAAGTTTTAATTTACTAGTTTTAAAAGCTAAAAACAGCCGATTTAGCAAAAAAAAAAAAAAGGCTAAAACCAGCTGATTTAGCAAAAAAAGTGTACAAATAAACAGTTAAATAGGTTAAAACGCTAAACCCAGTTCATTTAGACAAAAAACCAGCTAAAACCAGATTTAGCCAAAAAAAAAAAGCAAAGGAAACAACTAAAACCAGTTAATTTAGCAAACAAAAGCGATAAGCGGTATCATAAGAGATACAGAAGTCATCGTTAAAGCATCGTTAGGTAACTATGGTCACAAGTTCCATTAAACTCTATTGGTAACAATGGAACTTGTGGCCATGGTTGATTTTGAGAAACGCACCCGTTTAGTTGTTTGTTTTTACACTATGGCATAAACCCATGTAACGATACATCAGGTGAATTGTTTGGCAATCAATAACTGCACTTTAAATGGTCAGATGGGATCAAAGGTGAAACAGTTTAAACTTTGGGTGTAAACATTACATCATTTAAAGTGCATACAATCCAGTGTCAGAGAAAATGCTAGTTTGATGATTGGGAGACTTTGATGGAGGTCATGTGATAGGGCCTTGAGTGATGCGTCAAATTCCTAACCCACTTGGACCCCTAAAAGATTCCACCAGCTTGACGTACTACTAAAAATACTAAGCCTTAACGAGCAACATGCATCAATAAACCTGCACAATGCAATCAATAAAAACAGCAGCATTTTTTTTATTATATACCCTGTGTACAAATTCAGAGACTGCATCTTTCTAAGGCAGCATTCCGAAGACGTCAATGAGGGGCTAAATGAATTAATGCAGCCTCAAAATGTGTCCTTCGTTTCCAGGGCCATGAGGGATGCAACAGATGGATCCTTCACAGCCCAGACTATCCCAAGATTGACTGTAATTCACCAGTAATAAGAGTCTTTTATTGAGAGAAAAAGCAGAATTGCACTTTTAAATGTAGTATTGGGTTTCAATTTACTCTGATATTTAACTTATCAATATAAGAGTCAAAAAGTCTAGTACAAACTTTACTGCCACTCATTAACAGCAGCTGTCACAGTTTCTATGCAACAAGAGCAATCCACCATTAGCGAGACCATCCCATTTAAACAATACTTGGTTTGGCCTTCATAGACTTCGAAGAATGCAGCCCCCGAATTGGGACACGGACAATTTCATTTCTAAAATGATCAAATTAAATGCCTTTGTTTTGTTTAGTAAGCTAACCATCACCATAATCTACGCATTTTACAAGCAACCTTTACTGAATTTTGCTCTCTGTTAAATATGTGAACATTATGATACTGAAAGGTACACATTTATTCAAAAGAAAGATACTATGTAGTCAGTGTAAAATCCAGACAAACTTTATTAAAATTATATTATTGGCATTGAAGTACTGTTTAATTGTGATTGTATTTACCTGATCAGCTACAACAGGATAACACGAAAGGCTTTTTAATCAGGCATTACAAACAGCTACCACTAGGGGTCCAAGGGCGATAGGATTTGGCAGGGAACCGGCTAGCAGAGCTACGGAAGAGCTGACACTCACTGTAGTCACTGTAGCCCCCCATGCCACTCTGGTTACCATAACCTCCGCTGTAGCCAGAGCCCATCTGCTGGCTGCTGTGTCCGTATGATGACTGGTTTCCTGCAGAGCGACAATTATGCATTTATGATAGCTGCGCAGTAAGAGTTACTAAATTCTGAAGGAGAGGTAAAGAAGGGGTCTTACCCATACCGCCCATCATTTGGCCACCGTATCCTCCACTTCCACCCCCTGCCGTGGAGTTTAGGAACAGCTCCACATAACGGTGCTCTGCATGAGAATAAAAGCCCATTCACACCAAGAACGATAAAAAAAATGTACTTAGCATTCACACCAACAGAAGATAACAGTCTGTTTATTATAAGCACATGCTACAGTTTTGTCATCTGCTGGTTTAAATGCTAAGTGGATTCTGATTGGCTATCAATGTTTTTGTCATTCATCAGCTTGAAAAGTTGCTTTTAAAGTAATTCCAACAATATAATTCAAAACTTTATTATAGTTACTGTCCTTTAGTGTTGTCAGTTAAGCCCAAAGTATACTTCAGTTTTTACCCATACGCGAGTGTCAGCGTATAGTGCAATGTGAATTTTAATCAACAGAATAGTATGTGCACCATCAGATTTTTGTAACCGCATGTACTTTGCGCATTGATTGGTTTTGCACTAATCAGTTGTTCCACAAGGTGGCAGCACTGGCCATTGTTTTACAATAGAAAACGAAACTAAAGAGTCGGAACAACAACAACAAAATAGCGGAGAGTGCATCAACAAGTTGCACAGTTTAAAAGAGTACAAAGACATTTTTATTGGACATAACTTCAAGAAAAAACAACAGATGCTGGACAAAGATGATGCTTTCCATAGTGCATGTATCGACTGCCTGCGTTTGCTCACTATCAAATGGAGGATACTTTGAAAGGCTGCACGTTCGACTGTACGCATACACTAGTGAACACGTACAAAAACGAAGTATACTTTGGTTATTATAGATGATATTCTGGAGCCTAAAGCCCAAAGTTTTATTAAGGTGTTCAGTTTCCTTCAATAGAAGAATGCAGACATTCCAGACCCATTAATAGGACTGAATTTAAACATATAGTTCACTCAAAAACAAATTCTCTCATCATTTACTCAATCTCACATAGTTCCAAACCTTTATGAATCAGCTGACACAAAAGAATATAAATTTAAGGATGTGGGTAAACAAAGAGCAGACTTTTCATTTTTGGGTGAACTATCCCTTAAATGAAAATCATTCAGTTTTACTTTTGGTTACTCTTCTAACACTTACGCATATTGGCTTTGTCCTTCGACATGGCTGCCACCGCGTCCTCGTGTGTGGCAAATTCTACATCCGCCTCGCCCGTTACTCTTCCATCAGGGCCGATCTCCAGGTGAACACGCACTGGGTTCAGTGGAGAGAAGAACTAGAGAAGAAAACATGGAAATAGACAGTAAACAGGACACGTATGTAATCAAATAAACACTTTGTATTAACGGATACTTGAAATAAACACGTGTGTAAAAGGACTCACATTGTATATGTCAGTTTCAGTGGCTCTGTATGGAAGGCCTCTCATGTGCACACAATGTCCCGTTGTGCTCTGAAAGGAGGAACTGCCGTCTCCATAACGACCATCTTTGAGGCAAATAAGAGCAAGAACAAGTTAAGAAAAAAGACGTTCTGCCTGATAAGCCTTTCGCTGTCTGTTTTACTTAACTGTGCACAAGTATCTTGACAGGAAGCTGTAAAAACAGAGCAAGATTCAAAGATTTATCTCGACAGAGTAAAAGCAAAGCTATTCCTTTAGCAGAGGCTTTCTTATCTAAAGTGACATAAAACAGTTTATTACAAGGAAAGTTCCTTGAAATCACATGAGGTTTGAACCTACAACCATTCCGTTAGCAGCCCAAATCTGCAACTATTATTTTGGAACTACTTCAACCGAGTGTCAGTCTCTAAATTTTTCTCTATACCATTCAAAAGTCTCTGGTAGTTTTTTTTAGTTTTTAAAATTGATACTTTCATTTAGCAAGGATGCATTAAATCAAAAGTGACAGTAAATGTTCTTTTTAACTTTCTATATATCACATAGCCCTGAAAAAATGCAACATATCCACAAAAAAATAAATGTGGTGTCATCAAGATTTTTTTTTTTAATTGATACTTTTTTCAGCAAGGCATTACCTCATCAAAAGTAACAGCAAATACTTTTATAGAAAGACTTTCTTGTATATTTTTATTAAATGATTATAAATCAAAAGAATCCTGAAAAAATGTATCACAGCTTTTTAAAAAAAATATTAAGCAGTATAACTGTTTTCAACATTTCACCAAAATATTTCTTGAGCAGTAAATCAGCATATTAGAATGATTTCTGAAGGATCATGCGACACTGAAGACTGGAGTAATGATGCTGAAAATTCAGCTTTGCTTCACAGAATAAATGACAATATATTCAAATAGAAAACGTTACTTAAATTTGTAATTGTTCACAATATTACCATTTTTACCATATATTTGACCAAATAAATGCAGCCTTGGTGAGAATAAAATACTTTAGAAAAAAATCTTACCGACCCCAAACTGAATAGTGAACAACAGAGAGATATATTAGGTTTAGTATTATTAAGCTCTATCAATAGTATTTGTAGCAATGTTAATTACAACCAAAAATACTTCACCTCCACCGTAGCCTCCACGTCTCATTCTCTCAAAGGAGACTCCTCTGCCCATGCTGTTGTAGCCGCGGCCGCCTCCAGGCCTGTCGTAGGGGCCCGGTCTCTGCATGCCCATGACCTTACGCTGGGGTTCATAATGTGTGCGCACTTCCGCCCGGCTGCTCTTGAAGATCTCTATATACCTAAGGACATAAATGCAGAGTAATGGCACCAGGGTCTACCGGTAAGAGACAAGAGCATTCCTGCGTGCAGTATAAATAAGGGCTGTCTGAAAACGGGTCTAATGAACAAACACCCTTAGTAAGAATGACTCTGGGATGACACTAATTAACAGTCAGCCTCTCTGTTCAGTGACTTTATGTAACAGTTTCCGAAAAAAAAGAAACACAGAGAGAGACAGAAAATAAAGAACCCTTAAATATTTAGTTTCATTCAACCCTTCATTACAAAGAACTTTTCTTATGGTCACCCGAAGGCAGCTGGCAATGTGTTACTGTGGTCTGGGTCTTATTGGACTGACACGCTGCTTTCGTTCTCTGCTAGCAAAGCACTTCAGACTGTTAGGGTTAACTTTGTATTACCTGTTTAACTGGGTCCTCGTGATCTGAAGTCTTCAAAATGGTAGAAAAACTGAGAGATTCCTATTGCATAAAACTTAGTGCTGAGTGGCCATGTCTATCGATCAAGCAGGGAAGAGTTGACGTCAAACATCTCAAATAAAAAGAAATGTTCCTTGAGCAGCAAATCACCGTATTAGAATCACGTGACACTGAAAATTCAGCATTACAAGAATAAATGACGCTGCAAAACTTTCAAGTAGAAAACCGTTATTTTAAAGGGTTAGTTCACCCAAAAATGAAAATTCTGTCATTAATTAATGTCGTTCCAAGTAAGACCGTCAGTCATCTTCAGAACACAAATGAAGATATTTTTGATGAAATCTGAGAGCTTTCTAACCTTGCATAGACAACAACGCAACTACCACGTTCAAGACCAAGAAAGGTAGTAAGTACATCATTAAAAAAGTCCATGTGACATCAGTGGTTCAATCATAATTTTATGAAGCTACAAGAATACTTTTTGTGCACAAAGAAAACAAAACTAATAACTTTGTTCAACAATTTGTTTTCTTCCGTGTCAGTTTTCAATGCATGTTTACGACAGTACCATGACAATTTAATGCTGACACAGGAGCCAGCGTTCTGACATAGAACATCCATCTCTCTTAGTTCATCGTTTGTATATTCTGGTTCAAATAAGTAAGGTTGGACAAAAAATTTTAAGTCATCCTCTCTGTCAAAATCTTTAGACATGTTTATGACGTTTATGTTTATTTCACACATGCCTCGTGATACTGCTGTGAATGCACAACGAAGACTGACACGGAAGAGAAGTGACTGTTGTTCTTTGCACACAAAAAGTATTCTCGTAGCTTCACATGGACTATTTTATCAATGTCCTTACTACCTTTCTGGGCCTTGAACGTGTCTGTGCAGGGTCAGAAAGCTCTTGGATTTCATCAAAAATATCTTAATTTGAGTTTCAAAGATGAACAAATGTCTTACGGGTTTGAAACTACATGAGGGTGAATAATTAATGACATAACTTTCAATTTTGGGTGAGCTATTCCTTTAAATTGTTAAAATATTTCACAATATTACTCATGTCAAACATAAAAAGTCCAAATACTGTTGTATTAAGGTGCAATTACAGATGAAATCCAGTCATTTCATAGGAATCCACACGATTGTGAATTTCATGTGAGTACAAAAGATTTCCCCTTGCAGATCTTGCAAGAAGTTCATGCTTTTCACAAATTCACTACAACCATCAGAAAGCTGCTTGGTTTGAAAGTGTCTTCTATGTGAACTGTGCTTCATACATCGCTACACTATAGACGATTTACGATGAACACTTTTTGCCAGAAAAATTGAGCAGAAATTCTACCGCAACTTTAATACATCTGGCTGATATAACTGCACATTACAACAGGTAAGAGTAAAAAAATTCACTAAACTGTCTCAAAAGTACCCACATTCAGTTATCTCTCTAAATCTACACAGTGCAATTTAATGGTTCACTCAGCACTAATAATACATAATCTTTAAGGCTTCTGGACCTCATCTTCCTTGTTTTTTTTGTTTGCCGTCAAATCATCTGTGGACATATCTTGCCATTTCTGCAGTGGATGATTTATTGAGGTGAACACCATAAGAAAAGCAACGTATCCAGGCAACCAACCAGCCATCCCCACCTGTGCCCTATTCTTTCCTTGTGTTTCTTTAGAGCCTTTTCGGCTATATCCTGTGAAGCAAACTGCACGAAGGCCTCCCCCGTACTCCTCCCCTGGAAGTCCACCGGCAATGTTATCCCATTTGGCACGATTTCCAACCCTTCAACCCAAGGACAGATAACCCCAGTGGGGGACAAATTAAGTCACAAGCCCATTAACAAGACTTTATATTACTCTATGGGTTTCTCTTTATGTCAAATGAGAAATGGTACTACATAAACATTCCAAATGGGGCCACAATACATTTGAACCTTTTCTGGCACAATTTATGGATAATTTTGTGCAAGAAAAAGAAGGGTCACTTAAATCAAATGCCTCTTGAGCTTCTGTCTCAACCCATCTCTTGTTTGTTTGGTAAGCCCCAAAAATTATCTAGATTGTTGTGCACCTGTTTTAGGTATATAAAAATACAAAAAGGGCTGAGGCAGTTTAATTCACAAGAAAATAAAAAAAAGAAAGCACAAATTCTAATAATTACATAAACGGACAACGCTGGATAAAAAGTGACCCATCTTGGTCCTTCTGGATGGTCCAATTCTCAATAAAAATTTCAACTATTCCTAATTTTAAAGATTATATGACTGAAACTGAGCTCTTTAATTTAAATGTTCAAAGCTCATTTAAGTGCAAATGATGGTCCGATGAACTAAAATAAACCTAAGATAAATGGTGGCATACTGATTAATTTTGAGTAAAAAGAGCAATTCTAAATTCCTATCGGACATACCTGCAAAAAACTGGACAATTTCCTCCTTGCTGCATCCAAAAGGCAGACCGCGAAGCCTAACCAGGCCGTCCCCTCCTGTGTCCGGGCAGTTCGGTCCGGTGTGCTTCAGAACCCAGTCCATCTCAACACTATTGGATTTGAATACTGAAAGCACATGTGAATTGATCAGTATTTTACCTTGAATTATTTGATGTAGTTCACCAAAAAAAAAATTATTTGCTGAAACCCTCAGTTCATCCAAGATGTAGATGAGTTTGTTTCTTCTTCAGAATTCAGATTCTTCATCATATTTGGAAAAATATAGCATTAAATCACTTGTTCCCCAATGGATCCTCAGCAGTGAATGGGTGCTGTCAGAATGACCAAACAGCTGATAAAAAACATCACAAGTACTCCACATGACTCCAGTCCATCAATTAAAATCTTATGACGTGAAAAGCTGTGTGTTTGTAAGAAACAAACCCATCATCAAGACATTTTTAAAGGGGTCATATGATGAAATTTCAAGTTTTTCTTTCTCTTTGGAGCTGTTTGTGAGATAAGATCCCCGAAGTTGCAAAGACTAATGTCTCAAAACCAAAGCGATATTCTTTATAAAAAAGTTAAGACTTGACCACGAGATTTGCAAAACACCGCCCACACGTATATGCAATGAAATTATCTCACTGTAGTTCTTTTATTCTCGCTGTAGTGTTGTTGTTGCTGCCGCCAGCGCCATGTCCTGGAGACGCGTGTTTCGTTGTGAAAGCGAAACTACTTTGTTTGGGCTTCCAAAAGAGAACACAACTAGAAATCAGTGGTTAAGTTGTATTTACAACACTGTTCCAAAACAGTTCAACCCAAATTTTAGAGTGTGTGCAGCGCATTTTACGGAGGACTATTTCCTGAACCTGGGAGTAGCCTGCCAGTTATGCTCAAAGACTGTTTCTATAAAGTTTCTATAAAATGGGACAATTCCAACTTTGCAAGGACAGTCTGGCGCTTATGACTCACAGCCTGCAAGTATGTTTTCATATGTAAAGAATTTGCCACTGACTATTCAAACGCGAGTTTTGAGCAGTGTAGAGTAGTGCTTGTTGTTTGTCGTTTCTCCAATCACAAATGCAGACATGGTAATGTTTGTTGCGATGCAACACGATGTGTAAAACGACAGTATAAGTCATTATAATCAGTAATTATGTCCCCACTGGATGCAACAAATGCCTCGTTTGCATCAGAATCAGAATGAGCTTTATTGCCAAGTATGCTAGCGCATACAAGGAATTTGTTTTAGTGACATAAGCTTCCAGTTCACAGAGATAAGAACACACAGACAATAAAAAAATAAAAAATAAATAAAAAAATACACATATGTAAATAAAAATAGACTAAAATTTTAAAGTAAATAAATTGTATGTACAGTTGTGCTATAGATGATAGAATGGAATAGAACAGAATGAGATGCAGGGATGTGCTAGGATGGAGGTGGTAACAAATAAATATAAGGTTATTGCATAATGTGGGGAACATTTAACTGTTCATAAGGTAGATTGCCTGGGGGAAGAAACTGTTCTTGTGCCTGGCTGTCCTGGTATTTAGGGCACTGTAGCGCCGGCCAGATGGCAAAAGTTCAAAAAGGGGATGACTTGGATGTGAGGGATCCAGAGTGATTTTCTGAGCCTTTTTCCTCACTCTGGATGTATACAGTTCTTGGAGGGTGGGCAGGGGAGCACATTAATCCTTTCAATGGGTTTTCGCGCCGGGACATAGCATCATAATACGATAAGGGGTGTAACATTTCCGTCTCACACTTGAGGTATTCTGCCAATCACAACGGACTGGATAGCTGGCCAATCAGAGCACGCCTTGCTTCTCAGAACGATGAGCTTTTTAAAAAGCACATTTCAGAAAGGCGGGGCGTAGAGGAGCAACAATAGTGTACAGTATGTGGAAAATAATGTGTTTTTTGAACCTTACACCGCATAAACACATTGCATTTCACCAAATATGAAATAATGTGTATAATATGTATAATGTTCCTTTTAGCAACGTCATATGACCCCTTTAAATTCAAACCATTGCCTCTGCCTTGTCTGAATCAGAAGATAAATATGCACAGATCAAGCATGGTTTAGAAGTGAAAACAGTCTGAAACAGTTCTAAACAAATATGTTGATGTTGACTTTGACTTTGAAAACACACAGTTTTGCACTTCACAAGACATTAATTGTGGACTGGATTCATGTGGATTATTTGTAGATTATTGTGAAGTTTTCATCAGCTGTTTGGACTCTCATTCTGATGGCACCCATTCACTGCAAAGGATCCACTGGTGAGCAAGTGATGCAATGCTAAATTTGACCAAATCTGTTCTGATCTACAACTCAACTACAAGGATGACCTGTGTGTGCATACATTTTCAGCAAATTTTCATTTTTGGGTGAATTATTCCTTTAGAGATGCTAACTAAGGCAAAAGAAGCTGCCTACCTTCTACATAACGGTGGCCCATGGTTTCACGATCTTTCTTCACTGCAATTTTAAGATCTTCTTCTGATTCGAACTCTACAAATGCTTCTCCACTTGGTCGCCCTTCTCGTGTATATGTGAAGTGTATGCTTGTCCCATTGTTTGCAATTTTGCACTCTACGATGAAATTTAGCTAGAATTAGCCAGGCAGGGAAAAAAACCTAAGTGGTAAAGATTTAAGCAGAGAACTTTTTTACCTGAGAAAAACCTCTGAACTTCATCAACAGAACAGGACCACGGCAAACCTCTGACTCTCACCACAAAACCCTCTCCATCCGCCATGCTGGAAACAACCCTGTTTAAACACAATATATATAGGATAGTGACTCTATAGTACACTATAGTATAACACAAAAACTAATATTTCTATTAAAGTGATCAGAATTTCAGACACTTATCTGCATTTCAAATGAAGCATGACTGCATGGTAAACTACCCCTGACATACAATATATAAAGTAAAATGCTCAGCCAAAATAAATAAATAAACAACAGGGCAGGGCCAACTATTAATTAAAAGCTAATCCAATCAATCATGCACCTAAACATTTCCTATTCATTCTCTATTCAGTCAAAACGAAAAAACAAGAAAATTCCTTTAAGCATAAAACAAGGCTCTATGTGAAAAGCAAATAGTTATTTACATAATAAATGAGGGAAACTCTTTAGTATAACTGAGGAAACGAAACTGTTAGCTTAGCGAGCTAGCTGAACCACATACCTTCTGATAAACCCCCCAAAGACGCTTCGTCTACTCAACCGAAGCAAAGTGACGTGATTTATCTACCCCTTAATAAAGTATTTTACCACACAACTTCTTATATATGTCTACAATAAGTAAATGAATAAAAAACAGGAGAAGCTGAACTGTGCTCACATATGAACGAGCGATAAACGGCGCTCTTCCCCGATGAGGCGGATTCAGAAACTAAGGAGGCGTTTGTCGACACCTTCTGTTTGGGATGTGAAACTACAGCGCTCTAAATCTGTACAATATGACACATAATACCCAAATTTAGTGTGCCATATTATTTCAGTACATGAAGTACATTCTCTATCTGTATCACTATCAGGAACTTATGTTTCTATATACGAATAAATAATCCAATTAAAAAAAAAATAATTCCACACCTTTTAACAGTTTCTGTTTATATCATAAACTGCATAAAAAGGCTTAAATTGGTATTCGCCTGGCCTATCACTCAACCAGTCTGAATAAAATATCAATATTTTTTTCTTTCTGAGAAATATACAATATATAGGCTATATAATTTAAAGGCTACATTTACAACAGTATTATTAATGTTAATTGAGTTAAAAACTGACATGTTCCAAATATCATTGACACACACACAACTAAATTAATAATAATAATAATAATAATAATAATAACAATCTCATATAAAAATAACTTGACCCCCTGGGATTGGCAAACATAATTTTCAGAAAGGTTAACCTTTTTCTAACCATATGTGAAAATGAGTCCTAAGTGTCAATTTTTCAAAATTGAGATGTATACATCCTCTGAAAGCTGAATAAATTAGCTTTCCATCGATGTATGGTTTGTTATGATCGGACAATATTTGGCAGAGATACGACTATTTGAAAACCTGGAATCTGAGGGTGCAAAAAAATCTAAATATTGAGAAAATCGCATTTAAATTTGTACAAATGAAGTTCTTAGCAATGCATATTACTAATCAAAAATTACGTTTTGATATATTTATAGTAGGAAATTTACAAAATATCTTCATAGAACATGACCTTTACTTAATTTCCTAATGATTTTTGGCATAAAAGAAAAATCCATAATTTTGACCCATACAATGCATTTTTGGCTATTGCTACAAATATACACCAGCGACTTAAGACTGGTTTTGTTGTCCAGGGTCACATATGTAGAAAATTATGGAAGCAAGTTTTTGACAGACAGACAAACAAACAAACAAATAAATGCTTTGGTAAGTCATAATTATAATGCAAAAAGTGATCTTTTAGGCTAATCGCAACTTTTTATTTATAAAAAAGTAGCTTAGTAGTTTTTTCATATATTTTACCCAGTATCTCATAATTTCTATTTTTATCTCATAGACTTTTTAATGTCATAATTATTATTAAAACTAACTAACTAACTAACTATTTGTTTATGTATTTATTTGCAGGAACTTGGCTTCCATATATACTTGTCTAAGTGCCGTGGAAATTCGAATCCTTGGCAGAAGTTTTGTAAAAACAAATCTATTTCCCTGAAAGATCTGGCAACCCTGCATGTTACACCGCCTGTTTTTGTTGTTGCTCAAGTGTAGTTTATCACATGATGCGAGTCACGTAGTCTGAGCTGTTGTTAAATACCCCTCACCTCCGCCGCCGCGGGCAGACAGCCTCTCTCAGCGAGTATCACGAGACCAGCGCTGTCTGCAACACGCTAAAAATATCTTTGCCGTTTTTTTATGTTGTTGAAACTTTGTTGAGCTAAGTTTCATCATAACCAAACACTTCATATAGACGAGTGTCTAGAGCCCTTACATATCATCGTGTTCAGTGGCACAGAGTTTTGAGCGCATTTCAGCCACGATGTCCGCCAACACGCAACAGAGCAAGAGCTGCCCCATTCCCACGCGTGTCCTGCACCTCAAAGACTGGTCCCAGCTCCCAGACTGCTACAGTCAGACCCCTGGAGGAACACTCTTCTCCACCACACCGGGGGGTAAGACTGTGCTTTTATGCCTGTACAGTTAGTGTAGGTTGGTGAACGTGTATTTAGAGGAATATAAAAGATTCTTTTTTGAGGGGGGGGGGGGGAATTCTTTTTGGCTGCTCTCCTGGCATGGTCTGTTTGTTGATTTTAGGTGAGTTTTGTGCACTTGTCAGTTTGTGAGACCAACCTAAACCAGCTATGGCCATATTGTCCAGCCTTAACCAGCCAAGACCAACAAACCATCTTGGTCTAGTTTAGGCTGGGTTTTCTTTCAGCAGTGTGTGTAAAATTGTTGGAGAGACACATGTTGCCATCCCCCACTTTACACATTAAAAACAAGATAGATAGATAGATAGATAGATAGATAGATTGATAGATAGATATTGTGGATTGTGTACATCAAATTAAGCAACAGAGCAAGCAGATCTTATTTAAGTTAAATAAAAAAAATTCCCTTAAGCATTATTTTTGTTCTGTAAATCTTTTATATTTTTACATGAGGATGATTGTTGTATATGACACTGAATCTCATTTCTGACCATGTGTTGAACTGCATAATCTCAACTATTTTAAGCAATATGAAAGTCTGATGCAATACTTTTTAAACTTGCTATATTGGTTGACTTGCAATAAGACACTGTATTATTTATTTATTTGTTTATTTATTTATTATGCATGCATGCATTTAGCCAGGGGATGGGCATGCATTTTTACAAAGTACAGTAAAACTAAAACCTCTGTTTATTTTATTAGATTGTAATGATCTGCGATATATTGTGCCCGCAAAACATCTCGCTGGTACTCATTCCTGTTGCTACACAAATGTTTGTTTTGAACAACAAGTTAATCATTTATGGCAGACCTTCTGCAGCAAGATAGCCCAACTGCCATGCTTGTAATGTAACATTGTCTGGTTATCTGATTTGCGACTTGCATGTCCCATATTATACTAGGCATTGAGTTAATCTAATCTTGTGAAAAACAAATGCTTGACCCCTTTTCTTAATGGGCAGGACCCTCCACCCCACATGTTTCTCGATCTCCTTTGTCCCTCGCTAGAATATCTTTCGCATGTGGCTGTAACTGTAGCACATGTAGAGGAGGAGGCAATTCTTAGAAACACCCTCCTCCTTAACAGCTGCCGTGGATTTCAGGAATAACAGAACTCTATGTGCTCAGGAAAATGGGTTCATTGCGGCCACTGTATCATGGATGGTTCCCTTAGGGGGGGAAGCAAAATATCAAATCAGAGGCATGTGCATTCATATACCCTATATATGATAAGGATCTCGGTGATTACGATCTCGGTAAACCTTTTACAAACAAAATACAGAAAGAAATAAAGTGCTTAATGGTCCATTTAAGATTTTTTGCATTGTGTTAATACATGATATACATTACAAATAATTCATACATAATAACCCCTGGTTTCACAAACAAGGCTTAAGTCTATAGTCCCAGACTAAAATGCCTGTCTGAGCTGTTTCAACTGAAAGAAATTTGCACTTAGTGATCTTAAAATATATCAGTTCCATTGTTTTGTCTCAAGATGCACATGAGTAATGTTTTTAAAAAACAACCGTTTATAAAAGCTACTTAAATGTCCTAATTGAACTATGGCCTAATCCTGGCTGTGAAACCAGGCCTATATAACAAAAAAAAAAAAAAAAAAAGTGCTTAATTGTCATGAACATAATGTAACAATTACTCCCAAAAATTTTAATTATTAAAAATAAAAAATAATATCCAATAATAGGTTTCTGTTCTTTATAAAAAAATATATATATATAATTTCACCTTTTTTATTTATTTATTGCTGATTTTGGTAGGTAGGTAGTATTTGTTGTATTGTTTCTTTTAATAACAAATAAATTAATACAATGTCACAGTTTGCACAAACTGCAAACTTGGGCTATATTTAATTGTCCTGCGATTTAAAAACTTCCACTATGTTGAATTCTAAGAAGCTGAAGAGCAATCAGGAAACAAAACATGCTTCAGCAGAACAAAGTCCTGCTGAAACCGTTGGGTTGGTCTCTCTACATTCCTCTGACCAGAGCAGCTCACAGTTGAGACCACTGTTCGTCCAACCCCTGTCACCAGCTCCGTCCACACCCTGCCCCTCCCCCTTCTCTCTCAGCCCTCTTTTGTCCAGAACACATTGAACTAAATGGCAAAAGATTGCATAACATGTTTTTCAGCCACTGGTAGCACTGTTGGGTACAGTATAGCTTCAGCTACAACATAGATGGTACTACGTTTAGCACATGCTAGCAGTCAGAACAAACCAGGGCTAGTTAAGCTCCACAAGTTTGCTCACAACATGTTCATCTGCTATATCGTGGTGCCCTCATGTCTCGGCTCTGCTTGCTCACATGCAGATGTGCTCAAATTTCCTAGAACTAAAATGGGAGGTGCTGAGTCCTGCAATTCAGTTCACCCCGTATTTCATTGTGGGAGCTCGAGTGCTTCCTTTCACATGCAAAATGTCAAACGTTTCAGTCTTTGTTTACAATCTTTTAGCATGGACGTGTTGAGTGGCACATCAAGTTCCTTTTGTTTTGTTAAATAGATTAGAATTGCCGTTCAAGAAATCCTCTTCAGAGTCACATTTTATTGTCTGTTTTTGAGTGCTAAAACATTTGGCTGGAATCCTAAGTTTATTTTATTTTTTTTTCTTACACATTGTACTCTGCAGCCTAGAATGTAAATATGTTTTTCTAGTTGTCTGATTGGTCGCTGTAATATACTTCTATCCCTCCTCCAGGAACTCGGATCATTTATGACAGAAAGTTCCTCCTGGACTGCAGGAACTCTCCCATTGCCCGGACCCCACCCTGTTGTTTGCCCCAGATTCCTGGGGTGACCATTCCTTCACACCATCCAATGTCTAAACTGCAGGAACTCAAAGAGGAGTTGGAGGAGGAGAAGGATCTGGCAGGTAAAGTTGCTGTCTGTTCCAGAAAAAAAGAAAAGAAAACCTGTTCTGCGATTAAAAAATTTCCAGGAAACTTTAAGCCCTCAGGTTTTTCCTGAAACAAATTATTTTGGTATATCCTATCTGGTCTTTTATGCCATGCAATTCTGAGTTTATATTTTGCAGTTTTTTTTTTGTTTTTTTTTCAGAATTGCAAGACAAACTCAGAACTGTGATATAAACTTGAAATTCTGAGGGGAAAAAGTGTGAATTATGAGAAGTTGCAATTACATATTTTTATTAAATAAAAAAGTGAATAGCGAGATGAGAAATAAAGTCAGAATTGCAGGATATAAACTCACAATTGCAAGGAAAAGTAACAATTGTGAGATAAAAGTCGCAGTTACAGAATTGTGATATATAAACTCAGATTTGAAATCGAGATATGAAGTTAGAATTCCAAGACAAATTCAAAATTATGACAAACTCGAAATTGCAATGTGAAAGAGTTGTAAGAAAAAAGTTGCAATTACATTTTAAAAAACAAAAAAACAGAATTGTGAGGTGTAAACTCAGAATTCAGAGAAATTATCTCAGAATTGCAAGTTATAAACTAGCTATTGCAAGGACAAAGTTATTATTGTGAAATAAAAAGTCAAACAATTGCAAGATTGAAACTCAATTTAGACAAAATCAGAATTGCAAGAAAAGTGTGAGATAGAGTCACAATTACTTTATTTTGTTGTGGGAAGGGGCTTCCATAGAATATCTCAAAGAAACACTCTAATCAACCTCTTTTTTTTCTTTTTTTTTCTTTTAGCTGAAGACAACCAGTTTGAAATGGACATTTGAATCTTTCATCTACCTCCTGTGGAGAATTCTCTATTATATCTGTCGGGATGTTGCTGCTTACTCCACGATCAGCAGACATTACATATTCACCAGATTACAGGGCTTTTTAATGAGCTAAACACCCAAAGGGTGTCTTATTCTTTTGTTTAAAAGTATTTGTTAGATGTTTACCGGAAGAAAAAAAAAAACACGATTCCTTGACAAGTGACAGTGTGTTTTAAAGTTCTTTATTGTACATATGGTACTTTCTACTTTTTTTTTTTTTTAAGAAAATGTAGCATTGTGTGGGAGCCGGGGGCAAAACCATGGCAAAATCTCTCATTTCTGAGCTTTATATCTCCGCAAACATTGTTGATTGTTTAATGGTAAAGACCGACTATATGCCAAATGAATGTCTGTTGCAAGTTTGGTGTTTCACCTGAAAAAGCACATCAGAACATAAATGTACGCCATTGTGTGCCCTCAGGGTTTTCCTGGTGTTTCATTTGCCTCAGGTTTTATTATTTTGAATGAAATAAAAAAAAAAAAATTTATTTGAAAAATATCACACTGGGAAACTGCTATTAATCTTTGGTTTCAAAATTTGCATAACTCTGCTACTTGGTTGTCAAGGAATACAACAACAGCAAAACAGTTGCCATATGAAAAACTGTCATAAAGTAAATATGACTGTCTAGAAGATACATGTGACTGAAGAAACATTTAATGTTGAAAACAGCTGTGCTGCTTATGTTTGTGGAAATTGCAATACAGCATTTATTGCGTCTTCGTCACCTTAAATCAATTACACTCTTAAAATTTTACTACTTAAAAAAAAAAAAAAAAAAACTTTACCTTTTAAACCATAGTGTGTGTCCTATATACACAGTATCTATAGGTTAAGCTGGTTAGCATGGCCTCTGCTGGTAGATGCTGTAACTACACATCCCACTTATATATTTCTTTCCAAATGTTTAACTTAAAACTCACTCCAAATCCTCTGCATATCACCTCAAGGGAAAAACATTTAGAAATGACAACTGTAAAAAGTTTGCCATTGCTTTAAATAGAATTTTAAGGTTTAACAAAAGCAGAAGTGAAAGATGCATGTGGTGTTGTAACTTCTCTTTATATAATGGGTTAAGTTTGGAACAATTTGCTTTATCCATGCATGTCCATCTAAGCTGTGTACCAAAAATTATTACTGTCAGCTTTAGATACAAACTGGCCTAGTTTAACTAGTGACCTATTCTTTTATACTTCCAGCTGCCTCTATAAAACAACCCTGAATGTACTCTCAACCTCATACCACAAGCCAGTTTCCACTTTAACTTTGTACAGTAATGTTAAACCTTACCAGCATTTCTTTTAGATAGGTATTCTAAATTCTTTAAATGCAAACTAGGGTTTGTTGGTTCAGAAAGACAATTATGAAAATTGAATGCAAAAGACTTAGACAATAGACATCTTAAAAATCAACTTTATTTCTTGAAATTTGTCCAAGACACTGGAGGAATGTTTATCCAGTGTTTCGAGAAAGAATCTTGTTACAGTTACCTGTGTATGTTTTGAGGTATAGTTGAATCACTATTAAAGCCACTCTTAAATATCTAACAAGACGGGAGGAAATCTCCTTAAAAGCAGTAGAGAGGGGAGGAAAAAAAATAAAAAAATAAAAAGTAAAGTCACCAAGACTTGTCACTAACAGATTTCAATGGACAAGCTTACAATCGGAAGGCAATCCCTTTTCATCTCACCTTGAAGCCATGCAACTTTGCAACACAGAGCACAGGTGACACAGGAAAAATAATAATCATCTAGAAACACTAAAGAAAAATTAAACTGTTTATTTTGAAAGCATTTTGAGAGCTCTGAGCCTAGATGTGGTAGACATAGCCATGATGTAAAATACAACCATACAATAACATTAGATTCAAAAAGGTACCAAAAAGTACAGTAAAAAAATAACACTTCCATCTCTGGAAATGTAAAAAGGACACAAAAAAAAAAAAAAAGAAAAAAAAATTATAAAACAAATGTGAGAAGTGACATTTGCGCCCCCCCCAATTCCTTATGTTTTCTGTACAAAATGAAGCAGAAGTCCAGATTCTGCCAACTTCCAAAAGTAAAAGACCCCAATGTTCACTGTGACCAGACTGCTGGTTCCTGCTCGGTAGCTTTACGACCTTTAAAAGAGAAAACACAGAGATTTAGCCGCATGAACCCATGTAAACTTAACATGTGAAAAATAAATGAGGTGAAGAGATGGGGGCCTATCATGATCTACTGCTACAACCCTACTGGACCAAAAAACCCCACCCCCAAACGGATCACTATCTGCCTTATAGTTCGGCTGGGTAAATGGAGATGAATTGGTAATGGAGCAACACAACCAAATTAACCTTACCATGAGTGGTGGGAAAAAAATAAATTAAAATTCATACCTGCACTACACATGATCAGTATGGCTTGTAGCTACTCTGGTGAGCCCCACGTCTTGGAGTTTTTCCATAGCTTGTATTGCCCTGGTCTAGGGGGGTAAGAAAAGAGCAGAGAAAGGAACTTGAGTCCCTCGCATTCACAAGAACCTGACGGGGGCGGGGAGGAAACCCCAAGGACAATCAGTGCTTACTGTAGTCATATCCGCCGCCGTAGCCGTAGTATCCACCAGAGTAATCATAGTTGCCGTAGCCTCCGTATCCACCATAACCTTGCTGGCCACCATAGCCATAACCTTGGTTACCGTAGCCTTGATTCCAGTAGTTATTGTAGCCCTGATTCCAGTTCTGACCCTGGCCTATAAAACCAAACCAAACCATTTTTAAACATCATGGCACAGTAATGTACTGATATCTGTAAGCAACTAGCAAAACCATAAAGAGATTGGTCTCTACTCAAGCTTTGTGGGGCATTAGAACGGATTTAGATTAATCAGATCTGAGATCAGCCAAAGCTTTTAAGATAGATTACATCTGAAGACTTACACGCAAGAGGAATTAGATTAAAATATCTGCATGTGAGCAATAATAAATTCTGACAAGACTTTGCATTACGAATTTCTAATTCTATGAAGTTATTCAGATTCATCAGTATGTTTAAACCAGCCTCAGTCATAAACACTATCTTCAGTAGAGTTACTTCTAGCAGAATTGGACTTGTTTCATAACTGCAGTAACTTCATGGTTACTGAACTGAATCAACACTGAACTGACTTGGCTAACTGAATATGGTCTTTTTAGAGCTGAATTTGTATGTCATATTTGAAGTTCCCAGCATTGATTATCATCTTCCCGTTTATTATCATTAAGTAGTTTTGAAACAATTTGCATTGTATGAAGCTCTAAATAAGTGACTTGCCTCAGTTAACTCAACAGCATTCAATTCATATAGACGCACAAGGGTGACTTAATTGTTTTTCTAATGCATATCTCTGTACATTTGATGAGCGTGCAGTGATTATCTAGGTAAACTCTGACTGATGCAGCCTATAGTTTGAGTGGTGGGTGAGACGGTCCAACAGGAGAGAAGCATGCAGTGGTACTAACCTCCACGCCCCCTTCCTCTTCCCCCAAAACGACCTCCATACTGCTGCTGCTGGTACACTTCTTTTGGCTGTGCAATCTTAATCTCGCACTAGGAAAAAAAAAAAAAAAAAAGAAAATGAGTGATTGGAATCATAATAGTAGAACATCTACATAAAACACTACCACTAAAATTAATAATCAAATAGGTAGCACAATGTAAAGTAGCAAACAACAACCCTGAAGATTTATCACATCTATCAGTAAATTCAAGCTAAACTTCACACTGGAAACACTCACAAGGCCTTCTTTTCCATTTGTGTCCTTGGTTCCACTGACGTTGTGATATTTCTTTTCTACAACTTTCTTGACAGGCTCTTCTTCCTTGAAGGTAATGAAGACAAACCCTCTCCTCTTATTTGTCTTTGGATCCATTGGAAGTTCAATAGTCTCAATCTGCAGTGGCAAAAATCATCATGTTAACAAATGTGTACAAAATTTAACTGACAAAACATCTATTAACAAAGTCAAAAGAAAAAAAACTATACATAGAAAATGTGCAAAGATCAAACTAGAAACTTTACATGGCCAACATACAGTAATTACATTATAATTGCACTAACACAAGTCAAATTTGTTAAGCTTGCTTAAAACTATTGAAAGAAGTTAAAAATCTATAAGGAATGCTTCAGTACCTCGCCAAAGGCGCCAAAATACTCGCGGATCCTCTCTTCTGTGGTTTCGGGGTTCAGCCCGCCGACAAAGATCTTCTTAACGGGTTCTTTCTTCATTGCCATTGCCTTCTTGGGGTCGATCTGTCGTCCATCCAGTCTGTGCTCTTTTTGTGCTAAAACCTGTGCAAAGTGAAGTGACGATTTAGCTTACCATCAAAGAATCACAAGACTACAGCTTTTTCTAAGCACCAAAGCTTACCTTATCTACACTGCCTGGCTCTTTAAAAAGAATAAACCCAAATCCCCTTGATCGCCCAGTGTTGGGGTCCATTTTGATGGTGCAGTCTGTCACCTCTCCAAATTTAGAGAAGTAATCTTTAAGATCCTTTTTACTAGTGTCCCAGCTGAGGCCACCAACAAACATTTTCCTGAGGAAACGAAGCAGAAAATCAGAGTGAGACCAGTAGGGGGCGTGGTAGCACAGATTTCATAAATGTCTCCATTTCTTGCATCTAAAACCCCCACTTTCTAGTAATAAACAGAAATAACTGCAACACAACACCTTTATTAATTAAGCGCACAAAAATACAAAAACGTTCGCTTAAGGAAACAATTAAGAGGCTCAACAGTGCATTTTAAAAACCCTCTCCGTGTTCAATTCACCATTTCGCCCATCCCCCTTCAAAAGACACATGGCGCCAACAAAGACGGGAAGGAACAAAGGATTTTACCTCCCAGCATTTAGCACAATTATGACTTTTACATACCCCGCATCTTCCTCTCCTTTGCTGGCATCAATTTGCCCCCCGTCCGATGAGCCATTTTGTGGGTCTTCCTCATCCACGGCCGTGTCGTCTGCACCGGCGTCTCCCTGCGCCGCGGCCTGCGCATCCCCGTTGCCTTCCTCGTACTGCTCGGCTCCGTTCAGATCGTCCTCGTGGCCGTTTTCTGAGGTTTCCATATACTGTTGCTCGGCGTCTGACATGGTGGTAGTTTAATGTGAAAACCTAAAACTGCAGTGAATGTGAAATGGTTACGAAAGGAAGCACCTTATGTAACGCTCATGAACCACCATTTTGAACAGCGGCGCTTGCATTCTCATACGCAACAAGAATGTAAACATATCGTTTTCCTAAATCAAAAATACACAGCGTTACTGAGCTATAATTTAATATAAGCGTTAACACAACTAATACGTACACGGAGGATAACAAATTCAGAATTTACACGGAAATACTTTACCGTAAAAGCAGCAAGTGAAAAATCTCCGTGGAATGCTTTCCGCGGTGTGGGCCCTTCCTTATTGCGCCGACAAGCGGTTGGTTTTATATTACTGGATGGAAGATAAAGGAAGTTTAGTAAGGGCGCATTTGATTGGGTGGCTTTGAACGCCTATCATTCTAATAGCCAATCAAACGTGTCATACGTCACGTCACAGAAATCCTCCCCCTAACGCGCTTCTTCTGAACCTTCGTGTCGAGTGGGGGAAGAACTCTTTGTTCTTGTTTGGTTTATAAACGTGCTGTTGACCACTTAATATTAGCAGCTAATGCAAGAAACAAGACGTTTGAATGTGGATTTTTTTCTGCCTAGTCAAAATAGTAGGAAGGAGGTTAGAGCTGTATTTGCAATAGGCCTTTTAATTATTTTCATTCTTACGTTCATTTTGTTGTCGAGATCAGATAAATGTCTTAATGTACTTAGTTTTTCACTTTCAAAACTGTTAGTGAATCAAATATTTGTTGATCACCACCAGAAGGCTATTTTATTTGATCATTTTAATTGATGTTGAATATTTATTTCTACTGTTATAGTAATCAGTGACAGGATTGGGATACTGTAAATTTGCAATTTTATCTTACATTGAAATGAACCATGACAATTTAAAACTGACACATTTAGATAGCACAATAAAAAGGGCTAAGACAAAATTGCAAAACTTTATTTTATAAAACAGTTCAAAAGACCAAAATAGAACAATACAGTAACTTCTTGTTGGTCAATTCTTCTTGGGGAAATAAAAAAATAAAAATCACACTGCTGCCTCCTCTACTACTGTTCCATCAGATATTTTGGGCTTATTAGGGTTATTATTCATCAACCAGTCTGCAAGCCATGTCTGTAATGAAATATAAATAGCATATGAGTAAATAGCATATCGATATACAGTAGTCAACATTTGAAGTGGATCGAAACCTTTCATCAAAGTTGTCCTAAAAGCGTTATTGTCTTAGGTCAACTCTGATTAACTTTTTTGATCCACCTCAAATGTTGACTGTATTATGAAATCCAAAAAAAAAAGATTAATCTGGATCAGAACTGTCAAAGTGTTTAATCTGAAGAGGCAGAACAGTACAATAAAACAACACAAACATCCCATTCCATTGTCAGTTTTTTTTTTAAACAGTCAACCCCTCATCTGACCTACAACAAATAAATAAAAACAAACAAATATACACGGAATAAGGGATGCAAATAGTTGAAACTTCTTTTGACTGGTCCATCTCTGTTGATTGTGTCAGTCATTGTAATTAATATTCAGTAATAAATGGCCATTTTTGTTTGATATTGACAGCTAGGGGATTATTTTATGGGGCCAAACTCTTCTCTTATATATATATATATATATATATATATACACACATATACTGAAAGGCTTTATAGTAAACAGTTGTAAAGATTTATTATATGTTGTCCCTGATATCCACCCAGCTGTTCGGATCAGTATAATCCAGTTTTTTTTTGACAAAACCAAGACAGTGTGATCTGATCTGATTTCAGAGTCCTTTTTTTTTTTTTTTGAGGCCCATTTTCATGATTTGATCCAAAAGTCAAAATCCAATCGAATTTCCTTTGAACAGCTGGACCCAAGTGTGTCAAAAAACAGGAAACTGGTTGAACAATTTTAAAGAAATACTTCCAAAATTACAATTCTTTCATTATTTATTTGCCCTCATGTATATCATATCACGATTTTTTTTTTTTTTTTTAGAAATATCACGATTCACGGTTTTATCATGATTCTTTGTCAAGTTGTCTGAGCAGTACAGCCAAACTAATTTCCCTATTATAAAGGCAAAGCCTTTCAAGGTAACAAAAAAAAAGAAAGGCAGATATTTAGTGGGCGAAAATAAAAATCTTTGTTCTTATTTTTTAATAACAGATTAAATAATGACACAGATACATATTACAACTACACATAATATACAAATAAAACAAACAGTGCTTTATTTTCAGGTACAATAGGTGTTTTTAGCAGGAGCATTCAATAAATTGAATGAACAAATATAAAAATAAAACTCTATATAGAATGATTCCTAAAGCAACTGTATTAAATTTCTTCAGTCAAGAGCAGTGAGTGATTTTTCTCTTTGTGTTTTGTTGTTTTATTAACGTTAAAGGAATAGTTCACCCAAAAATACAAATTCTGTCAGCTGTCTGTTAATTCTGTCATAGTGTTTTATTTTTATACCATCATTTACTTAAAAGTTGTTTTAAACCTAAATGAGTTTCTTTCTTCTTCTGAACATAAATGCTATTTTGAAGAATGTGGGTCACCAAACAGTTGCTGGTCCACAGTGACTTCCATAGTGTTTTTTTTCCTTCCATCAAATTCAATGTGGACCAGCAACTGTTTGGTGACCCACATTCTTCAAAACATCATCTTTTGTGTTCAGCACAAGAAAGAAATTAATACAGGTTTGGGACAATGTGACAGTGAGTAAATAATGACAGAAATGAAATGTATGTGGCGTTGTACAGTATACTGATACAGCGGCACCAGAACTGCAACTGAAAGAATGTGCGCTGTAGCGCGATACTACGATATTTCTTCAAAAGCAGATCGTGGAGACATTTTTATCGTCCACGATCAAAAATAGTCATATCGCACACCCCTACCCTCAAGTAAGTCCAAATCTATCAAAATGACTTGAATGAAAATACTTTTAATCAACAGATACACTTACAAAAGGGTCCAGTGGCTTTTTCTTGCTCAGCTCTGTCAGTCCGGTGAGAAGTGTTGGGCTGACGTACCGGCTCAGGTAATCTTTGGCAGCATCTCCCATAGGAATAGGTTCAATCACAGCTGAAATAGATGACAAAGACAAAAAGTATGCCTTCATATCCTGTTCACTCAACTCATCTGAGCAAGGTTAGATTTACTCACAGTTGGGAAACATAAACCTGATTTCCCTCTCAGCAGCAGAGAAGGATTCACTGCCATGCACAGCATTCCGCAGGTCACACGTGCCGAATCTCGCTCTCAGACTGATGGTGACATTCACAGTGATGAAGTGCGCACAGAAGAGTATTTCCCAGAAAGAGGAAAGAAATATGACTGTTACATATATTACAGTATGCATAACGAATATAGCTTTGTTGCAATGACAAATGAGTTATGTGATTGATTTAGGCATTGCAATGAACACTGGTTTTGTATATTATTATCCTGAAGTGCATAAAATCCAACAAAAGCATCTATTTATTTTGCCAGGAATTTAAAAGGCAGTTATTGGTGCACTGTGATGGTTCTCCCTACAATACATGAAAAAATGTAACTATATCAGTCCACTTTATTATTAAACCACCTGCATAGACAGAAGATTCATTCAGTGACACTCATTACCAGTCAGGATGTGTCTCTCTAGCTTTTATGCTGCTGACTGGTCCCATTATGGCTTTCCAGGTGGCAATAGCCTGGTGTCGGGCCAGTGCTAGAGCAACAACCGGTCCGGAGCTCATGAAGGCAGTCAGATGAGGAAAATGCAGCTTCCCATAATGCTCAGCGTAGAAATCACTGCATTGCTCTGGACTCAGCTGAAGCCTTCTTTTCTGGTAAATGAGAAAAACTAAATGAGAACGATAAAGGCATAAGCAGAATGCAAATCTCATTCTTAAACTATAGCATTGGCTACAAAATATGAACTATTACGTTAGCTGATAAGGGCTATGTTCATTTTATTTATTAAACAGACGCTTTTATCCAAGCGAGTTTATCATATGGAGGCAAGAAGCACTAGCATCACCATGTTTTAAACATTGTCCAGATTAATACAGGATAGAAGGAAATAGAAACAGTGATGGCATAGATTTGAGATGTTTTAATACATTTCATCAGCCTCATTTTAAACAATGTAGTGGCATCAGACACCACACGACTGTCTTGTGCTCACAAAATGACCAGAATCAGGGATTGTCTCAACTCACCATGCAAATAATTCATTTTATGCGTCGTGCAAAATTAAGAAAACGTGCCACGTGCGACGTGTCCGATCAATACGTACCTGAATAATTGTAAATCCAGATTGAAGAATAACGTCCTCAATTTCATCAGTTTTGTGGATGGCATCAGGTTTGATTAAAGCCAGCGTTCTCTCCACGAAGATACGAGGTGCAGGCATCTGTTTTTGAGGACTGTCGCTCTCCATGCTAGTGTTATGCTATTTTTCTGTAGTTACTGGACTTTTTCCACAATTACATTTGAAGTTGCTTGAACAGCTAAGGTTACATTCCCCAAATCATAAAGTGCAAAATGTTTTTTCCAGAATGGAACCGCAATTAATATTTGCTTGCTTACAACATTAAAACATTCATGTAATTCAAGCGTCTGTGTATCATGTCGCGTCCTCAAAGTTGAGTCCTGTTTGTTGACCTTGTTGCTAGGTAACAGTCGAATAAATTAAATCAACAGTTGCGCCATCTAGCGGCTATTCAAACCTATTTCAATGACTCACATGGTTGCATTTCTGTTGTACTTTATTTAAAGGCAGAGAAATTTAAGTAAACACAAAGTCAACTGTGGTTGTTTTTAAAAGACTTTTTTTTTATTTAGACATTAGAAAAGGCGTCTATCTGGTTCCAATGGTCACCTGCCACACTCTGATCAGGTTGTCAGTGTAGCCAGCAAAGAGAGTCTGTGATGAGAAAAGAGACAGAAATTATAATCAGGCATCGCTTTAGAAGCAACAGATTTAAAATCATTTAATGTCCCCCTCATATTTGCAGGACTGTCACCATAAGGTTTCAGATGTTATAAGTGATTGGGAATAATCAATGGGAGCAGCTGATCCAGCCAGAATTTGCAGACTAATGAAATGCAAGGAATAGTTCAGGAACTCATTCCAAGCGGAAAAGGCTGCTGTAAATAAAACCCACCTGTCCATCAGCAGACCAGGCTAGAGAAGTGCACTGAGGCGGCTCAGCCTTGCTGTTGGTGGTGATGATGTCCTGCCTCAGCTCATCAACAATGATCTTGCCCTCCAGATCCTGTTGAGAGAAAACCGTCAGTTTTGCAACAGCAGTATGATAATGTTATACCCGCTCGGGCCAACAGTTCTCAGAAACAGCCTCTTTATCATCATAGAGAGTTACAGAAGGCATTGAACTTTCATCACTGATTTCTGTGCTTCAATATAGACGGTTTTTGTTCAAATATATTCAAAACAGCAAAGGGAAATCTTTGCATTTGAAAAACATGTGCATATGAATGAGAAGGGTTCATGTACATAAACTCACCCAGATCTTGATGCTAGGTCCAGTGGCGGCACACAGCCAGTAGCGGTTGGGGCTGAAGCAAAGGGCGTTGATGGTGTCACCACCGTCCAGGGTGTAAAGGTGCTTACCCTCGTTCAGGTCCCACAGCATGGCTTGCCCATCCTGTAATGAGGACAAACAGTAAATACAGATAGGAAAGTTAAAAATGAGTTCTGAAAACTCAATGTTTTTTTTCCCCCAGAGTTTTTTGTGTTCAGAAACAGCCTCTTTTATAATCACATGGATTCAGATGGCATTAAGGTTTCATCATCTCAAACCTCTAACCTGTTCACTAACTGCACAAGTGAAAACCAGAAGTGATGCGATTACCTTTCCACCAGAGGCACACAGAGATCCATCGGGAGACACAGTCACTGTGTTCAGGTATCCAGTGTGGCCAATGTGGTTGGTCTTCAGCTTGCAGTTAGCAAGATTCCATACCTGTAACAAACAAATAACAAACTGGCTGCATTAGCAATTATTCAAATCAATCCATGCAAAGTGCCCTGATTAAGTTGATCACATTGATGTTCTCAATCCGTTACCCATCATAATTGCAGGACTTGTCGTCAGAGCCCAAGAGCTCAGACAATATGAATGTGGATTTGTTTAATCACAGGGTAAAGTTATTACAAAAACACAGAGCGACTTTTATAGTTTACATTAAGGTACAGACAAAGCTCTCACCTTGACCATTTTGTCCCACCCGCAGGACACAATGATGGGGTTGCTGCTGTTGGGAGAGAAACGCACACAGGACACCCACTCAGTGTGGCTGTCATCCTGTGGACAATTCAAAATAAAGGGTTTCAGAATTCAGAACAGCACAAACTAAACAAACCTAAACATCAGGTATCTGTAGAGTTTTTAATATTAAAGCCTTTATGACATGCACAAATTAAATACTGCATGTACATGCAGTACAAACCAATACAACCTCAAAAAAAAACCCTCAAGATTCTTTAACTTAAACAGAAATTAAACAAGCCTAATGGCTTTTTAGTTAACTATAACAGCCCTTGTTAGAGGTTAATCAATATTGCATTTTGCTGATATGACAATGTTTAAAAAAAAAAAAACATTATCTTTGAAACATGCAACGCTTCCATTTGATCTCCTTTTGTACTTTAATCATCACATTAGGTCATATTGAGATTCCAGTCCACACATTTAAGACCTCTAAAAATGACAAGATTTGTGTTATACCATATTTATGAAGACTAAATGGCCTTAAATTTAATCAGACTGGATTCAAGACTTTTTCTTTATTCAAATTTTTTTCCTGTTTATGTTAGATGGTCAAAGACTACCTCTCCATAAAGTGAGCACTAAACTTGCATAAAGAGCATTTAGAGGTCTACCTGGATGGTGTACTTGCAGACTCCCAGGGTGTTCCACAGCTTGATGGTCTTGTCTCTGGATCCAGACACAATCTGACGGTTGTCAGCAGAGAAAGCCACGCTCAGAACATCCTTGGTGTGCCCAACAAAACGGCGGGTTGTAGTGCCACTAGGTGAGGGAAAAAAAATAAAAAACAAAAGACAAATTCAGATTAATCAGACAAGATGTAACGGTGCAAACTTTTTTTTTTTTTTTTTTTTAAATCTGATCTGACACTCCAGACAAATGAAGGTATGGAATTATTCTGACTATAAAGTTGGTCTTAAGTTTATCACCATAACAGGCTATTTCACAAACTTTCACAACTTTTTGTACTTCAAAATCCTGAAGACTAAATTTTGTATATACATAACTACTTGTGATTACTGTTGTAAAAGTTTTTCTGCATCCATCATGTTAAAGTCTCTCAAAGTTTATTTTTAATTGTGGTCTCATGACAACAATTGGGCAGACCAAAATATAAATAATAAAAAAAAAAAAACATTCACAGACAGGTTATACAGACAATATTGACATTTTGGTGGTTCTTCGCCCTTCAACAATAATATTTAGACATTCATAATACGAATTTTTCACAGTATAAACATGGCCTTTATACAAGACACTATAGATCACTTAAATCTTAAGGTGGGGGTCCCTTGCATGAGAATGATCATATTTGGGGGTCTGCGGCATCTAACAGATTGAAAACCCCTGACATACACAACCACATTCATTGGGCTTCTAAGAGTTTTAAGTTCAGAAACAGCCTCTTTATCATCACAGTGACACAGATAGCATTTGAGTTTCATCACCACTTCAAAACCAGTGCAACAGATCTTGAATGACTGCCCTGTCCCTCCAAATACTCACGTTGTCAGATCCCACAGGCGCAGGGTGCTGTCCCAGGAGCCAGACAGGGCGAACTGACCATCAGACGAGATCACAACATCACTCACAAAGTGGGAATGGCCCTTCAGAGCACGCTGGGGGATGCCATAGTTGGTCTCATCACGGGTCAGCTTCCACATGATGATGGTCTTATCTGCAAGGTGGACAGCAGAAGATCACCTAACAGTTCTGTAAGCTTTTATTTGCTGACATACTATAATTCTGACAGCTGGAGGCATTCCACACACTAGACAGGTACACCGGTTACTACCATTCCCTAATGCTGCATTATAAACATCTGTTTAACCATAAGCTAAGTCTCGATAGTACAAAACATCAGTTTTACACAGAACTACAACTGAATGGACTTATTAGTCAGTGTAATTTTAAGGGCTCGTGTTTCCGGCGGACATTCTTTGGGCTCCAGCGCGGCTCTGCGGACACTTACCCCGGGACGCGGACAGAATCATGTCGGGAAACTGGGGTGTGGTGGCGATTTGGGTGACCCATCCACTATGACCCTTGAGGGTCCCCCTTACTGTCATCTGCTCGGTCATTTTGGCGCAGGAAAGAATCACCTATAAAGGTGGATGGAGTTGGATTTTGTCGGAGGGCCAAGTCCCCCTATATCTCTCACACTGTGGCAAGAGGAAAAGGAAGAAGCACACCGGAAGCAAAACTCTTGAGGGTGAACCGTCTTCTTCGGTCCGCGTTCTCGTGTGAGATACCTAATGTGAACAGTTTACTGCCATCTAGTGTGTAGATGGCAGTAAACCACTTCAAACTACTTATTTTTAAGCTGTCATATTTTATTGTTAATGTTAATAAATTCGTATGTGTATTATTCATTATGTTTTTATCTTCTACCCGTTTGTCTCGATCGATTTTTGCTCCCTGTTTTTTCTTTTTCTTTTGTTCCCCTGTATGTATATTTTTATACATGTACAAATCTATGGGATGTCTTATCAAAGACTAGAGGGACTTACATTGTTGAATGTTCTCTGTGTTGTACAATCGTAAAAATAGCATGTTTGCAATGTTTGCAACGGGTGTATAAGGTGCTAGTTGCTAAAATGGTGTAAATTTGTTGTAGAGTAGGCTCAAGTGTTTTTTTTTTTTTTTACATTAATGCAGATATATCAAAATGTATTTTAAAATAAAATACCTTAATTTTAAGTGTATCAAAATAGACTACAAAATACAGCAGACACACCATGTATCAAAATAAACTAGCCTACTATATTTTTGTATTTTAAAAATACTTAAAAAATACTTTTGCAAGGGAGCATGAAATTTCTTCACAAACCTTCCATCAGTTGGCCTATTTGATCTATCCCTTCACCATTACACTGACTCAGTTGATTAAGTAGACAATGTTTGATAGCGGCAGCTTTTCTCAATAAATCTGACATATGCAACTAACAGATCAAATATTCACATCTCCCAGATGAAAGTTAGTTTTAAAGTAACCAGCAGTTTAATGTTTAACAGTTTGCGAATGACTCAATTGTATCCTAATTTGGTTACTTGGTGTTTGGTAACGAAGGGCCTATCCTTTGCATCAGCAACACTGACTTAATGACAAACAAGTCATTCATGAGAAGACAACTGATGGCACCTGTATTCATAGCAACTAGTTTCTAACTAATTTATCATTTGATTGTTAATCATAAATATAATAATACACTCTCAGAAATAAAGGTACAAAAGCTGTCACTGGGGCGGTACCTTTTCAAAAGGTACACTTTTGTAGCTATTAGGTTCAAATAATGTACACTTTAAGTACTAATATGTACCTTTAAGGTACTAATATGTACCTTTAAGGTACCAAAATGGACCCTTTAGGTACAAACGTACCTTTTGAAAAGGTACCGCCCCAGTGACAGCTTTTGTACCTTTATTTCTGAGAGTGTATATTATGTGTCAGGCAGTCATTCATGCATTGGTATGCAAAATCATCATCCTACTAAACAGCTTCTTCAATTAGGGTACAATATTCAGCAATCGATTGATCAATTCCAAATGATTTATCAATCATTTGGAAGTTGAAAACAAATATTTTAGCATTTCAACAATTATTAAATTATCAATATGTTTTGATTTTAAATGCCAGAAACGTAATCAGAAAGTAGCAACAGAACTTGTCAAGGAGTATTAACTCCAACCACTGAATCTACCGAGAGCCATATAAGTATAGAGGACACATACACATTAATAGTGTAGTAACAAGTCTGGACAAACTATTGAGTAGGCACCAATTAGAGGCCACATTTTTATGATGTATTATATGATGTAAGTATTTTACAGTACTTTAAAACTACAAAAATACTACAAAAAAAAGTATTTTGATATAAAATATGAAGCCATTTTCATCAACCCTATCAAATACAAATACGTTTAAAATACGTATTTGAAATACATGTATCATAAATACTGCCCATCCCTGAATATATGCATATTAACATTAGCAACACTAAGATAAATATACAGTGAACCAGTAAACAAATGACAACTGGTTAAATTACGCATACAAAAATAATAATGTTTTCTTTTTGGCTTGTTAAAATACTATAGTATTGTTTAAATAGACTGCTCAGAGATATAGCCTACCATACTTGAAATATTAATAAAATGTTAATATATTAATATACATATATAAATAATAGCCTAATATATAATAATTGTATTGATTCTATGATATATGCGTAAAGCGCTGGTTAAATTAATGTTCATCAAGATTTTTAGCTAACACACACACACACACACACACACACATAGCCTATATATATATATATATATATATATATATATATATATATATATATATATATATACACACACAGTATGTATGTATGTATGTATGTATGTATATATACAGTATATACACTGAACAAAATTATAAACGCAACACTTTTGTTTTTGCCCCCATTTTTCATGAGCTGAACTCAAAGATCTAAGACTTTTTCTATGTACACAAAAGGCCTATTTCTCTCAATTGTATATTGTTCACAAATCTGTCTAAATCTGTGTTAGTGAGCACTTCTCCTTTGCCGAGATACTCCATCCACCTCACAGGTGTGGCATGTCAAAATGCTGATTAGGCAGCATGATTATTGCACAGGTGTGCCTTAGGCTGACCACAATAAAAGGCCACTCTAAAATGTGCAGTTTTATCACACAGCACAGTGCCACAGATGTTGCAAGTTTTGAGGGAGCGTGCAATTGGCATGCTGACTGCAGGAATGTCCACCAGAGCTGTTGCCCGTGAATTGAATGTTCATTTCTCTACCATAAGCCATCTCCAAAGGCATTTCAGAGAATTTGGCAGTACATCCAAACGGCCTCACAACTGCAGACCACGTGTAACCACACCAGCCCAGGACCTCCACATCCAGCATCTTCACCTCCAAGATCGTCTGAGACCAGCCGCCCGGACAGCTGCTGCAACAATCGGTTTGCATAACCAAAGAATTTCTGCACAAACTGTCGGAAACCGTCTCAGGGAAGCTCATCTGCATGCTCGTCGTCCTCATCGGGGTCTCGACCTGACTGCAGTTCGTCGTCGTAACCGACTTGAGTGGGCAAATGCTCACATTCGATGGCGTCTGGCACTTTGGAGAGGTGTTCTCTTCATGGATGAATCCCGGTTTTCACTGTACAGGGCAGATGGCAGACAGCGTGTATGGCGTCGTGTGGGTGAGCGGTTTGCTGATGTCAATGTTGTGGATCGAGTGGCCCATGGTGGCGGTGGGGTTATGGTATGGGCAGGCGTATGTTATGGACAACGAACACAGGTGCATTTTATTGATGGCATTTTGAATGCACAGAGATACCGTGACGAGATCCTGAGGCCCATTGTTGTGACATTCATCCACGACCATCACCTCATGTTGCAGCATGTTGGACCCCTGTTGCAAGGATCTGTACACAATTCCTGGAAGCTGAAAACATCCCAGTTCTTGCATGGCCAGCATACTCACCGAACATGTCACACATTGAGCATGTTTGGGATGCTCTGGATCGGCGTATGCAACAGCGTGTTCCAGTTCCTGCCAATATCCAGCAACTTCGCACAGCCATTGAAGAGGAGTGGACCAACATTTCACAGGCCACAATCAACAACCTGATCAACTCTATGCGAAGGAGATGTGTTGCACTGTGTGAGGCAAATGGTGGTCACACCAAATACTGACTGGTTTTCGGACCCCCCCGGTCCCCCCCAATACAGTAAAACTGCACATTTTAGAGTGGCCAGCCTAAGGCACACCTGTGCAATAATCATGCTGTCTAATCAGCATCTTGATATGCCACACCTGTGAGGTGGATGGATTATCTCAGGAAAGGAGAAATGCTCACTAACACAGATTTAGACAGATTTGTGAACAATATTTGAGAGAAATAGGCCTTTTGTGTACATAGAAAAAGTCTTAGATCTTTGAGTTCAGCTCATGAAAAATGGGGGCAAAAACAAAAGTGTTGCGTTTATAATTTTGTTCAGTGTATATATACACGTGTGTGTGTGTGTGTGTATATATATATATATATATATATATATATACAGTATCTCACAGAAGTGAGTACACCCCTCACATTTTTGTAAATATTTTATTATATCTTTTCATGTGACAACACTGAAGAAATGACACTTTGCTACAATGTGAAGTAGTGAGTGTACAGCTTGTATAACAGTGTACATTTGCTGTCCCCTCAAAATAACTCAACACACAGCCATTAATGTCTAAACTGCTGGCCACAAAAGTGAGTACACCCCTAAGTGAAAATGTCCAAATTGGGCCCAATTAGCCATTTTCTCTCCCCGGTGTCATGTGACTCTTTAGTGTTACAAGGTCTTAGGTGTGAATGGGAGCAGGTGTGTTAAATTTGGTGTTATCGCTCTCACTCTCTCATACTGGTCACTGGAAGTTCAACATGGCACCTCATGGCAAAGAATTCTCTGAAAAAAAGAATTGTTGCTCTACATAAAGATGGCGTAGGCTATAAGAAGATTGCCAAGACCCGGAAACTGAGCTGCAGCACGGTGGCCAGGACCATACAGCAGTTTAACAGGACAGGTTCCACTCAGAACAGGCCTCACCATGGTCGACCAAAGAAGTTGAGTGCACGTGCTCAGTGTCATATCCAGAGGTTGTGTTTGGAAAATAGACGTATGAGTGCTGCCAGCATTGCTGCAGAGGTTGAAGGGGTGGGGGGTCAGCCTGTCAGTGCTCCGACCATACGCCGCACACTGCATTGGTCTGCAAATTGGTCTGCATGGCTGTCGTCCCAGAAGGAAGCCTCTTCTAAAGATGATGCACAAGAAAGCCCGCAAACAGTTTGCTGAAGACAAGCAGACTAAGGACATGGATTACTGGAACCCTGTCCTGTGGTCTGATGAGACCAAGATCAACTTATTTGGTTCAGATGGTGTCAAGCGTGTGTGGCAGCAACCAGGTGAGGAGTACAAAGACAAGTGTGTCTTGCCTATAGTCAAGCATGGTGGTGGGAGTGTCATGGTCTGGGGCTGCATGAGTGCTGCCGGCACTGGGAGGCTACAGTTCATTGAGGGAACCATGAATGCCAACATGTACTGTGATATACTGAAGCAGAGCATGATCCCCTCCCTTCAGAGACTGGGCCGCAGGGCAGTATTCCAACATGATAACGACCCCAAACACACCTCCAAGACGACTACTGCCTTGCTAAAGAAGCTGAGGGTAAAGGTGATGGACTAGCCAAGCATGTCTCCAGACCTAAACCCTATTGAGCATCTGTGGGGCATCCTCAAACGGAAGGTGGAGGATGTCGTCATGGAGGAGTGGAAGAGGACTCTAGTGGCAACCTGTGAAGCTCTGGTGAACTCCATACCCAAGAGGGTTAAGGCAATGCTGGAAAATAATGGTGGCCACACAAAATATTTACACTTCGGGCCCAATTTGGACATTTTTTGCACTTAGGGGTGTACTCACTTTTGTGGCCAGTGGTTTACACATTAATGGCTGTGTGTTGAGTTATTTTGAGGGGACAGCAAATTTAGTCTGTTATACAAGCTGTACACTCACATTGCTACATTGTAGCAAAGTGTCATTTTTTCAGTGTTGTCACATGAAAAGATATAATAAAATATTTACAAAAATGTGAGGGGTGTACTAACTTCTGTTCTGTGAGATACTGTATATGTATACATACATATATAGGCTACATATTCATAATATAGTAATAAAATTAATACTATAGAGCTGAGACAATTATTAGTGCAGAACGAAGGTGATTGGAAATAAAAAAAACACACACACACAAAGGGCAAGGAAGAAGTAATTTCTACAATTCAATGCAATAAATACATAATGTTTTTTTTCTCTCTCAAAAAACACAAAGAAAGAAAGAAAGAATAGAAAAGAAAATATGCTGGTCTAACAGATTAGGGTTACCATTATTTTTAAGGCACAACATCTCGTGAAATGTTTAGGCTAGATGCTTTACTAAAAGGATCTGGTCATCGTACAGTTACAGCACAGCACAAATTTCTCGCGCGCTTCTCTGTGCAAGTGAGCCCAAAAGAGCCGATGACGTAACGAACTAGCTCTCGAACATTCCAACTCGACGGACGCCATTTTAAACCACACCAACGACATCAGAGAAGACGGAGGAAGTAAATTCGTTTATCATCGAGTACTGCTATTATTGAGAGGACTTGCTTAAGCCAGGTAAGGTAATGCTTTACGTATTCGCTAAGTACTTCACTCACACAATGTAGTAGCTTTTTTGTAGCAGATTTTTATTTTATCACCTAAACGCGTTAACGACGTCGCTATTACTGACTGTGTGTTTGTTAATCTTAACCGTGCAGTAAGTGTTACAAAATGCATTTTACTGTCTAAATCGGTTTTATTTATTGTTATTATCTTCTGAGCATTTTTAGACTTCCTAAAGAGAGTAATTTGCATCGGGCAAACACTTCGCTGACACGAGGTGTTAGAACAAAGAGACCACTGTATTTGCGGATCCTGCGCCCTATATATTAGCCTACACGGATTCCGTGGATATGGTATGTGTACTTAATGTAGAAGTTATTTATTTGTGTTATGCTTGTTTTGTCAGATGAGACAAATAAGACTGCGCTCTCCCTGGCTGAGAGAGGTGAGTCTGGAGGAGAGAATGGAGAACAGAAAGAGACACAGACGAGACTCGCTCAGCAGCGAGAGAGAAAATAAATACAGAAAAAAACACCATCACCACAAGAACAGCGAAGGGTGAGAATCTTTCTGCAATTTCTTGTATTTATTCAGAGTCCTTTTCAATCAACAAATTGTTTAAGGCATATTATACTAATATATTAGTTACCCAGTAGGTTACTAATTTAAGGGATGTCTGATCTTTGGCCAGGGCCCACTGAGCCTTATGTGGACATCTTCTGGCAGTGTGTTGTATAATACTTGTTTGACAAGTTTGCCACCTTCTTGGAAGCTTCCTGGAAAACATTTGATAACATGACCTCAATATGTCAGTCTCATCCATTTTTAGACGTGATTTAAGTAATCTGTTAGTGCCTCCAGATAAGTAAAAAACTTAGCTCCAGATCATTTTATTTGCCATTACAGAGAACATTTGGAATTGCCTGGGTTGTCAACAAATGGTCCTCAACAATATGGATGTCTTTCAAACGTTCCCACCCCAAAAAAGATACTTTTTATTTTTAGCAATACATTTTATATGTGCCAAAAATGTTATTTTACTTTTTATGTTTTCTTTACACAATTTCTTCTTAATTTATTTTAAGAGTCTCTGATAACAATAGCTTTGGTGAAGTTCATAATTTTTAGCCCAATGCAAATAAGTCGGTACCTATTGAATTTTTTTGTATTGTCTTAATAGACATTACTTTGAGACAAGGAGCTCAAATGAAAGACTGGAAACTAAAAGACAAGAGGTCCCATTTCAGTGTCCGCATCAAATTAAATTGACAAAAGTTATTTTATATACATGGAAAGTATATTAAATGCATGCAAGTAAAGTGTCTAATGTGTTAAATAACTTGTGAAAATGTCATCATTCAGCAGAACAGATATATTTAAGTATAAAGTAATCAACATTCTTATTCTGGCTCATGTTTATTAAAGAATATAGAAGCAAAAGTAGTCATGTTAAATTTTACTGTTTTAAATTATTAAAAGCTTCTTGCTGACAAATGGGTAAGACCTAGTGGTTTGACTGAAGGATAGTGGCAAAGATTTAAATTTACAAATACAATGAATACATTTTTGGGGGCTGCACTGTGATCCTTAATTGGAGTCTTTTAATGTCATTTAATGATTTATGTTTTAAATGGACCTATGCCTGACAAGAGTTTTTGGTGTATGAGCTATTGTGAATGACATTTAGCATTGGGTGTTTTGTGTAAATCATGGTAAAGACACATTATAGACATTGTTTTGCTCACAATAAAATAAAACAAACAGGATGCATTTTAATGTAGGAAAAAAACAAAAAACAATTAAAGCTGTATTAAACTGTTTTGAATTTTTTGTTTTGATGCTACTTTCTGCTTTCCCAGAAATGCGTTTTTATATGTGCTAAAATATATTTTTGTCACAAATTTAAAGTATAGAAATATTTTTCCTAATTTCACACATAAAGACACAGGATTGAAAACAATAGCTAGTGATTTAAAACAATTTTTTTTAATTTATTTATTGTTTATTTTTTATAATCTTCAGTCCAATGTGAATCAGTCGGTATGCACTGATTTATGGAGCACAAATAATAGACTGGAAACTAAAGAAAAAGATACATGCAAATCTACAAAATAAATGTATGTTTCAAATGATTTCTTTTTATTATTGTTAAAAAAAGCTAAATTTTTCTTAATAGGCATTACCTTGAGACAAGGAGCTCAAATGAAAGGCTGGAAGCTAAAGACGGGCGAGCTGTATTCAGAGACCATGAGGATGACAGCCGAGGTGCCTGTAAAGACAAGGAGAGAGTCCGAGACCGGGACAGATCCAGGTGCCGTGATAGAGACCGAGACCGGGGCCGGGAGCGTGACCGAGACTGGCACCATTACAGCAAATCCTCTGGCAACAGCAGGCGGAGCAGCCGACACCGACACCGGCACCATCACTCTGACTCGGTATGACCACTGTCTGCCTCTCGTTGCCATGGCAACTGTCTGCTTTCTGTGCCTTCTTTCTTGTTATTTGCACTGTGGGAGTTCCTTATTTCCAGTATTGTCTGAATGAATGACAGGAAGAATGTTGGATGAAATTATTATGCTAATATTATGACATAATAAGAGGGTTCTTACTCAAGTTAGTTTGATATCCACAGCACATAAAATGTTTTAAAGCACCTCATTCATGAAGGGGTAATAAAGATCTAGAATGTTTTTCAATGATGAATTGTTATAATTGTCTACTTAATGGTTTGAGAAAGTATCTCATCTGAAAATATGTTGCCATTGTTTTTCTTCTGTAACACACACGATGTGGTGGGCCCTGTGTGTATCTCGTGGGCTGAATTTGCGTTGGCTGCTCCCTGTGGCCGGGCCTGGCTGCTGCGGGTATCTGAATGGGCCGAATCACTTCCCCCAATCGTGAATGAATGAATGGCGCGTTCTGGTCCCCCTCGATTCTCATGGGTTAATGATGATGGTGGTGATGATGATGGCGGTGGTCCGAAACCCCAGAGGAGCCATCGCAGGAAAAGATCCAGGAGTATTGAGGATGATGAGGAGGGTCACCTGATCTATCACAGTGGAGACATGCTAAGAGCAAGATGTATAGAATACACACTTTTCTGTATCTCTTCTGTATCTTTTTATTTCTTTTACTGCTTATTTTCTGTTGTGGGGTCAGACTAATTTTACACGCTAATTTTGGGGTCCTGATAAATGCAGTTGTGACAGAACAACTTAGACTTATCCTGATGTGTGTATCACCAGTCTAGTATTGTCTTATGTTCGTCGATTTATTTATGCATTGCTTTTCTAATTTGAGTGTTCCAAAACGCAGCAAAATCTTTTGAAAGGGTTTGATGGATCATTGTCAATTTCATGTTTCTAACTCTCTTTCTTTAAACCCGTAGATGAGATTGTGTGCACACTTGGAGAGGGAGCCTTTGGTAAAGTGGTGGAGTGCATTGATCGTGAAAAGTAAGTCTTCATGCCACGTTTTACCATGTTAAAATTTTTTGCTCCCCATGAAGACCCCATGTTGATTTTAATCATTCTCAAATCTGATACTTAAAGGTTCCTATTAAATGGAAATAACAACAGGTCTTCTGTATTGTGGCATACAATAAAATGGAACTGATTTCATTTTGAAATATGCCGTTTCACCCGAAGATTGTTTTTTTTTCCTTTTTAATTTATTACATTTTCAGCAAATTTTCATTTTTGGTTTAACCAGTCCTTCAAGATCAGCAATATGTGTGTAGAAAATAGAATTTATTTCATGACTGCTTTTTAATGTTAAATGTTTTTCGGGAAATGCTTTGGTTGAATAAGTGTCTGATAATAAGTGCAGGCATCTGTGTTCTCATGTATGTTAATGATAGTACTGTATGGTGTTATTGCAGGGGAGGAGCTCGCGTTGCGCTGAAGATCATTAAAAACATTGAGCGCTATCGTGATGCGGCTGTGTCTGAGGTTGAGGTGCTGGAGCAGATTAACTCGCTTGACTGTGACAGAAGATAGTAAGTGCCTGTGAAAGCAGATAAGAAATAAATCTTAAGTAATTTATGCTTCTGTGATGCATGGCTGTGTAATATATCACACTTAATTTGAAATTTACAGCCTCCTGAGTGTATAGAAGTCCAGACTACATATTAGGAATGCAGTATTTCATATCTATTCTTCCTTTCTCCAGTGCTTGTGTGCGGATGTATGACTGGTTTGATCACCACGGCCACATCTGCATCGCCTTTGAGCTGCTGGGCTTGAGCACGTATGATTTTCTCAAGGAAAATAGCTTTCAGCCTTTCTCTATGAAGCATATCAGGCACATGGCCTACCAGATCATCAGAGCAGTCAGATGTGAGTCACGGATCTTGCTTGAATGAATTTTTTTCTGTGTATTTTGGACAAAACGTTGATGTAATATTTTGCGTTTCTTTGCTTCTTTGTGTCTTAGTTCTTCACAAGAATAAGCTGACACACACTGACTTGAAACCAGAGAACATCCTCTTTATTAATTCAGAGTATGACATCAAGTACAATCCAAAAATGGTAAGGACGTTGACTCCAGACAATTTCAGTATTGTCCATGTTCTGTAAATATTTAACATTTTTAAAATGTATGAGTTTTTTGTTGTTTTATAAAAAATATTTCTATTTAAAAAAAAAAAAAAAATTATATTACTGAAAATATAGAAAGTATTTTTCAGTTTTAGTAATTGTAGTAATTCAATTTAAACCTATTTCAGTTAGTTGCTAGTGGAACTTTTCTAATTTGTTTAAATTTTTCATTACATATATTTCAATTCAGCCCAATCTTAGATATTTCAGAGTATTTTTCAATAGTTTTACTTAACAAAAACCGAACTGATTGTGCATTAATTGTGTTATTTGAAATTGTAGAGGAGGGATGAGAGAACTCTGCTGAATCCTGATGTGAAAGTAGTTGATTTTGGGAATGCAACATACGAACATGAGCATCATACCTCTGTGGTGTCCACTCGACATTACAGAGCTCCAGAGGTTATTCTGGGTAAGTAGTTACAGATACACTGTGTGTGTGTGTGTGTGTGTGTGTGTGTGTGTGTATATACACACATGATATTCTGACTGAGATACATTGATAGCACACTTGCTATGATTGCATGTATTGACTATAACAGCTCACATATATATCTGTCTGTTTCTAACAGATCTAGGCTGGAGTCATTCCTGTGACGTGTGGAGTATGGGTTGCATTCTGATCGAGTATTATCTGGGATCGACTCTATTTCAGGTCATTATCCTCTGAGTTCAGATTAGTTCATTTATGTTCACTTTGGATACACACGACTTGTTGATTCAGTGCTTATATAATAGTTTGTGGTTTTTGAAATTACAGACGCATGACAGTAAAGAGCATCTGGCCATGATGGAGCGAGTGCTGGGCCCTATACCGACACACATGCTGCAGAAAACAAGGTAATTTCAATAATTGCAATTAAATATTTTTGCGGGATTTGTGGTAATATCAGGGAATTTTACAACTCTAATTTAGTCATGGAAATTGAAAAACTAAAAATTTGTCTACAATTAATTCAAATGTGTCTAGTTATGCTCTATAATATAATAAGCTATGTAATATTTAATTAGCATGAACCACAGATCCCTGAAAATGCGTAAAAATTGTACCAGGAGGAAGAATCTTGTTTGTAGCTTCTGAAAAGCTGTTCCTTATTTCTTAGTTTGATCTTTTTGCATAAATTGGCAGATTTTTTTTTATAGTTTGAACCTTTTCTTATATTATCTTTAATCCCACATACTGCTGTTGTTTCATGCAAACAGAATCAAAATGGCTTTCTTTTTTTTTTTTTCCTTCTCATTTTGCAGGAAGAAGAGATATGTTCACCATGATAAGCTGGACTGGGACGTTCACAGCTCCTCGGGACGTTATGTTAGGAAGCAGTGCAGGCCGCTGAGAGTAAGTTTTTCATACTTGAAGTTGTTTTACAAAGTTGGTTTTGGGTCAGTTGAGGTTTTTGTTTCTACTTGAAGCCGTTAAGACATCTAGAAACGCACAACTTATGAAATAATGACTTTTTAATTTTCTTGCAGCAATTCATGGTCTCCGGTAGCTCTGACCACGTACAGCTGTTTGATCTCATAGAGAGGATGCTGGAATATGACGTCACGAAGCGGATCACCCTGGATGAAGCCATCAAACACCCTTTTTTTGACTCAATCACAAAGACAAAGAAATAAGCGATGGATTCTCTTGATTTTTGCTATAGTTCCTCTCAGAGAGAGGCCGTTTCAGTTGACTGTATCAGTCCTCTGTATAGATCATACACTGCTCCCTTCTTGTTTATATTTATTGTGCTTGTTTTTCAGTTTAGGGTATGTGACCTATTGCTCTTGATTTCTCCATCGATTTGTGCTTGTTATCTGCATCACATGACAGAATAATGTGTAACTGAAGGGGCAAGGTTTTAGGGTGTTAAACATGTACGATTGTCACAGATTTGTTAGCATTATCAATATAAACGTAGTGATATTTGTAAATGTCTTTTCAGTTTTTCCTTGATTTTTAAATAAAATCAGTTCATGATCAATATCGTTCGTCTCCTGGAGGTGTAATGTTCTCAAGCGGTCAATAGGGGGCGGTAGATCACAACTCAACATTTTCACGTGCAAAATGTATTTCTGCTAGGAATATTGCAGTGCCCCCTGTCAACAAGTTTGGCCCCCCCTAAATTTGGAATCATATCACACCAAACAATTTTGGGTGAAATGCGCAGATTGTCCTGTAAACTATATAAAAAGAAAAACAGCTGTTAAATTAAAATCGTTTTTAAAGCACTGCGCATTATGAGCAGTCACACACGATTCTGTTGAGCTTATGAATGCAATGACCAATCAGAAGCGTTCAGATGAGTCATCGCCGAAGCGCGCTGGCTGACTGAATTCTCATTGAAAAGAACAAAGTGAAGATTTACGAATGCAAGTAAGATATTAAATTCAGTGTAAACAGCTTTAGAGATTATGGGAGTTTCTGAGAGTGCTTGAACTCGCTGGTCTGAAGTGAAAATGTTCTTTGATAATGTAAACATTCTTTGCTCTCTTTTTGTACGATGAAAGTTATGAGCTAATTAGTAACTTACAATATTTTTATTCACATAAAATACAAAGTACGTCGTAGGCTATTAAAAATTTACATTTATGGTATGACACTCATATCTGGTACTTAAGTAAAAAGACGGATTTTATGCAAAGTTAACAGCCTAGATTACACTATAGGCCACTTTGTCCGTCGCCCATTATAGATCAACTAACATAATCTATAAAGGTGCAAAATGCATGTACTTACATTTGAGAATCGAGATATTTCATGAAATATTTTGGGAATATTTCGAATTAAAAAAATTAATTAATACATAAATCCCCCCCACCACCACTCGTGTCCCCTCAAAAGTGATGCCCCCTGACACAATTATTTGTCAAATAAATGAAACATGATGAAATATTAATTTTAGTTTATATTTTTATCGATTAGCCTACTTTTAGAGATTTCAGTGATACATGACATGGTGAAAAATGACTGAATGAATAATACTTAAAGTAGGTTAGGATGAATTTTCAAATTGTGCCCCCTATAAGCACAAATGGCCCCTGTCTAGCCCCCCCCCCCCCCCAGTAACTGTGGTCTAGAACCGCCCCTGGTACTACGGGCGCAAGATGAACAGAATGCATCCGTAAAATCTCTTTACAAAAATTCATTTTAAAATGACACCACGAAATATTGTAGGCTACAGACTAATTCTCACACTGATTCTACGTGTGGGGAAAACAACCTGAAATAGAAAATCTCACAGATTGTTCACAGCTGCTTTTGGACGCTTTCCGCCAGTCGTTTCACGCTCGTTACACACACGCACAAAGGGATGTGGCTCAATAACTAAAGAGCGCCCTACCTAGACAGTATTCATATACGTCACAGGCGCGCGCAACATTTTGGCAATTTGAGAATCTATGAATCGACACGCGTCTACGACGGACAAAAGCGCTGTTCACTAGGTAGTCCGCATACTAGGTTTGGAGACAAGTTCATGCTGTTCAAAGCACCGTGTGCTGCTCCGCGCTGCTCAGTCTGACAGCCACATCTCATCGATCAAGAACTGATCAATACTAAAAGTCATCAAACAATCGGAAACTAACTGGAGACTTTTCCAGCATGGATCAATCTACGGATGGAAATATAGAAAACAAACAGAATGCTGCGAAACCGCTTTATCAGCGCTATTTAGTGTCTTTTCCAACCATAGTGTGTTTAGTGTTATCGCTGAGTTCAATAGCGGTGTGTTTTCTCATGACTTTCAAAACGCATCAGATGGAGAGCAGGCTGCGCGAGCTGGAGATAAAGATGACTGACATCTGTCAAGAATCATCCAAGGACGTCTCTGTTCCACAGGAACTGCGGAAATCCATTGAAACACTCTTTCAGGAGGCAAGCATTTTAATTCTTCATAAAGGAAAGCTGCAACATTATATGTTTCGTTCTACTGTTTCACGTGTTTCTGTAGTATGTTATCCAATTTAATTTATGCTCTGATTAATTTACCGCTAGTTATAATTAATCCCATTAATCAATGCATAGCCTGCTCTTTAGTTGCCAGTGGTTTTGAAAGTTGTTTAACTAAGTAACAACGGCAAATTCATCTATCTATCTATCTATCTATCTATCTATCTATCTATCTATCTATCTATCTATCTATCTATCTATCTATCTATCTATCTATCTATCTGTCTGTCTGTCTGTCTGTCTGTCTGTCTGTCTGTCTGTCTGTCTGTCATAAAGGATTATAGATTTAAATAGCCTATAATTCTGCATGTGCAGTGCGTTCATGTGATAAGAGTGATTTTTAAATATGTAAACATATATGCTTAATTTATTTTGATTTTACTGGTAAATTCTTGGTAAATTCTTCTCATTGTGGTGTATTAATTAACACAAAGACAAAAGTGAATGTGCTATATATTCTTTCCCGATCCTATGTTAAGAATTACAATATTTATTACAATATATATATATATATATATATATATATATATATAGTAAATTTGTATTGTAAGATAGTAAATTGTGCAAAATCAACATAAATTACAAACATGTGTAACATCTCAATAAAAGAATGCAGCAGAATAATCAGTAGGCTACTATGTAATCCAATATTATTAGTATAATCATACTATGTTGTTTGCCAGTGTTTTTATAAACCTTTTTGTAAGCAGTAATGGCAAATTTTCCTTTTCCTCTACAAACATGGAGAACCATGACCACCACTGACACTTCTGGTGTCTCTTCAATATTACTGCTTAATCAGGATGGATTTATAAATGACTGATTCTTCAAATTTGACCTTTGACCTCTACCCAAAATTTGAATAATTAATTTCCTCCACATTGTTTATCACAGATGCCAAAGTTGCGTGTGGCGAGAGACGTGACACAAGACTGCAACTGTCCTCCAGGTACGTCCATGAATCTGCTCTAATAACAGACTGGGAACGTCACTCCAGGATGAAACCTGATAGAAACTGTGATAAATTCATCAATGTCTTGTTCTTGAACAGTGATTGCAAAGCTGTGATGTGGATGAGATGGACAGATTAGAGAACTGAAAGTACAGGTTTCTGAGATTTGTAGATCAGATTTGTAACTAATTAAGCAATATTAGATTCCGATTGGTCAATTTAAGCATTTTCCAAATAAATGTTTTTGGATAATGATGCTTAACTGTAAAGTCAATTGATTTCCTACATAGCTGTTGTATTTTCATGTCTCTCATATTATCCTTATAAAGATACCTTAAATGTTTAATGTCTGTTTAGAAGTCATATAATCAGCCTTTCATGCTTTTAGAGTTTATTTAGTGATAATATTGACTGACTGGAGTCGGGACGTCAACAAGCCCTAAAAATTTGAATAAGTGTTCGTTGAATGCAGGGTTTCTTAAGGCAATTACAAATCACCATGATTATAGTTCACTTTACACAGCTCTGTGCTTTTCCAATTGTGATCATAAATACAGAGGGAAGGAGAAAATGTGGAACTGTCGCATATTGATGAATTGGTGGTTGCGGAGAGTTTTTTTTGGCTCCTCTGTCACAAAATGTGGTTGTTAAAGATGGGGTTGGTGGTAACTTGAGTTTGGGTGCATTGAGAAACTTCGAGGAACTGCTGTCCATCTTTTTCTTTTTCACAATCATTCTTTACATCGAGTCATGGTGCCTATAAAATCCAATGTTTCCATAAATGTATGCCGGTTCACATCTGAGGGGAGATATTGATGTCACAGGACAAGAGGGAGGTCATAAGCATCTGTTTATAGGTTCTGAGCGTGAGTGTGTGTGTGAAGGGGCCTCAAGTATGCGTCTGTGTGAGTGTGTATTTCTGTTTGTTTGTGTGGGTAGTGCCGCAGAAGGCCCAACAGAGGCACCGAACTGTAAGGTGAGACCCTTTCATTTTAGAAGCAATGGTTGCCACCTGAAACCTGAAGCGTTTTGAGCGGTCCTGGCAGGCAGGATCAGAGGGAGAAGTATTTCTGTCTCCACAACAGACATGAGCTCAAAGCTCTCTGGGCAGGTAATAGTGTCGCCCCCTACAGGAGCTGCTTGGAAGGACACTGATGAGAGTCACCGAATGACTTTATTTGTTCCATTGAGCACAAAAGTAGATTTTTTTTTTTTTCCAATGCAGTCGCAATTAATGATGTTTTTAAACTTCAAAAAGGATCCAAAACACCATAAAAGTATGATAAAGTACATTTTTTTCTGTCTTCTGAAGCCATACGATAGCGCTGTGTGGGAAACAGAATGAAATTTGAGAAAATGTATTTAAACTTCTTTAATTTCTTTTCATCCCTTTTCAACTTTATTTTATTGTTTATTATTATTATAATTTTTCATTCTGCTATAATTTCAAGAACCCATACCTTATTATTATTATTATTATTTAATTATTGAGATTATTTGTTATATATTATTTAATGCCATTATTTAGGCTTTGACAAAAAAAATATTAAAATGTTTTGTAAAATATATAAAAAATTAATTTGGAGAATTCTGTATTTTTTAACCCACACATTATCATTATTATTATTATTATTATTATTATTATTATTATTTTAGGGTTTTTGCCATTGTTATTGATTACGAAAGCCTTTTAATAAAAATAAAAACTATTATTTAAAACACCCTTGAAGAGTTGCATTTTTAAAATGGGAAAGTATTGACCATGCCAACCACAATTGTGATGTTTTTTACTTTCTAAACGTTACCAAAACTGTAGAAATGCACTTGCAGGAGTTGTAGAAGGTCCCTGTCATGCCTTTCTCCTTAAGCACATAGCTTCTTTCATTTCTACTTCCTCTATTCATTTCCACGGTGGAGTGAGTTCTCCCTAATTACCTGTCGACTGAGATGGTTGTCCTTGCATGCTAAACGATTCCCCGTCTGTTATCACCCATTTCCACCAAACACCAGGCCCTGTTTGACAACAAGCTGTAACTCTCAAATGAAAGCACGAGAGGTCTTTAACTCGGTCACATCTCCCTGTCTCATTTTTCAGGCTTGCATGTTCTCCTTCACACTATTTAGTCCTTGTAAAGGTTGGACAAGGTCAGGGATGTATTTCTCCCCTTTCCTACATTTATTGCCCTAAGGATTTATTGTCTTTCGTCACTCTTTTTCGAAAGTCGTCACCGTGCAACATGCACAAGTCTATTCAGGAAACATCTGAGCTGTAGGTGTGGTGTGTGTTTTGTAGTGATTGACTAAAGCCAGGGGTCTCTGATTAATTCTCAAAAAGAATTCTCATCCTCAAAAGTCATGCTCATGGACCACCTGCTGAAAATCTGATGCATGCTGCCCAAAAAAATGGCAAGCAATTTCTTGATCTGACAACCTCAAATCTGATTTGCTGGCTGGTATCTAAATGATGCTTCATAGCATTATGTAGCTTAAACAGCAGACATATACCAGGACTGAGGTTTTGATTCCCGTGGAACTTATTAATCAAAGAAATTGTTCACCCAAAAATTTTGCACCAATGGATACTCTGCAGTGAATGGGTGCCGTCAGAATGAGACTCCAAACAGCTGATCAAAACATGACAGTGATCCACTAAAACTAAAACTTTGATTGGTCACTTTGCATGTTAGTCAAACAACCTTTTCAATCAAAAAATGCAACTACTAGACTTTGTGCTTCCTTGATGTCAATTCACATATGCATGCGTACATGGGTGACTGGAAATGCGAGCTCATTCATAGACTTTTTGCATTCCGTTGCAAATGGAAGTTCAAGTTCGGTGAACTCTGACCTGCCTTTGCATAGTCAAAGTCTTAAGTGGACAGAAAGAGTGGCCAGGATATCATACAGGCACATCAAAGCACAGCTGAATGTATTGGGCTCATCTCATTTGAAACAAAAGGGAAATACAGCGTTTCATATTTCGCCTGCTAGAGATTACAATATTAAACCCCAGTGAATAATAGATCGCCGACTTGTTAATGGCTGTAAGTGGTATTAACATACAAAAGGTGTCAGAAACGCTTAATCTGGATGGGTTTTTAGCAGCGCTCAGAAATCAGAGAGGGTTTTGGGTGTGGCAGCGGGATCTGATGGACTCAGCACTGTATTTACTTTCATCCCTCCAAAAGGTCCGGCTTAAAATATCCGGCCAGGGCATGTGCATATGTGTAATATCTCACTAGGAAGTGGTGCAATTAGATATGCTGCCCACGGCTGTGCAAAAGAGACGAGACATGCAACTAGGAATTAGGACTTTCCTTCTATTACACACGTACACATACTCACACTTGTTTAGTGGTATGCGATTATGAATGCGGACATGCACATCTGTGCAGAACTGCTGTATAAAGGCAGTGCTGATTTTGCCTTGAATGTCAAGTGGCGACACTAGTATTTTCGCTGTGTGATTTTTATAAAGTAAACATAAGAGTAAACATCTTTTATGTTGTTAGAAATATTTCAAGATGAACAATCATGTTAAGTCATTTAGAAAAATTATGCTTAAGTCATGTTTAGAAAAATCATGTTTGAATGTAAATATCAAATATGATATCAGGATTTTGAGGAACTGATACAACTGTTCTTTATATGCTTTTTTTATGCAAGTAGTCTGTTATAAAGATCTCATTGATTTATATTACAAGCTATCAGTATTTCATCTTTAGTTTTGGCCATATAAATATCAGCAACTGCATCAGATTGCATACTTTTTCTCAATTTGAAAAAAAAAAAAAACTTTTTACTTGAATATGAGCTCCAGATTCTATATTGTACTATAAAAGCAAAAAAGCCTGATGTATCACATACTGTATGTAGCCTATGGCATTCAACAAAATCACATATGCAAACTTTTGTTTAAAGATTTTTTTTAAAATATTGTCTTTTTTGTGTTTAAGATTGTGATCAAACGATTAATCATTAATCGCATACAAAATAAAAGTATTTGTTTGTATAATATATGTGTGTGTTCTGTGTATATTTATTATGTATATATAAATACACACACATTACATTATATATTTTGAAAATATTTACATGTATTTACATGTCTATATTTATATTTATATAATTTATATTATAATAAAATAATCAATATATTTAATATATAAACATAACCTATTTTTCTGAAATATATGCATGCATGTGTGTGTATTTATATATAAATAATAAATATACACAGCACACATGCATATATTATGTAAACAAAAACTTTTATTTTGGAATAAAGCAATCATTTATTTATTTATTCATGAATATTATTAATATTTATGCAAATTGTTATTGGCATATAGCATGTTTTCTCCTGTCTTGCATTTTTAGGCCAGGACCCACTATCACTTAATGTTAAGCCATCTTTTATATTACTGATGATATTGAGCACTGTCAAAATGACTAAGCAGGTTAAGAGGAGCAAAGGATGTTGACCCCACCCCTCAACCAAACCAAATCTCCATGGCTTACCTCAACATTCACCTTTTACTTGTCTTTCAACAGGCATCTTATTAAAGTTTGCTTTGTAAAACCACACTCTTTGCATTCTTCCCTCTGAAAAATAAACAGCTCACAGGCCTGTTGGTGTAAAGCGGTGGTCTGAAACAGAGTCTAAATACTTAAACCATACCGACCCCGACCGCTTATAAAACATTTCTAGCTATCGGTTCACTGGGGCAGGTGGTGTGTTCAGATTTATGGTTTAAAAACAACATGAAACTGCTTCAAATGCATTTAACTTCTTTAATGTGACATATTTTGACTTAAAAACAATATTCAGTGGGAAATATTGTATGTATGAATCATGTACAATAACATGAGTGACATTGAGATTAAAGTAAATATATTGTAAAAATGTGCTTCATCCAAATGAACATAGAAATATGATTTAATTTCACATTCTGGCTCAACGAAAACAAAAGCCAATTTCAAGGCTCATACTGCAAGTAAAGTAAAATAAAAAAAATTACAATTAAATATTTTTTATGATTTCAATTATATTTTGTCCTTAAAAATGAACAAATGCACCTTTATCCAACAAATAATAGTGAACACACAATATTATCTCAATATATCTCGCCATTTTTGCCTGCAGGCTTGTACTGTACAAGGAGTATGATTAGTCTTTGGTACGGAGGAGATTTGCAGTGTGGCATCTCAAGCTGTCTATCAGCATAGCTTGCAGTATTAACTAAAATAGAAGGCTCTGCTAACCCGCATGTGCCTGATGACCTTTACTGTCCCTGGAGTTCAAGGCTGATAATGGGGTGAATTTATTAAAGCATGTCTCTTTAAGACCCAACAAAGACAGCATGGAAAATTAATTTTGTACAACACTCTTGTGCAGTGGACTGGGTAGCTTAGAATGATTTCATTACTGGCATTTTTAATTATCGTTAAAAATGATTTAATTTGATCAGCTTTGTGACCACGTGTGGGCCGCATTCCAGAATTGCTTTCCCCTGTGTGGAGTCTGACACAGCGCTCTTACTGTAGGTCACAAAATTCCAGTGTGCCAAGGTGTTGCATGGGAACGAGAGGCGCGGGTGGGGGAATGGAAGTGATTATATTGTGTTAAGTTTCATTATTGAGAGTTACAGGTGACATGGAAAGTTGCCATTAAATTTAACGAGGGAGAGCGTGAAAAACGGTTAACACTTTACGCTTGTGTGCATCAGTTGCTTTGAGAGGCTTACCACCTTCACACAATGGATTCTCCTTGAACTCCCAACTTGAACCTGATCTCAGATCTACATCTGTATACAGCTGCATGCTACCGCAATGTGCACTTCTGACTTTCTCAAGTAAGTTTTCTTGATTAGACTAGGACTTGGTGAAATGGCAAAGAACCACAATATATTTTTTTCATATTGTTGATATTGATATTTATCACTGCATTTAATACATCTATTACGTTCTATTGACATGTTAATTTAAAAAAAGTTCAAGTGCAAGCTGCCTTTTAATATGCAGTCTAAAATGTCCCTGAGGTTGATTTGAAAAATCCAAGCGCTATATTGGCTCACTCTTTCTCAGTCTGCTGCACAGCGTGAAGTTTGAGAACATATTACTGGCTTTTAATGAACATAACACATCAAATGTGCCACTGAACTTCACGTACATGTCTCTGATATTGCTCTCCTCCAGCATACACACACACACACACACACACATACACCTGTCTCTCCTGATCTAAATTGCAGGGAGCTGTTCTCACGCCATTACCTCAAATCCTGTTTAAAATATCTGAACTTATTTACTTTGCATTTAAATTGCAGTTTCTACAGCTGTTTGGCATTTGGCCATATACAGATCCTATCCCATATGAATTCAATACTGAACCCAAATTTTGTTCCCTTGACAAGGCTGGGCAGCTTCATCCAGACTGGGAAATCTGATAACTGCTTGCATTTTAGCGACGCGGACTTGATCGTCTAGATCAGGGGTGTCAAACTCAGTTCCTGGAGGGCCGCAGCCCTGCAGAGTTTTGTTCCGACCCTGATCCAACACACAAACCATTTAGTTTTCAAATAAGCCTGAATGACTTAATTTGCTGGATCAGGTGTGTTTAATTAGGGTTGCATCTAAACTCTGTAGGGCTCCGGCCCTCCAGGAACTGAGTTTGACACCCCTGGTCTAGATGTATGACTTGGGCCAGATATAAAAAAATAATGTTAAAAATATTTTATCAAGCTTTTCATTTAGTGGATGATAAAATGTGCAAAAATGTGTCTTACAGACTTTTATACACACACACACACACACACACACACACATACAAACCTTGGCAGTATGTCCAAAAAACAACAATAGATTCTTTTTTCATATTGGTTGGTATTAATATTTATCACTAAAATATTAAAGGTGCCATAGAATGCATTGATACAGTATTTTAAATTATTCTCTGATATCTACATAGAATGTATGTGGTTTAGGTAAGGGCAAAAAATCTCCAGAAACGGTTTTATGTCCATATGTCCATTTAAAACCCTAGGATTTCTCCCTAGAATGAAATGGTTTGTTATTGGCTTATTTGGAAGGGTCATGAATAATAATTAGCTCTGCTCTGATTGGCTGTTTCTCAGTGCGGCTCAATGTTGAGCTCTGCTCTGATTGGCTGTTTCACAGTGCGGCTCATTTCAGTAGCTCACAGCAGGAAGGAAACACAGGGAGGAAAATATATATTTCAATACTTTCTCTCGCAGTTATATCGTCGGGTAATTATACTGTATATAAAATGCGGGCATCAGGGAGCCGCAATTAATATGCGGGGCACTGAAACTGCTTTTGAACAATCGGTCGATCGCGTTATAGTTTCACTTTCGCTTTCGAGATTCGCGATCGCACGTACTCTGTTTATACTATGGAGCGGCAGTACTTACCACACATTTTACAAGATCAGATGCTTGTCAGTGGTGCTCAAGATCTGTAAATCTTTCGCCATCATCCTCAGTCATCTCTCCTTACTCTGTTTATGTGGTAACTGAAATCTTACATACTGTAATGCAACAGACTACTGCTAAGAAGCTAACCATGTCCCTTTAGTTGCTCGCGTTAGAATGAACAATACTTCTACGGCATTTATTAGTCTTAGCTAATGTTCATTTCAGCATTTACTAATGCATTATTAAAATCGTTTTATTAAAAGTTGTGCTTGTTAACATTAGTTAATGCTCTGTGAACTAACATGTCATGAACAAACAATGAACAACTCTATTTTTTATTAACATTAACAAAGATGAGTAAATAATGTAATAAATGTATTGTTCATTGTTTGTTCATGTTAGTTAATACAATAACTAAAGTTGACAAATGACACCTTATTGTAAAGTGTTACCCAATCACCTAAAAACCACTCAGAACATCCTAGCAACTACATAGCAAAACCCTGTAAATCAAAATATATTTATTATATTTTCTATATAAAATGTAAAAGTTGGTTGTATTCACCATTTTTCATATATCTACATGTTTGTGATGTTTTCAGTGGACCAAAACCCAAACTGAGCTGAAACATGACTGTGGTAACATCTGTCTGTAACATTCAAACCATCCAACCTAAAAGTCATTAAACGGTCCTTATTTAAATGAATGAATAGCATATTTTAAAATCCAGTGATACAGCCTGGAGAAAAATGGTGTTATTAGATCTTTTGAATTATTTAAAGATAAACACAGAGAAAATTGATTTAGACATGGTTTACAATGATACTTTCGTTCTTGAATCATTTAAGCCATTTTTGCTCCCTTGATATACACTTTAAAGACTAACAGAACTCAGATTTTTCCTCACCGCTTTTGAGCCCGTTTACAATTAAGTATCGATCTATCCTGTCGTTCTCTAACCGCAGTCGAGTGAAGTGTTCTGTCGTAAACTTTCAGCATAACCTCTAAAATCCCATTTGGCAGGAGGAGTGTTTTTATAACTTTCAGATTGCAGTAGCATGGGCCGCTCTGGACCTCTGCCTGAGTGAGAATCTTTCAGCACCTGTTAAAAAAAGTTAGTGCTTGTCTTTCTTCTCAATGTGTAAATGTGTGTGTGTTTGAGCCTGCATGCTACCAATGTATGTGTGTCTGGTTTTCTTCATAGCCTTAACTTGCACACATAAAGAAAAGGAAAATACATGAGCTTGTAAGCTAATTGAGATTGTTAAACAGAGTTATTTTGTGGTACTGAGCAATTAGACATACAGCCTTGCCTTTAATTAATTTTTAGTTAAGTCAGGGATTACAAAACATTTTTGTCAGCCGAACCCCTTTGGCCTAAAATATTTATCTGAAGTAAGTAGATTTTAAAGTTAATATTTCAATCATTTAAGAACACATTCACATGTTCACAGTTCTCTGATGTCAGTTAATAGTCACAAATAAAATATGTTTAGTAAGTGTTTTATTTCATTTTAAATTATGTATTTATTTTAATCTTAAATATATATATATACATGCATACATAAACATGCATATTTGTATGGCAAGATACAGTGTTATGTTAATATATGGAATTGTTCTGATTTCTGATAGTTTTCATATATATCTTTATTTCATGTGATAATATTATATTTATATATGTATATATTTAGATAATATTTCATATATGGATATTTAATATATATACATACACTGAACAAAATTATAAATGTAACACTTTTGTTTTTGCCCCCATTTTTCATGAGCTGAACTATGTACACAAAAGGCCTATTTCTCTCAAATATTGTTCACAAATCTGTCTAAATCTGTGTTAGTGAGCACTTCTTTGCTGAGATAATCCATCCACCTCACAGGTGTGGCATATCAAGATGCTGATTAGACAGCATGATTATTATTGCACAGGTGTGCCTTAGGCTGGCCACAATAAAAGGCCACTCTACTGTGGATTATAAATAAAAGACTTTCTTTTGTTCTACTCATCGTCGTGCGCCTCTTTAGCTGACATGTAACGTTACAAGAAGATTATCGTCCATTTAAACATATGAAAAACAGTTGATTACTGGTTGAAAGTTCAATGCTCTGGTGACTTACTTCATAGATCCAGATGTGTGCTGTAAGCATTGCACTCTGTAAAACTCTTCCCATTGGTAGACAATTGAGAAGGACAGCAGGTATTACAACAAGCTTACTTACCTGTTCAATGTATAAAATATATGTGTATTTGTTTTGTTTCTCTCAATCTCTAAAACAGGGTTATTAGTTTGTGTCCTTCATGGATTCAGCATGTTTTGTTTTGTCTGTGGGAACTATGAAACGGAAATACTATGGGTTGTAGTCTTTTTTTATTACCTCTGTAAAACTGGCTTTGTTGAATTTACTCAGAGTCTACAGCAAATGGCTTCATGCTTTTAGGGGGTTGTCATTAATTTGCCTTTTGCTCAACACAACAGACATGAGCAAACCACTTCAGTAGTCCAAAGAGATCCAATGAGGTTTGTGCTAAAAGCCTATCTATCCTCATTATATGTTCAGTGGTGTTCTCAAATGTGTCATATAAATCAGTGTTTATCAGTAGCCTATTTATAAATGTTTTAAGGATTGAGACTAAATGCAAAGAGGTCTGTACCGAGAGCGAGTTAATAAGACAGATATGCTATAGGTATGCAGTAGGGGAGCATTTAATCAGAACAGCATTGCTAAAATCCTTCTTGTTGATATTGAGCCAAAAATCCATTTAAATGTGTTTTAATAGCAATGACTGGCTTCAATGAGCAATTACTGTGATTAGAGCCTGCTGTTTCTCTGTGGATTGTCTTAAAGGTTCTTAAATGAGCCTGGAATGATCCTTAATGGTCTTAAACTAGAATTGGTAATGCAAACAAACTCTCAGTATTTGACAAAAAGGGAATAAAATATGTTTATTAAAATAATACAATGAAACTAAAACGTCTTTTCTCCAAAAAATAAAAATAAAAAAATAAATGAAAATTTTTGAATTCATTTTTATTTATTTTTTTGCATTTAAATTTTGAGTTACAGTTTTATTAATTTTGATGATTTTTGTTATTTTTAATGTATGTCTATATAATTTATATAGTCTTTTTATTTTATTTTGGTTTTTGTTTAGTTATTTTAATACATTTAGTTAAAAGAAACAAAAATGAGAAATGTTGCCTTTTCAGGTAGCAGGGGAAAAAATCTATTAATATTGATTTTATTTATGGTTAACTATAACCACCCTGGCCCAATCTCATGATATTCATGAATGCAATTTGCTCTTCCAGGTTATGTTAAAAAATGTCAAACATCAGGTCCCAACTATACATATATATATGTTTTTCCAGATGTTGTGAATAGCTCTCACTGTGTATTGGTGAACAGTCTTAACCACAAAATTTCTATGGTATGCAGTCAGCCAATATCTTTGAGCATTTGCGGTCCCAGAATCCCCAGACTGTAAGGTTTAGCTCTTAAGTGTGTATGAATGTTTGGCAGCAAACCCCATGGTAAACCACCACACAAAATGCATAAATTATTACATTTAACCTTGTGATACCTGCTGTTTGGTTTTGCAGGAGTTATTTGTTTTAACCCTTGTGTGTGAGTGGAAGGTGTTTTGACCTCATAGAAGGTGAAGTAGAGTCATCTATTCCTCTCTGTGGACATCAGATGAGCTGTGGAGGATAATACTCTGTCAACAGGTGGAGGAAAACAGAAAACGATCCTGTCCTGTGTGGTAGAATAATTGTCCAGTATATTTAGTAACTTTGCTATGCTGACAGATTGTCAGCTGTTGTCTGTCTAAGATTTATTCTGACGGTTTATTGGACACTCAGTTCAAGATATTTTAAGCCTATCGAAGGCATCTGAAATGTGTGAAAGTTCTTATTTCTCGTTCATGTTGGGCATAATAATGGCTAATTTTCGGTCAAATCAGTCAAAGATCAGTCAAAGATTTGGATACTTGACAGAATCTTCAATAATCTTGAAAATTACCTTTTCTTTTGATCTCATGGCATAAATACTTTTGTAGTCATATAAAAATTGTGCCTACACACAACTTGCAGTTTAGTAAGTGAGTCAGATGTTGATTCACTAACCGATACGATTTAGTTAAAACTTCAGTCTGTAACTTTTTTGGTTAAAAATGATCCAAAATAAATTTTTGGCCAAGTACAGAACCAACCAGCATTCAAAACCTTAGCCCAATTGACCTATCGGTAAGCCCCTCCCCTTCGAACGCAGACTAGCCAATGGCAGTCGAGTATCAGTTGCACGGGGAGCGGAACTCGGACATCTTTAAGTTTCAGCGCCATAGAGAAACATTGGAAGATCCGAAGCTCGCATTGGTTTTATGGGGTTTATGCTTCAAAAATGGAAAAACGATGTGCCTGGGGTACTTGTAACACTGATTCCAGGTATCCTGAGAGGATGGGCGATATAATTTATTTTATTACATTTCCTCAATCCAAACAAAACAGAGCAAAATGTCCCTAAGTATTCACCCCAATACAAATGAAGACAAAAACGTTCATTTTCTGGTTGTCATACACTCATTAAGTTACAGTTTTCATCTGCTCAAGCAGAACGTTAATGTTATCTTGTGCTTTAGCAAGGTATCTCTGGCTAAAACTAGCTAACGTTAAAGTTAGTGAATCCATGCTAACGTACAAACTTAAATAGAGGACTGTTCTCGCGTCTTGTACAGTGTTAGGTCAAAAACACACAAACGTAGGTCTACATTTCAGTGCCTCTCCATATTAAACTGGTTAAATGTACATTAATTTAATCGTTCCCTGCGATACATGAACAGTGTTGATCCTGCATGTTGTCATCCGCGATCGTGATGACCGACCGTAATATGAGACTTCTCCCACTTGCATTGTGATCTGTAAACCCTTGCTTCGAGTTACCCACCGTATTTATTTATTTATAAATATTTTATAAATCCCTCCATGGAATATTTAATTCCCATTTGGTGGCCTTCCAAAATTGTGCAAAAACATCGTGGGACAAGGTTTTCACACTGTAGCTGTCATTGAAAGACAGTGAGCAACTCCATTTGTTTGTCCGAGGGAGCAACAGTAACTAAGGGGGGCGGGGCTTACCGATAGGTCAATTCCCAACAGTAAGCTTGTAACAATGTTTTCTAATTGGTAGCACAATGTATTGTAATACTTTTTCCCCTCAGTTGGTCATAACAAAAGTGGCAGACATGTTTCTTACTTGTTCAGATGATATTTTCCGGTGAAAATTCTTATTTGGGTCTTACTTCCAAGATGTAGAATCTGTGATTCCGAAGTACAGTGAATGCGGTGACTGACAGCCACACATACTCCTCAAAACATTAGATTCATCTGTGCTGAGGAGCCGTGTCGATGCACAACCCATGTAAAGATGATAATTCCGCAAATAACTGCAATTGCAAGTTTCAAACAGAGATGGCAACAAAGAGGAAAAACTTACAGACTGCATCTTTAAGGATTCAAATGATTCAAACCAGTAGCTCCGTCCTCATGGACTAATTATTAACAAACAATAGTCTTGATGTATGTTTTTACATCATTAAACAAAACTGTCTCATAAGATTCATTTATTTGTGAATCAGACTATATTGCTCACACTGTATCTGTTTGATTCACTAAAAAGAACTGGCTCAAAAGAGTAATTTGTTTGTGAGTCGAACAACAATGGTTGTGTTGTATGTGTTTATTTCACGAAAAGAAACAGCTCATAAGAGTTGACTACTCTGGTTGTATATGTTAGCTCATAGGAATCATTTGTTCATGAATCAAGCTACACTGGTCATGCTGTATATTTTTGATTCGCTAAAAGAAACTAGCTCAAGAGAGTTATTTGTTTGTGAATCAGACCATATTTGTCACACTGTATGTTTGTTTATACGTGCGAAGACAACTCAACAGAAAGACAATTTTTTTTCACAGCACACAGACTGCAAAATCACATTAATTCAGTTAAATATTATATTAAACCAAAAGAGTAGTACTTATGCGTTTAAGTGAGAACTGATCCAGTCCTTGTGATAAAATATTGAAAATGTCATTGTGCTTTTTTTTGTAATATTACAATATGATTTATTTTTGACAAGCAATGTATGTTTGCATAATATATTTTGATTGTGTATAATATTAAATTGCTTGTATGGTGTTAGGTATTTAAAAAAAAAAAAAAAAAACTTTTCAAAAGTGAATTTATGGTCTTCTGATGGTGACGTTGGGGATGATGGTGTTTATAATATGTCTCACATGTTAGTGTTGAGCACATACCCTCAGGGCCTCCTGCAGGCCTCGCTGGACAATTAGACCAATGCAACACCCGCTCCCATTCCCCCACACCCCCTCCTGAACCCAATATCCCGCTGTCCTCACCCCCTCTCCGCTCTTTAAAGACCAGACCTCCATCAGCGCACAGGCTGTATCAGATGACCTCATTACCCTGGCCTCTCCTCTAAGGATACAGCTACTGCTAACTGTCCATCAGCAGTTCACCATTTACAGCCCCAACTGTGAGACAATTGCGATTGCGCAATTGCACTGTGCGCTGAGCAAAACAATAAAACATGATGGTATTCATCCTTTTAGGATGTTTGCTTCTGGTCATTTTAGACTGAGTGGCTCATTTCAAGAAAATGCAAACAGACAGTTTGGAGTTTAGGTTCATTAAACAGTTGCACCACTTGCATGTGGTATTTCAGAATAAAATCTTGTGTGTTATTCGACAAGCACAAGCAATCCAGTTTAACCAGGAACTAAATGTGCAGTAATCACTTTAAATGAGCTCATAATCATTTTAAAGAGTCCTGACTTGAAAATTTTATTTTGTTAATCGTGTGCTAAAACAACAATCCATATATATTTGCTCTGAGAGATTGAGCAAGTTCATTCAGTGAAACATCCATTAGACTGTTTCAAACAGTAATGGTGAGTCTTTTTGAGTGAGAGGTTCATAAGAGTTTTTTGTTCATGAATTGGACTACGCTGGTCACGCTGGATGTTTTTTATTCACTTAAAAAACGGCAAATAAGATCCTTTTTTCGTGAGTCTACACTGGTTGGACTGTATGTTCTTAATTTATTAAGAATAACTGGCTCATATGAATCATTGATTCATGACGCAAACTACACTGGTGACGCTGTATGTGTTTGATTCACTAAAAGAAAAAGTAATTTGTTTGTGAATCAGACTACAAGGTTGTGCTGTTTGTTGCTGATTCACTGTAAAGAACCAGTTCATGAGAGTTATTTGTTAATGAATCAGACCAAACTAAATGTGCTGTGTAGCCATACACATTAAATGAGCTCATAATCATTTAAAAAAAATAATCGTTTAAAAATAATCTGAATTGATGAAGTGATACTAACAGTTGCAAGTAAAGTTTGTCTGCATCCTGCACAATCTAGCACACATTTGCATATTTTCATTAGCTAATCAATGTTAAATCAGGGAGAGAATGCATGCAGTTCATTCTTAGTGAACTCCTGCTTTGGTATTTAGTCTCAGGTTGGACAAAGGTCAAAATCAGGATTCATGAATTCATGTCTTTGAGATTTGGAAATTATGCATTGCTGTTCCTTCAAGGTAGCTTGTATTTGCAATTTTTTTTGTATTGCATCTTTCTCTCTCTCTCTCAAAAAAAAAAAAAAAAAAAGGTACAAAAGCTATTAGTGGGGATGTGCCCTTTCAAAAGGTACATCTTTGTACCTTATTTAGCCCTAAAATGTGCATATTAAATAGTACATTAAATATACATATTAGTACTTGAAGTGTACATATTAGTACCTAAAGGACACATTTTAGTACCTTTTGAAAGGCTGCAGCCGCAGTGACAGCTTAATGTTGAGTAAAGATCAAATCAAAAACTTCTGGGGGGTCCTTCAGCAGCCATTGAGATGAATGCTAACCGATAACTTTCTCCAGGTATAATAGAAGCCTTTGATGCTAACCAGCCAAACCTTGACTCCTTGTATGGAAGAAAGCAGGTAGAGCTGACATCTTCCTGATTTGAGCATGCAGTCTTCATTAAATAAAAAACATAAAGAACTGACAGAAAGTGAGCAAAACATGAAAACAGACAGATGTGACAGACAGATCCGGATCAGTGGATTTGAGCAGCGTGTTAATTGAATACAGCGGAAAGAGCAGACAAGCTCATCATCAGAACATGCAGTCTTCATTAAATCAGTAAAAACAAGAACGGATTTCCTCAGAACAACTAAATGAGCATCTGATGAAATCATATTGCACATTAAATGATTCTTAAATCACTCATTGATTTGTCTAATTGGTTTGACTTGCCAGGAGAAGTTCTCAAAAAAACAGTTGGTGCAGATTTGAACAGGCTTTTGGGCTTTGGCTTGGCTGTCTTTCATTAATGTGCCATATTTTCATAAGGGCTTCCAAGTGGTTGCCATGTGTCCGAGACCCAGACATTTCATGCTAATGAACCCTGGATACATTGTTGAATCTGAACAATTCATAAATCTGCCTATAATTTCTTTTCTTTTCTGAAGACATTGTGAGTTGTGCTTGACTGTAGAAAAGTCACCTTGTGTTTGCCAGAGCGTGTGTGTGTGTATGTGTGTTTTTAATAGTTTGCCTTGACCTCCTAATTTTGATTCATTTCTGATTAATTTGGGCGGATTTCAGTTTGTACTGTCCAACTGTCTTGCATACAGAATACATTCTCATGCTGTAATTTGTACCTTTTAACTTGGTCTATTACACAAATAAAATATTATAAATGAACAAAAATAACTAACCTGCAGTTCAAATGCTATTTACTTTATCAGATATAATAAACGCAACCAAAAACTGCTCTGTGTGACCAACTTAATTTATTAATTTATTTACCTTTACTTAAATTAATTTAACTTTAAATTGGATTTACGTTAATTACATTGCAATGTGTATAATTATTACAAAATCATATGTAATAAACACATGGAGAGTCTATATATTGACAAATTCAGCAATTTGTTTTGATTAATTTTAGTCTTGACTGACAGGCAGTGCAGTTCAGTCCAGCTGGCCCGTGTTTACGTCATTGCCGGAATGCCAAGGTCACTATCAGGCCTCAGTTGCTCCTTGTTTGGACTATTTTAAATTGATTGTCCGGATCAAGATACGGTGTGTTTCAACCACTGCAAGCAAGAATCTCATTTCTAATTTTAGCGTTTAGCGATGTTGATTCCCCTCTGCGGCTTGAGACTGCACCCGGTCAAACATCAGGGCGTTAAACCCATCTCACGCTGACTGGTGCTGGAAATGAGTGTGGATCGTCACCTCCAGGGTTAGAGGGATGTATCTGGAACAGTCACGAAACGGATTATGAAGTCTGAGACCCCACAGCCGTCAGTCCCTGAGGGAGATTAAAAGATCCAAAGGTGGCGGCCCGGACAGGAATCTGACACAGAAGGGGAATGATGATGGGGGGTCTGTGCTGGTTGTCGCAGCATGAGATGTTAGGAATTAACGTACGCTGTGACGTTATGAACATCCTCCTCTTCCTACTGGGTATCAGTTCTTTGACTGCTTCTCCAGTGACTGACGGACAGTGTAGCACCTGGTGTAAATATATAAATGAGCTCAGTTTAGTATGTAGTGCCTGTGGTTGCTGACAGCTATAGGGGATAAAAATATGTGAAGCACTCGCTGGATTTAACACTGACTGCATGTAACAAAAGAATAAACAGGCTTTTATGTGATTTTTGAACCGTTCCAACATCACTTCCCTTTCTTTACCAAAAGTGGTACCTGAATAAATTGTTCTTAGCATTTAATATCTGTGCAGTGAATACGAGCACCATCCTCATTTTTGTGGAAGGCACTGATAATAGAATAAAATCTTTGAATAAAATCAGCCAACTAAAGCTGTCAAGAATACTATTCTTATGATCGCTGCAGATCATATAATATGTATTTTGTGAATGCCTAGAAAACATTTGCTAAAATGTGCAATATGCAGCAGAAAATAGTGATTTTTTCCCCCCACATCTTGGCTGATTTATTTGACTGAACTGCCAAGGTTTTTTTTTTTTTTTTTTTTTTTTACAAAATATTGAATTATTATTACTTAATTATTTTTGTATTGGTTAGAATTTAATTATTATATTTTATTATTTATTTTTTAAATCATACAAATTATAATGATACTGTTTGAAATTGTTATTTTTGTGTAGTTTGTGCTGTTTAACATACTATTTAAAAAAAAAGATAGTTTGTATTTCACAGTATGCTAATATTTCATCTGATCATATCCTAATAATACCTATTTATTAGAAAAAGGAAAAACTAAACAAAACAAAAACACAAATGCACCTTGTTTGCATTACATGTACTATTTTTCAATGACCACATACCATACCCATTTGAGTTTTTTTTTTTTTGCACACTTTACGGGATTATTTGTCTACTGAGTAACATGTCAGATGAAAACCAAAGAGCTTTGGGGTTTGAAATGCTTGTTCCTCCAAAAACCGCAGCCTTCTTGCCACCCACTCTGTCTTAAGATCTCTCAGATTACAACAGGCCAATCGTTAAGTTACTCACAGCGAAATTGTTAATAAATGAAGCGCTAGCAGTTTGTTATTCATTTTTTAAAATAGTACTCTGTCATAGTAACAGTTTGGTAAACCATTCAAGCATTTTTCTCAATTGAAGGACGCATTTAAAGACTTGCCACAGGGCCAGATGTCATAAACAACTGCTAAACTTTTATTCAGATTGATTTGATTCCTGACTCACAAAATGAAATGGTCAACTGATTATTTCTGCATGAGCAGAGTTGATTCTCTGATTTTCTGCTGAATTTGGCTAATGCTAAAATCCATTATGGGATTGTATGTAAGCTGTAACGGGACTGTAAATGCTGCTCAATGCTCTGCAAGCCTTGTGAATCCACCAGTCCGGTCGTTTTGACACTGATAAGCTCATAACGCACAGAACGGTGCATCCTGTCTTCTTGCGTGTGACCAGAAAGCACTTTTAACATCCAGGAAAACAGTCTTTCGTGAGCAGTGCATTTATAGGCTACCAAGGTAAGCGTGAGAGGGAAAGTGTTGTGTGTGATCCTCTTTTTGCATGCATCCACTACACACACGCAGAGACGAGGACTATATTGAGATGTTTCTGTCTGTGTTGATAATTGCCACTTGGTGTGGTAGTTAGATAAAGAATGCGTGGAATGCTGGACTAAAACACTCAGGCCACCTAGTTAGTTTCAATTTTAGTTTGTTGCTTTATATTTAAATCTTTTATGCATCTTAGTGATTTATAGAAATGCAATTTTTTTACCAAAACAAAAAAGTTTTAGTGTAGGCAAAAACTGAAAATAAACTTTATTTAACAATAAATTAAATAATCACATTTATTTAGTTTTTTTTTTTTTACAATCATTTTTGCACTAATAACATAACCTTCATGTCATTTCAAAACTCTAGACACAAAACTCAAAACACAGGCTATTTGTAACACAGGCTGTCCAATGTTCAAAACTTTGCATATTGCGTTCTTATCTTTAAAGAAGCCTTGCATTTGCAGAAGCATTGGTTCAAAAAACTCATTTATTATTAAATATCATAGGAACATTACTTTAGATTACCCATAGTTTCATTGTGTAGTTTTTAGTACAATCATTAAATATAGTAGTACAAAACACATGATGCAGCTTTCATTATGGTTCTACACATTCATACATCATTGTAATAGACTAGAGAGAAAAGTACAGACACTGGCATCATTAAACATTTGAAAATTATTGATGAAATAATCAACTCACTTTAAATGAGAAAAAAATTTGTGTTCCTCACTGCACTTTATGTTTTTATTAACTCTGTCTTGTGGATTTGGCCACAGGTTCTCATCCACATCATAATGGATGTTTTCATTAGCTAAACATCTTGGGAAAAGTCTTCTGGCATGGCAAATACAGGCCTGACATTGGTCTCCTGTGATGTCATTGCATGCATCATCTATGGCCTGGAGAAGAGAGACTTGTTTGAGAGGGTTTCTATTGTGGAAGCACCTCCATGTGGAGAAAAACTCTCGAGTCGGGTTACAGTGAGGAAAGGAGAGTATGGGGGTAAATACAAGGTGATAAACTGTGGATGGGCCTGAAACCATGATTGCACTCAGTGCTGTTGTTAGAAATTCTGGGCCCTTTGCACTGATTTTGCTATGGGGTTGCCTCAAAATCACATTCAGTGGGGGGTGGTCGGGCCCCCCAGAGAACATCGTTCTGGGCCCCTCTCAACCGCTGGGCTCTCAACCTCTCCTCCATGTCATGGCCAGGGTAAAGCCTGCCTCATCCAAAAATATGAATGGTTTTCATCAGCTTTCAGCTCTATCACCCTCTACAAAACAAATACTGATAACTATGATATAGATATATGTGATATATATATATTTTTCCTCCCAACAACAATCATCTTGAAACTGATCACACCTGAACATACTCAGTCCTCAGTTGCTTCACTTTCATAATCTAAACATGTAATGTTGTTCATAATTTTACATAAAAAAACTATGCTTCAAGAGTAATGTAAGTTACGTAGCATTTTGAGCAGTTGTATCAATTGATAGTTAGATCATTGTAATGAAATGAATAAACACTCAATTCAGATGAAATGTGGGAGTTGCATTTTGAAATAGTAATACTTTGATGTTAAGTTGTGTCATTTTGAACCGGTGATTTTAGTTCAGTAAACAAAAGATCTTTGGCTCATGTGTATTGTATCCAAACATTTGGAAAAAGTTAAGTGTTGTGAATTATGTGTCTAGAGTTTTGATAAATGACATGAAGGTTCTGTTATTAGTGCAAAAAGGATTGTAAAAATAAAACTGTAATAAACATCCAAATAAAACTGAATTGAATACAGTCATTTAAATTGTGCATACTTTTTATATCAACATTGATTTTAATGACATGTTTCTCCAATTGATTGTTTAAGCAAAATGCTCCTCAAGTTATTTTTTTCCAGCTTAATAATAAGCTATGGACATTTAATGGCTTTCCTATTAAGTAAACGTAGCTGACATTGTTTATACTGTTGTAATGGTGTCTTTCTGTAGTTGAAAGATTGAATGAGCGACATGTACTGTTTCTTTTCTTTTAATGTACTGTTCCTATACAATGTACATTCATGTTTATTTTGTGCTATAACTACTAGTAAAGAGTAAGAGATGATTGGTTCCCGTGCACTTTGTGCTGCTGCTTGAAATTCAGGTGGCTAAAGCAATCTGTCACACCACTTTAAAAAGCACCAAAATGACATTTGTTGTTAGAAATTGTTCTGAATTTGGAAGATGAGACTTTGTTTCATATCAAAAGCACAAAGCTTATTGTGCTCGTTGTGTCTATTTTTTTTTTAATTTTGAAAAGTTTTTTTTTTTTTTTTACCTGGTTGCAGATGTTTTATTTGTGTTTTAAATGTTACTATTATTATTAAATCAAATGTCAGTTACGCTTCATTTAAGCATCAATTTAGTCTCAGATGTTTCTCTTTAAATTTTTAGAGACATAACAATAAACGTCAAGAAGACAACTGTTTAGCAGTTAAATGAATAATAGTTTTGGTCTTGGAAGAATTAGATGAAAAATGATTCAGAGTGCTAAAAACACAAACTGTGCTATTTTTAATTACTCAAAATTAATTACTCAAACTCTGCTGTTCTCTGATAAAGAAGAAGTTGTGGCCAATATTTGTGTGTGAAGACAGAAATGCGTGTGCTGTGGTGATTAGTCAAAGTAGGCGAATAATGGTCCTAGACGTCAGCATGTCCGTTGACGGCCTTGTATGCCAAGACAAGTGTTTTGAACTTAATCCTAGCAGAGATTGGAAGCCAGTGGAGTGAGTGTGACATGACCTGACATAAGAGGCAGCATACCATAGTTATATAACTGAGGACAACGTGATTGGAAATTCAAATATCTGTTCAGAAATTCTTAAGAACATCTTTCAGTTTGGTTGTAATAGTTGTTTGAGATTGGGGTTCTCTGGGGTTCGTCCATCTCCGCAACTTTTGCTTGATGGTGTCAGTTTGATGCATTTGGCATCCAAAGAAATTTACATTGCTTTTGATGCATATCAGTTCATGCATTTCCTGGGAATGCAACCCATGCTTGCCTAATATTCTGCGCAAGAAGTGTTCACTAAAGCCATCTTCAGATGTGAAAAGCTAGTAGCACTGAAGTTGCCGTGGCATGTAGCAGCTGGGAATTATGGTACAAGCTGTTCTCATACCATCTCTTACTTAACCTTTCCTCCTTCTCTCTCTCTTTCGCTGTCTCTCTCTTTTTTCTCTACCTATTTTTGTACATAACCGGTCAAAAGTTTGGAATTATTAAGGTTTAATGTTTTTGAGAAAAAGTCTCTGCTCACCAAGGCTGCATTTATTTGATCAAAAATACAGCAAAAACAGTAATACTGTGAAATATACCTTAACCCTAAAGGAAAATGTTTTAGATTTTTAAATTAAATAGAATTATTTTAATTATAACTACTTATTTCGGTCACACTTTATTTTAAGGTCCAATTCTCACTATTAATAAACCATTAACTACGGCTTTTGCTTCAATAAACTCCAGAATATGTGCTTTATAAGTAATAATAAACAGCCAATATGTTAATGATAAGCATGCTAATAAGCAACTAGTTAATAGAGAGAATTGGTCCCCTATACTAAAGTGTTACCTTTATTTCTTATGTATTTTATTTATGAAGTTATGAGTGTCTCCAAAGGGAGGTTTTGTCAGTCCCCCCCCCTTCAACCATATGGCCAAGCATGTACATGCCCATACACCGAGTCCAAGGTCATCCTGTCCATTTGGGTGTGGGGACAGCTGTCCTACACTCATTGAGGACAGAGTTTGGCTTCCTTTCAAGACAGTTTTGAACAGCGGCCCCTTAAAGAGGTCAGTAAACTCTCATGCCACTGACAGAGTCTCTTCAACAGCTGATCAAATGTTTTACTCATTACATTATACAATTATAAAGACATGTCAAGGAAATCACACTACACCACATGGCCTGGCTGAGTCCTTGGGCTGTTGTTAGTTGCTGTCAGTTGTCAATATGATTAATTCAGATTTTAGCTGGAACTGTTCTGTGGTCATGGATATTTTTACATTTAATTCTCAGTAAAATAATAAAAATAAAGTTAAGAAATTATGTAATTTAATCAATTCATTAGAACTTAAGTGCAAATCAGTGTTGGTTTAATATGCTATGAAATCGTGTTTTTCCACACACACACAAACAATTGTGATTTTGGTGTGCAATATCTCATTATATGTATCTATAGAGTGGGCTTCAAAATTCTGAGTTGAGTAGGTTATTTCAAAATTTATAATATTTTTTTTTCATTACCACACACACACACACAGAACTTGTTAAACCATGAAGACCATAAAAATATTTTGACATTACAGATTGGTCACCCTGTATTTATGGCAGCATCAGTAAGCCATGTTGTTTAGCCTGGCACTTCCTTTGTGTTATCCCATGGCAGAGGGGGGTTTATTTGGCCAGACATTATTTAAATATACACACTGAACGTATTGAATTACCAACAAAGTGTGACTTCGTCTTCTCTGTGTGAATTCCGCAGTGAAATGTCCTGCGTTTCTGTCATACACATCCACTCACTGTGCTGGGAAAGCTCAATCACCTTGACCCTGTGCACTCATACCGCATGTTTACAGGCTTCCTGTACGGCGGGTTTGCCTTAATCAGCGGCCTTGTTTTGATACTGCCTGAAAGGCCGCAGTTGTGGCAAGAGAGGTTAATGAGGATCAGGGAATGGAGGTTTTCCAGAGGACTTTCTCACATGTCAGCAGCTATATAGTGTCACACCAACATATGATGATGTATGAAATCTCCAATGCACCACATAGAGGGGGATCCAACTCTACTTTTTTTTGGTGTAATAATAGAGCTTGGCATGGAATCTGTTATGACTGGAATTCGTTACAGAAGATTTTGTTTTTTGGTGTGAGAAATATATATAATACTGTTCAAAAATTTGGAGTTGGTAAGATTATTTAAGTCTCCTATACTCAACATGGCTGCATTTATTAGATAAAAAATGCAGAGAAAATTGAAATATTATTACAATTTAAAATAATTGTTTTCTGTTTAATACATTTAAAAATGTAATTTATTGCTGTGATGGGAAAGCTACATTTTCAGCAGCCAGTACTCCAGTCTTCAGTGTCAGTTGTGCTGCTTAATATTTTTTGAAAACAGTACATATAAATCTGTTAATAAATAACTATAAAAAATTGTAATTTAAGAATTCATTAGGATTGTCAGGTCTTGTTTTGTACACTTTTTGCATAAATATGCTTTAAATTTTAGAGTACAATTACATGTGTATATGGTTTTAAGAATTGTTTGATTGGCAGTGTGGGCCTCAGGAAACAATTCTCTCTGTAAATTTGTGTCAGACAGGAGGTACCAGCTCATAAAACCCTGAGCTTACAGCCTCTAGCATCCTACACACATAAACACACACACATACACACATTGTGCAATACCCCTGCAGAGATCCTCTGCCCTCAATAGACAGGATCCCTGCCCCAAAAGGAGGAAGTCGTGAGCTCATTAAAGTTAGAAGTTAATGATGTGGTTCTTCAGGCCGTTGCTAGGGGGCTCAGACGAATAAGCAATGATTCAAAATATGTCTTTCAAATACAACATTACACTTTTATATCATTTGGATAGCTCTTTATTTGTGATCTGGAAATCTCAGAGAACATTTACGTGCGTGTTGCATTATTAAATTTGATTTGAGTATTTGGTTGTTTTTTTGGATGATGTGAATTTGTGATGTGGAAAAAATCAGTTTATTTCTTTTTGTTTAGAATTCATGCCTACAAAATCTCCTCCATCCAAATGCTTGACTGCTTCACATTAAGTCTTTTCTATGAGGCATGACTTGGCTCTGATATTTGCCAAGTTTACACTCAGCATGTTGGCCTATATGTTTAGCTCCAGTAAACATGCTGTTATGTGCTGGCACATGCCATCGTCTTGGTTATTTGAATTGCATGCATCTTGTATAGATGATATCTCTTGCTTTTGAAGTACCAGTTGAATCAAATAAATCCAGGGTTTTGTTACAGTGTCTCAGATCAGATTGAGAGGATCATGGTCCATTAACTGGTGGATTGCACTGGTATCATTGATCCGTGGCCTGTGCGTGTGGCCAGATGACTGCAGATGATAATCTCTCTGATGGACAATACATTAGTTCCAGCCGTCTGAACAATCAGCTCCGCTGGATCAGTAACACACTGCCTTTTAGTGTCTCATGTTTGTAATATTCAGCAGTCACATGGCAAAAATGACAGGACAGGAAAAGGGTCTGGGGCCAGTTGCATAAACATAGTCACTATGTTAAGAATGTGTCTTAAGAATTGGTTTGACCAAATAACATCTATAAGTATTAATTTTCGTATTCACATGATCTTTTTATGTAACTGATTTTAAAAAGTTATTACCAGCCTTTTAGAAAAAAATAAATGACTAACTTTTACTACTAGTCTAAACAGTTTATGCAACCGGAACCTGGTGTGTCATGATGCTTCTCACTGGTAATTTCTTAGATGGCCAGTAGTTAATTTATGAAAGCTAATAAGACCTACTGACCTGTTGATCATCTCAGTCAGACAGTTGCAACAGAGACTTAGACCAACAGCATGACTACGACTGTGATATAAACAAGACGTTAATTTCATTCGTTAAACATTTACATTTTAGACACAAGAGTGCCATTTGTGACCCTGGACCACAAAACCAGTCTTAAGTGTTAATTTTTCGAAATTGAGATTTCTACATCATCTGAAAGCTGAATAAATAAGCTTGCCATTGATGTATGGTTTGTTAGGATCGGACAATATTTGGCCGAGATACAACTATTTGAAAATCTGGAATCTGAGGGTGCAAAAAAATCTAAATATTGAGAAAATCGCCTTACAGTTGTCCAAATGAATTCTTAGCAATGTATATTGCTAATCAAAAATGACGTTTTGATATATTTACAGTAGTAAATTTACAAAATATTTTCATGGAATATGATCTTTACTTAATATTAGGGGTGTCAATGTTAACGCGTTAACGCATGCGATTAAGCAAAAATTTTTTAACGCGTTAATATTTTTTTAACGCAAATTAATCGTTTGATAAGGTTTGACCCCAACTTCTTCCCATCATCGCAGCACAGAAGGTCATCTATCATTGTGTGATGAGGGTACAGCGAACCAGTGTTGCCAGGGCAGTGGCACAAATGGGCTATTTTGAAAATACAGTCGCAGGAAAAATTATAGAGCCGTGATTTGGCTACTTTTATAATGTACCGCGACCGCCCAATGTGTATATAGACAAATAATAATTAAAATAGATCCTTTTACTAATGTGTATTATACTTGGAATGTATCCCTGGCAACTTAAGAACGGAGAGACGGGTGTAACATCACAAACAACATGAGTTTCATTAAAGCATACATGTTAAGGCTTTTAAACAGCAGAAATAAATATAAGAAATTATATAAGATAATAAACACACGATTACGATAGGATATATCTGTATGTGATTTTTTTTTTTTAGATGAATGTGTACATCTGAAATGCTAATTTGTGCAGCGATATAAAAGGCTATAAATAGCATATTTTAACAACAGTAAACGACCAAATTCCACACGTGATCGCAAAAGGAAGTTATTACAAACACACGATGGTGGTTTGAAGTGAGTTCTGAGTAAAAGTGTACTATTAATCTCATAAATTGTTTTATGAAGCATGATGCTAATGTTAGCTCTAATGCAGCTGCAGAACAGGTCCAATTCTTCTTCATAATGAATTTTGTCATAATACTTCACATAAGGTCACAAGAAATGTTTTGTTGTATTTATTCAGAAATACTTTTGATAATAGTTGGGTAAATGTTTACAGTGATTGAAGCGATGTGGCTTGGTAAACGTTTTATTGCCAGTTTAAAGGCTGATAATGGCTCAATAAAAACAAAAGAATAATGATAAAAGGATAATAAGGATTATGTCTCATACCTGGCGGAAGTGTGAAAGGTTCTGTTTCCTTAAACTAGTTTGTCATGCATTTCTTTATTTCAACACATTTACAGGTAAATCCTAGTATTTTAAATTTGTGATTAATCATGATTAATCACAGTCCACGACTGTGATTAACGCGATTAAATTTTTTAATCGATTGACAGCACTACTTAATATACTAATGATTTTTGGCATAAAAGAAAAATCAATAATTTTGACCTATACAGTGTATTTTTGGCTATTGCTACAAATATACCCCAGCGACTTAAGACTGGTTTTGTGGTCTAGGGTCACATTTACTTTTTTCTAGCAGAATCACCAAAAAGCCAAAACACCAAAGTACAAAATACAGTTTTAGTGTTTTGTTCTCAAATGAGTCATTGTTTTTTAAGGAGTCGGTTGAGTGAATGATTCAGTGAGTCACTCATACTGTTGAATTCAGAACTGCATACTACCTTTACTATTTTTTTTTTTTTTTACCATATCTTTCTATGGCTGAAATAACAAGAGTAACATGCTATTATGCTGTTGAGAATTCAACAGCAGTCACTTGTATTGTTCCTGAATGAATTAGTGGCTTTGAGGGAATCGACCAGCTGAGTGAGTCAGTGACTCCATCATAAAGAAAGACACGTACTGGCAAATTAATGTAATTTTAATAAAGAGACCAACCAACAGTTGTATAAATAAATAGCCTATCTATAATAAAATCTATAATAAATATGAATATTAAATATATTTACATTAAATATATTTCTGTTCTATTCTATATTCTTTATTAATATTTAATATTAATATATAAATATATATAATATATATATACACTTTTAATATATAACAAATAAAATACAATATACAATACAATAAATAAAAATACATTTCAATAAGTGACTAACAAGCAATAAAACAGGTGAAGACTTACATAGATTTACTGCATGTACAAATTAAGTAATTGACTAAATTTAGTTTTTGCATCAGCAACCGCTCAGAACTCTTTAACAACTGCAAAGCAACACTCTATCAACTACACTGAAAATGTGAAGATCTAGTCATAAATAGCATTTCCAATTTGCCGGTTGTTACAAATACTAGAAAATCAATGTGCATTAAAAGATAAAAAAAACAAAAAACATTTAAACAGGTTTGTGTGTAATAAACAATGCTTGATTTTAAGTCATGTAACGGTTTCAGCTGTTTTCAGACTGCTGTAGATGTGGTAGTGTCAGGCTTCATTAATATCTAAACTACTGATACCTGTCCTCTGTCTGCTCTTTAAAAGCACTACATGTCTTTATTTGGGAATGTGTGCACCGTGGCCTTTTCTGTCGTTCTATTTGGAAGCATGTGTGAGTGTTTTATGGTGTTTGATGCCATTTCTTCTCTCACTCTGCACACCTGTGCACATCCACTGACACTGTGATTGACAGGTCATTTCATCAACGTGGCACATGTGCTTGATGCTCGTCTGATTGACACGGTCAGGCATTTGCCCCGTGCTCTGTGCTGCCTCCTTTACAGACCTGAGGTCAGTGTATAAAGACAACAGAGGTCTTGAGTGGTCGTTAGGTGATGACACCCCCTTTTTTCATTTTTTACGTGCTGTTTTTGAGGTGGAAGGAGCAGGTTTATCAGATGGTGTAGACAGATGCTCACTGCTCGTAATCAACCCCACTAACATCTGACCTCACAGCTGGACTGGGCAGACCGCTGGATCAAGAGCCTGATGTGTGTGTCTGTGTGTGCATGAAAGAAAGAGTGAAAAAAGAGTACTGTTGTTAATAGGAGTGAGGGAAAAATCAGTTCACATATGAATCACAAGTCTATCGTATACCGATTCCAAATCAATTCACAAATTGCAAAAATTTATTTTGATAACTAACAATACAGTGCTTGTAAAAACAAATTCATATACTGTATCCTCTAACTGAGGCTAAATCACTAAATAATTCAACAGTATATATTATATTTTTCGAACTCCAAACGATGGGCCACCATTGAAAACCAGCTGATAATTACTTTCATTCGATATGTCTCTCAACTTGGAACTCAAATAAACAGATCAGATTTTAATGATGCAGAAGACATACGTCTTTATATTTTCATTTTAATTTTAGTTAAAGAAAATTCAAAGGTTAGAATTGAATATAATATCAGATCTTATGCAAGTATTAAAAATAAATTGTATTTTTAGTCCCACCCCTAGTTGTTAGTAATCAGACCAATAGCAAAATTAACTTGCATTGTAAACACAATATTCAGAAAAATCAAAACTCTTATATTTCAGCTTTTTCTTCATCTAGATATCAGTTCTGCACAGTTTGCACATTCTCTCAGCATACTTGTTAAGGTTCATCTTGCGAGTTTAATGCAATTTAGGATCCATCGAAAACATTGGTGGTATGTTGTTGATTCCCATGAACAAAAATTTTGTAAAAATGTTTATGCGTTACTGACATGATTTATGAAATTGGATTTTCTCTGGGTAAACTACGGTGGCCCAGTAGTGCACAACACTATGAAATCTCCACAATTCAACAAACTCTCCACCACACAACGGAAACATGCCGCAACATAACGAAATCTCCACAACACAACGGAAACAAGTCGCAACACAGTGGAAACAAGCTGCGACACAACAAAATTAGCACAACACAATGGAAACAAGCCACAACACAGTGAAATTAGCACTACACAAAGGAAACAAGCTGCAACACAATGAAATTAGCACAACACAATGGAAACAAGCCACAACACAGTGGAATTAGCACTACACAAAGGAAATAAGCCACAACACAATTAAATTAGCACAACACAATGGAAACAAGCCACAACACAATAAATTAGCACAACACAACGGAAACAAGCTGCGACAACAAAATTAGCACAACACAATGGAAACAAGCCACATCACAATGAAATTAGCATAACGCAGTGAAATTAGCACAACACAATGGAAACAAGCCACATCACAATGAAATTAGCATAACGCAGTGAAATTAGCACAACACAATGGAAACAAGCCACAACACAATAAATTAGCACAACACATCGGAAACAAGCAGCAACACAACGGAAACAAGTCACAACACAGTGCAAACAAGCTGTGACACAACAAAATTAGCACAACACATCGGAAACAAGCAGCAACACAACGGAAACAAGTCACAACACAGTGGAAACAAGCTGCGACACAACAAAATTAGCACAACACAATGGAAACAAGCCACAACACAATGAAATTAGCATAACACAATGGAAACAAGCCATAACACAGCAAAATTAGCACAATGCAACAAAATTAGTCCTAAGGGTTGTGGTGACTTTGTTGTGTTGTTGTGAGATTTTTATCTCAGTTGTTAACACATAATAGAGGCTATACTTTTGAAACAGTGTGATAAAGGTTTATTTTAACAGTTTTTCCATTTCTGCAATAAACATCCAATGTAAGTGCAGTACTTTTTGGAATGAAATTGAGGGCAGAAATAATTTTCTTTGGTAATCAGATGCTGTCAATACAGCTTAACTTGTAATGAACCCACAGAAGTGCACTGAAAAGCACTGTGTCAGGACAGATTTACCTTGGGACGTATGAAGTATGACATTTTGTGTCAAATATGGCTTAACTCACAGTAGCTGTTTCATGACAAAAGTAATTATGTTTTTACAGATGAGAGCCCAGTGTTAATGAACACAGTGTCTGTTATCCAACTAACCAGACCGGTTACCACTGTAGCCTGTCTTTGGCCTGACTACAAGACTATCTCTCATGGCCAATGTCAAAGCGCGCCCCTGCTCTCCTAAAAACAACGAGCATTACTGAAACAGGGGTCATTCATCAGCACTTGGCTAAATGATGCAACTGGTTCTTATTAGTGCAGGGCTGCAATGTTTTACCAAGGGTGGGGAGGCCTCTTTCCCTGCGCTGTTCCAGATGTTTCCCTCTGGGATGGCGGGATGCTGGCTATCGGAGGAGCGTGACTAGGCTGGCCGGTCATTGTGAAATAATTGAGAACGACTGTTAAATGCCATTATTTATCGATTAGTTAATCCACAGTTTGCAATATCCTCTTCCATACATTCTGAAATAACACTCAGCACTCAAAGGTATAATGAACACTGCTGATGTTTACTAGAATTATGGCAACCTGAAATATGAGCTATCAATAGCTACATGAGTTATTGATACCAAGCCACTCATAATTTAAAGTAATTCTTGTATAGTAATTTTTATATATATATAATTTTTATATTTGCATTTGCCAGATACTTTTATCTACAGCAACTTACAATGCATTGAAGTAAATCTACACATTAATTACTTGGAAATTGAACTAATGACCTTTTGTTAGAACAATAGTTTTTTTGTAGTCTACATTACAAAAAAATACGAAAATATTTATATAATTATTTAACTGTTATTTATTTAAATTATTTAAAATGAAGCTATTTATCGTTTTAAATATACATCTGTCATATTAGTAGTAGTAGAAGTATCTATTTATTAGCTCAATATTTTTGTGGAACCCAGTCAATCTCAAAAGTTTTTTTTTTGGTCTCACAGGTAAAGGTTACAGATATTAAAACTAGAAAATATTGATTTATAGTTATAAATTAGCACAGCTAATTATTTTGACACATAGTGATGAACAGATTTAACCAAATATTTTCATACAAAAAAGAAAAAGAATAAAAAATGAACCGATTCACTAAATTGAATCAAATGTTCTAAGTATAACCACAGTGTAGTATTTTTGTGCTACTTTTTGTTAGCCTAAACCATAAAAGCTAATGTCATGCAATTGAAAATTAGTAGCATTTTTAATAAGTTACTCTCTAGCACTGCTAACTTTGATAGTACACAGCTGAGTTATTTCGCTGAACTAAATATTACATAACGTGTTGCATGAAGTCATCTCATGTTAAAGTAATCTAGTTATAGAGCTTGTTATGTTTATGTACAGTATATATCTTGTTATGTTTATGTGACAAAATGTGGTATTATGTAAGATCTTGCACCATAGCGCTGCATACGTTTTTTTTTTGCTGCCCAAATTTAGCCTGGTATTTTCTCTGAAGCGGACGTAAAGTTTGGATTGTGAGTTCAAGGATGCTTATCATTAAGCAAATCAAGTAAATTTACTTAATTGAGTAAATCAAAGTCAAAGGTCAGCTGAACTAATGCTTTCCGTTTAATTATCCCATTTAAAAACTGCTAAACCCAAAATGATCAAGTGTCATGCGTTTTCATACTTTCTCCTTGTAAACCAAAAACGTGTTTAATTAATCTGTCTTTGATCTCTGCTGGACAGATGTGAGTAATTATTGTTATTTTGTGTGTTTGTGGTGATATATGTCTGGGACAGCAGGGGGTTTCGGGTATCTGAAGGGTCAGTTGGGTTATGCTAGCCATTGTTTGTGCATGATCCTGTTTGAAGGCTTTGGTAGGCTCTGGTAGTTTGTCATATGCTGAGTGGCTAAAGATGTTACCAGTTGAGCCTGTCACTCATATCCTGTCCACAATCATTTTTTGATGTCAATTTAAACCAAATTGTGTTTCAAGTTCATCTGACAATCATTTTTGTCTTATAACCGAAGCATGATGATTGTTCACTATATGTGTGAGAGCGGTCACTGTAGCCCCGTCTCCTTCCTGGCCATGCAGATAAGCATTTCCTGTGTTCTCTTTTAAGAGATAATTGGCATTACTAAAAACAGATTTACATAGTTATTTGTAAGAGCAGGCCAAAGTTTACTGCAAATACGCCATGAGCATTAACATACAATGATTTCGCCTTCGTTTTGAAACGGCATTTAGGAAGCGTTCAGCTTAATAAGACTGATCTTTATCTTTGAAATGAATGTAAAAATAGAATTGAATAGTTTCATGGCTTCTGTGTCCAAAAAGCAATCAGGTGAATCTCATTGAGGAATGTCCAGATAATTTATACCAAAATACAAAGAAGTAAAATAAGAAATTATGTTTTGCTTATTTTAAGACCATTAAGACATTTTGCATTATGAAATCATTTTTGTGTATAAAGCACATTTCCTCCCAAAGTCTTTTAATAAAGTCTATTTGGTAACACTTTATTTTAAGGTGTCCATAATACAGAGTAATTACCTAGTTAAGTACTTAGTAGTAGCTTTGTACTTAAATGAAGCAAAATGTACTTACCATGTAATTAAGTTATGGAACAGCCTGTAATTACAGTTTGTAATTATGTAGATGTAATAGGCAGCTGCTGTTACACATATGTAACAGACCGAGTCTGTTACACAGCTACTTATGTAACTAAAAGATTATTACATATGTGTTGGAGACTTTATACAACGTAACTATAAATGTAAGTACACAGACATAAGCTACTTAAAATAAAATGTATCAAGCTTGTACTTAAGTGTACTTCATGTGTATCTATACTGTACACCTTATCCAGCTGCACCTTAGTTTGATTTAACCCACCAGTACACAGCTAAAATACATGTAATACCTTTCTAATTACATTGAAATTACAGAATATTACACAGGTATAAGCTACTTAAAATAAAGTGTATCAAGATTGTACTTAAGTTTATAGCTGTGTAACAGACTCGGGCCTGTTACATATGTGTAACAGTAGCTGCCTATTACATCTACATAATTACAAACTGTAATTACAGGCTATTACATAACTTAGTGACATGGTAAGTACATTTTGTTTCGTGTAAGTAAAACAGCTACTACTAAGTACTTAATTAAGTAATTACTCTGTATTAAGACACCTTAAAATAAAGTGTTACTGTCTATTTTTATAATATATATATATATATATATATATATATATATATAGTTTTTACAGTCACAATTTTTATTACAGTAATTACTACCATAAAGTATGCTTATAATTGTAATGTAGAATTGCAAATGGGCTGTAAATTGTCATGAATCTAGCTTTTTTTGTCTTCATGCAAAATAATTTCAAATTATTTTCTTTAAATTTTAGTATGAAATATGACCAGGACATTTCTTCAAAAGTAAATATCCAGTATATATTGATGATATCAGCTGACATCAGTTTGGGGTCAGTACTTTTTTCATAAAAAGTAATACTTGTATTCAGCAAGGATGCATTAAAAGTGGCAGTAAGCAAAGACATTTATAGTCTAACAAAAAAACAAACAAAAAAAACAATTAAATTAAATTAAATTAAATAAATAAATGCTTTTCATCAAAAAATCCTAAAAATAAGTTTCATGGTCACCCAAAAATTTAGCAAATATATTAAGCAGCACTGATACCAAAAAAAGTTTCTTACTCATCAAATAAGCATATTAATAATATAACTTGATAATAATATAATATAAATGCTGCTTAAAGTTCAGCTTTGATATCACAGGAATAAATGACATTTTAAAATATATAAAAAAATAAGAAACAAGAAAAAAGAAAAAAGTTATTTTAAATTGTAATAATATTTCACAGTATTACCATTTTTACTATATGTTTGATTAAAGGCACAATATGTAATTTTTTGCCGCTAGAGGTCGCATGTTCAAAACAATAACAAAGGCGTAGCTTGATGACGCTGTGAAGACAGGTGGAAAGATGGGAGATGTCGTTTTAACTTTTAAGAGATGTATGGAATTCACAAATCATGTTCACGGATGAGGTAATGAATTACCTGTACCTTCCACAGTTATTCAAACAGCGAATAAAGTATACAGAGAAAGCGAGCAAAGAACATTTACATTCTCAAAGAACATTATGACTGATTTCAGTCTAGCGCGAGAATATGCACTTTCAAAAAACTCCCCTTATAATCAGTAAAGCTGTCTATACACTGAATGAATTGAATGAATTGCTTACTTACATCATACATGCATCCGCATTTGTTTATGATGAGAGAATTCGCGAATTACGATGAGAGAATTGCGCGCACACTCAACAATGAAACGGCACTTTTTCAGCGATGACTCATCTGAACGCCTCTGATTGGCCATTGCATTCATAAGCTCAACAGACTCGTGTGTGATTGGTTATAATGAGGAACACTGTAATAGTCATGATGCAACATTGAGCAGATATAAATTTAATGCTGCAGTCAACACTTTTCATTTCAGCCGTAATGGATTTACTTGAACTGTGCAGCGGCATTTTTGTCCATACTTGTAGTTTCTACAAGCGAAAACCGAAGATAGCGCGGATATTACGTCAATGATAGGTGACCATGACCATGGAGGAACAGGGACAAGCCAATTTTTAAAACTGGAATTTCTCTGGATTTACAAATCCTTGGGAATTTTTGGAATAACGTAAGTACACAACTGCATGAAATATGTAACACTGTGCAAGTGTTTTTTGGATATTTAATACAAAAATCTTACATATTGTGCCTTTAAGTAAATGTAACCTTGGTGAGCATGAGACAATTCATTCAAAAACATTAAAATCTCTTACCAGCCCCAAAGCTTTGAACAGTAGTGCATGCATTGATATAGATCACAACTCCTGCTTCATTCATGGCCAATCCATCAGAAAGACGCAAAGGTGATTCTCTGGCAGCATTTTAAATCAATTACCTTGAGAAGTTTCAGAGGCAGTTACAATTACCTCTTCAAATACATTCCTCAGACTTTCCTCTGAGAGAGGCTGGATTCGGTACGTGGCGATACCATGGGTTAAAACGAACACATTATTACACGAGGGGTCATCTTGCAAGAGCTTGTGCTTTTCAAGGGAGTTCTGGCCTTCTGGAAGGGTTGGGTGACACAGTTATCGTCTCAAACACAACGTGTTATGGGACCTGTGAGATGGCTAAGTGTGATAAGACAACGGTAAGTCGCTGGCCTTGGCTTCTCAACGTCAGACAGACGAGACACCCAGGCAGCGCCATTTGGTACGTATTTGTGAACTGTTAATGAATAAAGGGTTTGAGTGTCACTCATGGCCTGTATGGCTTTATTAGAACCGCATGTGTCAGTTTCGTATTCAGAACTTTCTCAATTGCATTTTTATCAATGAGGAAAATCCAGATGCTCTGCGAGGTCTAACTCTCAACCTGGCAATCTCAGAAGAGATATACTAGATCCAGTTTGAAATGAAAAAATATCTTTTCTTTGGCGCTCTAAAAAGTGAAAACACATTGAGCAGGGTCTTTTGGCCTTTCAGAGTGAAAAGGGCTTCTGTGTTTTCTTTTCTTGCATTTAAAGCAAGGCTTCGTCCATGAGGGACAAGAGCACTAGAGTTATTAGCGGTAACATTCAATCTGTCCCTGTCCACTCGCTCTAATGATTTCAGCTGCAAGTAAGACGTGGCTGGCTCTGATTCTCATTTTTGTTGTGGTTGTGGGGATTGGATTTGCTGTGAAAATGCAAAAACCACATTTTCTGTATTGAATGTGAGCTGATTTGCATTCAGTCTTGACTGAACCATCTGTTTTATACAAAGAAAGAAATCAATACTGTTTATGCTCAATGATTTTAAAAGGATAATTGACCCAAAAATGAAAATTCTGTCACCATTTACTGTTACTTTTACTGTGTAATACACAAACATATTTTTTAAATAACCTTCGCACAACTCTTTTCCATACAAAGATGGGCTGCTATTTCCCATGTCTTCTGAAGCCATATGATAGCTTTGAGGAACCGACCAAAATTTAAGAAATCAAATGGCTTCAAAATTATTTGGAAATATAGAGCTTGACTTGTATGGATCAGGGATATTATACTTAACTAAAAAAAAAGTTACTTGAAATAAAATAAACGTTTACTTTTTCTAAATATAGAAAACTCTCATCTCATAAAATATCTCAAACTAAAACTGAAATAAAAATTTATAAAAAGTATATATACATTGACATAAAAAAATATATATTTTTTAAACTACCAGCATTTTACTAAACTTTAAAATTAAAAATTAAAAATATATAAAAATAAAAACTATAAAAGTATAATAGTAACCTATAATTAGTATCATATATGATACTAAAATAACACTGTTATTGAACCATTTTAATGAAGCCTTTATTATGCTTTTTTTTTGGCACTTGTACATTCATCCTCATTCACTTTCATTGTATGGAAAAGAGCAACTGGGAAAACTCTGCTAAATGTTTCCTTTTGTGTTTCATGGAGGAAAGAAAGTCATATGTGACATATGTTGGAGCAACATGAGGGTGAGTAAATTTAAATTTTTTTAGTGCCTTTGGGGAAAAACTGTATTGTGGTAAAAATAGTTATTTTTTATGGCCTAAAATTTATTTCTCTAATGTTAGCAATCTTACTTGTTTTTGTGAGTAAAAGCCACTTACTGTACATAACTCTCCCTGGGTTCGAGCCCTTTTGTTTTATTATGCACCTGTGGAAGTTTATAGAAATGTGCTCCAAGGAAATCAAGCAATGCCGAAAGCTTTGAAAAACCACTCGTGCAGTAATACCTGGATGGAGACCAGTCCATGCAAACAGGAACTTCTCAGAAGTGCAAATAGCAACAGCATCTTGACAGCTCTTAAGATGTTTTACTAAAGATCCCTGGGAAAACCTCTGTTTCTGGCTAAGTTTACTGTACATCAGTGGTGAACGGTGGACTAAAGAAATCAAGAGCCAAAGTCTACCCTCTGTGTTTAAGTATTTATTTTAGTTCAATGTAAATTCATGTTGCATTTGATATATACATGGCGTCCGGTGTAAACACCATGTACCTTACACTATCAACAAGGAAGTACTGCTATAAGATGCTTTGTATGTTTGTATTAACATACAAGTTCACAGCAAAGTTGAATCAAGTTTCTTATTATAATTATTATTTTGTATTTATTATAACTGTTGTTTGCCCGTTATTATTATTATTCATCTCATTTTATACCATTAGTTTACAAATCTTTGTAAACAATGCAGTAGTCATGGTTGTAAAAAAAATAAATAATTATGCACAAAAATCATTTTGTATTTCAAGATCATGTGACCAAAATGTCAGAGAATAGAAAGTGAGCAGTTTCAGTTCAAAAGTTTGTGGTCAGTGAGATTTGTTTTTTTAAAGAAATCAATACTTTTTATTCTTTTATTTAGCAAGGATGCATTCAGTTGATCAAAATTTTACTATTCATCATAACAAAAAACAGAATTAAAAAAAAAATAAATTTTCAGCCATATTTTTTGCCATATATATATATATATATATATATTTATATTTCAACCCTGAAAAGAATAATACATGTTTCTTGAGCAGCAAATCAGCTTATTAGAATGATTTCTGAAAGATCATGTGACACTGGAGACTGCAGCAATGATGCTGAAAATTCAGCTTTGATCACAGGAATAAATTACATTATAAAATATATTAAAATAGAAAACAGTTATTTTAAATTATAATAATATTTCACAATATTACTTTACGTTTTTACTCTGTTTTTGATCAAATAGATGCAGCCTTGGTGATCATGAGAGAAAAACTTACAATTTTATTGACCTTCAACTTTTAAACAGTAGTGTGCATGTAACAGAAATAATGTAATTTTGAGATGAGTTTTGTGATCCTGAGACCTTGCTAGTCCCACCAAAACACATGCCAAGTCTATTACGTATTCAACAGAATCCTCATACCCTTAAAAACATCAAAATGAATGACTGGGGGCTACAGTAAGTGATGAAAGGTGCTTTTAGATTATTATATGATCATGGCCATTCAGCTTTTATCTTCTTTTAATGTTTATTTGCGTTGCATTCAATCACTTCATCACAGCATCTATAGTATCTTTTGAAGTGGGCAAATGTCAGCAGATGGTTCCGTTTTCACAGAGGCATCTTTCAGCTCTCTCTTATTTTCTCTAGTCAGGGAGGAGCAGGAATTATTTGCAGTGACCATGTATCTGCATGCAAAGGTGACGGTTTATGATGGTGTGCGTGGATGCGTGTCTGTGTGCGTGCGTTGAGAAAGTGAATTCTTCCTAAATTGGCCTCTCTTTGGCATGTTTTTGATGTTGAAGCAGAAACAGGTTTGACTGAGGATGAGGTGCAAGGTAACGGTGAACCTTCCCACCCTCAGAACACGATCTTTCAGATTCAAAGGATGGTTTCGATTTCCTCAAAATAACTGTAGGCCATGTAACATGGGTCACAAAAAGTCTGAAATCATCAACACTTAAAAGCAATGTAGATACATTTCAAAAAGCAAGCGTTTGGGGTGAATCTCAGGAAAACATGAGACAGAAAAGAAACGAGAATAAAACCAAAATTTTGTTTTGCATGAAGATAATGAGGCCTTTTTTTTAGGTTTCACATTAAATCCTCTGTACTGTAATACAATATATACATACATTTTTATTAAATCAGCATAAATTAAATGCAGCAACAAATAGTCTACTTTAATTGATAAATAATTCAATTGAATATTTTTTATCTATCTATATGATAAATATTTAGATTTTTTTTGCATTATGCTAATGACAAATGTCTTTCAAAGTAAGATCTAAAAAAAAAATCACACTCATTTAAAAAAAAAAAAAAACCTATTTGCATATTCCAGATTTTAAGAAATGATGGTTCAGAATATGGAAATGCCTTTTAGAAAGATTTTGTTTAATTTATGCTGACTTTTGGTCATGCATAGTTTTGATTGTTTTCTTTTCAGTCATTTTAGCAACCAGATATATACAGTAATCACAGATTGCATATTTCTGGATTCTCTTCAGCTCAGTAACGAGGACAGTGATGTATGTGCCACATGTAAGATGCCTTGGAATTTTCCTTATATTATGTTTCACATTTGTAGACCAGATATAGGATGTAAATTTATGTGTAGCGTTCTTGAAATCACTCTAGCCCTGAGCTAGAATATTATTGTTTTCATTGGAGCGGGAAATTTTCATCCCATAGGGACAGCTCTTATTTTTCTGCTAAATTCAGTCCTATTCAATGCCATATTTAATGAAATGGATCCGCATGAAGGCAGCAGCATAAGAAAGGCTGTGTTTAACCTCTCTTTGTCCATGGTGAACTCTACTGTGTAGCAAGGGAATGCTGGGTAAACATGTGCCGTCCAGGGAGAGAGTATCAACCATGAATGTTGGATTTAATGCAGCACTAGGGCATATTCAGCTCAACTGCAGAAACTTTAAACTGACAGGTATTATTGCAATTGACTATGATCATAATTTTGTAAAATTATACCACCACATTTACTCAACCCTCCTGTTGTTCCAAACCTGTATGACTTTTTTTTTTTCTCTGTAAGAAGCAGTTGGTTGCTGATTTCCATTCAATTACAATATTTTGTAATAGACCTAAGGTGAATTTGGTAAAATTGTTAACTAATAGCCATACTTTCCCTAGTTGATTAATCACTGTACATTAAAGAAATAGTTCACCAAAAAATGAAAATTTGCTGAAAATGTACTCAGACCATTCTGTTTGTAGATGGGTTTGTTTCTACATCAGAACAGATTTGCAGAAATGTAGCATTACATCACTTGCTCACCAGTGGATGCACTGCAGTGAATGGGTGCCGTCAGAATGAGATTCAATCAACTGATAAAAAAACGTCACAGTAATCCACAAGTAATCAGCAAGGCTCCAGTCCATCAATTAATGTCCTGTGTTTGTAAGAAACGATTTCATCATTAAGGCGTTTTAACTTCAAACCCTCTATAGTCCAAAGAGTCCATAATAATGCTTCCAGGTCCAACATTCTTGTTTAATTTTGTTGACAGATTAGAGTTAGATGTTTTTACATAGTGAATTTTGGAGATCTTTTTTTGATAATATTATGATATATATATATATTTTTCAAAATACTATCAACATCCAGTAAAAAAACAAACAAACAAAACAATTCACCATGTTTTTATGCTATATAAATCAGGTGAATGATATTTACACCCCTCTGTAAAAACTTTCAGAATATATATAAAACTGGAGAGTTTAGTTTATGTAAGTGGAGATTTCTATCTCAGTGCATGAAAAAAAAAAGTAGAAAAAATTTAGAAAAAATGACCTTTAAAGATATGTACTGTAATTAAGATATACAGACAAAAATAGATAAAAACACATAGATAATGTGTAATAAAAATAAACACTTAAATGTGTATTTTGGATGTTTACTTTCCATTAAAATCTCAAACTTGACCAGTGCCTGGAACAGTGGTTTTGCCTTTTTGTTTTGCCTTAAGCTTCAGAAAGGGTTCAACAACACCATAAACGGTCATACAACTTGTGCACTATATTCCAAGTCATACAATACCTTTGTCATTTTTTGTGTTTCAAAAAGAAAGGACATTGTGCAGGTTTATAACTACAAAAGTTCCTTTTTAGGTGAACTATACCTTTAAGAATAGTCTGTCTTCATTTTCCTGTCTAGTTTCACATCAATGGAGTGATTCAGACATTCTCCAGGGGGTCAGTCCTACTAGATTTTCTTAAACATAAGAGAGGTTCAGACAGCTCAATCCAGTGGCTACACTTTGTATATTCCGATCAAACCTCACAGAAGCTTCCATCTTTTCTGTTTAGCGCAGTGGAGTCCAGCCAGCAATCTGATTGGCCTGAAATCCAGCTTAGTGTGGAGTGGATGCTCATTTCCTGTTCCTCTCACACCTCACTGCACTTCCCCTTATGACATCAGCCGTTTTCCTCACCCTTTCCCTTCACTGAGCAGCAGGAATAAGCTGGGCCAGGATTACAGGGGCAGACACAGGGTCAAAGGTCACCATGTCTGTGACTCCTCATGGTTCTCTGTTTGCAGGGAGTGTGAATTAACGTAACTATGGCTCAGTGGGATGTTGTTGCATGATGAAGGTTCATTTAATATTGTCAAAGCCCGCGGGTCGTGGAGGTCAAGGAAGAGGTTTGGTTTTGATTTAGGCCCACAGGTCTTGTGGTGTGCTGTCAGCATGGGAGGTGAACAGCAACAATATAATTTAGAAACTTGGAAGTAAGAGACATGTTTTTAAAAATCAGCATTGTGACATTTCTCAGTCCGTTCACATCTCTGGTCTTTTTTAAACTTTAAACATTCTGAACTGAGAGTTGTTTTGTTCTTTCACGAAGCAGATTGAAGGGAAAAAAAAAAATCTTGCAGTACAGATAATAGGGAATTGTCAGGCATGAGGACATAAAGCAGAATGAACATTTATTTCCAGTAAGAGCGAGAAATTCATCCAAGAGATTTGGGTGGGAAAAAATGCATTGAATATGCCCAATTAAACTGATCTTTGATTTAACAACCTTATACTCTCCGCCTTTGGAGAGTGACTGATTTTACTAGATTTTTGCTTTTTATAAGGAAAGTGTGAGTGATGCTTGTTTATACAAAACTTGCTTCCATGATTCTGTTCTGAGTGATTGCTTACAGACCCACATTAAAATACATATTCTGGTTTCTAGATATGGTTTAGATCACTTCTCCAATGTGAGTTTAAGGGACTTTTGTCACCCATTTCAGAATCAGAATCAGAAAGAGCTTTATTGCCAAGTATGCTTGTGCATACAAGGAATATTTTTTACCAGTACACAGAAACAACAACAACACACAGACAATAAAAAATGAGATGAGAATAAAAAATACACATATGTCAATATAAATAGACAAAAATAGAAAAAATTTATTGAAAAATAAAATAAATTGTATGTACATTTAACATCACTTAGGCAAAAATGGTAACTTTGATCACTTGGAAAAATAACATACAATACTGTTCAAAAGTTCAAAAGAGGTCAGTAGAAAATCTTTTATTCAGAAGGATGCATTAAATCAACCAAAAGCGACAGGTTTTTTTACTCATCAAAGAATTCTGGAAAAAAAAGTATGATGGTTTCAAAAAAAATATTAAGCGGCATAACTGTTTTCAACATTGATAATAATAAGAAATGTTTCTTGAGCAGCAAATCAGCATATTAGAATGATTTCTGAAGGATCATGTGACACTGAAGACTGGAGCAATGATGCTGAAAATTAAGCTTCACCATCACAGGAATAAAATAAATTTTTAAAAATATTAAAATAGAACACATGGCTATCAATGGAAAAAACGAAACCCCAGAATGAAATAGTTACTTCATCTACCAGCAGGGGCTAACTGGGGCAGACTAACCATCCAAACTTTGACCTCTTGATGTAAACACAGTGAGTGAACTGTGAATATATATATTTTTTGACATTAATTGGTGTCTGACTCATATAACCTGATTTCCATTTGTTTAGTATTTGTGTGAAAGTGAATGGCCTTTTTAGGCCCGAGAAGAGAGACTGTTTATTTTCGTAGAATCATCTTGGTGAGTCATCGGGGTTTTTCTCAACATTGCACTCGACTGAAAGGGATAAATTTGTAGCGCATTTGTAGTTTCCTGTTTGTGTTGCACCTGTGCCAGTGTCGACCAGAGCCAGGTGCACTTCAGACGAAACCTCTTCAACTCAAGAGATCTCTCAAAGTCTTCTCAGGCTACTCCTCTGGCTCCAGTCACGTTATCCAGAGGCAGATTAGAACTCAGGCAACTATTCAAATGTTTTAAAAGCATTTCTGTTTAACAGCGGTTTTACCAGTGCATGCAGAATTTTAACACACAGCCTAAACAAAACCAGGTTTTAAAGTAGCTTTTCTTTTCAGCAGCCAGTTTGCTGATTCAGAGAACGTGTCAGAGAATGCTCATTACATTTACTAATAAGAAAAGTTCTCTTTGCATCATATTTCTTCACTCAGACATGTTTTGTTGCATCTTAACCTTTAACTTGACTTTTTGTCAAGCTTGAAAATGTTCGCTGGTTTACAGCAAATAACGTAAAAGTGTTTATTGAATACCCAAGCTTTGTGTTCGTTTGTTTATCCGTGTATTTATCTTGTGTATCGTTCCAAGATGCCGTTAATATAAATACTTTTTTCTGTTTTGCAATGCACTATTCACTTTTAACTGATCTGGGCAAATATCCATTCTGTAATAGAATGGGCTGCCAAGATTGATTTGATAAAATACCACAGTTGTCTTATTGTGGAATACAGTCTTTTCCTAGAGCCAAGTTTATATTATATGTTGATTCCTCCTGTCATAATTTTCCATCAGCTGAGTCATAAATAAAATTAAATAGTGTTGTGCATCATTTTTTATGCAGTGTACTTAATCTTACTTGGCTTAAATACAATCAGTCTTTTGTGTTTGTGTATCTGTGTGTGAGTGTGTCTTGTGGCATCATACTTCCCCATTCTGAAGTCTGAATAGAAGCATAGAGTGGTTTTCCAAAGATGAGAAGAAATGAGATGGCCACCAATTACTCAACCTCCCTAACAAAAAAAAAAAAGTTCTTCCAAAGCTAGGCTATTTATTTATTCAGCTGAGTTCTGAATATGTCTTGAAATAGAGGGAAATTAATACCAGGCCTTTGATTCAATGGTTGAGGTAATTGTTTGCATCATGGTATTCCTTCTGTACTTGTTTGTTTGTAGGTTCGAGAGAACTGAGGAAGAAACACACGCTACTTTCCCCAGTGTACCTTCAACCATCATGAGTGTCTGGATTCATTTCAGCCTTTGGTCTGGTCTTGTATATCAGACTGTCACAGCAAATCATCCTTTTTTTTAGTGAAGCATATGATGGGAATTGTTCGGCTCTTTTGTTTGCATCTCCACACTAACAATAGGGTTACATCTGCCCGCAGAGCGTTTTCAAGTTCAAAATACATTTTGATGAGAAGATAATGCATTATTGAAAACACTGTGATTGTATTGGCCTTGTTGGCAGTGTGTGAGTTAATCAGATCTGGATTGCCTCAAAAAGAAATGTATTTGTATTATTAAATCAGGGGTAGGCAAGTTTGGTCCTAAAGAGCCGTGCCATCTTGCAGAGTTTAGCTCTGGACCAAAGAACCAAACTTGCCGCTGTACTAAACAGTTTTTATTTTACATATTACTAATTCCTTTAGCAGTCAGAAATAATATGTGTAAAGTGCTAAAGACAGTCCAGGCTTGAGTTCAACAGATCCTGTTATGCTTTAGACTATAGGATTAAAACCAGAGTGAATTAGTGGCCTTCCTCTATCCGGGTCAGTTTGTTTAGCGCTGTCAAAACTATCCTGCCTGTGTTCCCTGAGCTTAACTAGACCAGTTTGGGGAGAGCAGAGTCAGCAAAGACAGTCAGATGGTTTGTGCTTTGCTTCAGAATTGCTTTGATAAAGCTTGGATGCAACACGTTGCTTAACACCTCCTGTTGGAAATTTTGTTATTAGAAATATCTGCCAAATACTTTCATGTTCCTTGTTGTCCTTTTTCTGTAAGCCTCACCCACCGTGAAATCTCATTGGTCCAAAATCAGACTCTACATAGCTTTGCATTACACATCAAATACATTCTGATTGGCTGTGATTATGACATTTCACACTGCTTTTTTGCTTTTATTAAGGACACTGGAAATGTCTTGGTTAGGACACCAAATCAATATGGAGTTTCAAAACGATACAGCTTGACAAATTTGTAAACCACATGTAACTTTTCGATTACCATTTACAGTCTTTAAATATTTATGTGGCAATTAATATTGACTATCGTCGAGCAATTCTAAACAGCCTGCTGGCAGAGCTCTTTGAAGTGTAATCTTGCCATGTCATGATTCCCAGGATCTCTCAGCCCAGATCAAAGACAGATCCTTGGCATGTTTTCTCCTTCATTGATCATATTCGGAGGGGCATAAAATGAAAATGAAAGATCTCTTTCCAATCAGCACAGTAAAAGTCCATGGGGGTTGATGAGGGAGTCCCTGTTTGGGGTTGCCAGATGTGCCATATGTTTTGAAAAACCTGTGAGACAAGTGTCAGCCCAGCTGCTGCCGAACACAAGGCACATGGCAACCACCCGAACTGCCAGAAAGTCAGACATGAGACATCCGCACACATGTGTAGATATCAACTCCAATACAGGTACCGCATGTTACATAGAAACCAGCCATACCGTGTCGGCCAAAGGGCTGCAGGAAATCTGGTTTGAATGCCTTCATCTCACTCTAATTTTTGCATTAATCTCGTCCAAAAATGTCCAGGTCATAGTTTAAAACAAAATTGAAAATGAAGCCTACTAATTAAATATATTTCCCCTCAACGTCTAACCAAAAGTATCCTCATGTTAAGCTTTCATTTGGTTCTGATCAAGCATCGCATCCACGACCGTGTGACTACGGTGACCCAGCGTCACTGCTGAGAATCCTTCTCCGTCCAGCTCCTGCTTGTTTTTGCAGACTACAAACAGACCAAGGCATTTCTCTGTAATTGAAGTATTCTTCTCAGAAGAGCACCACGTAATGTCCTAACAGCGAGCAGACCCTTCAAGACTCACAAACTGTCCCAAACGTGTTTGTTTCTGGCTGGACAGCAAGATTTGGTATGAGAGAACATTGTTTTGTTAGTTTAATGGGAGATGGAATTAATTTACAGCCACATAACCACATATTCATGCTGACATCTTTATTTCTGTTCAAGAGGACAACAATAAACCTCATTAAAGTCCCGTATTTACTTTAGCTTCAGTCTTTAGTCGCATGACATAGGCCGTGTGCTCTCATTAACGTAAAATAGGCCTGTCCAAAGGCCTGTCAGTTCACATTTGCATCATCAAATCCAAAGTCTACCTCAATGGTAGTTAGCTGGACCACCGTAGTGGCGCTCGCTACTCGTCCAGAGCCGGCGTTCTTCTCGCAGTCTGCTCCATATTACGACTCTGAACCCCCCATTGTGTTTAGCCTACGCTAGTGCACAAAATAGTCCTGCGAAATAGGACACATATTGTGCAATGTTGTTTTAGCCCATTGGGGAGAGGAACTTCAAGTGATAAAATCTCCAGGGCCTGGCTTATTTAGGGTTATTGGCCCGGTGCATTGAAGCGCTGTTGTTGTTCTTGTGTGTGAGCAGTTGTGTTTGGGTGTTTTTCTGACTGTGGGTACTTTTATATCTCAGGGGTGAATTTTTATTAACAGATTTCAACTTTTTTCTTTTCGTTTCGTTTAACACTGTCTTGGTTTTCGTTATTTATTTTTGCTACTTTTCAAATTGTATTTTGTTTCATCATTGTCCATGAAAATATGAAAAACCATATATAACCAAGAATAAGCTTTTTTTTGTTTTTAAATGATGGTAATCTAAATAGAGAATGTAAAGCACAGCAAAAAAAAAAAAATGGTGTAAAAATTATTTGTTTTCCTACATAAATTTAAGCTTTGTCGACAGTTCTCCAAAAATTTTGTACGAATAAAGTTTTCAAAAGATGTGATTCATAAATAAATTAGTTAAAAAAATAAGCTGCATTATGCTGCATTTCCAGTGAAGCTGTAATTTTGTTAAATTATTGAAAAAAAGCATTTTATGCATTTTCTTTGATCATTGTACAAAACCCAGAGTTTTGCTTTTTAAAGTATGAAAATCCATCATAAAAATATGAAATAATTATAATTATAAAATGTTTAAAAATACATTTAATATAACAAAATAACTAAAAATATAATAAAATACCTAACTACATAATACTATAATTGTTAGAAATTGCAACAAAATAAAAAATAGAAATATAAACTTTTGAACTGCAGGTTTCGTCTGGTCAGAGGAGAACTGGCCCCCCGACTGAGTCTGGTTTCTCCCAAGGTTTTTTTTTCTCCATTCTGTCACAGAGGGAGTTTTGGTTCCTTGCCGCTGTCGCCTCTGGCTTGCTCAGTTGGGGACACTTAATTTCTAGCGATTATCACCGATTTGATTGCACAGATACTATTTAAACTAAACTGAGCTAGACAATGACATCTCTGAATTCAATAATGAAATGCCTTTAACTGAAAATTGAGTGTTTAATCTTATCATTATACATTATTGACACTCTATCCTCCAATTTGATACTGTTAAGTGCTTTGACACAATCTGTATTGTTAAAAGCGCTATATAAATAAAGGTGACTTGACTTGACTTGACTTGACATTTAAAAACATGGGAATCTAAACAAAGAATGTATAATGATTTATGTAAATCTGTTTTTCAACATGAATTTCGACTGATCCAACAGTTGTCCAACGCTTTTTCATAAATAACGTTTTTTCAAAATTGACAGTGACTGTGATGAGACTAGTGATTGGTCAAGAAAGTAAAAAGTAAAGGCAAACATCACTTGTTTTAATACATTTACCAGACATACTGTATTTTTTGTGCATTATACCAAAAAATTTAAAATATGATTTAATTGTGTGTATTTCCCAGCAGGCACCAGACGTCTATGTAATGTCAAGTTGACGTCGGACAGACGTTGCATTTTGGTTGAAAATGAATATTTGACGTCAATTTGACGTTGACTTAACGTTGGATTTTGATTGCACAACCTAAAAACAAAAAAATCTCAATGTCAGCTGACGTCGGTATTGGACATCAATTTAACATTGACATTAGATGTTGAATTTACATTGAATTTTGGTCACCCAACGTCGCAACCGAAATTTAACCAAATATCAACGTCTTATGACGTTGTGTGCCTGTTTTGTGCCTGCTGGGTTTAGGACACAGAATTGTGTGTTCATTTAATGTTTATATAAACGTAGTAAGTAAGGCAAAAGAGTCTTCCATTTTATTCCACAAATGTTTAAAATGTCATTTCTACCTCTGCCGTTTGCATCAAAGACTAAATACAATTCCTACATTGAGATGTGGTGGAAATGACAATTGTTCACTCAGTAGATTGAGAGTTCAGGAAAATGACTTCTCTTGTGTGTTTACTTTTGAAGCTAGCAGATAAATGAATTAAAGCAGTCAAGGTGGGAAAAGTGTGCTTTAATAAAGTTTATTAAATGTCCACAGGCTTTAAGTTGAAGAAACACCCATATTTGGGCATGCAATTGCATGGCTTCGTAGCTCAGTCCAGTGGTTTGTAATTGGTTTTGTGTATGCATATGTACAGGGTGTGTGTTGTTATAATAGTCTCTGGCTTGCATTAGTTGCAGCTTCAGATGGGGAGCTTGTTCAAAGTGTTCTGCATTGAAGTCTTGATGATCCATGTGTGGTTAAAACACAGCCAAAATAGAATGATTCCAGATACACGAAGCACTGCTGTTCCTGAGCTGAGCAGATAATTTGATTTCTGAGGGGGGGGAATAATGATACATGGCTGTGATTCATGTCACACTATGGGATATTCAGAAACTGAAGATGCAAACAGGGCAACTGATGAAAGGTTGAGGAATGAAGGTAGAATTCAAGGAAGAAATACGACTAGATCTGTCTATCTGTTTTGGCTTCTCTCTCTATTGTTTTGTGCTTGTGATTGTGTTTTGTAATGGAAAGTTCATGTAAAATTGACAAGCATATAAACTGAAGGAGATATTAATTTCTGGCTAATGTTACACAAGCAGTTTAGAGACAATATATTTATTAGTAGACGTCTATGCTGTCCATATGTTAATAATAGCATGCTTGAGCATTGCTGGTCAGCTTCTGATGAAGACAAGATGTTTATAATCACTAAACGATAAAGAGAAAGAAAAAAATATGTTTTTAATAGCTAGGGAGCTTTTCATGCATGTTATGTTGTTAATGTCCTGATAATGTATTGAACATTTTTGACGTGCAATATTACCGTGGGAAACATTTGTCAGCGCTTTACATCATGTTTCTGATCACACAGTTGGGGTTTAGTTTGCAATAATGAGATTTAATTATTTTATTTTTAAGCTTTTTGACACTTTTAATGATAAAGAGAGCAAAAGTGGAATCCAGGGCTTTACTTAATACTCTGTAAATCAATAACTGATTATTGGAGTATGTTTCACAAGAAAATGCTATTTTAGTCTTCTACTTCAATATTTTACTTTTAATTCAATATATTACTTGCTATTTCTTTGTAATTTATTAATTTACTAGCAATTTCTGAATGAAAATTGTTTCCATGTCTATTTTTAAATAGAACTCCAGAAAACATTGAATTTTGCAAAGAGTTTAACAGTTATTCTGTGCAAAATGTATGGCAAAGCCTTCTTTTTTTTAAATCTGTTTTGCGGAAACACAAACTTAAAATGTCTACACAAGTCTTTAGTCAATTACTTTAAAATGAAGGGCCTCAAAGCTACGATTTACTGTCTGTGTTGATCAATGTTCCATTCAGGTTGAAATTTTGCCCGGTATTCAATTTACAAAAAGAAGATTGTAAGGTTATGGTCAGAATTGAATCTGACTTCAGTAAGTCTCTAAAAACTGAAACCAGATCGGGCTTTCCATTGGGTATTTTGCATCACTGCCACAAACGCTGAGCATTGCTGGTCAGCTTCTGATGAAGACAAGATATTTATAATCACAAAAATAAGGATAAAGAAAAAAGATGTTTGGCATATTATGTTGTTAATGTCCTGACAATGTGCTAAACATTTTTGACATGCAATATTACAATGGAAACAAATGATAGGAAAGAGAGCAAAAGTGCAATCAGTATGTGAAAAGTGAGTAGATCCTGGGGTTTACTTTATAGACGCCATAAATACAACAGAAATCACTGAATTTTGCAAAGAATTAAACAGTTATTCAAAACACAAAGCCTTCTTTTTTAAAATCAGTCTTGTGGAAACCCAAACTTAAGATGTCTGCACAAGTCTTTAGTCAAGGACCTTCAAATGAAAGGCCTCAACAGCACGATTTACTGACTGTGTCGAGCAACGATCCATTTCAGGTTGAAATTTTGCCTGGGATTCATTTTACATTTACAAAAAACTGATTTTCAGGTTGTGTTCAATAAATCTCTAAAAACTGAATGCATATTGGGCTTTCCAATGGGTCTTCCACATCACTGACACGAACGGCTCATGTCACTGCATGCAGGGGGGTTTCATTATGGGCCGTGCCAAAGCGTGTGCCAGAGACCCTCTGGAGTCAGAGGTGGTCTTATGGACCTTAGCATTAGAGTCGTCCAGCTGGGTCTGCAGAAGCCCTTCAAAGATAAACACATAAAAGTCAGTGTTGGACGGAGAGAGTGCAGAAGAACGCAGCCCAGGGGTGGGATACCGAGTGGAAAGAAGGATTTGAAGGCTTGCAGAAAGCAGGAGATGTCAAAGAGTAGGTATCATGGGAATTTGGGGGTAGACTGAACAGGATACGAAAGAAAGGAGGGGGGGGAATTAGATCCTGAATAAACAACAATGGTGTTTGATTTGGATGTGAGGTTCATCTTCTCTATAGACGTGAGACGTTTGCTTGATAATGTTTGACCGCGGAGCCCACAATACTCTGGAAAAGAGGGAGAAGCCAAATGAAGGAAAAATACACAATGTCAGAATTAATTTTCATGTAATGAAGCAGAATGAACAACTAATCAAGTTTTAAAATAAATAGAGAGAAAATAATGAGGTTTTGTGAAATGAACTTGAATTTGTGTTTTGCATGCTGCACTGCAAAAAAAAAAATAAATAAATAAATAAATAAATGAAATAAAAAATAAATGATGTGTATTTTTGTATTGTCTTCCAGTAAAAATGCCTAAGCATCCTTAAAACAAGATACATTTACTTGAGGAGCAAAATATTGTAAGATATCACGTCTTTATTTTTCTTACTCTACAGGTGCATCTCAGTAAATTAGAATGTCGTGGAAAAGTTCATTTATTTCACTAATTTAACTCAAATTGTGAAACTTGTATATTAAATAATTTCAATGCACACAGACTGAAGTATTTTAAGTCTTTGGTTCTTTTAATTGTGATGATTTTGGCTCACATTTAACAAAAACCCACCAATTCACTATCTCAACAAATTAGAATATGGTGACATGCCAATCAGCTAATCAACTCAAAACACCTGCGAAGGTTTCCTGAGCCTTCAAAATGGTCTCTCAGTTTGGTTCACTAGGCTACACAATCATGGGGAAGACTGCTGATCTGACAGTTGTCCAGAAGACAATCATTGACACCCTTCACAAGGAGGGTAAGCCACAAACATTCAATCCAAAGAAGCTGGCAGTGTGCCAATTGAGAGTTGAGTGCTGTATCCAAGCATGTTAACAGAAAGTTGAGTGGATGGAAAAAGTGTGGAAGAAAAAGATGCACAACCAACCGAGAGAACCGCAGTCTTTTGAGGATTGTCAAGCAAAATCGATTCAAGAATTTGGGCGAACTTCACAAGGAATGGACTGAGGCTGGGGTCAAGGCATTAAGAGCCACCACACACAGACGTGTCAAGGAATTTGGCTACAGTTGTCGTATTCCTCTTGTTAAGCCACTCCTGAACCACAGACAACGTCAGAGGCGTCTTACCTGGGCTAAGGAGAAGAAGAACTGGACTGTTGCCCAGTGGTCCAAAGTCCTCTTTTCAGATGAGAGCAAGTTTTGTATTTCATTTGGAAAGCAAGGTCCTAGAGTCTGGAGGAAGGGTGGAAAAGCTCATAGCCCAAGTTGCTTGAAGTCCAGTGTTAAGTTTCCACAGTCTGTGACGATTTGGGATGCAATGTCATGTGCTGGTGTTGGTCCATTGTGTTTTTTGAAAACCAAAGTCACTGCACCCGTTTACCAAGAAATTTTGGAGCACTTCATGCTTCCTTCTGCTGACCAGCTTTTTAAAGATGCTGATTTCATTTTCCAGCAGGATTTGGCACCTGCCCACACTGCCAAAAGCACCAAACGTTGGTTAAATGACCATGGTGTTGGTGTGCTTGACTGGCCAGCAAACTCACCAGACCTGAACCCCATAGAGAATCTATGGGGTATTGTCAAGAGGAAAATGAGAAACAAGAGACCAAAAAATGCAGATGAGCTGAAGGCCACTGTCAAAGAAACCTGGGCTTCCATACCACCTCAGCAGTGCCACAAACTGATCACCTCCATGCCACACCGAATTGAGGCAGTAATTAAAGCAAAAGGAGCCCCTACCATGTGTTGAGTACATATACAGTAAAGAACACACTTTCCAGAAGGCCAACAATTCACTAAAAATGTTTTTTTTTATTGGTCTTATGAAGTATTCTAATTTGTTGAGATAGTGAATTGGTGGGTTTTTGTTAAATGTGAGCCAAAATCATCACAATTAAAAGAACCAAAGACTTAAAATACTTCAGTCTGTGTGCATTGAATTGATTTAATACTCGAGTTTTACAATTTCAGTTGAATTACTGAAATAAATGAACTTTTCCACGACATTCTAATTTGAGATGCACCTGTATTGGCAAATTTCTTGTTTTCATCATAAACCTTGCAAATTTTTCTTAAAACAATTTTTTGGAAAACACATCTTAATACCTTATAGTCTTTAGTTATTGGTTGCATTCCTGTTCTCACAGAACAAGTATGCACACACACACACACACAGAGATTTCTCATGAAAACATCATGTTTCATAGATCATACAAACTCCAATACACACGTTTACAACCTGTAAACTGCTCTCACCTATGTTTGTCTATAGGCTCCCCCTTGTGTACACACCTCTATGACACAGATTTGTAAAATGGTCTCTTCCAGAGGTGTAAAGATGTCATGAATAAATCAATTTGTTCATTTGCTCATTTTACTTTTATATTTTTACTCTTATTTTACTTCTTAATTTAAGTTTGTAAAGACAAAAAAGAAGAAAAAAACTTGCTGTTATGAATGATGCAAAATAAGACCAGAGACATTTATTATGAAACAAATTAGGGTCGATTTTGATTTAATGTTATCTTTTATCTACAGTATCTGTCATGCTTATGATAAATGCTAGGCGACTCCTGACAGATCCCTGAGAATTATTTTTTCTTGGTAATTCTTTGCAGTACAATCCCATGGTGGATAGCAGGAGAGAGTTGTACATCTCAGGACTTTGCATTGGCCAGAGCGTTTCGGGACGAGTGCTCGCACACATTCAGACACACCCCTGACACGCTCCCCTATTGTGTTACAATGTGAGAGATGGTTCAGGGCCGGGCAGCTGCTGGAAGACAGTGGCGAGTGTGTGTGTGATTGATGGCCGTGTGTGTGAGTGTCTCATGAAACAGGATCCCGCAGAGCAGAGAAGAGATGGGGAAAAGAGAGAGGGGGTTCAGTCAAAGGGCACACGCTTGGCATTACTGCAAACACACTCATATTTGTCTCTATCTCTGCCATTTCTCTTTTTTACTCTATCTATCCATCTATCCATCTATCCATCTATCCATCTATCTATCTATCTATCTATCTATCTATCTATCTATCTATCTATCTATCTATCTATCTATCTATCTATCTATCTATCTATCTATCTATCTATCTATCTATCTATCTGCCTGTCTGTCTGTAAATTTTTTATTTTATATAATTTTTTTGTTTTATTTATTTGTATTTTTTATTTTTAAATTTGTTTTTTGTAAATGATAGTAAGTTCTCTTTCTATATACCTATAGAACAACTATATTTGATCTAATGGGACATTTCGTAATTTTACAGCAAAATTTTGTTAAATGCAAGTGAAAGAAGTGAAAAAGAACAAGTCATAATTTACAGTGAAACCGTAAATTGACATTACCAGAAATTGTCTATGTGACAGCTCACATTTGATGGTTTTACACTGAAATAACTATTTGTTTTTTAGTTTTGTCTTTTTAGTTATGTACATTAGGGTTTATGCCACATATTATGCTGTTAAATTAATGTTTATTGCATTATGCTTTTACCATGATGAATTATTGTTTTTCAACTGTGAATTTAAATTTAATTTGTAAAACACAATATCGCTGTCATATTTTTTAACAGTAAAGTTCTGGCGATCACAGGTGCTGTTTTTTTTTGTTGTTGTAAATTTTATAGATTTTACAGTGATAAATTGAAAATTAATATAGGCCTACAGATTTTGTGCTATGGAGAGAATTTAATTGCCCAAAGTAATTTTTTTCTCCCTTGTCTCTCTGTCTTTTCTCATGGCACTGGCTGTGGCTTCACTGGGTCAATCCACCTGCTTCTCCATCAGGTATTTCAGTCTTTTTTTATTTTGTGTCTGTCATTCTCTTTCTCTGTCAGCAGCTGTCCATCACTGGGAATTAATACAATTTATGGGCTGTCATGCAGTCACGAGTGTTAGTATGGGCCCCTCTGCTGTTGTTCCTCAATAGTGAGCAAGGTTACCTGTCCTTTTCTGAATACTATGTTTATGCTTCAGCATGCAAAAAGAACTAAAAATATACTTTAAACAACATGAAATCAACTTGATGATATTTATATTTAGCAGTGGGTATTTACATTAATTGTAAATGAAGGTAGATGCTACTTACAGTGGGTGTAAATAGTGGTAGAATATATTAGTAATAGAGCATGCCAACTCTCTCTGTGAGTCACTTTTTTGTATTCGGGTAAAGGTTTTTTGTGCCCATTAATGGTTTGTTTACACTATAAAATTCCGATAACAATTAAAAAGGTCTTGTGAGACATGCAGGAACTAAGCATGTTGGGAATTAATTTGATGGAGAAAAGAGAGTCTTACTCTGGTCTTTGTGGTATTTCTCCTTCATATGGAAGTGATTTGTGTATTGCAGTGAGTCTGGATACAATCGTTCATTTTTTTCATCTGACTGGCTCTTCATTGAGAGTTGCTGTGATGTTATTCACCTTGTCTAAAAAATACCCTCCTCCTCATGCTTTGAGGAAATAAATTACTTGTTAAGAAGGGAGCTGCTTTGTGTTGTCTGTTTGTGACAAATTGCTAAATATGTAGTGCTTATTGCACCATTGCTAAGGTGTCTCTCTGATGGAGTACATGGTCTACAGCATGTGGTGAAATTAGACTGTTTCTGTTGAAAACATAATGATGACTAATGGAATTGTGTCGAAAACGAAATATGCATAAGTATGCATTGAGGACAGTGAGTGTTCATTGTTACTTGATCCCCAAGACACAGAAAACAATGTTTTCAGAAGAAATTGTTAGTGCTTGCATGTGCAAAACTTGTCACACTGATGCCAGGATGTTGCAGTGCAGTTGCTAAAGTGTTCTGAGTGGCTTTAAGTGTCTAAATGGGGCTTCATCATCATAATGGTCATCACGTTGAACAGGTAAACTAAACTACTCGCTTTTACAGTCTCAATGTGTTTATAATCACAATCAAACTATTATAACTCAAACTTTCATGTGAAATCTTTTTTAAATAAAGAAAGGTTTGAAAAAGTTGTTGGAAGCTTAGTGACATTAAAGTAATGCCATCGTGTTGTGGTTTGTTTATAGCCTATTGTTTATAGCCTTATACATTTAGCTTTTTACTGCCGATCTGCTGGTTGTGTTTGGTAGGGTGGCTAATTCGATATGAGTAATTTTATTTCACTGTAACAGTATATATCACGATATAGTTATTTTTGATTTAGGTCTCGAACTAGGTCTTTATGATATCAAAATTTTTGATACCACAGAAAGTAAACAGTAAGCGACCAAACAAGAATAAGAAACTATAACAAGCCATAGAACAAAAATACAGTAGAACAAATAAATATGAAATGCTACATACATTGTTTAAAGTAATCAAATGTATAAAACATATTCTTCACTGTGTAAATTAAAGGTATATTTCTTCTTATTAAAGTTACAAAAGTGATTTGGTCAAGAGCAGTGAGAGACTTTTTTGTTTGATGAACAACAGACAGCAGGAATATTAGACTGCTGTCACTTTAAGAGCTTCCCGGATCCAATATACTCTATAATATCATTTCTACCGGTTAATCGTATCGACCGGTATATTGCCCACCCCTAGTATTTAGGCTTCAAAGTTCCTGAAAGTTGTGTTAATTTGTGAAGTTTATCATGCTGAACAAAGCATGTAAGTATCTTAAGCTTTTGTTGGCCACAGAGCTTATTTCTGCAATAATCCTTCAAATCTGAGGGAAACTTTTAAGTCTGACTGCATTGTCCGTAGCACAAATGTTGTGGGAAAAGTTACTGCCAAAGTAAAAAAAAAAGAAAAGAAAAAGAAATGAATGAGCAATTGCCTTAGCAAACAGTACTAAATTGCCCTTTCACTCACCCTTAAAAACACGTACATACACAGAGACACAAATTCACTCATGGTGTGATCTTGTCACAGACGATTTGCCTTCCCAAACTCCTCATTCCTGCTGGAGCTGAATTATGGTGAACTCAGTGGGAGTTCAGCGGGGTCTACGACCTCCTCCTGTCATCGGTTTGGGGACGTCTGTCCGCACGGTCTCACCAGAGAAAGAGCCAAACTAATGCAGGCGTTAGTGTAGCTTGGCAAAAAAAACAAAACAGAGCTGATTAGCATCTCTTAAACTCTACATTACGTTCTCTGACAAGGTATAGGACTGGTGATCTGCTGTAAATTGCAAAGGGGGTGTAGTAGTACTGAGCGGGTGCATTTTTCAGAGATCAAGGAATCAAAGGGTGTGATAAGATCTCTTCACAAATAATCGTTCTGTGTGGTCTTAACCTCCACGACCTTACAGTCAGAGAACAGAAGACAACTTGTCTCGAAGTACAACTGAACCTCTTTACTGTGAAAACAGCAAGCGGTCTGGTTGGCCGGCCACCAAGTGAACAACAAACCCGAAGCCAATGACGGTCCATTTAGGGAAAATGGGAAATCACCTTTAACCTGCAAAAACATGTTTAGAAATGTGGCCCGCTGCCAGATCAAGCTAGCATCAGCGGACATGGTCTTGGGTAGCTTTACAACAAGCCGTCAGTCAAGCAACAGAAATATGGTTATCTAGCAAAACAGGCCCAGCGAGAGAACTTGCGTTACACTTGAAACCAAATAAAAGGTAGTAAAACGACAGCTGTACAAACGCGGAGATGAGAGCTTGACAGTTTAGCGTACTTTATGGGGCATTGCTGTGTCAGTTGAGTGATGCTGGGAGTTCGCCATGGGGAACTTTGTAGCGTGAGATCAAACGCTGTTGCGTACAGTTCAATAATAAACTCCTCCCTGCCCGAACATGGCCGTTCCTCACCCTAGTCTACAAACACATTTTATGACTGTAAAAGGAGACGTAGGGTCCGTCCAGGCCTTGTTGTGCCGAACACAAGCTTCCGTGAGCTTTAATTATGACGCGTTTAAGATCACAGAAATGTTTATGTGTTTTTGTATTGCGGTAATAAAGGATGTGTACTTCTCCAAACCAAACAATTAGTGGTAGATCCCGATTTATGGGAACGATGACGGTTGTAGCTACTAAATCTCTTAAACGCTGAAAGTTATTGACAGAGGACTGTTACAACAGCCAATGCTAAGCATTCTTTTGTTTTGTAGTTTAACTCATGCTTGTGACTATTTACACTACTTACTTATATTAACCACTGTACATGTTGCAATACAGTATATCTGTAGTTGTTATTGTTATGTCGCTACATTTCAAGTAATTTGGTTTGGAAGGGACTAATGCTAATAATAGATAATCATCATGATGATTATCATTTGCACCAATTATTTAACTAGTTATAGTTACATTGATGGCTTCTGCTAACAACTTACCGGTATGTTTCATATTATTTGGTTTGCAAAGTGTGAATGCAAATTGTGAAACACATTTACATTTAGTCATTTAGCAGAAGCTTTTATCCAAAGCGACTTACAAATGAGGACAATAGAAGCAATCAAAACCAACAAAAGAGCAATGATACACAAGTGCTATAACAAGTCTCAGTTATTTATTTAGTCTCAGGATTTTTTTAAAATATACAATAAATACAAGCATGATTGCTACACATTCCTTGATTTATTTGAGGAATGGTGTAAAACTGAAGCAGTACCTATGGGGCAAAATCATTGCTTAGACTGGTAGTCAGACACCAAACATTGTGCCTGTTCTAGTTAGAAAATGTCAGTTGTCGGCACAACTATAGAAGCACTATTTTCCATTAAGTGGCTTGGTTTAAAAGAGCAAATGCTGCCCATTACATTGTTCATGGTTTCTCTGAGGGTATGACTGTGATGCTAAAACACGACTTACGGACTATTACTGCTTCTTGTATAACAACCCGAGGACAGAATTAACTCTGTCAAGAGATTTATAGACTTTGGTCAGGATTATTCCACTGAGAAACTGGATTAGCCAGAAATTCTTTTTGCAAGATTTCTGGATGGTCATCAGTCAGATATGTTGGTTATTTTGAGAGGAGAAACAGGTGTGTAAAATAATATTTACTAATTTTCCAATATTCCCTTGGGTGGTATGGATAATCAGCCTTAGGAATGTAAAATTGATCTGCAGTTTATGTCTTATACAGTTGCTCATTCTCATGTGGTTTATTCATTATGGTTCAATGACTTCAATTGTTTTGTACAAATTCAATTGCTGTTTTTCAGAGAGCTTGGAAACTTGTATAACTTTAATTTTGATTGTGAGGTTTTAAGACTGGCAATTACAATATACGTGCAGTTAAAAGTTACAAAACGGCAACATTATTAATCGTTTAAAATTAAATTCTGCCTACAATGTGTGAAATGACTGTGGCTGATTTAGAGGCACATTTTGTTTTTGTTGTTCCTGTTTATTTTTTTATTTTTTTTAGGTTCGCTTCGGTCTGGTTGTAAAGTGGTTCAATTATAATGATTTGCGCAACCGACTTTAACGACTCTCGTTGTAATTTAGAAATAAAAGAGGCATAGGCTCTAAATTAGGTGTTTGTGTCGGAGTGCATACTTGCTCACAGAAGAAAGGCAGTACATATGAGTCCAAAATATGGCCGTTTTACATGCCGGTTGTATATGCACTGGGGTTTAATGAAGACATGATTCATGCATTAATTATTTCCATACTAATTTTAGATGCACGCTCTGCTTTGTAGAAAACTACGCCACCTGTTTCCTTTCTTCCATCGTGCATTTGCTCTTTTTTTAGCTGGTGTTTTCAGATAATGATTATAGATGATAGCTGAAATCCTTTAGGTTTGTCAACAGCAAACATGTCTATTCGGGCCACAGAATCAGATATACAGAGCAAAAATATATTTCGCAGTTATAGCAGTGAGAAGGTGGCTAGTTATAAACTTCCCATAAAGCATAGCTTATATTTTTTCAAAAACATTTTAATCGTCGAATAAAGAGTTGGATGTACTGTAGAGCAGAACAGCCGAGCACCTCTCAAAGTGTCAATCAGTCCTCCAAATGCATAACATAAAAGACAATTTACAACCTTTTATCTTAGGCTTTCACAGCCTCTGAGAATGTTTGGTTATAGTACATCAAATGTATAATTTGATTTGTCTCAGGCGACACACAACCGGGGCCTCAGACCGTAAATTATTTCTCCAGAACTATGCTTCAACCAAAGGATCGTGGTAGGCTGCTGAACGCAATCAGGCATGTGGGATTGGATATTTCTTCTCTTTTTTCATGACTCAGATGTTGTTAATGTAAATGTATTTAAACACTTCACAAGCAAGTCAGTTTGATCCTACCATATCTCCATATGTAACTCTGTACTGTACATAATTCAAATTAGGACAGAGCATATGTGGAGTAAAGCGTGCCGCTGCACATTGCATTCATGTTTAGTGTATTTGATGATAATTTGATGTTCCATTCATTGCTGTACAAACTACTCATATTAGTCACATGTGTAAAAATCACATATATGTAAATGAACATTTCTATAATCCAATAAGCTTTTCAGTCCACACCCGTAATCTGTTCTAGGCAATCAGTGCCTCATATTTCCGGAAGTCATCTACTACACGAGTAACAGTAGTAAACAATCTGAATCATATCAAACATCTCTTTAGCCACAGTATATGGGGCTGTTTGACTTCCGAAAACTACAAAGAGTTGATTAAAAGCATGAGACAGTGATGTATGGCCTTTATTTAGACAACAATATCTTGTTGCCCATTATGGCTTATTATGGTCTGTTTCTGGTACTTAAAATAGTAAAGAAGCAAATGTCTTTGATACTTTTGAACTTCACTTCCTCGCCTGTGTGTACACACATGGTCAGGGCCCATTTATGGGGCCACTAGAATGAATTTTGAATGAGTTTTACTTATGTTTGTTAGTTTCTACTTTCAATGTTTACTGAATTATAGTATTGTAAATCATATAATGCATTTTTTAAAATTTAAATCATAATAAATATAAAGGTAAAAGTAGAAATGTGATGTATTATTTTTTTGAGTTAAAATGAACAAAATTCTATTAGTGCACAAAAAAATGTTCATCCACAAAGTGCATGTAGTAAAACATCTCTTACTGTTTAAAATTCACAGATGGAGATAGAGAGGCCATTGTTCCAAAGTACACATTCAAATAAAATATATTTATATAATATATTCAAATATAATATATATATATTTTTCCATTAATTAATTAATTAATTAATTCCATTAATAATGGGGTTTTTAATTAGATTATGGTAATAAAAAATTGTACAATAATATAGCACTGCAACAGAATCTTAATAATCCTGAAAATAGATTTATTTTCTTAAATGCAAAGTATTTTTGTATTTTTTCCAGTACAATTATCTAAGCAGTCTTAAATCAAAATGTATTTAATTAAGAAGCAAAACTAATTAAGATATTAAGCCTTGTTTTCTGAAATTCTGATCAAAATGAAGTGAGTTGATCAAGAAAAAAATCAGCAAGATATATAATCTTGTTTGCATTTTGAATTAACTATATTTTTCTTACGCCATTAGCAGATATATATTTTTTTTTACTGTTTTAAGCATCAACTCACTTAACTTTAACCAAATTTTCAGAAAACAAGGCTTAATATCTTTGTCATTGTCATTGTGCAAATATGCACAATTTATCAAATCTATCTTGATTTAAGCATATTTAGATGGAAAACAAGACAAAAACTGTTGCAAAAGTATCCTTTTTACTATTTATTTCTATTGATTTTGTGGTGAACATGTTCTTTCCATGCAGGTGAGGTTGTTGGGATTGTTTGTGAGATTCGTCCAGGTGTTGTTTATAAGCTTTATTGTTATGTTCATTCAATCATTCAGTGTTTAATTACATCATTTTTATAATATTCCAGTCAGACTTTTTTTCTCTTTAGCTTAAACACATAAAGCAGTTTTATTTACTGGTTCATTGCCTGACCCTTTGGATCAGAGTCTTGTCTGAGCGATGGGAGGGAGAAGGAAAAAGAGGGCAGAGGAGAAAAGAGACGGGATGGATAAAACCCTGTTATGCAAACCTCCACTCATCACTCACTCCTGGACCAGATTAATTGCCCGTTAGAACAAGGCCACAGTGTTGCCTCCAGATGTACTCGAAGTAATGATGTCACCGTTTAATGTTCTTCTCTCTCACCATTTTCAATTTTTATACAATTCTGCATACATTTTGCAGATGGCCTGCACATAACCATTACAATCCAGAGCAATAAACTGATGAATTCAAGGATTTGCATCTATTCATCACGTTGATGAACCGAAGGTTACCAAGTTTGAGGCGCTTGGATGTTTTAGTTGTTGCTTAGGGTTTATAAGCTGGCTCAGAATCAACCACAGGAAAACAGGATGAGTGAATCTTTCCAACACCTTGAGTCTCGCTCTGCCAAAACTTTCTTTCTCCCAAAGTATTACAGCATGTCTCCTTATTTGTCTTCCCTTTCCTCTCTTTGTTTCTCCTTCATATTTATTGTGGGCCATTTCTGTCAGAGATTTCCTGCCATGCATATCGTCTGCAGGGTTGTGTGCCATTCATAATTAAATTGCAATTCAGCTCCTGAACTAAGGTGGCAGGATAAAAAAATGCAATTTGAATAAAAAATAAGTGTAATTTTAATTATTTTAACTAGAACATTATTTTCAAAATTGTAGAGATTTATTAATTTTTTTTTACATAAAAATAATAAATTTTGCCATTTCAAATTTCTGTTCAATAATTTTTATTACTAGAAAAGTCTTTAAGTTTTTTAAATGAAGTTAATTGCAATTCAGACACCAGCTGTCCATTACATTTACTTGCCAAAGCCAAATTTTTATTTTGGACACTGGCTGTACATGTAAATAATAGTACATGCATTAAAGGGATAGTTCACCCAAAAATGAAAATTTGATGTTTATCTGCTTACCCCCAGGGCATCCAAGATGTAGGTGACTTTGTTTCTTCAGTAGAACACAAACGAAGATTTTTAACTCAAACCGTTGCAGTCTGTCAGTCATATAATGCAAGTCAATGGGCACACAATCTTCAAGAGTAAAAAAAACATGCACAGACAAATCCAAATTAAACCCTGCGGCTCGTGACGAGACGACATTGATGTCCTAAGACACGAAAAGATCGGTTTGTGCGAGAAACTGAACAGTATTTTTATCATTTTTTACAATCTCTGTGCACTATGTAAACAATGAGTGACGTATACGCTCACAGATCGCTTCCGGCGCTTGCGTAAACTACGCCAGAGCACATACAGACGTCACGCACCGGATGCTGTGCACGCGCTCAGGGCAGTTGGACATAGTGGTGTATCAGAGGTAAAAAATGATAAAAATACTGTTCGGTTTCTCACACAAACCGATCGTTTCGTGTCTTAGGACATCAATGTATCGTCACGAGCTGCAGGGTTTAATTTGGATTTGTCTGTGCATGTTTTTTTTTTACTCTCAAAGATTGTGTGCCCATTGACTTGCATTATAGGACTAACAGACTGCAACGGTTTGAGTTTAAAATCTTCGTTTGTGTTCTACTGAATTGGATGCCCTGGGGGTAAGCAGATAAATATCAAATTTTCATTTTTGGGTGAATTATCCCTTTAAATACGAAAACAACTCATGCAGACAGATCTTTCCATACATTGCAATTTCACCCATGCGTTATTATAATTCAGAGAACAGTTGTAGACCATCTGGCCATTTTATTTACTCGCTAAAGCTGAATTTTACCAAATGTGTTCATTTTTAGCCCAGGCTGTACATATGTAAACAATAGTACAGCATTACATACAAAAAAAACAAAAAACACATGCACACACATTTCGACACAACCTCAGCTGTGAAATTAAAATATCCAGCTTGTGGACAGCATGAGCTTACAGGGTTTCCTCTCTGCACCTCTCAATGGCAGAGACTGAGGAATCTGATCTGAGTCATGCGATTATGTGAGTAGTGAAGTCGGGTTATCTTCCATTCAGCTGCGGTCCCAAATAGGTTGCACGTGGGATGCGTAGAACTGTTTGTATGCGAGACCGTTTCAAGTTTTGACTATGCATGTAGTAACATTAACAGTTGGATTTAAACAGGTGTGTTCACCTTGCTTCAACCTTGCCTTTTTTTAATGCTTTAGAGGCAAATATTCCATGTTTATTGTTCAGAGACCCATTAGATATGTTTGACAGACTATTATCTAATATAAATGGTATTTTATTTTATTCAATAATTTAATTGAATTAATCTCTACACTGCAAAAAAAATGGTGTAGAAATCAAAAAAGCAAGTAATTGAAATAAATGTGAAATTTTGAAGTACACTGCAAAAAATGCTTTTCTTACTTAGATTTTTTGTCTTGTTTTGTAAAAATTCTTAAATCAAGAAGGATTTTCTAGACAAGTAAAAGTTATTGTCTTGTTTTCAGCAAAAACAAAAACAGAAAACAAGATTATTTTGCTTACCGCATTGGCAGATTATTTTGCTTGTTTCGAGCAAAAAAAAAAAAATGTTTTTGCTGAAAACAAGACAATAATTTTTACTTGTCTAGAAAATCCTTCTTGATTTAAGAATTTTTAGATAATTTGGCTGGAAACAAGAAAAAATCTAAGTAAGAAAAGCATTTTTTGCAGTGTAGAAAGACTGAAGTAGTATTTTCTTCTAAAATGTACTCTGATTTTTGTATTATTTTCAACTTTGAAAAATCATTTTATACAGTGTATTTAATTGAATTTTATTTAATGTTTATTGCAAGAAAATGTCAAAATCCCACAAATCAGGGTTTTAAACTGTCTTATATTTTTATACAAATACATGTTAACTCTTAGTGTCAGACTTTTTGCCACTTATAGCCAATGCACTAATCGCTATGCCATGACTTTCACCTTTATGAAGTCTTGTTATTGAATGCACTTCAGTGTTTTCCTATACAGGAATTTGCAATCAGCTGGTTTGATGTTGATTTCAGTAAAGGGAATTGGCTGAACTCATTGGCAGGTTAACTGAATCTGGGCGATGTGCTGCCTCTCAGGTTCCAAGTGGGCAGCAGGGGTTACCGGACCCCTCTGGCAAACACTACCTTTGCTTGGGGGAGCAGGGAGTGTTTTGAAGGTGCTGACCCACCGAGAGATCAGAACTTTCCCTGATATTTGTACAGCCGTCTTACTGCAGCGGAACTATAATGACCTGTCATGCTAAATGATGTGAGCGAGTGAATTTGATACCGTCCCACTTCTGCGAGCAGGGAGCTGTTTGCTTTGCCGTGGTCTTTGATTCGCTATAACACTTACATAAATTTCTGTCCACTTTGTTAATATCCCCATGCTTCAAAGATGTCTTCTTTATTTGGTCGGTTCAGAATGTGCTGTAAAATGTATCCTTTCACCTATTGTAATTGTAGAATTGTGTATTATATGTTATTACTATTACAGAAATTGCTAAATATCACATACAATCTTGATGTAGAAAAACTGAAACAGTATTTATTTATTTTGTTAAACATACTCCAATTATTTTTTACAGTGTAGAAAAAAAATATCATAATTTCCTTGATAGCTAGAAGGTCTTCTCAAACAAGAAAAATGATCTGAGAGAAAAAGACAAGGAAGTTATACAAGACACAAACCTTAAAGAACAAGAACAGCTTAAACAATTTAAATTTCCCATGCATGACTGATTATTTAAATGCTTTTGGTTGAAGCTTAAGATGAAATCTGCACATCTATAATGTCATCCCACATGTGTACCCCAATGTACCCCCCAGCAGAGACTATGGAGGGAAAACCACCATATTATCATTCAGCAATCAAAGAGACAACTCAAAATGGAAAATTCTTTGTTGAGATGCCAGGATTCATGAGAGATTCAAAAGACAAGAGATTCATGAAAAGAAAAAGCAACATCCCTGAAGACCAGCTGTTTTTTAATGATTTTAGGGGCTTAACAACACAGGCTTTAAGCTTTGTAATCTTTGTAATCTTAGTAGTTATGTTCTATTATAATTTACAGAAACTACAGAGCAGAAGATGACAATATGTTTTCCTTCTGTCTCTTGTTAGATGTGGTTCATGCCTCGTCTAGTCAAAAATATATTCACAAGGTTTTCCATTGTTTAATACATGTTTTGCTCACCACACAATAGTGATTTGCATGATTAGGGTGAAAATCATTATGTAATCTACACTTAGAGAAAAAAAAAATGGGCTTTGAATTTTCACTCAGAAATTGCTAGTATTCACAAATAATCACAAAGAAATGGCAAGTAACACACTGAATTTAACATGAAATTATAAAGACTGAAATAGTATTTTCTTTTAAAATTTACTCCAGTAACCTTTAATTTACGATTTCCAAAAAATAAAATAAAATAAAATAAATAAAAAGACATTTCCAGTCATTCTTGATTACTGGATAAAGGTTTTAAAAAAATTAATTAATAGAGATTGCACTAAAAATACATCTAGCCAATGAAATGTTATAGACCTCAGAATACAAGCAGTCATCTTCTAATCAAATGTTGTGATTAATTTTAAAGCTTGTTGTTTTTAAATGTTTTAAATGTCTTTGGCAAAAGTTAAAAATATTTCTGGACCCAAAGCTGCTAAATAGTGAAAGGTCACTGTTGTGCTCTGACCACACAGACAGTTTCTCACACTTGTATGATAAATAAAACAGGCAGAGGATATTTGCTGGCCAGAGTATTTTCCTCACGTTTGGTGTTCATTCCTTAACTTTTCGCTCTGCTTGCAAACAGACTTGTTTATTATTCTATTTATCTCTCTGATCTTCATGAAAAACGTCTGGGTTTTGAGACGTTTTCAGTAACAGGGTATATTTGTGTCTCAGATGGAGAGCAAGCCTCTTTGATTTTCTTTTTTACTATCTGTCCTTCTCTGACTCATTCTCTGTCTCAGTTTGACTTATTGTTTTGGTTGGTCTGATTTCACAATAAGCGGAACAAAAATGTTGATGCAATTGTCAGTATGTGATGTTCAGAGTCGCTTTATTCTTTGCACTTGTCTGGTGTAAACAACACATTCAAAGCCCCAAAATGCATGACAAAAGCGCTGTCATCTTTGCATGTTTTGTCTTTTATCCCTTCTGTTTCCCAAACGCACATGTATAAATACAGACACTCATCCCTTGACCCACCTTTGACTCACCTGTGACAGCTCTTCCTGAGGGCACCGGAGAACATTATTTCAGCTAAACAAACCGCAGCGAGCAGATCAGCCAGTTCACATGACCTGTGCCCCTTTGCTTCTTTCTGGAGTACCCTTAACCTTAACAGAAGTACATTGCAAAGCACTGATGTTGTACATTACAACAGCTATACATTAAGTCTCTGAAAAATGTCCAATTGTGCATCCAATTGTGAGTTTTTCACTATGAATTTACAGTAATTTTGCTGGTGATGTAAAATTGAAATATTTTATGAAAGGTAAATATTGCTGTTTTATGAAATACGTGTATACGTAAATATTGTTGTTTGTTAGTATATTTTATATTGGTTCAAATTAAAATAATTATTATAATAATTACTATAATATATATATATATATATATATAATAATTATTCATCATTGTATTAATTTATGGACAAACAGTGTTACAAACATGAATATTTAAAATAAAATATTATATATAAAGAAGTTTCTTATGCACATCAAGAATTTGATAAAAAAACAGCTTCATATATTTATATATTTTTTTCAGGATTCTGCTATGAAATATATATATATTACTGCATATATTGCATATTTATATTGCATATAAAAAGGCTGAAAGGATAATCATTTTTTAGCTATATCTACCAGGCTTTTCTAGTATGTCTGCAGTCACAGCAAATGCACAGGATGTGCTTTTAATGGATATCTGCCCCCTCGCTTGACCTGGTCCAGACACTTAGTGACCTTTAACCCTGACCTTGCCCTCTGTCTTCCCACACCCCTTCACCAGGCTCGCTTTCACTCACTAATGCTCTTATTTCAGGCTTTGTTGAGAAAAGCTGCATTTCCCAGAGTTTGCAGACAGGTAGGCATGTGGAAACATTTTGATGGATATGAGAGAAGTCATACAACAGTTTCTGAAACTACGTATAAGTAGCCTATAACTTTTGTTCTTGAATTTTATAATATTTTTCAATAAATAAATTAATGTACCATTGATAATGTAGTGAATTTAATATTTTGCAAAATACATTATTATTATTATTTTTTTGTGTGTGTGTGTGTTATTGCCTGATTTGTTTTGGAGGGCTCTTTAAAGCAGGGGTTCTCAAAGTAGGGTCTGCAGACCCCTAGGGGTCCTTGAAATAAATTTAGGGCGCTATGATTTCCGCGATGCACTAAATGTGGATGGAATTATGGAATTCAGTCAAAATGGAATTCACTGTGTAAGCGGAATGTCACGGAATTAAGTAAGTTTTGGATAAATAAATGGAAAGTTAGGTCAGTATACTTAATCAAATCGCGATATGGATTCATGTCTGTGTATATAATAATATAAATAATAATATAAAAAACAATGTAAAACTTTATTGTTAAATGAATAATCACAAAATTAAAAGTAAAAGCTAAATAAATAATAACATTTTCATTTGATTACATTTTAAAACCTCCTGGTGGAATGACCTGCCCAACTCAATCCAAGCAGCTGAGTCCTTAGCCATCTTCAAGAAACGGCTAAAAACACATCTCTTCCATCTTTATTTGACCCTCTAACTCTAGCACTCTCTCTTCTATGTATATGTATGTGTGTGTGTGTGTGTGTGTGTGTGTGTGTGCGTGTGTATATATATAAGCCTTGCTATCATTGTTATAATTATGAGGAGGTGATAACGGCTCCAAAATGTTTGAGGACCCCTGCTTTAAAGCATGAAACAGACTGTTTTGGATATATATATTCTGCTGCCTTTCACGTCACCGCTCAGGGTAGCAACTAGGGTTTGGGGTTCTACGCTTTCTTATGGTGCCAGTCACCATTGTCATTACGTCATTTTCCTGCCATCACATTCCTTCCACAGCCATCAACGTTTATTACAATTAAAAATTCTGCCAGTCACATTTCCCAGAATTCAAAGTGACTGGGACTCTTGAGGGCACTAAAACACTAAGCATTGTCAGATGTAACTGGTCCAGATGAGGAGTTTTACAGTGGCATTTTGAATAGCGATTCTGTCGTCGTCTCTTAGCGTAGAAGTCTTCCACACTTAAGCAGCTGTTAGGCAACGTTACATGTGGAAGTGTTAAAGACTGAATCTGAGGTGAGTTGTTTTATGTGGTTTGCTTTTGATGGTGTTGTTTTGACAGTAATCAAGGCCGCGTTCATGACGTTTACACAGGTGGGGCGACCCTTTAGAGGACTATGCCAAAATATGTGGTCGCAAGTAACGTGTAGCATGGTTAAAACCTTTTCTAAATAGAGCGCTCGAGCCTCCCGGCAGGTACGTGCTTAGACCATGTGTGAGAGACCGGGCCTGAGCCACAGAACACCAACTGTCCCTAGCATCTCTCAAAACCTAAATAAACTCAAGATAAGAGGAGTTTGGGTTCAACTCTCATATGCAATACACTCTAGTGCATTGAGCTAGTGCCTATCTATCTATCTATCTATCTGTCCGTCCGTCCGTCTATCAACCTATCATTCGTTCATTTATACTATTGTTTGTTTGATTGTTTGTTCTTATATTTGTTCTAAAATGTGTTCATATGTTTATTCTGTCATTCTTTTTCTCAGTTGAGGCTTTTAAAAAGCAGTTTTGAATGGTTTTCTTATAGGAGGCGTAGTATGGAATGAATATATGAAAACAGATGGAGTGATCTGGAAGACAAATGTTGGGGCCAGCACTTGGGCTCAGAGGGATAAACCTGGGAAAACGTTGTTTAACACATCTGCATGTTCTTTTTGCATGATTGCACACACAATCCCAAAGTCATACAGACTGAATGAAGTGAAAGCGAGCGATGGAAGAGCTCTAGTTATGTCTTCTGTCACGCATATGCAATTTAAGCGCTTCTGTTCTCTATACATGTAGTTTGTTGAATTAGTACCTTTTTTCTCTGTTATTTCTTGGCATGACTCAGAAATGAGGCTTAAGCAAAGGTCTGCAGTCCAGGCCATCTGTGTTGACTTTTCTGATAGAGCCATCTGAAACTTTCATTAGCTTCATCAGTGTGTCATTTACACTCAGCTTACCTCCAGGCCTTGAAACATTGCTTTTCATATTAATAACTAAATTTTATTACTGTTATTGTTAGTACTGGATGACTCCAGTCATAACTATTCACAGATTGAACCGTTGATCTGATTTTGGTTTCCATTCAGACAATACCTGCAGGACATAATTAGACCAGGCTATTGTACTGACCTATAGCAAGTAAGGTGAAACTGAACACCAGTGCAGAACTTCTCCATTCTTCACTCCTGAGGCTCTGCCTTCCCTGGGATCTGCAGACTAAATGATGTCAAACTCTCCATATTTTGCCCTGAAGAACTTGAGTTGTTTCAATGGATCTGCACTCATGTCAACTCTATTTTAATTCACTTCCTGTTTGAAAAATCAGGTCACACTTGCCTAAGGTGGTCAAGCTTTTGAAACATGGTTAATCAGTTCCCTGCAATGTGCCAGCTAACCAGAGCTGATAGAACATCCACCTAAACCAAATAGCCAGCTAGAAACCATTGTGACATTGTAATGGATGCCATTGTAGGAAAAAAATGATTTAATCCAAAAGTGGTATATTTAAGATGGTGCTCTCAGCATGAAAACCATGCAAAAATAGCCTTTTTCAGCTTGCTGTTGGATTTATCTCACCTGGTCTTTCAGTTTTAAACAGATTTTTTCCAGATTGTTATTGTGAGGTTAGTCAGATCAGCGTGACTAATTAAGATGACTTTGACCACTCAGTTGGAGTAGGTTCTTGCTAAATGAGGCAGATCCAGTATATACTGTAACATAGGAAACCTTATATACAAGGTTGTATACAAACAACATATAGTATATAAGGTAAGATTCAAAACATATATTTATTAAATATTTATATTAAAATTATTTAGTGTGTTGTAACATTGTATTAAAATCATTTGAACTAAGCTCTAATTATTAATGCATTAAACAAGCATATTATTTTATATTTCAAATATATATTTTAATATTCTAATAAAATTTTGAATTGTTTACTAGTATTTTACAGAGATGTTACAAACCACATAGTCAATCTGGATCCATTTGCATGTCAGTGATGTCAGATGTATGTCCTGGTGACTGTTGGGGTCTGTGCTTGTGACATGTGTCTGCTCTACAGACCACAGATTGTTGACAGGAGTTGGCAGTGGGGAACTTCCTTCAGCCTGTCCCATAGCAAGCAAATAACTTAATCAAACGCAGCAAGGCCTTCACTTTCAACTCAGCAGTTGTCAGACACAGGGGGTAAGAAGGGGCATCCCAGACTTGAGGAGGCAGACAGGGGGACAGAGACACAGCTGCTGCCCCTGAGGAGATTGAGGTCGCTGGGGTAAAAGCCGTGAAGGACATGGAGTGGTCATATGGAACAAAATTCTTTGCTATTAAGCAATTTATAACAAACATGCACTTATGTCTCAGTTTCTACAGACATGCTTTTTAAAGGATTAGTTCAGTTCCAGAATAAAACATTCCTGAAAATGTACTCATCCCCATTTCATCCAAGATGTTCATGTCTTTCTTTCTTCAGTTGAAAAGAAATTAAGATTTTTGAGGAAAACATTCCAGGATTTTTCTCCATATAGTGGACTTTAATGGGACCCAATGGGTTGAAGGTCCAAATTGCAGTTTCAATGCAGCTTCAAACGGCTCGATCCCAGCCGAGGAATAAGGGTCTTATCTAGGATGTTTCTTATAGTACTTCAGATTGCTGGTAGATTTTTAAGTCAGTGAATTGATTTAGAACGTAGAATAATGTTTGATGTTTGGTTTACTGCAGTCAATTTATACTGTATGCTGCCGTCAATGATTTTCTGAGATTTGAACGGTACAAAAAATACAACTAATTTAACTGGTTCATGAGGTTGTGGGCTTGTTCTGCATGACTTTTTTTTTTTTTACATTGTGCAAAAAAATGTCAGGAAGTGAAAAGAGAGAACAAACAGTCTTTTTATCATTTATTTATATCACTTGCACACACATCACATCATAATTGCAATTTCCAAACTCCTAAGTAGGAACTTCCCAGGAGAACTTGAAAAGTCCTTGAAGAGTCGTATAGTAAACCTTATGTAATAAAAAAGCCATTGTTTTTCATGAGTATTTAGTTTATCAGTGAAATTTAATGGCAGTTTGACCTTTCTTGCCATCACAACATTACTGAACAAACCCAAAACGTATTTGGAAAAAGTGGAGATCTGTATACATTCAGATAGCTGATATATAAATCATGTCTTCTGTTCTGTATACATGAGTAGCTTTTTCCCCTCCTCTACACTTTCCCTTGATGATCAGCTACTGTAAACTGAACGCTGTAATGTTCAAGATGTCCACCAATGTTCCTCTAAACTGCTCATCTTGTGTTGGATGTGTAGCCTGCATAAACAGTTTGCATTCGCCCCAATGTAAACTTTATTTGAGATTAATAATCACAATTAAACATCAAAACTAATATTGAACAATTCAGATTTTTGATCTCGTGGGAAAGAAGGGCTTTTAAACCTCATGTGCCAGTGGTGACTCTTCTGAGCTCGGGTCAGCTGCAGGTTTAGTCCCTCTGTAAACACTGTTGCATCCTCTGTAAAACTCAACCACAAACAGTAAACGCACACCAGCACTGAAGCAGCCGACATTCATCACTCTTAAAGCTGCTCTTCTTCCAGTTTGATTAGTGTAACGTCTAGAGTTTAGACAGTGGCAGAGACGGATTTTACAGATGTTACAGATGTGTATTCCATAAAAGATGTTTGTCCTCTGTCATTGGTTGATTGCTCTAGGCTCCTCCCACTCATCCCACACCAATCAGAAGCCCTGAATGCTCATTGATCCCAGATGTAGTGGTGTAGAGGAGGTTTGAAAGCTTTTGTGGTAGATCAGTGCGATGGTGGTCAGAATGCAGTATTGTCTGCATATCCACTCTTGCTTTTAAATCTTTATCAAAATTTCCTGTTTGCGGTCTGGTAATATCTTTTTTCTTTCTTTGATCTCCCGTTTCTTTTGTTTTCTTTATAAGTTTGGCCTCCATTTGGGATACATAGTGGATATTGTGGCTCCACCACACCTATGGGAAAAGTTTTCTTGTGAGTTTGGTACAAGTTTTTCCCCACAATATTGAAACGAACATCCTCTAGGGGCCGTTTGCACAACGCCATTTGCCTTTTAGCCATTTATTTACACAACAATGCCATTTTGGGGGCCTGAACATTTCCCCAAAGTTTTGAAAATGGTTTTCAAAGTACAGTTTTTTTCAACAATACCATTACGTCTTGTGAATTTGTGAAAACAGCACATGTGTGCATGCATGTTCAATAGGTAGTCTATAGGTATTTGGGTAACACTTTATTTTGATAGTCCACTTTAGACATAATTATAAATAACTTTGCCACTATGTCAATTAACTCTCATTAATTTGCGACTGCATGTAAGAGACCAGTTATTATAGTATTGGTAGACTGTCTGCTTAATACCTGCTAACACTTTATTTTGCTGGTCCCACAAAAGACAGTCTACTGGCTATAAATAACTTTGCAAATACATGTCAGCTTATTCTACTAACCCTAACCCTAAGAGTCTACTAATACACTAATGAGAGTTAGCTGACATGTAGTTGTAAATTAATGAGAGTTACTTGACATGTAGTCACAAAGTTATTTACGGTTAGTAGAATGTCTAAAGTGGGTGAGACATGTAATGTAGACGAGGTGGCGCTTTGGGGTTGGTAACAGAACAGAGGCTTTGTGTAAAGCTGTCAAACAATTAAAAATGTAAATTAATCATATATTTGTGCATAGCTTTCTTTTGGTCCTGTTATTAAAGGTTTGTCAGTGTTTCTTGTCTATGACAAATCTCTTTTGGTACAAGCTGAAGTTGCAGATCATGATGCACTCATCCCAGTTCACTTGAGGAGATGGAAGCACTCTGTAAACATGCATACCTGCACGGTATTTTTTCCCTCAAACCAGCTCTGTTTTCTGCTCTTAACTGGCATATTTTATGATACACATCATGACATGTGCTGTTATCGGCATCTGCTCTGCTTCTACACTGACCGGCAGGCCTTTCTGACGTCTCCATAATTCAATAATCTGTCTCCTGGAATCCTGTCGTATGCGTTCCCTTCACTCTCCTCAGGGCCTGCTGTATGTACGGCTTGTCGGACTCAAAGCTGGTATGCAAAATGTGATAACATAGACATCAGGTGAGCCTAAAGGTCACTGCGAAAGGTCTTATTTCCTTAATAAAAGGTCCAAAAAAGAGCATTAAATGACTCGCAACTTTACGATGTGGCACAGATAGCATGTAAATATGTATATGCATTCAAGGGGTAGTTATCACAAAAACTATCCCTTCTGACCCTGCATAGAAAGCAACACAACTGAGACGTTCAAGGCCCAGAAAGGTAGTAAGGACATCGTTAAACTAGTCCATGTGACATCAGTGGTTCAAAAGTCAGAATTTCAGATGTAAACTCAGAATTCTGAGGAAAAATTTTAACTCACAGTTGCATGATGCAAACTCTAAATTGCAAGAAATAAAGTCAGAATTTTTGAGTTTATATTTGGGGATTCTTACTTTTTTTTTCTCAGAACTGCGAGTTTGTATCTCACAATGCTGAGTTTATGCATCTGAATTCTGATTAAAAAAAAAAAAGAATTGTGAGATAAAAATTCGCAATTACCATTTTTTTATTTTTTCATTCCATGGTGAAAACAGGCTTCCATATATGACTCTTTTAGTCTCAGAGAAAAAAAAAACCCAAAAAAGGAAAACCCTACCACAAAGGAAATAAAGACATAACCCTGAAGGTACAGCTTGTTTCTTATTTTTGAATGCAGCTTGGACAAATGCCCATTGTTATGTCTTTCTTCTTTCTGATAGTGGTCTCTCTTTAAAATAACATTAGCATATGTGTTCAGCATAAACTGATAAATGTGTTTTTAACTTAATTTCAACATAATCATGTTCCTATTTAACTGTGTGCTACATACAAACTCTATTATTTGCGGTTATAGATTTATATAAGTAGCATATGGAGTGTGCAGGGCACATGATGGCCCCTGTTGTACGTTTAAGAAATGGGCCTCCTTTGGCCAGCGGCTAAAGTCAATTATATAAAGCAGATTGCACATTTTCTCGCTTATAGCTTTGTTTTATATTTTCCGTGAGAAATGGGTCCATGTGTTTGAATAGGCTGATAGATACGTAGATTTGCAAATGCAATAATTGCTTGGCAGGCCACTGGTGTGACCTCTGAGTGCATTAGACTGCTCTGATTGGTCGAAAAGATGATTAGATATAGTTCAACCAAAAACAGTGGTTTCATTTGCTTCTTTTCTTTCAGTGACACATCTGAGGCAAGTTTAATACTTAATTTTATGGGTTCATTGAAGTCACTAATCCAAAGTATAAGCAATAAAAATCATTTTTACACACCGTAATAATGCATTACATTTTATAATAGCCTGTGTTTAATCCAACTGTAAAAAATTTGACTGAAGCATGTTTAAAAGTTTGGTATCAGTAAAATTGATCGAAAATTGAAAAGAAGTCTCAAATTTATTTGAAGATTTATTCGATCAAAATACAATAAAAACTATCATTTAAAATAACTGTTTTCTATTATATTATAATGTAATTTATTCATGCAATGGCAAAGCTGAATTTTCAGCATCATTACTCCAGTCTTCAGAATCACACAATCCTTCATAAATCATTCTAATATGCTAATTTGATGCTCAGAAACATTTCTTATTATTATCAATGTTGAAAACAGTTATATTTTTATGGAAACCATGATACATTTATTCAGGATTATTTGATGAAAATGACAAAAGAACAGCATTTATTTGAAATAGAAAATAGAAATATTTAGCTTTTGATCAATTTAATGCATCCTTCATAAATAAAAGTATTAATTCTTTCTTTAATAAATACATAAATTACACTGACATCAAACTTTGGAATGATAGAATTCGTAATGATTTTATTCATTTTTGTTAGTTGTTTTTTTTTTTTTTTTCATCAGCATCTCACCAACTGCTCCTGAAATACCTGTTGCGCTTGGGTTCGATTATAGTCTGTTACATTGGCCTACAGAAACTGATTTGTGTTAAACCACATCTCCGGTGGACTTTCAGTGTGACCTTTAGCCTCCTTGTGTGGCCTTTTCCCACATGATGAAGTGCCTGGTTCACCGAATCATCATTTCTGGCATTAGCGAATCATAAATCACCTTTAAAAAATGTGGTTGGTTCAGGGTCAGCTTTAACTCGAACACACGTGTAGCGTTGTGCTGTCAGCGTGAAGGGGATCTCTCACACTCCGACTAATGGATGGCAAATCTGCAGGGCGCAGTGTTTGATGACCCATCCGCCCACCCCACCGCCATATGTGACCCAGTATCACGAGCAGAGCAGTTACTGATGTAATTAAATTGGTTTGTGTTTGTGTATGTCTGCATCACTCTGGGTAATGTTGTTTGATTGTTTTTTAATGGCTTTTTGATGGTGTTATTGTCTTTTCCCCTTTATCCAGGGCATTTTTTTTATGTTGACGCAAACAATATTATAATATATTCGGGAAAGTGTTTAACTTTGCTGAAATAGTGGTAACATCCCAGAGAAACGTGGTATTGCTCAGAAGTGGCTTTTTCATAACTCTGAAGACTTGGTCTGTTGTAAGTCAACATGCAATCAAACTTGACCCTTTTTACTTTTTTAATTATTTTGTATCGCTGCATTGTAGTGTGTGTAACATCCACTTGTAGCATAAAAATACTGTCTAATTATGTAGGGTGCAAACAACAGCAGTGTTATTTTGGTATTACTTATATGATATAATAGTATTTAGTTAATATTTTTCATTTTAATTTTAGTTAAATATATGTATTTTGATTTTTACTTAATTTACATTTTTCTCGTTTTCATTTTTCATTTATTATTTCATTTTAGCTCCATTTCAGATATCAAAAATTGTGTAAAAGTTTTAGTTGACAATAACCAGGGTTATTATAGTTCAACTAAAACTGTAACTAAAACTAAAACCATAAAACACCAAACATTTTTGTTACTAATAAAATATACATTAACTGAAATAAAATAAAATCTAAAAATATTTATGTCAACATTTCTCATTTTCATTTAGTTTAGCTTGATATAATAAAATAACTAAAACTAAATAAAATAAAAATCGATAAAAACTATAGGCATAAAAACTACTAAAAAATGAAAGAAAAAAAAAATTACTAAAACTTTAAAATTAAAATGGAAAATAAAAACTAATTTGAATTATTAATAACATTATAGTATCTTAATGATACTAAAATAACACTGAAAATAGCAGTTCATGTAATTAAAATGTAAACAAACTTATGACAAAGATTGTAAAACTATAAAATAAGTAAGGAATAATTGATGCTTATTCGCTCCGCTTGAGCATAGAGTCGCCACATCACCATCTTGGGTGTACATTATTTTCTAATAATTCAACGGCCCGAAGTCAATTATTCCGCTTATACTACGGTTACCACACCTCAAATCATCGATCAGATGATATATTTCAAGGCATATGTCCAGTTTTTCTACTTAAATTGCTATTGCTATTATTTTTTCCGCATCTCATCCAACGCCATTTTTAACCTAGTAACGGAGGCTTGAGCCGTTGATAGCAGATTAATGCAGTTAATACAGTTAATAAATAAGTTATGAGAGAGAGAGAGAGAGATTACCTCTGTGAGTCTGTTCGGCAGCATGTCTCTAGTTATAGTGAAACTTTAAGTTCATTTTCTTCACGAACAGCGCCGTTGTTGTTACCTCGCTTGTGAGAATTCATGTAGTTTTTAAGTTGTTAAACTATGTTACTGATAAAATCATCAGAGTAGCGCTAACAACATTAGCGCTTATGTTAACGTGTGTCCAAACTGTATGTGCGTGCGTCTGAGGGCGAGAGAGTGGGAGAGCTAGAGAATGTGCTTTCCGTACATTATAAAATGTAATTTTGTGGCAAAAACATGGACATGATCTGTCGTTTTTATCCTTTTGTTTACTATATTTATTTGTTTGGCTAGTGTCGTTGTGGGTTTTGGTTCTTTTGCTGTTTTAGGCTTTAAGGACCTTTGAAATAACTTCAATATGAACAAATATAATTTGGTGAAGTGATATGGTCATGTAATGAGGCCAAGAGCTGCCTGGAACTACGTTTGCCATGCGTTTCCCTGAAAATAATTGCATACCTTAGAACGTTCGTCAGCCAATCAGATTCAAGCATTCAACTTATTATGTAGTATAACTGTGGATATAGTATAGCTCATATTATTTGGTCTAGGAAGTATTCGATGAGAAATGTGTGATGTTCTGTGGTATCTTACTATATCTTGAGCACAGTTTGAGACATTATTGTAATCTTTTGCAGAGGTTTTTTCTCTAGAGGAAAAATATGAGAAACAGGAGACATCTCCATATGTTCTTTATATAATTTCATTGCTTCATAGGAAAAATACTTAGTTAAAGATGGTTTTATGATTTTGTAATTTGTGATTTGTCTCTCCTCTGGGATTTTCAAACTTTTTAACAGCATCTGTATCATCATGAGTCACCTAATCAGAGTCAGTAGAACTAAAAACAGGAAATGAGTGTAAAGAGACAATCAGCCCAATATACTAATTATACATACAGCACAAGAATATTCAAACCAGTCAGCACAGATGAGCGGTCTGAGTTTATTCAGAAATATTGCTGGGAGACGTTAAGACAACAGAACACATCCGACCACAGAATATAGCCAATAACTGGGAAAACTGAGTGGGAACAGGGTTGCCAGACTGTGTAAAGTCAAACATGACAAGCTGCATTTGTTTAATATTATAAAGCCTACAATTTGTAGATTGTTCCCATTTTATATGGTCCAAAAAGCACAGGAAGAGCCCAGATTATTGCAGCAATCAAAGTGAGTGTGTCATTCAGGAACGTCCGACTACGCCTGATCAGTTTACTTGGACACGCACCAGATTGAGCAACGTACTGTGTTTGATTATTTTTAAAGTCTCTGAAAAGATGGACAATCCAGTCTGTCATAAGGGACTTCTAGCCCAAGGCCAGTCTACTTGGAAAGTGTGACAGATGCTGAAGCTCTTCAGAAACACATGGTCTGCTCCTGCGTTGTTCATCTTTGTTGGGTAATCGTAACGTAATAGTTTGAGAGATTCAGTTGTGAGTTGCCTTCTCACATCTGGCATCCGAGCATGTAATTGTGACGGAGATGTATAGTGTTTTGACTTCAGATGTCTTAGTTTGCTCCTCGAGTCACATTAAGACAATGGCAGTGCTTTAAAGAAACCCCTCTGCCTCAGTGCAGTGTTTATTCCAGGAACCTCAGTTGCATTTGGCTGTGATCTCGCAAGCCACCAAAAACAATATTGCCAGCGGAAAGTTAAACAGCAGTGAAGGCTTTTGTCTGAGTAAAATCCCAGAAGAGAATACTATGAACCATATTGTCTAAATTGAGATGAGCTTCCTCAAAGTTGGATAAACATCATGTCCCATTAAACATGGATGCTTGACGTAGTAATCCAGACACCATTATGGACTTGGCACATCTTCTCCGCCGTCAAAAATACATCCCGTGTGTAAATATCTCGAAGGAAAGTGCTTAATTACCTCGGCACGGGTCTACATTTCATTGACACTCAAAATGTGTTTTTACCATATGCTATTGATTTTAATTTAAAATAATATTGCTGATGTCATGCAAATTTTTTTCACCATCATGTAACAGTTACGTATTAAGTGACATATGGAAGGTTCTTTGAGGTGTTTTCATATGTGGTTTTGTGTTTTCAAGGCAATGAAAGGCCAAGAATCTGATCTTGTTGAGTGAAGTGTGCCTGGCACAGATTGATTTGACAAAAATAGTGTTTCATTCCAGACATGTTTTCATTTTAAACTAGTAATTTGAACATTTTATTTTCTTTCAAAATATATTATAATATATTATGGTCTATTTTACACTCTCATGTCATTCCAGCCCTCTGTTTTCTTTTTGAACTATTTATTTAAAGGTACAATATAGAGGATTTCTCATATAATTTTTCAATAGAAATTAAGTGCTGAGCTTATTAATATATATATATATTCATTTTTGAATGTTTTTTCTTTTAAAATAATTCACTAAATTTAAAATGTACATAATAAATGTAATTGTAATTATATGAGAAGAATATTATATTTAAAATTAAAAATTGTCATTTATTTACTCCTATGTCACTCCAAACCTGTATTTTCTTTCTGAACTGTTCACTTAAAGATCCACTTTGGATGATTTCTCATTTCATTTTTCATCATCCTACAATAATGATTCAGTACTGCCAGGATTGATTTGGCTGCAAATTTCAGTCCTTCATCGTTTATTATTGTGTGATTTGCTCAAATTGTTATTTGGCAACATTAATGCCATATAGCTCAGGGAGTACATTTTTGAGATCTTTTTCTTACTATGAGCTATTCAGATTCGTTCTGATAAAAAAATAATAAAAAAAATGCTTTTCCACAAGTAACATTTATGTTTCAACCACACAATTATGTAGTGGATCTTTAAGAACGGTGAATTTAAAATTTAAATATGTGACTAACATTGTTATGCATGCCATATTTTTTTATAATCATGTATTTTATTTTATTAATTTAAATATTACGTATATTATTTTTATTATTTTGTGTATATTATTCTATTTTCTTTTAAATATATATTTTTAATTTGGGGGATAAATAGTAGATCTGCAATGCTTTTAGACAATCATAATATCAGTTTGTGCAATTTCAACACAGTGCTGTGAATTCTCTCTCTATCTGTCACTCTCTTTTTCTCACTCTCTCCACACTTTCTCAGTTTTCTGGTGAGGAATGAGCTGTTCACTGAAGCTTCTGGCTTTTGGCAGTCTCTGCTGTGAAATCAATGAGTTAGGTGTTCAGGGGTGTAAATGATAGCCAGTCATCTTTGTCTGACTGTATTTGGCTGCGCAACCAAATGTCTGAAATGCATAGAGGCTCGTGATCTGGCAGCATTTCACAAGTATTACAACATGGATGTAAATATGTTCCCAAGGTCACCCTGAACAGGAAGCGCTGTCAATCTGGACACCTCTCCTCTCGCAATCTTCTCGTGCTATTTAATGAGATGAAATCCCAATTATAAGCTTACTTGAGACTGAATATCGCCCTCTATAGTCTTAGTAGTTAAACTGAAAATGCTACACAATCAAACATATTTTATCAATGAACGGCTGAAGTGGCTGCAAAGTTAAAAGCATGCATTAAAGTTATGATACCCGCAGACTAATGCTGTGGTCACTAGGCATGGTTAAACAAGTTCTTTCCTCAAATAGGGATAAGAAAACCTTGTCTTGTTACTAAAACCTGCTGAAAAGATTTCCGCTTCCCCAAAACCTGAGCTTGTGGTTTACAGTCATCAGAAACTGATTTGATGATAACAGGCTGCAGTAATGCTCTATTTAAAACGTCTAGTGCTCGAGTTACGAATGTTTTCATCTCAGACTGTGTGAGTTTGTCGGCAATATTTAAAAACACAGGGAATCACTAGTAAGTCTTCCAGTAAAGCAGTTTTAAAGCAGATGGTTGTCCAGACTGTTTTTCATGCATTTTGAGCCGACTTTCATACCTTGCACGCTCATTCAGATTAGAGTTTTGCCTAGACTGGGTTTAATGGAGCGCCAAAATATGAGTGTGTAATTTGGGAATCAAGACCACATGATCATGTACCTGTTTGCTGCATCGCATGTGTGTTTTTTTTTTAACTAGATACCACAGATGACATTCATGTGGACAGAAGATCTAACTAAATAAGTAAATAAAGCTTATCTAGAATATTCCCTTCACAATTCCGACACTAGGATTCCAAATGAATGACCACTGAAACTGTTTATACAGTATATAAATACATTTATATATTTTAACACATTTACATAACGTAATAGGTTTACATTACTTATTTAAATTTAAATAAATACATTTTAATTTTTAAACCTACATTTATTTAAATGCACATTTATAAAAATAGTTTATGTTTATTTATATATTTATTTGGTTTATTTACATAACTTATGTATGCTTCCATGTGTGCGAGTGTGTGTCCGTGTGTGCGTTTCTAAAGGAGAGAGAGTGGGAGATGTTTTCCGTGCATAATAAAATTTAATTTTGTGACAAAAACATGGAAATAATTTGTTATTTTTATCCTATTGTTTACTATATTTATTTGCTTGGTCAGTGTCATTGTGGATTTTGGTTATTTTGCTGTTTTAGGCTGTACAGACTTTTGAAATAAATTAAATAATTTGGCTAAATTTACATATGGACATGTAATGCGGTCAAAACCTGCCTGGAACTATTTTAGCTGTGCATTTCCCTGAAAATAATTGATCATTTGCAAAAACAGATAACTCCGTTTTTAACAATTCTCAGAAATCATGTTTTTTCATTGTGCATTCCAGTTAACCTCAATCCAACTGCAGTTGGGTTATTTTGACTAGGTTAAAAAATAACTTTAAAAAACAGCTAGAACACACAATAAAAACACGATAACATAATAAATAACATGATTTTTGAAAATGAAAAAAAAAAATGGAGTTATCTGTTTTTGCAAATAAACTCTTCAATTACACACCTTAGAACATTCGTCATCCAATCAGATTCATGCATTCAGCAGCCCCGTAGTATATGTGTGTATACATACATATACATACACACACACATCTCACTTTATAACATTCAGACTGTTTCAAAGTAGCTTCACAGGATTAAACAGGAAAGTAGCAGAAGACCAATTTTACATAAATTTATTTTTATTAAATTTATATTTAAATGTATAAATCTATTTTAGGTATAGAAATTCACATGTATTTATTTATTGAAAGAAAAACTGTTTAAAGTAAAAGTTTTAGAGATCAAAGTCTTTTAAGAGGCAAAGTTTTGTGACTGATCTTAGTAGATGGCTTGTATGTCATTGAAATGAATGAGGGTCAGTTTATCGTTCTCCCAATTCTATTTTAATCATGTATTATGTTCAGCCAACTGGCGAGTAACTCATTGTAATCACTCACTACAAAGCCTCCTTACTTACTGTACTGCAAAGCTTGTTTTTACTAGCATCTGATACTTGGCGAGTGTTAATTTTGGACCCTGGACTGTTGTTTTGCAACTGTAATTGAATTTAATGGGTCTAACACCTTTCTAGAAAGCAGATGCTGTCTGGTTTGATTATATCACTGGAATGTTCCGCTTATGTTTATACTGTATCAGGAAAATCTTACAGTCTTACAGTCAACTTGTTCCAGACTGGTGTAGAGACAACAATCACTTACAACTATTAGAAACAACACGGTGGCCTTGCTGATTTTCAGATAACATAAATACATCATTATGAGGCCTATTATGATTTTAAAAACATGTAAGAAATATCAGGTTTGCGCAATGTGTTATCAATTTGTGCGCAGTCACGTTTCCTGTGACGCTAAATTGTAAGGACTATTCGTGATTAATGACTTTAACCTCTTACCTGTCTTAATGAGTAGCTACTTCATGACTTTTTAACCCGGATCCCAAGCTGCTTTTGACGGAGCGTGAGTCGGAACATCCTCTCGCTGTTCACTATTATAATCACTCGTACTAATGGGAGAGCCACCCAACGAGCGTCTGGGACCCTGTCGAGTCCGGCCCCTCTCATAAACACCAACACTTCCAGCGTCAACAAACAGATGGAAATGTTTCACTGCCAGGCGGTTGGGGGTGGAGGGACAGAGTTGTTTATCTGGAGGTCAAGCGAGTTAACACTCCATCACGCAAGGGCCAAACTCCTAATAGACGCACTTACACGGGCAAACGCCGACCCATGCGCATTACATTTACATGGTAATGGTAGGTTCCATATGTTTCTTTTGGTGCAGTGTGGCTTAAATTGTTGATTTAATCTTTGCACAAAAGTGATGTTAAACGGGTCGTGTTTGGAGGAAGTGAAATCCGTGTTTGTTTTGTTGTGGTTGGACAATAAATGCGCGCAGATGCTGCAGATGCATAAAAAAATCGCAAGTTTTTGAACGTTTAAAGCTAAAATGTGCTAACAAATGGTTATTATGAAAAAAAAATAAACATATGTATTTTATTAAAATCATTTTAGCAAACAGTGTTATTCAAATCAAAATACCCGATGGCCAGGTTTCATCTGCTCTTCTTTGGCTGGTCAACAAAGCTGGAACAATACAAAACAGGCACCATAAAGCCACATAAATAGGGGGAAACTCAATGAAGCTGTGCAGTTGCATATCATATTTAACCCTGAAATACAGTCAGGTATTTTTGCAGTTAATTCAGTACAGCACAACACTGTTCATAAGAAGAGATCATATAGATTTACACATGTTCTCTGAAATGATTATGCTAAAATTTCACTTTTGTTTAATAACGCATGAAAAGCATGACAAGAAAGCAAGCATGTTCAAGGCATAAAGGTCTGGTCATTGTCATATTAGTTTATAAATTACAAGGATAATGGCAAATATCTCTTCGATGTATGTTGGTTGCTGTTTTATCCTTTGTCTGTGAAAAAATATGGGAATATGGGAGATATAGTCTTGATTTTCTATATATATTTTGAAATTTAAATGATCAATTAAAGGTTGAAACTTAAAATAGATTTATGTAGTTAATATGGCATTTCAAACTGTATAATTATTCTTTTTTCACATAATTCAAATTATTGCATGTATTTGTTATACATTGCAAGACTGGAAACAAGTTAAGTTATGGTAAATAGTGAAAGAGATCTAGTCTTTTAGGGTGTTGATTTTCTATGTAATTTTGATATTTGGAATCAGAATGTTTTTCATGTCCAGGTTATATTTCACAACAAAATCAAAATAAACAATACATTTATTTATATATTTATACATTTGCATAGTTATGATGTTTATTTTATATTGTATTTATTATAAATTCTTTTTTACATAAATGTCATAATTAAAATCTTAATGGCAAACAAAAAGGGGAAAAAATATTGCTTCCCTTGGATTTTAGGGTGAAATTTTTACCTGAAAATGGGTCAATGTTAGATTGATTAAAATGTACATTTTTTAATTGATAATGTACTTAAAAAGCTCAGTTTAATTTAAATGTACAAAAACAATGTCTTGAAAACAGTGTTTCGGAACTCCATGTGAGATGGTTTTTTGATTGCTGTTTAACACATGACGCTTTCACCACCTCACACACGCAGAACATGTGCACGCAAACACACTCACATACACTGAAATGTCCAGATAACACACCTCTCCTCTTCTCTCCTCTCCTCATTTGAAACAGTTGAGTTCGGTTCTGTTATTTAGCTGTTCGTGATCTCTCATGAGCAACAGCATTTGATTTGACAGTCAGAGTTCCTGCTTTGTTACAAGCTCCTCCAGTCAACATAAACCACCTGTCAGACATCACAGAAAGCCAAATAGCTTGCTCTATTTTTGCATTTCACACGAACATGAAAGCAGTTTGTTAAAGTGCGATGAATAATGCTTTGGTGATGAAAACGGCTTAAATTATAGATTAAAGTTTTAAAAAAATTAGCTGGATTCAAGCAGTTGCAAGTAAACAATTTATCTAAATTCTTGTATGTATATATATTACATACTGTAATTTGAAATATTGTATTTCAAGTTAATTGCAAAAAAGTTAGCTTGAACATAGTGAAAAACATTACAGCCTTTAAAATGCACATTAGCCCTCAAATTTCCAGCATGTTATAATGTTAATTCACTATTATAGTTTTAGTTAATATTTTGAATTAAATTGTATTTTTTTCTGTTTTCACTTTAATTTTAGTTCAAGTTTAAGTTTAGTTACTTTTAGAGATTTTGTTGTGAGATTGTCATTTTTTTATATATTTTTTTAAATATTTTTTTAATATGCAGTTTTTAAACATTTTATGGTAACACTTTACAATAAGGTTCTATTTGTGAATGGTGGTAATTAACTGCATTACTTAAACTAAGAATGAAAATACTTTTAAAGCATTTACTAGTACATTATTAAAATAAAAAGATTTTATCTGGTAATATTATTTAATGGATCTGAGCTAACATGAACAAACAATGAACATTTGTATTTTGATTAACTACTGTTAACAAATATTAATGAATACTGTAACAAATGCTTTGTTTATTGTTAGTTAATGCTTAACTAATGGAGCCTTAATGTAAAGTGTTAGCATTTTCATTTATTAGTTTTATTTTATGTAGTTTTAGTTATTTTAATAATTCAAGTTCAAATAAATAAAAATGAAGAGATAGCTAAAAGTTTATGTTTTAGTTTTATATATTTCATTTTATTTCAATTAACATTTATTTTATTTCAAGTAACATTTTTAATGGTTTAGGTTAGGTTAACTCTAATAAGCCTGGCTATTAATCAACTACCGTGGTTGTTTTTTCTATAGGTATGTAGAGGAACTGGTTCAAGTTCAATGTATTATTTTATTGAGTTACCAGTGTTGGATAATTGAATAATAGGATAATGTGTAAACTTCCTGTTAGACAGATTACGTAAAATTTTCCGGGGACAAAGGGTTGTCACAGTGTTACCCCAACACAAACCACACACACACACATTCTGGTATTAATTTCATTTCCTTTCCATTTTTAGACTTTAATTTTGTCAGCGAGGGATATTGGAGAGGAAAACACAGTTGTGGTTTAGAAACTGAGAGGATCGAATTCTGTGATTTCACTGTTGATGCTTATTGCGAACAGTTGTTGCTCCCAACACAAAGCTGGAGGAAAACAATGACGTTTTCAGTAGTTTAAGACAAAATGTCACAGTAGCTAAATCAAGCCTATGCGTGACTATCAGAACCAGACCTTCTCGATCGGATAAGGATCGGAATGCGAGCGGTTAGATCGTCAAAGCTGAGAATAATGATACACCTCAATTATCTGATTTCTTAATGTTAACGTAACGGGACAGCTATAGGGGAGAACATAGGATACATTTAAAACCCCGGAGACCTCGATTGCATCCAGATTCAAGTTTTTAATCTCGCAGTTGTTACTGTTATGATAATTGTCCATGAGACAGTTCATCAAATGCTGACAGATAAAAAGCACGAGAGGCCCCTTTCATCGGCGTCTTCAGCATTGAGCCATCAGCCTCAGTTCCTCATAGTGTTTATGGGCTCTGCTGGTGAAGAACATAGTTACACTTGTATTTATAGCCGTTGTGGTTTGGTCTTTTGTAACGTGATAGTGTGTAGTGCAGTAAGCCAGAAGAGCTCAAAGATGAAGCCATGGCTCACTATTTTCACTATGTTGACTATGATTTGTGTTATCATACACAAACCCTGGGACGTCATTTCAAAAGGGGAAGTTGAGCTGAAAGCCGACATGATATAGAACAGACCACATGAGCGAAAGAGAGAGCAATAGATAGAGAATGTTAGAAGATAAAGATGTTAAAGAGCAGAAAGGTTCGTAGAAAACAACTTCTAATACATTTATTACAGCAACCTTTAACCTCTGAAAAGAATGTTACAGGTTTTCTATAAGTTTGAGTTTAGTTTCTAATTTAAGCATCAATAAGATCCTGACGTTTACATTGGATAATAACTTCAACAAGTTCCTCAGTTTGTAAAAACAAACAAAAATTGTGTACACTTATGTATTTACAACTGAAGTCAACAGTGCACTTCGTCCTGGAGAGATTTCGAAGCAATAATGTGAAGCTCATATTTGTTAAGTGTGCAGTTTCAGCGGCAGTAAATGGAATTGTATGACTGCTTGTTTTCAAACAGGTTTTGTTGCCATGTTGGTCAGAATGGTGGAATAAACAGAAGTTGATACTTAGAAGTTAACACATGCAATGTTGTTCAAAAGATTGAGGTTGATAGGAATTTTTTAATGTTTTGGAAAAAAAGTCTCACCAAGACTTCTAGCTGTAATTGTGTTTTGACACACTGATTTTAAATTCATTATGGATAGAAAAATTGCAGGAAACACCTGGTTAGTACACAGTTTGCTGAATAGATTTTAATTGCATTACGATTATAAACTTACTTTTAGCTTGTTTATACAAACTGACAGATGTAGATTGTATTTGCTGCGTTAATCAACAACATGTCACAGATAGAGTTTAAAGGAATAGTTCACCCAAAAGTTACAATTTGCTGAAATTGTACTCACTTTCAGGTCATGCAAGATGTAGATGAGTTTGTTTCTTCATCAGAACAGATCTGGAAAAATGTAGCATTACATCACTTGCTCACCAATGGATGCTCTGCAGTGAATGGGTGCCGTCAGAATGAGAGTCCAAACAACTGATTAAAAAAATCTCAGTAGTCCACACAACTCCACTCCATCATGTAACATCTTGTGAAGTGAAAAGCCACGTGTTTGGCATAAACTGGAGAAAGCAATTTCATGGATAGAGGACTTGCATTTAAGCTGGAAGCAATGGTTTTAAGTTACAAATATCTTAATAATGGAATTGTTTCTTACAAACACACAGCTTTTCACTCCACAAGAGTTAATTGATTGACTGGAGTGGTGTGGATTACTTGTGGATTATTGTTATGTTTTTATCAGCTGTTTGGGCTCTCATTCTGACGGCACCCATTCAGTGCAAAGGATCCATAATGTTACATTTCTCCAAATCTGTTCCAAAACAGAAACAAACTCATCCTCCTCTTGGATGGCCTGAGAGTGAGTACATTTTCAGCACATTTTCATTTTTGGATGAACTGTTCCTTTAAGTTGAATTGTACCTTGAACATTCCAATAACAATGCCGGATGCTCTAGATTTAGTAATGCAAACCGCACCGGGGAAGTGAAACCCTGAGACCCTTTCTTGACAATCTTTCTAATAGGGGTTGAACCAGCAGGGGTTGATTAACCTAGAACAATAACAATAATGCCAACAAGAAAAGTGTGTCTGTGACCCGAGCTCGTTAGCATCCCAGCATCCCCCTCTCCTGCCTCGCTCAGGTATGGTTTCTATTTCACAGTACCTAAAGAAGAGAGGAGGGAAAGAGGTTGATGGAAGTGATTTAGTGCCCAGGGGACAGAGCGAAGGGGGGTTAATCGGTTAACCAGAGGAACAGAGAGGAGGGGGGCCTGGCTACCGTCTGGGAGGTATGCCCTTGGTTGCTTTGTTCTGACTTATACACGAACAGGAAGTGATGCGAGGTGCACAGATATGCACACTTCATCTGCATTTGTCTGTGAACAATGGATTTGCACCTAATCCAGATCATTTCCATCGTTTAAGCTGAAATTGTCCTGGTTTCTGCATCACACATGTAGTGCTGTTTTCATACCTTTCTACTGCCTCGGTCAAGTTACTGCGTAAGTTTGGATCATATGGACTTCTGTTAGCGTGAATCTCGTGAAAACTGTCACAGCATGTCCAGGTCATATTTCACCTCAAAATCAAATGGAAAAAATAAGAAATTATATTTAGCATAAAGAAAATAGTTACATATTTAGATAACAATTATGATATTTTTTTGTGTTGTCTCATTTATTTTTTTAAAGGGGTCATGAGCGGCCTCTGTTTTTTATTTGGTACTGTTCTCTGAGGTCCACTTATAATGTTATCAAGATTTTTACATTAAAAACATCATAATTTAGAAGTAATAAGCTATTTTCTGTCCTGTTTTTAACCCCCCTCATCAGAACGCTCTGTTTGAATAGACGTGGCGGATTGTAGATCTAGAAGTAAACTCCCACTGCTATGATTGGCTAACAGTTGTGTATGTTTGACAGCCTACATCCTTCATAGATGGACACTGCTGTGATTTAGGTCAAAAACGCATAAGAACCTGCACGTTCGCCTCTATCGTAAGCACTACATGCGTGAATCGGTGGGTGGGGCTAAACAGGAAGTGTTGTTGAAGCGATGTTGATCTAAAGCTGTGGAGCCAGTGCTTATCCACGCTATTACATCATAGAGTTCCACAAGCTGTCGTTTTGTCAGACTGGCTTCAATATAAGCTGTTTTTAGATTAACGACAAAGTTTTGAGTTCCGAAACTTACAGGATGTTTTTATAGTACAATGACCTCTTACATGTCAAAAGTTCAAGGAAATTTTGGTTTCTCAGTTCATGACCACTTTAATGAAAATTAAGCAAATTTAAACTCCCCTCTCCCATTGTCAGTATGTTGTTTTGGTGCGGAAAAAAATCTCATTCCCATGTAAACCAACAAAAATATATATTATTTAAATACAATTCTAAAAAAAAAAAACACATCATAGCATTTATTGTACTGAATTTAATTCATGCAATTTTTATTATTTATATTAAACATCTTTTTGTCTAGGTAAGATGATTGTCATTACTATATTACGTTTAATGAGAATCAGGTTTTTAACATTACAGCAGGAGTCTTTAACAGGTTATAGTTGATCTGAAACTAATAAAATATACATTAAACAAAAATACAAGATCAATTTAACCAAAACTAAATTTAGCTAATTGCTGCATTACTATAATGAGATTTTTTTTTTATTGTCATGAAAATAAAATCACATTAAAATCTACTAAAATGTACAATAAATGTTATAAAGTTTTGATTTGATTTGATTGTGCTGTGTAACTGACAGATATTTGAAAGTTCATTACAACTTCAGCTCAGCATTCACACAGGATTCTACAACTAATCTGATGGGAAAATAATTTTAATGAATCCATATGTTCAGAAATCTCAGTAATGACTCATAAATGGAAGTCAAATGTAAGATATGTTTTATGTAAGATATTTATTAAGTCATTACACATCTTTCTTGACTTCAGGTCCTCCTGGGAAACGTGGACGGATGGGCAGAAGAGGCGACCCTGGTGAGTGCGATCTCTTAATTTATGTTCCTCATGCTTGATGTCTAGCGTTTCTGTAAACATTGTTACTAGTGACCCTAATTCATAATCATTAGATGTGACTGGGAGGAAGTCCTCACTGAATGTGGTTTTGAATCACCGTAGACCCTCAGATGATTCAGAGACTGATGATGACTCGGTCATACAAATAAAGATGCTGATGTATTTCTAAGTGTGCTGTGTGGTAGACACACATGTGGCTCTCAAGGGCACAGATTGAGAAAGGTTTTAATGAAAAGAATGATTCAGTGTCACGTCACTTGCGGAAGAAGCCATCAGTACAGCTTAAGAAGGTGTCCAGATGATGTCTCACCATTACCTCAAGTATGCCGAAAGATTATCTTTGGATAATATGTACAGTTTGTACAGCAGAACCTATATTCACCTTCTGACCATATCCGATTCAATCTGGGTTCGCGGCATTCCCACACAACTGGCATTTGGACAGAATGACAATTCTTTACATCTGTTTTTCAAACTTGTTCCAGCCCCGCTGCCCTGGGAGAGGAACTTCAAACGTTGGCAGAACACTTTATTTACATAGAGATAGTGGGTCGTTTTGTCACCAAGTCTGCTAGATGTGGTTCTGTTTAGCTGCGCCTGCTTGTTGTAGTTTGGGTCGTAAAGCAGGCGGGAAGAGTCGAATGTGGAGGTGGATGGAGGAGGCGGTTCTCAATTGCACAACAGTCTGTTTGTTTCTCTAGTGTGAGGCAGAAAATATGGTTGGAAAGCTGGAAGATATTTAGCAGTCTAATCAGCGTAAACATTAGGCAGGTCGTATACGTCCATGATAGTTCAATCGTTAAAAGTGCTAATTTAATTAGAACCCTCGTCAATTAAAAGATTAATCTTTTTACTAAACAATTTTGATGTGCTCAATTAAACCGTAAAACACACTCTCATTATTTTTCTCTTTCAACATCTTACTCCTAAATGCTTTCCAAATGGTGAAGCCGTTTCGTTCACAATGGTCAGAACTTGACTGTGCTGAGTGAATGTTATCTTTTAAACTCTTAAGAGTCTGCCAGCGTCTAGACATGGGTAAATACGCCAACAACTTTCTGGCTCATTAAACTTCAACACATCTTTTAAACTTCTTTGTCTCCTCTGAGGGTCATAACACCTACCTGATGAACATTAAAAAAAAAAGAAGCTTTTAGAGGTTTACCTTTTTGTTAAAAGAGTGGAAGTGTGATTTTGTGTTGTTAACTGAAAGTTAAAAGACATTTCAATTGTTTTAAAGGTCTGTTTGTTGTTCTTTTATTTTTCAGGACCCCCAGTAAGTACCCCGTCCTCACACTTCAAAATAATGACATTAGGCCGATATGGGCTCTGTATTGTGGTAAGGCTGACAAAACGTTTGAAGGGTGAGTCATAAAACCTGAGAAATGGCCTTCAAGTTCTGGAATCGTTCATACACCCTGAATATTTGCACCAAGTTTGTCTGGCTTTAAATTTCTAGAACCTTCCAAATTAAGCTTCTGAAAAATTAGCATTCTTCTGAGATTCCAGAGTAAAGCTTAAAGAATAAAGTTCTAGAATATTCACTTCAGAGCAGAAAGCTTAATGCTTTAGAAGATCTGGTGATTATGATATTAAAGTTCCAGAATATTCAAAACCAGCATTAAAGTTCTGGTATCCAACACAGTGTAAGAACAGGTTGCAGACTGTCTGTCACCTGCTTTAGATTTAGGTTAAAACCACGCCGTCAACACCTTGTTGCTTCTTGATATGTGGCTTGTAATCCATATTTTAACAGGCTGTCATGAAGATTTCATTGATCTGTTTAATGCTTGCAGATGTCAAATTCTTGTGACAGCTTTCAACATTCTAACAGTTTAGGTTGGTTTGCTAACTTTCACGTTTAGTTTCTGGTCTTCTGTAGAGCAGAGGTCCACCAGTTTATTTACTGTGAAGTCTATCGCAAGAAGAAACCCTAAAACACTTGAAGTTTTCATTTATAATCCTGCAAGGTGCTGTTAATCCAACTAATAAACACATAATACAGAGATTTACTTTGTGGAAGTTTTAGAAAGTGATTCAGATTGGTTAATGAGAATAGTTTACAGTAGTTTACTTTTAATCACATTGAATTGAAAAATATTTTGCTTTTATTTCATGAAATTGAACATAGATTCTCCTTAGATCTTTTTTTAATCTACTGTAGGTCTACGTATATTTATTTATTACATCTAATTTTTCTTTGCACAGGGCAAACCTGGGCGAGACGGTTATCCGGTAAATGTCCTTTAAATTATCTAGTTTCTTTCTTGGGTTTTAATCTCCATCTTATGAATTGCTTCTATCACATCCATTTGACTTATTGTTGATCTCAGTTTTTTCTTTTCTGTCTTACTAAATACCTGTGATGCTCCCCAGCTAACAGAGAACGTTCTCAGAACTTTGGGTAACATTCTAGCAAAGTTCTCTCAAAGTTACAGTAAAAATAAACATTCTTACAGTAACATTAATAGAGCGTTTGTTCCATTATCTGGTCTTTAATAATGCTCTCAAAACATTCAAACAAATACATTCATATAATATATAACATTATTCATGGAAAGTTTGTGAAAGTTTAGTTGGACATTCTTCTGCTATTAAACAATTTAAACAGCTTTTAATACAAGTTAAAAGTTTCAGATGGTTCACGTTACATTCAAAAGTAACTTTCCCATAATGTTTGCAAAATGATCAAATTGAATGTTCCCTTAAAGTTTTCTCTAACATTCACATAACTAAAAAAAACTATTTAAACGCTCAAAAAACGATTTGAACGTTCAGTGAACATTCTGAAATAACAATTTCGTAATTTAACGGAAACAACAGCACAATGTTCTTGGAACATATTTTTGTTAGCTGGATCATAATATATATATATATATATATATATATATATATATATATATATATATATATATATATATATATATATATATATATATATATATATATATATATTTAAAAGGAACATGAATTACACAGCTTATGCAGTGAGAGGTTTGTTAGCAATAGTCTAAAGTCTGCACTAAAACATTTCATTTCACTTCATCATCGACATCAAATGGAGGGTCAATGTGGTCTCTGATGAAGAATGAACTCTTTTGCTGCTATTTCTGCAACATGGCCGATAATGATGCTGAGTTTCCTGGAAAGAGTGAAAGCGCTCCTGGGCTCAATTACACTGGTAATGGTGTTTCTCTGTTGAAAACGCTGTAGATTCATCTCTTTGGCTAAACATGGGTGCGGGACAGCAGGCCAGAGACACTTAGGACTCTTACTTTATAATTTCCTGGTTTTTTGAACCTTGAAATGGAAAGTACTGGGTAAGCAGTCGGGCGTTTAGAAATGAATCGAGCTTAGACAAAACATTTGAACTGTTTTTCTTACAGTTTTTTTTCAATTGCTAACTAGCGTTTACCAATACTTAAAGTACTTTTTCTAAACTCTTAACACAGCAACACACCTACATCACACAATTAGCCAATTAGTTAATTTTCTGGCCAAAATCACATTTTGTTAAATAAATAAAAACTCTACATTTCAAAATGCTTTCAATCATTTGGTGAAAACATTTGGTTTTCTATCCAGTAGGAACATACAGTCAATCATAGCACATTGACTGTCAAAATGATAACAATTAATGGCATTACAAAAATGCATTACTTGTCATGTCTCAGTTCTACCTGCATATAATAGACAATATAAAAATCCATCATTTTTTTAATTTAGCCTTCAGTTTACCTTCATCTGAAAACCATTTTACATTTTTAACATTGTGTTTTTGCATTTTTACATTGTGTTCATTCTTGGCAACATGCTATCTAAAACTGAATGAGTCATTACTTTGTAGAATGTACAATAGAAAAAATAGGGTCCCCTATGCAGAAATTCGATTGGAACCTTGAACCTTCCAGTGGGTGAGTGTTGGAGTGTTGTGATGGTGCCCCCATGGTAGCTGATGCCAGTGATCAACAAAAATTCCAAAATACATGGCCTTTGGTTACTATGCAAACTTGTTTCTGTCACAGAATTAAAAAGTAAAAACAGTAATTGTGACCTTTTTATCTCGCAATTCAGACTTTATCAGAATTGTGAGTTACTGTAAATTCACAATTGCAAGAAAAAAGTCAGAATTCTGAGATAAAGTCACAATTACCCATTACCCTTTATATTCCATGGCAGAAATAAGCTTTCATAGGTTCCACATGTGTAAGGGGAAAAAACAAACAAACATAAAAAATGCACAGTCTAACACACATTCTCACTCCTCTCTCCTACCTCTTCTCCCTTTTTTCTGATCCAACTACCTTCTACAACTACTCCTCTCCCAGGCATTATTTTTTCTCTTTCTGATTCTTTGTGTTGTTCTGCATCCACAAAACCAATTCAAAGAGGTCTTTTTTACTCTATGTCGTTGATGTAATGGAAAGAGCTTCAACACCTGACTATTCCTCCAACTGAGACTGGAATCAGCTATTTCTAAATGTTTCAGTGATCTGTTACTTAAAAGTGCTCATCAGTTGTTACAATATTTTATATAGAGATATTTTTTCAATACTTTTGAGCTGCTGCTGTTGTAGCAGAAGTAGAAGCTTTATACTTGTCTTCAGTTCTGACATGCTGTGTTTACGCATTTGTAAATATGACTAAAAAGATCCATGATTTTGGTTTTGGGTAAGCTTGTATGAAAATAAAATGTAAGTATTTTAGAAACATGATACTTGACTGTATATTGTGTGAAAACAACACAAATTGTGCTAATGGTATGGTCACAACAGACGGGTGTTGTGCTAATTGTGTTTAGAGTTTTGAAAATATGACTACAGATTGGACAAAAGGATGTTAGCAATTGAAAAAAAACTGTAAGTGATTGTTGTATGTGAATGTATGTTGGTATGTAATTTTATTTTTATTGTGATATGGACCAAATGGTCTGAAATAAAGAAATAATAATAATAATGTGATGTATGGGCAGAGGTACTCTGATCTGTTAAAGTACAACACATCTAATGATTGTTTTCTGATAACTGGGCGTTGATTAGAGTAGTTTGTTTGTGTTCAAATAAAAATATATTTGCTTGGTAAACTGTAAATCATAACTGCATCTTGTGTTTCACTTATGAAACAAGCTCCAGTCAAACAATCAATAGTCAGTTTATATATTTTTTAGTACATTTGTTTATGTAGATACAAACATGAGATCAACTGGGGTCCAAACAGATTTCCAGTTGAATTGGATCATTGTTTTGATTGTGTGATCTATTGTAGAAGTGGTCTGGTGGCCTCTAGTGGCTGTCAGTGGAACAGCGGGCAGCAGAATGATAAGCAGCATGCTGTTCTGGAAAATGTCAAGGTGAACCTGGGGTCAGATTGTGGTTAGTCACAAATCGAATGGGGCTTTGTACCTTGTTTTGTCTGGATCTTAATTGTGGACCCCTTGGTTTGGTTGGTTTGGCTCCAAATATCAAGAGATGTTTAGTTAACAGGCCTTACTCACCTCGCGGCGTGAAGTGTGAGTTCAATAAGAGTATATTTGTCTGGGAGTTCTGAGTAAGCCTTACTGTGACTCTTTAGCCAATTATACTGCAGATTTATTTATTACATTACCACTTCCTGTCTCTGTACCCATTATCTCCTGTATCGTTGCAGTAAATCAGAGTGATGTTTGTACTGATATGCTGTGGTGTATCTGCTGTAAGATCAGCCTCTAGATAACGATCTATGCCAGGCTGGGTCAGTCATGCCCAGCAAATTAGTATCAGAGGTACACTCATGGTTTTCCCAGATTTGTATGTCTGCCGGGAAAAGTCTGCGGCTAATTATAGACAGGTGTGTGTGTGTGTGTACATGCTGCACACAATGTCACACACTGAAACAAAGAAAAGTCTGGGTCATATTTCACCCTAAAAGTTTTTTTTTATGGTTTATTATATGTGTATATGTATATGTATGCAAAAATAAATTGTGCAGGAAAAAAATCTCATTCTCATTACTGTAATAAAGTAATAAAAATATAGCTCAGACACAATTAAATGTTCAATTTAATATTCATTTAAATACAATAAAATCATAGATTGACTTTATTTATTTATTTATTTATTGTAACGGGAATGCAATATTTGCATAAATAAATATATTCACCCCTATATAGTAAAATAGTATAGTAAAGTAATGAAAATCATTGTTAAAATACATAATTAAATTATATTTTTTTTATTTATTTATGGGAATAATAAGATAATAGATAGATAGACGTTGATATAGATATATATTTAAATATACAGTATATAGTGTGTGTGTGTGTGTGTATGTATATACAGGTGCTGGTCATATAATTAGAATATCATCAAAAAGTTGATTTATTTCACTAATTCCATTCAAAAAGTGAAACTTGTATATTATATTCATTCATTACACACAGACTAATATATTTCAAATGTTTATTTCTTTTAATTTTGAAGATTAGAGCTTACAGCTCATGAAAGTCAAAAATCAGTATCTCAAAATATTAGAATATTACTTAAGACCAATACAAAGAAAGGATTTTTAGAAATCTTGGCCAACTGAAAAGTATGAAAATGAAAAGTATGAGCATGTACAGCACTCAATACTTAGTTGGGGCTCCTTTTGCCTGAATTACTGCAGCAATGCGACGTGGCATGGAGTCGATCAGTCTGTGGCACTGCTCAGGTGTTATGAGAGCCCAGGTTGCTCTGATAGTGGCCTTCAGCTCATCTGCATTGTTGGGTCTGGTGTTTCTCATCTTCCTCTTGACAATACCCAATAGATTCTCTATGGGGTTCAGGTCAGGCGAGTTTGCTGGCCAATCAAGCACAGTAACACTATGGTCATTGAACCAGCTTTTGGTACCTTTGGCAGTGTGGGCAGGTGCCAAATCCTGCTGGAAAATGAAATCAGCATCTCCATAAAGCTTGTCAACAGAAGGAAGCATGAAGTGCTCTAAAATCTCCTGGTAGATGGCTGCGTTGACTGTGGACATCAGAAAACACAGTGGACCAACACCAGCAGATGACATGGCAGCCCAAATCATCACTGACTGTGGAAACTTCACACTGGACTTCAAGCAACATGGATTCTGTGCCTCTCCACTCTTCCTTCAGACTCTGGGACCTTGATTTCCAAATGAAATGTAAAATTTACTTTCATCTGAAAAGAGGACTTTGGACCACTGAGCAACAGTCCAGTTCTTTTCTCCACAGCCCAGTTAAGATGCTTCTGGCGTTGTCTCTGGTTCAGAAGTGGCTTGGTAGCCCTTTTCCTGAAGACGCCTGAGCGTGGTGACTCTTGATGCACTGACTCCAGCTTCAGTTCTCTCCTTGTGAAGCTCTCCCAAGTGTTTGAATCGACTTTGCTTGACTGTATTCTCAAGCTTGCGGTCATCCCTGTTGCTTGTGCACCTTTTCCTACCCAAATTCTTCCTTCCAGTCAACTTTGCATTTAATATGCTTTGATACAGCACTCTGTAAACAGCCACACCTTTCAGTAATGACCTCTGTGACTTACCCTCTTTGTGGAGGGCGTCAATGTTTGTCTTCTGGATCATTGCCAAGTCAGCAGTCTTCCCATTATTGTGGTTTCAAAGAACAAGAGATACCCAGAATTTATACTGTAGGGATGGTCATTTATTCAAACTCAAATGTAAATATTCTAATATTTTGAGATACTGATTTTTGACTTTCATGAGCTGTAAGCTCTAATCATCAAAATTAAAAGAAATAAACATTTGAAATATATCAGTCTGTGTGTAATGAATGAATATAATATACAAGTTTCACTTTTTGAATAGAATTAGTGAAATAAATCAACTTTTTGATGATATTCTAATTATATGACCAGCACCTGTATATAAAATGTTGTAATGTAAGCTGGAAAAGTCTTTACCTTAGATTATTATTATTATTATTTATTAAAATAATGGGAATGCAATATTCATAAACAAATTAAATGTAACTTTACATTAAATCATTACAACATTTCATCTTTAACTTATCTTTGCTCATATAGAGTAAAGGATTTAGACATATATATATATATAAAAAACACCTTAGGCTATGCGGGCACTTTGTTTGGCGTGGAGCTGAAGCTCATTGGACTCAATAGTAGAATAGCTCACTATGTGTGAGTGGATCGGATTTCCCAAACTGGAGCATGTCCATTAGCATCTGCCAAGGCTCTGTAGCATCTGGAACAGAGCGACAGGTGCGTGTGTGAACTCGCCCCAAATCCACATCCTTTACGGTTTACAACGCAATCTCAAAATGCTTTCGGCCAGCAACTGTGAAACATACGCTAGTGATTTCACTCCATTCAACAGCAATAGCCATCTTTTAAACAATCCCCTTTACTCCCTCAAAACATGATTGTTCTTATCCTGTAAACTGGTTTGACAGACAGTTTGTGTTAACTTACGTCATATAGCTAGAATTATTAATGACAAAGAGCAGATGATTTCAAGTAAATATCATTTACACTGTTACACAAACCCTGAGGAGTTTAGTTGATGAGCAACATGAGCTAAACAGGAAGTCTACGCATATAGATTTGATGGAATCCAGGTAGATCCAGGTTAAATCTGTTCTGTAAGTTTGCTGGGTTAATGTTACTCGCATATGTGGACACAACATGTGTGTAGAAGCTTCGACATTGTTCTTATAAGCTCAGGTGGTGCCCACATGCTGTCGGTGCTCATTTGAGGCCGTGATTTGATTAGCGGTGTCGTAAACAGACTGTATTACATGCAGACGCTGCTGAGAACGGCTCTCACGAGACTGTCGTTTAGGTTCTCTCGTAAATGATCCCTTTGGATTTGAGCATGTGATGGACAGGGTGAGTCTTTTTGGCCAAGATTGATAAACTGCCTAAAATGTCCTGGCTTTGTTTTCCTATTGTTTTCATACTTGCTGAAGGTAATGACTGAAAAGTAGTTTGACCGATATATATAATCGACCAGTCATGAAATGAGAGAAGGTGGCAAATACATATAAAGAATGAGGACTGTAAAGAGCACATCAATAACATAACAAAGCCAAAACCTGGACATTTTAGGCAATTTACATAACAACAATGTACTAACAATGGAGATGTTTTTGAAAAGGTCAAAACGATTCCGTTCAACGACTAAAAAAGCTGTATTATGCATCCCAGGCCAGTAGCTGGCAATGTCACTTTGTAAAGAAACACACACATACCTATAAACTGAACACATAATGCGAGTGACGTCACCGTTTTTACAGTGTTTTGCATGGAGACGATAGCAGTAACGTTTTCATAAGCCTGCATTTTGAAATTCGTTTTCAAAAGTTGGCATTTTTTCAAATGGTGTCGTGTAAATGGCCATTTAGAAATCCCTGCCAGGACACGTATGGTCATCCTACTGATAAAGGTTGCTTGTTAAGAAAGATCGAGTTGTACGAGTGCACAAAGAACTTTTATTTTCTTCAGAAAATATTTTACCTAAAAATGTCTAGTATAACAATTCTTGTTACGGAACATTGGAGCCGTATGAATATTGGTATGGTAGTGTTTCTTTTTTGAAATCCAGGAACATCTTTCTTGGCGGCCTGGTGGGAGAGAAATGAATGTCACATATCCCAAAGTATTTCCATGTACTTGAAGTATAAAGCAGTCCAATAAACGATATTCCCTTCAGAGAAGAAAGGAGAACAGAGAGACGTGGAGACTTCATAGACATTGGATCCAGATGAGGGGTCGTCTCTCCCTGCAGAGCCACACGGGGATGAGGTTGTGGTTCTTGGGTTTCTTTCATGCAGAAAAATGAAACCTGAACAACAGGGGGGGTTGCATTGTATGCGTCTCTATTCGCTGTCCACTTCAAATTATTTTAATGGTAGGTTTATTTGAACAGTGAGAGACAGAATAACAGCAGAAAAATCCAGAAAAAAGTTATAAATATATTTTTGTATTTTAATGAGTGAAATAAGTATTTGACCCCTTCGCAAAACATGACTTAGGGTGAATCCCATTTCTCTGTCTTACCCCTTCCCCTTACCCCTTCCCCTTAGTTTTGCGCGTTCACATGAGAGTAAGGGCTATCCCAATTCTCGTTTTGATCGAGGGGTAGGGCTAAGGGGAAGGGGTAGATACCCCTTAAAACCAAGCATTTTCACGAGCTTACTTGAAACCGAGGGGTACCCAGAACACACTGCGCAACCGGCAACAATCAAGTATTTTCGGCTTAAATAATTTATTAAAAAATTACTCCATGCATGTCTACAGTTTTAACAAGTTTGTAAAACGATCAAAAGTTTGTGATCAACACTTGTCGGCTCTGGTGACGTAGCAGCCAGCTAGCGACGGTGTATGATGACGTAACCGTAACCAAGTGGTGTCTCATTTCATAGGGGTATGTTTTCACCCCTAGCGCTTACCACTCGGTTTCGAGGGACAAGGGCTAGGGGTAAGACGTAGGGGAAGGGGTAAGACAGAGAAATGGGATTCACCCTTAGTACTTGGTGGCAAAACCCTTGTTGGCAATCACAGAGGTCAGATTTTTTTTTGTAGTTGGTCACCAGGTTTGCGCACATCTCAGGAGGGATTTTGTCCCACTCCTCTTTGCAGATCCTCTCCAAGTCATTAAGGTTTCGAGGCTGACGTTTGGCAACTCGAACCTTCAGCTCCCTCCACAGATTTTCTATGGGATTAAGTTGAGACTGGCTAGGCCACTCCAGGACCTTAATGTGCTTCTTCTTGAGCCACTCCTTTGTTGCCTTGCATGAGATCTTGCATGGAGCCCCAGACCGAGGGAGATAGACAGTCATTTTGTGTTTCTTCCATTTGCGAATAATCGCACCAACTGTTGTCACCTTCTCACCAAGCTGCTTGGCGATGGTCTTGCAGCCCATTCCAGCCTTGTGCAGGTCTACAATCTTGTCCTTGACATCCTTGGACAGCTCTTTGGTGTTGGCCATGGTGGAGAGTTTGGAATCTGATTGATTGATTGCTTTTGTGGACAGGTGTCTTTTATACAGGTAACAAGCTGAGATTAGGAGCACTCCCTTTAAGAGACTGCTCCTAATCTCAGCTCCTTGCCTGTATAAAAGACACCTGGGAGCCAGAAATCTTGCTGACTGATAGGGGATCAAATACTTATTTGACTCATTAAAATGCAAATCAATTTATAACTTTTTTGAAATGCGTTTTTCAGTATTTTTTGTTGTTATTCTGTCTCTCACTGTTCAAACAAACCTACCATTAAAATTATAGACTGATCATTTCTTTGTCAGTTGGCAAACGTACAAAATCAGAAGGGGATCAAATAATTTTTTCCCCCACTGTATATAAAATATATAAAAATGAAACATGTACATAGATGAATCATTCACAATAAGATCATGTTTACAAAATAGACAAGGGTGAATTGTGATTTCATGCTGACTTCAGTATTTTTGTCTTGTTTGTCAAAAATTTTGGTTTATGAGGTTTATTTTATTGCAGCAATTTGCAAATGGCATACAAAAAATCTTAAATCAAATTTAATTTGATATGATATGATTCTCTGAAAACAAGCCTTAATGTCTTGTGCAATATTCTTCAAGTAAATCATGTTTAGATATTTTTACTGGAAAAGTTGCAGTGCATTTAAGGGCTTGAAACCAGATATTGGCAATGAAAGATGGGACATTTCTACACTGTCCAACCCAAACACAATCTCTTAAGTAGGTGAAGGCAGTCAAAACCTGCGAAAGATCCTTTTGATTAAAACATTTAAGTCTTAATTTGACTCGAAGGTCCTATCGATACAATCCCTCCAGATTTCCCACGAAGCACCATTGAGCCCACCACGAAGTCCAATTTTAGCAGGAATGCTTTTGTAGGCCTAAACTCAAAGCGTTTCAATTGCGCTGTGATGAATTTACGATTTACAGCAAAGTTGAAAAACTTTAACGCTGGCAAAGGGCAACAGACAAAAAAGTCATTATTTCATTTTCTCGAGGCTTTACTGGTAATCTGAATCCTCTTTCTCACTCCTTTGCACTTTGTGGTTAAATATATGTGGTAAATCTGTGCTACTTTGGAATGCTTTCCTGCTTTTCCTCCTTGGAATTCAGCAGTGCACACAACTAAATAAAATATCCAGGATTATTCTTCATTTAATTGTTTTATGAGAGTTTTTTTCTTGGAGGATTTGTACTTTGGCCAGTCAGTATGGGAGAGGAATGAAAAGCACGTTTAGGGATAACGGATGGATTTTATTTTTTCATGGTTACCTTCACACTTCAGGGGGTCGTAAATTGAGTTGTGTTAGTTCATGTGTGGCATCCATATGGACCTTCATATGGACAGATAACCGGACGTTTGGAAATTTGAAGGATACATTCTTGGATCATAATGTGAGTGATGTTTGTCCATGAAGAAGTCAACAGTGGCTACAATTCTTTTTTGGTCATGTTTCTGGAATTTTTGAGGACGAAAACCTTTAATCCCCCAATAATTTTGATGGATTACTCAATTACAAATGCAAGTCTTTATCCCTGAGGCTCAACAGATTGAGACCCAGCAACAGTGACCAGTGGGAAGACCGACCTCCTCCTCACAATGATGAACTTAAAGGGTCTCAGACCCTAAGTACTATGCTCATAAATCAGAGTTAAATGTCTTAGCCGATTCATTCATTTCTCTTGCAGGAAGTCCGCTGGCATTGACCTGTGCACATGGTGTCCGCTCAGCATGAGAAGACACTGCAGAGAGCAAGCCATGTAAACGCTCCCAGATGTATGATTAGAGCTTGTAGCACGTCCTCAAAACAAACGTCCTGTCCTTAACATACCTCTGGGAACGCTTAAGAACAGGGATTGTTTATTGTCCACAATGGACTCATACATCTTTTGTCTGTTTATTCAAAGGCAGAAGCTTAGCGTTCGTTATTTTAGTCCAGGTTGTTCCCTTACTTTTGGGTACAGATACTTCATTGAAGTTTGAAGGGCATGACACACTAGACCTTGTGTTTGCTTCATATGCACGCAAACACATGAGCACCAATTTTTCATTTGGTGAACTCTGACCTGCAAATTCGTATAGTTTTCTGAATGCCTCTTATTTTGAAGTCTACTCAAAGAATCGCATGGAGGAAGAACAATACAGTTTCTGATCAAAGCAAGTTTAAAATACAAACTTTAAAAAGAAATGCTACTTTGAAAAAAAAGGGAATTCCACTCATAATTTTCATATTTACAAAGAACATTAAGTAACACATTGAATTTAAGTGAAATTTTGAAGTAGAAACACTGAAACAAAGGTACTCCAATGATTATTTTCTTTGAAAAATCATTTTTACAGTGTACATGAAGCACTTGCAGCAAATCATGAGAGTGTGTGTGACTAGAGAGCTGATCAATCTCTATTTTTTTTGACTTATCAGATTGAGAGGGAGAGGGGGATTTTAAATATAGTGTTCTGGGTTTTACAGATAGAGAGGATGTTGTAGTTAGTTTCAGATTGTGCTGTACACTTCTCTTACCTGTATAGTCTCTCCGTTTCTTTCTTAATTGCTACTTTCTTTTTCCTCCATGCGGTAAAAGCAGTAGTCCAATTTGACTCTAAAAAAAACAATAGTTCTTTAAAGGTTTACACATTATTCTATTTAGAATCATATTGTTCTGAAGAACCCTTTTATGCTAAAATGGTTCTTTGTGTCAGAGTTTAGGATTCTTTGTTCCCATGCACATTTTTTAAATCTGTAACTGTCAATATTCTTTCAAATCCACTTCATTTTTTATCACTTGATCAACCATTCAGCTGCACAGTGGGTATTATGGGGCCATGGCACATTTTATCAGGATTGTGAGTTTTTTCTTTTCTTTTAATTTAAATGCATTTGTTTTGACAAGTCTGAGTGACCAACACAGGTTGCAATGAGGCTTGTGTTCCTCTCTCTGTTTCCAAAACTTTGTTTATGCATTGTTTTGGGATAACATGTTCCCTCTTTTCTACCTTAAAACACACAAAAATAGCTGGAAATAGGTGCATTTTTGACGTGGGATTGTTACAAGGGTCCAACTACCTTTTGGAACAACAAAAAAAAGGGCTTGAAATTGTACAGATATATGTTTTAAAGTTCAAAGGTCTCTGGCATTTTGATGACCTCCCACACTTCATTCAATAGTATGTGATTTATCTGACACTGCTACTTTTAGAACAAGTCTTGGTGCTTCATGACACTTTTAAATCGGGCTTTTCACCTTTGACATCACGCCTTCTGAACAAAAATAAATCCTGTAAGGTCACCTTTTGCATGAATGCTCAGATGAGTGTCCAGACTGGACACTAGAAACTAGATTGCTCCCGTTACAGTCCCACACAGTCTATGACGCTTTCTATAAAATAAAAGTAATAAAACCTATTTTATACTGCCAATTTGGCACATCCTTTCTATTTTGGACATCTGCACAGCTTTTAATTACCTGGTTTGACTAAAACTGATTTTAGAACATGATAAATTGACTACTGTGAAATTTATTTGTTAAATATTCTGACTTCTGGCAATTATTAATTAGATTATGTTTTATTTCTAGCCATATGTATAATGCACACATCTGTCCAGTATTACAAATAAAACACATGAAGAAGCCCAGGCTAGACATGCCCAAATATTTTTCTGTATCATTGACTGTTCTTGCATTTGAGTCTTTTGTAAGTCTTCTTAAATCCGTTTTTATGAAAACTGTCTGGTGCGTGAACATACTTGATTAATATGACACTACTAATCTTGAATTTCGCCTCTGTGCTCACTGGTGGAATTGGTTTCAATAACAAGATTTTAGGTTATAAGTCAAAAGAAACTGGTCTGACTCCAGTCCTCTTCTTAAAAACAGAGGAATGACATCATGGCCCAACATGATCATTTTCATTTCTGTATTTCTCTCCTGATCTTCATCTTTTGATTTACCCCTCACACTTCCCTTCAGAGTCTATATGTATTTTCCCTTTTTATGACCGGCTGTCTGGTGGACTCCTGGGGTTTATTCATCTGTTTTTCTCTTTTTCCACTGTTCAGGGTCCACTCGGTCTGGATGGCAAACCTGTGAGTATTCCCAAGTGTGTGTGTGTGTGTTTGGAAAACAGGTTCTGGATTCTCACATTACTGGACATTTAATTACTTAATCTGTCTTTCCAAGATATAGCATGTGAATTTTTGAGCGGCATTTGGCTTTCAAATGGTTTAAGTCATTTTGGAAGAACCTCAAAGTTGATGCTGCTTTCATTTGATTACATAAGCTCATAAACACTAACCATTACACTCTCAGAAAAAAGGTACAAAATTGTCACTGAGGTGGTATCCTTTCAAAAGATGTTCATACATTTTAGGTACTAATATGCACCATTTAGGGGTAAATATGTACCTTTTAGATTTTGTACCTTATACCACCACAAAGTCTGCCATGTAAATCTCTGTTTATATTGCGAATATAAATGACAATTGTGTGACTTTTCTAAGCAATCATTAGAATTATGATTTTTGACTTGTGGAGGTTAAAACAGTTGAAAAATGACATAGACTTACATTGAAAGAGAAACCTGAATTAGAGACCACAATATCATAGAGACTTGGCTCTCCTAAGCTCTTTTTGAATAGAAATATAATAATTGATTTTTTTATTTGCAGGGTATTCCTGGACCTAAAGGAAGCCAGGTAAATACATTTTTTTATTATAAATACATCTTATATTATAAATAAATAAGTGCTGCTTCATTCAGTAGGTTTATGGAAGTTAAACCCTTACACACATTTGAAAGTTGTTCATTCATACTGTGTACATAAGGAATTGTGGTTTTATTTTTGCATGGCATCAGGGGGATTAAACTCTATTTAAGTTTTCTTGCCATTTATCACCTCAGATTGGGGGTCATATACCACAAAGTGTCTTTTACCTTGTATGTCTATCCGCAAATGAGATGGAAATAATGGATTACACACCAAAAGGAGAGAATTCATCATTGTTAGCTTGTGCTGTCGCAGATAGGCGGTCGTTTATGAACCCTGTCGCGCACTTAAGCACTGCCAAAGCAAAGCCCATTTGTCCAATGTAACATAAACCACTTCTTCTGGAAAGCAGACCACCTCAAAACGTCATTCATCTGTGGCTTCCTGTGAAAGACAGTTGTTTTGTTTTGACTCGCATGAAAGAAAGTCAAACATGGTCATACTGTAGGTCTCATTCAGGCTGAAAATTGTGTTTCTACAATGTGACTTCATGCAGTGTTAACAGTAATTATAGCAATTTAATGTTTTAAATTTGATTCCACCCAAACAAACACAAATTAATTAATTAATTAATTAAGCTATATATTTATTTATTTATGACGTTTTTGAGACAATGATACTCACTTTTTAGATACACTGTTCTATACACTATAACACGTGTTAACAAGTTTGGGACCAGTACGACCAGTAAGTTTTTTTTATGCATATCAAGACTGTATCTATTTGATCAAAAATACTGAAAAAAAATGTAATTTTGTGAAATATTATTGCAAATTGTTAGAAAAGATTTCTATTTTGAATAAATTCTGTTCTTTTAAACTTTTTATTCATCAAAGAATCAAAGAAAAAAGAATCACAGGTTCCAAAAAATATTAAGCAGCACAACAGTTTCAACACTAATAATAAATCAGCATCATGTGACACTGAAGACTGGAGTAATAGCTGATAAAAAGTCAGCATTGCATCACAGAAATAAACAGTATATTAAAAGAGGAAATCAATATTAGAAATTGCAATAATATTTCACAATATTACTCTTTTTTCTGTATTTTTGATCAAATAAATACAGCTTTGATTAGCATTAAAAATCTTACTGATCCCAAACTTTTGAACGCCAGTGTATATAAACTAAAACAGTTTATATGCAGTTAAAACTGCTATTGATTAAAAAAAATAAAATGTGTTTTAGTATTTCTTTACATCATTACAATTTCCCCTTTTTTCACCTCCTCCCCCTTATAATTATTCAACATGCACTTTGCATCAGCTTCACTAGCATTGCCTCTATGCCTGTATTATTATAATTTTTTTTCAAAGCAATGTGTTTTACACATGTAGATCAGTTTAGAAGCCTTGTCAGTACAGACCAATGTCTGATATGGGTCACAGTGAGAAGGTCATGTGAACAAGCTCATAAAAATGAAAGATTTGAGCAGAAAATGTGAATTTGGCACTTGTCTTGTAGTGTGAATGTTGCCATAGACTCTCTTCCCTATCATTTCCACTCACATAGTTTCACTCAAACCATCTTCTTTATATTCAGTCAGTTGTACGTTCATCATATTCCCAGACTTTTGATCATGTTGTTTGCAAATGACTTTTAAGATCAAAGATTACAGATATATCTAGTGCAGATGTGAGGTGCTGCCTATACTTTTATTTGGGAAAAAGATGACTTTGAAAAAGAGGGCATTGAGACACTAAAGACTCTTAGTGAATGACTTATGGTTCACATAGTATTTTTTTTAACTATACTGAAATATTTTCCCTTAGACTTTTGTTATATAAATTTTTCATTTTGGACAATCTGTCTAATCATTACACCCAACTCATTTATTTCCAGGGGCTGCCAGGACCAAAAGGAGATAAGGTACATTTAGTATCTTTTTTGGTCAATATTGTACGGCACACACAGGATGTTTCGTTCTGTTTCCGATCTCAGTTTCTCAGCAAGCAGATGTTTTCCGCTTTCAAGAACAACTCACAAATTTCATTTGCATTGGCTTTTGTCTTCAAACACATGTTTTGGAGGGGATGTAAACTGTGTCAGGCATCAAATTAGAGAAACAAGAAACCTGTGTTAAATGAAGACCGTCTTGAAGTCTTTTCCTGATTGCAGTGGAAAAAAAGATATGCACAACAAAACAAAAACATGGAGCATCAGGATGCTTTATCTCCCAGATCAGTGTTCCTCATTTATAGTGATTAATAAACAGAGTTATGCACATTCTCTGCCCTGATTTTATTTAAATGCTTTCTTGTTGTGTTACTTTAAATAGATAGTAAATAGTAAACCAGGTTAAATTATGCCTGAGGCTGGTTAAATTAGCTTACTCATTGTGTTAGTGGGTCAGGAAGCTGTTATATGTAAATCAAAAGCAGTGTTTGTCAGTGAGATTTCTTTTTCACCTTTGGTGTGGACGGACAAAAACCACATAGACACCTTAGCAATCATCCACACACAGTCAAAAATCATGCAAATCCTCTTCAGAATATCAATCAATCTAGAATTTAAGTTCACGTGTTGCTAATTGCATTTCTTGTCTGTTTGTGTTGTAGGGTGATCAAGGAGATACTGGACCAAGGGTCAGTACACACATATTTCTGTCACTTATAAATGTATAAACATTATTCATATTTTCCCCTATAGTCAGAGGAACAGAATGTCACATTTGCCTCAGAGTAATGAAGGCTATACCTGACTAGATATTAATCACATTTATGAAGATAGATGGTACCTCATAAATCAGAATTGAAGGGCTGAACTGTGTGTGACAGAGAGCTGAATTCATTTAATAGATTCAATATTCTCTCTTGCTCATATTGTCTTGATCTTTCTTTATTATTTTTCTCATACACATTAAAAGAAGTGGCAAGACACCAATGTGCAGATATATACGAGATGGGCAACTAAAGTAGATATGGGAATTTTTTTATTGAGTTGGGTCATTTCTTTAAAGTGGCCATGCCCACATGTGCAAGTAGCCACGTCCCAATTTTTACTTCTAAAATCATTTTGAATACACTGTTAAATTAGTATTTATTCATTTTAATAAGCAATAAGATGTACCCTTTATTCAAAAATATATTGTATTTGTTCAAAATATACACATTTGATATATTTATTATTATTTATGAAAAAAATGTAATGATTTATTTTTATAATTTTGCAATATAATTGTTTCAATTCAATATAAAAATTTAAACATGAAATGTATATATATATGAAGAGTTCCAATACAAAAGCCTCCGTGGGCTAAACACAGGAACAGGAGCCCTCCGTGGGCTAGGCTCGGAAGCTGAGGTCCTTACTGGGCATGACGGAAACACAACAGCCCTCCTTGGGCTGGACGTGGAGTCAGAGGCCCTCACAGGGTAAACTCAGGAACCACTTCCATTTCAGCGACAGTCGGTCTGTCTTGACGGTTTTGTCCATGGAGACTCGTCTGGGGCAGGTGGCTCTTCTAGTTATGGCCGCGGAGGCCATTCCCAAGCCACCTGCCCCAGACGAGTCTCTATGGACAAGACAAGACTGACAAGACAGATTAAAACTGTTTCTGTGGACACAACAAGACTATAAAATTACTTGACTCTAGTCAGGGGCTGGAGCCTGCACTGGACTCTTGGGATCCCACCGAAACCCCATGCTGAATTTCCGCAGGCTAGAGCAGGATGACGAGCGGCGACTTCCATGCCGCAGGGGAACACAAACAGGAACGAACAAAAAAAAAAAAAAAAAAAAAAGTAAAAAAACGGAAAACAAAACCATGAAAAAATGTGCCGCTCACTTTCGGTTTAGGTCTGGTCTTCTGTCACGGTGCACACAGCAGGGAGGACCGAGGAACACGGAGATGTGAAATAACTCAAAATACAGTCTTTAATGAAATCCAAAAGGGCAAGACAAGGCAGGGCTGAGACACACAGGAACACAATGAACATAAGGAGTAGAGTAGACAAAAAGGAACTAAACAGGCAGGAACTAAATACACAGGATAATTAGACACACAGCTGAACAGAATCATAATCAAACTAAACAAGGACAGTAAAAAGACCATATAAGGACAGAAGAGGGCGGGAAACATACGACACAGGGCTGACAGTATGCTGTGTGTGAATCTGTGTATATGTGTGAGATAGCATGTTTCAGAGCACAAAAACAATGAAAAATGTCTGCAGGCCTTAACTAAATCTTAACAAACCTCCCTGTGGGGAAGCACTGAAAAGGAAAAATACAGAGTAAATAATGTCTTTATTCTCTTCTAAAAATGCCACAAGTTTTATTTTAGGATTGGGGTTAGTATGCAGTAAATATAATTAGCGTAATTTATATAGCGTAAGAACAATAGAAGTCTATGGGAAGCTTAGTTAGCTGAGCGTGTGTGTAGTGCTGAGTAAAGCAGCAGTGTGGGAAACCTCAATTATCCCTCAGGTCACCACATCCCTGCTAACTCAACCCTCATGCTCACGCTGGCATCAACGTGCTGTGTCACTCCCACTTTCTCTCTGTTTTGTCCTTTGTTTCTCTTTCTTTTTTGCAAGGCTCTAACTTTCTTTCTTAGCTATGTAATGTCACCGCTTTAGTAAAGTTTTCCTGCAACATGATTTAACATGACATTGAAAAGCTATAAAATAATCCTTACGCTTTTCAATTTTTGTCACTTTCCATCCTCAAGTCTTTTCAAAGAGAGAAACAAGTGACATCCATCCTCACCTTGATGGCACAGCCTTATATAAAATCTCTCACAGAAGACATGTGACATTTCTCTGTGCTTCTTGAGCTGCTCTGTTACTGCTGTCAGCACAATCCAGCCCTCAGATTGTGGTTTACAGAGACAAGCAAACATAAATACATTGTCCAGACCAATGTGATTTAAGACAACAAAAATAAAACCATGGGTTTTGTCCAGTGTTATTTCAGGGTGGCAAAACCAACAATTTTACATTATTTGGTATTTTGTATTTGAATCACAGTTGTATTTAGGCAGTCCAAACACATTGTCCTTCTTGGTCTGTGTTTAGAGCAAGTCAAAATTGCAAGTATTGTTTTAAATTTTCATGACATGGCATGAGTTTGAATAACCGATCCAGTTATATACAATCCAATATATATATATATATATATATATATATATATATATATATATATATATATATATATAAACCTGTAAAATAAGTATTCATTTAAATTTCTTAATTATATATATATATATGTATATATATATAAATTTAAATGAACACAGTATGTATACAGTATGTTTGTGTTAAAGTGAATTAAAATGACAGAAAATGTACACCACCATTTAAAGTTACGGGCCGGTAAGATGTTTTAAATGTTTTTGACAGAAGTTTCTTGACTGTATTTATTTGATCAAAAATACATTAAATACAGTAATGCTGCCTTCTATTTTAATATATTTTAAGTGTCACGTGATACTTCAGGAATCATTCTAATATGCTGATTTGCTACTCAAGAAACATTTGTGATTATTATTAGTGTTGAAAACAGTATTTTTTTTGTGGAAACCATGATACATTTTTTTCAGGATTCTTTGTTGAATAGAAACTTCAAAAGAGCAGCAATTTTTTTAAATTAAAATTTTTGTAACATTATAAATGTCTTTAATGTTGCTTTTGATCATTTAATGTATTGTTCATGAATAAAAGTATGAATTTCTTTCTTTATTTTTTTTATTTACTGACCCCAAACTATTGAAAGGTAGTGTGCATTGACAAGGATGTTGGCAAATTTTTTGTCACTAATAGGTCTGACCGTTATATACAGGTCTATCATTAGACGGGTATATCTTGAACTAAAAGTAAATCAACCAAAATTCTGCAAGGTGCTCTGCTGGTTTTGGCAGCAAAATGCCCTGTCAATGCTTTTTTGATGACTGCTCTGTGTATCTCTGCTCCTCTGTTCATACTGTTCCTCTCTCAGGGTCATGGCACTCATGCAGGGCTGCATAGTAATCAGATTCTCATTAAGGTTTGTCTCTTCTCTGCTGCCATAGCCTTCATCTCCAAGCCGCTCCATGTCCGGGACGGCCCTCTCCCTTCATGGCCCCTAAGATCTTGCTCAGTTCCCTCACTATCCCTCAATCTGAGGTTTTCAGTGCTCTTATTGTTCTCCTTTTTCTTTTCCTCCATCTGTTTTTCCGGTCTTTTCCTGTCTCCTTGTATTGGGGACTCACATGCACAGATGGTCTTTCCTCGTTACGATCACAGCTACATCTCGGCCGATCAGCCCAGTTTCCAGAGGCGTATGCTGAAGGTAGCATGTGTGCAAGGCATGTGCAGACACTCCCCTTACTAGATCTTCATCTTCCTCGTTTTTAACCCGTGTCATTGTGCATGATTGCTTGTGTTATTGTTTGTGTGTCTCAATATTTACAATCAAATAACCTCATCCATGTGTGAAGGATCAGAGCGTTGCATGCGAGTTTGCTGCTTCAGTGAATGAGGCTGATGCAGGGTGGATCTCACGAAAAAATATCTGGGTCATATTTTACCGCATAATCAAAAAAACAACAACAAAACAATAGACTTTATATTTTGGATATTAAGGAAATGTAATGCAAAATAATGTCACTATGCAAAAAATTTGTGCTGGGCAATGATTAATCACGATTATTCGCATCCAAAATAAAAGTTTTTGTGTATATAATATATGTGTGTGTACTGTGTATATTTATTATGTATATATAAATACACACACGTGCATGTATATATTTAAGAAAAATATGTTATGTTTATATATTAAACATATTTATATATAATATAAATTATATGAATATAAATAAATACATGTAAATACATGATAATATTTTCTAAATATATACTATATGTGTGTGTCTTTATATATAAATAATAAATATACACAGTACACACATGTATTATGTACACAAAAACTTTTATTTTGAATGCGATTAATCGCAATTAATCGTTGACCAGCACTACAAAAAATAAATAATAATAATGATCCTGAAAATACTGTATTCAAATTTTTTATGAGATTCACCCTTTTAGATATATAAGAATTGACAGATTGTCATTAAACACTAAATTTTGGTGTTTTGATTTACTTTGAAATGATCTTTACTTTGAAATTGCTGATAGATTAAAAAAAAAAGAATATATATATATATATATATATATATACACACACACACATATATATATATATATATATATATATATATATATATATATATATATATATATATATATATAAACAGCAAGTAACAAATAAATGTTATTGTGTTAATGTGTTATTAACACAAAAATTTAATGTGTTTTATTTACAGTGCTAGAGGCATAATTATTATTATTTTTTTTATTAATGTAATGTTATTATTCACAGAAGGCAAATGACTTATATACAATAAATAAGCTGTAATAATGAAACTTAAAACATTATCTTCCATTCACTTTTCCAAAAAAAAAAAAAAAGACAATGAAACAAAATATGTACTTCAAGAGAATGTTAATTGTGCTTTTGTTGTGCTTATGTTTTGCTGTGACTTACTTGAGGAATTTATTCTATATCACGTCTACATTTTCATCAGGGTGATCAAGGACAAGCTGGCCCACCTGGACCTCCAGGCCCTCCTGGAGCACCCGGTGCAAGAGGGCCCCCAGGAAACACAGGGAAGGATGGTCCCCGCGGCCCACCGGGAGAACCAGTAAGATGCTCCGCTCATTTTACCTGCTTCTGTGATGCCTTAAAAATTGTGCATTTCCTTGCTTAAAGGGGTCATCTCACGAGATTTGTACAAGCTACAACAGGATTATTTGAATCTTTTTTGAATGCTCAAATATAACAATTTAAATCACAGAACAGATTATCAGATCCAGTCAAGACAAATAAATGTTTTCATAACCTCTGAAAGATGCTGACAGATCATGAAAATCAGTTTCATAAATTATATGTGCATTTTCATAAATAAGTGAAAAGTGAAAAAAAGGTGTAGAAAAAATTCTCAAATAATTACAGAGAAGCAGTAAGTAACACGTTGAATTAAATGTAAAAAGTTGAAGTAGAAAGACTGAAATAGTATTTTCTTGTAAAACGTGCTTCAATAATCTTTCTTTTATTTAACCCCTTGAAAAAAATCATTTTACAGTGTATCTGGACACTTAAGCCATACTTAAACTTAACTAAACTTAACTGAAATAAAACTACACAACAAGTCTAAAAAAGTGTACAGCAAAACTAAAAAATTCATTTAATTAAACAAATGATGTTTTGCTGAACCCCAAATCTCAAAAGCATAATGGAAACTCTTCTAAATGTCCATCATTACTTAACAATAAACACTAAAAAGTCTTTCTCTTTACTGAAAAACATATAAAATTACACTTAATTTGAACATTTATTCTCCGAGTGAAGTCCCATGCAAAGCATACTATGAACTACAAATCTACTGCCCAGTTTGTTACTGATGACTCATGATTCATATAGTCTCAACAAAAAAAACATTACGTTAGCTTAAACATAATGAAATGAAGACATAATGAAAATAAGCTGTGACAAATGTTCAAGAATTGTGTTTGTTCAGCTCATTTTAAAAAGTTAAATGTTTTTTTTGTGTGTGTGTGTGTGTGTGTGTGCATGCAATGTTTTTAAAAGCATACACGGAGTAAGCAAATGGTGTAGGGCACCAGCTAACAACACAAACTGTGATTTTTTTTTTTTTTTTACCTAGGGGGCCCTAATAGTACAATTGGATTTATCATCTGAAGCTGTTTTTGTACTATAGCAGCCTGTGGTTTACAGCAGTTACAGGTTGTACTTTAAAGGTTAAAGGCATTAGCGTTGCTCTGCTCTGGCCTCTGTCATCTGACGGTTGTGTTTTGTTCAGCCAGAGGTGATGGAAAGATAGAGGTTAGAGGGGAAAGGGGCAAATCCAGTTCATCATTCCCCCAGCGGGGCGTTTGAAAACCACAGTCTATGCCAGTGCGCTGTGGCTCACCTAAAGCTAAACCAAATATAGATTTTAAGGCTCAAGACTCATCTGGTTTGGGTAAGACACGGCCACAGTGTGTTCTTTACGAGCTCTGATGTTCCTGAACGTCCCGAAAAGAGATATGGCACGAATCCAGGTTCAGGAATAGTTCTCCCACCATTTCTCGCCTTAGGTCACTTCAAATTAAGTTCATCCTATTTAGTTTCTTATCATGAAGGCAGCTTAATTTGGACTAAAAGTGAACTGGAAATGATTTTATTTCACTCAAACTGGGCTGGTTCTGACTGGCATACTGGTCTGTCAATTTTTTTTTTGCAATACCCGAAATTATTCCTGCATAGCGGCAGGTTATGAGAGCCAGTATACACTCTTCTGTGGAAGTCTGTAATGTCGCTCTTATTAGACTGTTCGTTTCACAAGCCAAGGTTTTGACTATTAGCAGTAAATCTGCAGCATATTATAGCTTATTCTGGCCAAGAACCGTTCATTCATATATGAAGAAGCCGTTTGACTGACATTTTAAATTACCAAACTCACTTTGCTTGATTTTACATGACATTTGGGGGTTTGGCAAACATGTGGGGAACCTCATTTACTCAGGATTATCTGCATCAAACTATAGTTTAAATATGTGTGTGTGTGTGTGTGTGTGTGTGTGTGTGTATACACACACACAAAGACACGCTACCATTCAAAAGTTTGGGCTTTTTTTCAAAAGTTTTTTGCAACAAGAATGTAATAATTTTATTAAAAGTGACAGTAAAGACATTTATAATGTTACAAAATGTCATCAAAAAATCCTGAAACGTATCATGGTTTCCACAAAAATACTGTTTTCAATATTGATAAAAATATGACTTTTTTTTTTCAGCATATATATATTAAGTGGCCAGTCTTTGGAAATCACACACACACACACACACACAAAAGTTAAAAAAAATCAACAAACAAACAGGTAAATGCATTAACTACATTAAAGGGTTAGTTCACCCAAAAATTTTAATCCTGTCATTAATTACTCACCCTCAAAACCCAAACCCATAAGACCTTCGTTAATCTTCAGAACACAAATTAAGATATTTTTGATGGAATCTGAGAGCTCTCTGACCCTTTGTAGACAGCAAGGATACTACCACAATCAACGCACAGAAACGTAGTAAGGACATCGGTAGAATAGTCCATGTGATATCAGGGGTTCAACCGTAATCTTACGAAGCTACGAGCTACTTTTTAAGTGCAAAGAAAACAATAATAACATTATTTATTCAGCAATTCTTCTCCCTGAGTTACCGTCTTCTGCCATCTTGGAGAGTATCCCAGAACGTTATCAACGTAATCAGTGTTGTTTACGTTCAGCATTTTAATTTTTGGGTGAACTAACCCTTTAAATGCAACTATGTTAAGCATTTAGTCACATTTAGCAGTTCTAATATGCATATACAGCATAAACAAGGTACTTATGCATATATAAACGTATATATTACCCACTTCAAGCACAAAGTAACACGATTCTGATATCATTTGATGAGTCTAAAAACACATAGTAGGCTTAAACAGCACATGCACAAAGAGAGTCTGTGTGACTGTGCAGACGTAGAGCTTTTCATAAGAGTCCTGTGGATAAAACAAAGAGACGAGATGTTCTGTTTGCACAGCTCTACTTTGTCGTCAAGCTTGTGTATAAAGAAATGTTTTATGAAAGCTGAAATCTATGAAATTCTGCACCATGTTGGTCACAGATGTTTCCCTGACATAACAACTTACTAGCTAGTTATCTCCTATTGTTGTGTTTTTCACTGGCAAAACCACCTTGTTAAGAAGCACAGCTTGAAGGAAGATGGGGAAAACGAACAGTACAGTGCTTCTGATTTTCCCAAGCGCTTCCTCTGGTTTTGTTCATTTTTGACAGGGAATAGAAAATTATGTCTCTCTGTATTGTGGCTGAATACCAGCTTTGAAGTCTGCTTGACATAAAGTACTACATCTGACTAGATTGTGTGTATGCATATGTGTGCCATGTCTTCACTCATTCTGTTGATAATTTAGCTACAGAATGAGGACAAGAATATCGATTACAAAATGAAAAACATTGCTTGACATCCTATGAAGTTTATATCATAATATACATTCACCCAGAACATCCTCCAAAAGATGCATGCAGTTATACACACTCTTTCTCTTTCTGTTTATGACAAAAACACTCAATACCTCTGTTATAAAATCAGAAGAAACCTATGATAACTTAGCATCAATGTGAGCAGGTGTTTGCTGTTGGTGGCTAATATTTGATGGCAAACGTTCAACCAAAATAAGCAAAGTTGTACATCACTGCCCCCTAGTGGTTAAATGTCAGACAAACCCGTCTCTGCATAAAAATGCTCTGCATAAAAATTAACTAGGTAATTGAAATTTTAAAAACCTATCCTCACTACTTATAGGAAATGGATGGAAGGACAGTTCACATCTATCAAGTTAAATTTCTAAATAAAATAGGCTACAACCACAAGTGGCAAGGCTCCAGATATTAGTTCACCCAAAAATGAAAATTTGCTGAAAATGTACTCACTCTCAGACCATCAAAGATGTAGATGGGTTTGTTTCTACATCAGAACAGATTTGAAGAAATTTAGCATTACGTCACTCTCTCACGAATGGATCCACTGCAGTGAATGGGTGCCGTCAGAATGAGAGTCCAAACAGCTGATAAAAACATCACAATAGTGCACAAGTAATCCACGCAACTCCAGTCCATCAATGTCTTGTGAAGTGAAAAGCTGCATGTTAGTAAGAAATAAATTCATCATTAAGGCATTTTAACTCTAAACCATCGCTTTTGGCCAAAAAACAAGCCCATAATGCATAATAACGCTTCCTCCAGTGAAAAAGTCCTTCCCATTTTGTCCTCTCACATCAAAATCCACCAACATATTTATTTAGAACTATTTTAGACTGCTTATAAATGGTGCTGGATCTGTGCATATTTCTCTCCTGATTCAGACAAGAAAACTTTTTCACTTGAGAAAGCAACATAGAGAGCTCGTATTTTTGCTGGAAGCAACAATTAAAAACGTCTCAAATATGAATGGATTTATTTCTTACAAACAAGCAGCTTTTCACATCACAAGACATGAATTGATGGACTGGAGTCATGTGGAAAGCGCTATGCATATAAATGTGACCTGACGTTATATTTAATGTGAAACTCATACCACAAACTAACCCAACAAGCCATTTATTGTTAATAATGATGCACTGCAACTTAAGGATTGGCACAAGACATTTGGTTCTCCGGTCTCTTTTAAAAAACAAGAGCTCTGGCATCAATCAAACACTGACTTACATCTTGAAAGTTTGGTGTAGTAAAGTAACTCTTAAATACTTTCTGTCTCTCTAGGGTGCTTCTGGACGAGAAGGAATGGAGGTGAGTGTAACCAGCACTGTTTTTGATCAACATGGTCATGGTCTTCATGGCTCACATTATATTATTGTATGTTACTTTCTTTCAAACACATTTTCTCTCTCTGCAGGGACAAAGAGGTTTACCAGGAAAACCGGTAAGATTTAAACATATAAGACCTGTGTGTGTGCTCATCCTTGAGGCCAAGATGTTTCTTGTTTTTTAGGAAAATGTCTTGCTTTCGCAATTTTCTAAAAGACTAAATTCTTTCCTCTTGGCATAAATATGAACAGCATGTTAGAGTGTTTTGTCCTTTGTGCTAGTAAGTGCTTGCTGACTTCAGCTGTCCTTAAACAGTGACGTCTGGTTGCACTGACATCTGAATGAGGTCTTGCATTAGTTTCTGCCTGTTTCTCTGGAATGACTTCTAATGTGTAATATCAGTTTCGTTTTAGTACATGTGTACGTTTGTGTGTGAGACTAAGATGAGAAACATACTGTATGCGAGGATGTTCTAGCCGTGGTGTTGCAGCCGCATGGATTTTTTATTCTGTAATGTGATTTTATTTCTAAGTGAAACAGGATATAAGAAAAATGTAGGACTGAACTTTATTTTTTATCTGCGAAAAAATTGAAAAGTGCTATTTATATGTGACTGGAGGGGGTTTTGGTGATGTCAACCGAAAAGGAAAATGATTCAATGAGTTGAAGAAAGCTTTTACATTAAAAAAATTATCAAGTCCAGAATTTTTCTTCTGAATAATGTGCATTTATGTATTGTAAGACCATCAACATTAAGAAAGTAAGTAGGGTAAATAAAAAAAATTGATTTTCTTCTTTACTGATCTTATTGTGAACGATTCATGTATGCATATATTTCTTTTTTATATAATTATTTACCTTTAAGCCCATCATTTTAAATCAAAATGTCATAACTTAATCTGATTTGTGCCAGGGTTGTAATTTTTAACTAAAACTAAAACCAAAAGAATACATTCATTACTTAAACTAAACATAAAATTAACATTATTTTATTTTATTTTAGCTAGTTTCCAATGCACCAATTTAATTTTTTGTTTAGTTAAATTGATGTATTAAAATAATTAATATAACCTGCAATAAATGTAAAAAAAAAAAAAAAAAAAAATCATAAAAACTATATAATGTACAACAAAATGACTAAAACTTTTACTAAAATAAAAATTAAAACAGAAAAAATATAACAGAAAATCTAATTTAAAATATTAACAAAAATTATAACAGCATAAAAGTGCAGGCTCACATTCAGATCTGCTTCCATCCAATCAGCAACTGATGGACAGATCCAAGTCCCCACAATATTCACATTTTTGTGTTGAATGTCTTTTAATGTATGTAAACTAGATGTCTGTAAACTGTTTTACAGGGTGAAGTTGGTGATCAGGGTTACCCAGGACCACAGGGACCCCCAGGGCCAAAGGTCAGAGGTCATTCTTCCTCTGGTTTTGACACCAGAATATCGAAAAACCCACCATTATGATCCAAAAACATACTATTTTCAAGGTCCTTTTCCTTTATTTTGGTATTTAAACAAGAGACATCAAGCAATTTTTTTTTACCTGTTCATTTTCTGTGTATGTATCTTCTGTTTTGCACTCTTTAGTCTATTTTTTGGATTTGATCATGTGCTTGATTTCACCATATGACCATTACTTAATCATTAGCAGCGTAATGAGAATGATTTCATAGAGTAATGGGCTTCATATGGATCTGACTGCTCTGTTCAAGCATCATTCTGCTGCAGTATTTCTCTTTGCGATCTGTTCTGTATTAATGTAAATGCTCTGTATACGTTTGGCAGGGCGAGCAGGGAGAGCCAGGTCCTCAGGGTGACCGTGGAACCGATGGTCTGCCAGGCTTGAAGGTGAGCGTTGGGTGAAGCTCTTTCTGTTATATATAGTCCTACAAAAGACAAGACTTACAGTAAATGGGTAACATCAGTGTGCTTGATTGTATTGGTTTGATTTGGGCTGTTTATTTCTCAGGGAGATAAGGGAGATGTTGGAGAACAAGGGCCCCAGGGTGAACCGGTGAGGAACAATGCATCATGCGTTTATTAAAAGTGTGCTCAGTCAGTTTTTATGCTGACCGTTTCCTTAGACTTTCATGCAAGGCTTCCAATGTCATTTGCTTTCAGTTATTTTAGCTGTACACAAAGAGTCAGCTATGCTGCTTGATGCTGAAAACTATTTCTTATGTTTTTATTTTAATTTACTGTCATAATCGTAAATATGCACTGGTTTGTAGCAAATAATAATAGCATGTAAGCCCAGAGTTTCCAAAAATGAAATGAAACTGTTATTTAAAAAAATTATAATACACCTAATTTGCATTTAAAAATACTATAGTATTGTACACTTAGGATACAATATATAAAAATTGAGTGTACCTTTAAAAACATAAATTGAGAAATTAACAAGCAGCTGCAACAAAAGTCCATTTTGCTAGCAATGCCTAGATCATTGGTTCAATTCTCAGGTAATGTGTGGACTGATATAATGTATATCTTGATTGCAATGTATGCTGCTTTGGATAAAAGAAAAGCAGAGAAACACCTCTTCACATCTGAGAATACTTACATATGTGTGATCAGTTGTGTAACAGTTGTTTTGATCACGGCAGGGTGAAAAAGGCACATCAGCATCCGGTGACATCATTGATTTCAATGGCAAACTCTTAGATGCCTTTCAGGTGAGCCGTGATTTTATTGATGATAATTGCTAGAAAAACTTCCTAACAACTGTTATTTTTGCCAGTCGGTCATCTGGATTCATGTAAGCTAGATGTTACTGGTTAGACTTCTTGTAATGCAATTATGTAAACAACAGATGACTATAAATTCATGGTTATATTAAAACCAAATGCAATAAAATGTTCTGAAATATCAGTCAGGCTTGATTTTTTTTTTTCTGGCAGGCCATCAAAACCATCAGTGTCTCGGTAACTGTACTGTAGCATGAGTTGCCTTTTTTTGTTATTTTAGTTGAATGTGCAGCCTAATTATCCTTAACAAATACTCACTGCGTGTGCTTTTGAATTTAAAACAATTCATTATTATTTCAGCATATAATGCTAATTCAAAACAAATCATTCAAGATTAATTTTCAATAATTCAATATAAATATTATAAACGAAGCTGGTAGCATGCATGCAACATTATGTTGTAAAATGGTGTGAAGCAAATATGGCTGACAAAATGAAATGTAAAAAAGTAATTAAAATAAGTATGCTTTGAAACATGTATGCTTTATGTAACGTACCAAGACATATTTGATGAAATCAGATGCAGTTAGTTGCAAATGTTGTTGTTCTTGTACTGAGAATCTGGATCTGGGTTGTTTAGTGAATGCTTCTTGTGGTTACATTTGTAATGTCTGTTTACATGTTCTAGACGATGCCATTCTTTGAAATTCTGTGTTTTGTCACATTGCAATTGAGAAATAGTAGGAAAAATTAGGAATTTTATCATTTTGGACATTTGCAAGGCTTTGTGGTCATCTCTATCAACAGTATAATCAGTCTGAAATGTTTATCGAACCACAAAGCGTGACAGATACATTGAATATGGTGACAAGGAAATGCAAAAATGTCAGGCATAATTATGGTTTGTATCAGTCTAAAGAACAGCAATATTTCCTTCAAAGAATGCCATCAACAAGTATCATTCAGGATGTTGTTTTCATACTCTACAAGATTTCACATGAAGAAATATATTGGAACAACATTTCCTGTTTTATAGCAGTCGTAAAATGAGGTCTATCAGAGGTTTGTGGTTCTTAAAATGCAAAGTGGTTTTGCAAAAAGACCATTTTATAAGCTTTAATAATGTCTGTTCCACTTGTTTAACTAACAGGGACCACCTGGCCCTCCTGGACCCCCGGGACCACCCGGAAAAGAAGGTTCAAAGGTGAATATTGAAATCTGCTAAACTCCTAATGAGTGGCTCAGTTAGTGTGTTGTTTCCATGATTTTTGTATTTAAAGGCACACAAAGCTTGTGCTAGAACTAATTGATCTAATTAATAGTATCAGGAAAAATATCAGTTCTGAACTTCTGTGTGTTTCATTCATCCAAACAGGGCGAACTTGGCTTGCCCGGCCCTGCCGGGGTTGATGGCGATAAGGTGATAATTGGTTCAGCTCATTTAGAAGAATATCAGTTGTTTTATTTTTATTTTATATAAATCTACAAAGTTTTGCAAGGAGAGTATATAAGCTATTCTGAGGTTCATGCAGATGAGTTGATAATCAATATTCGGATTGATTTGTTCATCAGGGTGAAAAGGGAGACACTGGGGAGCCTGGTGAATCTGGAGACAGGGGGGAGAAAGGAGAAATGGGCCTCTCTGGTCCCTCCGTAAGTATTCAGAGTGATAAATCTATTAAATCTTCTCATTTATTTGTTGTCATATTATCATTTATAATATGAATCAAATGTGATATAGGGAATGGATGGGCAGAAAGGAGAGAAAGGAGACTCTATACTAGAAGACAATCTGGTCAGTACAATTTTATGCATTTATTAATATTCTAGTATTAAGAGTACAGTTACCTTTAGCTGTGGTTTTATGACTGTCTACAGGTTCAGATGATTTCACAGCCTGGACCACCAGGGCCTCCAGGCCAACCAGGACCACCTGGATACATGGTGAGGCACATTTTAGATATGCGTGATATTATGCTTTCAGTTAATTTGATAACTTAACCTGACCATGAATTCTCCCTTATTTTTTTGCCATTTATCTGCAAGATCTTGACTTTTAAGAGCGATATCATAACATCATTCAAAGATTATGACAGATATTATTTGTGTTTCAGGGTCATCGTGGCTTGCCAGGCCCCAAAGTAGGTGTTTATTTTATTTTATTCAAACTTTTTGTCTTGACATGATACACACGTCGTCATAAAGCTTACTTAGCTACTTTAAACTTCCTAATAAATGGAGATATCCAGTAAAATCGTACTCCATGTATTGTATCAGTTTAACACTGTATTGAATCTCTCATAGGGTGATCCAGGGGAGAATAGTAAAGGAGAGAAGGGAGAAACTGGTGCGGCAGGAATACAAGTGAGACCACATCCAATCCCATAATGCATTAGTCCAGGATTTAAAAACAAAAGCAATATTCACAAACATGCAAGACTGGCCTGTGGATGTTATGATTATGGTGTTATCCATACTCATAACATCTGTAAGCCATAACCATACCATATCCAACGTTTTATACCTATTATTATGTTTTATAGGGCCTCCAGGGTCCTCAAGGGCCCCCAGGAGCAACAGGATTAGTTGGTCTTCCCGGCACAAAGGGTGAAAAGGTAAATCAAATCATAAATTCAACTAATTACTAATTTTAATGACAATTAGGTTTGAGCAGATGTATTTGTGGTGTTTTATTTCATTCTTTTTTATCTCTATTTCATTTTTTCAGTATTTTTTTAACCACTGTGTTTTTAAAAAATGCTTTATGAATGAATTTTGATTTGATTTGATGTCAGAAATAATGCCTAAACCTAACTGTAACATAATATTACTTTAGTACTTTCCAGATAAGCCACACATAAAATATAAATGTAGCTAAAAGTATTTTTGTTTTCTTTCACAGGGAAAACATGGGGAACCTGGATTAGATGTAAGCAGCATTTATTTATTCATTCATTCATTCTTACTGTACATTCATCTTAAGGATTGATCTTTTGTTTTTCAATGGAAGTTTTCCAGTGTAATTTTTATTTTAATTTACTGTAGGGTTTTCCTGGCATTAAGGGAGACAGGGGTGATCGTGGAGAGAAAGGAGACAGGGTACTGTATGATATTTATCTCAGATAATCAATGAAGTCATTTATTCATCTACTGACTGTACATAGTCCTTTACTTAAAACGATCTTGTTGATCCTCCTGTTCACAGGGCGATCGCGGTCCTGTTGGAAAGAGGGGTCTAAAGGGAAAGAAAGGTGAACAGGGGCCGCCGGGTCTGGACCAGCCCTGTCCCGTGGTGCGTGTTATAGCTACTTTTCATATGTTTATATGTGGTGATGTGTTACAGATTCATACTGCTGAAAATCCGGTGAAAAAACATACCGGGTAATTCTGTCAGGAACAACAAAGTGTGCACATTTGGGAACACCGATATTTCACAGACATCTTTTTCCCTTTTCCACGTTTCCCCACCTTTCTTCTGTATGTTTCCATAGGCTGATGTTCTGCTTCAGTTTCTCTTTGACTGGTCTCTCTAGTGTGATTGTGTGTGTCTTGTTTGTTTTTAGTCATTATGGCAGTGTATATTGTATATGTGTGCTCTCGCTGACAGGGCGCTGAAGGATGTAAAAAAGAGGCAGTGGCAACGGGGCAACCGGCCCCTGAGGCCCCCTGCCCACTGGTACAGTATATCTGCCTGCTTCTCTCTCTACTCTGTTTATACCTGCAGATTTCTGACACTTCCTGCTTTCGCCTTTTAACTACTTCTTTTAAACTATCCTATGTCTGCCATATACATACATACATTACCATTCAAATGTTTGGTGCCAGTAAGATTTATTTATTTGAAAGAAATTAATACTTTTATTCAGCTAGGATGCATTAAGTTGATCAAAAGTGGCTGAACAAACTATAAATAATTGCTCTTTAGAACTTTATATTCATCAAAGAATCATGAATCTGTTTTTTGAATTAAGATTTATTTTAAGAATCAGAGCAGCTATTTTTAACTTTGATAATAAGCCATTTTCTAGAGCAGCAAAACAGCATATCAGAATGATTTCTGAAGGATCATGTGACACTGAAGAATGGAGTAATGATGCTGAAAATTCAGCTTTGCATCACAGAAATAAATTACATTTAAAAAAAATGTTCTTTTATATTGTAATGATATTTGACAATATTACTGTTTTTAGCCTTGGTGAGCAAAAGGACTTCTTTCAAAACATTAGAAAATCTTACGACCCAAACATTTAAACGGTAGTGTATATACAACACAATAGAGATTACAATTAGAGATCATTCATGTTTATAAAACCCAAACTGATGCATTAAATATTAACTAAGATCGATTAGAAACATTGCAATTTGTCAAGCAAAATCTCATTCATATTTTAGTAGTGTTACTCCATAACACAGTATTATTTTGATGAGTTTTGCAAGCATGCATTTATTTATTTATTTTTGTGGTGCTGTGATCCTTTGTGGAGTTTGAGTTTTTCGGTTGAAGTCTACATATTTATTTAAAAAAATATGTAGTATTATTAGGATTTTGTGTGCAGTGTATGCTTACAGACAATTGTGAAAATTAAAATGGATAATTTTTAAACCATTTTAACACATGAATTTGTTAATTAAAACTGCAATACAGTTGAAAACAGATTCTGTGCTCTTTCACCCATTTTGCTTTTCTTACATTCAAGGGTCCTGATGGACTTCCAATACCAGGTTGCTGGCACAAGGTCAGTAAAAAAAAAGCATTTATGATACTTGAATATTCCATAACCATGTCTGCACAGTTCACGTGTGTGACTTTAACATTAACAACTGCCTATTTAAATGGATTGACTGCAGTGTGCATCAGTACACATGCCACATTGGCATTTGTACACAATATTTATTTTGGATTTGGCTTTGCTCATCACTAATATATTTTGTTTGTTGTTCTTTTGCAGTGATGTGTAACCTGAGGCATGTCGTCTGTACATATTGATGTGATATATATATTGCAATTTCATACGGCTTTTTCACTTTTTAAATATTTTTACATTTTATAAAGACTAGAGACTTCGATGAACATTCATCAGTGTTATTTTTTCAACCTTTTTTTATCAGAAATTGTGGACCAAATAGTGGATACTGCTTTTTTTGGTGTCCATTTGGGTTATTGAATCCAAAGAATATCTCTTCTTTTTTTTTAATTCCTGGAGAATAAAATGACAGTATTGTTCACCATAAGATGCCTGTAATGTGCTCGGGGAATGTTGCATGGGCATGTTGGATTGACCCACTCAACTGGTGCCAATACAAGAATTTTGCATCATATCCCCTTTTATTTTTAAAGGAACAGGGAATGCTTCAGAAACTCAAGAGGAAACGTCTCTCCCAGCCTTGATGTTCTTCAAGAAACCCGAGGAGTTTAAATGACTTTACAGTCCTTCAAGTGACGGCTCTCTATAGTATTGGTTAATATTGACTGTCCTCAGTATGCAGGTCGAATGAGGGTGCAGACAGCCCTCGCTATGGTCAATATTTTTCATGGAGGAACATAATTGAGCTCTTGGAGATGATAAGAGATCAGGGATAGGCCTCATGGATGCAGTTGCTCCACAGGACGGCAACAGCAGCCTGATATAAGAGGCTTTGGCATTGGAGATGATACAGAACAGATCCTTATTTTGAGAATATCAATGAACAGTAATTTATAATGATTCATTTCTTATGTGTTACTGTTTTATGCTTGTTTTTTTTTTTTTTTTGTAGTTTTTAGCCCCGCAAGCAAAAACACAAAGCATCTGGAATTGACGCCCAAAGACTAACTTTTGGATGGCGAGCAGTTACTTATTAATGCATAAATCATTGATAACAAAATAAATACTACATCTGTTTTAAATCAGCGCAGCATATAGTGAGCGAAAATAGTGTATTATATCATACCTGTTTATTTACTACTGCATCTACATTTTGTTGCTCACATTTGTTGTGATACTTTGAGATACAGTATATGTTGACTGTGACTACCTGCCGTTGTTTTTAACGTCACAATCCTTGATACATATTCCATATTATTGTTCATAGTAATTTATGATATATACTGATGTGCTTTTTGAAGATGGCCAAAACTGGAGGTGTTTTCATAGCCTCAGTTCAGCCATTATGAGGACTCAAGTTTAAGGCTGTTTTTAAGTTTGACAAAGTATTGCTCTATTATCTTTCATAGCGTGAAAGCAAAGAAAGCATTAGAGATTCCATTTTATCAATCTCATTTTCTTTTTTTGGCTTTCCAAAATTTAACACAGAGAAAAGATATCCAGAAGAGATGTGTTTTTTTTAAGGCATTTTAGCATGTTCAGCATACATTTCCACGATGGTGTACCCTCTTTCAGGGATTTAAAACCATTCTACATAAGCTTTTCTGAAATATTTATTGTTCATATTAAAATAACTCGTGGTCAGATCATGTAAAAGTTCTTATAATGCATATGTTACAGATAATGCAATTGAATTTTTATAAGCCTGTCTTTGGTGTTAAATGGCTGACAAAATGTTCCTATGTTACTATGTTGTGATTTACATAACTGTAAAAAAATTGTGCTTGACCAATAGCATTATAGCACCGTTTTAGAAACAAAACAGAATGGGAGGACATTTTCGGAACATTTCATTGCTTAACTTTTAGTTTTTCCTTTGAATTTCTTTACAGGTGTTTTTTTTTTTATTTTTTTTATTTTGATTTTGAAGATACTGAAAGATGATTTTGAAGATATTTTGCTGCTGAAACAGTATTTGTATTTAATAGTTGAAATGGGGTAAGGAAAACAGCCTTACCGACTGCCTGATAGCCATTAAATGCATTGGTTTGCTTTCAAAGATGTTTTATAAAATAGAAATTAAAGTTTGTTACTAGTAAATTAGTAAAAACTGTCTTTCCTTTGACCTTGGTTATGGTCAAAAAGTGTGTGGTGTTTCAAAAGTTCTCCACAATCCACTGTAAACTCACATTCAGACTGTTTCTCTGACACTTTTCATGGTCAAATTTATTCCTAATGGATGAAATCAAATCTTGCTCCTTTTCATCATTGCATGAATATTCTGTTTCAATTGGAAACTATGTCACGTTGTGCAAGTAATAAGTAAGAGTGCAGTTTTCTGTTGACTTTAAATGCCAAGGTAATTAAACAGGTTATGACATAAGATGTTTTGAGGTTTTGACATATAAAAAGTGTTTGTACCATTTAAACATCCTGCAGATTTCATAGCTTAAAATATCTTCCTCGTTATAAATAAAGCATTTATTAAAGCTCCAAAAATGGCTCGTTTAGATATTGTGGGATCTGTGATGTCATATGGACAAATATATTTGCATATGATCATCTATTATTAGCCCCACCCACATGTGTTCATCAGATGCAAATTAAGCAAATTTGGATATGGTGCGCATTAATTTTCTGACATACATTAGAACAACTTGTTGGTGGATTATATGTTTATTCTGAGCATTTGAATAAAGATTGTTTTGTGAACAAGGCACAGTGTAATGGAGAGTTCGTAAAGAAACTCTTGTTGAAAGATAAAGCAACCAACTGTATTGGATCTGACATCAGCTGCATCACAAACCGTTAAGTAAAGAGTTTCATAATGCTTTGTTTGTAAATGACGGTTTTATATGGATAGAATGTTTTTAAAATGTGTACTGCTATAGCAAGGGGATGTTGATATTATTTTCTATGCAATGATGTTAGCCAATCATAACAGCAGTAGTTTACAGTCAAGCCTTAAAGGAACCACCCCTTAAAAACGGATCATAAGAGTCAAAATGAGGGTTGGAAATTAAGTACATCAGTGACAAAATCTTTGAAAAAAGGGGCAGATTTGGGCAGGTTGCTGGTCTGGAACCTCCATGTGTGTGTTAACACAATGCTAAAGAGGAAAGACATCAGCAATGGTCTTATTGAAGCAATTGTTGCTGCCTTCATTCTGAGAAGGGAAATATGGCTATTTCCCAACAATATGAAGTCCATCATTTCACAGTGAGGAAGATTATTCACAAGTGAAAGACATTGAAGATGGACACCAATCTACCCAGGAGTGGACGTCCTAGGAAAATTTACCCCATGGTCAGTACTCCGTACAATAGACAGTACAATAGAAATGGCAGACAACCCAACAACTATACCTCATACTCTACATGTTAACATGTTAAATGATAAAGTTTGTGACAGTACAATTAGGAAACCAGACAATTATGATATGTTAGAGGTGCCAGAAGAAACAAACACCTCATACCAAAAGTCATACATGCTGGTGGAGGGCTGATGGTTTGGGGCTTGTTTTCCTCACCTCACACAGTCACTGATTCGACCATGAACTCCTCTGTATACCAAAGTATTCTTGAGTCAAATCTGAGGCCATCCGTCCAACAGCAAAAGCTTGGCCAAAACTGGAGCAGGACAATGATCCCAAACACACCAGCAAATCTACAACAGAATGGCTGAAGAGAAAATAATTAAGGTGTTAGAATAGCCCAGTCAAAGTCCTGACTGAAATGCTGTGGTGAGAGCTGTGCATAAACAAATTCCTACAAACCTCAATAAACTGGAGCAACGTTTTAAAGAAGAGTGGGCCAAGAATGATGTTAGAAACTGATAAAGTCACACAGAAAATGATTACTTCATGTTATTGCTGCTAAAACGATCTAATAAGACCTGCCAAGGACCAGAAGATTTTTATTTTATTACGTGTATGTATATATATATATATATATATATATATATATAGATAGATACACACACACACACACACACACACACACATTATATATATACACACACATTATATATATATATATATATATATATATATATATATATATATATATATATATATATGCCATGGTTTCCCCATGTACACTTAGCTAAAATAATATTACAATAAACAGAGGTTAGGCTCACCCTATTTAGGTTGGTCGAACAATATTCAGTTGACCTAAACGGAAATTCACTATAAGCCATTACAATCTAAGTACACTTGAACTAATACCAAGTGTTAGCCGGATCCCTAAAGATACAGTTGGTGTGCCCTATTCAATTCAATTCAAGTTTATTTGTATAGCGCTTTTTACGATACAATCGTTGCAAAGCAGCTTTACAGGAAATTAAGTTTCTACTATACACATACACATATATATACATATATACATACATGCATACACCTATGCTCCATCTCAGCTGAATTTTAGTCCATTACTAACCTGACGCAGGATGCTGTAACAAGGATACATCATAATCTACTAGAGTCAATTAAAGAGTAAAACAGAATAAAATCAAATGTAACAATTTATTATTAGTCAGGTAAATATGTATTATGTCAATTACAAAGCCAATTCAAAGATATCAAATCAATATAAGTCATCAAAATCTCAAAGATGAATCTAAGAGTAATATGCATACCTGACTTGAGAAAAATACATATATATGTGTGAAAACACTTCGTATACCACAGGCTCATTCTGACTACAGAAGGCTTTGATCTTCTTGCAAGATTTCCTTAAGTACTCTGACAAACATCCCCGAAATGGAGACAGGAACTAACAATTGGAATTTGCATTGATCAAGTAGAGTTATCACCTTTTGGGACTGAAGGTAATTTGCATGAAAGGCACTGGGAACTGACCCGCCCTCTACAATGTGCAAAATATCTCTAAACTCTAAGGATCTGTATTACCTTTTAGTTTACTTCTTGTAAGAATGAGACCATTGTACCAGACGCTCTGAGACAATTCAAATGATACCAGACATGACTGTAAATATCACTTGCATTCATGTAGAACATTATATACTACTATTGACCATTCTGAGTGAGCTGAGTGAAGGGAAGGAAGGGGATGAAAAGGAATGTGTGAGAGAGGCATCTTCCTGCATTTTCTCTCAGTGGGATGTGGAAACAGATGTCTGTATGTTAATACACTGTGTGTGTGTGTGTGTGTGTGTGTGTGTTGTCCATCTCAGAAGTTCAGAGTGTCTGAGGTTCTGTAATTCTTACACGTTATTTGTAGTAGTTTTTTTTCTACATTTTTGCTGTCACAGCATAGGACACAGTCCAATTTTTATTTGTCAACTACCCATATATATTCATCTGCATTGAAAAATGTATCTGCATTGTTAATCCTTTTGATCTTTTATTTAAAAAACTCACAAAAATCGAACCTTTCATTGGATAAAAAGAATTTAAAATGGGGGGAAATAACATTATGAAATAAATGTTTTTCTCTGATACACATTGGCCACAATTAACGGCACCCTTTTATTCAATACTTTTTGAAACCTCCATTTGCCAGTTTAACAGCTCTAAATTTTCTTCTTTAATAATGCCTGATGAGGTTAGAGAACACCTGACAAGAGATCAGAGACCATTCCTTCATCCAGAATCACTCCAGACCCTTTAGATTCCCAGCTCCATGTTGGTGCTTCAGTTCACCCCACTCATTTTCTACAGGGTTCAGGTCAGAGGACTGGAATGGCCAGCAGAAGCTTGGTTTTGTGCTCAGTGACCCATTTTTGTGTTGTTTTTGAGGTTTGAGTTTGGATTATTGTACGGTTGGAAGATCCAAACATGGCCCATTATTTCTAGCAGAGTCAGTCACTTATTGATTTTTTATCCGTTGGTATTTGATAGAATCCATGATGCCATGTGTCTAAACAAGATGTCCAGGACCTCCAGCAGAAATATAGGCCCACAACATCACAAATACAGCAGTATATTTCATTGTACACATGGGGTACGTTTTATCCCTGTGTTCACCAAACCCATCTTGAGTGTTTACTGCTAAAAAGCTCATTTTTTAGTTTCATCTGACCACAGAAGCCAGTCCCATTTGAAGTTCCAGTCGTGTCTGATAACTGAATATGCTGGAGTTTGTTTTTGGATGAGCGAGGAGAATTTTTCTTGAAACCCTCCCAAACAACATACGATGATGTAGGTGCTGTTTGACCATTTCTTTTTAAGGTTTTCTGACCCCGAGACTCAACTATTTTCTGCAATTCTCCAGCTGTGGTCCTTGGAGAGTCTTTAGCCACTCAAACTCTCCTTCTCACCGTGCATTAGGACGATATAGACACGTCCTCTTCCAGGCAGTTTCGTAACATTATATGTTGATTGGAAATTCGTAATTATTGCGCTAATGGTGGAAATGGGAATTTTCACTGCTCTAGCTCTTTTCTTAAAGCCACTTCACTAATCTGTGAAGCTCAATTATCTTTTGCTGCACATCAGAAATATATTCTTTGGTTTTTCTCATTGTGATGGATGACAAAGGGAATTTGGGCTTTGTTTTCCCTCCTATTTATATTTCTGTGAAACAGGAAGCCATGGCTGGATAATTTCATGTTCATAATCACCCCGGAGTGCTCAAAATTGTGAATATGAATGGGAATATACTTCAGAGATATTTTACTCATTTCTAGGGGTGCCAATAATTGTGTCCAACGTGTATTTGAGAAAAACATTTATTTCATAATATTTCCCCCCATTTAAAATTCTTATTATCCAATGAAAGATTGAATTGTGTGAATTTTTATTATCCAATGAAAGAAAGATTTTTGTGAATTTTTCAAATAAAAGATCAAAAGGATTAACAATGCAATTAATTTTACAGCCTTCTTTGATCATATTTACCAAGGGTGCCGATATTTTTGGCCATGGCTGTATATGACACTAAACAACAAAACCAGTCTTAAGTCGCACAGGTCTGTGTAGCAATAGCCAACAATACATTGTATGTGTCAAAATCATTAGGATGTTCCAAAAAGATATTTTGTAAATTTCCTACCGTAAATTTATCAAAACGTATTTTTTGATTAGTAATACGTGTTGCTAAGGATTTCATTTGGACAACTTTAAAGGGGATTTCCTCAATATTTAGAATTTTTTTTTTTTTTTTTGCACCCAAGTAGTTGTATCTCATTCAAATATTGTCCTATCCTAACAAACCATATAACCATACATCAATGGAAAGCTTATTAATTCAGCTTTCAAATTATGTATAAATAATCACATATAAATATATATAAATTGCAGAGACAGTCGTACTATTATTTTAGCATTTCTGAAAATAAATTAAATACAGTCAGAATCAAAATTGCTTATTGTGCTTGACAGCCATGTTTTATTATAGGAATCAAATATCCAAACTGAGCAATATGAACAGGAAATATGTGACAGTACTACAACACGTGACTGGTGTTATACAATTTGGCCTGAGATGCAAAAGCCACTTCGGTCTTGCAAAACGTAACATACTAAAAACAGATTCAAGCACTACAGAAAACAAACAACATGTCGATTTAAACAAAATTGAATATTGTAAAGCCAAAGCATTTCCACTACAAGTGTACAAAACAGCAACAGTAAAATGATTTCAGCTTCAGAATGTACAGCAACCATGTAAATAGTACTTTACTGTTGTGTTTGATAAAGGAAAATACAATACCACGAAACTATACGAACAAAAAAAAGAAATGAAGTGTGAAACCCAGTGATAGAAATGAGGTGCTTTCAGCATGCGGATACAAACAATGCTGTAGCTTATTGCACACAGGGAACCACACCACATAAAATACTATGTTAATCGAATGTCATCAATTAATAAAATAAATTAGTAACCTAAAGTCACAAAAATGGCACTTAAACAGGTTTCAACTATGTGGAAAGATGGATACCTGACTGCTTCGTCAAATCTGACTTTTAGATTGCATGTTTTATAGAGGCAATAAACAGATGTGTGCAACAGTATGTTATGCTGCTGATGTGCTTTATAACTACTACATGTGCTCTGATGAAATCCATCAACCTAATGCAAAATGCTGTTTTAACAGGTCTACACAAGTATGCACAAGCTTTTCAAAATGGTCCACAAAATTCAGGATTACTGTTAACGGATGTACTCGTGAATGAATCTCATGCCTAAAAACACAAGCCTATTGATAATTATGCATATTTTGCCTGCAGTTTTCTGTAGGTTTTTACTGTGGTAGATTTAAACCACAATAATCAAAAGCAATCACTTTGTCATAGCACACAGTAATAAAAAAAAACATTCAAAATGCTAAAAAAGTGGTCTTTTTGGGGGGATAAAACAAATAAAAACAACTATCAATGAAGCTTGGCACTAATCTAAGAGATTCTACATCTCTTATCTAATTTAAAGGGAAATTCTATTAGTTATATGGGGAAACAGGATAAATTGGTGTGTTGTTACTCCCAAGAGACCCTAAAACGGCAATTGACAGTTGTGTCATTTTGTGCTGTAATGTGCATATAAAAGGCGAGGAAGCTTAGGAGAGTTCAAGACTTGTGGAGTTCAGAAGCCAGAAGGAGTGAGAATGTTCATGTCTCGGTGTCTCAGTTTGTGACAGGATGTTTTCTTTCCATCCTCACCGCTCATCTCGATCTTGGGAGATTTGAAATTGGCGGGATCTTCGACCGTGAGATTTATTTGGGTTTTCATGGCATCCATCGTATTGGACTTCTGAACCCCTAAGTATGAGTGCAGCGTTAATCCCCCTGTAGTCATGGAAACAAAGAATTACAAAATAACACATTGAATTAAACACACTGAATGTTTTATTTACATCTTCGAAAAGCAGTTAAAATATGCTATATATTATAAATGTCCCTATGACCCTATACTGAATTTATGCTAATAAAGTTGGACAGGCCAACTTTAACTAAAAAAAATGGGCAATAATATAGTTAATTTCATGATGGAATAAACTAAATAAATATCTTTACTGAACAAATATTGCATAAAGGATAAACAAACAAATCCGAGGTTATAATTATGCATTTTTAAAAGCTAAAATAATATATCCATATAACAGATTCTTGCCAGGTGTGTTGGTTTCTGATCCTGGGTCAGTGGGGGATTTCTGCACGATGGGCCGCACTCCGAAGAGGCTCCATCGCTCTCCTCCCCGTCCACCTCCTTCGTTACCTCCCATCAAAACACCTGTGATGAAACTGCTGGACTTAAATGGAGTATCGGGGTGTGGACTCTGACTAAACCAGTGCCTGTCAGGGAAAAAAAAAGAGAGACATTACTTCATAATAATATATTACATTGTAGTTTGTTCTTTTGTAAGCTAAAATCCAATAATGTATTTGAACACTGTCTAAATCGACAAAAACATGGCTGTGAGAGTTTCCACCTGTGCCTGATGTTTAGGGGAAGAGTGGAGGGACAAAGTGATGGACTGTGCTGATGTTGAAAGCTTGTCCTCTCTGAAGTCCTCCTTTGGCATCTTCAACTCCTACAAAAAGGAAAGAAAACAGCTGTTTAATATGTAACAAAGGATGCGTCACAAAAATGTAGGCCCCTCCCATGGGAAATGCTTATCATGGTCCGTTATCATAGTACTAACAGCAAAACAACATGACGCATGGCTATTCATCTAGCTCTATTTCAACACATAACAAAAATATCTTAAGTGAAAAGACTTCAACTGAACAAAAATATAATAATAATAAATGCTGTAACGCTGGAGCTTCGGGGTCAAGATACACCAATCTAACGACATTAACGTTAGCTGTTGGGAAAAGTTAGGTAACGTTAATGTCGTTAGATTGGTGTATCTTGCAACATTAAAAAGCTGATAGCAATATAATAATGTCTTATAGTGACGTTAATCCAGCTCACGTTGACATTTAAAAGCGATATACTGGATTTAAGTGGTTCTTTAGTTAGTTAAATGGCTGCGATCCAAAGACTAACGTTGGAAGCTTCCGAGCGCTGATAAACAGGCCGTTGTTTACAAGAGAGATCTTACCTTTTCCGCTCTATAGCTCGTTTATTATCCGATTGAGCGGGGTCTTCCATTTGGTCCATGTTTATTAAATTAAATATTCGTTGGTGGTATGCTAGTGAAGTCGGAAACACCGAAAAAATCTTCGTTAAATTCGGTTTTTGTAAGCGAGCGCAATGGTATCCAGTCGAGAACAAGAACAACACGTACTGCCAAAATGACGGACAGGAAGTTCAGCGTTTGAAAATAAAAGTCACCAGTAGGAAGGCGTTGACTTCCGACACACCTCCAGCACACACAGCCCAATGAAACCGCAAGAAGGTCGTTTTAATGTATGCTTTGGGGCCTCAACAACCCTTTTTATATTTAGATACGACTAGTCTGAGAATAACAGACAAATAAAGTCAAAAGTTAAGAAGAAGAGTTGTGACTGTAGGTCGAAGACGTAGCAAGCAAAAACTAATTTGTGCGTGCGCGTGTGTGATCAGAAGACTTTGCATTAAAACCTAAAATAAGCAGTATTCCATTCAAATGTGCAACTCTGCATAAAGGCAGAAAAATAGATATGAAGAGATCAGTTGCAAAAAAAGCCTTCTGGAATTTTCTTTTAAAATGAGCATTTTTATCAGGCTCCTATATTTTTGTTCAGCTATTTCACATTAATTGCATAGAAAAGGACCCATACTGCCATAAGAGTAAAATTACTGAACCTAAACATAGGAGCCTGATAAAAATGCTCATTTTAGACGACAATTTCAGATGGCACTTAGAGGCTTTAGCATCTGAACTTTTCATATATTCCTCAACTTCAAGAATTTACACCAATTTTCTTATTGAAAATCATAACAAGAAGAAGAAGAAATAATATGAATAACAATATTAATTGAATAGATGGATTACAGATTAAATGAAGATTAAGATTAATTAAAGATAAAATGAAAATTTATTTCTGGCGTCACATGGAAGGCACTGCATTACAGCATTTTGCATAGGACAACATTTTTATTTTTAATAAAGAAACTAAAATTAAGCCAAATAAAAATGACAGTGACTTTTTTTCTGACTTATGCAGTGTGCAATATCAAGCCACCTTTACATCCACAATACATAAACACTTCCATGATATACATTATTATAAATAAAATAACATTCATGTAAACCCAATTTTAAGGCGTCATTGCATTTTAAAATTTAACGGTATGAATAAATAAGTTTAACTACAACATGAAACATCTGACAGAAAACCAGTACATTGGTCATAGTAGGTCATAAAACATTATGAAAGGAGAAATTGTAATGAATTGTCCAAAGAAAAAAAAAAAAAAAACCTTAAGATACATATTTACATGTTTATAGGTTATTTAAACCTAAATACATTCCCTGGGTTAATGCCCATATTAAACAGAACATTTAATCAAGCGTTATCTAAAAAGGTAGTTAGACAATATTTGTTTCTCTCATTTAAGATTTCATAAACAAAGCACCATATGTAATTTTAACCCTTTCTTGTCCAGCATCATCACAAACACCCTTCAAGACAGGTTATTTTTTTTTAAACTTCTTATGCAGTACATTTCTATACATATTATATGACTACACAGAATTTAACCCAGTGCTATACAATTCATATGGGTTTTTGAATTATTATTGCTAAGAAAACAATCTTTTATCTTTTTTTATATTCCTTTCCAGAGCTGTTTCCTGAGTACAGATTATCCATAGGACTAAACTAAATTGGACTGACAGTGCAAGTTAGTTCAAGACTAGACAAATCTGCTCCCATTTTCCAGTTCATTCTCTGTATATAATGTACTTACTTACAATGTTTTACTACTGCGTGCAAAAATTTACATTTCATATTCTCGATGCAAGATATTCTTTCAGATGACCCATGCTCTTATTGAATTATAATGCCATACTTCATAGTTTTTTTGTTTTTCCTTGCTCTGAGGTCTCTGTAATAAATAGACATAAAAAAGCAAATGCAACATATGGCACAGGAGTAGTGGAACTGCACCCCCTGAAAAAAAGTTGGAAGGTATCCTTCATTCTGTGTTCAAGTCAATAAGGCGGGCATCACTATGAGTGTGGCAGTTTGATTGGTCACTCTTAAGGACATCTTAAAGGTGCAGAGTTGATCAATATAGCACTCCAATGAGCTTCACTGCAATGAGCTTCAGTTCTTTCCAGAAACGTCCCTTTGGAACCTAAAACACAATCATATTAAGAATTACCAACTAATGATTGATAACAATAATAATTATAATTCCTAACACCATGCTAGTGTTCTGTGCTTATGACTTCTCCCTTCTGATTACCTGACATTTTGAAAAGGCCCAGAAGGGGGCATCAGATTGGATTTCCCTTTCTGCAACATGGCTGGTGACATTGGCACACCATTCTTAGGCAGCATCTGGATGAAACACGACAAATATTTTATAATGGGCAATCATAGTCAGTAAACATTTCATTTATTATGTGACAGACGTGATGTTTTGAGTCACATGATGTTCTGGTAATGTTAAAAATCCAAGATGGCAGGTCCACATGGAAACATTGTACAATGGAAAGGTGTGGAAATCATATCTCCAAATGCTTTTAGCTCGCTTAGCAGAAGATATGTTGGGATAATTATATCTGCTGCCAGCCTGCCATAAGGATTGTTCAGTGACTGTCCTGAAATATATGGACATTGTTTGGAAGTTTGCTGGATGGTTAACTACTTATGGGACAAACAAGGGAGAGCAGATGAAACGGGTATTTACTGCTTTTTATATTCTTTTGGTGGGTTTGTCAGCTGATTTTTCATGAGCAAGTATTAAATGTTTGTTTGAACGGTTACAAGAAATCTCTTCAAACTGCAAAATGAATTGATAAGCGTAATGCTAGTTTGAATAAACTTAAGGGTTCTTGAAGGCTTGATTGCATATGGACTGATTTATAAACTGCTATTTTGAACAGTGAACCAATTCAACAAATTCAATTTTCATTTGAATTGCACAGCAAATTAATTAAGAACTGTTGGTTTACAATCCAAGTGATCTGAGATGAAAAGGAATTAACTGAATTTGGTTTAATTCTGAATTGTTAAATATCATTTGTCATGTGAACCCTTTTCCTTAATTGAAATTTTGAATTGAGTATTTACATTTCTGAACTATTGAACTAGTGAATAACAGTTCCTTTGTATGGCTCCCTTGCTGTTTGTACCTTAATATTTCACCCATATTATTAACAGGGTTTCCTCTCCATTAAATGTGTAAATCCTTTGTAGGGTCGACTGACTCAAAGACTTGAAAGAACATTTACCTGATAAATAACCTTAACCTGCTTGGCACACCAAATATTTAAGCTAATCCACTACATTTATGCAGATAGATTAATTGTTAAGAAATATTGCACTGCATGACTGATCTAGAAGTGCATTTGCTCAGGAAGACACTTACCTCTGTGGGCTGGGAGGGTTTGGTTATGGGACAGGGTGGAGGGGGTCTGTTGGGTGGTAGCGGCCTTGTTTTTGGGGGTGCTGATGGAGACGGCTGGGGCGACTCTGAATGCTGTAAACTCTGCTTGTGTGCAGCGTAGGCTGGGATTGGAGGTGGTTTCACAGTGGGTCGAACGACAGAATGTCTGGATCTGGGTGGACCTGTAGGACTCGCTCGAGGACTGGACTGAAGAATGCAAATAGAATACGAATATGAATGATCGATTTTATCATAACAATGAATACATTTCACAAGGATTCTTGGGATGGTGGAATGCGGGTCATTTTCGGTGACAATGGCTGCACCAGTTCAAATGAATTTTCCACACTGTCATTTTGTAATTAATCAGATCGGAGCTATTTGGTCAGACAGTGTAGTCGATATTCAGTATTTCTACATCAGTTGCTATAGTAATGAATGAATGCCAAGAGACATAAGAGTCGCTGTGTCATTGCATTGAAAGATGGAAGGATTTTTTCACTGCTCATGTCAGTTTGCGTTTTTATTATGGGTTGATATTCAACCCCTGAAATTGATTTTCATGGGTATCTTTGCACACACATTGTAAATATCTGAGACATTTCTCCCCTAAGTTCTGGTTAGTTTCTATTGTGTCTAAAATGACAGAATAAACTACTTGAAATCAAAGTGCACTCCCAAAAATCTGATTTTAATCAGATTTAAAAACACATATGGATCAGTGTTTATTAATATTTTTGAATTAGTTTTTAATATTTTATATCTTCAGTTTTCATTTATATGTTATTTTACATTTTAGTAATTTTGTTTTGTGCTTTTTAGTTTTATTCAAATTTATTCATTTCAGTTAGTTGCCAATGTAACATTTCCAGTTTTTCATTGTATTTTAAGTATAGTTTTTTTTAATATACTATTTTTTCAGCTTTATTTCAATTAACGAAAATAATTTTTTAATTGCATTAGTTTTAGTTAATAACAGCACTGATATGGATGTTTTTTTTGCTGTTTGATCAAAAGCCCGCTAAATGGATTTGAGTTGGATACAGAACATTTTTGCTTTGCTTGTCGGAACAAAGCCAATGATCCACAAAACTGTGCTTTTGGATGGATATACTGTGAACCTACGCTGACAACAAAACAACTTCACACCTGTTCATCAGCATGAGATTTCTTTGGCAGGAACACTGGGTTGGCGTGACCCGTGGTGTGACTTTTAGTCTCAGGGGTGTCTGGAACTCTGACAAGAAGAGAAATAACACATTTTCTAATGCAAGAAGTGCCAAATACATGAAGATCACTGCATGAATGTGTTTGCATTTCACAGTTAAGAATTTAGATTACTTGATGCATATTTGGGTAGCAGGAAGGGTGGGGCTTTTGGTGGAAAGAAGCTTCTGTTTGTAGCGGCACCAACAGACACAAAGGATAGCCAATCCCAGAAGGCAAAACAGAATCGGGAGAACCAGAAGATAAAGGTTGCCTGCGCAAGATAAGAAGAGAACAAAATGCATCAACAAAAGAGCAAATTTAAGATAACATTCAATGAATTATTTTTTTCAGTGCCTATTGACGTACTGTGTGTGATCACAGGCCCACTGTCCAAACTTCCTCCTGAACCCGATATCTCACAAAACGGTGGTGCCCAACCCGAGTTACAATGACAGTTGTGGTTATTATTACAAAACTGCAGGGAAACACACAAAAACATTTTTTTGAAAAACAATTTAAAGGAATAGATCACTCAAAAATTAAACCTAAATAGAACAGACTAAAATATGGACCATTAGATTAGACTTATTACGTTAGCTTTGATGTGGCTACAGCAGAGGGAAAGATTGTCAGTAATTAATGATATTTGATATTTAATCATTTATTTCTCAAAAAAACAAACATAGTATTGCTTCAGTAGACTTTGAATATATAGCACACAAAATGTATGGACTACAGTACTTTCTTTGCTTGTTTTATGTATTTTTTTGTTCTTTTAGGACCTTGGCAGACACTGTGGGGGAAAAAAGCTGCTTAAAAAGTCTTCAAAAATATTCCTTTAAAAGATTAGCTTGACATGAGTGAGTACATGATGACACATTTCTTTTTTATCTTTCCCACAATACAAATATAAATTTTGTACTGTAAAACACACTGCCTTATAAAGTAGCATAATAGTGACCTGCATTCAGTGGGACTGATTACACTACTGAGGTCTGCTGTAAGTTTAGCACATCCAAAAATACTCAAATTTCCCCTCACACGTTCGTCATATCCTCAGCTGAACTCATCACTTGAATTAGTAATATATATAGACACAACCCAACCCACATTCGAATCAGACATATTTATAAAAGTGAACCTGCGTGATTACTAGCAAGAATAATGAGGGATTTTTTTCACTTATCGTTATAGATAAGTGAGTATTTACCGTTAGAGGAAATTATGTAAACAGGACATGCATCAGTAGCCATAAAATGACCATGAATGTACAATAAAGCTCAGCCAGCTCTACATATAAATAAGCAATATGAACTTACGCCGTGGCCATGACATTTGGCACTGCATTTATCGGCTTGCAGGAAGGACGTATTGCGGCATTCCCCTTCAAAACAGATCTGTTCAGATAGAAAATGAAGCAAAAAGTTAATGTAATAAATTCTCAATACACTCAAATTGATATTAGATCTATTCAGCCTATCAATACCTACCGCATTCTCCCCACATTTGGTCCCAGTCTGAACCAGGCCTGGGTCTAGGGTGTCACTCTGCTCCTCATTACCCTGACCGTGCTGGTACACATGTGTCCCTCTGCACAGGATCTTCTGTTGACCATCCCGGATGTTGGTGTCTATGGCGACGGCGTTGGATTCTAAAGGCTTGCTGGCAGCGCTCAGACACTGAATCTTCCCACATTTAGCATTCCTAAACAGAAGACCAACAGAACGTCTTTGATTGGCCCAAATGATGATGACTTAAAATACTGGTCAAAAATGTGGAATAATTAAGATTTATTAATGCTAATTTCTGATGCTCACCAAGGCTACATTTATTGAATCAAAAATACATTAAAATCAGTACTATTGTGAAATATTATTAAAATTTTTAAAATAACTTTTATATTTGAATAAGGGGTCGACCTGTTATCGGCGCCAATATTAAGCATTTCTATGATTATCGGTATCGGTCATTTTCAAAACCGATTTGCCAGTTACATAATTTAAAAGAATTTAAAAAAAGGTTTTGTCAGAGCCCTTGTTATTCTTAATTTTGACATTAATTAATTAACATTTTTACACCAGACATATATATCGGTTATTAGTCTACTTGATCTGTAATAATCAGGCCTGAAAAACAAATATCGGTCGACTAATTTAAATGTTTTAATATGCAATTCATTCCTGTGATGGCAAACCTGAATTTTCAGCAGTCTCCAATGTCACATGATCTTCAAGAAATAATTTGCTGGTTTGGTGCTCAAATATTAATAATAGTTCCTCCCATCAATGTTGAATACAGCTTTTGCTTTTTAAATGTTCTATTTTGATAAATAGAACATTTAAAAGAACAGCATTTAATGTGTCCTTAATTTCTTTTTTTAATGCATAACAGTTTCTTTTTCTTTCCTTTAAAAAACTCATTTGAATGAGTAAACTGTACATTATCACAGTTACCACAATAATTTTAAGCAGCAAAAACTTATTTTCAACATTGATAATGATAAGAAATGTTTCTTGAGCACCAAATATTAGTATGATTTCTGAAGGATCATGTAACACTAAAGACTGGAGTAAAGATGCTGAAAATTCAGCTTTTGCAACACAGGAATAAATTGCATTTTAAAATTTATTACAATTGGAAACTGTTTTTGAAATATTTCATAATATTACTGTTTTTAGTGAATTTTTGATCAAATAAATGTAGCTTTGTTGAGCATAAGAGACTTCTTTCAAGAACATAAAAAAAATCGTAATTATTCCAAACATTTGATCGGTAGTCTAAGTAAGTGCGTGCATCACACCTTTCAGTGCATTTCCTGTATGTACCCATGAAACTGCCACAGTTTCCATAGGGATCGCCTGCTTTATTTACCTCAGTAAAGCAAAGATCAGGAGCAGGACGGGCATCTAAAACACAGAGACAGCAAATTAGCCTTACAGCAGAAACAAAACAGAACAAACACATCATCTCATGTCTCAAGTTAATGGTTATGGGAATGTTATAATCGGTAGTATATCTCAGCTGGACTCAAATGCTTTCTCTGATGGCTACAGAGAGCAGCAGATGGCCTCACATTCAGATACTAAGATCACAGCCAAGCACAGTATCTGCTATACAGTAAACTACAGTACACTGCCACATGGATTTCCTTTTGGAAAAAATTAAATTGTAATTTGCAAAGCTAAATTTTCAGTAACATTACTCGTTCAGAATTCATTCTAATATGCTGATTTACTACTATTTTTGTGGAGACAGTGACTCACTGAATATTGGGTGATTGGTTTTATAGTGTTACTTTTAAACTGTGGGACTTTTATCAGACTTTAGCAACACACAGACCTTTGCCCCAGAGAGAGAGGCACTGCTGCTCCAGCGTCAGACAATTTCCTGTGTAACAGTAAGCACTGCCACCCGCACAACTGCTGCCATCCACCAGGTAAAAGTTAGCAGGACAGGACTCTGATTTCCCATCACAGTACTCAGGCAGGTCACAGGAGCCTGAAGGTGGACGGCACATCACTCCTGGACTCTTCAGCTGGTCAAGAGTGTGAGAAAACAAACATATCAAACTGTATTCATTTACAATACAATCTGTTTTTCTTAAAATAATGCCAGAGAACTACACTTTCAACATTTGAGACCTGTCTAAATTCTAAACAATATTATTACAACATTTTAAGGGCAAAACTTTTTGCAGATAGCAAATCTTGAGTATAAAAGCTTTGTTGTATTGGTTGACATGATGAATTAATAATTAAGGTTAAAAATATTACTTAAATTACTCTCTTAAAAACCCTCTAACTAACCTTTAATGCAACACCACATGCTGTTTGTTTGTTTGTTTGTTTACTCTTACCATTTAAAGTCATCAAAACATTTTAAAAAAATCCTTATTTGTTAGTAAGTTTGTTTGCTTATTTACTTTAATTAAACTCATCACAAAATCACACTAAAAAAGTTACTTATTTATTCCTTCATTTGCACCATTCACACTAAAAATCCTTGTTTGTTTGTTTGCTTAATTATTTACTTTAAATAATCACTTTAAAATTACATTCAAAAATTCACACTAAAATTCTTTAAATAATTAAATTGAATTAAATTAAATTGACAGTTTTCCTGATGCAGCACCACAGGAAAGGGTGTAGAGAGAAAGCGTGAGATGAGTCTGGCAGGGATTCACCTTGCACTCATGACAGCAAACTCCATGTGCGCACTCTGCTCCAATCTTCAGCGTGCAGTTGTTGGCATTACAACAGGGACTTGAGCACTCCTTTGTAGTAAAGGAAACAGAAATGGAAAATGTGAGAGTGAACGATCAATCGGAATAACAGCGTGGGAGAAAACGAGACAGAGGAAGCAATGAAACTCTCTCCTGACCTCCACTTCCCCACAATCACACTCTTCTCCTTCCTCCAGGTATCCGTTTCCACAGCGCTGGCCCCCGTACATGACCCTGGTGTTGGGAGGGTTGAACAAGCACTTCCCCCCACCGGAGCTCAGGTAGAGCTTCAGCTCTTTCTGATTGCAGGGGTTGAAGACGCGAGGAAACGGATCGCTGAAAAACATTGACTTTTATGTCAAGTTGATTTTAACGTGACAGTTCACCAAAAATAGAAATTCTGTCATCATTTACTAATGTTATGCAGGCTTGAAATTATATAGCATCTTTGGTTCTCACCCTGTGGCAGCAGCCATAATGCAGCCTCCATCCTGGGGCTGAGCGAGACAGCAGCCTAGACTATCGTGGCTCATACCAAAGTTATGCCCCATCTCATGAGCCATGGTGGCAGCGACTCCCACTGCACCGTCAGAGTGGTCCTATAGAGAGAGAGAGAGAGAAAGACAGACGAAACAAAAACTGAGCGCACATGGCTATAAAAACTGGAATAATGCTGTAGGTGAATTTACCGAATTGACTCCACCGGACTGGTATTCAGAACACATGGCTTTAAGTGGAGCCAGACCAATGATGGTGCCCTGAAAAGAAACACCCCTACAAACACAACAAAAACAACTGATGAAATACCAATAAAGCCATGGAGGAACAAAATCAAACCAATGCACTGACTAGCTGAACATTTGAAGGGACAGTTCACCCAAAAATGAAAATTGGGTCATTTACTCTGACAATTCCTTCCAAACCCATGTGGAACACAAAGGGAGAGGAAGCACTATTAAACATCTGTTTCTCACACAACTTTATTAAATCGCTTCAGGAGATTTGGATTATAGAGCATTATGGACTACTTTTATGATACTTTTATGTCCTTTTTGCAGCTTTTTTTCAAGGTTTTAAAACTTCTCCTTTTGAGTTCTGCAGAATAAACAGTAACCGTGCGGTCACTTTTACTGTTGTGTCAGCAAATTATTGTTAGTGCACAATTAGTGCAGAATATCCAGTCATTTCTATAGGAACCAAAGTGATTCATATTGTTGAGTTGTGAGGGAAAAAGATTTCCACACACAGATTTCATATCAGGTTCAAGTTGTTTCTTTTTGAATTTGCTGGGTTCACCAACAGAAAGCTTCATGTATGGCTACACTTGACAGTGGACTGTAAAATTTAGCCAAATTTCATTCAATTTTGGAACTGTCAGAGAGTCACCGCAGTCTCCACTAACGACACTCACCAGATCCCAATCCCCTGATTTCTAATCACCGCCACCTGTCAGCACTCATCAACAGCACTATATCCTTGCAGTCCTCCAGTTCTCTCACTGTCTGGTCTCAAACTATCCATGTTGACTAACCTGACCCACTTACCTTTTGTGTACTTACCAGTTGCTCCAGTATTCCTATGCCTGTTCTCCACCGCTCCAGTTGTCCACCGTCTCCACGCTCCGCTGTTCCCTCCAGACCCCCTGGAAAAGGACAAAGGACATTCACACTCAGATAAGCCCCTATAGGCATTCCCATTGGATCCACAGATTAGAGCCCAGATGGCGATCTATGATGACACTGTCGGTCTGGAGAGCTTTATGCAGAAGGCCGTTAAGATCTCCCAATGTCTCACAGCTTGTCAGCCGGGCATAACCGCTCATTCTCCGTCCCACCAGCTGACTGTCCTCCAGGACCAGAACCCATGTAAATGGATACTAAGCGCCTCTCATGCACTGAGCGTGCTTGACGTCTCGCCACAGGGCTCTGCCTCTACTGCGGAGTTCTTCATTCGGGTGTGCCCCTCTCGCCCACGTCCAGCGGTGAGTACCCTCCAATTGGAGCCGGCTATCTCTACCCTACCACTGCTAACGGTACAACTGCTCACCTCACGTCATTTCAGTACCCGCCCTCGTGGACTCGGGATCCTCGGGCAATTTCATCTCACCAGCCCTCCTGAAACAGCTTGATTTACCCTGCCAGAGACAGGCCGAGCTGAAGATTGAGACCATACAGGGAAAACCGCACGGGCGTGGGGTTGTGAGGTTCTGACAATCCCATCTGACTACATGGCGTTCCAGGATGTGTTCAGCAAATAGGCAGCCATGAAGTTACCACCACACCTGCCATGGGATTGTCCCATTGACCTGCTGCCTGGAGCTATACTCCCCAAGGGTCGAGTATTCCCCCTTGTCCATCTCAGAGCGCAAGGCGATGGAGGCAAAGGAGGCTCTCCAACAACAGATAATTCGTCCTTCCACCTCTCCTGCGGCCTCAAGCTTCTTCTTCGTGGGCAAGAAGGACGGAGGCTTGTGGCCCTGCATTGACTACTGGACCCTCAATGATCACACGGTCGAGCTCTCTTATCCTCTTCCCCAGGTCCCGGCCGTCCCCGAGGAACTCTGTGGGGCCTGCATCTTCTCGAAGCTGGACCTGCGACGCGCCTATAACCTCGTTCGTATCCAGGAGGGCGATGAGAGGAAGACGGTGTTCATTACCCCCTCAGGCCACTATGAATATCAGGTCATGCCGTATGGCCTTTCCAACTCTCCGTCCGTCTTCCAGGGATTTATGAATGAGGTGTTCCGGGAGTTCCTCCACCGGTTTGTCATTTGTACATAGACGATATCCTGATCTACTCCTGGAACCTGGCCGAACATCGCCATCACGTGATGCAGGTCCTACGCCAACTCAGGAAACACCACCTCTACCTGAAGCTCGAAGTGTGAGTTTCACCGCCCCACGGTCCAGTTCCTCGGCTACATCCTCAGTGCAAATGGGATCGAGATGGACCAGGGGAAGTTCCAAGCCATCCGGGACTGGCTCTAGCCTCAATCAGTAAAGGAACTTCAACGATTCCTCTGCTTCGCCAATTTCTACCGGAGGTTCATTCTGAACTTCAGTCTCCTCTCAGCCCCCCTCACTTCCATGCTCTGTCAGAAACCCAAGTCTCTGTCCTGGAACTCTGAAGCTCGAGCCGCCTACAAGAAGCTCCAGGAGGCCTTCTGCACTGCTCCCATCCTCTCACATCCCGAACCCCAACTCCCATTCATAGTGGAAGTGGATGCCTCCACCACCGGTGTGGGAGCAGTGCTGTCCCAATACCACGGAGAGCCTCCCGACTCCACCCTTGCACTTACTTCTCCAGGAAGCTTTCCCCAGCGAAGCGGAACTACGATATTGGAAATCGGGAGCTGCTCGCCATTAAACTGGCGCTGGAGGAATGGAGACACTGGCTGGAGGGAGCTCAACACCCCTTTATGGTCATCATAAAAACCTGGAATATCTCCGAAGTGCCAAGAGGTTAAACCCCCAGCAGGCTCGCTGGGCCCTCTTCACCCGGTTCCAGTTTTCCATCACGTATCGACCCGGAGATAAGAATGTCAAGGTGGATTCCCTCTCACACATCCATGCCCCTGACGAACCCTCCACACCTGAACCCATACTCCCTCCAACCGTCCTTGTGAGCCCCATCCGGTGGACCCTGGATGAACAGATCCGCATCACCTCCATCACCGAACCCGCTCCGCTGGGAGGCCCAGAGGGCAAAACCTACGTGCCCACCTCCTTGAGGACTTCCCTTCTGGGCTCCCTGCATGCTTCCCCGGGCTCTGGACACCCAGGCAGCCAGCGTACTCTCTTGCTCCTCCAAGCTCTGTACTGGTGGCACAGTATGGCCCGGGATGTCTCCCAGTATGTTCGTATGCTCAGTCTGCGCCATCTCCAAAACTCCACATCACTTACCCACCGGAAAATTAGTCCCATTCCACGTTGCCCCTGGTCTCACGTCGGAGTCGACTTCGTCACAGATCTCCTCAAGTCAGAAGGTTATACCTGCATACTCGTTGCAGTTGACAGATTTTCCAAAGCCTGCAAGTCAATTCCCCTCCGGGGTTTACCCACCGCGCTCGAAACAGCAGAGGCCCTCTTCCATAATCTCTTCAGCATCCCGGAAGACGTCGTCTCCGACCGTGGGCCAGAGTTTGTCTCACGTGTCTGGAAGGCTTTCTTCAAACTCCTTGACGTCACCGTCAGTCGCTCCTCAGGGTATCACCCCCAGACTAACGGCCAGACTGAGCGGACGATTCAGGAAATTGGGAGATATCTCCGGGCCTACTGTCATGACAACCAGCACAGCTGGAACTGCTTCCTCCCGTGGGCCAAATATGCACAAAATTCCCTCAAGCAAACCACCACCGGCCTCACCCCTTTCCAGTGCATACGCGGCTACCAACCCCCTCTGTTTCCCTGGACAGAAGAGCCCTCCGACGTTCCAGCTGTCGACCACTGGTTCCGAGCGAGCAAGAGAGTTTGGGACTCAGCTCATATCCAACTCCAGCAGGCAGTGTGTAGACACAAGACCTATGCAGATGCCCGCCGGTCTTCCACCCCTATCTATCATCCTGGAGATAAGGTCTGGCTCTCCACCCGGGATCTGCGTCTCCGCCTGCCCTGCCGGAAGCTGAGTCCCCGCTATATCGGTCCCTTTACTATCGAGAGGCAGATAAATGAGGTCCCCTTCTGTCTCCAACTCCCCTGCACGGTATCGTATCCATCCATCATTCCATGTCTCACTCTTCAAGCCCGTCTCTCCCTCTGTCACAGAACCCGACGAGCCCGCAGTACCTCCTCCTCCCGAAATCATCGAGGAGCCCCTAGTCTACAGGGTGCAGGATATCTTGGACTCTCGGCGATGGGGTGGTTGCCTGGAATATCTGATAGACTGGGAGGGGTACGGGCCGGAGGAAAGGTCCTGGGTGGACCGGGACGATGTGCTGGATCCCACTCTCCTGGCCGAGTTTCACCTGAACCGTAATAGGGCATCAGGAGCCGCCTCCTGTCCCTGTTCCTATCCCTGTTCTCCACCGCTCCAGTTCTCCACGCTCCCTCCGGACCCCCTGGAAAAGGACAAAGGACATTCACACTCAGATAAGCCCCTATAGGCATTCCCATTCCTCGCCTGCTTACCTGAACATTCTGTTCATCTCATTCCCCTCTGCTGCTACTCAATAAATTGATTATATTGTTGATTGTATTGCACTTACCTCTGTGTCCTGTGTCTATCTGCTGACAGGAACATCATGACAGTACATAAATGACAGAATTTTAAAGGGGTCATGAACTGCCTTTTGTTTTTTATTTTGTAGTGTTCTCTGAGGACCACTTATAATTTTTTATTTTTACATAAAAAAAATCATCATAATTTAGAATAAGCTATTTTCTGTTCTGTTTTGACCTCCCTCATCAGAACGCTCTGTGTGAACAGGCATGTCGGATTGTAGACTCGGAAGTAAACGCCCACTGCTATGATTGGTATTGGTCAACAGTTGTTTATGTTTGACAGCTACATCCTTCATAGATGGACTCTGCTATGTTTTAGATTAAAAACACATAATTAATAGTATACTCAGTACATATCAAACGATCTGTAATAACAGACAAAGCAATAATGACCACGTAATAAAACAGTTACTCGCATTTGTGTGGTTCGACATTACTGCATTGTCTTTTAGTTTCAATATTTCTGAAAATCCCACATCGAATTGTGCCTTGTTTGCAAACAAATCCATGGTAAAATTAAGTGAACGAAGGACCAAGTTCTTACTGACGCTTTGGCAAACTGGCTTCAATATAAGCTCCTTTTAGACTAACGAGAAAGTTGAGTTCTAAAACTGGATGTTTTTATAGTACAATGACCTCTTATATGTCAAAAGATCAAGGGAATTTAGTTTTTTCAGTTCATGACCCCTTTAAAACTATAAACAAGATCATTATCAGTGATCATTATTATCTGATCATATGTTAATGAGGTGGGAGGAGCTACAGTGAGACTGACGTTACTAGCTGAGCGTTGTCATTGGGCAGCAGTGGCAGCTGTTTCCTCCTCCAGGTCAGAAATGCACCCAGGGTGCTGTATGGGTTGTCGGTCACAGTGATCTTGTCTTGATCGTTCCAGATCTCCAACCGGATCAGAGCCACACGGATATTCAGTGATTTGTAATACTGGGAACATCAAATCACATAATATATTAGAGTCCAGAAGCAGGTAAATCATAAAAAGTGTTTAATAGTACAATTCACAGCAATCTCACCTTATCCACAAAGTTAGCTGCTTCAAGCAGCTTCATTTTGGTCTTTTCAAGGTCCCGACCGTGCTTCACGAACTGAAAAAGACACAATTAGGATGCATCTTTGACCAGATGGCTGAAATTAATTTTGTGTCATGTAGGTCAGTGTTTCTCAACTGGTGGTCGATTGTACAGCCAAAGAAATGACATCAACAACAAAAAACATAATTCTAAATGTTTCTCTGATGTGAGACTTTTATTTTGAAAGACGTGCATGAAAGCTGTTGACACTTCTGTCAGATGTAGTTTAAAGAGTGCCTGAAAAAAATGCGCTTCAGTATCTGTGGTCAGATGAGATGTTGACAGGTTTAACGTCAGTGTCATTATTCTATCGTTATTTTTGTAAATTATTAAATAAAGTCTCTCACCTCAGAAAAGCGAACAGGCTTCACTTAATTTTTGTGAAATAAATTTGCTTTGTTTTTGTTTTTTAACAAATTATATATACAAGAGTGTGATATAAGTGGGTCATGGCTTGACGACCATGGGAAAACATGGGTCCCAAGGCCAAACCAGTTGAGAACCACTGACGTAGGTGTTGATTAGAGATGATTATATTATGAGTCATGACAGGAAACCAGTTTTATCTGCAGAGGTACAGTGGAGTGAGTCAACAAACAGACAAGATCTGAAGCTCCAGAGCTGTCAGGTAACTGTCATTGTCATTTACCAGACAGTTTTATCCAAAGCAACCAGCTGGCTTGTGATTGTGATGATTTATGTGATAAATATGACCTACAAAAATGCTGATAAAACGAAGAACAAACTGTCTGAATCATTTAAAACTGAAGCAGTTTGAAACTGATTAAACGTTCTCAAACGTGCTCAAACATGCGTAAACATCTATTGGCCGTCTGTTTGCATCTCCACTGATGTGAATAAGACAAGAGTCTCTCTCATCTCCCAAAGCTCCCCAAGAAAACCCTGCTTTTCAGCAGATACCTGAAGTTAAGTGGTTTTACCTCTGCATGGTCGGCCACCACCATCAGCTCCACGTATTTCATGCTGCTGCTGACATCCCTTCTTCTCTGCAGGAAGAGATAGAAAAGATAGGGATGAGCAAAGGTTAATTTGATATACTACAGAAGAAGTGCTGAGTCACTACCTCAAAGTCTGAGTTTATGAATTTAAATACTGTGAGACATGACTAATTGGGACTGGGGGACATCCTGTGTCTTCTGAGAGGGACAGACACTCTATTCATGTAAGCCAACGGAAGAACAATGTGTCCTTGGTTTAGTACCACTTTAGTCAGCTCTTCACATTTATTTAAATAACAAGTTTATTATCTGGTACTTTCCATGAATAGTATACAAAATATGGCTTGAACTCTTAAAAAAAAAATTTTTTTAACAAATCGTGAAAGGAGGTGCTTAATCAGGAAATGTCTACTTAATGTCATTTTTAGGAGGATGAACTAAATCTTATAATATTTTATATTAATTTGCTATATTGTTTCTCAAAACTGTTGACAAAATACAAAAAAATTTACAGTTCCTATAACCTAAACCTAGCAGTAAACATTAAACAAATATAGGCAAAAAAAAAAAAAAACTCAAACAAACAAAAACACCTGGCCAACATATATATTTTAATATATGCTCTTGTAAACAGCACAGCTCATATATATACTGTATATATATATATATATATATTTATATATATGACTAAAATGTAACTAAAACATGTCTGAAACAGTAACACAAATATATTTTAAAATCTACTTTATAGTCAATTTTGAAAGATTTTAAAAAATGTACATAATTATATTTTCTGTATGGTAATATATTTTGATTTAAATTGTTGGATATACAGGTGCACCTAAAAAAATTTGAATATCATGAAAAAGTAAAAAATTTTCTGTAACTTATTTAAAAAAGTGTATCTTTCATATATTCTAGATTCATTACATGTAAAGTAAAACATTTCAACAGTTTTTTTTTTGTTTGTTTTAATTTTGATTATTAGAGCTTACAGCTCATGAAAGTCAAAAATCCAGTACCTCAAAATATTAGAATATTTCCTAAGATCAATAAAAAAAGGATTTGCAAAACAGAAAAGTTCAGGTTCTTTAAAGTATGTTCATTTATGCACTCAATACTTGGTCAGGGCTCCTTTTGCATAAACGACAGCATCAGTGAGGTATGGCATGGAAGCGATCAGCACTCAAGCAATCAAGCACAGTAATATCATGGTCAGCAAACCTCTTGGAAGTGGTTTTGGCACTGTGGGCAGGTGCTAAAGTCTTGCTGGAAAAAGGAAATCAGCATCTCCATAAAGCTTGTCAGCAGATGGAAGCATAAAGAGCTCCAAAATCTCCTGGTAAATGGCTGCATTGACTATGGACTTGATAAAGCACAATGGACCAACACCAGCAGAAGTCACAGCACCCCAAATCATCACTGATTTCGGAAACTTCACACTGGACTTCAAGCAGCTTGGATTCTGTGCCTCTCCAGTCTTCCTCCAGACTCCAGAACTTGATTTCCAACTGAAATGCAAAATTTACTTTTATCTGAAAAGAGGTCTTTGGACCACCGAGCAACAGTCCAGTTCTTTTTCTCCACAGCCCAGGTAAGATGTTTCTGACATTGTTTCTCTTTCAGAAGTGGCTAGGTAGCCCTTTTCCTGAAGACGTCTGAGTGTGGTGACTCTTGATGCACTGACTCCAGCTTCAGTCCACTCCTTGTGAAGCTCTCCCAAGTGTTTGAATCAGCTTTGTTTGACAGTATTCTCAAGCTTGTGGTCATTCCTGTTGCTTGTGCACCTTTTCCTACCCAATTTCTTCCTTCCAGTCAACTTTGCATTTAATATGCTTTGATACAGCAATCTGTGAACAGTCACCCCTTTCAGTAATGACCTTCTGTTACTTACCCTCTTTGTGGAGGGTGTCAATGATTATCTTCTGGACCATTGCAAAGTCAGCAGTCTTCCCTATTATTGTGGTTTCAAAGAACAAGAGATACCCAGGATTTATACTTTAGGGATGGTCATTTAATGAAACTCAAATGTTATTCTAATATTTTGAGATACTGGATTTTTTTACTTTCATGAGCTATAAGCTCTAATCATCAGAATTAAAACAAAAAACATTTGAAATGTTTTACTTTACATGTAATGAATCTAGAATATATGAAAGTTTCACTTTTTAAAAGTTTAAAAAATGTTTTAAAAAACTTTTTCACAATATTCTTATTTTTGAGATGCACCTGTACATGATCAAGACCTTGGACAGGCCAAATTTATCATCATTAAAAGTGCTATACAGACATTTTACAGATTTATCCAAATTTGGATTTATTAATAAAGATTTATTGCTTCTAAAACTAACTTTTTACACTCTTGCATAATAATTTCAAAACAAAAAAACATGAGAAATGTGCCTCTAACACTTCAAAATTGCCATGGGGCACCAAAAACATACACTGATCCGAGAGGATCTTTAGTTGGAATTTGGTTCAGAATCAAGGGTTCTTGTACAGGAATCCCATATTATACCCATGATCTCACCCTATTGGTCTGCTGAGGCTTTGCCATGACATCAATCAGCTCTTGAAGGCTTTCCGAGTGATTCCCGTCTCCATGGTAGTGTCCACAGGTGCCCACTGGCAGTTTCAGACTTTGAGCGTTAAAAACAGCATGTCCCTGAGAGTGTGTTTGGTTAGCTAGCGGTTCGATCATGTAGCTCACGCTGTTATTGACTGTTATCATGCCCCTGGGGATTGAGAAGACAACATGTCAATCACAAGGATGTTTAAACATTGAGATTAAATGACAATTGGGACAATCAAAGTTATGGACAATTATACAGGCTGACAGGATGGAAACCACTCATCTGGGTTTTGCACGGGAAGCAGAGTAGCTTCACCACACAAAATGATCTTTATCCCGGATGGGAGGGTGAAGAAAGAAGGGAATAAAACTGAATTGATAGCCAACTTGTGTCTATGCTGAACTGGGTTATTTAAGCAAAAACAGATTTCCTTGCTTCCTGGATATCCCAGTTTTCCCCAAACACAAGCATAGTTAAACACACAATCCTTCACAGATGTGCAGTGATGACCAACTATCAATAAAAATGCCTCCATTGCAGAAATGCAAAACAATAAGAAAAAAAGAAGCCAAAACCAAATAAGATTCAGGTTCATGTAAATGCTAATTGTCTATAAATGTTAAAACTTGCTACTTTCTGTAGGAATGAGCATTTTGCAAAGTTGCAGAATGCTCAATGGCATTAACAAGATTCTCGAATGTCAACTAAAACATGCTAAGATATCTGTTGAAACGTCCATGATACATAAAGCATTGACAAAAATGCTTTCATTGTTCTCATTTAGTGGAATCGTACACCACAGCTGTGAAGATCATCTGGAAGGGTGTGTACACACAATAAATGCTCTAGTTTTCCCCTTCTCCAGTCAAACCTCACTCACTCAAGCTGTGCTGGCTCAAATATTCATTGATCTGTTTGGATCAGTCACTGCATGTCTGTTATTCTCCTGTTTGAGTCTCTGAAGGCGTCAAAGCGCTCAACAGGACTCTATACATCTACCCTCGGCCCACTCAGAAACCCAGAGACCCGGTCATGCTACTGCAGTGAACTTGCTGAACTCACTTCCGGGCTAATAAACTAGAACTTTTGCACAACGAAAACATATCCTCATGATGCAAAGTCATGGCACTAATGCTGAAATTTTTAGAATCTGACAGCTTAGGAAATAGAACTAAAATGGTTTGTGAAAGTCCCAATTACTAAACAGGAGACAGTTCTGCATGATAATGCTAAATAATATTTAAAAATGTAAATCTGACAAATAAAAGAAAATACAATCTAAATAACATAAAATAAAAATAAATGCAGTAAATAAAAACAAACCATAAAATTAAGAAGAAATAAATGTAGTGTGTTTTTAGGAAACTGTTTTCTTCTGTAAGGGATCATGTATAAATCAGAAAATGAAGCGATAGATCAAAGTAGGCTATGAGTTATAATTTTACCCTGTTAAATTTCGAATGTGTAATTTCTGAACCACTAGTGGAACTAAAAGGAACTGCAAAAATAATTTAAAAAAAAGTTTTAAAAAAATTCACACAATATGCATGTAAAGTATGCAGATCTGCTCTGGTTCTTACCTGAGTCCAGCACAAGTGCTGATGACCAAACTTGACCCCTGGATCCCTTTGACTGACCCATGAAAATAACAGTGATCCTGGAATCAAAACAACACTATATACATCATACATTGGGGAAAATAATTATTTGATCCCCTGCTGATTTTTTCCTGTAGCTCAAATAGTAGAGCATGGCACTAGCAACGCCAAGATCATGGGTTTGATTCCCAGGGAAAGCAAGAGCTGATCAAATGTAAAAACTGTAACTTGAATGCAATGTAAGTCGCTTTGGATAAAAGCGTCTGCTAAATGCATAAATGTAAATGTAAATGTAAATGATTTTGTACGTTTGCCCACTGACAAAGAAATGGTCAGTCTATAATTTGAATGGTAGGTTTATTTGAACAGCGAGAGACAGAATAACAACAACAACAACAACAACAAAAATCCCGTGAAGGGTTAAATCTAAATGCCCTCGGGCTATGGATACACTCAAGATGGCGGCGCGAGTACATCGCGAGGCTCTGGGTCTCTCCAGATTTTGCAATTTTGCGGTATTTTTCTTACTCATCTCGGGCCTGTTCGTGCAGAACAGTTGTGCCCTTACATCGTACACCCGTTGTGAGCTTTTGGATATCGGTTTGCGAATTTCCGACATTTTTATGGACAATCTTTGACTCCTTCCTGAGATCGCTAGGACACCCGAGGCTATGCACCCTACCCGGCCGGGCGGAAGTGCTCGCAGGCGGCGTCGTGATCGTAAACAAAGGCGGGGGAAGCGCGGAGGACTAAGAGCTAAGCTAAGGCTAACACCACACCGGCTCTCTTTACCCAGCATTTTCCTTGCCAATGTACGGTCGCTAGTGAACAAAATGGAGGAGATTCGACTCAGCATCACACACAGCAAGAAACTTTTGAACTGTAACGTCCTAATCTTCACGGAAACCTGGTTAAACAGCGGAATACCGGACACCGCTATTGAGCTAGCGGACGCCACACACTCGGGCGGATAGAACATTAGATGGCTCCGGTAAGACCAGAGGTGGTGGATTGTGCATTTACATTAACAAAGCTTGGTGCACAAACTCTGCTATTGTTGGGAGTCATTGTTCAGCTAACCTTGAGTTTCTCATGGTAAAATGTAGACCGTTTTATCTACCGCGGCAGTTCACTTCCACCATTATAACTGCAGCCTATATTCCCCCGGATGCTGATGCCAAGCTTGCTATGAAAGAACTTCACGCAGCCATCAGTAAACAACAGACTGATCACCCGGAAGCGGCATTTATTGTTGCAGGTGACTTTAATCACTCAAACTTAAAGTCAGTGCTACCCAAGTTTCACCAGCATGTTTCCTGTCACACCAGAGGAAACAAAACCTTAGACCATGTTTACACAAACATGGCTGGAGCTTACGTTGCGACACCCCTCCCCCACCTGGGACAGTCAGATCACCTTTCTTTGTTCCTCACCCCCAAATATGCACCCCTCATCAACCGTGTGAAGCCATCAGTGAAGACCATCAAGGTGTGGCCTGCGGGGGCAGATTCCACACTCCAGGAAAGGTTTCTACACACAGACTGGAGTATGTTTGCTTCTCAAGCCACCAGTGGCGCTCACACAGACATTGACTCTTACACCTCCTCTGTATTGGATCATATCAATATCACCATTGACAGTGTTACAACCCAGAAACAGATCACCACATATCCAAATCAGAAGCCTTGGATGAACAAGGAAGTGCGACTCCTGTTGAAGTCACGCAACACTGCCTTCAGATCAGGAGATGCACAAGCCTACAGCACATCCAGAGCAAACCTGAAGAGGGGCATCAAAAAGGCCAAGCACTGCTACAAGCTAAAGATAGAGGGACACTTTTCCAACTCTGACCCTCGACGCATGTGGCAGGGCATTCAGGCCATCAGTGACTACAAACCCACCCACTCCACCCCCGCAGCCACTGATGTCAACTTCCTGAACGAGCTAAATTACTTTTATGCTCGCTTCGAAAGAGACAACAGAGAAACTGCCACCAAGCTCAATCCCTCAACTGTTTACTTTTGTATCTTGCACTACCATACCTAAATTGGATTATGCTCATTTGCACTGCAGACTGTTGTTTACATTATCACTGTTGTTTACATTATCAATGTTTACATTAGCATTTTGCACCGTATGTCTAATTGTAATATGCAATCACTTCCACTGCACTTTTACACCTTGTTTATAGTAATAGCCATCTGTATATATATTATATTGATAGTACATATCACCTGTAAATTCTGTTTATAGTAATAGCCATCTGTATATTTATTCACTATACATATTCACCTGTAAATTCTGTTTATAGTAATAACCATCTTTCTATATATATTTATACATATATTCAGTACATATCCTTGTCCTGCACTTATTCAACCATTGTATATCCTGCACTTGCTGCTATTGCACTTCTGGTTAGACCTAAACTGCATTTCGTTGCCCTGTACCTGTACTTGTGTAATGACAATAAAGTTGAATCTAATCTAATCTAATCTAATCTTCCCCAGGAGGTTATAAACACAATCCAGAGTGCTAGAGCTCCATCAACGCGCTCGCTGTATGATCTTAAATGGCGGGTGTTTGAGGACTGGTGCACTAGTAAAGGAATTATTCCTTTTAAGATGTTCTTTTTCTTTTTGCAAAGCTTACTGAACAATGGGAGAGCGTTCTCTACAATTAAAGTTTACCTGGCTGCTATTTCCGCTTGTCATGTGGGATTCAAAGGAGTTTCAGTGGGTCGGCACCCTCTTATATGCCGTTTTATGAAGGGGGTGAAGCGTTTGAGACCAGTGTCGAAGCGGCTGGTCCCATCATGGGATTTGTACGGTCTTGAATACTTTAACTCCGGTCCCGTTTGAACCTCTGGAGAGTGTTCATATTAAGCTCCTATCTTTGAAAACGCTCTTACTACTTGCTTTAGCCTCAGCTAAGCGAGTGGGTGAGTTTCATGCCTTGTCAGTTCATCAAGCATGTCTGAATTTTAGTCCGGATGACAGCAAGGTTACGCTGCTGTCAAATCCGGCTTTCGTTCCCAAAGTCAGTGATTCTGCTTATAACTGCTCTGCTTTGGAGTTGCGTGCTTTTTACCCTCCTCCGTTTTCTTCTTTGGAGGAAAGGAAATTGCACACTTTATGTCCGGTATGAGCATTGTGCTATTATGTAAACAGGACACGATCGTTCAGGAAGAATGATCAATTATTTGTTTCATGGGCCACTCATTGAAAAGGTTAGGCCGATCTCCTCGCAGCGCCTCTCCCATTGGATGGTGGAGGCGATTGAACTAGCCTATACATCTATGGGTCTTTATTGCCCAGAAGGCTTTAGGGCTCATTCTACACGAGGGATTTCTCCCTCATGGGCTTTGTTCAAACGGGTGTCGGTGGGAGATATTTGTGTGGCGGCAAGTTGGGCTTCCCCGCATACATTTATCAGATTTTACCGCCTTGATGTCACTGCGCTTTCATTCGCTCATTCAGTTCTTAAAGTGTGCCCTTTGGAGAATTGAAAGGTTATCTTTCTTTCTTTCGAGTATGTTCGGCGGCTTCGGAAAGCATGCGTTACCGGAGTTGGCTATATCATTCTCATAGTGAGATACCAAGCGATTGTTTGAAAGAGAACGTTAGGTTACTTGCGTAACCCCGGTTCTCTGAGAACAGAGCGAGGTATCTCACCAAGCTTCCCTACTCGCATAACACGGGGGAAAAGTGTACTTAGAATGCCGTTTCGGGGATCACAGCTGTATATATAGGGAGGGGGTGTGCTCCTTGTCAAGAGCTGTGATTGGTCCATCCTTCGGACAGACGTTGTGTAATTGGTGCTCCCATAGTCTATCACGCCTGGGACGTTTTCCATAGTGAGATACCTCGCCCTGTTCTCAGAGAACCGGGTTACGCAAGTAACCTAACGATTGTTTTGTTGTTATTCTGTCTCTCACTGTTCAAATAAACCTACCGTTTAAATTATAGACTGATCATTTCTTTGTCAGTGGGCAAACGTACAAAATCAGCAGGGGATCAAATAATTTTTTCCCCCACTGTATACATTAGGTACAGGATTTTATATACTGTATATATATCCTATACCTAACATTAGAGGAAAGAAAAAAAATGTGATCATGCGTAATGGATGTCTTATTGCTTTATCTAATCTGGAATTACTTTAACAACATTAACATCACACATACTGAATCATTTTAAACACTGATAAAGGCAAAGCAAAACAAATGACTTGTTTCTGTAGTGATTTAGAGCCTATTATTTTACTGTGACAACACAGTTTATCATAAGATTACCATGACAATATGAGCTATTCATGTGTAATTTAGTGAAAGATTGTGGAACAGCTCCTGCACTCACCCTGTTGGAAGGCCTGGAAAACTGACGGTCTCCATTCGGATTGTACCATATTTCCTGATATTCAGAGGAGAACAGCTCCCTTGGAGGAGAACACACAAAAAAAGACAAAATCATTCAGTTATACATTTAATCAGCACACAGCTGGTATATAACCAGACAACTTCCATCACGTCCATAAAGGAATAACATAAACATAAAGGAGTCACACATAAATCAGGATTTGATCCTTATCAGATGTAGGTTATTCAGAGAGAAGAAACTGAGAGGACTTATTGGTTTTATTTCAAAGGATTTCTACACAGAAAATGGCTGACAGTGCGAGTTCTCTTTCCTTTAATGTCCTTGAGCTCATTAAAGATTCATCTAAAGTGGCTGAATGCTTTGAGAATCAGAGATACTCAGTAAATGTGCTTATAGTCTGAGAACAGTCTGTTTATTGTACTTATATACTCTTCTTTCTCCTCAAAGGCTGAAACAAGACCACTAAACTGCTAAACTGGCCCTAAATATTTAATTTCCCCTAACAAGACTAACAAACAACTTTCACAATGACTGGAAATAACACTCAGATCTTATCTATATATACTTTGAAGACAGTACTAATTATGATTCTGATGATTTTCTTGTTCTATACCCCACATCTCAAATAAAAAATTGACAACAGCAAGAGATATGTCCCTTTTAACGTGATAATGGATATTATTTAGCAGTATCATTAATATCATTAAAGTCACTTTATTAATATTGTCACAACCCATACATATTTATAAAAACTGCACTCTCATTCTGTCTCTCACTCTCTCACACACAAACATATACATCTCAAGCATCTGTCCCTCTTTGTTTAAATTAGTTGGCCCAACAACACTTGCTGGACACAGGCCAGACCTACTGAGCCACAACCTCCATCACCCCCACGCAGGAACACCCACCAGGCAGCACAAGTCTGCACTGGCCCTGCAGGACCCTGGATCTCTGCCAGGGAGAAAAAGTGTCATGGACGCGAGTGCAAAGAGGCCCTCAGAGACATACCAGTCATACACCCTTCTGATATACACTGGGTCTTTAAAATAGTGCCACAAGAAGAAATACGATCACACAGGGTCCTTTAAGGTTGCATAATCATATGTCACAGCATCGACTTAAATATTAACAGTTTAATTCCCCTAATGCTAATATGAAGGCAATTCAACATCAGTAGTGATTTGAACATTGTGTTTATCAGATTTTTACAATTACATACAATTCAACTAGATTTTTTTCTTAAGAAACATCAGTGCAAATCTTGCTGCCATGAGTTTTTGTTAGGGTGTTTTTTCTTACACCGGTCATGCATGTATGTGACACTGGACCACAAAACCAGTCATAAGCAGCACAGGTATATTTGTAGCAAAAGCCAAAAATACATTGTATGGGTCAAAATTATAGATTTTTCTTTTCTTTTAATTAAAAATTCTTTTTTTTTTTTTTATGCCAAAAATCATTAGGATATTAAGATCATGTTCCATGAAGATATTTTGTAAATTTCCTACTGTAAATATATCAAAAAATAATTTTTGATTAGTAATATGCATTGCTTATCATTTGGACAACTTTAAAGGCGATTTTCTCAATATTAAAATTTTTTTGCGCCCTCAGATTCCAGATTTTCAAATAGTTGTATCTCGGCCAAATATTGTCCGATCCTAACAAACCATACATCAATAGAAAGCTTATTTATTTAGCTTCCAGATCGCATAAATCTCAATTTCAAAAGGTTGACACTTATGACTGATTTTGTGGTCCAGGGTCACATATGTACACAATAAACACAAATTCATAGTTTGCACCTGAATAAATAAATAACAATAGTTATATTAAAATAATAATAGTTTTTGAAGAAATTGACCCATATGTTTTCTCAACTTCACTTTTAAATAATGGTTACATATATATTTCTAAATTAGTAATTTTGAGTATTATTATACATTTGCTTAGACTCTTTGACTCTTGAATAGGATACATATTTTTTAATGTGTAAAACCATTAAATTTTTGTCTTTCCAGTTTACCCTAATACATTGGTGTGACTTGTCCTTTAAAAGCTTAAGCATATGCCCTAAATCACATGACTTTCTAGAAATGACAAGGCAACTCTAAAAAGTAAGTATTAGTCATAAACCTTCCTCTCTTTTCTTCATTTTAAATCATTAACATGGCCACACTGACTGTTGTATCAATATAAACAGAACATTAAAATATTTATTACTTTTTTGAATTATTCCTGAATGTTAATCCTCTGCTAGCATATTTTCCCTTCCTAGCCATTAGCTTTCATTAGTTTATCCTATTTGGTCAGGATTACTATGTTATCCTAGTTTTAGCTTGACCAGTGTGTTTTTCTGATAGTCAGACGTTTTTTTCCCTCTGTTAAGACTAAAAATGTTTTTTCAGCAAACTTTCTCAGTCTAAAATCCACCAAAAATGACCCACACACACCTCGTTTAACTTCAGAAGACATTGATTTATCAACTAGGACCATATGGATTACCGTTGTGCTTTTTGAAGCCTTCCTGTACACTTGCATTATATGAACTCACAGAGATTGATTATTTTTCGACAAATCTTTGTTTGTGTTTATCTGAAGAAAGAAAGCCATATACATTTGGGACAGGAGAGTAAATGATAAGATAATTTTCATTTTTGGGTGGAGTATGAGAGGAAACAGACCCTATTAGTATATACTAATATACTAAATGATTGATATTTATGAAATAAATCCCTCTCCTGTTTGATTTAAGCATAATATATGCAAATATTTGCAAAATACATGCAAGCATGAGCTCCTTAGGCTTGAGAGCAAAGCGGACAGAATTCCACCAATTCAACAATAAGAATAAGACACTTATGGATGAACATTTTTCACCCTGTAATCAAATGTTAGCACTGAAATCTAATTAAGCATAGGAACTTAAGAGGGTGACTGACATTTAATGAATAGTCTTCATTTTGAAAAGAAAAGTGTGCACTGACCACATTTTTACAAGACAACAACAATCTGAGACAACATCTACTGGAGGCCCAGTCAGTTTTTGATGGACAAATAAAGGCGTATAATTTGCTATGTCAGAATTTTTCATTTGACAGCAAACACCAACAAGGTCATTCTGCTTCCAAATACAATCGAAGGCTGTGGAAAAGCACTCAGGACAAAATATGGGGTAGTAGGCCAAAAGGGTTCTTGAGTGTATCTAATAACCTCTCAAACAATGCACGCCTGTTGATCCAACCCTCTGCTGAGCAGTATAGAGGGAACTAAAACAAGACTTGCACTTAATCTGCCACACTGCCGCCCAATGACCCAAACTGTGATGCTATATTGAGCCCAGCCATAAACAGCCCCTGGGCCAACAAGAAGACTCATAAATTAACAATAAACTGACTCTGGCTGAGCATGACGCTATAGTCCCTTAGGCTCTGGAAAAACAGAGTGAGTGAGAAAGAGATAGGAGGAATTTTACTGACAGAAAGAAGGATGTTGTGCCTACCAGGTGGGCGATTAACAGAAATTTTAAGTGGCGCCTTGGCAGTTGTTTTAGCTACACGATAACAAACACTTACAATAGACACCTATAAAACAAACGCTGGCAAAAATAGATCCTGCAGAGAGTTTGAGTGTGGTCCAAACTAACTAGACTAACTGCGCAACGAGCCACTGAATAACTGTTTTCTTAATTCGCCAATGGTCGTGACCGCCCGTTAATATTTCTTACTGGCAATTAAATTGTATTTCCCATCTTTATTACAATTTTTTGTCTCTATTACAAAGGGGTTTATTTAGCATATTGTCTTTTTTGTTGTGAAATCTTTATTTTTATAAAGTAAACTTTATAAAGTCAATTTTATATTGTTAGTAATATTTAAAGATGAACACTTAGTGGACTTAAACCAACTTGGTGTTACTTGATTATCTATATGTGACCCTGGACCACAAAACCAGTCTTAAGTCGCTGGGGTATATTTGTAGCCAGAGGTGGGTAGAGTACCCAAAAACTGTACTCAAGTAAAAGTAAAAGTACTTGAAGAAATATTTACTCAAGTAAAAGTAAAAGTAATAGTCTGAATAGTTACTTGAGTAAGAGTAAAAAAGTACCGGATAAAAAAACTACTCAAGTAGTTAGTTACTAGTTACTTTGGATCATATACTGCATATAGTATACTTTTATTTAGATAAATAGATATTTAGATAAAATTTTATATACATACATGCATACATACATACACACACACACACACTGCTGTTCAAAATACTTTTAATGTTTTTTTTAATGTAATTTATTTCAGTGATGCAAATCAGAATTTTTATCAGCCTGATTTATTATCAATGCTGTTCTTTTTTAGCTTTCTATTCATAAAAGAACCCTGAACAAAATGTCACAGGTTCCAAAAATATTAAGCAGCAAAACTGTTCCTGTTGAAAAAACAGCATATGCTGGCATGGTATGTTTTGAAGCATGGGATGCTGGTTTGAGCTGATTTAAGCTGGTCCTTAGCTGGTCATGTGCTGGTCCTAAGATGGTCCGACCAGCTCAAGACCAGCACATGATCAGCATAAACCAGCATCCCAGCTTCAAAACATACCTAACCAGCATATGCTGTTTTTGTTTTTGTTTTTTCAACAACACTGGTAATAAATCAATATATTTGAATGATTTCTGAAGGATCATATGACTCTGAAAACTGGAGTAACAGCTGATAAAAATTCAGACTTGCATCACTGAATTAAATACAATTATTTTAAAGTATATTAATTATGTATAATAAATGTATATATGTATATAACCTCTGACACGGAGAAGAGTGAAAACTCCTCACATGACCGCTACAGAACATCTGAACATAACGAAACAAATGCACATTGACGGATCTGCTTCCGTCTGTTCTGCAAAATGTAAACAAATGTAGCCTTTATTTCTGAAAGCGTAAATATTGTGAAAATATCAATATTAATTTTATTAACTTAATTTTTTATTAGTAATATGCATTGCTAAGAACTTCATTTGGACAAATTTAAAGATGATTTTCTCAGTATTCTGATTTTTTTGCACCCTCAGATTCCAGATTTTCAAATAGTTGTATCTCGGCCAAATATTGTCCTATCATAACAATGGAAATGGAAAGCTTATTTATTCAGCTTTCAGATGATGTATAAATCTCAATTTCGAAACAATTGACCCTTATGACTGGTTTTGTGGTCCAGGGTCACATATTGTATTCATATTCCATCAATTAAAAAAACAAAACAAAAACATGTTAAAATGTGAGTATCAAAAATGATACATCAGGCTTTTAAGCAACGTTAATTTAACATCTCTCAAACAATACTATATTGCATTGCATTGTGTTTTGCCCACACAATGAACACTACACAGCGCTTGATCATAAAACTAAGCATTTAAAAAATTATCTTAAGACATATTACTGGGTGATATAGAGTGACAACTGATATTTATATGCTCACTGAAAGCATATAAATAAAATTAATCTTTTCGGCCTCATAAATATCAGAAACTGCACTAACTTGAATGTTTTTTGATCATTTTTGGCCTCCTAAAATTGAGGTGTTTTTTTTTCCTCAGAGTATGAGCTCCATATTCTCCTATATTACACTATGTGAGCCAAAAAAACATGATTTATCAAATATACTCAACAAAAACATATAAATCTTATTATTATTATTATTTTCTAGATTATGTCTAAAGGTTCAATAAACTGTTCGATTTGAGAATAATAAAGGCCCTTAGAAAAGTATGGTGTTCTGAAAAATCCCTGTGGTAAACTCTTGGTCAAAATTGAACAGGATTGCATGCAAATTAGCTTTTTGTCAAATTCCTTAGCTCAAGTTTGCTGCAAATAAAATTTACATTTAAAATGTTAATAAATAATCTTTCTTTCTCTCTCTCTCTGTATAATATAGAAAAAGAATATTCATATATTACAACACAAAGATGCAAAATGGATAGGAATGATTTTCGACCCACAGAGCACTAAAAGGGTTGGCACGGGGCCCAACAGATGCAGTGATGAAGAGCTGTGTGTTTGAGACACGGCCGTCTGGCAGCAGCTGAGACAAAGAGCTCATTTCAGTATAGACGAGCTGCCTCTCAAGGGTCAGTGGGCCACATTTTCTCCTCATATCAAATGACATCATTCAAGAAGGGGGGCGAGGGGGGAGGAGGGAGAGAGAAAGATGAAATAAGGACATCACAAACAGACAGAGAATGATTGGAAAGGGCGAAAAGAGGAGAGGAGATGGGCTGGAGGGGAGGATGATGTAATTGAGGGCATTGCCTTGGCCATCGCTGTGATGGAGGGGCATTTATTGCCCTTTGCAGGAGCGTATGCAAGCCTAAAAGCCTGTCTGAGCACTTTGTCCTCTAACTGACAGCCAGTCAGCCTCCCAGAGGGGTCATTTGAAAGTCAAACAAGCCAATGCATGTTTAAGAAAATAAACAAAAGCAACAAAATGCAGAACGCACACATTAAACTCAGCATAAAATCAATATTGAACACATTTACTTTCTTAACCCTATAAAGACTGTATCATATTTCATACACAAATTTCTGAGGCAAATCTTTCTGTCATCTGATTGATAGTTTATACTTTTTTAGCAAGTAAAAGGCTTTTTAGGAAAATTTCAGGTAAAAGGTACATGTGTATTTTTTTTTTTGTAGTGAAATCCATACTGATTTTTATGAAGTAAACCTAAGAATAACTTTATTTTGTTAGTTATATTTCAAGATGAACATTTACTGGCCTGAAATAACTATCCATACATCATAAGAAAAAGAAAAGAAATCACGTTAAAATGCGAGTATCTGATAGTTAATGAACATTAAATATGTGTCATCGGGATTTTTAGGAAGATTTATTAAAGTTCATCTTTCAATCATCATTATATTGCATTTCATTATATGTTTTGTAAAAGCCTGATGTATCAAATATGATACTCAACAAAAAACACATATGCAAACCCTTTTCTTTAATATTTTGCCTAAAAGTTCAAAAAAATTGATTTTCCTGACTATTATTTCAAGCTTTACAGAGTTAATGCACATTCCTGGACTTATTGTGAATGATTTTGTTGGTGCACAAATGTTAGTCTCTTTGTAATATTTCATCAACAGAATCCAATACACCAACTGCCTGACTCCAATTTTCTACCTAACAACCATTTTTTACAATCCAATCAACTCCAGATGGTAAACCCAAGTCCTGCTCTACCTAATTTCTATTTGATTCCAAAATATGACACACTATAAAAGCAAAATGGTTGCGAATGCCATTTCAGGTTGACTTTAAATAAATCACCGCTAGTGACCTAATATAATCCCCTGATTATGTATCATTCTGATGTCACAAGCAAGCATTTAGACAGAAACTATTAGGGAGGACATGGCGTCAGACCCGAGACTAATGTATCCTCTGAGACCTGTCAGCCCTACGGAGAGAGAAAACAGACAGAAATGCAAGAGGGATAGAGTGAAAGAAACTTCACTGGTAGGTCAGCAAACAGTCTAAAGTCTGTCATGAATTATCCTAATGTATATGGGTGCAAAAGAGAATGAAGACTCTAGTTTGGGGTTCATTGCTACTTCGGAAAACTTGAGCCCTGAATAAGATCTCTCGGCTGACCTTCAATTCATACTACCCCAGACTCGCCACCCTCAGAAAAACTGAATCAGCAGCGCCCTGCCTGGATTTAAACCCAATCACCTCCTCTGGGTCCATGAGGGCAAACATTCATTAGAATAAAAGCCTGGATACTCCGCCAGCATACACACACACACACAAAAGCTTTTCCTTCAGACTGTGATGGATCTATCCTGGATGACGGCCACTGACTACAGTGCCTGGAGATTCACAGCTGCTTTTTGATATTCTATGCATGAGCACTTACTTTTAAATGGAGCAAATAAGACGTACGACTAAACAAGGCGGCAGAAAGTACAGAGATTCAGCTTCATACCATTGTTGCAGAAAATGTTTAACATTTACATCACTGACAGCCAAACATTCCCCTGAATCAACACTGCAGCAACAAAATCCTTAAAAAGCTAAGAAACTTGTTAAGAAAGCATTATATACCAGCATTCTAACATGGAATGCACTGGATTATGGCGTGTATTTCATATAAACTTTTAGCTGAAAGTGCTAAAAGTTAATGTGCATATAAACAAAAACAGTCAACAAAGCAAACTGGCTTTAACTGTTGAAGATTTATCAGTTCAATATGTGATTGAGTATAAATGAGACCTCAGTGGCAGTTTAATGTGAGGGGAGAAGGCGATTAGTCACCAGAAGAGACAGACGGCAGTGCGTAAGTGTTTTAATACTCATTCTTAGCTCTGTTGTTTAAATTAATTCCTTGTTGCTAGGAAAGAATAGTTCGTTTCCTACCTATTTCTATTCTGCTTTTTCGTTGTGGTTTATATTTTTGATTGCACTTATTGATCATTATAATAACTGCCCTTTAGCTTAAACTCCTTTCCTGCACTTAAGTGCGAAGTGTTAGTTTCGATTTGAGCCATTGCCCTGCGATTGGCTGGTGGTTGTGCTAATTAAAAGCGACCACAGCGACTGTAAAAACTATTTAAACTGTTCGGGCACTGTTAGACCCCGGGAGAAGGCGATTAGTCACCAGAAGAGACAGACGGCAGTGCGTAAGTGTTTTAATACTCATTCTTAGCTCTGTTGTTTAAATTAATTCCTTGTTGCTAGGAAAGAATAGTTCGTTTCCTACCTATTTCTATTCTGCTTTTTCGTTGTGGTTTATATTTTTGATTGCACTTATTGATCATTATAATAACTGCCCTTTAGCTTAAACTCCTTTCCTGCACTTAAGTGCGAAGTGTTAGTTTCGATTTGAGCCATTGCCCTGCGATTGGCTGGTGGTTGTGCTAATTGAAAGCGACCACAGGTTTTTTTTTTTTTTTATTTATTTATTTTTTCCACTCTAGACTGTGTATTTGTTTGAGGTGTGTGCGCTGACGCGGAAGCGTCTGCGGAAGCGTTCAGCCGTCGTGTTCAGCCTCCTCGTGTGAAGACCGAGGAGTGTAAAGACCTGCGACTATTTCCTGTGCGACTTGAACCGAGCAACGACACCGAGCTACACACTTAAGTATCTTTTTTCCTTCCTCACTCTGCTCTCCTATCCTCTTTCCTTCTACCTCTATCATGTGTCTCCAAAACATTCCGGTTCTCTCTCAGCCACGCTCTAACATCACTCGCAGACGGCAACGTAATACTGCTAACCTACGCCCTATCTCTACATCTTCCACTACACCTCTGGCTTTCTCTGTGGGTCTCTGGAATTGTCAGTCAGCCGTCAACAAAGCTGACTTCATTTCTGCCTTTTCTTTAAAATCCACTCTCAGCATCTTGGGCTTGACTGAGACCTGGATTCGTCCAGAAGACTCAGCAACCCCAGCTGCTCTCTCTACTAATTTCTCTTTCTCTCATACTTGGCGTCAAGTTGGTCGGGGTGGGGTACTGGCCTGCTCGTTTCACACAATTGGAAATACTCAACCCACTCTACCCTTTGCAATTACAACTCATTTGAATGTCATGCCATTACTGTATCAGCTCGATAAAACTCCAGATTGTGGTAATCTACCGTCCCCTGGACAAATTCTAGCCACCTTCCTAGAGGAGCTGGACGGGTTGTTGTCCTCTTTGTGGAGGATGGCATTCCACTCTTAGTCTTTGGTGATTTCAACATTCACCTAGACAAGCCTTATGCTACAGACTTCCACTCGCTACTAGCTTCATTTGATCTCAATCGCCTTACCACTACTAGCACGCACAAATCAGGCAACCAACTTGATTTAATTTACACACGCAATTGTACTGCAGATAACATTCTGGTACAACCGCTACATATCTCGGACCATTTCTTCATTACATTTACACTACATTTTGCTACCCGTGTGCCACCAACCCCTACCGGTTACTTTTAGACGAAACCTGCGCTCCCTTTCTCCTTCCCATCTTTCCTCTGTAGTATCCTCCTCTCTTCCCTCACCTACCCATTTCTCATCTCTGGATGTAAACGCAGCTACTGAAACTTTATGCTCTACCTTAACTTCTTGTCTAGACGACATTTGTCCTCTCTCCTCTAGGTCAGCACGGACTGCCCCTTCTAACCCCTGGTTATCTGATGTTCTTCGTGAACATCGGACTAAACTCAGAGCGGCAGAGAGAAAATGGCACAAATCAAACAACCCGTCGGACCTGAGTAGGTATCAGTCTCTGCTCTCATCTTTCTCTGCTGATGTCCACACTGCCAAATCCTCACATTTCCACAACAAGATCAACAGCGCTCCAGACATGCGTAATCTCTTCAGAACATTTAATTCTCTCCTCTGTCCTCCTCCACCACCTCCCACCACTTCTATTACAGCTGATGACTTTGCTACTTTTTTTACAGACAAAACTAGATCGATCAGTAATCAGTTCTCATCTCCACGCACACAGGACCCCCAACCAACCACTTCCACTGCTAAACCTCCCATTTTCTCCTTCTGTCCCCTGACGGAGGCTGAAGTATCCAAACTTCTCCTCTCCAACCATCCTACAACATGTCCTCTTGACCCAATCCCTCGCACCTTCTGCAAGCAATCTCTCCCACGCCTACCGACACTCACACACATCATCAACACATCCCTCCTCACAGGCATCTTCCCCACTGCGTTCAAGCAGGCTTGGGTAACCCCACTGCTCAAAAAACCTACATTAAACACTTCTCTTATAGAAAACTATAGACCTGTCTCTCTCCTTCCATTCATAGCGAAAACACTTGAACGTGTTGTCTTCAACCAGGTCTCATTGTTTCTTTCACAGAACAACAAACTGGACGCTAAACAGTCAGGTTTCAGGAGTGGCCATTCAACTGAGACTGCGCTTCTCTCGGTCACTGAAGCCCTGCGAATTGCAAAAGCCCATTCCAAATCATCAGTCCTCATTCTGCTGGATCTATCTGCCGCTTTGACACTGTCAATCATCAGATACTCCTCTCCACTCTCTCATCACTGGGCATCGCTGGAATTCCACTTCGCTGGTTTGAATCCTATCTCACTGGTAGGTCTTTCAGGGTGGCCTGGGAGGGAGGTATCCAAAGCACATACACTGGTCACTGGGGTTCCTCAGGGATCGGTTCTTGGACCTCCTCTTCTCCACATACACTACATCACTGGGTCCCATCATACAGGCACATGGATTCTCCTACCACTGCTATGCTGATGACACACAGCTCTATCTCTTTTCAACCAGATGATCCAACGGTAGCTGCAAGGATCTCAGGTTGCCTGTCAGACATCTCGGCATGGATGAAAGAACATCACCTCCAGCTCAACCTGGCAAAGACTGAGCTTCTTGTCTTTCCTGCCGCTCCAACTCTACAGCATGACATCACGATCCAGTTAGGTTCATCAACAATTACCCCATCAACTTCGGTCAGAAATCTTGGTGTAATCTTTGATGACCAGCTGACCTTCAAAGACCACATTGCAAAGACTGCTCGATCTTGCAGGTTTGCACTACACAACATCAGAAAGATCAGGCCCTTTCTGACGGAGCATGCTGCACAACTTCTTGTCCAGGCCCTTGTCATTTCTAGGCTGGACTACTGCAATGCTCTTCTGGCTGGACTTCCATCAAACACAGTCAAACCTCTACAAATGATTCAGAATGCGGCGGCACGACTGGTCTTCAAGGAACCCAAAAGAGCCCATGTTACACCTCTCTTTATCTCATTGCATTGGCTACCAATCGCAGCTCGCATCAAGTTCAAGACACTGATGCTTGCTCATAGAACAACCACAGGCTCAGCACCCGCCTACATGCACTCACTATTAAGAATCTACATCCTCCAGAAGTCTGAGATCTGCTAGTGAGCGACGCCTCGTGGTACCATCACAAAGAGGCTCAAAATCACTCTCCAGAACATTCTCGTTCACCATTCCTGGCTGGTGGAATGATCTTCCCACCCATATTCGGAGTACTGGATCCCTGTCAATCTTCAAGCAACAGCTGAAAACTCATCTCTTTCGACACTACTTGACTTCAACCTACACAAAAAAAAAAAAAAAAAAAAAATCTTTCTCCTTACTTATTCCTTCCCTTGCTAGCTTGTACTTATTTAAACAATGCCTGAGACTTGGTGTTACAAGCACTTCCTTTGTCGAATTGCCTCTTCAAGATGAATCGCTTCATGTGTTCCCCAAATTGTAAGTCGCTTTGGATAAAAGCGTCTGCAAAATGACTAAATGTAAATGTAAATGTAATGTGAGAGAAGCTGCAATTTCTGGTATAATTTCCTGCACTCAAAATCATCTGTCAAGAAACCTAATTAGCATGGATTGTTTTTCCCACTGAGTGACCCATGAATGTAGATGGAGGTTAAAAGGCTAAACAGAGGGATACACACTAGTTCATAGGCTTTCAGAAGTAGGAATGACTCATAAACACACCAACGACAGAAAAATATCTCTAATTAATGAGAAACTTGACCCCAATTAGTATTAACACAAGCCTTTGTACAGAGATGGATATCTTTAAAACCATTTCCCTTGCTTTTATTGCACAAATATTAAAATTATCCACAAGAGAAATTAAATCCAGCTTTTATTAATATTCAGTGCTTGGATATGAATGCAGGGATGAGCATGGTATAGCTGCAGTAACAAGGCATTGATTTTGCAACAACCTTAATCGATAAATAGTCCACACATGAAAGAATATCATACTAGTACTCAAACCCTCGGCATACAAAAATAGCTCTGCCGAGACACCAAAAGTAGAAATACGTCACATCAGTATACTCAAATAAAGTGCTGCAAGCATGACTTGGAAATTAGTTAGCATTTTAGCATTTCAGGTTCTTTGATGATGGGTTTTTGGTTAAATGTTTTCCTTGTCTTCAAAAAGGCGGTTGTTAACAAGTGGCTAAATGGGTTTAAACTAGGCCTACTCAACATAGCTGCTAACTATTTCTCAACAAATGCTCACATTTATGAAAATCCGGCATTTCTAGTTATTCTATATTTCTGCAGTACTTCACACACAACAGAACTAAAACAATATTACTTTGTATGAATGTTATATATTGATGCTGATCTTCAAAACACTGCTGTTAATCAGTCACCATGACTTTTTAACAGTTTGACATTGCATCAGATTGGAATCCAATAACAACATGTCTCTGTGAATTAGGATGTTGCTCAATATTATGTGTAAAACATGACTAAATTCTTGCAAATTATCAAGCACATCCTTCCTAAAAATAAGATGACACAATGTAGTGCTCGTGAAATAGTGCAAATTGTTTTAAACACACCAAAGTACATGTTTTAAACAAAGTTGGATCTGTAACAAATGTCCACAGCAGGGTGTTTTCCTCTGGGCTTATCTCAGCCAGACACCATGGAGTCGTGCTCTGGATGGATCTTCAGTTGGTAGCCTATGGCTTTTCCATCTGCTCTGATTTTTTAGATAGTACCTTTACTAATGTAACACCACTTAGACCAGGGCAGAGTTGCACCACAGCCGTTTACAAGTTCTTAATTAAAGGGGTCATATGATGCTATTTTAAAGATCATTATTTTGTGTATTTGGTGTAACAGAATATGTTGACATGCTTTAATGTTCAAAAAACACATTATTTTTCAAATACTGTACATTATTGTAGGTCCTCTATGCCCCGCTTCTCTCAAACGCGTCGTTTTCAACAAAGCCCCTCCTTCCGACAAGCGCAGTCTGCTCTGATTGGCCAGCTGACACAGTGCATTGTGATTAGCCAAACACCACAAGCACGTGTCAGAAATGTAACGTCCCTTACCATAATCGCGAGCTTCAGCTTTCAAAGTAAATATCAAGACAGTTAATAATGTCGTTAGTTTTACCATCAGCTCAAGCCCGAAAGGGCAACAGAGTCGCGTGACAGACACAGTGATGATGCAGTACACAAGCTGCGGTTAAGACAGCTGACATGCTATGATTTCTGGCTGTTCACTCCGCTGTGATGTGACCCTGTTCCCCTCTCACACACACACACACAACGCGTTACTCTACGCTGCGCAAAACTCCGCATTTGAACAGTCAATAGCAAATACTTAAACTAATAACAAAACATACTTACAGTCACTGATTCAGAAGCCCAGATTGTCATAGCAAAGTCGGAATTGACTCATTATTTTTAAGGAATAGCCTTCGTGCACTTTCGTCCATAAAATGCATTGCACAAATTCGAACATTTGGGTTGTGCTGTTCTGTTGTAAACAAATCAACAAAGATTCCTAATTGCATCTACTTTCGGAAGGCCAAATAAAGTGCTTTTGCTTTGGCATAGAAACACAGCGTCTCCCTGACATGGCTGCATCAACACTACTGCGGTTACTGAAACCACGGCTTCCTTCTTTGTGTGCACATTTGGGCAGCATTACGCAAATATTTCCACATTGTGACGTAGACACGTGTGGGCGTGTTTGAATGAGGCATTTTAGCCCGATCTGGATCAGCCTTTTCTTTTAGATAGAATAAATCCTTTTGTGGGAAACTTTGAGCTTTGTAACTCTGCAGATCTTATACATGCACAAACTGCTACACAACACACTAAAGAAAAGGAGAACAAGAAATCGCAACATATGACCCATTTAAATGGAACACTAAAGGCTTAGTAACTACTAGAAAATGTGTACTTAAGGCAGAATGTACACTTTAAAAATAAAGGTTCCAAAAGGGATGCCATAGAAGTACCATATAAGAAATAAATAAATATTGGTCACACTTTATTTCAAGGTCCGATTCTCACCATTAACAAACCATTAATTACAACTTTTTACACAATAAAACTCCTAATTTGCTGTATATTAATAGTAAGGTAGTTTTTAAGTTTAGATATTGGGTAGGATTAAGGGATGTAGAATATGGTCATGCAGAATATGTGCTTTTTAAGTACTAATAAACAGCCATTGTTAATAATGCATGCTATAAGCAACTAGTTAATAGTGAGAATTGGTCCCTAAAGTGTTACTGAAATTTTAAAGAATAAATGAAAGAAATATAAGAATAAATGAAAGAATAATACATTTGATCAATTTTACACACACAAAAAAATAATACTTATGCTCCCAAACACTAGAATATGGAAATAACTTTAAATGTACTACTAATCACACTGCATCACAAAAAAGTGAGTAAAACAAGAAGAAATATCTGCCAAGTGGTTCTGACTTCAGTTTAATTCAAAGGGAAAAAAAGCTTTCACACCACACTGACAGATATTTGTTCTTGTTTTATGCATAAACTCAATTTTGTTCAATTTTAAAGACTTCATTTTACATTTGCATCCCAAGTAAATGTATCTTGATTTATTGGAAAACAAAAATACTGAGTAAGACTTTAATTTTTGCAATGCATGCAACATTTAATACCATTACTTTAAGACTGTAAGTTGTAACTTAGTGCCCCTTTATGTCAAAATAGCCCAGGATTGTGCTGGTTGCATCCTGGGTTTTCTGAGGCATCCAACACAATCCTTGCCATGGAAAAGCAAAGTGGAAGGTCTTTAGAAGTCATGTCACTAGCCTTTTAATGCCAATGATACACCTCAGAAATAATCGACCTGATTTATTCTGTTGTCAACCTGTTATCATGTCCACTAATTAACTTACTCCCTAATGGCAATGCGCTCCAGGGGGAGAAAGTAAACCATGTGATGTGCTCAGCTTTCTGTGTCCTGGAGCAGGCGTATCAAATGTCACTCCCATATGGTTTAATACTCGTGCGGTGCAAACGCACTCCATCAACACATGCACATCTGCTTGTGCCAAAATGAAAATGGAAACCACATAGATGTGTATTTTTGGCACAACGCTATGAACAGCATTTCATTGTGAATATGTCACGACACCTCCAGTTGGTAAGTGATATGTGGCTACTACAGTGGAGTAAAGCTGGACAGTGAATGGAGATGCTTATTTATACGACTACGAGCACAAACTCACTCATTTCTCTGGAGCTGTAGAATCAGATCTTCTCCTCCCACAGTAATTTTGACCTCTGCCTGAGATGGATGCTGGGAAGGTAAATCAATCAGGTTAGAATAGAATTACCCAATAAATTCCATTATGCAAAAACGGTGGTAGATGATGATGTTAAAAAAAATAAATACAATGAAGTCGTTTTATAGGTATTATATATACAGTGGGGTCCAAAAACATGAGAGCATACTGAGAGAAGAATATAATGTATAGTCTGTATACTATATATAATACTGAGAAAAACAAAATTAAGCAAATATAAACTAAATATATGCTTAAAACAAAGAAATATTCTAAGGTTCTTTAGAATGTTCTAATATTCATAAAAAAGTCACTTATTAAATTAACATTAAAATGTTTGATTCACAAGCCATCTTACAACAAATGTGGAGTTTGACAATATACAGCACAATGAACCTCTGATGCACAACTACTAGAAAGATTCTCATTCTCAAAACAACACTACTTCCAGTCAGCATTACCTTAGAGCCCTCATGAGATCTTTTGTGTCTGGCTTGGCTGATCCACTGTGGATAAGTGATAAAGTGCTCCGGGTTGTCATGGATGCGAGATGAGTCTCTATGCCAACGTTCATCTAATAGTGCAAAAAAAAAAAAAAATCAATCACGCGACCAATAAATAATCAATCTGACACAATTTCTCTCCAACGAGTTCCAGCATCTTTTATTCCACACAGACTTCCACGAAACACAAAACGAGCATCCGATATTATTTTACAATGACTATAAATAATAGCACTCACCCGTATGTGTGTCCTCGCCATGTGCAGCGCATATTAAAGAGAGATGTAAACAACAACAACAACATATCCAAAATAATCGCAACTGCACTGCGCCCGCGACCATGCAGAGATTCAAATGCACGCCCTGAAGCATCATAAAATGTAAAAATAAAAAAATGCACGAAATAAACGAGCCGTGCACGATGAATTATCATCGATTATGAACAGCATTCATGATGAACAGCACCGGTATTTGTGTGTCTGCAGCGAACCAGGCAGTGAGAGGAGCGCATCTTTACAGCTCTATATCACCCTGATACAAGCACCTCCCTCCTTCCTCCTGCCTCCTGCCTCTGCCATTCATAAAAACATCGATCGATCTATCTGTCAAATTTACGTTATCACGTCATTACTATACTAACAGATCCCTACAATGAAAAAAAACATGATTTATGATGAATTATGATGAAGATTAATTCAATGAAAACCAAAATACCCAAACTAGAAGACTCAGTCTTCAATGGCATGTACAGTTCTTACAGTCACAACATGCTAATTTAAGCACAAAATGAGGTCAGGGATACCCAATATAACCTTATATGAAATAAAATACTCCATGGCACCAAAATAACTAGCACGGAGTGAAGTGTAATTCATTAAAACTAAAAGAAACTAGAAGATTTCCATCAGCAGCCTGCATGCTGAGTGAGCTATAATACTGACCTTTGCTAAAATATTAGTGGTAAAAATATCAAGTTCATGCTTGGTCTTGAAAGGCATTTACAGTTGTTACAGTGACGGTGTACATTCACTGTTATAATTTAAGCACGAAATGAGGTCAGGGATACCACATTACACACAACATTGTGTGTAATAATATACACCTTGGCTTCAAAACAGCTAGCACAGAGAGTAGTGTAGAGGAGAGATGTTGGTGCTTGGGTGATTCATCAAAACTAGAAGCACAGATAAGGAGAGAGAGATTTCATGATCAGACTACATGCTGCGTGAGCAATAATTCTGTGACTTCATCTAATTGCATGCAACATCAAAGTACAGAAAGGACCAGACAAGCACACACTACATCAGATCTTTGAAAAAATCAAAGCCTTGATATTACATTTTTAAAGCAAATATCTGGGTTGCAGTGGGGGCCAATTTGAAACATTATATTCTGTTATATAGTTTTTTTTGTTTGTTTGTGGTAATCAACATTATACCACAAATGCTGTGCATTGAGCTCAACTTAAACAGCTCTTTAAACAATGCACAATTTTTATGTGCTTTTATGGAATTATAAGATTCACATTTTTTATTTTAAATCATCCAAAAATTGGCCTCATTTACTTCTATCATAAAGGCCTCACCAAAACTTTATTAATTTTCGCTTTTTTTTTTTTTAAGAACCTGTGCCCCACAAATCTAAAGAATTTTTGTTGTAATCAACATTATGCCACAAATGCTGTGGACTGAGTTTAACCCGGAATATTTCTTAAAGTAATTATTTAATTATCATTTCATTACATGTGCCCCGTTATACCGGATATGTAATGACACTGAAATTTGGCTGGAGAAAAACTGACTTTTTAAAGTCATCACCACACAGAGAGGAAACAGTGGGGGGTGAGGTGAAACAGATGCTCATCCCTGCAGGAGAGAATAAGATCCTTGTGTCATTCCTTATCTCCACTAGGAATCTCAGGGGGAAAAATAACATGGCAACATCCCCCTTCATTCCGCTTCTTTTCCTCCAAACTAGACAAACTATAAAACACAGAAAGCTTTAATTTTTTTTTTTTTATTAAATACCAAAGGGAAAAATGAACTTGCATTTGGTCTGGTACAGTCTTTTAACTATGTGATCAACACTGGTCGTTTTCCAGAATATCTGGATGTTCATCCCAGAACTGATCTCCAATGATATCACAGGAATGACTTGTGACTTTCTTTCTTGTCCGTGTTACAGTAATTTCTGTCTCTTCTTCATCTGGCCGCTTGATCTGTTTAGTTGTGGTTTCATTCACCTAAAGTAAAGAATTTGAGAATTAAAATTTCACTTAAAATAATAGATCATTTAAAGAAAAAATGTTTTGCAGCTGCAGCTTACCTTTTCCCATATTAAAGTCGTGCCTTTTTTGTGCAGTGGGGATTCATTATTGTAATTGATATTGAACTCAGAAAACAAGATCTCATTCTTATCTGCTGCTTGTGTTCCCTGTATATGGGGAAAATTATGCAAACTTTTAGTTTCTTCGTTACACTACAGTTATGTAATGTGAACAGACAAAATAACTGTACTGGAATTAGATGCGTTTAAACATATATGGAAAAATAAAATCTAATAATGCACAATTAAACATTTATGTATTATATTGGCAAAGTTCTGATTATGTTTCTGGTTAAATCTGTTTATTGGATAATATTCCTAAAAGACAGACAAAACCTAGTCAGCTTATAAATACTGCCATGCTCATATTACATTAGTGACAAGCATTCTCAATCCAAACTCTCGATCCAAATCTATATGATAACTTGTGTAGAAAAGAAAACAAATCAAAACAAACATAAAAATACTCAACTAAACAAATAATACTTTAACTGATCATACACTGAGTCTTTCCTCAGCTTGCGTTGTGGTCAGTCCACCATTCTGCACCAGCGTCCAAAACGTAGTGTTGTACAAATTGTTAATGTGACCTGAATAGAAATAACACACGTGAAATGTAAACATTTTGAGATTCTGAAACAATTCTAAATCCAATGTTAAATATTTAAATAGTCTCTATAGCTAGACATTCATTTCTTAGACACTTATAAATAAATAATGGATTTTATTTTACATTTATATTTTAATGCACAATCAAAATACAATATATTTATGTTATTAAAGCTCCATTGCAAGCAAACATGTTAATATTATCATATTAACAGCCAAAGGCTTGTCATGAAATAAAGTACAATCACAGGAAATTTCAAAAGTACAAATAATTCTACTTCATACTGTTATATGCATGTTACAGTCAAACACATTTCATCACTAAATCTACTACTAAATACATTCACTTACAATCTGCCTGTCTCCAGCTCAGATAGTCTCTTAGGTTATGATTGCTCGGATACAGAACCACTCTGCCATCAAAGCTGGGTGGGTAGAGCAGCGGCTGCTCCCCAAAATACTCCTTCCAGTAGTAAACAAAGCTAGAGGAAAACTGGGACGTCACATGGGTCATTAGTTTACTGTAGAGAGAAAGGAAAACATTTAATGGGTGAGTTTCCTAGACAGCATAACACTGGACAAACATCTTCTAACTGTGGTGTTTGGCATCAAGATAGTAAGCAGATTCCAGCACTGTGTTTATTTACAGCAATGTGTCAGCATTGTACCTGGCCCTTCTTTTGAACCAAGTGGTTGATCTTTTGAACACAAAGCTGAACTCATCACTCTGTCCATAGGCTATAGTGATGTCCTCCAGCTCTTCCATGACCGAACGGGCACTGCGGCTCATCAAACCCAGAGCTCGGTTATCATTGGGTTTCATGAAGTTATGCTGCTCAGAAAACCTGGAATCATAAAGATCACTTGAAAATAACTTCAGTCATCATTCATTTTCCACCCTCTACGAAATTGTACAAACATAAGACTGCAATAGCATGTTGTAACTGTACATAAGCACTTACTTGTGGAAGTTGCGTCCATCTAGCCGAACCACTATGTAACAGTTTCTCAAACATGTGTCGTCGAGCTCAAAGTTTCTCACGTATTCAAATTTGCTTTTGGCCATGACAGATGATGTGCTGAATTTAAGACTTAAGAGAGCCTTGTGCTCTGTAAGTCCTCGAAAGTTGACCGATAACAGTCTTAGCATAAGGATATCAGGAAAAATACAAGTTATTTAATATGTTTAACTTGAATCATATTGTTAGTTCAGAGTATTTGTGAGGCGTAACTGCTTAGCTGTCATCCAGAAAGCGCACCGTCATGAATTAAATGTTAATTTTCAAGCCTCAGGAAGAACTTCAAAGAGCGTTTATCTTAAAACGCGTTGTATTTTTAAATATTTAACATTATACTGTTTACAAAATATTATTCTTTAACCGGAAGTATGTTTTGACAAACTCACATGTGCGTAAGCGGTCATTGTATTGGTACGTCAGCCTATACGGTCCCTCAAAATACAGTTCTGAACATGTTGTTCCGCCACAGTTTGCGAAACATCAGCCGCTTTAGAAGATTTAAAAGCATAATGAAAAAAAAAAAAAATTCTGTCAGCAATGTTTTTAATAGAACGAGATGTTTCATTGGCAATTTTAAGGAGAGTTAAAAGATCATGCAAAGAAAAGCAAGACAAAGTGAAGCTGGTGAGGCTTAGATTTGTTTGGTCAAGTATGTTTATTTTATTAGCAAAACAAATTAAAGGTATAAATGGTTTTCCCACATCTTGTCATCATGTAACATTTCCATTTTTGTTAGATTAAAAAAAAAAAAACATATTTAGAAAAATAAGCTGTAACTCCAAAACTTCACTCCTAAAACATTGCACTCAGAGCAGTTCCTACAGAAATAAAGGAAGAAATTTATATTATAGAAAGAAATGTTAAAGAAAGACGGGACAGTATCATGAAACCAACTGACTTAGTAGAAAATCAAAGCACTATTCATTCAAAGTCACTCGGTTGTGATAAAACCGACACATTAGTACTTGCTTTTAATATTTTTCCTTTTAACATGTGGTAGGTGTTCACACATCTACTGTTTATAGGTATACTGATCACATCCTCTGGATGAGCATAGCAAACAACACTCTTAAACAAACATAGATATGAAAAGTGAAGTGATGAAATCATAAGGTCCTCCACCTCAGCAGCGGCCGTCTTTCACAATCAAAATGTCTGCATTAGTGTGCCTAAAAAACAAACACCCTATCAGTGATTCAAAATCCCAGTGTCCACACCATAACACATACTAACAGCAAAATCCATACAGTAATGCTGTTATCCTATACATAAACAGAAGCAAATGAATGGACTCACATTCTCTGCACACACAGGGTGCATTCATTGACGTATGTGATGCCATCATTACCACATACGGGAGAGTAGTTGAGAGGGCATGCTTGATTGACGCTCAAACCTCCACATGCAGGCTGTCAGATTAAACACACACACACAATTCACAGTCATGCATCATAAATCATCTTCTAATAGGTGTTTGTTCTGAGTTTTAGTGCATAAATGGACTTACCCTGCGGTAGAGTCTTGATTTATCCTCTGCACCTGAAAAAAAAATGTGTACTGTCGGATTAATCTCATTGCAATAATTCTGTAGTTAAATTGCAAATGGCACACATCAATGATTAAAATAATAAAATAATAGCAGTGCTTTTAAAAAAATTCCAATGGGAGTGACTTACCCACAGAGAGGATGAGGACAAGGCTCATCAGAACCACTGCTGTTCCAGTCATGATACTTAAATGAAGGAACTCTGGATTTTAAACAGGTAATCTGTATTTGTAAATTCAGGCAGAGAGCTTTCACTTAGCAACTGATTACTTCCAGCTCGTTTCTGAGTGTTGTATTGTTGATGACCGGCAACATATAGTTTGAAAGTGAGGAGGAGGAGGAGAGGTGCTGATATTTGGATGGCTCTCCGCCCCACCTACCCACCGTCCCGCGTCAACAACACTGAGAACAGAGTCTCTCTATTGTCTCTCTCTTTATTAAGGGATAAACATTCCAGTCTGTCCAAAAATTGCTGAGCACGATCCAAAATGCATTGGTCTGTATAATATCCCTCAAAACAGGTCTGGCTGGGAGGTGTGTCCCTGTTTATTGGCCCCAGAGTGAAATGAATGGAATTCCACTAAACATGGAATGCAGTTAACAATAATTATGTAATGTAATATTTAACTACATAATTTAGCAGGGAATATTGGATTGAAAAATGCTTTCAACTTAAAAATGTATATGTGTAGCAAAAGAACATCCTCTTGTAAATTTCTGAAATTAATATAATTTTTTAATTCTTATGAAAACGTGCAAAATAGAACTTCCGATTTTAAGAATTATAGTGTTAGGTGGAGTGAAAATTAAAAATAGCACAAACAAAACATAGAAATTCTTGCAAATTTAACCCGAAATAAATCAAATAATTAGAGATAAATAAATGTTTAAAGGTATTATATTCTACTTGATATTTTAACAACAGGCTATCTTTGAAAAATTGAAATAATAAATTGAGGAAATAATAAATTGACGAATTAAATGCATACATGTTTGGAATGGTGAGTAAATTATGACATAATTGTTATTTTTGGTGGACTATCCTTTTAATAACTTAAATTAACTTTAATAATTTAAAAAAGTCATCATGTTGATAATTTTATGGCTTTTTAATGTGTGTGCGTGTTTTGGATTATATGTATAAAATTATGTATAAAAATAAGAAGACTGTAAATTCAGAATTTATTTTTTTTGTGTGTTTTTGTGTTCTGCAAAAACAAAAAAAAACAGCATATGGGTTTGGAACAATAAGAGGGTGAATAAATGCACACACAAAAAATATTTTTGATTTCAAAATTAGGAAGAAATTAATGATTAACAGGAGTAAATTACATTGTAAAATATATTAAAATAGGAATAAATATTTTAAATTGTACTAATATTTCACAATATAACTTTTTAAACTGTATTTTTGATCAAATAAATGCTTCCATGGGTAACATAAGAGACTTCTTTTTTAAAAACATTTCCGTTTTAGGGCAAACTGTTTCCTTAATGTGCGAAGGATTAGTATTTGTTTATGTCAGATACATCTATTTCTGTCTGCAAGAGAAATATTTCAAATATATAGAGAATCAGAAGTTTACAAAGGTTGACCTATATGTAGCTGTACAATATTTTTAAATATTATAAATGTATATGTTAAAGGCTGATGATTAATAATAATAATAATAATAAATAAATAAATAACAGCCCACTGAAAAAAATAACATATTGCACAAGAGCTGATTGTTTTATGCGGCGAAGTTGAATGGTAGCCTATCGGCTTCCGTACTGACAGTGAACTTCGTTCAGTACTGCACGTCTCATCTGGCTTGTCAATCACGCTGCAGGTACAGTTCAGATCCACACTGATAAAATGATACAATTACGCGCTATTTTTCGGAACGCGTCACGCCACGCAGAACACTCTCAGTTTGTGAAAAGCCGACCTACGGTGAGTTTAATCATCAGTCACTAGTTTAACACATTGGGAAAGAGCTCACATTCAACAGTTTAAGTTTTCTTTACAGAACAATTTGATGATACTGAACCTGTGTGAATTAAAAGACAAACGCTAGTTTTTTGGAGGTGTGTCAGAGGACGCCCCACCATTGTCAGTCATATGATCATGTAACTCCATTGTTACATTGTTTGTTAAGACCTTGGCAGTGTCAGGAGTTACAAAAGCATGAAATCATTGCAGAAGTGTTTAATAGACACAATGTGTTTCATTAATGTTGGAGGCCCATATTTTTCATGCATAGCCTATATTAATTACATATGAGGTCCAAATGTCTGAGACTACTGGTAAAATTGCTTATATTTTACATTCTACTGCAAAAATGTATAACAAATTATATAATAAGCATTAACGTTAAAGATCTTAATATATGACTCTTTATGACAGCAGCGGTTTTTTGAGAAAGATCCAAGAACATCTTGTGAAAACTGAGAAAGTCTGACCTTTTGTGCATAGGAGTTCACATGGCTTTGCTTATTTGATTTAGTGACTTTGAATTTGAGACTTTTTGACCCTTCTATATTTATACCCATTGTATCTAGCTGTTCAGTTTTTAACCTGTCCTTGCATAGAGTTAAATATAGGGTTGTCTCGTTTAAAGAAATATATACACAACGTAATTTCCAGACCTTTGTACTTCAGTGGGAATTGGCTGGTCTAAGCCTGTAGAACTTAAACATTTGTACAGTTTATCTTAAACATCACATGTTAGTTTCAAGGTTTTGTATGTTATGTACTCAAGGTTTAGGATGGGGGCTCTGCCTTAAAAAAAAACCTTAGGAAATTGATATAAATAAGAAACGAAAGCAGAGGTCTGGAGTTGCCAGTTTTATGTAATGTTACATAGTTTGTATAGATTCAGACAAGTGTAGATCTTGTATCTAAGTCAAACAGTTCCAATAATGACCACATGGTGACACTAGCAGTTTGTTTTTCATGTCCCGAGCAGCCCAGGGCATGGATCGCCACCGGACCTCAGCAGCAGCATGGAACCTTCTACGAGTTCCGCACCTATTACATCCAGCCGCATCTCAATGCTGCCTTCCTCAAACTGACCAATGAGAAGATCCACCTGCGGACAGCCCACTCAGAGCTCATTGGATACTGGAGTGTGGAATATGGGGGTCTCAATCAGGTTTTCCACATCTGGCAGTATGGTGAGAATGACTGAATTCTTTTAAAACTTTCTAGGATTCATCAATAAGTAAAATGCAACAAAACATCAAAATTTCTGACCTAGGGAGCCTGACTCTTTAATTCTAGGGGTTGGCAGGTGTCCCACATTATCTGAGGCGTCCTGTTTAAAACACTTGTGCTGTGCTGACAATTCTTTACCTGGTCAAAAATGACTAGCCATCTAAAAACTCTCATGTAAATCTCTCATTATGGTATATTATCACCAAATCTTGAATTCAATTTTTTTTTTGTCAACTTGCTTTCTCATAGGTCTCATTGATCCGAGTGTACGCACCTCAGTTTTTGAGTGAATAATGCCAACATTAACCACAATGATTTTTTTCATTCAGAAAAAAGCTCAGCTCAGATCAACGAGGCCTACAATTAATCAGTTCCAGAAAGTAAAACTAAATATACACTAACTGAAAGAAAACAAGTTGATTAAAAAGATTCAATCTGTTGGTGCCGGTAGCCTCATGGGCAGCGCGTAGACATGCAGCGCCGTTGTGCTTCGGGCATCGCGAGTTCAAGTCCCGGCTCACAAACCTTTCCCAATCCCATCCTCTCTCTCTCTCTCTCTACCACTTCGCTTCTTGTCAACTTTGATCTGTCCTATCAAATTAAAGGCAAAAACGCCAAAAAACTATCTTTAAAAAAGAAAAGAAGTTTCAATCTGGTATTTGATAAAAATATATAGCATAACAAAAAATTTACAAGCATTTTTCTGTTGTCTGGACATTTTTGACTGGGAACACCAATAATAAAAAAAGAAAAAGTACAAAAAACTTTGTGAGCAGTCTTAGTAAGTTTTAGTCTAATGTGATAACATTAACTAGCATTTTCAGGAAAAATAAAATCCTCTCCATGTCAAAATGACTGTAACACAACATGAGGGTTAAGAATTTTAAACATTCTTAGCGTTAATGCATTAAACCAGTAATCTTACTATGACAATATGTATTTTATTTAAAATGCCTAAAAGCACAATGCAGCTCACATGCTACTCCATAAGAAACACTTCGTTCTGTCTTTGCTGTAATGGTGTTTAGACAGCTATGCTCAGCGGGCATCAGTGCGGGCAGCCCTTGCTCAAGACCCCAACTGGATTGAGCAGTACATCTCTAAAGCGATGCCCATGCTGAGCTCTCAGGATAATGAGGTGACGTACCTCGTACCCTGGAGCAAAATTCAGAAGCCACCCAAAGATGGAGGTGAGAACTATGTGCATTAACATTCATGCATTGATTTTCAAAGGGGCACCAATGCATGCTCACGTGGTACTATAGGTGATATAAACATAAGCAAAAAAAATATTAACAACTTATTGATTGATCATATTGATTGTTTTCAAAGAGGTTTGCCAAAATGGTCCCCTGTCTGTCATTATAAATATGCATAAAAGTTCATAAATTGTTAACAAAACAAAGTTATACAGATTTCAAATGCTCTAGGCAAACTGATCTAATCGGCTTTTGTTGAAATATGTTGTTTTTTGTAGGAGTTTTCGAGCTGGCCACCTTCCAGATGAAGCCAGGCGGTCCGGCGGTGTGGGGCAAGGCGTTTCGGGCAGCAGTGAGCACCCACACAGGGTCAGGATACGCCCACGCAGTTGGGGTTTTTCACTCTGAATTTGGACCGCTCAATCAAGGTGAGTGTAGACAAGAAAGCAGATATGTTTTAAAACAATTGCCGTTACAACCTGTCATTTAAATATACAATAGTGTTCAAGAGTTTGGGTTTAGTAGCTTTGTTTTGTTTTTTTGGAAAGGTATGAATACTTTTATTCAACAAAGACTCAAAGTAGACAACAGTACAGACATTCATAATGTTAAAAAAATCTATTTCAAATAAATACTGCTCTTTTGAACTTTCTGTTCATCAAAGAATCCTGAAATAAATGCTGTATCAGTTCATAGTAAATCTAATTCAGCTTTAACATCACAGGAATAAATGACATTTTAAAATATAAAACATTTTAATAGTAATGATGTTTCTCAATATTACTGTATTTTTGATCAAATAAATACAGACTTGGTGACTTTTTTTAAATATATGTGTATTCTGTTATTTCAGTGCATGTTTTATGGTGGTATGAGAGCGCAGACCAGCGGGCAGCGATACGGCATACATCTCATGAAGATGCCAGAGTGGTAGCGGCAGGTCAATCTTATATATAACTCATTACACAGGACATTATCATACAGTTATTATCAGAGCATTCTGAGAATTTTTGTCTTGGAAAAATAATCTGTTTATGTTTTACTGTTTGTATTTATTTATTTTTTTTGCAGTTAGGGAGAGTGCAGTGTACCTGGTGTCACAGAACAACAAACTCATGTTCCCCTGCGCTTTCTCACCAATCAAATAACGTGGCTTCATGGTTTGACTCCAAACTCAGGAAAATGTAGAGGGAAATTTCATTGATGCAGTGCATGAGAAGTGAACTGATAAACGGATTTAATTCTAGCAAGTTCCTTGAAGTTTTCACTGATGGTCAAATTATGATCGTGAATCAAAATAATGCTTTGCATCACAGTAAGACTTCCATCCTCAAACTACTGCAGATACTCACCGTCAGTGTTTTGCAAATGTCATTCTTTATCTAAATAAATGCTTATGTCAAAATCAAAAATGTCAAAATTTGCATTTTTGCATGGATTAGATGTAGTGTTGCTTCTTTTGGTTGCATTTTAAGCAGATTAACACTGAAAATAATACATATGTTGAATTTCCCAATATGACGTCACTGATCAAACAGTGTTAGTGTTGTAGAATTGGCATTTTATTGTGTAAATACAGTAAGTTTACAAAGCGAGTAACAGACAATCCACAGCCATAAATTTGAAATGTAAACAGGTATTAATGAGGAACATCACTGTGGTACTAAAACTTTATTTTTTTCCTTTTTAGGGTTTTTTTGTTCTATCGTTTTAGTCGAACTCAAACCAAAACTAAACAGTAAATGGAAAACAGCAAAAAACATTGTCTGTGGAGAATCCAGTGCAAAAAGATTAACACATTTTGACATTAAATTAAATTTCAATCAACACAGCAAGTAAAGTGCTTGGATGAAAGGCGGACAACGCTGTCGCCAATCCCAATGAGATCCAAAATACTGATTTAACAATCCAAACTCAATGTATGGACAGATCACCCTTACTGTACTGAACGGCTATGTAATACAGCTGGAATCAGTGTTGTGTTTGTGGATTTCTGTATTTAATGGTCCAGAGATCCAATGAAGGGCACACCAGATGCCCTTTTACAAAAGAAGGCACATAAATGGTACATTTTAAATGATTTCCTTCTAAGTTGTTCATGCGACTCCTGGCGCATCCACTAGGATTGCCGTGTCAGTCGAGGTATTTGTTACATATTGTAACCGTAAAGCTTACTTGTATAAACTTTATTTTATTATTTTATTAAAAAAACCTACAAAATCAATCACACTTTTGTTTTGCCCATGCACAAGGGCATGTATATAGATAACACGAGGCACTCTTGGATAGAACGGCCTATAAAATAATGCCCCTTCTAACTTTTTAAAACATCTAAAACAATTGCTTGTTTATAAATAAAGACATATTAAGAACAAAATCATTTTAACATAGTACAATTTTCAGTTTTGCAGTTCAGCCCTTGGCCACGCAAACGATTCTGATTCTTCAGCATGTGATTCCCAGTCTTCTAGTCTTAAGAAAATAAAATACAAAGACACTGACCCTGAATTATTGATCATTGGCATTTTTCCATCGAGCCGATTATCTTGCACAATGAAAATCGATCTCTATTGACAACTGCGCAAAATAGAGTCTGTGCAGTCAGCCTACACCAGAAATTATGGCTTCAAGTTTTTAACACTGTGACTAACATGGTTTGGATTCAGCCATGCTAGAAACACGAGAGAAGTCTTTTTAATTTCTTTTGCATTGACTTGCATTGAGTGTCTTGGCTGCAGTATCTGCCTCTCTGCTGACCGGAGAAGACGTTTATCTTCAGACAGAGGTCAGAACAGCAGATCGCAGCTCAAAGGCCACAAAAACATTGTGAAATATGTGGAATCCACTGGCTCCAGTTAGCATGTGGTGTAAAGGGAGACCCGGCTCACACAAAGCTTTCTATTGGCTTCTCCATGTTCTCTTTAACAGACAGAGGGCTCAGGAGGGCCATGTTGACCGCTGTCTCTTTGCTGCGAATGGAGCTGTCTGAGTGGTCGTCACTTTGGTCCTTCGCAAAGTTAAAAAATACCTGATGATTGGGAAGAAGAGTATTTAGTAATCACAGCAAGACAAATAAAACAAAACGTAATAAATACATAATTATATACTAAATACTATAATAGTTTATGAGATTTAAAGACAGATATTAATATAAACATGAAATAAAACTTGACACCCTATGTAGTTTTTAAATAATACCTGTGTAAGTTATTGTAAAAAAGTTTATTTTCCTTTTTTTTTAAACAAAATGTAAAAATCTCACTTTTCTGCTGAAAAAGTAATTTTAACCAATAATCACCTACATTATTTACTGCCAAACATTCACTTTTCACATTATGGGAGTTAAATGTGTTGTGAATATATTATTATATATAATATATTGTTTTTATTTCAATTTTGGTTTTAGTTATTGTAGTTCATCAATTTAAACTTATAAATAACCTTGTTGTGATACCATTTTTTTGTTGTCTTTAATGAATATTATTCATGTGCCATGTCCCAAAAGGATAGTCCACCCATAAATAAAAAAACCTGTATGACATTCTTTCTACTGTGAAACACAAAATGAGATATTTTGAAGAATGATGGTAACTAAACAGTATAGACAAAAATGCTATGGAAATCAATGGGACCCAAAACTGTTTGATTACTAACATTCTTCAAAATATATTATTTTGTGTTCAGACATACAGGTTTGGAATGACATGAATGAGTGAGTAAATGATGACTATTCCTTTAACAGTTGACTGTTTTGTAACTTCCTCTTGTCCCCAGTAGGGGTCACTGTGCTACATACATAACAAACCCTAATCAGAAATGTGCCAGTGATATTTAGGGTTGGAAATGTCCCCTCACCTGGTCCAAAGTGGTCTGGGACACAGAGTAGTCCTCTATCCTGAGAAACTCTTTGTTCTTAGCGAGTATGCTGAAGATGTGAGCGAGGGAGGTGAGGGAAGAGGGAAGCTGGTATTGCAGCATGTTTCTGTGTTTTTCTTTCAGGTTACTTCCTGGCAGCTCGCTCTCAATGAACTTCATCACCGGCTGCAAGTCAGGATCTGGCCCCGCAACCTTCAGAATGATGGTGTACCCATCGCCAAATCTGCAGGAAGAGGAGCAAGTGATGTCACAAACATATATATGCATCAAAACTCTCCTACACACGTCTAAAAAGTATGCTATATGCTTAATGTTCTTGACTTGAGTCATTATTTTTGCAATTCAATGATGCCGCTATTGTGCAGAATTAACACATTGTACCTTTAATAGCTTAAATAAGCCATGAACCAAACTATCCAGCTACGAGGTAATTCACAAAATCACAAACTTTGATTTGGAGCCCAAAAATATATATGAAAATTGGACAAAAAGGCTGTGTACTTAATGACTTCAATGAGGGAAAGAACTACAATCCTGTGAAGCATTGGGAATGACAAAATCAATTACAATGACAGATAAATATAAAACTATTGATTTGTTGCTGGTGTATCTAGTGTATATAGAAATAACATTTTATATATATTGCAAAATATGTACATTGTAAAAATGTAAGTAGTTTTTCTTTTGGGGTAGTTTGTTTGGGTTCTCTGATTGGTAGAGCTTTCTCTGCAGAATCATGGGTAATGTAGTTTTTCACAAAAATTCAAGTTTTACACACAATTAATTAAAAATAACGTTCAAATAAAAATTTGAACTGACAAATTCAACAAAGCTTAGATGATCAACTAACAACCTCACAGCAGGTCTGTCTATAATCTTTAAAAACCAATTCCCCAATGGAGAAAATGAATGGGATTCTTGCTTCGAGAACCCGATTGCTGCACTCTATATTATTCATCATGATCTTACCTGTTCTTCAGGTGCTGGACACTACCCAGACAGCGGAACCTGCCGTTCACCATGATGGCCATCCTGGTGCACAGCGCTTCACATTCCTCCATACTAAGGAGTGAACAGAACACAGGTTAGTATGGAAGAAAACAGATGAAATACTGCCCCCTAGTGACAGATGGAAGTCTAAGCTTAGCAAAAATTTAAACTAAACTAAAAAGACATACTATCATTAATGCTGCCAGTGCTGCTGTCTAGCAGTAGCTCACTTAATGTCCTTCTCTATAATTTTAGATGACTGTTTGTGTTCAGTTTAAGTGGTGAATGTACCTGTGTGAGGTGAGTACGACAGAGCGTCCCTCTTTGATGACGCTGTGGATGCAGGTCCACAGTGCTCGTCGTGCTTTGGGGTCCATTCCAGTGGTGGGCTCGTCCTGTAACCAAAAGCAGGCTCAGATTCGACCATTGGTTCAACAGGAAACACACACTGATTAGCTGCACCATCTCTTCTTCACACGTGTATCGTACACTCAATTGAACCGAAACAGGCTTGCTGACTCTTAAGTGTTCTTATGTGATCTTTGTGTCATCAACCCATTATGAGGCCTCTCTGAAAGCGAAGGCTAAAGAGTTCAGGGTAATTTAGCTCTGGGGGTGTTATAGTCTTGAACTCCTTATACAACCAGAGCAGGAAACCCAGCTGAGAGAATAACCAAACAGTGGTCATATGATCCGGACTGATGTTGTTTTTGTTGATTAGTTTGCAGACATTCACCCTAGGAGGCATAAGACTTTGAGCCAGTTGTGTAAGTGTCTTTGTGTGTACGTGTGTGTGTGTTTGAGGAAATGCACATACCAGGAAGACCACTGGTGGGGCTCCAATGAGTGATATGGCGGTGGAGAGTTTGCGCATGTTGCCACCGCTGTAGCTTCCTGCTTTCTTGTCCACATATTTCACAAGGCCCAGTTTACGGATTCCCCACTCTGCCACCTGGCCAAGATACAACACATCAGTAAATACTAACAAGACTTTAATAGTTCCTATTAGGGTTAATCTTACAAAAAAAATTATATATATATATATATATATACTCTCAAATTATTATTACCATTATTTTTTGTAATTGTTTATTCTTAATTGTGATTTGTCGTTACTATACTACATTGTTTTTTTCCTTTTTCATATTTTTTTGTGTACTTTTTAAAAAAAGTTTAAATCAGCTGTTGAAGGCTGTATAAATACTTTTTATGCATGACAATAATGAGATAAGAATTACAGGGAAATGTGCTTAATGGTCAAAAAGTGTTGTCAGTGGAAATTATTACTTAAATACAGTATTTTTATATTTTGTACAATTATTTTTTAATTAAATCATAACCTTAAAGCCTGTATAAATACTTTTATTTTTATTTATTTTTTGGATAATGAACATTATGGTGGTGCAAACACTTATTTGGCATGTCAAATGTGGAAAATAAGTCTCATTTAATTTTTTTAAGCATGTACAATTTCAGGGGTTATTTTTTATTTGGGGTTAAATATGACATGGACCTGTATGATTCACCCTAAATGTCACATAGCGTGAAATTATATCAAAAATATAATTTAAATTATATTAAAATAACAAAAATGATATCAAATCACTGTTTAAATACTTGTGTTTGTTCATATACTCTGCTCACCTCACAAACTTCCTTCTCAGGTACACCGCGCAGGATGGCATAGAATTCCAGGTGTTCCCGTCCTGTCAGCAGATCATTGATGGCATCAAACTGAGGGCAGTAGCCCATGTTCTGATGTACTTCATCTATTTCTCTGAGTATACTAGAAATCAGAAAGAGCAGCGTCATCAAAAAATGCATTCACACTCACAGAAGTTTAAGATTAACCTATGACCTGTGTTTATAATAGACTAAGCTGTTATAAGGAAGTATCATCTGTTATAATGTAATAACTACTTGTATTTTACTGTCTGTACCTTTTCCCAGCCAAGAATGCTTCTCCTTTTGTGACCACTGAGTCTCCGGTCAGCATTTTAAAAGTACTTGTCTTTCCGGCTCCGTTGACACCAAGCAGACCAAAACACTGAAAGAAGAAGGAAACACGTCAGTTTGTGGTCTTACAGTAGGCGTGATTCATTCGGATGAGGCTGATCATGAGGCAGCTGTCATGAATTACCTCTCCTGGAGGAATGCCAACACATAGACGATCGACAGCGGGCTTCTGTTTCCGCTTGTACACCTGAAAAAGAAAAGGATGACATTGATGAGGGCACCATTTATTTGTCTAAATTTGAAATACTGAAGTTGATGTCTGTGATCATCAGCAGAGGATTTCTGTTGACCTTAGTGAGTTGTCTGAGTTCAAGAATGTCTCCCTGTCCAGCTCCACTCATGATTCTCTGCCTCTCTCTGGCCACATCCTCATCTTCCTCTCCGATCGGACTCAACTTGGCACTTAAAGACCTGTGGAAAATGATCAAACCATCACTTTAGATCTTCTAAATCTTCTAATCCATAATTTCATTAGCAATTCATATAAATGTAATTTGTTACAGAAAGTCATGTTGTGATGTTGCTTACTTGGGTTCAAAGAAGAAACGGTACTGGATAAGGACTGTGATGATGAAGAAAACCACTCCTTCCACAGCCATAGCAAAAAGATTCTTGCCCACCATGTCCCACTCCAATGGAGAACGGAAGCGGTTCTCACCTAATGCAAGGTAAGAGAGCATTCAGCATCTATAATAATGACCCTTTCAGTAGTTAGAGGTAATAAAGTAGACACAGATCAAGCTGATGAGGTCAAACTCTGAACTTCATTGCTCTTATTCTTGTAATCTTCATCAAAAAATTTCCATTTAAAGTGGAGCAAGCTAATCTTACCAAATCTCTCCAGAGCGTCAGCCATGGCCTGATTCTTCACCATGTCGATGAGACCTCGACCCAGGCAGAAATGTGGGAAGATGAGCAAAACGTTCTTCAGGATGTCATTAATGCCACCAATCTCCTGCAGCAGAGGATGAGCGGCATTATAAATCACGATGTGTGCTTGAGAATTACTGCTAAGAATAGCAAATAGTAAGACTGCATTAGAATGAAACCAAAAAAGCAATTTCTTACGTTATTTCCAAATAACTCCATGACAAAAGTGGACACGCTGCCATTGATCCCAATGAGGATATTAACACTAGTGAGCACCACGTAAGCGGTGCTGGGGATTTTGAAGAGGAATGAAGCCGGGTACATAAGAGGAGTGATGGACCACCTGAAGAGAGACAAGAATAAGTATTTATTATCAGGGAAAATGTTATGTGCAAATTGGCAGTGTATTGAGGTCACACATCATGCCCCAAGCATATCTAGGTACCACAATATCAGAGAGACATGAGGGTGGGCTCTTTTAACTAAAGAAGATTCCCAGGTTGTAGGCTCTTTTGACTTTGGAAAGTATAATGTATAATCACATATGGGGCCCCAAAGGGGTTTTTACATATCTGCAGTATATTATCTATGTGAGGGTGGGCTCTTTCACTAAAGGAAATATATAGAGGCCCCATGTGGGACCCCCAGCAATATCTAAGGATCTGACTGTCAAAGAGATATTTCGCGAAGACAAGAACCACACATTTTCTTCAGAAAATATACCTAAACATATATTATTTATTTTTAAATGTGGTTTATAATCAGTTTTTTTTCTATTCAGTTTCTTTCCCATTTTCTTCAGAAAATACAATTGAATTTTTTTCCTGTTTATTCTATTTCACATCTTCATTAGAAAATGTATTTTTTCTGTTGTATTCCATGTCTTTCAAAATTTCTTTAGAAAATATACCCAAACATTGTGAATGTGATCCCCCCATTTTTAATCTATTTTTATTTAAATATTTAGTTTGTATTCAGTTTTTTTTCTATTTTTCTATTTCTATTTCACATTTTCTTCAAAAATGTCCCTAAACATACTTTATATATACAGTATATATATTTTTAAATGTGGTTTATAATCAGTTTTTAAATATTTTTTTTTATTCAATTTCTTTATTTTCTGAAGAAAATACACCTAAATGTACTTTATAATTTTTTCCTATGTTTATTCTATTTCACATCTTCATCAGAAAATTAACCAAAAAGTACTTTGTATTTTTTCTGTTATATTCCATTTCTTTCAAAATTTCTTTAGAAAATATACACAAACATACTTTATAATGTGATTTTTATTTGAATTTTATTTCTATTTTTATATAGATTTTATATTATATATTTTTTTCTTTTTTTAAAAATGTCCCTAAACATACTTTATAGTCTGTTTCTCCCGTATTTTATTATATTTCTATTATAAATGTAGTTCATAATCTTTTTTTCCTGTTTCCATTTACAAAAAATATACTGTCAGTACCTACATAAATCATTGCCTTATTGAGCTGGAATGATCAATATAAGTGAATGTCTTGATCTGTCTTTCTTACCCATAAAGAAGCAGTAGAAGGGCGAGAACAGGCAGGTTGGTTGCAGAGACATAGGCTTTTTGTTGAAAGCACACAAAGATCAGGATCACCAGAGTAGCAGGAACAACATAATTGCACTGTACCAGAAAACAGAAATGTGCATTAGAGATTTTGGGTCAGCAGCCAAGTAGGTGAGTGGTGCATTATGAGATTTGAAAGTGAAATCAAACACTTACCATATCCCAGAGAAAGTTGGCCAGCCAGTAGAGCAATGGCTGCACTCCACTGATAAACTGCATGTGCTTGGCCTTATTCACTCGCTCCTGAATGAGGAAGACAACGAAGCTGGCAGGGACGAAGGACATGGCGAAGATCACACAGATGGAAACCAGCACGTCCACTGAGGTGGTCATTCTGAAATGCCATAAATCAGGGTTCAGAGATTAGAAAAACATGACCGGTGTCCTTAAATTGCATTTAATCAATGTTTCAATGCTTACAAGGCCACTTGAGAAAGCTGTTCCTTGGTCAGATTGAGTGGATGGTTAAATGCAGTGATGCCAAACTGACGGGGGTCTTTGCCAGGTGGTAAGTTGGCACGCAAGATACCATTGTTCATTACACCGAGGAAGGCTCCAATACTGTGCCAGCCCTTGTTATTGAACCATATCTGAAAACAAAATGCCAATAAATATCACTCCAAGTGAACTTAGAATGTCTAGAATGGGTTTAAAAATAGCAGTTGTCCAGTTGTCCCTCACCTTGACATTATTCTTAGTGTCCAGCCCATTGATGAAGGCTGACAGGCTTTTCAAGAAACGGTCAGCCGCTGATCCTGAGTCCTAAAACCGTAGGATAAGAAATACTTCATGCACTATTCCTGAGAGCTATTTGATTAATTTCCTAAGAGTCATCGTTTCAGCTTACCTTCTCCAGTTGGAAGATTTCCCTGACTCTAGAGATGGCATCATCAATCTCTTCAGCAGGAGGAAGTACCTGAGTGCTTCTAGCTCCCAATGAAAATCCTCCATATCTGAATTCATTCACCCATATCTTGTTCTTTAAACTATGAAAGAAACAATCCGTTAATGTGTTGAATGACGCTACTGAACTATTTCAGTTCATGTGGACAGACAATCAGGCCATACCTTTTCCCAATGATCTGTGCATAGGTCTTCACTAGATAGTCTGAGATGTTTCGTCCCGTCAGGTTCTGGAGGGTCTCAGTTTCACTCATCTTAATCTGAGGAGGTGGTAGTCCACCTGCACTAGCAGGGCATTCTGGGAGCATCTTCTTTTTGCCATTACAGCTGCACTCGCAAGCAGGTGATGGGTTGTCCATGGTCCAGTTTGTTGACGTGAAAATTTCCATCACGCTTTCTGCCACTTCTGGTGAAGACCATTCCTCATCGCCCATTGTACAGGGAGTATCACTAAAACCAAGGGAGAAGACAAGCTTAGTTTTTTATTAAATTAAAAATATTAGTTACTACTTATTAATTATTACTTACGGAATTGGTTCTCCTGCCATGCATCGTGTTCCAAAGCCAGGATCATCTAATAAAGCGTTGAGTAATTTTTGTGTGCTTATATCATGTGGAGCATCATCACTGTAATGAAAAGAGACTGAAATTAATCTAAATGGTTCCATGCAAGTATTTTAAATTAATGTTGTGTAGCACATTGTCCTTGTCATACCTGATGAATGTGAACTGTTCTTCATACATCCAGGGATTGAGAGCCAGGCTGGGATATTTTCCAAATGGTGGCACAATAAGACTGAATACCAGAGCAATGCACACAAACACAGCGGGAAGAACAATCTGCAAAGAGAATCAAAGTGAGTTGATCAAAACTGAACTGTACTGATATAGGCTGTGTTTCCCAAAAGTAGCATAGGCCTAACTAGATTATAGAAACAACTGGCATCAGTAGTCTCTACGATCTACTTGGATCGTGGAAAGAAACCATTGGCGTTAATAGTGTATACAATCTACTTAGGCTTACAATATTTTTGGGAATCATAGAAACCATTGGCACCAACAGATTCTTTGATTTACTTAGTCTTACGATGCTTTTGGTAAACACAGCCTAGGTTTATTTTTTACTGACTATATTTCCCATTCCTACCTGTGCAAAGAAGCCTTTCCTTGAGCGGCGAGCATAAAGAAATCTCTTCCACAATAAAGCCACAAACTGTTGCCTCTTCAAAGTCCAACCTTTCACTTGATATGATCCTTTCCCATTGGAAACGCTCAAATAGTCTGTCTCTTTGGATTCTGGTGATCAAATATATCAACAGGAATTGGCAACAGCACATTTAAAACCGAACAATTTAAGAAGATATTTGGCTGACTCTACTGTAAAGATACGGTATAGGTGTTTTAGGGATTTTAAGGTTTACCTGGATCACCGTCAGAGTTGTTGCAGTCAAAGTTATCGTCTTCAGTCAGGGGTTTGAGGCAGCTCTGGTGGTCAGCGCCAAATGCGTGTCGTCTATGTCTGGGCACTGGCAGAGTTCCATCTAAAAAAATAAAATACAATATGAGATCTTTTATGGATTTTTGTCTTTTACTGCTTATTCAGTTTACTAGAGAGCTAATAGTGAGGTACAAATTTACCTGAGATGATTTCAGTATCAACTCCACTGTCTTCTGCCACTTTAAGGAAAATCTATAAAGACACCCAATAAAGATCATTAGTAACTTGCATATGTAGTCAAAAATCACAGCTAACATCCTAAAGCTTTTTGTTGACAGATAAAAGCCAAGACAAGCTACACGTACCTCTTCTAGTGTAGTATCTGATACACCATAGCTTGAAATGCCAAGTTCAGCAAGCCGATCATCCAGGTCGTGGAAGAGCTCAACGAAAGCACCATCTTTGGCAGACTCGTACGGCAACACATATGTGATCTCATGACCGAGGTCTACCACCATGCGAGAAGCAGGAACGTGCTTCAGGATTAGACTGGAGATGAGGGCCACATCAACAGGAATAACAGGAGATTCGGTCCATGTAGTTCCTGCAGAACATATTGAAAACTTTAGTGAAGATTCAGTTATAATCTCTAAAACTGAAAAGTTATTCATCATTTTAAAGTTTGAGGTCAGGTGGTATCTTACCAATCGCTGTGGCGGCTTCGCTCTCTTGATCACTACCTAGACCAGCATCCGAACTGCTCTCAGATGCATTGTCATCCTAAAAAAACAGTGAAACAACAGTGTTTAGCTTATTAGCTAAACAACAAATCAATGTGTTCATTGAGTGTTTTTGCAAATTGAAGTATACTTACTTTCTTAACAAAGGACACAGTGCTGCTTGAGTTCCTGCAAGAGCTGAGAGAAGGCTCAGTGTTTTTCTTCACCAAGGTAAGATAGTATCCAGTTCCCAGTTGAGTCTTAAGAAAGAGCGAAGAGCCCACACAACAAAGCTTTCCATGGGAGATGATAGCAATACGGTCACCCAGAATATCTGCTTCATCCATATGATGGGTGGAAAGAAGGATAGTCCGACCTAAGAAATACCCAAAGTCCTCATTGATTCACTAAAATCTGATGGCATTTTCTGTTTTTAAATACAAAATGAATGGGGTAGCTACCTGCACGATACTTCAGAAGAAGGTCCCAGATGCCTCTTCGAGCGTATGGGTCCACACCAGCAGTGGGCTCATCCAGAATAACAACCCTTGACCCTCCAACAAAAGCAAGTGCTACTGAGAGTTTCCTCTGCATACCACCTGAGGAGCACAAACATGTAAGTTCACAACAAATCAAACAACCATCAAATCATAATTTCAGAGGTTATAATGGCACACACCTGACAGCTGGCTGGTCCTGCATTTGCGCTTGTGTGGAAGGCCAGTATCAGTCAGAATCTGCTCCATCTCAGCCTTCACATCCTCCTCAGACAGACCCTTCAGACGGGCGTAGAACCAGATGTGCTCTTCTACAGTCAACCTGAAACATGGCAGGTAGATTAGCATCCGCAGAACTGATCTATACAACCTTAGCATCAGCTAATATGTGCCTTGTGTTGTTTTCGAATAAAAGCACTTACATGCTGAAGAGTACATTGTGTTGTGGACACACTCCGAGGCTCCGTCTGATGGAACTGAGCTCTGAGCGAATATCTTTGCCCATGATATATGCAGTGCCAGAGGTGGGAGGGAAAAGTCCAGTTAGGATAGACCTAAAACAATGAAGGCAAATTGGACGGTTAGATATTGTAACCAAAAAGAAAAAACTAAATTCAAGCAGCCATTACTCCAATCCATATGATCCTTCAGAAATCATTCTAACGTGAAACAGTGATGCATTTTATTCAAGATTCTTGAATATAAAGTGAAATGTGAACTTACATGGTGGTGGTTTTTCCAGCTCCATTGTGACCTAGAAAAGAAGTTATTTGCCCCTCATAGAAGCCAAGTGTCAATCCATCAACTGCTAGCTTTTTGCCATGACGGTAAACCTTCACAAGATTCTTAATGTAAACTCCCAATTCAAGGTGAGTGGGTTCCTCTTCAATGCGGACGGCTTTTAAAAACAATACAAATCACAATTAATCAATTGTATTTAAGATTATATCTAATGAACAAATTCAAAACTCAGTCTACTGGCACTGAAAACTGGATGTCCCACTAAACTGCCTCTAAAATAGCATAGTTTTTAAGTTTTTAAACAGTAATCGGCCATAACATGAAAACAATCATCAGTTTTGAATTTTAATATTGGTGTATCCCTTATTTAAAAAAAAACCTTTTCTTACCCCCAGCATTGCTCTTCTTTCCATGAACTGCAGTATTGTTTGTGTTGCTCTCTCCAAACCAGTAGGATTTAGTGAAAGGGAAGTACCATGGCCTGGGAATGCCATACTGCCCTGGGAACACGGCCTCAATGTACCAGGTCATGACCCCATACAGGAAGGCATCAAAGTACATGAGGATGAGGCAGGTGGTGAGGTTGTAGTTGTCTTCTTCCATTGGGCTGGAGAAGAGGTTATTCCATTGGATGCCCACACCCTGCTCTTCAAACAGGGCAAAATACTCGCAGCCAAATCCAAACGCCACTGGAGACAGTAAGCTCTGTGATCACAACCAAATTAGACGTTAAGTGGTGTTCTGTTTTCTTTCCCACCTGAAGTTCACTTATAATGCTAGTCATGGTTTCTTTCACCAAAATAAGTAATTTAGTTTAACATTACCATTTTACACTCCCTATAATGCAGTTGCTTATCTACACTGCAAAAAGTGAATTTCTTCTGTAGTATTTTTGTCTTGTACAACTATCTAAAGATTCACAAATCAAGATATATTTACTTGAAGCAAAATGACATAAAATGAGTAGTCATGCTTCTTTAGTTTATGCTTAAAATTGGTAAAAGGTCAATCATTTTATTTTTCTAACCCTACAGGCAGATTTATTTCTCATTTCAAGCATGAACTCAATTTTGATAACTTCTTCAGAAAACATCTTAAATAATTTTGGCTCTCAAGTAAATCATGATTTGGGAATGTTTAGATATTTTTACTGTAAAACAAGATAAAAATATTGAGTAAAAAATACAAAAATTAGTAATAAATAATCTGGTATGATTTGAGTCATATTAAATCGTTTAAATGACCTTTAAAAAATAGTTTTAGTTTAACTCAAATAGTTCAAATTACTTTCAAAATGCGTGTAAATGTACTGATTGAGATTCCCTATTACATCTCTGCCCTTGAGCTGGACACTTAAACTCAGGTTGTTCCAGCAGGACCTGGAGTTCATGCGATAAGTCTACTGTAAGTCAGTTTATTGACAAGTAATCAGGTAACTGCGCAGGATCAATCCGCCTAGGGTTAAGTGCCTTGGTCAAAGTAATCTCAGTAATGCTGGCTCACCTCTAACTGAACTCTTGTATTAGTGGCCCAGATCACAAGCATTTAACTAGTTTAAACAGGAACACCCGAGTGAAGATTCCTTGTAATCTAGTGTCAGGAACCAAAGCCTACAATGGGTTTAAAGTGCGATTTTACAGTTAAGATATTCTCATCGCACCTGTAAGTTGTTTTAGATAAGGAGAGCAGTATAAATCAGCTTCCTTATGTAATATACTGTATGATAACCTAATGCACTTGGCCAACAACCGATGACGCTGCACACATACACGTTTGGACTTAGTAACTGATATTTTTACTTTTTTTTTTTGGTAGGTTGTCATAAACTTACAGCGATGACTTTGGCGCTGAAGCCCACGTAGTCTTGCCAAGCCACGCAGAGCACATAAGGCAGGTAGAGGGTGAAGTAGATAATGCCCCCGCAAGCCGCTGCCAGGTTGGCACGTGCGAACGCCGTACTGATCAGAAAACACTGCATGATGGTTACCACAGCGAATGACCCGAGGAAGAGGAAGACTACGCCAGGGTCACTATAGGGCAGGAGATTACCCATCTGGAAAGGGAAAAGAAATCAGGTTTATTGTCTCTGTTTTGCTTCTATTAATGACGGTTTCTTAAAGAATGCCACATAATGAATAATAATCTTTATTACAATTAATAATAATAATCAGGGTTATCTATAGGGTATATTAACTACAACTGACAGAAATAAAATGTTTTTGTTTTACACACACACACACACACACACATAAAACAAAAATTACTAAAACTACAAAAACAATGAAATTACTAAAACTTAAAAATTAAAATAGAAATAGAAATATGAATAAAAAAATAGTATATCAAAGGTACTAAAATAACATTAATAATAGTAATAATAACAATTACTGTTATATTAGTATTATTTACTTATTTTCTATTATTATAGTACTTATTAATATTTTGAATTAGCTTTAACTCTTATATTTTCATTTTTTATTTTCATTTTAGTTTGTAGTCATTTTTTTGTGGTTTTGTCATTATTTGTCATTTTATTTTCATATTTCTTATTTTATTCATCTTCATTTCTGATTAGTTTTTAATTTATTTAATTAGTTAGTAAATTAATTTAATTTATGATTGATTTAAGTTTTTGCAATTTTATTACTTAAACTTATTTTATTTCAGTTAGTTGCCAAGTCAAAATAAAAAAAAAATGTTCATGTTTTTTTTTGCTTTTTATGTTTTTTCATGTAATAGTTTCACTACTACTACTAATTATAATTATACTACACTACTACTACTACTACTACTAATTATTATTATTATTATTATTAAGATAAGCAGTACAATAAACACATACATTTTCAGATCAAATAACACTAAGGGATGACGGAAGAGTAATGGCCACAAAGTAACTAGCACTCTTAACATAAAAAAATACTACGACAGAAAAAAAGTCAAAATTGCAATACAGTATAAATAATTTGTTATAACTAAATTGAGTACTGAATGTTTTTTGTAAGGGAAAAAGCTTGCTTCCTAGAAAACAACCTGTCTTAAGATCTGCTGATGTCTTTTTAGTACCTTGAGTAGAAGAACCAGCAGGCCTGCGCTGATGAGAAGAGGGATGAGGCTGCTAATGAACCAACTGAACCACAGGATTCCATTGTCCAATCCCATAATCCTCATGGTCTCCTTGAGCCGGGCTTCCTTCTCGTAGACGACGCCTTTGATGATGATGGCCACTGAGTACATCCAGGCTAGAGTCATGAAAAGCGGCATAGAACGGCTCATAATGCGAAGGAAACTACAGGAAAAGAGGGGAATTTTTAAGAATTGTTCCAACTGTTACAGAACATACTGAAAGATTAGCATAAAGTAGTCTGGACAAGCATGCAATGTTTTTTTGTTTAGTTTTTTACTGCAGGGGAAATAATGTGCCGTCTCTTTTATTTGATTAGGTTTATTTGCAGTGCAGTGGAATACTTACATATCATCTACATAACATGGATAAGGCATCTGTTGAATGTAAACACCAGTCTTCTCTTTGGTCCCAGTAACTGCTCTGATAATGCTGTGTTCAACTATATCCTGAAGGTAAGTAAATCCTCCCCAAATATACCGCATATCCTCAAACGGATCAGCCCTGGGACCGGGATCCCAATACCTGCCAACCAAAAAACACAATAAGCATGTGATTTCATAGCATACTATCTAGCTAGTTTCCATTATTGGGCATTTAAGAAAAGAAAACATCAACTTACCCATCTTTAATCTTGTTTGTGCGCTCCACATTGTCAATGTCCATGCGGATCTTGTAATTGACGTGTGGGGGAAGTTCAGTGCTGTTGGACTGAATGTCCAGAAACACAATTCCCGCCCAAAATTTTCTGTTGTCCAGGAGACTCATGGACTCATTCACCATTTTCTCCTCTGTGCTCACAGGTTCAAGTTTATCTAGGTTTACACACTGTGAAAAAAACAACACCATTCAGTCACAATGTGGCTTAAATATCGATTGATAATGAGCTGATTTTATTTGACCATGTTAGATTATAAATGCTACAGTGTGTGATTTAATCAATAACTTTTATAGCTGACCTAAAATAATCTATTTGACCTGTAATAGCTTGGTCTTATTTTACTGTAAAAGGGAACTTTTGACCCATTAAAAATGATTGCGTGTTGTTTGTCTTCCCCAGTCACAGTATACACCTCTTGAGTCTACATTCAAGTTTATTTTCACTTCCTTTTTATCTTTCACATCTCATTTTGTCATATTAACATACGTCATATTGCTGAATTAGACACATTCAAAACTCAAAAACAATTTATGGAACAGGACATCCAAACACATTTTGCACATGCCTTTCTCCCGACAAATGTGAAATCCAGCCGGTTGCGACATGCTATGCGACTTATGATTGGTTGTTGACATGTTTTATGTAAAAGTATGTATGTGGGAGACAGATGGATTATGAGATAGAAAGGAAATGTGTAGGAGGAGAAAAGAAAGGAAAAGGTAGCATGAAAGAGAGCTGTTCTAACCTCCATGAAACGGGATATGCTCATAATGGCCTGATCTGTCTCATTGAAGACATCCCGCCACGTAAATGCCGTTCCATGGGGACGCTTGTCCTCGGAGTGCTTAGACAAGAAGCTTATAACATCCTCCACGCTCCACTGAGTCCCAGCCAACTGGGCACTGAAGAAACTAGCAGTGGCATTGTTTCGAAGAAGCATCTGCGATTGGAGGAACAAAGAAATGGAAATTAAAATTAGCTTCAACATTGGTAATCTCCAGCCAAATGGAGGCAGTAATGAGAGTTAGGCAGATCATACCCGCATCAGATCCATTTCTTCACTGTTCTCCATGAAGTTCCAAACCTTCGGTTTGGCTTCTTCCCACATTCCGCCTAAATCTCGTAGAATTCCGAGCTCCTGAAATGTCTTGTTGACCTGGGAAAGAACAAGGATGTTAATCAACAAATCATTGCAAGTACCATGCACATGTTTTTTTTCTTTTCAGGACAGTTACCTCATGAATGATCTTCTGTGTTGCAGGGCTGTGTGGTGTGTAGAGGATCTTCCCCATCAGGAGAGGTTTCAATGCTCTCCAGATCATTCGAGAGATGGGACTGGCTTCCATGTTCTTCATCAAATTATTACAGTAGGGAGCTAGAAGCACAATGCATGAGAATATGCATTAAAGGACAATTTAGCATTCGTTTAATGTTGCATGCTTTGCATCATATTGTACCACTGTTGTGCAGTATGCTAGTATCATTTCAAGCGCAATTCATTTTGTTTATGAAAAAGCATGATAATTTCTGTTGTAGAAAATAAGAAGTGCTTATTTAATTGAAATTGAGCCGCAATAAAATAACATACATTTTATAGGGAAATCCTGTATTTATTTATTTTTTGTAAAACATCAACCTGCCCTGAGTCATAGATTTTATGATATATCAAGATAATTAAATATATATAAAAAAAAAGAACTTAAAAAATAAATGTTGCCTTGGCAATTAACTGAAATAAAATCTAAGTTAAAGTACTACAATTACAATAACCAAACATGAAATATACAATAAATTAAAGCTAAAAAGATATACAAACAAAAATAAATAAAATAAAATAAAAATGATAAAAGGACAAAAAATCCTAAAAATTCAAACAAAACCTAATTCTAAATATTAATAAAAATTAAAATAGTATATAAAAATACTAAACACTATTGTAGCTTTGACGTACTGGTGGTGTTGTCATAGACTGAAACTGGTTCGTCATCACTGTCGTTGTGGCTGCCAAACAGCGCCTGGAAGTTGCTGTCCTCATACCAGTTGAGGGATTTGATCTTGAGGCCACCGCCTTCCGGGTGTCCACACACAATACGGGACACAGCCTGGTACATCAGACTCGGCGAGCCAGTGGCGTTTTTTGTCAGAAACAGGATCTCGTTTCGCAGGTCACTCCAGCTCCTCATACTGGCCAGCTGAAAGAATGACAGAGGATACAGTTATAATTGTCAAGTCAAAAAGGCTGATTTACAAATTTACTTAAGTAGTTTCCATTAGTTTGTTAAACAGGCGTGTTGGGTTTTATATTAAACCGGTGTATCTTTAAACAATTAGTTGAATAAGGGAAATTCTGTCATCCTTTCTTCACTCTCATGCAGATATTTTTAATTTTCCATGGAACACAAAAGGACACATGCTGAAAATGACTAATCACTCTCAGAGAGTTTCAAGCATCAAAAGTATTTTAAAAGTAGTTCAAACTAATTGCACACTATATCCAAATCTTTTAAAGCAACTATAATATATATAATAGCAACTGTATTTGGAACAGAACAGAACAGAATTCAATTCATTATTCATAGAAAATATTTCCCCACAGCGGTTTGTGACCAAATCATTCAGACTGTTTTTGTAAACTAAATCAAATAACTCACAAATTCATAGGATCTTTGGTATATAAGTACACAAATAGTTTGAACTGCTATCATTATACTTTTATGTTGCTTTTGTGTCCTTTTTGAAGCATGAAAGCTCCAGTTTCTATTCATTCTAATTGAAAGGAAGCGAAACAAGCATCTCCTTTTGTGTTTTACTCAAGAAAGAAAGGCAAAGGGTTTTTGAGGGTGAGTACAGAAGAATTTTAATTTTGGGAGAACTATCCCTGTAGCATTTCATCACAGAGAAAATGGTCAACTATTAGGAGAGATGTTAGCGTTTCATTATTCACTCCAGTGCAGGCTGTGTTTGCCTAATCCTTGACAGCTACTGTCATTGTCTAGCTCATGTTTAGATGTTTACCCAAAAATCCTGAATCCAGAAAGCCAATGCCCCAAGGGCCTGACAAAACCCAACACAACTCGCTTTAGACAAACAAACCCTCCCATGAAAAGCTGGTTCTGCTTTTTCAACACACAAAGGGTTTTGCCAAACATAAAATAAAAGTCTATTATAAAGGCATTTCTAAGCTGGGAGGTTTGCATTTCGAGGTTGGCTGAAAAGAAATGTTATTCTGTGCTGGTCACAACATTTCACATTTAAAAAAACCCAACAGACAAGAAAAAGTCTGAAGTGTGTCCCCATTCAATCTGATTGCTGTCTAAGAGAAACAAATGAAACATCTTATTATTGATTTTTCTTTCCTACAGGTGCATTTTTCACCTATTGAGTCAACTTGAATCTTGAGTGGTAAGAGAAATACAAACATTTTGTTAAGCACACTACTCTTACTTTTTCTGTAGTATATAGAGTACATAGTATGTACAGTTAAACAAAAAAATAGTTGGCAGTATGCAGTAAGCAGTAGGTTAGTATTTCGAACACATCCACCAAGTAGAGAATTGCTTCTCCCGGTCATTCATTTTGAAGCAGGTGTGGTGTACGGCATACAACTGTGCAGGATAAAACCATGTGAGCCTTACGGATCTGACTCAGCAAGCAAACAAGTCACGTGCCGCTAATTTTGTGTAAAAGAGCACAGAGAATGGAGGGCGGAGGGTGCAACAGATGTCCTACTGCAAAAACAAAACACTCTCACAGAGGGGGAGAGAGCAAGAAATCAAGAAGGAATAATGAGCCATCTAAACTTCACAAAATTGCATGCAGTTTCAGATTTACAGAATAAATTGAATAAGCTCATACTATTTCTAATGTGCTGATTTGGTGCATAAGAAACTTTTTGCTGCTTAAGATTTTGTTTGAAAATTCTGCGGTAAGTAAGCTTATTCAGAACAAACGCATTAAACTGATCAAAAGTGACATCAAAGACATTTATAATCTTACAAAAGATCTCGATTTCAAATAAATGCTGTTCTTTTGAAATATATATTTTATCAAAGAATGTTATAATAGTAAGCATCACAACTGTTTTCAACACTGACAATAAAAGGAAATGTTTCTTGAGCAGCAAACCAGCATATTAGAATCATTTCTGAAGATTAATTTGACACTGAAGACTAGAGTAATAGAAATGTCTTTTGCACTTCATCTAGCCTCATACCAACACATTGAAAGGTTACTGGAATTCACCATCCGTCTCAAACGTGAAAGTCAGCCAGCAAACTAGACAGTAGGTTGAGTTTAATGCTCCATTCACTTAGACTCATAGCCAAAGGTTTCCCTCTCAGTTGAGCAGAAAACAGAGGGGCTTTTGTATGGGCAAACAGGTCATGAACGCCCATCTCACTGTGTTAAGCAAACGTCTTTCTTGCGGTTTTTGGATACTGACTGCTGAGTAGATTGTGTTACTCTTTCTCTCTGGATGCTTGTTCAGCTGTGCTTGGTTGTATATCTGTCCAGCTGGGAGCTGAACCAACTTTCTCTTCCTCCCGCTGTGCACTGCTACAGCTGGCAAACGAGACCCTACCGAACCCATCGACACATACAGGCCCAGTGCGACACCTTTACTGCTGCGTCACTGACCCTGCAGTTGTCCTCGCCATTAAATGTCACTTTCACTCTCATGCAGTACCGTTTCTAGGCTTAGGCAATCTAGGCGGTGGCCTAGAGCGCCACCAGCTGGAGGGGGCGCCAATGAGCGCACATACTGCCGCTACATCTGCATCCGAAAACTGAAAAATGCTGCCTTCGGAGGCAGCATTCCAAGGCAGGAAGGCATCAAGGCACGTCCGAATACAAAGTTAGCTTCACTTCCTATCTCCTGAGATGCCTTCATCTGATCGATTTTTGAAGGCAGCATAGGTGTATCCATCGCTGCCTTTGATATCCCACAATCCTGTGCGTTCCATTCCGAGACGGCTGAGCTAAAAAATAAAAGATGGCGGCTGGAAGTTGCGTTTGGTGGTTAGTTTGTGTGTAAATGTATATTTCTGATTAACTTTTTGCACTTTTGATGTTACTTCTTTCGAGAAATGAGTATTATAGTAATTAAATATTCGTTTGGTTATCACCAAAACTCGTTCTTTTTTGTTGTAGATCATTAAACCGTTGCACTGCCTCAGAAGCCTGTCCGAAATCAGTTTCGTGAGGTACTCATGAGGTAATGAAGCAGCAAGTCAGCTGCCTAAGTTTTCGGATGCAGCCCAAGAGTGGCACGGACACCCTGAAATATGATTACCGCCCCCACTGGATCCCCCAACATCATTTGGCTAGAGTACTGTCATTCTGACGATGCCTGTATGCCATTGGATCAGAGTGCTGTCAATTGCTGCCTCTGATTGTTGCATGCAAAGTTTGCATTTGGATTTGGAGCGCTCAACAATGCCATTAGATCAATGGGTTATGTCCGTGTTTTTGCAAGATAAGGCCAAATAGGCAAAGGCCAAGATAGGTTCAAAGGCCAATTTAAAATATTGGTACATAAAAAGTGCACAAAATCAGTATTTTGTTTAGGCAGTATTTGTGGCAGTCGAGAAATCATGTTTCATGTGAAACTGGTCTAAAAGGTGTGTGCGTTTTTGAGCCAATGCACTGTTAAAGGTTCAGTGTGTATGTGTAATATTCCCATATAAAACTTTTACAGCCAATTAAAATCAATACAATTAAGATCAATACATACTTTATTAAACCACTTTGTCAAATTTAACGCATCATTATGGAAGTGTCGAAATGCTGAGTCAATTAATTCGCTTCCAAAAAAAAAAACATTTATTTGCTTCCAACAGCGCTTAAAGGGAGCAGCGTCATACATATAGAGGGCAGAGCGTCACGTTATTTAAAGGGGAATTTCACACGTCAATGAGTAATAAAAGAACAAGTAGCAGCATTCTGATTACTTTTATGTCACTGATCAGACTTTTATAGGCCTATGTAGTTTGGGGTAACAAAAGGTTTTATAGGTTTGACTGAAATAATAATGACACAACAACAACAAAACAATTGAACAAAAAAAACAGATAAAGTCAAAAAGTAGCCATTGATAATATCTAAACATGTATCCAAATCCAAATGTAATAAAATTAATTTATGTGTGATGACAATTTCTTAGCAACTGGCATCCAGTGGCTATAACGGTATTACAGATAACAAACTGTGCAAAATGTTTTATCTTAACAGTCAATTTACAAATAGGCCTAATGCGTTCAGATTTGTGGAACTCACAATGCGCTGAATTTCCACAAATTAATGTCGTTACTATGACAACCAATTTAAATGTGGCAAGAAACTGATGTCTGAAAAAGAAATATATATATTTATGCCATGGTCTGTCTGAATACTCGATTCTGATTGGCTGGCAGGTGTTGATTAAATTTGTTGAACTGCACAGGTAGTTCCAGGTCAGTTTAATCACGTTCTATATTAATGCGCTTCCTATAAACATTGGTAACCATAGTAACATACAGTTACAGTTGAATAGTAATACAGACGAAAATAACCGTCATTTTTATTGCAGCGCAAATATTATTAACATCTTTAATATGTGAATGCTGGGAAATGACCATGGCATAAACGGGATAATCAACGGCTGGCTGTGCATTAAACGATTTGAATGCACTTCGCGGAGGCAACCACCCTCTGCTGCGTGTCGGGTGGTTCTTTGCCTCCACGTCGTGCATTCAAATAGTTTAATGCACAGCTAGCCGTTGATTATCCCTTACATAACCTATAGCCTATACAAATATAATCTGTAAATGTATCAATGTTGTTATTTAAGATTTGAGGGTTTACATAATCAGTTTTATGTTATTTTGTATGTAATATTAATCATCTTGTTTGGGTATGGGAGTTGGATGGGGGAGGGGCACTAATAGGGATCTCGCCTAGGGCATCAAAATGGCTCTCATGGGATGATTTTAGAGCCTTACTGTGTGCTGGTTGTTTTAAATATGATAGACATCTCGCATGCAGTTGTTTGACAGTTCACAAGAACGCTCAGGATTGTTCTACCTTGTCTGTAGTGATAAACTCATAGACTTTAATGATAAGTGAATTATAAGTCTACCTCCACAGCCAGTGATCCCAGGCTCTCCAGAAGGTTGTCTGTAGCTTTGGCAACTAGACGGACATCAGTGGCATTAGTCCTTATGTCTGACTGTAAAAAGCAGAGAAAAGATTTCATTAAATACACTTATTGGGAAAAATTTATAAATAAATATATACAATAGCATAAAATCGCATCTGAAATAAAAAAATTTGTTTACATAATATATGTGTGTGTACTGTGTATATTAATTTATATATATATATATATATAATCAAACAATTAATCGCGATTAATTGCATCCAAAATAAGATTTTGTTTACATAATATATGTTTGTATACTGTGTATATATAGAGAGAGAGAGAGAGAGAGAGAGAGAGAGAGAGAGAGGATGAGAGAGAGAGAGAGGTGTGCACACGCGCGCGCTGGGAAAACAAGACCTCGCGCTTGCGTGGCAGTACCAGCGAGTCTCAGAAACTAAATAAGATTTGGGCAAACCCTAAAGATTTTGTAGCTAGGCGCTTTTTTGAAGAGGGGGGAAAAAAGTCTCTAAAGGGGTCTGCAAAGTCACTAAGTTGGCAGCACTGTGCATCTCCATTTCTCCAACTACGGGCTAGGCAACGGGTCAAACAGAGAATGCGCTCTGCTTTAATCGCGCATTAATAAAATTAGTGCCATTAAAATGAATTCGCGTTAACACGTTAACTTTGACAGCACTAATTTTTATGTATCTTTTTAATTTTTAAAAAACAAAATATAAAAAAGTTGTATATATATATTTATTTTTTTATTTTTTTTAAATATATATTGTGTGTGTGTGTGTGTATATATATATATATATATATATATATATATATATATTATATAGACACACATAAATAAATCAATCAATCAATCAATCAATGTTTTTAAAAATTAAACTGTTTTAATTTTGTTTTAATTTAGGTTAAGTTACATTAGATAACTATAATAAATATTATAATATGCATAAACCTGAATAAATAGGTTACGTCATTTACAGATAAAGTTTAGGTCATTTACAATATTGTGTGTCACTCGGTTTATATGGCTGTTATATCAAATCAAAATAGTTGCTCATGATAGTTCTTGTATCTAATTTGCATGTCTGTAAATGATCAGAGAACCATAAAAGTTACGCAAGGCCACATTCATTCCATGCATTCTACATGCCATCAGCCAGCGAAATAAAACTAAGATGACATATTCATCTGGTTTTCCATTGCACTTCACTTCCCAAGAATCCTAATGATGAGTCACAATCATCTTTCGTTGTACAGCGTGATCTATGAGTCAAACTGACATCTTCGTATTTCTTTGAAATGTTCATAGGAAGAAGCAGAAGAGAGGAACTGAAGCTGTTGTAACTACCAGCTGTGCCTTCAGGCTATATATTAAGGTAGGTGTGTAGGGCAACATGCAACGACATGCGTCCTCCCACGCTCTTCATAACCAGCTAACTCGTTCTTTCTTATTCCTCTCTCTCTTTTAGCTGGTTGTTGAGTTGTTTGTGTCTCAGCACAGTGCATGCCAATGATAAAGTCACTTGGTTTTGTTTTTAACAACTCAGCAACAGCAGTGGAGGAGGGGAGGACTCTATTGCACTGCTTTAGGTGATAAGATGATGACCTCTGTCACCCTCAGACACACGGTGGGGGAATTTATTAAGCAACAGTTTAATTTACACCCTTTCCTGACAACAAAGCCACCCCATCTGGACTCATCCAGGGCTCTAGACTGGCCATTTACATTTGTCTACAGTAAAACTGCTTGTGTCCTCTGCAACACGAAACAAATTATGTATAATCTGGACACTCTTATGAAATTAACAAAGTTTAGTGATGGTGCTAAATGGTAGAATGTAAACATTTGAATTGCATATAGAAGTGTATTTTAGGACCATTAGGATTTTTTGCACTGTGAAATTATATTCTTGACTTTCAAAAGTGTTCAGGTTTTTTTTTATTTTTACCTTTTTTTTTTTTTTTTTTATTACTCTCGAGTCAATTATGATTCTCATTACTTTAAAAAGTATTTTAATAGCTAAGTTAAAAATGTTGTTTTGACCTTTAAAAATTACCATTTAAAATATATAGAAACAGAAATGTATTATTGAAATAAATAATAATAATAAATAATAACAATATTGAAAAAACATTAATAATAATAATAATAATTCCATCCAAATGAAAAATATGAAATTGTATTACTATTATTTTTTCTTTTTCTTTTGATTTTTGGGTGGAATTGGGTGGACATATTTTTTATTACACTATGGTAATTTTAAGTATTTCTAAAAATGTAATTTTAATATTTTATGGTAATACCAATTATCTAACTAACTAACTAACTAACTAACCTACCTACCTACCTACCTACCTGTAACAAATCTGTTCACTTTGATTCACTGCATCATGTTTCTTACCCTAACAGGTTTGAGGAAATCCAAGTTGGACTTGAAGTGTCTCTCGGCCTGGTCTAGCCAGCTATTGGGAGCACTACAGATGAGGTCTTGGGTGAATCTCGCTACCCTTTCGTCTGGGATGTTAACAAAATCCTCAAGTGTGGTGGTGCTACACATGTCTTTCAGATGGACGCCAAAGCCTTTGATCAGCACCTGAAACATGAGGAGCATCGGTGATAAGCAGTAGGAGTGAAAGCAGACAAAAGGTGTTCATGTGATCTGTGAGGGGTTTTGGAGATAGAAGGGGACAGAACTGTTCATATGACCCATGAGTTTGTTATCAGGACAGGGGCATTATAAGGCACTTAGACTAGATGCCTTGAATACACATTGAGAGGGTACATTAGGGTAAAACTAGGCTGCCTATGGTCATTTATGAGGACTGTAATGCCCCGAGGGCATGTCACACGGCTAACAGCTGTTGATTTACAAACAAAAATCAAGATGCATGCTGGTTTCCTCTCTTTAACTGATTCCTAGGGGCAATTTAGCAGCATGTGTGGGGGAAACTATCAAAACAGCCCTAAAAACAATGACTATGCCTTCCAAACTGTATGCGGTGAAATCACAGTAGAGCGAGTGTGAGGTTTGGGTCTTTGGGCATGGAAGAAATGGGTCAGTGGAGAACTTAAATAGTCATGGACACCAATTATGCTTCAAAATAATGTTTTCAATGCCCACCTTTTCAAGATTCACATCAGCTTCCAGAATATTCTGCACATAATTATGGGAAAAGGAGGCGTTTTGCTGGAGGAACGTGGAAAGGGTTTCATTTTCACGCAGGAAGTCCTTCAGCTTGAAACCTAAGGACAAACATACCACTTTAGTGTGTGCGTGTTAAGCAATGTTTCACAAAACCACCATACAATGGCTGTAGTTATCGGTTTTCAGCAATTTGAGCAGACATTTAATTTCAGAAGACCCGCCCCCACATTTTAGGATTAATGTTTTTGGAAACGCACCCCATTTTCCATTAGTTTACATTTAAATTGCATTCTTACAAAACCTCAAACTTTTATTTGGAGTACATGCGCTAACTTGCTGAAATTTAGAGCTGTTCATTCAGGTGTGGACCCTTTGAGAGTGTTAACTACACACTCGTGTGCTCTCCTTAAATTTCATTCCTCTTTCAAAGTTCAAGTGCGTGTCTGAGCAGGCTGGCAAGTGCGGTTCACCTGGGCGTGGAAAGAAACATCCACTGATTCATCGTGTGATTCCACAAACAATGTACAGGGAGTCTAGTTGCCTAAATGTTTTGGAATTTAAAACGGGGGTTGAAGTAGTCCACACAAATCCGGAAAAATTGGACAGACTTGTGTAAGACTCCCTTCCTTCCTTCATCATTCAAAAATTAGAATTTTTTTAAAAAGAAATATTGATAATGTAATTTCTTAATCATATGAATCTTAAAAAATGAAGTACATTTTTACATTATCTGATGAATATGACGAATCACAATCGAAACAAAAATCCTAAAATGCAGAGATGGATCTGCTGAAAGTCAAAGTCTGGTCAGACTGAAAGTTTTTCAGATCTCTTTTTTGATGGAAATCCTAAGTGGTGTCAAGTCTGTCAATTTGGAGACATCTCTCATGTTGCTAGACAGTAGAAACCCCTTCTCCAATTCATACGCCTAAAGTCATACCTGATATGTATGAAAAAGTGTAGCCATTCACACCTAGTTAAAATCTACCTGTGATAACCCTCACTCGGAGCAGCCCAACTGTCTCCATGTTTTCCATCTGTGCTGTTCAGGGAAACAAAGGCTGGAAGTGTGCTTGTTGCTAGGGAGGGGCGAAGCCCCAGGAGGTGGCAGATTCCTGAACTATTCAATCGCTTCCCCACTAATCATTCTTTTGAAAAGCAGGTAAAGGGGGAGAAATAGGGGAGTAAAATGGGGTCTGAAAAGACATGTGCAGGGACCTTCTGTAATGTCATGGCCAATTACATCTGTTAGGCCTTTTTAGACAGTACAGGTATATACAAGCATAAAATGAGAAGGTCTGAAGAATCTAAATGAGCCGTGGTGAAAACAAGATACATATACGTAAGACAGGGGTTTCCAAAACCCTTAATCCAGTTCTTAACTGTTGTCTTGAAATTTACTCTGACATTCGAAAGTTTGGGGTTGGTAAGATTTTTATTTTTATATGTATTTGAAAGTTTCTTCTGCTCACAAGACTGTATTTATTTGATTAAAAATAAAGTAAAAACATTAAAATTGTGAAACAATGGCTTTTTATTTTTTTATATATATATATATATATATATATATATTTTAATGTAATTTATTCCTGTGCTCACAACTAATGACAATTAGAGCTGCATTTTCAGTATCATTACTCCAGTCTTCAATGTCACACGGTCCTTCAGAAATCATTCTAATATGATAATAATATCTTATTATATCTTATTATCATCAGTGTTGAAAACAGTTGTTCTGGAAGCTGATTCTTCAATGAACAGAAAGTTCAAAAGAACAGCATTTATTTAAAACAGAAATCTTTTGTAACATTATAAATGTATTTACTGTCACTTTGGGCTACTTTAAAGCATCCATGATGAATAAAAGCATTAATTTCTTGCAGACAAAATCATCTTACTGACCCCAAACTTTTGAACAGTAGTGTACCTTTCTGTTTTTTGCAGAAAGTGCACAAACCATCTAAGTGGTAGTGATCAGGACAGCAATGTGAACATACAAGTAATTTCCTCAACTTAACCCTCATTAACCAAAGAGAAAACCAGTACAATTTTCTTTGGCCATTACAACCACTAGCATCATATTTTGGGCGTGATGTTTTTCATAAACATTGTAACCCATTATGAGGCTAATGTAAAGCAGCTATTTAAAGGTCTTTGTGAATTCAGCATCACAGCTAATCATAGCAAATAATCTAGGTGTGAATGGGTTCACGCGATAAATATAACCTAAAACCAAAGAACTCAACTCTTTCATGTCTGTTGCCATTAGTTGTAATCAAAAGAGGAGAATAAAGACAAAAATGAATGAGATCGCAGCATGCGGATGCCTTGACAAGCCCCACAATGACTGGATGGCGAGTTCAAAGCATTCCTATTGTCATGCACGACAGTGTGAGACACAATAATGAAGTTTTAATTGAACCGGTGGACTGACATGGCTCTTTTTCCTCAAGACTTTTCTGAAGCTGTATTACGGTTAACTGTGAATTTAGGTCAATTTTGGATTTTTGTAAGTTTTTGTCAGTATACAGGCATGAAAACAATTATATCATCTCCCCATTTCGCTCTGTCACAGATCTAAAAATGTCATCAAACTTAACTTTTTGGTAAATACATTCTATTGTTACTGCCGACGTTCTGTGATGCACTGATTGCATGTTCTCTATGCAACCTTTTCTCCATTAGGCAGAGAAATGCAATTAAGCTCACTTAGCGTGAGAAGAGAAGTCTGTGAACAGGAAGAGACAATTCACGCTGTATACCCAGCACACGCTAAGTGAATAGGGCAGGTAATGCTAGAGGACTGGATTCTGGGATGTGTGTGCGTATTTACACCCACGCTAGCCCTGAAAGTGACTTGCCATGGCTTGTATGAAAGGCTTGATACTTCATTCAGCAACCCACTTCCTCCTCTCCCAGTGGAAAAATTGCACTACCCCAACAAATACTCAAAGACTGACGGGCATCACCCTTTCGCTTATATATTTACAAGGATTAACTGATAATTCGAATGAGTCACTTTATGCTGAGAGAAGTGTTTGCTATGGGAGAGTACAATTGCTGAAAAGGGCAAAAAGCATGACATAGTTCAGCCAAAAATGAAAAACATGCCATTTATGCGCTCTTATGTCACTGCAAACCCACATGACTCTCTTTTTCTGGTGGAACATATAAAGGAACAAGCTAAAATATAAGTATTTAAGTAATTTATTCCAAAAACTAAGCTGCAGGGCTCACATCTCATTTGGTCAATTGCATATTCAAACTTGATGAAAATATAAGTTATCATATGATTTTAGAAGACTTGGAATACAGCACATAAGTCATATTATGGATCACTAATGATGTTTTTTTTGTCCTTTTTAGAGCTTGGTTACTTTATGCTTTCACTTTATGGAAAAGAGCAGCATTTGAGGTTTGGAAACACATGAGGATGAACTGTTTTCATTCTAGGCAATTCTACTGTACTCACCAGCTGTGTTGTTTTGCATGACTTTCACTGCACTGATAAGCTCCTTGAATCCATCTAAGCTCTTGTCATTTTGACTGTACAGTAAGATCTTCTTGGCATCAGAAAACAGGCGTGAGATTCTGAAAAAGAAATCCGAATTACTACCAAATTGCACGCATGGTCTTATATTACACATACTTGGCCACATTATAGCATTATTTTGAAATCTTTAGCTGTAGGCAACAACTTACATGGAATCGTTGAAGTTTCCAACGACTCCTGGAGATTCCCCAGGGGTTGGGTGTCGGAAGCAGGGATTGTTGGCATTGCAGACGATGCCCTGGATCCAGGGCAGGGTGCCTGCTGAGGGCATGGCTTTGTTGGGAAAGTGACCTGTAACAAATAAAAAGAGACAAAATGAACTACCTCATTGAAGAGGGCTGAAAAGAGAGTTTCCACATTAAGGCTTTCTAAGAGAAAGTGTACGCGATAATACCAGCATAATCAAGACGCTGGCATAGAGTGATAATATCAGAAAAAGTTGCAAAAAGCTTTTTCCCCAGTAAAACCATAATCCTTCTTGTTGTTTCCAGATAATGCATCTTTGACTTCAAAGGTGCATATGCATATATATATATATATATATATATATATATATATATATATATATATATATATGACGAGTGATCCTGATAATGGGAGTTCTAGATAGTGCAGATACATTATCAGATTGACATCCAACTACATGGGCACGATGTTCCAGATGAGATTTTCATTATTTCTACATCCCAGTGCTGTGGCCCATCCCCATATACAGTACAAATAACTGACGTGTACCCTTAGACTGCCTTATCTTCCCACAGACATAAACAATATCAGCAAACCTCTGACTGTCCATCTCTGGAGGATGCATATCCTGAGGGGACCTTATCGAGTGATTACCTAAGCAGTATATGTGACCTATGTCCCCCCACAGACTCACTGTTATTTCTATAATGAGACAAATATGCAGGTCTGCTATCAGTCAACCTTAAGACTGCCAGCTGCTCCACTGCTGAGCTCAGCAAAGATAAGATAATACTTAAAGCATGAAGTAATCAATTCAGGGGCTATTTGTTCAATTCCTCATATATTTATTTAATTTTAAATCATTTATAACAGGATGAACCTCAAAATATCTATCAAGAACATGACTGGGTCATAATATCTAAAGAAAAAAACTACATTATATAATGAAAATGTTTTTTTAATGTAATCAGGCACAAGCTCTCATAACAGTAATGTAAAAACATAAAATTTTCATCAATTTAATGCAAAAACTATATATATATTAGAGCTGTCAATCGATTAAAATATTTAATCGCAATTAATCGGATGATCGCCACGAGTTAACTCGTGATTAATCGCAACTTAACCCCCCTTTTTTTTGTTCTAAATGCACCTTAAATTAATACTTTTCAAGTTTTTAATACTCTAACCAACATGGGCATGGACAAATATGGATGCTTTATGCAATATATGTTTATTATTAGTGAAACCATAGTCAACATAGAGCATGAAGTCTAGACATGTTTCAAAGGTCATAGATGTTTTTCAAATAACTTGTTCATGTCTTTTAGACACATGAAAAAAGAAATACCAGGTTCCCATTACTTCTCTTTCTTTGCACTGATTAATTTACTTACACAAACCTGTTTACATTTTTGCATGACAGGGCAGCTCACTTCTTCTGAACATGCAAAATGTACATTTATTATTTATTATTAGATTTGTTTGCCTCTCTGTGCCCACATACTGTATTTTGATACAGCTAAATTCTCAATAAAACTGTCTTCATTGATATATTTTACTGTTTCTGTTGTCAGACAACAAAATGAAAATGAAATAGTGACTGAAACGCAACCCCTTAAGACTACATAACCAGTTCTCCCTTCCAAGATGTTAATCTGCACAAAAATCCTGATAATCAAGCCGTCGTCTGATGAAATCAAATACACGTGAGATAATGATAACAGCTGTGCTGTGATTTCGGCTATAGCCTACTTGCATGTAAAATTAGAGAAGCATCATAATATCTGTGTTTAACTGAAAGCGCTGCTCCTCTCCGCCGCTAGGCGACTTTTTTGAAGAGGGGGGAAAAAGTCGCTAAATTGGCAACACTGTGCATCTCCATTTCTCCAACTCCGGGCTAGGCCACTTGTCAAACAGAAAATGCGCGCTACGTTAATCGCGCGTTAATAAAATTAGTGCCGTTAAAATGAATTTGCGTTAACGCGTTAACTTTGACAACACTAATATTCATATATATAAGTATGTATCATGGTAATATTTGTCGTACTCCTTTTAATTTATGTTGAATTTAATTTAAAAAGTCATTAATTACAGTCATTTACAAGAAAAGTGCATTCTTGTAAAATACTGTAATGCATGATTTCTTTTAATTAAATTATCATAAAAATAACAATACAAATCTTAAATATTTTGTTTAATGTAATGATTTCCTTGAGATGCAAATCAGGGAACTTAATATTGCTGTTTTGCATCATGAAATAAATTGGCAAAAATATCACAAAACAAAAAATATATTTTTGTGGAATATAATAATTTCCTTTATACATATATCTATATATTAGGTGAAATGTTTCATCTTAATCTTGTATTTACAGCATTGGGCAACTTAATATTGCTGGTTTTGAAGTCTTAAAATTGATTATTACCTGCACGATGGACATTGTTCTTTCTGTCCATTTAATCACTTCAGCAAGAGAGGTTGCAACATGACTATACTCGCATATGACAAATCTGTTTGTCCATCAGCACACTCCAGATTTTGGGAGAAGTGAAATTATACACAGGACCTCCTCTATAAACCAAAGCGGTAGCACACAAACACATTTGCGCGTCAAGAAGATCTCATGACAAAGGCTCACCATTCCACAAAGAAGAACAGAAAGTTCACAATCTCACAAAATCATACATGTATTGTAGTATGTCTTTTTAAATGCCACTAGTCAAGGATTGTGTTTTGAATTCCTGGCTAGTTTTCAGCTTGGGATGTGTAGTATTACTCTAACATCTAAACTTTATATATTAGAAAGCCAATCAAGCACAATAAAAACTATAAAACAATAAATAAAGATAGAATGATGACCGCATTTATTGGCTGAAATTATTGGCTGGTTTGTTCAAAATCACTGCACTTTCAGATAACTAGCTAATATTAAAATATAAACCATTTTGTGCTTGTTGCCCTAAAATGCAGAAATAGTGGTCACTTTGTCCATAGGGCACTATTTAAATCTCACCATGCTCCTGATAGCATCACCCTATCTTTATACACATCACGTGTGACTGACAGAACTCCAATAATTACTCCAGTTATCAGTGTGAACTCATAAACACCCTGCAAGTTTGACACATCTGATAATGATACACCATAAAGAAAACATTCAATGAATGTTTTCGCCCCATGTGCACCATGTATTTAGGCTATGCAATGCAATTAATATGAACAGGTTGCATTGCAAAAGTTGTTTTGCATGCAACACGTGGAAGCCATTTAGTTTTCCACTGCCATGTCAAGAATTGAATGTTACAAAACAGGATAAATGCTGCATTGTGTAGACACATCACAACACCGCTACATCTAAAATGTGTTTTCTCTCTTTTCACAGGTACAAAACTGAGGAGTATACTTACATTCATGTTGCTCATAAGGTGGGTAGTTCAACCTCACAGCAATCAGGATGAAGAAAATAAAGAGAGGCCACACAATCTCCGTCAGCAGTTGGAGCTGAACAAGTCAAACACAAGAGGACAAAAACAGTCAGCGTTTTCTGCAAAGTGCAGACACTAGAGACCATCTTTGGCCCTGGTGAAACACGACTAATGTAAGGGCTTTTTGTGTGTAATGTCATCAAGGGCAGGTTTTTATTAACAACATTTATTATTAATACATAACAGGGGATCGATCAGACCCTCCAGATATAGTACAACAGCAGAGAGGAACATCCACTGGGAAGATGGCATGTCTACATAGATCCAATGGGTAATGAAAGCCATCTGACCACTCGTTCTCCATTTAGCACTTTTGTGGATAATGCTTATTTATTTTAAACCATAAAAATGTAAATGCATCAGTAGTGTACTGTTTCAAGCATTAAACAATAGAAAATTAAATCAAGCACTGAATATTTTGAAGTTTTTGTATTATGGAACAAGACATTTTGGAAGTACCTTGTAAATATACACATTACAGTACCATGTTATACATCAAAATACCATAGTATGGTACAACCAAAGTGCTTTTTGTAATGGTTTAAAGCGTAATATACCCTATTTTGAGGAGATGGAGATTTGAATTCTATGTCTGTCTGTATTTGCATCACTTTTACTTCTAGGAGAGCAACATAAATATGGTTTGCATGTGCAGTGACCTGAGAATCATAGTACAACAGCATTCTGTATTGAAATGATGTAAAAATGTTTTACTTAATATGTGGATTGTTATCGACTATAAACAGTTCAAGATTCTAGAATTATATTATAAGGAATGAAGAGCTGTCATAACGATAACAAATTTTACATAATGCGTAACATGGTATGCATAAAATTATATTTGCATTTGAATTAATGTTATTCTTGCTTATGATGGCATATTAAAAAAACAATTAGAAAACCTGAAATATACATATATATATATATATATATATATATATATAGACTAAATCTGTTGTCCTTACCGTTTGTCTCCTTCTGTAGGTAAAGTTCTTCCACAACAACAGACCCAACTGAGTGGAGATAGACATCTTCACTCGGGTCCCTCTTCACTCTCAGCTCTCAACTGCAATGACACAACGGGATGTGCGGAGTGAAAAAGGCATCCAGCAGCGACCAACAGAGCAGCTCAAAAGTCCAGGACAAAGTGCAGCCCTCCTATCTGACTCTCTGCTGCTCACTCACGTCTTCCCTTTTCATCTCTCCTCTCTTGCCCCGTTTTAGGGAAGGCCAACCTTTTCTTTTTTCCCAGAATTCCTAGAAGTGGTGGACCTTGTAGTGTCAGAGATTCATCAAGCAAGGAATTTCACAGGCCATTAGGGTCTCTGGGGTAGGTAGCTTCACTCTTAATGGCCACGTTTGATCAAAGAGCTTAATTTAAAATGCACAGATTTGCTGGAAGTCAGGGAGAGAATCATAGTGCCCTTGCTCTGTGCTAACAACGCCATTCAAATGCGAAAAGGGTCCAGACATTCTTGAGTGATCTTCATCTATGCTTACATTGTTCTCACTGTCTGACCCTTTCAGTGATTTAATCAGGTAACCCAAAACAGAAATGATCAGGTTTGTGATGAGCTTGAACGGAAACAAAACTTGTGCCTGTAAAGCCTGACCTGATTTTTTTTAAATGGAATAGTTTATTGAATATTTAGACAAAATATTTAAAGTAAAATCTAAAAAAAAAAAAAGCATAATTTATGGCTCATATACTGTAGTATATGTTTTTACAATGATACTAAAAGGCTGTCAGTCAGACAGCAGAAAGCACGTAGAAATAATTTTTAGCAAAGTTTTGCTCATGCTGATAATTTAGAGGACTTAAAACGATAAAACAAGTATCAAATATGATCTAGTAGGTTTTATAGGGGTAATCACTGCAGGCCACAAGTAAAAAACTTGAACACTTTCACTTAAAAAATTACTTTCACTAGACAAATTCCCATCATATTTTCATCAAAATTAAATGATCTGACCTGCTATCCACATGCATTTTATAGTGCTATACTCGTACTGTATGTCACCAATTGTCACCATTTACATAGGAGCAATATCTAAGAATAAATCAAAAAGAAACAATTATGAGAGTCTGAAACTATATTCACACCCGCACCCTTCATCACACTGCCCAGGACAATGTTCATGCTGGCCCTTCCAAACCCAGCACCATGTGAGAATATTTAGGTTATTATTTATCATCATGCACAGATCAGGATAGAACATGACTGTGCCTATGACAAATACAAACTGCTTTCTGTGTTTTTTATATACATTCGTCTGGTCATTAACTATTAATTCCAGGCGTTTCCCATTATATTTAGCTGAAATGCTTGAAGCTGCATATTACTCTGAGAATTCAGACAGCTTTTCCTTCCCAGCTTGCATGTTGTGTCTTCCACTATTACAGATGCAGGTGGTAAAAGCTTTCATACAGAAAAGTGTAAAAATTATTAAGCTTGGCACAGTAAGTTCTGTTATGTCTATTTAATTGTATAAGTTTTCACAGTTTCTACAATTGTTTTTTTCCATCTGACTGTAATTCAACCCAAAGTGGTCAAACGTCTAATTAACTTTTACTCCAGGTTGTGGATTTGTCATCACTTTGATTTTCGTTTGTCGTATTTTTACAGTGTAGTTTTTACACAATGATACTGTAGCCTACCTTTGTCTGTCTTGTTCATTGTTCTGTTGCTTTTCTCTTACAGCACTTCTGGTCTTTCTATCCGCTGATAAAGAACTACACGTTGTCATCTTTTGCTATTTTGGTGCTATTTTTGCTTTTTAAAAAACGTCAGGTTTTGTTTCTGAAGCTTAATAGCTGTTCTTCGGTTAAATAAAAACTACGTGTCGCACAATTTTATTTGACGTGTTACTTCAATGAAAAAAAAAAAACTGAATGAACTTTCATTCACTGATTTCTTTTGACAACTTTTACTCTCTTGTCATAAACACTAAAATATTGTCATGGTATTTGTGTTGTTGTCAGTAATACGCTACCTGAAACGCTGCGTTTGCTGTTCATTCTCTATAGAACATTAAAAACACATAAACAATGTTAAAGAGAACGAAACATTAATGTATCTTACCAGACAGCTGACAACCTATGATGGACATTCACTGTAATCCCAATGAATCAGATGTATATTCGTCCCTCTGGACTCTGACGCCGGTGTTGTTCGGTGGTTCTCGTGTGAAGGAGCATCTGAAGGTTTTGAAGTGGTTTTATAGCGCATCCGCTCTGAGCGCCGGGGTTACTGTCGGTCATCCAGTGTGCTGTACATTTTAACTGGGTCTGGATAAACACGTGGAGCCCAAAACAGCTCTTAAACGGCATAACTGCAAACATCTGCTGACAAACGTGTGCCATGAAAACAATACAGGGATAAAACATGCCTCTTCTACTGGTGTTTGGGAAAATACGACATTTTGTTTGTTTTTTTAATGGCCATAAATGACAGAATCTTATTTGAAAGATTTATTATTCAGACTACATAGATGATAAAGAAGTGTTTTTATGCAATCTGGGGTCTTAAAAGCAGGCAATCTGGTCCTTATCACTTCACTGGGATCTATTTCTTTGAATGCGGTTGATGGGAAGAAATACTCAACCATAATGATAATACATACATACATACAAAATAGTCAACATTTGAAGTGGATCAAAAAAGTTAATCAAAGTTGTCCTAAAACAAGAATGCATTTTGGTTTTAGGGCAACTTTGATGAAAGGTTTTGATCTACTTCAAATGTTGACTACTGTATATATATATATATATAAACATAAGAATTGAGGCATTCTCTGAGTACACAAAATGTATATTAAACTAAAAGCCAGTGGAATTTCACAGTGGTTGAAGCATGGTGAATTAGGTTAATATTACCATTTAATTTAATCATCTGTATTGATGGGAAATTATCTGTGAATGCAAACATGAAATGCTAAGTGACAGACCATTTATGGGAACCGTGCCAAAGGTCATCTTCAGCTTGACAGACTGAAGACAGTCCAGGCATTAGGAATGGTGTATCTGGTGTATCTGCAAGATGGCTTATGATGGCCAGGTAGGCTGTGTATTGTTTTTTGGTGGCTTTTCTTAGTGAATGTAGGCGGAGACCTCAGACTAGACCAGAATAAGATGCATTAATCTATGTACTGACACTTATTATTGTGTTCTTAATCCTTTAATCCTTATAAGAGAACTATTTTCCATAAACCATCTGAGTAAACTCAGGTAAGTACAATCGTGTGCCATGCCATATGCCAACATTTACTCTTTCCGTGTGTGGTGTTTGTCAGTGGTGTTGCAATATACATATAACTGGCATTGTGTAAGCCAGTGAAATTCTGGAAAATCCTGGACCTTGTGTAAAACCAAATCCGGTATTCTGCCATTGTGAGAAACACAAACACTGAGTCATTTTCATTTTCAAAAATGCCGTATCAGCTCAGTATCCAAATTTACCCATGTTCTACATTCTAGTGATATCTTCATTTATATGGGCAGGATTTCTTAGTACACAGTGCGATCAAGAAGACAATAGGAAGGTTTAAAAACAGCTCCAATCAAATAGCCAATGACCTTAAGCAACCTAGCTGTCTGTGATCTCACTTTCTGGAGAAAGGGTCAGCTGATATTACCACTTCATGTAGTGCTTTTGCTGCATTGCAGCTGTTGGCATATACTGTCAATTCCTCTACTACAGGAATCATTAAATATTTCTGACATTTTTAGTGGAGGAGGGTGATGAAATAATGGAAAACATCTTTCTAAAACCCCCGGGAACACATGTTCTACACTTCAAAAATTATTAGAAAGTGCTGTCAATGTCATAATTCACCAGCTGAAGTCGGTTAGGTTTCAGTTCAGAAACACTGGCTACAATAACAAATTCAGATACTACTGTAAAAATTATTTTTCATGGTGTATGCCTTCTTTGGACAACTATGCATTTTAGGCTTGCGTCTGCTACTTTTGTAGCAGATTGTTCTGTAATAAAAACAAAAAAATATTACAGTAAATTTTTTTTTTAAAATTGCAATTAAAATATTTAATTACATTTTTTGAGTTTCACATACTTGCCGTAACACATTGTGGCATGCAAGAAGGTTGTATCTACAAATAACGGTCAAAGCAATGCTAATACACATACATATAATGTATGAGGACTTTATAGAGCATGTCAATAGAAAAATAAAACCAAAACCCAGACATTTTAGGCAATTTTGAAATCCTTTTGCCCTGTTCAGGAAAAAGAGGATGTATGGTGGTCATCCTGATAAAACAAATGAATATATTATTTTGTTATTTCATTTAATTAATAATAATACAAATTGCTGACAAACAAACTGTGAGGCTTAAATCTAAGGATATTATGTAAGTTTCCTATAAGTTTCTATAGAGTTTGGTTTCTTAGTGAAGTGGGTCATTCCTCAGCTCTGAGGTCAGTGTGTCCTGCGGGGGAAATACCTGCCACCTCTTGCAAGGTTTAACATTCATAAAATATGAGCAGCTGTTGCTTTCTTGAAAAAGTAGCATGGAAAGCTAGAAGCAGAGAGCTTGAATGTTAATACGACACATAAATATCACATTACTCTCTGTTAGAAACAGAGTAAAGGTTCTTATGAAACAATAATAACGCCTAAGCTGACAATGGACTAATAAACCAAGAAAACAGAGCAAACATGCTGACTTCGGAAGTGTGTGACAGACACGTCAACGCTGTTTCATCACATTTAAGGGGAAAGTTCAGGCTACATGGGTTTAAGGAGTAAAACAGGCCTGTTTTGTTTATAAGAGAATAACAGCCTCCTAGATGCTGTAGAGACTGCAAAATATATTCTAAAAATGTATAATTTCTGCATAATAAGTCGAGACGTTCACTAAAACTGCTGAAGATTGCACATAAACATAGAGTAGGAGAGTCAATTGAATGTTTTACCCAGCTGTGAGAGATAATGTTGGTCATGACCCTTATGTTTACAGTACCCTGCACGAAGAGAGAGATAATAAGAACTTCACATACTGACATTGACTAAGTACCAGCAAAATGAAACAATGAATAAACAAACAAACAAACAAACAAACAAACAAACAAACAAACAAACAAACAAACAAACAAACAAACAAACAAACAAACAAACAAACAAACAAACAAACAAACAAACAGATTTGAATTAATATCAAGCTGTGGAAACTGAGGTTTAAGCAAACAGATTTGTGACTTTCATTATTTAATGATTATTACAGTATTCGAAATATAGTGATACATATTAGCGTACAGTATATTTTGACATGGTTGTTTAAGGAATCCATTAGAAAGTGTCCGTTTTGAGTCATACTGCATTTGTTGTATATGAGCTCCCTCTAGTGGACAGACTCATTAAACCATTGTTAGTTTGACAATAAAATCACTTGTGTTGTTTACAGTAATGTGGGAGGATTTTTCACTCTTTCTTTCTCTTTTTTTTCTCCCCTATCTCTCTCCGTGACACACGCACACACACAATAACTCACTATGTTCACTCTCTCCCTGGTACTACAAAGAACAATGGAACAATGCAGCTCTTCTGTGGTCCAGGCTGGCGTTTCTGAGCTGAGGCTCTACCCCTCACAGACTGAGCGCTGTGATGCTGCACACCGCCGAAGATGAGCGAGGTGAGACGGTCAACATCAAGCTCCTATCGGCCGAGGTCCAGCTGGATAAAGGTGAGACATTATCTCAATACGATTCAAGTGACTGACGAGTTTAGAACAGGCAAAAAGTAAAAGTGCGACTTCTAAAAGTAAACAGAGCATAGAAAAAAAGTAAGCAGAGGATTTCTTACTGTTTTTGTCGCGAAGGAATGCCTAGGCTTTAAACGCTGTGAACGAAATCCATATTTATTTACATCTGTTTAACTTGTTACAATACAGAAATTAAATGTCTCTATTTTATAGAATTTCTTAAACGGTTAATTTCAAAGCAAAGAAGTGAACTTTCAAAGCTGGTTGTGACTTGCATCACTTTGATTTAACTTAGAAATTAAACATCTAGTGTATATAATACATAACTATTAAAAGTTAAAGTTTCAAGTTTATTTGGTGATATTTTAAATGCTCTGAGAGTTTGAACTGTTTTAGGAGTTCTTAAGCTATTCTTAAACACACTATCAACTATCATGGTTATTTACTATTAGTCTAGTACTATTTAAAAATTTAGAAATCTCCAGTTAAAGTACGAAATCGAGTTCCTGTATTAATGTGTGTGTTTTGCTGTAGTTTTTACAGTGACTAGCACACTGAGTGGCAGTGGTGACGCAGATTCCCAACAGCATGGTGATGATGACCATATCGACTGACGTTTGTGCTGCTCATAGTGGTCAAACTAACAGTGACCTTTCAGGGCCAAAGCTAAATCTTTCTTAAATTCCTTCAATCATGGTTATTTCATGTTTATATCACCAGAAGATAGGAATGTTTATGAATTGATTCCTTATGAAGCTATATATATCAACTTTAGTTTCCTTCAGAAATATCATATTTACTACAGTTATTGTTATTTTTGTTACAGAATTAACAATAACTGTAGTTCCCACACATTTTGACCAGTAAATTTCCATGATTTTTCTCATAAACTTTCTTTTGAAAGTGAAAGGATATTTGAGGCCCCATTTGGGAGTCTGAGATCACCGCCCACTGGCTGGACCCGCTTTTCGTAAATGGGCAGTTTTCTGAGAAACATAAAAATGGAACCCATACATTCCTGCATGGACTGTGAAAAAGACTGTGAATGGTTCCTCTAGTGACATCATCAAAACCACTTGGAAAATATAATGAAGTTCCTTGTGTACACAGTATGATAGTTTGCACACAAAGTTTGTTTCTTCATCGGAAAAGAAACAAATTCATTACAAGACGTTATAACTTAAACCATCACGTCTGACCAAAAATACAAAGCCCATAATCCATAATAACGCTTCCTCCAGTGGAAAAAGTCCATCCCCTGTTCTCCTTTCACATTAATATCCACTGATATCTTGGTTTAGAACTGTTTTCACTTGTAAACGGTGCTTGCCTATTTCTCTCCTGATTCAGATGAGATGACTTTTTCACTGGAGAAAGCAATATTATGGATAGAAGACTCATATTTTAGCCAGAAGCAATGATTTGAAGTTAAAAACACCTTAATGACTTTTCACTTCAATTGTGGATTATTGGGCCATTTTTATCATCTGTTATACTCTCATTCTGACGGCACCCATTCACTGCAGAGGATCCATTGGTAAGCAAGGGAAATCTGTTTTGATGAAGAAACAAACTTTTCTGAAAACGTTCTTTTTTGGGTGAACTATTCCTTTACAGTATACATTTTACTAATTGAGTTTTAACTTTTTTGTGATTACATTCTCATCTCATAGCTAAACCACTATAAATATTTAATCAATTTTTATGAGTTAAAAACTTGTTTTTTCAAGCCTTGGAAACACAATTTTAGTATTCCCCTCTCCAGGATTTCAATAACTGTGAAACATGCTTGAAAAAAAAAGAAAAAAAAAGACTTAAATTATTAATTATTAACAATTATCATTTTGAATCACTTTTGATATATTTGTGGTGCTTAAAGTCCGAAGTGTTGGTATATAGTTTTGCGTAATTTTTTTTTATTATTTCTTAAAAACAAGCAGAGAAGCGATTCTGTTTAGAATGTGATTAAGTCGACAATAAATAAAGTATTAATAAAATACAATTAAAACATCTTGTTTTATCAAAACCTTTTGTTTTATCAAGCTTTATCTTTTAAACCAGATTTATTCTCCACAAAAATTCCAGAATTAAAGCGCATCGGTTTGAAGTTCCCGGGTTCCTCCAGCGTCCCTACATTCAGCGCGCGTTCTGCCTCATCCAGCTCGTGCTGTGAATGGACGGCTGCCGTTCTTTTCCGGCTACACCTGCTCATCCCACCAGGAAGTGCTGGGCGATAAATCCTAAAGTAATAATCCCTTTTACCTGGAGCGAGAGGAGCGAACAAACATTATTATGCAGTGCATCCGGGGAAAGCCCTCCGATTAGATTCATGTGATCGACGCGCGCGATTAATGCAGGGTAAAAAACACACCGTCAACTCCCTGCAAGTTGGGGTTATTGTTTTCCTGCGGTGTAGCGTTTAGTTTTTTTGCGGTCCTAACCTCCCTCCGGCAATGGGATGCTGTGGAAGCGCAGAGGTAAGCGATGCTGCCCGCGACAAAACGCGATAGCATGTATCGAATCTGGCGCTGATGTGTTGATACATTGTTACATTGTTGCTGGCGCTGTGATACATTGTTTCACGGCTGATCGCCTTTGACGGGCCAATGAAGTGCTGTACTGTCGCTTGCACTGCATGTAATCCTATTATTATGTCCTATGCGGTCGCACATAGCGATGAATGGATTTGACCATGACAGTTATGTGAAGATTTCGCCTTTGTATCAAAATACAACGCGTTAGACCGTTGTCTTTGTTTTTTTGCTTCACAGCATCATAGTGTAGTGTGTTAGTAAACATGTTTACAGGCACTGCTGTCCTCTTACAACACACTGGTTACACAAAGGGGGTTATTTATAAATGGATATCAGTTGTGGTCGGTGCTCGTTATGTGAAATTTCAGTTTTGAATATGCCCGTTTTGACAGATTACATTTGCGAGGCCTTATATGAAAATACTGTTTAACGTTTGCAGCATGCTAACTAGTTATGTAAAGAAGAAACTGACTTAGGTTGTTTTCTTGATTATTTTTATATTTAAGTGCTTGATAACCGATATGTAAAACGCAGTGATAATAATATATTTATTTTCAATTACTGACCTCTGAAGGAATAGATAATAAGATAATAATCATACAATAATACTCAAATAATACAATAATAATAATAACAACAATAATAATAAATAACTTATGTAAACTTATTTTTTTACTAACGTTTTTTCCCTTATTTAATGCGCAGTGTTGTTTTACAAACATTTTACATTTCTGTATTTAATATATTAGAAGCATTTAAGTGGAAAAAGTATAAATCTTGGAAGACGGTATTGATTATCAGTTTGTCTTTAATGTGAAGGCATGTTATTTGAATCAAATAATAATCATTTTAAGCATGATTGAATCGCATGTATTTTAGAGGCCAAAAAGAGAATGGAAACCTTTGGAGGACCGGAGCTGCACGGATCTGCCATGGTTCCTGTTATTTACATTGTTCCTTGTGGGAATGGTAAGTCAACAGTTCACCTTGTTCATAATTTATAGACCATATTATGTTCATATATGCAGGTTATGAAAGTACTTCTGGTCACACTGTGTATTACAGTCAATGTTCATGTGACTTTGTATTTACATATACAGGTACTGAGTAGTTTTGATATACTACTTTATTTTTAAAGTTTTAATTGGTCAGTTTTGGCATTCAACAGTCAGATGTTAATGACAGGTGTCCAGGGCAACACTGTGTAATACTGTATTTCATATCCATGCATTTGTTTATTTATTTATTTATTGTAAAAAGCAAGATAATGTATATGCATCACAAAATAAACACAGAGAGGTAAATCAGGACTATGATGTGAAGCAGATGTAGAATGTAGGATTTTTGGACACCCTGTGGTCTTTTTCTTCTCTCACAATAAAATAAATATCTAAAAAAAAATGATAAAAACAATAATTAATGCTGGAGCTGCACTAATATTTAAAATAAAATCAAAATTGCAATATGGCTTAGTGTGATTTAATTAATAAATAAATGTGCTGTGTTTCAGAGTGTTCTTACACATGAGCAGCTCATTATCCGCTGGTGTTTGTAGCGGCTCAGAGTGGCTCAGTTTGCAGTAAATGCTTCTCCACATGAAATCATTTCTGCATGTGCTCTGAGTTTGGGTCGATTTAACATGCATTTGGAAAGACAACATGCAGCAACCATCTTCCCATGCTTGTAATGATAAGTGCTTATCAACAAAAGAGCAGCTTTAAGAGTGTAAATAAATGTTGGATGGGTTAATGTTTGAAAATGAAGAAAATAAGGCATGTATAAATATTAGTATTGTAATTTTAATGTAAAATAAAATAATTATTAGTTTTCTTAATTTTTTTTTTTTTTTTTACAATAGTAAGGTTTTTTAGTAATTTTTAGATTTTTATTTAGTAGTAGAAAGAAATTATTATTATTATTTTTTTTTATTATTATTATATCCATATTGATGTATAATCTCAAAATTTTGGCAAAACTATGCAGCCAGAGAAACAAGCACAGCAAACCTAGAATTTAAAAGAAAAAAAAGAAATGCGAATTTTTATCAGAAATGTCACAATTGGATTTTTCCCCCAAATCATGCAGCCTTAAATAAAGCCCATTTATTTAGTTAGATAGTTAGTGAATAGCCATATAATACTAAATCCACCATGATAATTCATTCATTACTCTTTTAAGGATAGTGCAGAAACACCAGGCCTAAATATTTTATGGCTCAGTTTTTTTTCTTGAAATTTCTCTTTTGATAAATAGTGTGTTGTCACCTTGCTGTGGTTTTAACGACTAGCCACGATGAGCGTCATTTTGGTTTCTATTTCTGTGGTGTTTTACAGGGTACCTCCGCCCAGTGTGAAATCTCACTGCTCTAAAATATTCTGTTCCACATACCAGTATAGTAAACATGAAACATGTTCTGATTGGTTGTGATTGTATGTGGTCTCACAGCAGTTTCACATTTAGTGTGAAAAGACAAATTTGCTTGTCACTGGAAATTTTGGACATTGTGTTAGTGTATGTCTCAACGTACATGTCTTACGCAAATGAAGAAACTCACAGGAATATTTAGATTTTGTGGTGAATCTTTCTATAATTAGGTTTATACTGTGAATTTTTTAGCCTTTGCTGCAAATGAGTTTTCCCACATCTTTTTTTCACTCTCATTCCAGTGTGGCATCTGTGGGTTTACCATCGCGACTGGAGGGGCGGCGCGGCTCGTCTTCGGATATGACAGCTACGGGAACACGTGCGGCCAACGCAACGAGCCCATTGAAGGGGTCCGGCTGAGTGGTCTCGACCATACTGACAGAAAGTGAGTCAGCTCGCCTTTCCTCCCTCTCGTACCCTTTTTTTTTTTTTTTTGCACTCAGCACCATCACAAACCCTCATTTTTTTCTTCCTCCTCATTCTCTGCTTTTACACACCCGTCGTAAATGGTCAGCGGTGAAATCAGAGCACTCCAGCTCTTGCCCTTCGATTATCACATCAATGCAAATGTCAAACGGCTGGCGTTTCACCTCGAGATGGCTGAGGACTATCTGAGCTACACACACGAGCCTTGAATAATTCAGTACAGGCCTTGAGGATGGTTACTGTCACAGTATGTGGCCCTTAATGGGTGCTAGCTTGCAGGAAAGACAGGTATTGCGGGCCATTTCATTTGCAGCACTGTCAAATGATGGTTTTTGGCTCTCCGGTGTGGTTGAACTGAATTGTATGTAGCTTTTTAGAGATGGGTCTGAGATCTGACTCATCACGAGGCAGAGCGATTCATTTGGTGGAGTATTCACTGGCTTGTCAGAGCAGATGTGAACTTAATAATGGCTTGAAAATGTCTTGCTGGGGCTGTCAAAGAGAGATGGCTGCACTAGTGGAGGGCATGCGGTTTAACTTTATATTTAATGATGTTTAGGCTTCATACAAATGCAATTTTAAGCTGTTAGAGAGATGTTCACCCTAACATTTTGTCATCATTTACTCACCCTTATATCTTTTCAAACCTGTCTGACTACCTGTGGAAGATAAGAATGTTTAAAAAAAATCTTTTATCTTTTTTTTTTTTTTTTTTTTTTTAAAGTTGCCCATATGATGAAAATCAATGGGGTCCAGTGTTGTTCTGACCCTAGTGTCATTATATCTTTTCTTTTATGTTTTGCAGGATAAATAAAGTCATACAGGATTACAGTGACCTGAGTAAATGATGACAGAATGTTTAGGTTAATTTCTCTATTTGTATTATGCAAATGTCACATAACTTAAAAACGTAAAATATGTGCTATTATTGTTTGGATCTTGATTTTTAAGCATCACCAAGAGCCCATTTATGTCATGTTTAAGGTAATATGTAATCACAATCAGGCATTTTTGGAAAATAAAAAATTAAAAAAAGTAAATAAATATAAAAAATAAATACATTTTATATTTCAACCTACACTAAAAACAAAAAACAAAAAAAAAACGTGGACAATAAGATTTCTTTCTTTTTTTTTTGAAAGAAATTAGTACTTTTATTCAGGAATGATTAAATAGTTTAAAAGTGACAGTAAAGACATTTAAAATGTAACAGAAGATTTCTCTTTCAAATAAATGCTGTTCTTTTGAGCTTTCTATTCATCAAAGAATCCTGAAATAAAATAATTTAACAAATATATTAAGCAGAACAACTGTTTTCAACATTGCTAATAAAAGCAGCAATAAGAGCAGCAAATCAACATTAGAATGATTTCTGAAGGATCATGTGACGCTGAAGACTGGAGTAGTGATGCTGAAAATTCAGCATTGTCATCATAGGATGCATTACAATTTAATATAATATTATAATAATAATTTGCAATATTACTTTTTATTTTATTTTATTGAAGCCTTGGTAAGCATGCAAATTTTTCTTTTTCTTGCCGACCTCAAACTTTTAAATGGCAGTTTAAATGCCATTTCTATCCACGTTGATCATTTTGATGTGTGTCCGTATTTCACAGTTCACGATGGGGGCAATCACCCCACAGGGCAATTTTCAAGTCACATTTGACGTGAAATTGCTAATAAAACAATGCACAATTTGAATATATCATTTTATGTTTATGGTAAGAAAGTTCTTTGCTGTCCAGCCATGATGAAATTAAAAAATAAAAATTATAGCCTTTGAGGACAGTAAAATTACATATCATGTCAACTTGCCATTTACAGAATCTTTTTTTTTTGTGATTAGCAGATTTTATGTTGGCTTTTCACATTTAGTAGTTTTTTCATGAGGGTGATGCTGCCTGTGTGTGATTTAGTACGTGTCTAGGTGTTTGCTTATCCTATTACAACCATATAGCTCGGAGTAATTGCTTCATTTATTCATGTCATAAAAGATACGGATGTGGTAAATACCACCTAGAGTGAGTTGTTCCTACAGGAAGGTGTGACTGCTCGTTTCTTGTCTTCCTTATTACAGGTTTAACTCTGGCTGGCTCAAAATATAGAACCACTAGAGACATGTAATCACCCCTGAGCAGCACTACACAAACCTCCGTATCATTCTCTCTTTTACACACACACACACACACACACACACACACACACATACACACACACACACACGTACACATGCTCATCACCAACCTAGGCTCAGTGGAAATATGTGTCTCTGCATACATACCTATATCAATTCACAGCAATTTCAAGCTCCAGTGAACACTAGTGGCAGTAAAACACCAACAACTTTTATTCCTTTTCACACAAATTATGATTACACCGGCAGATTACTGATTAATAAACAATGATTTTTGTGTGGTTTCTGGGACAATACTGTGTTATGATCTCAAAATGCTTTTACCATAATGCATGATTTGTGAACTTCAACATTCGGACCTTTGCATCACATAATCAGCTCCATATGTTTGGCTTTTCTGACGTAGTAAACTTGCTCGGCAGCTCACCTGTTACGTTATTTATTTCACTTACAATTACAGTGCTTGGGTAAAATAAGTCACCATAAAAGGGCTCAAAGGCTTGTAGAAGCATGTTGAAATGGCATAGTTGCTTCAGCTAATGTTTTTTTTTATCTTACATTTTGCTTTTGTTAAAACTATTGGTTAGGTTTAGTGTAAATGGTACATTATTTAACACAATACGCAATACAACAACAACCAGCGTAACAAAAAGTTGCCAGTAGGGTTGGGCATTATGGAAAAAATATCATATATCACAGGATTTTTTTTCAGAAAAATCACGATTTATGATTTTATCATGATTCTTTGACATGTTGGTTTTACTATTTTGTTAGTTGTCTGAGCAGTACAGCCAAACTAATTTCCCTATTTTAAAAACAAAGCCTTACAAGGTAACAAAATATAAAATAAAAAAGTATGGCAGATATTTAGACCAAAATATTTGTCATTATTTTCTCTTTGTTATTAAAAAAATAAGAACAAAGACACATTACAAATGCACATAATATACAAATAAAACAAACAGTGCTTTATTTTTCAGGTACAGTAGGTGTGTTTAGCAGGAGCATTCAAGAAATTGAATGAACAAATATAATAAAATAAAACTCTATGTACACTTCACTGTATAAATTATACATTGATTCTTATCTATTAAAGATTATTAGCAACTATTAAAGTTCAGCCAAGAGCAGTGAGTGATTTTTCTCATTGTGTTTTGTTGTTTTATTAACATTAAAGGGATCGTTCACCCAAAAATGAACATTCTGTCATCAGAGTTACTCTTACTCACTCTGTTGTTTTAAGATACAGATAAATACATTTAGACCACGTAACTTAATGATTGCTATCGGGATGTGAAGAGACTTTCAATCAGCATAACAAAAAATGTTTCTGAAGACAATCACCTATTGCACCTTTAATACAGGTTTGGGACAACATGCTAGTGAGTAAATAATGATAGCATGTTCATTTTTGAGTGATTTAATTAAAGAGTGATCTCTTTAATGACAAGTGGCAGCATGTTTAGTACTATTAGTCAGTTGTCTATATGCATCTGCTTTTCTCTCAACTGTTTACTTTTACTTTAGACAGAACTAACTGTTTATATGTAAACCTTGTGTGTTTTTGACAGTATTAGTGCAATCAGACGCGAAAGACAACTTAGTCCATTAATCAGGCGCTGTTCACAGGCTTTTAGTTTGCACACGTTTCAGGTGTACATGCTCAGAAAAAGCTCCTGTCAGAACAGCACGCGAATAAAATGTTTAACCAGCAAGGCTTTAAAGCACATGCAAATAATGTTCTTTTGTGATTGCGACTAAGTGCAGTGTCCTGTGAGTGTAACTCTGCTGCTGAATTAACATTTGATGTGAATGCATGTCATGTTGTACTGAGCTGCAGACGCCAGAACTGAAATTGATAGAATGTGCACTGTAGCATGATTCTACTTTAATCTTTTAATCGTCCACAATCAAAAATCATGATATCACACACCTCTAATTGCCAGATTCGCTTTCTTCTGTTTTCTAGTTCTCTGATTAAAACTGAACCACTTTTAGTGCCAGTCACTGGACATTTTGCTTTGTATGTGTTTCAAAACATGCAAGAAGTATTGTAATATTATTTTGAAGAACTGCCGCCTCAGACACTTCCAGTGAGTTGTACATCGCTATTGCTTTGGACCCATTGCCTAATGAGTCATAGGAAAGAGAAAAACATTAGGACTTATCAAATTGTTCTCATAATTGTACACCTCTGTACACCTACATATGTACAGCACAGTTAATTGGCTTGGAGGGTTGTGATCTGTGGACTTTTACCTTTCTACTTGGCACTTACCATGTAAGTTGTAATTACGTGCTTTATGAAGATTTGACATTTGGCCTTAGCCTGCTTTGTTGATGTTAGACTAGCACAGGCCTGTGGGTCATTCAGTCGTGGAGGAGAGTAATACGGTTTATGCGCAACAGACTTCCGTATTCTGCTAACCAGGTCTCGATGCTTCCGGTTCACGCGTTTTGCAAGTGCCCGTTAAATATGAAGCTTTTTTACTCAAGATGCCTTCAAAGTAGACACTAAAGATAATCATAACCTATGTCCATCACATATGTGGATTGATATATAAAAGTTTAAAATTTGTATTCTTTTCAATAACATTTATATATAAAAGTCGAATAAAACATCAACAATAAAAACAGCTAGCTGATTTAACTGATTACCTTAAAAGTCCATTGATATCGCCATTTTTTTAATACTGCTATTAATACGTTCTCCGACAAGCGGAAGCGATGAGACCTGTTTTCTGGGTTTGATTAGTGACGTTCGACATATACCCAATAGTGATCCTGGTTGTGGTCTGGACTGAGGTCTAGTATTTACTTTGGTTTGGTTTTACTATGGTAGTCTGGTAATGGCTGCTAAAGCAAATTTATGAATATTTAAGAATAAATTGTGTGTGTAATAATAACTGCAGTTTTGTATTCTGTTCCTGACCCTGTTTTGATGTAAAGTTGACTCAGAAAAACCTGAAATGGAACACCTTTACTAGCAACCTTACTGCTGTACTGGATAAAGTACATGTTGGGGGTGTAACTGTGTGTGTGTCAGGAGCCAGACCGAGTTAGCAAGCTAATAGCACTTAGCTTAGATTTACTTTCTCAGCTGCAAACACCATGATTCTGCAGCCCGCTCCCACTGCCCACGATCCCTCACTTTATCCATCTCTTTTTAATGGGGCTATGGTCCACCTTTGCCTCTCATGTGTAATCATTGTGTTTATTGCATACTATAAAGGTTGTCAGCAGTTTTAGGTTAGATTAGTTTCAGTGCTCATGTTGTTGGTTTGTATCACGATTTTAGAGTCACGGTTTCGGTATGGTTTGGTATGTGCTATGTTTAGGGAAAAAATTATACTGTCAAATAAAAGTAAAGAAAATAAGAACAAATAATCTAACTACAAGCAACAGCCCTAATAAGTACAATAGAGTAAAGATACAAATAAAATAAACAGTGCTTTTCAGGTTTTTTAGGTAGGTCTAACATTATTTTTTAGGTACAGAAATTGAATAAAGTAATCAAATGTAAAATAACTTTGCATATTTGACTGTATAAATTAAAGATTAATCTTTATTAAAGTTACAAAAGCTATTCAATCAACAGCAGTGAGTGATTTCCTTGTTGTTGCAGTCTGATAAATAGTCTGATTCATATTAAGAAAGTGCTCTCACTTTAAAGCCCAAAACACACTTCACGATTTTAGCAATCCTAAAAAATCACTGCATGTCACACTGTGCGACATGGATCTAATAAACTTGGCTACGCCATGTGTGTAGACTGTGCGATGATGACACCTACGACTCATACGCTACCACGCACGTTACTATAGAAGAATAAAACGTCATCAGCATGTGCTAGTGGTAAACAAAAAACATGATAAATCACACTTTAGCAGTTGTATTTTTTTTTTAATGTATGCTGGAAAAAAGTGGAAGCGGCGAAAGAGGAAGGGATAAGAGCTTGAGGTAAGCAGTTTTATGTTATAGAGCCATGTCGCGTTGATTTCATGTTGCATTTTTATTGGTTGGTCAGTGAACGTGGATTGTACCAGCAAACACACTGTGCGATGATCATGCTGTATCGTAGGCTATCTTTGGTCGCAAAACTGTGACAACGGACGTCTTTGAACCTCTCTCACTGTAGGCCACAGGACAGTGAGCAGTACTTTGCATAAATGACTGCTCCCATTCCAGCATACGGCACTCGCATTGAACAAGAGTGAAGCCAGAATGCGTATCCATCAACAGAAACATACATTAGCCGAACCCTGTTTGTTTTACGTGTTATTATTTATAACAAACATATTACAGATGCGTTGTCAGATATAAGTTGAACCGCGGTTCTAGTGCATGCCGAACCATGTGTGGAGAACGGTACGGTCCGATTATTTTTTATTTATTTATTTTACCGAGAACCGTTATACCCCTAAAATATATATGTATGTGTGTGTGTGTGTGTATATGTATATGTGTATATATATATAACACCAACAACCACCCCTTCCTCTTCTCATCAAAGACATGTGATGCAGTACTAAACAGTCTCTCGCTGTCGGTGCTTGTAATGATTTTTGTGTTTTTCTCAGGCAGTTTTGAATGCTTCCACACTGCCGATAGGCCTCTCACGATAACAACTTTTTGGTGGGCGATATATTGCTCCAGAAATAATTGTGATAAGTGAGATTATTGTCATTGTAAGACCACTGAATGTATAATCATAATATAACAGCATAATAATCCAAGAAGGCCTAGACACTTTCAAATTACAACAAACCTTTTATTCTTAAGAATATTTAGATCATGGAAATTAACGATCAAAATATCAGATACCTTAAAAAACTTGAATTAATAGTAAATAAACATTTTCTAACAAAAAGTGCAAAGTAACATGTAGAAAAAAAAATGCACAATGTAACTTGGAGATTTTTCCATCTACAGATTTTTCCCTGACCTTCTTTTCTCTGTAAATCAAGGGTGCATACTATTGCTGAAAAGCACAAACACTACTTGGCTGTCAGATCTCTGTCAGATCCCTAAACACGGCCATATCTGCAGATGGAACTTTTTCTGGAGAAGTATTTTTTTAAATTTGAACTAGCACCTCATGACTACACCACCTTATGTACGAGAAGCTGCAAAAGACACAGGTGCAAGTGGAATGCAAAAAACATGGTCACATTCATTTTTATGTAAATATAATAGGCAATATATTGCATCACCAAAAATTATAAGAAATGTTTCTTGAGCATCAAATCAGCATATTAGATGTTTTCTGATAGATCATGTGACACTGAAGACTGCAGTAATGATGCTGAAAAATCAGCTTTTCAAACATAAATTTTAAAATATATTAAAATACAAAACGGTTAAAAAAGTTGTAAAAATATTTCACAACATTTCTGTTTTTACTGTATTTTAATAAAATAATTGCAGTTTTGGTAAGCATAAGAGACTTCTTTTAAAAGCATTAAAAAACCTTACCGACCCCAATGTTTTGAACAACAATGTATGTCTATGCAGTAGATTTAAACCTTTGTTCTTAAACAAGAAAATCCTGGTTTTCATGATATGTCCCTTTTAATTTCCAGTTTTATTTTCACCTCAAACACTAATTTTGTCTCAAATGTTTTTTAAAGAAATTAAGCTGTTCTGGATGCCTGAATTTGTAGTTTGCAATATCTGGATGCTATTTCTTCCAATGGTTTCACATTAGACTAGCCTCAGGTCAGATCTGGTCTACATTCTTACAGTAAACCTCTTCTTTGGCCAGGCTGTTTTAACAGGCTGTGCTAATGCTGAAGTGCTCTTTCCTCAAGCGCGTGCATCCCCTGCTACTGACAGTCTGTTTTTGTGCTGAACACACAAGACAATGGGTCCCTCGTCCCCGTGTGGGCGCCGTGCCCACTTTACACCGCATGAAACGCTGAAGTAAAGCCACGGCCGCAGAGGAGGCTTGGCTCATAAACAAGCTCTCAGTACCCTCTGCCAAAAAAACAGGGCTGAACGGTCCTGTGACAAAAAATATCTGCTGTTCAGAGTCGATCTTTATCGCACAATGCCATGTTTTAAGTCCCATGGTGGTATCAGATCAGACTCCATGAAATAAACAACCTGCTTTGGTATTTTGTTTGTCATCAGATTTGAATTGGATGCTCTTCCTGTCTTGAAATATGAGACTTTATTGTTGTTTTATTCACAGATTCGTCTTTTTCCTGGATCCGTGCAACATAGACATCATTCAGAGGAAGATAAAGTCCATGGCGCTGTGTGTGTCACAATGTCCCACAGAGGAACTGGCGACTTACTATGACCTCAAGAGATTTGCCATGATGAATGGTGAGTTGGTCAACCAGCTAGCTATTGTGGGCATGTAACTTCATTGTTTCTTCCATGGGTAGATGTCCAGTCAAGGTCCTGCCATTATATCTGTGACAAAGGCGTTCATCATACAGTATATATGGTCGTGACCCCCAGTGTGTGTCTTTTCAGTGTTTCTTTACCAACAAGAGCACCACACACACATAAATACACACATATGTGCCTGTCAGGCGCAGCCGGTAAGACATGGTTAGGGTTGAACTGACTAAACAAAGATTCCACTGACCTGTCTTGCTGTAGGGTCTCTGTTGTCTATAGGGTTTGACACGTCCCATCTGACACCAATGGAGAGTATAAATGACATCATTGTTTGGCTGGAGTTTCACTGTGTTTTCTGTACATAAGGAAAGTTCATCATGGAGTTCACATTCATATTAAATGCTTAGTGAGGTGATTAAAACGGTCTCATTTCACATCCCTGCTGAAAAAGTTTCAACTAAAATCAGTGTCTGATTGTAGCTGTTTTTTAAAATGGTTTTTAGCTCGTCATTTTTGGTTTGGGCAGTATGACCAAAAATGTATATCATGGTATGATAAATTTTAAATAATAATAGTAATAACGATGTATGTTCCTAGAGATAGACCAATATATTGGCCTGGACAATTAATGATAGGGTGATGTTTGCCCATGTAAAGAAGATTAGGATCACATGAATGAAAGTCCCACTTTTTTCCCCAAATTCTACAACATTGACAACAGTGTCAATGAAATGTAAACAATTTCTGTTGTCGTCATATTTTTTTGAATTAGCTTTTTTTTAGTGTTTTTAAGCATTTTACATTTATTCCAAAATAATAACTCAAGGCAGTAACAATTTAAACAATACATTTTATTTGTGAACTTATGTTCAGCTATTATTTGTAATAGTGAACTTTTAACTATTTATAAATTTTTTGGATCATCAGTCATCAAAGCTTGGTAAATATTGGTCACAGACACGGAAATGTAGTTTAAAATCACAGCCGAACTTAACCAGTCATATCCAATCATATCACGATGAAGCATTGCCTCCTCTAACGTGACTTTTCCCCCATTCATTCTCAATTACCCCCCAGCAAACTCACCGCACACTTTAGAGGGTCTGTTAAAACTCAATGGGCTTTTTCTTCTCTTTTAGGGTCTGAGCTTTGTTCATATGAGTTACCTGGTCATAAGTACCCAAGCCTTCCAGAGCGCTTCGAAAAGTGTCCCAAACTTCCAGTACCAGAGAGGTATGAAACAAACTGTTGACAAACAAACTCTCCCTGTAAAGCACAGCTCCTTTCTCTCTTGATCTGTCCTCTACCTCTGGCCTTTTCTATCTCTGCAGCAAAGCTCTTCCAGTGTTTAACCGCTGCACGCCGGTGGATATTTCCTGCTATGCTAAGTTTGCTGAAGCGGTGGTCACGTTTGTCAGTGATAACAGCATGTTAAACAGGCTGATTGCCGGGGTGGCGGCCAGCAAAGAGATCATTGTTGGGCTGTGTCTGCTGGCGTTAGGTAACAGTCTACTTTCTCTGGCTGTTTCTGCTGCTGAGGCATATTTGATTCAATTTTCTGATTATGTGTTTATCTGTAAAATGAGTCGAAATGGATAATTACGGTTCATAATATCCATATCAAATCAAGGCTAATTAAGTTCTACACTATTAAGCATTAACAAACAACTATCTAAATCTAAGGTGCACCATTGTAATTATTGCAGTATTCTGAGCCACTATCAGACGAAGGCTGAAGTATTTTGTCTTCTCTTTACGATGACACTAAACAGCATTTACAACTCTTAAGTTTCATATAGCAATGCATTTAGATTACGCTTAGCTACTAATTGTAGTTTAGTCTGGAGTCTTCCTCTAACTGCTGATCCTGTTTTGTGCATGCTGCAGTTTTGTCCATGATCCTCATGGTGATCATTCGTTACATCTCTGCTGTCCTGGTTTGGATCCTCACTGCACTGGTGGTTCTGGGTTCCCTGGGCAAGTCTGCTTTCTCTGCTCTTTTCTCACCTCCTAAACTGAGAATGGCATCCTTTCTTTCTTCATTTGCACGTCCTATTCTTGGGTGCAGAATAGCACATTCTGATTAGAACAGTTTGGCCACTTGTCAATATTTTATTTTATTTTAATTTTAATTTTTAATCTATATAATTATTATCATTACAATTAATATTTTATATATATTTTTTCTCTCTCTCTCTCTCTCTCTCTCTATATATATATATATATATATATATATATATATAATTTTTTTCTATTCTGTTTTTATTCTAAGTAATTTCGTTTTGTTCCTTTTTTTAATTTAATTTTGTTTTATTTTAATATTTTTAAATAATGTTTTTAAAATGTATTTTGCTTTTTCTATTTTTCTTTTTATTTCGTTTTATTTTTATTCTAAGTAATTGTATTTTGTTATTTAAGAGTGTTTTATTTTATCATTATTTTTTTAAATATTACTTTAGAAAATCGATCAAAATAAATGAAGCAAAATGTATTTATTATTATTATTATTATTATATTACATTCTATTTTATTTTGTTCTATTTAATGTTGTTTTATTTTATAATCTTTTTATTTTTTTTTTTTATTTTATTTTGCTCTATTTTATTTTGTTTGATTTTATATTATGCCTTTTATTTCATTTTATTTATCTCAAACCTACATATTTTTTGATTTGATGTCTGATTTGACTTCAGGAAAGATATTCTGTTTATCGTAAATGGTATTATGGCTTGAAAAACAGACTAAACTGTATAGATTTACAATATCACTGTTCATATAATAATATTGACTATCAGCCAGAATTATTATGCATCTGTTCCAAAGGGATGCACAGTACTGCAATCCCACACAAAGTTGAATCATCATTAAAAGTGTGGGTTTTATTCTAGGCTTACACCTGTTTTTACAGTGTTGAATGTGAATATGATGTCTGTTCTTGGCTTTTCTCAGGAGGTACCAGCGTTCTGTGGTGGTTGTACATAGACTATAGAATGACAATGAATGAGACCATGACTAAAGATCTGAGGGAAACAGAAGAACCCAACGGTGGCATGAAGACCACCAAAGACCACGCTCAAGGACTGCTCATCTACGCTGTTTCAGCGACTGTGTTCACTGTAAGCCCTCAGAGAGATGGAAAGTGAAATATGAAAGAAATCCCGGCTGGTGTTTTCGCTGTGTCATGCTGCTAATTTCCATTTTTCTGCTCCTGCAGGGAATTTTGTTGCTTCTGATGTTGTTTATGAGGAAGAGGGTGGCTCTGACCATCGCCCTGTTCCACGTGGCGGGAAAAGTGTTTATCCACCTGCCGCTGTTGGCACTGCAGCCCTTCTGCACGTTCCTCGCTCTTTCTCTGTTTTGGGTCTACTGGATCATGGTCCTCCTCTTCCTCGGCACCACTGGTGAGATGAAGATTCCTGTGGGTTTAAAAAAAAAAAAAAAAGAATTAGAAACTTCTTTCTTCAGTTACATCCCCTTATTTTGTTCCAAACTTTATTTGTTCCACTATTGTTTATCAAAGTCTGCTTTCAATGTATGGAGAAAAACAGCATTAATTTTGTTTAACTTCTTCATTTTGTTTTTATTGAAGAAAGAAAGTCATGACTTGATGGGTAAATGATTTCAGACTTCTCATTATTTTTGGTTGAAATATCTCTTAAACAACTAACTTCACAATTGCACGTTCTATAATGGATGTGCTTTTTGAGTGCAAAATGAACACAATAGTGCATTCGGATGCATGGAACAGTTTGATCATTTGAATAATTTTTGGTTTATATTTTTATTATTTTATTTTGTTCTGTTTTCTTTTATTTCATTTTTTAAAATATTTTATTGATGTATTTTTTCTTTTGTTCTGATTTATGTTTTTCTTTTTGTTTTCTTTTTTTCCCCTCACAATACATTCTTTGCCAGGTTTTAAACGTAAAAAGTTATCAATCCTAACACTGTACATCATAATGTCTGATTTCATGTCAGGAAACACATTCAAGATATTAAGTTTGGTATTTCAGTTTAAAAGCAGTCTGTTATCACTCATCATGTAATTATATTTGGATGTCCCTTAAATAACTTAAGAATGCATACTTTGAAATACAGATGTGCAAAAGGAAATATTAATATAACTTTAGGAATTGCTTTGCTTTGCATTTTTCTCAGACGTAATGTGTATAAGCCTTAAAATAGTATTCTGTTCAAGTCATTTAGTACAGATAATGTAGGAAATTTACGTACTGCAGCACAAATTAACCGACTTTGCATGGGCATCTCGTTCTCATTTTAAATGTGTGTTACTATTGAAGAAAGCTCTTTAAAAGCAAAAAATCTCAGGCTGCAGCTTGTACACTCGTGTCCACAGGGAACCCGGAGAAGAATGAGGATACTGGCCTGGTTGAGTTCAGGCTCACAGGAGCACTGAAGTACATGACCTGGTACCATGCAGTGGGACTGATCTGGATCAGTGAGTTCATCCTGGCTTGTCAGCAGATGACCGTAGCCGGTGCTGTGGTAACCTACTATTTCACAAGGTCTGTATTTTTAGTGAAAATGCTCTCAAATACCACTTTTCTTGGTGATGTGGGTAATATATTTTGATGATATTTGAAAATATTTCCTTTGATTACATTTTAAAATGCAGAGACGGCTATAATTAAGTCCCTTGTTGGTTGATTTTCATGAAGTTGTGACACTTTCAACATTTCTCTCTGCTTGAGTTTGCTTAAAGAAATAATTCACCCAAAATGAAAATTTGCTAAAAATATACTCACCCTCAGGCCATCCAAGATGTAGATGAGTTTGTTTTTTCATCAGAACAGATTTGCAAAAATGTAGCATTACATCACTTGTTCACCAATGGATCCTCTGCAGTGAATGGGTGCCGTCAGAATGAGAGTCAAACAGCTGATAAAAACATCACAATAATCCACACAACTCCAGTTTATCAATTATTGTCTTTATGTTTGTGATGAATCCATCATTTGGACATATTAACTTTAAACCGTTGCTTCAGGCTAAAATATGACGACTGGAGTCGTCTGGATTACTTATGTATTATTGTGATGTTTTTATCAGCTGTTTGGACTCTCATTCTGACGGCACCCATTCACTGTAGAGCATCCATTGGTGAACAAGTGATGTGATGCTAAATTTATCCAAATTTGCTCCGATGAAGACACAAACTCATCTACATCTTGGATGGCCTGAGGGTGACTACACTTTTAGCAAATTTTTATTTTTGGCTGAACTATAAGCCTATAATTGTACTTGTCTTCAACTAATCCTGTATTCATGAAGTTGTTCTTGAAATAGCTCACAGTTGCAACCTTGAAAGAAGACTGCATTTTTTTTGCAGTAATTAATTTCATATCCATGCAGGGACAAAACCAAACTCCCGGTGACGCCCATCCTGTCATCAGTGCTGCGGCTGGTGCGGTATCACCTGGGCACTGTGGCCAAGGGCTCCTTCATCATCACCCTCGTCAAGATCCCACGCCTCATTCTCATGTACATCCACAACCAACTCAAAGGAAAGGTAGGGAGGCAGCTCGCTTGACGTGTCCTTGGGTTGTTGGATCTAAATTGCAAATCTCTCTCGTTGCAAGAATCTTAACTGACGTCATGAATATTCATGCTTATGGCATACAGTTTTCCTTATGACAGGAAAGTTCTTATGTAGTGTTTTTGGGACAATTACATGCACTATTAAGTAATATTATGACTTTTTTATGAGTATTATGCTAGTGTTATATGCTAAATATGGGTTTTGTATTTAAATGTTTTTATGGTTGAGAGTTTTCAATATTTTGAATGATTTTTGTTTTTGTTTTTATGGTTAGTAATTTTTGTGTTTTGTCATTTTTATCAGTTTTTTTAATGTCTTTATAGTTTTTATTTATTAGTTTTAGTTATTTTAATACTTCAGGTTAAAATAAAATTCGTTTTTCTATTTTGTTTTATTTTATTTCAAGAAATAATAAATAAAAAAAAAATATATATTTTTTAAATAAACATATTTTCTTTAGAATGGTGTTTACTGATAAATAATGCACAATAAAATCACTAAAGTAAATAGGCTCAATTTCGACTTGCCGTTTTTAAGAACAATGCAATGGCTAAAAGCTAAGTGGAAAAATATATTGAATTGGCTTTTGCTTTTTGAATCCACAGTCAGGTGATCATTACTTTACTTGTCTGAAAATGTTCTTCTACGTACTTATTTTGGTATTATCTTGGTGTGTTGGGTGGGTATCTTTTGAAGTTAATGCTGAAAGCTATTTATTACTGTCCTCTTGGGTTTCATTTAGGTGACGTATCATTTACTTGATATATGGCTGGGGATCTTGGGAATATAATGAACTCTAATAGATAACAGTGCCAGCTTTATAGAGGCAGATTTGGAGCATTAAGCAAAAGGCTCACAAATGTGCATCAGACATGCAGTGTGGAAAACGTTTGCGCTCGTTCTGATTGTGTTCCAGGAAAACGCTTGTGCACGCTGCATGCTGAAGGCCTGTATCTGCTGTCTGTGGTGTCTGGAGAAGTGCCTCAATTATTTGAATCAGGTGGGTTAGTCAATGGATAACTCGTACTGTGCAAATTGTAGCTCTTTTTGTGTGATGTATTAATTCTTGCGATCTGTTTCTAGAATGCATATGCGGCGACGGCCATAAACAGCACCAGTTTCTGCACCTCGGCCCGCGATGCCTTCATGATCCTGGTGGAAAACGCTCTTAGGGTGGCAACCATCAACACCGTTGGAGATTTTGTTCTCTTTCTGGGCAAGGTGAAGGACAGATAAGTTTTGATAGTGGTCGTCAAGTGTTTAAAAAAAGATAAAGGCAGCCAGCTAAACTGTTATTTGAATAGTGGAGTTTTGTTTTGTGTGTTGACATACACTACTGTTCAACTGTACTGTTTTGGAGTCAGTAAGATTTTATTTTCAAGGCTGCATTTATTTGATTAAAATACAATAAAAACAGTAATACTGTGAACTATTATTGCAATTTAAAATAACTGTTTTCTATTTTAATTGATTTTAAAATGTAATTTATTCCTGTGATGCAAAGCTGATTTTTCAGCATCATTACGCCAGTCTTCAGTGTCACATGATCCTTCAGAAATCATTCTAATATGCTGATTAGCTGCTCAAGAAACATTTCTTATTATTATCAATGTTGAAACACTAATTTTATTGTGGAAACCATGATATGTTTTTTCAAGCTTCTTGATTGATGAATATGAAGTTAAAAATAACAGCATTTATTAATTTATTCCCCTTTATTTTCTCTTATCCAAACATTTCGTATAGTAGTGTATCATAGTTTCCACAGAAGTATGAAGCAGCAAAAGCTCTTCAATATTAATAATGAGAAAAGTTTCTTGAGAACCAAATCAGCATATTAGAATGATTTATGAAGGATCATGTGACACTGAAGACCGGAGTATTGATTTTACAGTATTACTGTTTCTAATGTATTTTTAAACAAATAAATGCAGCCTTGGTGAGCATTAGAGACTGCTTAAAACTCCATAAAATACTTAAATGTCTTTAAAATATAATTTTTGGTCAATGTAATGTCATTATTTCTGAATAAAAGTATTAATTTATTTAAAAAAAAAAAATCTTACTTGCCCCAAAACATTTTAATGGTATATTTTAATGTGTCTTTTTTTAAAATTATTTTTCTACATTTTTATTTTTAATTATTAATTGCCAATAGACTTCAGAGTGCAGTTTCCAGCAAAACCATTATTTATTGCAAGTTTGTAATTATTCTTGAACTCCTTTTTTAATTCAGTTGACTCATATGAAAAGATTTTTTTATAAAGTGAGGCCAGATTTAGTTTTAGATTTTCTGTTGAAGATAGTTTAAAAACCTTTTGTGAAAATGTTTTTTTTTTTTTTTTCATATTTTGCTACATTTTAGCTTGTTTCAACCACAATTACTAAATTTTTAATTTGTCAGTTGTTGTGTCCTTTAAGCTAACAGACATGCACTAAAAGCCTAAAAAATAAACAACGTTTAGACCAGCATAAATATTCATGGTAGTTCAAACTGGTTTATGCTGGTTGTGCAGGTGTGCCTCGACTAGTATACCTATCTTAACACAATTTAAACAGTTAAGCTACTTCACCATTTTATTTATGAAGCTGGATTACCAAGGAAGCCTTGATGGATGAACTAGTTAAGAAGCCTAAAAGATGCATCAGCATCCCATGCTGTGCTCGACTTTTCTGCATGTTTATTCTACATGTTTTTATACCCAATAATTGAGCATTTGCATATTTATCCCCGTGCAGATCCTGATCGTGACGTGCACGGCGTTCACTGGGGTGTTAGCGCTGAACTATCAGAGAGATTACACCGAGTGGGTCCTGCCGCTCATCATCGTGTGTCTGTTTGCGTTCCTGGTGGCACACTGCTTCCTGTCCATCTTCGAGATCGTGGTGGACGTGCTCTTCCTCTGCTTTGCCATCGACACCAAATACAACAACGGCACACCTGGGAGGGAGTTCTACATGGACAAGGCCCTGATGGTGAGTCACCGCTGAAGAGAAGGTTGCAGACTATCTGTGCAATTCTCTCCTTCTGTCTGTTGTTGGATCAGAACACCATAAATAGTCTCAGTGTTGAGAGCGCACTTGCCATCTGAGTCACGTTTCTGTTTTGTGTTGTAGCTTGGTTCGTCTTTTGAATGCAGGCTCTCTGCTGGCCTGGATACGTTAATATTTTAAGATTCAGATGGTGTCCCAGATATTCTCTTTGGACAACTTTCAACTTTTGTTTTGAAAAGCTCGTTGATTTTTCAAGGGGAAAAAACTCACACAAGGCTGGTTTCTTATGCGCTCTTATAAAGCTGCTTTCTACTTTTCACATAGTCAGCCAAATCGTGTAGCCAACAGCTTTGAGATATCAAAGGAGAAGGCTTGAGCCTTGAGGTGCTGCACAGAATCACGGCCCCTCAGAAATGCAAAGTCGCTAGCAGTAAAGGTTGTAGCACAGCAACAGACTTTGGAACGTGTCAACTGCTTTCTTTCTCAGAGCTGCTTTGGGTAAAAATATCTGTTCAGTCGACACTTACTGGCACCATTTCAGCACGTTTTCGTTTTTCCAACTGCACGCTGAGGAACTGTACCCTAGTCTGCTTGAAAATGGTCTTCTGGTGGAAGGAATGTGGAATAGAATTTGCAGTTGTTATGAAAGTGATCATCTAGAAGTGATCTGCTATTGGTGACACATTTATTTTGCAAAATCATCATTCCTTAAGGTTAACAGAAAAAAATGATTCGTAATAAATCAAGATTATAATAATAAAACAAAGATATTGGTGTGTTTTACAAGATAATACTATTTCTACTTCGAAAATGTATTACACATTTAATTCAGTGTGTTACTTGCCATTTCTTTGTAATTAATTTGTAATTTTTCTACACCAATATTTTGTTTCCAGTGTAAATGCTTTTAAAGAATTACTTAAAAAATAATTAAAAAAAACTGCTAAAAACAACATTTCTGAGATTTTCCAAATAAGATATATTACTGTAAGCATTTCGTGCAAGGCATCTTGCATCAAACAGACATTTTTTTTTTTTTTAAAGTTTTAAATCCATTTAGACACATTTTAAGACCATTGCATTTGCTTTTGCATTTCAATAATATTTAAATAGTTGTTATATTCCCCCAAATTGTTATAAGATAATGCATCCAGATGTTTTACATTTTGGATGTTTTTAATTAAAGAATAATTACAATTATTTTCAGTGGATATTTATGCATCTAATTTACACATACATATATGTGAATGTATACACGTCGGTAGTATGTTTTGTTTGCCTTTAATTTATAGTGATTAAAAATCACAGTAAAAATTAAAAAAATGTGTGTGTATATGTAAATATAAAATATTAATCTGCAATATTTTTTTCTGCCAGAATGTCTGTAATTGCAGATTTTATTTTCACGTTACAGTAATGACAATTTGGGAATAAAACATGCTTTATTATCATTTAAAGGTCTTAATGATTCTTACATAAGATAATAATCTTTTATTACTTTTTTTTTTATTTTGGGGTGAAATATGATTTGCACGTTCACCCAAACATACTGTGGCAGAAGATAGTGGGTTTCAGACTGAGAAATCAAACCTAGTGTGACAACAGCCTCTAGGAAGCAGGTGTACGGGTCTATAGTTTGATTTATTACTTTCCTCTCCTGCAGGAGTTTGTGGAGAACAGCAGGAAGTCAATGGCGATGGAGGAGCGGGGGCGCAGCAAGCGCGCCCGTCCCAAGGAAGAGGTAGAGTTGACGGAGGTTAAGGCCATGGTGAGTGGTGACGTGGGCGTGGCAGGGGCGGAGTGGCAGGCCTTGCAGGAGTTCCACCTGTATTACCTGCTGCTGTGTGTGCTGATGGACTGGGCCCTGTCGGAGCACACACTGGTTCTCTGCCTCACGCAAGACATGATCATCTTCCTGTCTGTCTGCCTGCCCACCTCCACCCTCTTCTTCCTGGTCACATTGCTCCAGAACACACCGGTGGCTGCTGCTGCATGCTGACTAATGCTTCCACACCTCCTTCATCCATCTATCCTTTCTATGCATCGCACTAACAGAGCATGAACTTCTATTTTTCTATCTGTGGATTATTATTTTTTCATCTTTTTTTTTTTTTTTCATTCCATTCTTGCCTCTTCTTTTTATAATTGACTGTCTTGAACTCATATGGCAGCTATAAACTGTTCTTATATATCCATTGCCTTAAAATCACCATGTTGCTATTTGAAGGAAAGATAATTGAAACTTCCAAGCTGGAAAAACAAGATGAGTGGAGAAAAGGAAAGACATTATCTCTCACGCTGATGGTCATATTTTCCACAACTCTCAATTAGCAAATTATTGATGACCACAAAACTCCTTACTTTCTGGATAAACAATGGCAAATTGTGCAGTTTCACTATCAAAATGATAAGTGGGTCAGGAACAACACAGTTTGTTTGGTAGCATAATATTAGGACAGACTGTACAGTATATGGGTTGTTGACATGAAATGTTAATCATTTCTGTGTGACATTCCTCAAATTGACTAGTCGGGTGTATTGTAGGATGACTAGTCAGTTTTAAAGAAAACCATCTGACCCTGATCACTCACTAATTGACCATTCATGCCCCCCCCCCATGCCATTCCAAACCCATAAGACCTTCATTCATCTTCAGAACACAAATTAAGATATTTTTGATTAAATCCAAGAGCTTTCTGACCCTGCACAGACAGCAACACAACTGACACGTTCAAGGCCCAGAAAAGTAGTAAGGACATCATTAAAATAGTCAATGTGACATCAACCGTAATGTTATGAAGCTGCAAGAATACTTCTTGTGTGCAAATTGGGCTCCAGTGTTCCTTTGGATCCCATTGACTTTCATTGGATTGTTTTTGGGTGAACTGTATTTTTACGTGAACTAAATATACACTTTTCCTTGCACAATGCATGTCAATTTTAAAACATACTCATGTTGTTAAAGCAACTGTATGTATGTTTTTTTTTTTTTTTAAATCTTGAAATCATTTAGATGGTACACTGACTTGAAATAACATGGAAGGCGTCTGTTTCTTTCCCATGCTCTCCCACAAATGTCTGTTATAGGAGTATGAAAGTTTGGTGAGTGGGGAAATGAAATTCTGTGGAAACGGTGGATTGTTTTATGGCAGCAACAAATGGACGTGTTTGGTTATCCACTATAATTACAACTATAATTCCACTCAGCTGTAGGGGACTCTAAAGTCACAAAAATACACAAAACTACATGCAGTTGCTTTAGAAGTTCATGGTCATTTTAAAAGTGCACATTTGTCAACTACCCATATACTCTCCATGTTCCTGAAATTCTGTTACTATGAATAGTGTTGGATGTGTTTTAGGGCTGAGAATCTGGTTTCAAGACAGCCTTTAACATCCATCATAACCTCTCCATATGCATGGATATGCATGTTTCTCACACCTGCTTTATTGCTATGCAGTTTTATGGTTTTTAACCCATTTTTTTTTTTTTTTTTGGCATTCTGCTGCTTGAAATTGATGAAGTGGACTAACTCCTCCAGATCAGTTGATTGGTTGTTGGTTTGTTTGTTTTGGAGTAAATAAGACTAATAACGTGTTTCTTTCCTGTAGGCTCCCGGGACAAGCTCTGCTTGACCAAAATCAGCCCATGGGACTTTTTAAAGACATTCCAAAATGTTTATTTTTACCAATGTGTAACATGTTTACTATGGTTTCACTCCAGGGAATACAATATTTTAATAAGAAACTGTAAAAAATGAAATAACAATGTAATGAAGCACTTTATATTGGAGCGCTGCATATTTTAAAAAGCCTGATGCATTTTTCGTAGTGATGTCCTTTTTATAAGACTAAAAAAAAAAACCCAGTTGCCATCTAGTGAAACACAGTATTAATAATGTCTAGAATCACTGTTTTTATTATGTCAATTTTTCATAACAAACCTTTTTTTAATTGGTTTTCTTTGCGTTTTTGAGAAACCCACATACTGCAGTGCAGCACTTGTTCTTTTTGTTTCATTCAATTCAAATAATGAAGCATCTATGCTTTTTATTTCTTAATTTTCAGAAAAGAAAAAAAATGCTCGGTTGTGTTATTTTACTAAAATAACGTTACCATGCCTGAAAATGAGGGCCTTGTCCTTGCATTTCACTTGTGTGTAAAAAAGTTGGTTGGTTGGTTTCCCTCCAATGGTAGTAATTTTAGTTTACTGTAAAATTTTAGTTACTGTAAAAGTCCAATTTTCCTGCTGTGACTGTTAGTGCTGATAGAAACTGGGTCTGGTTACCTTAAACTGGGAGGAAGACATTAATAGTTTTCGATTACAATCCACAGTTGCTGTAACTATGAGTATGAGTGACATTACAACAAAAAGCACATACAAACCACAAATGAAACAAACAATGACAGTTCAGTTACACTACAAGACGATTGGAATGGTTATAATTATTATTTATTTTTTGGAAGAAGTCTCTTTTGCTCACCAAGGCTGCATTTATTTGATAAATAAAATATAGTAAAAACAGTAATATTGTAATTTATTACAATTAAAAAGAACTGTTCTCTATTTGAAAAATATAATTTATTCTTATGATGAATTTTCAGCATCACTATTCCAGTCTTCAGTGTCACATGATCTGTTATAAATCATTCTAATATGCTGATTTGATGTTCAGGAAACATTTATTATTATTATCAATGTTGAAAACACTTGTGCTGCTTAATTTTGTTGAGGAAACCATGGTTACATTTTACCAAGTTTCTTGATTGATAAATAGAATGTTCAAAAGAACAGCATTTATTCAATTTTTTTTTTAATCTAATAATTTTTTTCTAATTCAAACCTTTTGTATAGTAGTGTATCTCAGTTTCCACAAAAATATGAAGCAGCAAAAACTCTATTCAGCATTAATAATAATGAGCACCAAATCAGCATATTAGAATGATTTCTGAAGGATCATGTGACACTGAAGACGGGAGTAATGATGCTGAAAATTCAGCTGTGCATTACAGGAATAAAACTTTAGTAATATTTTACGGTATTACTGTTTCATGTATTTTTAATCAAATAAAAGCAGCCTTGGTGAGAATAAGAGATTCTTTCCAAAAATGTAAAATTTTAATAATTCCAAACCTTTGATGTGTACCTAGGAATGGTTTATCTTCAGAGCTAATTCAAAACAATTCATCTTTCAAAGAAACACAAGGCTACTCCTGTTCATAAATCAGCAGCGGGGCAATTCTGGTGCTGCGACGTGGCTTGGACGTTGTCTTTGGTTGTTAAAGTAACACGACTTTGCCTCACTCAACAGAAATTAAGTGCAAGAGCATCTATGATGTTGATCCACAGCATAAAGCACTGATCTCTCCTTGGGTGCGATTCTTCATCCAACCTTTAGGGGGTGGGGGAATGGCGGAATGTTGCCTTTTCTTTTTGGGGGCGATATGTGCTAATCTTAGCTTTTATGTAGTTGTCTTTACAGCACAACGTTTGTTCTCTTTCGCTTTGATTCTTTGCAACCAATGGAGAGTTTGGACTATATCTAGCAAGACGTCTAGGGGCACCGACTTTAATATCCGCATCAAACTTAAGTCTTCCTACTCATGCAAAGTATCTTGAAAGGCAACATAGTTTTATTTTCTGCTAGACAGTGCAGTGGAAGAGGAGAGTCACATGAAACTTGTATTTTGCCTTAACCAATCAAGTGAATGTCGCCCCCTGCTGGATTACATAGACTAGTTGAGTGCAGAACAGAAACAGCTCATAAGCCTTAAAAAGATTAACCATTCACAGTAATTTAACTAACCCATGGAATGCCAGAGTGTGTTCAGTCTGGCTGAGGAGAATATATAGAATTTATTCACGCACAGAGGAATCTGCAGTCTATTGATTTTGTTTTCTAACAAATGTCAGATTTAGCAAAATTGATGTGTGCAGTTTTTGTATGGATGTTTTGAACGTCATGTTACATATTGATAAATATTGACTGAGGAATAGTTTTTTTCTTTATCATTTTTATTTCATGTTTTCATGTCTTGCATTGGAGGGAAATGTTGTTAATTGTCTTAAAATGAGGAGATTTTTTTGGGAGGGTTCAGAAATGAACACAGTGTACCTATGAGATATTAAGAGCATGGATTAAGAAAAAAAATCTTAAGAGATTTAACATTTGCCACACAAAACTTATGCTGAAAGCATGTTAAATATTGCACTAAGATGGCATACATTAAACACAGAGATGAATTAATGATAGCTGTAAAACATTTATAGTTCAAATCGTCTTATAGCGCATTCAATATAGAGATGTTTCATAAATGTTTAAAGAAAATCTTCTCTGTCAACAAAATTGTCTTTTAAATGCTTGACGTTGCAGTTTCTGGTTACGCAACCCACAGTTTTATCAGGTAACATAAACTTGATGACTGAACAAGTAGGTTGTGTTTTAAAGATGAATGGTGGAACTTGCCTTTTAGGGTGAATCTCACAAAAACGTCACCCCAAAGTCAAAAGAAAAAAATATTTTGCATAAAGAAAATTAGAACCATTAAGGTTATTTGTAATTGTGACATTATTTTCATGAAAATCTGAAGGGAAATGTGCGTAATTTTCATTACTGTAATTATTTTAAAACAATTTTTTTTTGCCTATTATTATTCTAAAATAATTTGTGTAATTGAACAATATTTATGTAATTTAATTTAACAGCATAATAAATATATATATATATATATATATATATATATATATATATATATATTTATTACAGTACATATACACTACAATGCAGTAATGATGATTGTGCTTATTTTTTTTATAATAGTGTCAACAATGCAAAAAGAAATCTAAAAATGTTTTGTTTATGCAAAAAAACAAAAACAAAAGGTTTTGTGAGATACATCTTTTAATGCTGAACTAAGATCAGCTAAGATCAGTTTTTTGGACTTAAAGTGTTTGAACTTAGGGATTTGGACCGGAAAACTGACCTTACAATGGGCATTTACTGCCTGCGAAGGTGTTTTTTTTTTTTTTTTAATGGACTCCTGTGTCGTATTCATTGGAACAGGATCTTTTTGGCCTCAGACATCGGCTTTGGCTAACAACTCCACTTTATATTGCCAAATGTGCACAAAAGGAAATGTAAGAAGTGCACGAACTCTCTCTTGTGCTACCTGGTGGAAAACCGGTTGGCTTTTGTTTTTGTTCACAGCCTTTTTCTTCTTTCTCTAAATCACTGAAAGCATCTCAGTAACAGCCGTGACTTCTCTAGTCCTGTCAGTGTGTATTAGAAAGAGACAGACGAGCTGTGCTTAGAGGCAAGCTAGTAAACCCATAACCACTGTATACACACACACACACACACACACACCCACACATACACACGACCTGCATGCTCCTGACCTGGGACTTTTCTAACTCTTTAAAACAATGAGCCATTTTTGTAGGAACGTGAACTGTTTGGCATTAGAATACATGTGACTTAACACTGATAGAACAATAGCTTTATTATGCGACAAGCCACTGTTTTTATTTTTTTTCGAGATGAGATTGTGAGTCTATTTCTCTTCATTTTGGGAAACTGTGCTTCTGTTTGTGTCACACGGGGGAATAGGCCGATTCTGTTATCGGATACAGTCATGGATAGGCAATACATCAGTTTACTCCTCTGGTGTGATATTAGCTATTAGCTCTTACCTGCAGTAAAGGTGTTTGTAACATGGAACTAAGTTTTTGTTGATTTGTTTGATTTTTATATTTATGATTTCATATGTATCCTGTTTTTTAAAGTAATAAAATGGGGAAAAAAAGGACAATGTTTCTTCAGATGTGTTCGAACAGACTTCACCTTGGATTTTCTCCAATATGAAGACAAACTGAATTGAAAGTTTTTTTTTTTTATTATTATGTGCATATTTTGGCATAATATCATATTAGTCTGTGAACTGTGCATGATGCTGATAATATAGGCAAGCATGTGATATATATATATATATACAGTAGAATTGCAGAATAAAATATTTAAAAACTAAAACAAAAACATACAATAAAAGCCTCCAATTTAAAAACAAATATTTGCTGAAGAGATTACATGTACACTACCATTCAAAAGCTTGTGGTTGGTAAGTTTTCTAAAAAGTTATT